>NC_081413.1:716057866-718457866 GCF_030272615.1 Cryptomeria japonica | reverse complement strand
CTATGTTGGTACAATTCAATGCTGCAGCAACGTATTCAGCTTCTTCTATTGACTGTGAAACACATCCTTGTTTCTTGCTAAGCCAACTCACTAGTCTTTCTCCTAAAAAGAAAGCTCCTCCACTTGTGCTTTTTCTGTCATCAATGTTGCCTACCCAATCAGCATCAGTATAAACTTTTAAATCAAAATCATTTCCTTTCTGATATACTAAGCCATAATCCTTGATGCCTTTCAAGTATCTAAAAATTCATTTGATTGCTGTCATGTGTGTTTCCTTAGGATTTGTAGAGAATCTTGCAACTATACCTACTGCATGTGCTATGTCTGGTCTGCTGTGAACAACATATTGTAGCTTTCCAATCATGGATTGGTAAATTGTCTCATCAATAGATGCAGATTCATCATTCTTTGATAGTTTATAGTTGGTAGTCATAGGAGTACTTACTGGTTTTGAATCCTCCATTCCAAATTTCTTCAAGATTTCCTTTATGTACTTGGATTGAGTAATGAAAATCTCATTTTTCATTTGCAGTATTCCATTTCTACAAAATATAATATCATCAACAAATATGGCTGAGATCAGTATTCCATTTTCATCATTCTTCATGTACATATTGTTGTTCTCACTTGTCCTTATAAAACCAATCTTAATCAAATAAGAGTGCAATATTTCATACCATGCTCTAGGTGCTTGTTTCAGACCATATAATGCTTTCTTGTTTAATAAAAACTTCTTCTTCTAATATTCCATTCAGAAATGTAGATTTGACATCCATTTGATATACCTTGAAGTTTTTGAAAGCAACATATGCCAACAATGTTCTTACTCCTTCAAGTCTAGCCACAGGTGCAAAAGTTTCACCATAATCAATTCCTTCTTCTTGAGCATAACCTTTGCATACTAGTCTTGCTTTATTTTGAATGACCTCACCATTTTCATTTAGCTTGTTTCTGAAAATCCACTTTGTACCGACTACATTTTTGTCCTTCGGTCTTGGGATTAGTGTCCATGTGTCATTCTTCTTGATTTGATCAATCTCTTCTGTTATAGCATTTATCCAATCTTCACTGTTAAATGCCTCTTTCACTATTCTTGGTTCAAATACAGATATCAGACATGTGTTCTATCTGAGTTTGTTCCTTGTCATCACTGGATCATCCTTATCTCCTATAATCTGACTTGGTGCATGATGTCTTCTAACATACTTGGCTAATATAGGCTCGGTAGGCTCTATATGATCTTCTTCATCACTCGGTAACTGGATATCTTCTTCATTTCCTTCTACAGTTTTCTTGGTAGGACTTGTCGGATGAACATAGACAAATTCATCATAATCTTCTGGTTCCTTGGAATTTCCTTCATCATTTCTTTATGCAAATTCATCAATTTTCACATTTGTACTTTCTACTATTTTATTAGATGATTTGATCAAACATTTAAATGCTTTACTTCGAGAAGAATAACCAAGAAATGTTCCTTCTTCACTTTTCTGATCAAACTTGCCATTTCTATCATCCTTGTGTACATAGCATCTACTTCCAAAGATTTTAAAATAACTTACATTAGGTTTCTTATCATACCAGATTTCATATGGTGTCTTCAAAGTACCTTTGTTTAGTTGTACTCGATTCAGGGTGTAAACTGTTGTGCTTATTGCTTCTCTCCAAAATGTTTGTGGCACTTTCTTTTCAATCATCAGGGTTTTGGCACAATCCACAATAGATCTGTTTCTTCTCTCAGCAATTCCATTTTGTTGTGGAGTTCTCGGTGCAGAGACTTGTCTTTTAATACCATTATCATTGCAGAATAAGTTGAACTCATCATATGTGAACTCTCCTCCTCTATCTGATCTAAGACATTTCAGTTGTCTTCCTGTTTCATTTTCAACTCTTGCCTTGTACCATTTAAACATTTGAAAAGCTTCTGATTTTTCTTTTAAAAACATTACTGACATCATCCTTGAATAGTCATCCACAAATAATATGAAATATTTATCACCATAATAACTTTGACCTTTCATAGGACCACAAAGATCAGTGTGCACAAGATCTAAAATTCCCTTAGAAGTGTAAGACTTACTTGTAAAGCTTGATCTTGTCATCTTACCCATCTGGCATCCTCGACACATAGCATTCTTAGGTTTTTGAAGACTCGGTAGACCTCTTACTTGGTGTTTCTTGCTTATTTTGATCAGATTATCAAAATTTACATGACAAAACCTTTTATGCCATAACCAGGTATCATCTATCTTTGCATATAGACACTTGTTCTGAGTTGAGTCAAGGTGAAATGTATTACCTTTTGTTTGTGTCCCGGTAGTAGCTAACTTTCCATGCTTGTCATGAAATTTGACAATTCCTTTCTGAAATTCTATTTAGTAACATGTATTGTTTAGCTATACTACACTCAACAAATTGTATTTCAAACCTTCAACGCAATAAACATCATTGCATCTTGCATTGTCAAGAAGTGTTATGGATCCTTTACCTCTTACTGGACATGGTGCATCATTACCAAATCTTACATAGCCTCCATCATAATCTTCTAACATAACAAACTTGTGTTTATCACCTGTCATATGATGTGAGCATCCACTATCTATCATCCAAGAATCATTAGTATTTATGTGAGATATTAGGGGTTTTTCTTCATACCTTTCTTCATCTGATCCATCTTTGATAGCCACATAAACTACTTCCTCTAAATCAGTTTCATCTGATTTATCATCATTGGATTCCTCATTGGCTATTAAGCATGACTTTCTATCTCTTCTTTTGAAGCCTTGGTGTGCTCTGTAATGATTATCTTTCTGTCTTTCATCTCGGTAATCTCTCTTTTCAGTAGAATCTTTGTCAGGACAGTTAGAAGCCATATGTCCTATTTTATCACATTTGAAACATTTCAAAGGTAGTTTTCCTTTTTACTTACCTTTGCCTCTCGGAAACCTTCTGGCTAATAGTGCTTCAAACTCTTCCTGCTTTCTGATTTCATCATACAGTTTGTTTACTTCCTCCATGTTCTTGCGAAATCTTTCACTTGCTCCACTGTGATCTCCTTCAGAGTACTTATACTTTCTTTCATTGTAATCATTAGATTCATCAAGATGAAAAGAACTTAATGCAGATTCAACTTTATTTACCGAAGATCCACTATTATCAAAGTTACTTAACTCAAATGCATGTAGCTTACCAATAGTAGCATCTAAAGAAACTGGCATATTAGGTACATACCTCAATTCATTGATTGCAGAGACTCAGATTGCATAAGCCAATAGAAGGGTTCTTAACAACTTGTTATATCCTTTTCTTCAATAGTTCCACCTGCTCCTTTGATTTGATTGACAATCTCCTTTAGTCTTGTACTATATTGGGTTATGTTCTCACCTTCATTAATCCTTATAGATTCAAGTTGTCCTCTTAGACTATCTACTTTTTCTCTTTGAACATGTTCATCTCCTCCATACACATATATGAGCTTATCCCACATAGCCTTTGTATCATTGCAGCCTTCTAGATCATTAAACTCAGAATCGGTCAATGCAGATGTTGTTTCAATCATTGCTTAGATATGTTCTTGCTTTGCTTTTACCTCTTCCATAGTCAATGGATAGGTGCTCGGTGTGATGAAATCATTCTCTAGATAATATACAACATATTCTCCAATTCCTGATACGTGCAGCTTCATCCTTTTCTATCATGTAGAGAAACTTGACTTGTTCAGCTTCGATGCATCCCTCTTATACATCTTTGGATCTTTGCCTCAAGTACCTTTAAACTTTTCTTTCAGAGTCCAAAGCTCTGATACCAATTGATAGTTCTAATACTTAATGTAAGTACAGATCCAATAGCCAACAAGATGAGAGGGGGGGGTGAATCATACAAACTTAATCTTCCATAAAAACATTAGATTCTACCTCGGTAACATATACTTCAGTAATATAACCAAAACTGCTAAACATGCAAACTCAAAAGCATATAAACATCATAAACCTCATAACACCAGATTTAACATGGAAACCCAAATAGGGAAAAACCACTGTGGGGTTTCAGACGCGCTAAGAAATATACTCTTCTAGAGTATGCTCGGTTAAAAGCAAATCCTGTTAAAGATTACAAACACATTGCTAGATGTGACCCGGTTAAGGGATTTCCCTCAGATCTGTTAGGATCTTCACCTTGTTAGAAGTGACCTTGTTAAAGGATTTCAAACACTCAATCAGAATGTCACCTTGCTAGAGGGTTTTACAAATAAGACTATTAAGTCCACTCGGTTAAGAGATTTTTTGTCACTTTCACAAAATAAGAGTAATAAAAATGTATCTGCAACTTCACATCTAAAATGCTAAAGCAGATTCTTATTTTCTCAATACAATATAGACATAGAACTAATCTTGTCCATCTGCTGGGCTTCTATACTCTGCTTATTCAAAACAGGTCTTCAAGCTTCTGTGCTCGGTAATCACTATGTAGCATCCCTGTGCATACACTTTCCTGCATGCATTGTTTATCAACAGTTCCTTATTTATAAACAATTAGCTAACTGCTTAATCTCCTTGATCACATTTCCCATGATCAATCATAGCCATCAGATCTTCAAACTTTGACCAGGTTCAATGTATCCTTTGATTTGAAAATGTTTTACCTCACCTAGGAACTTAAATACATTTCTTGGAACTTGTGCTAGTGTAATGTGGTTCAATATGCGTTGTAGATCTTCATGCCGACTTTCCTTTGCCATAGATTCATTAACAAACTTCATGCACGGCATACCAATCATTTAATAAGTTCCAGCTCATCAGCTTCCTTCATTAAATAACGCATGTAACCATTTAACGTATTTTGTTACAGCTCAGTTACAACTCAGTTACAACTTGATGAATACTAAACTTTACTCAGTAGAAATTCTACCTTCATTAACCGATAGCGATAACCTTAGGGTTTACTGACTAGGTTCCTTAGGGTTTCCCGACTAGGTTCTTTGCTCGGCAACATAGTATAGTATTAACCTTACTATTTACAACATATGTATGATGTTTAAACAATCTAAACATCATGATCTCATCATTGTCTGACTCGGTAATAGTTGCCCATTGAATACCTTATTCATCCCCTTATTCATCATATTCTTTCTGTGTCTTTTACCGACAACTTTATACTCATCAAATCATACTTCTCAAGATATGGCAACATCATACTAAATTAGAAAAAAGATTTCTTGACATCAATGACAAAATAATAATATTAAGATAGTAGACATCCTTAATCAGTTATATCCATAATCATCAACAACCTTCTGAATATCCTTATTGAAATGCCAACAATCTCCAATTGTCTGTTATAATGACAAATCCCAACAGCATGGGATATTTGCTGAGCACTTTCATCCTATGGTATGGCGACAATCGTTGGCTCATCTCGCCCGGTCGTCAGATCCTCTTAACCTGCTTGGAATTTAGCTTCTCTGAATGACTCTTGCCTATACCATGGTGTCAATGCTTGGCATCTCTGGATTCGCTCTGAGATCTACCTGGAATCCACCTATCCAGTCAGGCTTGCCACTTGTCAAACTCTAATTCACCACCTGACCCACCTAGACTGCTAAGTCATCTCCACCAAACCCACCACCTCCTGTGGTTTGTTCGACATCATCCTTTTGACCAAACTTCCTCTTCGGCTAACCATTTTTGTGTCTCATCGAAAACACAGTTTCACCGATGCCTTAACTTTTTGATGAAATTGGTTGAAATTTATTTGATCTGCCTTTGTCGACCGAGCTGAGTGTAGCGTCCTAAAATTGTGACACTTGCAATTTCGATTGCATTTCGGTCTTCACGATGGCGATGCAACACGCAACCTGAATGGAGACCCTGAAGCTTGCTCACGACACCAAAAACTGCATTTTTCAAGTACCTTGGCCTGAACCTCCTTGCACCCTGATGTCCCGAGAGGTGGGACCAGAGCGCCCAGTGCCCTGGTCCCTCAGGACCAGGGCACCCAGCGCCCTGGTCCCCAAGACCATGGCGCCCAGCGCCCTGGTCCCTGGGTCCTATTTTGGGCCCGGTCTCCTAAGGGGTCTCGGGTCTTTTTGTTTGCAATTTGGAAATTAACTTTCCTGGTCGGCCTAAGGTCGGGAAAAACAGTCTATCAGCCCTAATTGACAAGTATATAAACTACATTTTTCTCTCTCATTTGGGGAGGACACATACATGACGGAAAAAAGGCGTGGAAACTATACTCAAGCATTCAAGCATTCAAGCATTCCTTCTAAGTCTCCATTCAAGGCTAAGTGTTGCATTCAAGACAAGGATTCAACCATTGAAGAGGAGATCACATACTACTACAACATACAACATACAACATCTAAACCTTCACACATAAGGATACAAACATCCTTAGAACAAGGTATTAGTACTTGTTTTACAGTCATTTACATTTACAGCTCTTGCTCATTTCTTGGTTAATTCCAAAACTGGGGTTTGACCTAAAGGCAAACCCCTAATCCCTAACCCCCCCAATCATCTTCGCTTTTCTGTGTGTAGGTTGTAGGTACGCAGCTGAGATTGAAGATCTGGAACCCTTGTGCAGAGACGAACAGATCCCCCTTCGTTTCACGGATTTTTCGGAGGACCGTGGCGTCGGGCGCCATCGTCCCGACAACTTTTGCTCAAATTTGCAGGACAGCGCCGTATCGACATTTTACTACTAGTTCCAGGTCCACAGCTTCATACTATATCCCTATCTCAGTTTATAAAGCGAATCTTTGTCACTTTCTATGCATTCCTAGCTCAATTCTTCTATGCACATTCTTTACAAAAGAAGGTAACCTTGCTGTCTTAACCGTTGAAACTCATTTAGCATCCAATCTTGCATTGCGTGGGATTGGATCTTGTGGGTTTCAACCCCTCTTTTGAATGTAAAGTCTCCCCCCTAAGTGAAAACCATCGAATCCTAGCGAACCTCCCTTCTCTCTCCTTGGAGTTGGAAGAGGGGAGAGCAACTAGGGTTCGATCGCGATTTTTCTGCTTTACATTTTGGTGAACCCGACGTGAACATCCTTTCTGATTTTTCATGCTTAGATCTGAAAAAATTGATTACATTTCCATGTTTGATCTTTTGCAAAATTTTAGAGGTGATTGCATAAAAACCCTAAAATTTCTTTTTAGTAATTAAACTTGTGAAATTTTTAATTGTTAATGCTTGTTTCAGATCTGTCCTTCTATTACAAATTATCAATTCATATCTATGTTTTAATTTTGAAAATTAAGTGGTTAAGTGTCAAAACCCTAATTTTTGAAACCCTCTTGATTCAACCTTTGTTCGATAATTTCACTGATCAAAACATCTCCAAATCAGCTGTAACTTTGGATTCCGCAATAAAATCACAATATCTTTCATCCCTGAAAATTTGGAAAAAAGTTGCGAGGACCGTGGCACCGAGCGCCATCATCCCCGACATTTTTTCCAAAATTTCGGGAGTGAGATCTTACTGTATTTTTCTGCTAAAATCCAGAATTTTGGCTGATTTTATCAATTTTAACACCTTCAAAATTACAGTCAAAGTTGGTCTTGTGATTGCTTGGATTAAGGCTTTTAAACATTCAAAAATCATTGAAACTGAAATTTTGTGTCAAAATTGTGTTCTTACTGTCCTAAATCTGAAAAGTGTGTTTGCATTCATTAAAAATTTCAGTGCTTTATTCAAATTTTTGCATTTTGTGACTTTTGAAATTAAGTGCTTAATTACAACAACTTTGATTTCCGCTTTCAAAATTGAATTTTGTGTGAAATTGAGTCAATTTTTAAATTTCAAAATTTGCATTGCTCTTGACATTCCCTCTAAAATCATAAAATTCAAAATTTCAGTTTCCCTCTCTTTTTTTTTTCAAAATTCAAATTTTGCATTTTTCGACAATCTGGGTAGGGTTCAATTTTGAGATTGCAACTTTAATTTGGCCTATCTACAGATCGTAAAATCACTCAATTTTTTTCAGATTGGCTTTAAAATCATCATACCTTTCATCCCTGCAAATTTCGAAAAAAGTTGCAAGGACCGTGTTGCACTCCGAGCGCCACGGTCCTGGACATTTTTTCCGAAATTTCGGGAGACTGTCGTGATTGCATTTAACAACTTAAATCCAGAAGATTGGCTGATTTTACTGAAAATTGCTACCTCTAAAATCAAAATTTTCTCTCCTTCTCTAGTGCATGAGTTTTACAACAATAAGCCCTACTTACACTATTCCCATTAGACGAAGCCGTAGAATTAAGTCTTTCCGAGGTTTAACTACTGAGGAGATGGAACCTAATTTGAATAGCTTTTTTAACGAGGACATGGGTAATTCCTCTAATCCTCCTAATGATGAAGAAGCTCTCCATGAGGTTTTTGTAGAACAAATTTTGAAATTGGATAACCAATTTGATGATTTTCACCAATGGATGTCTCATGAGTACCCTGATAGTCAAGCTCTTCCTTTAATTGAGGGTCTAAAACGTATGCTTCAAAGTGATAAGAATGGAATTGATATTTTGCGTGGTATTTCACACATTGTGGATTCGAACGTGATGCCTATGAAGAGTTGTGCCGAAACTTTAGGTTATACACAACCTCCTACACAAGTCAATCATTCTATTCCTTTGATGACTTCTATTGCTAGCATACCTACCTTTACATCAAACATAATGGCTACTTCTACACAAGACATTCCTCCTGTGATCACTAGTCATGGGGGCAATCCCCCTTCTTCAATCAACGCTCTTCCTTCATTTAATCCTACTTCTTCATTCATTCCTTCAATGAGTGTTCCTATTACATCTTCACAAATGAACATGACACAAGGGGGCAATTCATTTAACCATTCCATTTCTCCTTGTAGTGTTCCTCTTGTCCAATCTTCTCCTATGACTAATTATCATAGGGTCCCACCACCTTACTCTTTACCTTCTTTCAATAACATAACACCTCCATCTCAATCTAACACATCTAATATGAACTCTTCGACTGAAGCGACCATTAACAATCTTGCACAAACTGTCTCTTCTTTACAGCAACAAATTGCCTCTATGAACCAATCTAAGTTTAGTTTGCCCACATTTGATGTTGCGAGCCCACTTTCTCTTGACATTGTTCGAGCTATTCCTCCTAAACATGTTGAAATCCCGCATTTGGAGCTTTATAATGGTAAAGGTGATCCTCTAACACATGTTAAGACTTTTCAAACAATTTGTACTGATTTTGCTTATGACCCAAGGTTGCTTGCAAAACTGTTCACTAGAACATTAAGAGACAAAGCCCTACAATGGTATTGCTCGTTGCCTTCCTATTCTATTACTTCTTTCGAACAACTTGCAAATGCTTTCATTCAACAATTTCAAAACAATATAAGTCCTAAAGTTACTTTGATTGATTTAATGCATTGTAAACAAGGTGTTAAAGAAAAAGTGACTGATTTCATTGGTAGATATAAGCATTTGTATGCTCAAATTTCTTTTCCAGTGCCTGACAATGATATTCAAAGAATCTTTATTTCTAATTTACAAAAAGATATTCGAGACAAACTTCTGTTTTCTGAGTTTACTTCTTTCCAACAGTTGTGTGCAACTCTTCACAATTATCAACTGACTGTGAGTCAAATGGAACAATCACATCCTATGGCTCCGAGTGATAAGGGTGATAGCAGTCAACAACCATTTGGGAAGTTTAAACCGAACAGAGATTCCATCAAATTCAATGAAAACATCATCAACAACAATGTGAATGCAGCATCAGGTGTGCCTCCTATTTCTAAATTTTTCAAGAAAGAAAGAAAGTATACTCCTTTGAATGAATCATTGCATAGTATTATGAATAAATTATTGGAACAAAATGTGCTTACTCTTCCTCCTATAAGACAAATTGATCCTGCAAAGATTACTTCACCTTATTTTGATAACAAAGCCTTTTGTCAATTTCATCGTCAGCCTGGGCATGATACTGAAAAATGTTTTTCTTTAAAGGGTAAAATTCAAGATTTGATTGATAATAATACTATTTCTGTTTCTAGAGTGAATGATAAAGGCAATACATCTATAGCTCCTCCTAATCAAAATCTTTAGATTTTCACTGATCCATTACCTTCTCATACCTCTAATGCGGTTGAGACTAATGATTCCTCTCTTTCATCTGATGGTCTTGTGTCTATGACTCCAAATGTGATTAACTTTGTAGAGCAGCAAGAAAACCCTAAAGAACCTTCCATCACATTTGATTCCAGTGAAACCATTAGGGCACCTGATGGTCCTTTATATATAGTTGCAAAAGTCAAGAATACACCTTGCCATGGAGTTCTTATTGATCCTTCATGCATGGTTAATGTTATTACTGAAGAATTTCTTTTTACTTTGCAATTGAATCAAGTGATTTATGACAAAATAGATGTGATTGTGAAACTATTTGATGCATTTTCTTCTCCTGCAATTGGTTCTATTACATTGCCTATTGAGGTCTATAACAAATCCCTTGATGTGAACTTTGCTATTATTCCATCTTCCGAACAATTTCATGTGAAGCTTGGCTATCCTTGGCTATCTTCCATGAAAGCTATTGCTTCTCCTATTCATAAGTGTTTGAAATTTCCCTATAATGGTGAAATTGTTACTGTCAATCATAGCCTCTTTAAACCAGCTAAAAGAACCTCTAGTGTTCCTCTTGATTACTTTTGGCCTAAACAATTCCAATCCCTTCCTCCGCGAAGTGATCATCTTTTCAAATCTTATCAAAAGTGGAAAATAGATATGATCCTATCTTTAAGTGAACCTAGAACACCTAAACTTGACATTCCTATCATTCTTGAGAAGGAAGTTCTTCCTTTGAAAGATAAAACTAATGTCTTTCCTCAAGAAGATTCCCAACCCATCCCTATGGATGTGACTATGTCTATGTCTAATAAACTTCCTACAAGTAGACCTATACCTCCTCGTCATGATGAACTTGGTCTCCTTCCTAAACCGAATATTCCTCCCTTATATGGAGCAGTCCCTCCTCCTTCTTTTTATAGAGAGAAGAGACCTTCTTCTTCTCCTATTGTTCAACCTAAGAGACCACAACCTAAACACCCAAGTGATAAGGATGAGAACATTCCTCCTCCTCAATCTTCTTCACTTCCTACTAAGACTAGATGAAATCGTTTTGCACGTGAACGCCGACGAAAGCGTCGTCTTAGGGCTCAAGCAGCTGCTTCTCAAACTTTGCCATCTCCAAAAACACCTTCAACGAGCATTATTCCATTTTTTCCTCAGCCGGACATTGAGCCTAAATCTCCTAAACATAAGATGCATGATGATCTTGATCCTGTGCGAGTTAAAGATCCTATTTTTATAAATCTTGATGATGATATAGATGAAAATGTTATTCATGATGAAAATGTTACTCCTCTTACTTCTGATAGTGAATATGAATTTGTTGATATTGATAACCATTTATCTAATGAATTTTCTAAAGCACTTATCCTAGCTCCTAGACAAGAACAATGTGGCTCGGAACATGAACATAGCCCTTGTTTGGATCTTGTGATAGCTCCATCTACTATGTTGAATGTTCCTCCTCTAGCGTGTTCCCTGCCTTCCCGAAACATTGATCAGCAAGATCGGGGGGTAGATGACGTGCTAGACTAGTTACATTAGCATAGCAGATTCTCTCCTCCTCTCTTGTGTTACTTCTTCTATATGTTATTCTCATTCTTCTATTTGTTGTCCTTAGTGTTGTCTACTTGAGGACGATGCAAAGCATTGAGATCTCTCGATCTCTCTCATGTTGACTCAAAAGACATATGTGTTCCCTTCTTCTAGGTGACCTTCCTTGATTGGGGAATGAAGAACAATTATGCATACATACATATGATCTATATACATGACTTATGATACAGCATACTGACCCCAAGGAAAGCGAAGTCACCTCATGCTTTGTGTTTTGTGTCTATTATCCTTGGGCTTATCTCACACTTGGGGGCTAAATCCTTGCGATAACGTGCTCCTTTCCTTTCTCATTCTTATGTGTATCACTACGTTAAAACAATCACCCCCGGTGAGGCGTGTGCGATCGCTTTAACGTAGGGGGGCATACATCCCGTTCATATCTTTTCAAGATACTTGAGAATTTCTTGGCAAATTTAGCTTTGCCTTGAAAATTTTTGATATCTTTCTTGCATGACTCATAGTGAGGGAACCTTACTACTGACAGTCATGGTTCTCCCTCGTGATCTTCCCTTTTACTTTGTCAATCGAAGTCGTAAGATCCTTAGTCCACTGGGGGCTTGGTGTGTCTTGCCTCCTTGATGTGGTGAAAGTTTTTCAATGTTGTTTCCTTGTACTTTACCGGAAGTATGAGCATACATACTCCCGCTAAAGTGGGGGCTAAATGTAGCGTCCTAAAATTGTGACACTTGCAATTTCGACTGCATTTCGGTCTTCACGATGGCGACGCAACACGCAACCTGAATGGAGACCCCGAAGCTTGCTCACGACACCAAAAACTGCATTTTTCAAGTACCTTGGCCTGAACCTCCTTGCACCCTGATGTCCTGGGAGGTGGGACCAGAGCGCCTAGCGCCCTGGTCCCCAGGACCATGGCGCCCAGCGCCCTGGTCCCTGGGTCCTATTTTGGGCCAGGTCTCCTAAGGGGTCTCGGGTCTTTTTGTTTGCAATTTGGAAATTAACTTTCCTGGTCGACCTAAGGTCGGGAAAATCAGTCTATCAGCTCTAATTGACAAGTATATAAACTACATTTTTCTCTCTCATTTGGGGAGGACACATACATGACAGAAAAAAGGCGTGGAAACTATACTCAAGCATTCAAGCATTCAAGCATTCCTTCTAAGTCTCCATTCAAGGCTAAGTGTTGCATTCAAGACAAGGAGTCAACCATTGAAGAGGAGATCACATACTACTACAACATACAACATACAACATCTAAACCTTCGCACATAAGGATACAAACATCCTTAGAACAAGGTATTAGTACTTGTTTTACAGTCATTTACATTTACAGCTCTTGCTCATTTCTTGGTTAATTCCAAAACTGGGGTTTGACCTAAAGGCAAACCCCTAATCCCTAACCCCCCAATCGTCTTCACTTTTCTGTGTGTAGGTTGCAGGTACGCGGCTGAGATTGAAGATCTGGAATCCTTGTGCAGAGACGAACAGATCCCCCTTCATTTCGTGGATTTTTTGGAGGACCGTGGTGTCGGGCGCCATCGTCCCGACAACTTTTGCTCAAATTTGCAGGATAGTGCCGTATCGACATTTTACTGCTAGTTCCAGGTCCGCAGCTTCATACTGTATCCCTATCTCAGTTTATAAAGTGAATCTTTGTCACTTTCTATGCATTCCTAGCTCAATTCTTCTATGCACATTCTTTACAAAAGAAGGTAGCCTTGCTGTCTTAACCCTTGAAACTCATTTAGCATCCAATCTTGCATTGCGTGGGATTGGATCTTGTGGGTTTCAACCCCTCTTTTGAATGTAAAGTCTCCCCCCTAAGTGAAAACCATTGAATCCTAGTGAACCTCCCTTCTCTCTCCTTGGAGTTGGAAGAGGGGAGAGCAACTAGGGTTCAATCGCGATTTTTCTGCTTTACACTGAGCATTTGGTGAACTGCTTAAACATCTTATCAAAATCTTAGTTTCATCGACACCCTCTATGTCAATGAAACTGATGCCTTCGGTGAGTCCTCCAATGATCCATCGACACCACGATCTACTCGACATTCACTTGCCATGTGGTCTGCTACGTCACCACTACTGAGTCTTCCATGTGGCATCTCATGACTTGCTCAGTGCTTACTTCGGTGCCACCCGGCCTGCCAGCTCATCAGTCGCCAAGTCGCGGCCATTAACAGCCGATCACCTTCATCTTGTGGTATGGCGACTGACATCCAATCTTTTGCAACATGCTCGCTATTTAATCTTCCCTTTTGCTGCAAAATTAGGCCGGTCTGGGATGCACGCGCACGTGAGGGCCCACCACTTGGTTGATTGGCCATTTTGCAAAATCCCGCAAGCTTTGACACTTAAGATATACATGGCCTTCCACATAGATAGTGAAATGCTCCTCCCTATGGCCAATGTGGGATAAAAGGTTTGCCTTAGCATTTTCTAGTGGGTCCCACCACTTAGTCGCCATGTCATGGTGAATAACCATCAAGCACATTTGGGTTGCGGTATAGCGATAGCCGCAAGATAAATAGGAACCTACTCGATCTTTAGGAAGCCCGACATATACATAGGAGAATACATAAGACTTAGGCAGAATTAAAAATTATCAGAACCCGCTCAGGCCTAGACATAAAAGGGGGCCTCTCGTGATGACACATAGACCCTTCCAGTCAAGTGGAAAAAGGTGATGAGAAAAGACCTTGGATAAAAAAAAGGGATATTTTGAACCATGAACCTTGAATTGATTTTCAAATGGTTCAAAACAGACATAACGCATTCTCACTTGCTTAGTAAAAAATAGTACAAAGCCACGACAAAAGCAAGAGAAACGATTGAACCTTGAACCTTGAACCAAAAGGGTTCAAGGGTTCAAGTTCAATTAGTATTACAACAATGCGCTATAGAGGTTTAATTTTCTAAATGTTTTCATGAAAAAGAAAAAACCCTAAACCCTCAGAACCACAAACTCGTAGGCAAAGGTTAAATTTTGAATTTTGACAGACTCCAACAGCTAAAACGCAAGATTTTCAACATATTTGAAATAGTGATAACAGATTCAACAAGTGCCATTAGAAAGTGCAGAGCAGAATTTTAAAATGGGCCACTCAAAATATCAAAATTTTTATAGGTCCCAATAGTGGCTCTGACTAGGGATGGTTGGATGCAAGACCAACACAAGAATACAAAATCTTTGGCAAAGCAGACCACCCAAAAATAGGGCATTTCTTTTTCTTTTAAATTCTTCAATGAGCTTCACTCTCCAAAACAGGGGTTCCTTATTGGAAACCACACAACATAAAACAAAACAACAGTACAACATATAAATTATTTATAAAATGGCCCCGACCCATCCAAGCTGAAACCAACTCTTTCCCTTATCAAAAATCTGATTCTCATCACTTGGTAATGTACACAATCTGAAGCAAATAATGATCATTGGAGATGTGTTTGTATTGTGACACACATCATTCAACATGCTTTTCTGGTCAGTATTATATGCACACTCATCATGAAAATAACTTTGGACCTTACTTTCATGATCCACCATTAAAACATATCCATTCTTTTCATCATCTACTATATGCAATAAATCAGCATCTTTGACATCCCACTCTTGTAAAAATGCATATACTTATGGCACAAACATATAATCTGAAATAAGATTTGAACATTCACTCATCTTTGCATGAAAAACTTCAAGATGGGGTTCAAACATACTAGCAGACAACTCATTACAAAAATATTCATCCTAACACATGTTACTGCTACATGGAATGGTATTAGTCTCATGAACAGGTTCATTATTTACAACATCTGGCATATCTAGCATCTCTTCATACAAGGGGTTAGAAATAATATGCAAACCCCTTTTTTGAACATTATGGCAAAGCCATGGCTGATCATGATCTATATCAACGTCAAATAAATCATTAGAAATTTTCCTGTTGCAAACATCATCCATTATGTTGTCACAATCATCTTTATTTGAAAAGGAAGAAACAAATTCTGAAAAAAAAATTCTTCAACATTCCATCTGTTACAATCACAAGAATGGACACAATGACCATCAGTTTCATTGGAATCATCTTGGCAAAGAATATCAGCATGTATATCAAGGTAACAGTGAACATCAACAATTTCATCATTGCTGCTGGCATATGAGCAATTATCCACATTGTCTTCAGCTGTATCTTCATGACTATAGTTCTCACATTCTTTTGTTGACAATTCCTTGTCATAAGACATCTCTTCAACCTCTGCTGAAGCATGGTGAGTACTTGCAATTTCCTTCATGTCATCATTAATTGATGCATTCAGTTGTTCAATCCTTTCAAGAAGAGTTGCATGCTATCATTCAACACTTTCATGTTTACTATGATATACATTAGTAACATGTAAAGACCACTCCTTATCACCATCATTATCTTCATCATCACCATCCTTATGAGGTGCATGATTAACTTCATTAGATGAATTCCCAGCATGTCCACTTAAATTTTCACATTGCAGAAGGTCTTCATTCATAACTCTAAGGCTCTCCAACATTTGAACTTTCTTGTCCACAACCTCAAGAGCTTCTCTAAGTTCTGCAATCATCAACAATTGCACTGCACTTTGTTGTTAAATGTGACATTCTTTATAAATCCATTCATCAATGTGGGCTATAATTTCATTGCAATTGTGTATACCATTAAAATATTCTAAAATAAATTTGTGCTCAAATTTCATATGAGAAAGATCATCAACATGATTACAAGAAGTGAAATCTGAAAATACTCTCACTTCATCTTCAACACAATTGGCATTACCAATATCATGACAGTGGACACCGATAGATAAAAATCCTATAGGAATACCATATTTTAAGTTTTTCTCTATGTCCATGGCTATGACAAAAGCCTGATGTAATGTCTTTGGCTCTTTATCCCTCAACCTGTAACTCATCTTACTTCCAAAGGAATCCAAATAAATCACTAAAGACACTTCATCATTTAGTCTATACCCTTGTGGGATGTCAGCCAGTGCTTTGGAAAATCTGACATTGAAGGCCGACACTAGTTCACCTTCCTCAACTCTAATTTCCATTAGCTTCCTCAGCATATCATTAAAGTTTTTCCTCTTAGCAAATTTCTCAAGAAAAGATGCAACTAATTCCTCCCATGAGGGAATAGAAGCTTCCTGCAAAAATGAGAACCAAATCCTGGCATCCCCCTTCAAGCTCTGCACAAACAACTTCATGCAAATATCCTCATGGTAGATATCATAGTCATTCATCAAATCAACAAAATTTTGCACATGCATTCTTGCTGATTGTTTTTGGTCCCCATTAAACAATGGTAAGTGCTTCCTAATGTCACTTGGAATTTGATTCGGGTAACTAGGTATGCCATCAAAACAAAATGGCACATAACCTTTCATAGAGGAATTCCTACACTAATCCATTACTAGCTACAACCTTGCTTGAATACATTCACTATTTTCAACCAATAAGAATTATTGCAGCTAGAGTCTATCTTCCCTATTATTCCAAATACTTCAACCATGCTTTTAAGCTGATAGGAGCATGCAACCTAACTTATCCCTTTTCTTTCCTTGGTGCTGAAACTCACTTGGTAAGGAAAAATAAATAAAATTTTACAATCTTTAATACCAAGTTTTGACAAATACCTGGATATTGCAGCTGTTGTTTTGATATTTGGTGAGATCTTTCTTAGACCTTTATACATTGTACATTGATCTTCATACAGAGTCACCACCTCCTTCACAAAGGAAAATATCCTCAATAAATTTCATATGTCCCCAGCAAATTCACCATTTTTGTTGTTCTCAAAAATGAGAAACCCAAGTTCACCTATAATCTATCTATGAAATAGCCAATCTCAATCAATGAAAAGCTTCAGGGCTTGGACAACATAAATTAGAGGGAAATTTGAATTCTGCGAATGGAGGGAACAACACGACTGGTTCCTCTGGTTCTGTTGCCTCTGCAGCTCAAGGACAAGTTGTCTCTTTGGGATCTATGGTGGATGATGAGGATGGTCGGAAGGATGGGGACCCATGGCATCGGGACCCTTCTCTTGACTTTAAAACTACTGAAGATTCTTCAAATTTGGGTCCAGAGAACTTAAACGCTGAGTTGGAAAAGATGGTTGAAGTCAACGTTCTACAACCCTGGAACAATTTATTTGCAAACAAGCCCACTAGTAAATCGACCTTTCCCTCTGTGGAAGATATTTATAATAGAAAGGTAGGTAGATTAGCTATTACAGTACTAGATGTGGTCATAGACCACAACATTTCTCTAATGGCTTTTTCTCTAGTGGGGAAATTTGTTGGACCCAGACCTAATATTGAATTCGTTAGGTCTTTTGTGAAGAGAAAATGGAGGTTGAAAGGACAAGTTGATGTCTCAGCCTTGTCAAGGGGTTTCTTTGTCTTTTCCTTCTCCTGTGGTGAAGACTTAGAAATGGCTCTAAGTGGAGGACCCTCGATGCTTGGGAAATCTTCTTTATCCTTAAGAAAATGGTCTCCAAAAATGGAGCTCAATGATTCCTTTTTTGAATCTACTCCGGTCTAGGTGCGGTTGCCTGGTTTGCTGCTTGAATTTTGGTTGGAGGATATTTTCTTAGGCATTTCTAATTCCTTTCGAGGAGCTTGTGGCTATAGACTCTATGATAGCAACATGAAAGAGACTAGTGTATGTGAGGATATGTGTTAATATCTCATAGAATATGGACCTTCCTAGCTCTATCAAAATAAATTCCAAGCTAGGTAAGTGGGAACAAGTTATAGAGTTTGAATCCCTTCCTTTTGTGTGCTTTTCTTATAAGAAAGCTGGAGATTGGGCAAAGGCTTGTCCTAGTAACCCTAAGAATGCTCAGAAGCACAATAATCATGTGAAACAGATCTAGAAAGAGAAGATGAACAAAAATGAGGAGGGTAGATTGGAAGGAGGAATTGGACTTCTTAGTAACTCAAAAGATATAACAAAGGATGAAAGGAAAGCTAGTCCTTCCAAGGATACTCCTCAGAAGGAAGTCAGAAAGGATGAAGAGAATGTATTTGAAGTTAAAACAATCAATGGATTTGAAGCTTTACAGATTCAAGAGGAAGAAAATGTAATCATAGAAGAAATTCTTGAAGACCACAAGATTGGTGACATAAATGAATCACAATATGAGTCTCCAAAAGATACAGAACAAGAAAGTAATAAAGTGTGTTCAAAGGACTCTAAAGGTCTAGATGTTATCATTGGAAAAAAAACCCAGTTCAGATCACGCTAGGTTAACCTTAACTCTCTATTCCAGAGTTTTAAAACTGATTCTCCCACCTCTTCTCAAAGAAAAGGAGAACCTTGAAATAGTAAGCAGTCTACATATAAAGATGAAGAAGATAAAGAGATAATAGGAGTTGGAAAAAACAAAAACAAGAGAACAGGTTGTTCTAATGAGGTTAAAACTAGAACTAGGTCTAAGGCAGATATTGGTCTTTCCAAATCCCCACAGGGATGTAAAACTATGAAGTGGCATAGGGAACAGGAGATAAAACAAAATTTAGTTGATGGAAGGCAGTGAACCATTCAGGAATCCTGCTCCCAAGTTTCCAAATGAAGGTAATCTCTTGGAACATACAAGGCCTAAATGGTCTCCATAAATAGGATGTGCTTAGGAATTTTATTAGAGATCATAAGTCGGACATTATCTTGGTTCAGGAAACTAAAATGAGTAAGGAAAAAGTTGAAAAATTAAAATTCTTTAAACAAGGGGGGTGTTTGTGGTAGTAGTTCTAATGGAGCGTCTGGTGGGGTTGCCATATTTTGGAATAAGAAAACTATTGATGGAGATCTAATTGATGAAGATGGTAATGTCATTTCTATGAGAGTGAAATACATTGCTGAAGGATAGGAATGGGTGGTCACCAACATTTATGCTCCTAACTCTAAAGCTGCTAGGAGTAAGTTTTGGGACCAAATCCAACAGAAAAGAGGGATTTTTTCCTAGGATAGTTGGCTTTTAATGGAAGATTTCAACACCTTTCTATAGGAGATTGACAAATTTGAAGGAACCCAAGCTCAACTGGATAACAGGATTGATCTTATGGACTTCATCAATGCCAATGCCCTCATTGATGTTGACCTTTCTCGAGCATCCTACACTTGGTCTAATCGAAGGGATGGAGGAGATTTTATTCAGGTAAGGATAGATAGATCCCTTATCACTCCTGACTGGGTCCTTAAGTATAGATGTTCTCTGTCTGTTATTAACAGAATAGGATCGAACCATTATCCCATTTCTTTTGTTGCTGATCCTATTAAGGGAAAATGCTGCTTTCCATCCGGTTTGAAAAAATGTGGATTTCACACCCTTCCTTGGAAGCTTCTATTGCCAAATGGTGGAATATAATTGTGGATGGTTCTTCCATGTTCAAAGTTGCTAAAAAATTAAGAAATTTCAAAGACAACATTCAGATTTGGAATAAAAAGGTTTTTGGAGATATTTTTGAATCCAAGAGGAAGCTTAAGGAGGAATTAGAGCAGATTCAAAACTCTATACATGAATATGGTTACAAGAAGTTCCCCAAGGCTAAAGAAGATGAGGTTTTTTCCAAATTACACAACACTATTTCAAGAGAAGAAGTTCACTGGAGGCAGAGATCTAGAGCTATTTGGTTAGAAGCTGGTGATAGAAATACTAAATTCTTTCATATTACATCAATGAAGCATAAAGCATCGAGCATAATTTCTAGATTAATTGTTGATGACAAAATTCTTGTTAAAGATGATGACATAGGTGATGAAGCTGTAAGGTTCTTCTCTAACCTCCTGATAGGTAGCAAGGAAATTGACATTGTTAAGCAACAAGAACTAGTTGATAATATTCCCAAGATTATTGGACCTAATCAGAATAAGATATTATCTACCATCTCCTCAGTTGATGAAATTAAAAAAATTGTTTTCTCTTTTCAAGGGGATAAGGCACCGGGCCTGGATGGCTTCCCCATCTTTTTCTTTCAGGAATATTGGCACATTGTTGGGGTTGATATGGTCAATGCTGTCAAAGAATTCTTTGGATCCAGAAGAATTCTTAAAGAACTCAACTCTACTTTCATTGCTCCAATTACTAAGGTGGTTGGAGCTGATTCTATGGGTAAGTTTAGGACTAAGTCTTTGTAATTCTTTTTATAAGATAATTTCTAAAGTCCCAACTTCTAGATTGCTGGCTATTCTTTCCCTTATTATCTCCGAGGAGCAAAAAGGATTCGTCCCAAACAGGCAGATTTTGGATTCTATAATTCTTGTGCATGAGAATATCCATTCTCTTAATGCTGCAAACAAAGAGGGATTTCTCATCAAGCTAGATTTGGAAAAAGCCTATGATAGGGTTGATTGGTAGGTTCTTTTTAGGATTATGGAGGCCTTTGGATTTGATGAGAAGGTTATTAAAATCACTAGAGAGATGATATCTACAACAAATTTTTCTATTCTTATTAATGGATCTCCGTTCAGATTTTTTAAATCTTCAAGGGGTATCAGGCAAGGAGATCCTATCTCACCTATTCTTTTCACTATTTTGGCAGAATGTTTGAGAATATTGATTCAAAAGTTGAAAGAGAATAGGACCATCAAAGGGTTGCAGCCCTCTTCTGCTAATTTCTTCTGCATACATCAACAGTCTGTTGATGATATAATATTGTTGGGATATTCTTTTAGCGAAGCCTCTGCCTTCAAATGTGCTCTCAGATCTTATTCTCTTGCTATTGGACAATAGGTTAATTGGGAGAAATCTGCTATTTACTTCATCAACACCCCCTTGTTGAGGCAACTGAGGATTGCTAACATAATTGGTTGTAAGGTTGAGCTGCTCCCCTCTACTTATTTGGGTCTCCCTCTTAGTTTGGCTCCTCCAAACTCTTTCTAGAATTCTTTAATTGATAAGTTCAACAAAAAATTGGCTGGTTGGAAAGGATCTATGTTATTGCAGGCTGGTAACCTTCTGATGAATACTAAGAGGGGGGGGGTGAATTAGTATACCAATAAATACTGAACTTAAACACTTAAACAGTTTAGCAGTAAACCGGTATAACAGTTTTACTAACAAACCGGTTAACACAAATGCAAACCAAATAGTAAATAAGGCATTCACCCACAGAAGCACAATCACCATAACACAAGGGATTTTGATGCGGAAACCCAAATGGGAAAAACCATAGTGAGTTGAAACTCATAAGTAACTATCTGCAAAATAGTAACCAAACTAGTTAAGGTCAGACCGGTTAAGGTCATACAATGTTCTTTACCAGAACAAATCCTATTAGGAATCTCAATCTCTGTTAGGAGATAAGTCCAGTTAAAGACTACCTTGTGAGAGAATTTTAGATCCATAGTTGTGAACCACCTTGTAAGAGGATTTACAAAGGCTTTGCCAGGCCTACCTGGTTAAGGGTTATGGGTTATGGACTTGTCAAAGATGTGAGTAATCAACAAGTGAGTGATCTAAATACTAGCATAGTATGGTTGGTTAGATCCTTGATAGCTCATTGCTAATGCATTTCAGCATTACTTTAGTCTTCAAAATCTTCACACTCTATTTCTTCACACAGACCTAATCTTCTTCTATGATCGCACATGCAAAAACCTCATCAACCACACAAAACCCTAACAACACTTTAAAACCCTAGACATGATGTCCTTATAAAGGAATCTGATTTCATGTCAGTCCAGTAGGATTACATTGCAAGTTCCTAGGTTCAGTGCATCTGGACACATTTGGTAACATGACATAGAATCACTGCCAAAGTGTCGGTGGATGATAACTCATCACAAAAATAATACTAGTTGGTAACTCATCACAAATTAATATAGGTTCATACATTTACCTATTACTGGCTCACATATTTTACCAATTACCAATTACCGATTTGCCAAAATGAAGACTGGGAAAAATGATAACAACTGCTTTGTTTCTTCATACCGCTTTGGGATCCTCGAACCACTTGAGGTCTTCATACCGCTTGGGATCGGTAAACACTTTCTACAAAACATCGATAGTCTAAAGACTATAATACATAATACCGGTTGGAACAAATATCGGTTAAGCATAACTCATACATACAAAAAGTGATCTCAAAACAAGTGTGTGTCCATCAATGACAATAACAAAAACATCATCAAAAATGCCAACAATCACCCCCTTTGGCATTGATGGCAACACTTAAGAAATTTTTTGACATCTAAGTGTCTTACAACAAAAATATGCCATAATCAAAATTACTCTGCCTAAGCATATACACTACCCCTTTTGCAGAAAATACAATGTATACTACTCCCTTACAGAGATAATATAAACATGAAAGTATACATAACATGCATCAAAATTTTAAATACAGAATAATACTCCCCCTTTGCCAACAATGACAAAGTATTGCAAATTAACCCCAGTTTCTCATTATCATTAAAATAATAAATGTTTATGACAATAATGAGTGAAAATTATCAAAAACCAATTTAAAATCCTGCATAAATGTCTTCATGGATAAGGACCATGACTCAAGCAATAAGGTAGCAACCTCACTTTCCGTTTGCATCTGGGATACCTGTTCCTCCATATCGTCCAAGGTACTCATCTCTTGAGTGATCATTAAGGCATCCAGATTGAGATAGCACTTCTGAAGTATTTGCAGTTGTGGTAGTAGAACCAGTTGAAGTTCCTGCAAATCTTTGGTCCAGTTGGTGATTTCCAACTCTATTATGGCAGTTTGGAGTTGAAACCAATAAATGGTTTGCCCAAATGTGGTGAAGGAATCATAGGGCGTCTTGAAGGTGCTTATATATGCCTGCAAATTAGATTGCAGTTTTTCTTTCTGAGAAAGCACATCATCACAGAATAGATGGGGTTGGCTTATCTTACTGAGCAGTAATTTCCCCTCATCCATAGCATCTCTTATGTCTTTCTGCGCTTTTTGAAGTTCTGACCGAAGCTCGTTTAATTTCTTCACTAAGGCAATGTTTAATTCCTTTTGATGCTTCTTTTGTGCATTGGCTTCAGCAACATCTTCCAGGCATTGCACCTGGTCCTCTACAACTGTGCATAAAAGTTTTAGTTGGGCCATAGAGGAATCGGTACTGGGGAGGTTGGTACTAGGTATCAAACTGGTAAGAGTTTCTACTGCAATTTGAATAACATCTTGTTCCTTCTTCCTCCTTAGCACTTCTAGTCGCTCTTGGGCAATCTTAATGCTTTGCAATAGCTCCGTTTCATTTGCAAATTAGAGGTCAATGTGGCTGGTAATGTCAGCCGATTTGGCTTGACTACCAGTTGCCTTAGGGGTCTCCACTTGTGTGCTCTTTGCCACTCCCTCCTTCTCTTTGGCTCTTTGCTTTTCCTCTTCAACCTTCTTTTGCTCCTCTGCTTCTTTCTTTCTCTTTTCTTCTTCCTTCTTTCTATCTTCTTCTTTCCACTTGTCTTCTTCTTTGTTCTTCTCCTCTTCCTTTTTCCTCTTCTCATCTTCCTTTTTCTTCTCCTCCTCTTCCTGTTTCTTCTTCTCCTCTTCCTTTTTCTTCTTCTCCTCTTCCTTTTGCTTCTTCTCCTCTTCCTTTTGCTTCTTCTTCTCTTTCTCCACTTCCACTTTATCAACCTTATCTTTGTCCTATTTTTCTTTGTCCACTCTCTCTTTGTCACCCTTGTCCTTTGCTACATCTAGAGTGATATTTTCACCATCCAAAGCATCAATGTCAATAGGGTCCATTTGTTCAGTGACCGGTTCTCCTTCACTGTCATACACCTCATCCGGTTTTCCAGTTTCCGGTTCTTGCTCAGCCTTCTTGTTGTCATTAGACACTTGGTGCAACCTTAGACCAGCTTTGGCATGCGAGTGGGTATCTTTTACCACTTCAGGGACTTTCCCTTCCAATAATAGGAGTCTTCTTCTTCTCATGAAGAAGAGGCCTTTGTTCTTTTCCATAACTTCATAGAGTTCTGAATTTAACACATCAGGAAAATATTGTGCAAATATTTCTTCTCTTATTTCCTATTCCTTTTCTATGGAAATGCGCCATTTGTTATCTAAAGAATTATATAAAGAATCTGGTGTCTCAGATCTAATTTCTGATGGCGACCAATCATTAATACATAAATATTGAATAACTTCCTGTTCAACTTCCTCCTTTTCATTGTCATTGAAATCATCAAAATGATCTATTAAATCACTTAGTACCTTTCTCCTAATATTCTTTATAGTTCTTTGACAATGTGTCAAAGGTTTGTAAGAGGATATGTCTATATTTACAGGTGTTGATGATGTCAGTTCATTGCTGGTTGTCTTTGTCTTCTTCCTTGTTTGCCTAGTCTTTTTAGGTTGTACCTCAGGTTCTATATCCTCTAAGACTGGTGAGGTTTTCTTAGTTTTCTGCTTCCTTTCAAAGACCTTGGTAGGTGCAGCTTCCAGTTTCAACAAATTGTATTTCAAACCTTCAACCCAATAAACATCATTACGTCTTGCATTATCAAGAAGTGTTATAGATCCTTTACCTTTTACTGGACATGGTGCATCATTACCAAATCTTACATAGCCTCCATCATAGTCTTCTAACATAACAAACTTGTGTTTATCACTTGTCATGTGATGTGAGCATCCACTATCTATGATCCAAGAATCATTAGTATTTATGTGAGATATTAGGGCTTTTTCTTCATACCTTTCTTCATCTGATCCATCTTTGATAGCCACATAAACTACTTCCTCTGAATCAGTTTCATCTGATTTATCATCATTGGATTCCTCATCGGCTTTTAAGCATGTCTTTCTATCTCTTCTTCTGAAGTCTCAGTGTCCTCTGTAATGATTATCTTTTTGTCTATCATCTCGATAATCTCTCTTTTCAGTAGAATTTTTGTCAGGACAGTTAGAAGCCATATGTCCTATCTTATCACAATTGAAACATTTCAAAGGTATTTTTCCTTTATACTTACCTTTGCCTCTCGGCAACCTTCTGGCTAATAGTGCTTCAAACTCTTCTTGCTTTCTGATTTCCTCATACATTTTGTGTACTTCCTCCATGTTCTTGTGAAATCTTTCACTTGCTCCATTGTGATCTCCTTCAAAGTACTTATACTTTGTTTCATTATAATCATTAGATTCATCAAGATGAAAAGAACTAAATGCAGATTCAACTTTATTTACCGATGACCCACTGTTATCAAAGTTACTTAGCTCAAATGCATGTAGCTTACCAATAGTAGCATCTAAAGAAACTGGCATATTAGGTACAAACCTCAATTCATTGATTGCAGAGACTCGAATTGCATAAGCTGGTAGAAGGGTTCTTAACAACTTACTTGTTATATCCTTTTCTTCAATAGTTCCACCTGCTCCTTTGATTTGATTAACAATCTCCTTTAGTCTTGTACTGTACTAGGTTATGTTCTCACCTTCATTCATCCTCATAGATTCAAGTTGTCCTCTTAGACTATCCACTTTTTCTCTTTGAACATGTTCATCTCCACCATACATAGATATGAGCTTGTCCCACATTGCCTTTGCATCATTGCAGCCTTCTAGATCATTAAACTCTGAATCGGTCAATGCAGATATTATTTCAATCATTGCTTGGATATATTCTTGCTTTGCCTTTATCTCTTCCATTATCAATGGATAGGTGCTCGGTGTAATGAAATCATTCTCTAAGTAATATACAACATATTTTGCAACTCCTGATAGGTGCAGCTTCATCCTTTTCTGCCATGTAGAGAAACTTGACTTGTTCAGCTTCAGTGCATCCCTCTTATACATCTTTGGATCTTTGCCTCAAGTACCCTTAAACTTTTCTTCCAAAGTCCAAAGCTCTGATACCAATTGATAGTTTTGATACTTAAAGATAAGTACAGATGCCAAGCTAATAAGATGAGAGGGGGGGGGGTGAATCATACAAACTTAATCTTCCATAAAAACATCAGATTCAACCTCGGTAACATATGCTTCAGTAATATAACCAAAACTGCTAAACATGCAAACTCAAAAACATATAAACAACATAATACTCATAACACCAGATTTAATGTGGAAACCCAAATAGGGAAAAACCACTATGGGATTTCGGACCCACTAAGAAATATACTCTTCTAGAGTATGCTCAATTAAAAGCAAATCCTGTCAAAGATTACAAACACATTGCTAGATGTGACTCAGTTAAGGGATTTCCCTCAGATCTATTAGGATTTTCACCTTGTGAGAAGTGACCTTGTTAAAGGATTTCAAACACTCAATCAGAATGTCACCTTGCTAGAGGGTTTTTACAAATAAGACTGTTAAGTCCACTCGGTTAAGAGATTTTTTGTCACTTCAAAAAATAACAGTAATAAAAATCTATCTGCAACTTCACATCTAAAATGCTAAAGAAGATTCTTATTTTCTCAATACAATTTAGGACTTATCTTGTCTATCTGCTGGTCTCTATACTCTGTTATTCAAATAGGTCTTCAAGCTTCTGCACTCGGTAATCACTATGTAGCATCCCTGTGCATACACTTGCCCACATACATTGTTTATCAACAGTTCCTTATTGATAAACAATAGCTAACCACTTAATCTCCTTGATCACATTTCCCATGATCAATCATAGCCATCAGATCTTCAAACTTTGACCAGGTTCAATATATCCTTCGATCTGTAAATGTTTTACCCCACCTTGGAACTTGCATATATTTCTTGGAACTTTTGCTAGGGTATTGCGGTTCAATCTAAGCTGTAGATATTTCTGCCAATTTTACTTTTCCATAGATTCTTTAACAAACTTCATTCACGACATACCAATCATTTAATCATAGCCAGCTCATCAGCTTCCTTCATTAAATAATGCATGTAATCATTTAATGCATTCTATTATTACTCGGTTGCAACTTGGTAAATACTAAACTTCTCTCGGTAGACATTCTGCCTTCATTAACCGATAGCGATAACCTTAGGGTTTACCGACTAGGTTCTTTGCTCGGTAACATAGTATAGTATTAACCTTACAATTAGTAACATATGTATGATATCAAAACAATCTAAACATCATGATCTCATCATTGTCTAACTCGGTAATAGTTGCCCATTGAATATTTTATTCCTCCCCTTATTCATCTATTGGTATTTTGGTGTGGTTTTGTCATTGATGTCAACATCTACTTTGGAGATCCAGCAACATTCACCGGCAAGCAAGTAAATTATGCAACAATTACTGGTATATGGTTCACCTACAAGATATATTGTTCACCGGTACCTGCAATGATATGGAAGACACTTGGTAATGTCAAAGACATCATGTGAACACTTTGTTTTGAAGAATTAATCATTGGTATATTCATATTTGCATATTTTCTTTTACCAGCAAATAGGTCCAGGTTATCTAGGGTTACACCAGCAGGTTTATCTTTTCCAGATCAGCATGACATGCTATGGAGATTATTTATTATTGTTGTAAATGCATTAAGCCGACATGTTTAATCGGTTATTGCATCAGATATTATATTGTTTGTAAAATATTTTTATTGTAATATCTTGTAGAGCCGACCTACTAAAATTGGTCTTAGGGTATGGTATAAATGTAAGATCTTATTTGTAAGATCAAGTGTGGAATGCGAAAAAGAATTGAGTGAAGGTATATGCGAGATCAAGAAGGGATATACATGAATACATCATTTGAAGGTGAAGTTAGGTTTTTGTGAAAGCATATCAGCATTACACTGATACTAAATCTAGCATATTTTGTACAGTACATTCTTACTAGATTTAACCATCCAATTGAAGTCAGTGTGACTCCCATTTTGTGATTGAGCAGTGAGCTCTAGGATGTTGGCCTTTCTGCATGTGCAGACCCCATTTATGCACACTTACTATCTGTAGTAGTATCATCTAATTGTGGGTAAGGTTTCCCACCGTGGTTTTTCCCCTTACAGGGTTTCCACATACAAATATTGGTGTCATGTGTTGTGGATGACTTTATGTTTATGTTGCATGCATTAATTCTTACTGATATAGCAATTTGCTGTTAACACTATCTACCGACATACTTAACTAGTTTACTGGTATTAAGCATTAAGTTGGTTAATTAGTTTTTGGTTTGAATTTATTTGACAACTGATTCACCCCCCCTCCCCCCCCTCTCAGTTGTCTCTGGGACCTAACATCATCATATTCTTTCTGTGTCTTTTACCAACATCTTTATACTCATCAAATCATACTTCTCAAGATATGGCAACATCATACTGAATTAGAAAATCAATTTGTTGACATCAATGACAAAATACTAATATTAAGATAGTAAAACATCCTTAATCAATTATATCCATAATCATCAACAACCTTCTCAATATCCTTATTGAAATGCCAACAATCTCTCCTTGCTTGTTATAATACCAACAGTTAGCATTAGATTCATTCAGTTTTTCAACTTTTTCAACTAGGGCTTCCATGTCTGCTTCATCAAAAGAACTATTTTCAGTAAGCTCCATCAGTTTCTCAGTATTCTCTCTTCTCTTTGCTAGAGAGGCTTTATATTTGACTTTGAGTTCATCAAAGGCTTTCTCAGTCTGAGTGAGATGATGAGTAAGTTCCCTCACAGTGTATTCCCCCATATCTCCTTCCAAGTGGTTAGACTTATAGAAAGGTTGGCTCTGATACCAATTGATCATTACTAAGAGGGGGGGTGAATTAGTATACCAATAAATACTGAACTTAAACACTTAAATAGTTTAGCAGTAAACTGGTATAATAGTTTTGACGTGGAAACCCAAATGGGAAAAACCATGGTGAGATGAAACTCACAAGTAACTATCTGCAGAATAGTAACCAGACCGGTTAAGGTCAGACCTATTAAGGTCATACAATGTTTTTTACCAGAACAGATCCTGTTAGGAATCTCAATCTCTATTAGGAGATAAGTCCGGTTAAAGACTAACTTGTGAGAGGATTTTAGATCCACAGTTGTTAACCACATTGTTAGAGGATTTACAAAGGCTTTTCCAGGCCTACCCGGTTAAGGGTTACAAACTTGTTGAAGATGTGAGTAATCAACAAGTGGGTGATCTAAATACTAGCACAGTATGCTTGGTTAGATCCTTGATAGCTCATTGCTAATGCATCTTAGCATTACTTTAGTCTTCAAAATCTTCACAGTCTGTTTCTTCACACAAACCTAATCTTCTTCTGTGATCGCACATGCAAAAACCTCATCAACCACACAAAACCCTAACAACCCTTTAAAACCCTAGACATGATGTCCTTATAAAGGAATCTGATTTCATGTCAGTCCAATAGGATTACATTGCAAGTTCCTAGGTTCAGTGCATTTGGACACATTTGGTAACACAACACAGAATCACCACCAAAGTATCAGTGGATGATAACTCATCACAAAAATAATACCGGTTGGTAACTCATCACAGACTAATACCAGTTCATACATTTACCTATTACCGGTTCACATATTTTACCAATTATCGGTTCACACATTTTACCAATTACTGATTTGCCAAAATGAAGACTGGGAAAAATGATAACAATCGCTTTGTTTCTTCGTACCGCTTTGGGATCCTCAAACCACTTGAGGTCTTCATACCGCTTGGGTCTTCATACCGCTTGGGATCGGTAAACACTTTCTGTAAAACACCGATAGTCTAAAGACTATAATACATAATACCGGTTGGAACAAATACTGATTGAGCATAACTCATACATACAAAAAATGATCTCAAAGCAAGTGTGTGCCCATCAATGACAATCACAACAACATCATCAAAAATGCCAACAGCGTCAGCTTCTTCAAGCCACTCTTCAGAATTTGCGTATTTATGCTCTTAGTTTGTTTAGTATACTGGTCAAATTTGCAGAAGCTTTAGAAAAAAATCAGAAAATATTTCTTTGGTCTGGTGTGGAAGATAAGAAAAGGATTGCTTAGGTTGCCTGGGATAAAGTCTATTGTCCTAAAAGCAATGGGGGGTTAGGTATTAAATCTCTTAAACCTTTCAATAAAGCTTTGTTAGCCAAATAGATTTGGAGGGCATATGGTATTAAGAGATATTGGAGTAGGGTGTGGTTTGACAAATACATACATAATCAGCCCATTCATTCCCTTCTCTATTATGAAGATATCCCTGCTAGATCTTTTATATGGAATAGTATGATCAAATCTATTAAAGTTGCTAAAGCTGGAGCTACATGGGTCCTTGGTAAAGGTAACAAAATCAGATTTTGGGAGGATTCTTGGCTCAAAGATGAGCCTCTTTTTAATTAGGATTGTAGCCATTTCATTGAAGACTGTAAAAGGAGGTTTGGTTCTATGGTCTGTAATAATTGGGAGGAGAATAAATGGGTTAGACTTGATGCGGTTTATGCTAGATTTTCTTCGCTCTAGCATGATTTGCTTTTTTTTTCTGTCATCAAATATTCTGATGATGTCTTCTTATGGAAGAGTAATCCTAGGGGTATTTTTATTATTGCCTCTGGTTATAGAAAAATAGCTACTGAGGCCTGCAACCCTATATGGACTAAAGTTTGGAATAGATTCCTCATTCCTAAAGTTAACATGTTTTTTTGCCTTGCAACTCACAACAAGATACTTACCATTGATAACCTGGTATGAAGAGGATTCATGATTCCTAATAGGTGTGAGTTATGTCAGAAAGAGGTTGAGTCTATGGATCATTTGTTTATTCACCGTTCTTTTACCTGGGAGATCTGGGGTAAAGTATGGACGTAATGGAGAGTTGATTGGGTAATGCAGAATAGTATTAAGGAAGTCCTTTAGCACTATATTTTCCCTACCAAGTTTCCCTTGATTAAGACCCTCTGGTTCTTTGTCCTTCCTATGACCTGTTGGCATATTTGGAAGGAGGGAAACAATAGAATTTTTAGGGAGACTAAGTTTTCTTCTCAGGAGAGAAACAATAGAATTTTTAGGGAGACTAAGTTTTCTTCTCAGATGGTTTTTGAAAAGATTGGTAGGGCTATTAAAGAAAACATCAATACCATTTACAAAAGAAACAAGCAGCATAGTTATATTGACATGATTGATAATGAGAAAAGAATTCTAACTGAATGGAATTTGATACATAAGGTCTGGAAGTATGATATGAAGAGTAGAAGAGATAATGTTGTGTGGAGGTTCCCTCATGATTGGGTTAAAGTGAACTTTGATGGTGCAGCTAAAGGGAATCCAAGGAATGCTGGAGGGGGAGGGGTCATCAGAAACTCTTATGGCTTTTGTGTTTCTGTGATTGCCTCTCCCTTTGGAGTTCAAAACAACCATGTGGGAGAAGCTCTGGCAATGTTAAAATGTCTTCAGCTTGTTCAGAGATTTAATTTTAAAAGAATTTGGCTGAAGGGGGACTCCCTTAATATAATTTAGGCTATTAAAGGTATTAGTTCCCCTTCTTGGAATATCAAAAATATCATTGATAATGTGCAAAATTTGTTAGACGCCTATGATAATGTGATTATTACCCATACCTTTAGGGAAGGTAATAGGGTAGCTGATTTGTTAACAAATGAGGGGGTCATTCTAGTGGAGGATGCTAATTATATCGGAGAGTCATCATGTAAGAATAGAGTTCGAGAGCAATTATTTTATGACAGAGTCCATGGTACATATTAATTTCATTATTACCTTTCTGGGTTCGGACTTCAATGATAGATTTTGGAGTGAGGTGGATTGTCAGTTGATTACCTATCTCAGGCATCATGATAATGAGTATTGGTGTGAAGGGCCTTATCATATTAATTGTTGGATTAATTTGCATGTTTTAGAAGGCTACTTGAAAAACAAGAAAATCACTTTGGTTTTCGGTTCTAGCATCTCTATTCTTCAGTATTTGGTTAGTTTATGCTCCTTTGAGGGTTTCGACTTGAACAACTATCACATTATGGGAGGAAATCTCAACTGTAATGAGCCTACCAGCTATGATAGCTGGAAAGGTGAAAGGAAAATTTGGAGAAGGTTGCACAGATACAGCTTCACCGATTATATGGAGAAATTGCATGGGAGAAAGAAGTCCATTTCCCGTGGTTTTTCCAAGGGCTGAAAAAATAATAAAGTTACTCTTTTCGATCAGAGCTAGAAAGTGGATGAAGATTTGGTGGCTGAGGTAACCAGTTTGCAGAAGGATGGCATCAATTTTTATAGAGACTGCAAGTTCTCGGTGGAAGCCATCAAGAATTTCCCCAAAAATGAAGAAGAAAGGGCTTGGCTCACCAAAAAGGATAATGCTTCCTATTATCTCCCTAACTAGGTAAAATCTTTCTGGCAGAAAATGTTGAAAGTGTTAATGGAGTATCTTACGGTTGATGGTAGTTTTTCAAAACTCTACAATTACCACTTTGTTAGCCTTAACCATTTTCGCCATGGCTCTAATTTTTCTCTTCCCTTCTACTTGGTCTCATCCCTTAATGGTAGTTTGAATGACCATGCTGAGAAACCTAATTCCTACCCCATTTCTCACCAAGGTCTTATTTTGTTAATATATGAGCATCTTAAGGGTAAAGCTAAGGCTAATAAGGATGATCCCTTTGTGGAGAATGCCCATATTTTTGAGGATTATGATGGCTCTGACTCTGATGAGGATTCTTCTAATCTTCCTCCTAAAAAGAAATCGAGGGTTAGTGAAAAAGACACTGAAGAGAATGCTGGTTGTGAGCAGGAGCAGGAGAAGGAGGTGGAAGAAGAGGCAGAGAATGAGAAGGAGAAGGAGGTTGAGGGTGAGGAAGGGTACAAAGTTAATGAGCAGAGAGAAGAGGATGTTGAAGAGTCAGAGGTGAAGGATAATCCCTATGTTTTGGATAACAAGGATGATGCTCAACATAACATTGAGGAGGGAAACCCTAGGTCTAAGGATTCTACCTCGGATATAGAGAATGCAAATTCCATTCTAAATGTTGCTAGAAACAACACTCTGGAAATGTTCAATTTCCAGAAGTGGGTGGTTGATAACATCAGTAGCATTTAGGAAAAACAGAGAGAGCTGGATTTTAAAATTGACAATTTGGTTAAGGACATCAATATTAAAGGTAAAGAGGACAATGCAGAAGATACTAGTGTTGTAGAGGATGAAAAAGAAATTTTGGATTGGTCAGAAAATGAGATTATAAAGGGAGATTTGAAGCACCTAGAGGATGTGGTGAGGATTCTCAAAGAAAAGGGTGAATCTGATAATGGTTTGATAAACAATCGGATTCAAAAAACTGAGATTGCTTTGAGGAAATTCATGGAGCATAGTTTGGATGTGTTGAAGGTGTCCTCTCAAAACATGAATGTGTTGGTTTCTTGTCTAGAGAAGGATAAGAAGAATAAAGAAACTATGATTATTGATGACGAGTCAACTTCTAGTTCTGTTCAACACTCCTCCAGACGTAGAACTAGGCAAAATGCAAGTGAGTTGGAGATGAAGACTAAAGGCAATCAATAGATGCAAGAAAATAAAGACCTGAAAGAGGCAACAAATGTGATGATGATGATGGTCAAGGATGCAGAAGAGACTATAAATATTTTCACCTGAAATGTAATTTTTTTTTAGGTGTGCCATTCTCTCGCTGGCCTCTTGCTGTTCTTTACTTTGGCTTTTGTCTTATGTGTTGTTCCTTTGCAGCCTTTCTCTCTTTGTTCTGTCTTCTCTAGTTTCTCTATTTGCTTATCTTTTCGTTATATAAGTGGGTTCCGGGTCCCTTAAAACCTGATTTTCCTTAATAAAAAACACAGGATCCTAATGATCCTCCTACACTTCTGGTTCTGCTAAACCTAGGGGGGACACCCTTTGATGCATAAAATACAACCAGTTATAGACATATGGTATCAACAAAAGCAGATAGATCTCACAAGGCTCAACAACAAGGAGGTTACTACAGATGGGCTAGACCTACATTGATATATCAACAAGATTGGAGCATGAGATAGATGGAACATCTAAAACTACAAACATAAAACAAATGGATACTTGTTATTTTAAAATCTCTGAGAATCCCCAGTATCTGCAAGACCAGTGCTTTATCCAAGCGCATGGAGTCATACATCAAACTGTAAATAAAAACTTCTATTGCAAATCCAATTTATTGAGAAAGATATCCCTGCACTAATTCTTGGCATTAATACATTCTAAACTCCAATAGAGGATCATACATATCCAAACATTATCCCGAATCCAAAATGATTGCTCATAGAATTTGAACTCTTCCTTGAAAAGTACCTATGAACAACCATTACACTCCCACTTTGAGAGGATAAACCCAAACTCCCTTGAAGGCTGGATTTATTGAAAACAAGAGAAGGCCTAGAGACAATCCGATAAATTGTATATATGCCTTACATATATGTGACTTGCAACAGAAAACATTTTCAGCAAGAAGATCCTCTATTTCTTGAAAAGGGACATTGTATTACAAATTTGGCAAAAAGCTCAGAACTGGAAACCAAAATTATGGAGCCTTGCTCACAAAAAAACTAGAACCCTTACAAAATGAGAAGACTCTCGAATAATAAGGCATGGAAGATAGAATCAGATCTCATTCTCTAACCATAGAAACTACCTTGTCCTTCAGTAATAACTGTTTTGCACAACATGGCCTGCAAAACATCCAATCTCTCTGGCTAAAAAATCCAATCTAAGATCCTGAGGTAACTACCCCAAAAATACCTATCATGGGTTATACTTGACTACAAAATCATATTCCTTGGATCCATAGCTTTCCAATGATATATAACACTTATATATTTGGCAAAACATAGTCCTTTAGTCATCAATCCGTCTGCAGGTTGGCCATTTAATTTTCTACTTGCTCACCACAATCATAATTCATATTTAAATCTTTGGATTTTGCCGTGCAGGAAACTGCCATGCATTTTTGCCATGTGGCATCATCTAGTTCATTTTGGGGCCCTTATCTTGCCACCTCAGCACCACCTATGTTCACCACTAGAATGAAGCTCTTTATTTCTTCCTTGGCTAGCTTGTTCTTTATTTCCTCCAGACTTCTCCTCTTTTCCATCGGGCCCCACGACTTGGTCACCAAGTCGCAACCATTAGCCATCGAGCAACTTTCCAGTGCGACTTGGCAACAACCATTGATCTTCCTTGGATCACCGTCGATCTATCCTGACTTGCCCATTCTTTACCTCGGCTAAGTGGCTCCCTCTATCACTTTTTCTTTTGGTGGGCCCGACATGTGGCACATCCTGATTTGTCTTTGGATCCATCTAGATGCCACTTGGACTTGCCACCCGGTCAGTTGCTATGTCGCATGTGATAACAATCGGGCACTTTCACATAGCGGTATAGTGATAGCCATAGATCTTCCCTCAAGCAGTTCAATCTTTACCTCCTGAGCCACTTCCCTTTTAGTGCACGTGCTTTGTTGCCAAGTCGTATGGGGTGTTTGGTGAGAACTTTCATCCTGCGGTATGGCGACAATCATTGAATCATCTCGCCCAGCCGTTAGATCCTCTTAACCTGCTTGGACTTTAGCTTCTCTGAATGACTCTTGCCTATGCGATGGTGTCAATGCGTGGCATCTCTGTATTCACTCTTAGATATACCTGGACTCCACCTGTCCAGTTAGGCCTACCATTTGTCAAACTGTAATTCGCCACTTGACCCACCTAGACAACCAAGTCATCTCCACCGGATCCACCACCTTCTTTGGTTTGTTTGGTATCATCCTTTCAGCCAAACTTCCTCTTCGGCTAACCATTTTTGTGTCTCATCGAAACCACAGTTTCACTGATGCCTTCACTTTTCAATGAAACTGGTTGAAATTTCTTCGTTGTGCCTTTGTCAATTGAACCGAGCATTCGATGAACTTCTTACACGTCTTATCAAAATCTTAGTTTCATCGACACCCTCTATGTTGATGAAACTAATGCCTTCAGTGAGTCCTCCAATGATCCATCAAAACCACGGTCCACTCAAAATTCACTTTCCATCTGGTTTGCCACATCACCACTGTTGGGTCTTCCCCATGGCATCTCATGACTTTCTTAGTGCTTACCTCGGTGCCACCTGGCATGCCAGCTCATCAGTCACCAAGTCGCGGCTATTAACAGCTGAGCACCTTCATCTTGCGGTATGGTGACTACCGTCCGATCTTCTACAACATGCTCATTGTTTAATCTTCCCTTTTGCTGCAAAATTAGGCCGCTCTAAGATGCACGTGCATGCAGGGGCCCACCAATTGGTTGATCAACCATTTGCCAAAAGCCCGCAAGCTTTGACACTTAAGATATATGCGACCTTGCATATAAATACTGAAATACCCCTCCCCGTGGCCAATGTGGGATAAAAGGTTCGCCTTAGCCTTTTCGAGTGGGTCCCACCACTTAGTCGCCATGTCGCGGTGAATAACAATCGATCACATTTGGGTTGCAGTATATGTTGGTATTTTGGATATGTTGATATGGTTTTGTCATTGATGTCAACGCTTATCAACACTTGGAGATTCTTGTTTATGTTCACCGACATGTTTAGTGACATGCATAGTCATCGGTATCGAGTTCACCGATAGGTTATATTGTTCACCGGCCCTTGGAATGACTTGAATATTATTTGATTATGTTGAAGACATCGTTCGGACACTTGGTTTTGGTGATTTGTTCACTGGTCTAATCGGGTTTTTATATTTGTTGTTACCGGCAAATAGGTCTAGGTTATGGACTGACAAGCTTATCTATTCCAGATTAGCATGACACGTCATGAAGATGATTTATTATTATTTTAAATGCATTGAGTCAGCATCATGCATCACATATTGATTCATTTGTAATTTATTTTATTGTAATATCTTTTAGTGAACCAACCTACATTTGGTCTTAGGTTATGGTATAAATGTAAGATCTCATTTATGAGATTGATATAGGATTGCGAAAAAGGTTTATAAGGTTGTAATATTCGGTATATGCGAATATAAGCAGAGCTATACATGTAGACATCATTCAATATTAAAGGAAAGTTTGAAGAAGGCAAATCAGAGCTTAACCAGTACTGAATCCAGCATATGAAGATGTTATTTTGAGTAGTACATTATCATTAGATTTAACCATCCAATTGTAGTCAGTGTGACTCCCATTTTGTGATTGAGCAATGAGCTCTAGGAAGTTGGCCTTTCTGCATGTGCAGACTCCATATTGTACACACATACTATCTACATTAGTATCATCTGATTGTGGGTAAGGTTTCCCACTGTGGTTTTTCCCCTTATAGGGTTTCCACATACAAATAATTGTGTTATGTGTTGTGTATGTTATTTGTCTTTTTGTTTCATGCATTAAACTTTATCGGTACTACAATTAACTATTAAACTGTCTACCGGAATTAAAGTTTGGTTTACCGGCATTAAGATTTAAGTTTGGTTAAGTTAGTTTTGGTTTGTATTTATTGGACAATTGATTCACCCCCCCCCCCTCTCAGTTGCCTTCGGGACCTAACAATTGGTATCAGAGCCTAGTCCTCTTTTTGCAGAAGTTTAACAACTTGAGGAGATCAAATGTCTACTAACTATTTCAGGAAGGATATTCCGAAGCTTGATGGAATCAACTATGGTATATGGAAGATCAGGATGGAGACACATCTAAATTGCATTGGGAAGGACATACGGGATGTTACAAGGAATGGCTATATTGTTCCTACTCAAGGTCAACCTAATCCACCAACCTTGGCTAAAGATGAAAAAAATGATTGCAAAGCAAGAGAAGCACTCTTGAGCGCATTGTCAAATCAGTAAATCATGGGATTATCAGATAGATCTACTGCTAAATCTATTTGGGATAAATTGGAAACATTCAATGAAGGTAATACCACAGTCAAAATTGTAAAACTGGAATGCTTCCGGGTCAGGTATGAAAATCTGAAAATGGAAGAAGATGAAAGAATTTATGCTTTTATGGAAAGAGTAAATGAAATTGTTTTGGGTATATAATGTTGTGGAGGAACCTTAAGTGAAGATGAAATTGTTTCTAAAGTTTTAAGAGCTTTTCCACTGGCATATAAAATGAAAGTAACTGCTATTAATGAATTGAGAACAATGCCTAATTAATCAGTATCTAGAGACACTTTGGTTGGAAAACTTTCAGCTTTTGAACTTGAGGAATCTGGTCCTATTGCTACTATTAAGACAGATCTAGCTTTCAAAGCATCATCATCATCTGCAACATCATTATCATCATCTAAAAAATAGGATTGGAAAGCCTTTTATGCAAGATAACTTGAAGAAATTAGAAAGAAGAATGAAGAACTGGAAGAGCTTGAAGCACTATTTGCAAGGAAAATGCCTAAAGGTCTAGTTGAAAGTAAGTATGAAGGTAAAACACCATTTAAATGTTTTAACTACAATAAGATTGGTCATATGGCTTCTAGGTGTCCTGATAGACATGGAAGATTGAAAGAAGCTAAAAGAACATACAAGCCTAACCCTGAAAATCAAAGGTACAAATTTAAGAAGAATAGAGACAAATCATGTTACTATGCTGATGATTCTGATGAGGAACCGATAGACAATGGATGGGATTTTGTTGCTATAACAAAAGATCAACCAGCACCTACTATTCAACCGGTAGAGCAGGCCCTGACAGCTAAAATTGAAGATAAAGATGAATGGATTATTGATTCCGGATGTTCACATCATATGACTGGTGATAAGAGTAAATTCTTAACCTTTCGGGAATACAATGAGGTCTAGTAAGATTTGGAGATGACAAAGCTTGTTTGATCAGAGGAAAAGGCACTATATCTTTTGATGGTAAGCACAATATTGATAATGTTTACTTTGTTGAAGGTTTGAAGCATAATCTTTTGAGTGTTGGTCAATTATTTGAAAATGGATTTCAGTTACAATTTAAGAATGGTAAATGCAAAATCATGAATAGAACTAGTTTGGAAATTGCAATTGGTAATCAGACTAGAGGTAATATCTTCCATTTGAATAACAATGAGAAGACATGCTTGATTGCACATATTGATGGAAGTTGGTTATGGCATAAGAGACTGTGTCATGTAAATTTTGATTACATTATGAAAATTTGTACAGCTAAGGCAGTAAGATATTTACCTAAGATTGTTAAACCTCACAATCCGGTATGTAAGGAATGTCAATTTGGAAAGCAAGTTAGAACATCTTTTAAGATTATACCAGAAAAATCCAATAATGTTCTTGACTTAATTTATACTAATTTATGTGGTCCAGCAAGAACTAGAAGTTTACAAGGAGATAGATATTTTATGCTAATCATTGATGACTATTCTAGAATGTGTTGGGTTACTTTTCTCAGGGAGAAATTAGAAGCTTTTGGGAAATTCAAACTATTGAAGGTCATGGTAGAGAATGAAACCGGTAAGAAAATCAAATTTTTGAGATCAGTTCAAGGAGGTGAATTCACATCTAAGGAAGTTAATACATTTTGTGAAGTGAATGGAATTAAAAGATAGTTATCAGCACCTCAAACACCCCAATAGAATGGAGTTGTGGAAAGGAAGAACATAACTATTTTGGATGCAGCTAGAAGCATGATATCATAAGAAAATCTACCTCATGTTTATTGGAAAGAAGTAATCAATACAGTTGTTTATACATTTAACAGAGTTCACATCAAAGGTGAAACCGGTAAGACCCCTCATGAACTATGGTTTGGTAATACTCCCACTCTTAAATATTTCAGAATATTTGGACGTAAATGCTATATTAGAAGAGATGAGTATATTGGCAAATTTGATCCTAGAAGTGATTAAGGAATATTTCATGGCTATTCATCTAAGAGCAAGGCATATAGATGTTTTAATAAAAGATTGCAGAAAATCATTGAGAGTGCAAATATGAAGATTGATGAATAGTTTATAAAGTCTATAGACTCTGAACTGGTAGTTGAGATAATCACAAATGAACCTACTATGAGCACACCAGTATAGAATGTTGATCCAGTCACAACGGCATCATCTGAGAATCCCACAGTGATTGAAGAACAATAACAAGTGAAAATACCCAGGTATGTAAGATTGAATCACTCTGAAAATTAGATAATTGAAAACAAATATCAAGGAGTTATGACTATAGGAAGACTAGAAAATGAAGAGGTATGTCTTATTTCTCAAATTGAACCAACATCTATTAATGAGACATGTGAAGATAAATATTGGATTAAGGCTATGGAAGATCAATTAGAACAAATTGAAAAGAATAACACGTGGACATTAGCTCCTTGGCCTAAAAAAAAAAAGTAATTGGAACTAAATGGGTATTCAGAAATAAACTTAATGAAGATGGTAAGGTAATCAGAAATAAAGCAAGATTAGTGTGTAAGGGATATTCACAAAAGGAAGGAATTGATTACAATGAAACCTTTGCACCAGTAGCTAGAATTGAGGCAGTCAGATTATTCTTTGTTTTTACAACACACAAGAACTATACATTATATCAAATGGATGTTAAATGTACATTTCTAAATGGTGATCTAGAAGAGGAAGTTTACTTTGAACAACCTGATGGATTTTTGTTTGACAGATGACAAAGATATGGTTTGTAGGTTAAGAAAAGCTTTATATGGATTGAAGCAAGCTCCTAGAGCTTGGTATGCTATATTGGATAAATATCTTTTGAAGATTGGTTTTACTAAAGGTAATGCTGACATCAATCTATATTACAAAGTGACTAATGATGACATCTTGGTTATTGAAGTTTTTCTTGATGATATAATCTTTGGAGGAGAAGATGGATTGTGTAAACACTTTTCTAATAAGATGCAGGAAGAATTTGAAATGTCTATGACTGGGGAGATAAAATTCTTTTTAGGATTACAGATCTCATAGACTGATAAAGGTATATTCATAAATCAATCAAAGTACTTGAAGGAATTACTAAAGAAATTTGATATGGAAAACTCTAAACTGGTAAGCACACCTATGACTACAACTGATAAACTATCATTGAAGGATGAATCAACACCTGTTAATTCAACTAGGTACAAGTCTATAATAGGAGATTTACTATATTTGACACATACAAGACCTAATATTATGAATGCAGTATGTATTGTTTCAAGATTTCAGAGTAATCCTAAGGAAAATCATGAATCAGCAGTAAAAAGGATTTTCCAGTATCTACAAGGAACTACAAATCTTGGCTTATGGTATCCTAGAGATGAAAACTTTGATTTATGTACATACACAGATGCAAATTGGGCAGGAGATGTAGATGACAGAAAAAGCACCAACGGCGGAGCATTTTTTCTTGGTAGCAGATTAATCTCTTGGTTGAGCAAAAAATAGAGTTGTACATCTTTATCAACAATAGAATCAGAATATGTTGCAGCAACAACTAACTGTACATCGGTATTATGGATTAAGCAAATGTTGAAGGACATAAAAATAAAATGCAAGGAACCTATAATAGTTTACTGTGATAATATGGAAGCAATTGATATATCAAAGAATTTGGTATATCACTCTAAAACTAAACATGTTTCTATCAAATTCAATTTTCTGAAAGAGAATGTTGAAGCAAAAGAAGTGAAATTGGTATATGTGAATACTAAAGAGCAGATTGCAGATATCTCTACTAAGCCTTTGCGTAAGGAAAATTTTGAATATCTAAGAGAGCAACTTGGAGTTATACCCTCACCGATAGAAACTTAGAGAGTTGGAGCATGGCATCAGACCGACAAAATCAACAGAGAAATATTTTTCTGGCTTTGATGAGGAGAGCTACTTCTCATGGGGAGTAGTTGGATAAATTGATAAGTTGGTATTTTGTGATAAGTTCTTTGAACTGATTGTATTTGGTTTTGTATTGCTTTGGCATTTAATGTCAAAGGGGGAGAGATATATATGGAAAAACACATTATCTAATGGAGAGAGATTATTCCTAGGGGGAGACATATTATTTATTTTGATTTCTGGTTAATGATCTCTTTGGGAGATTGTTGGTTTTTGGTTTTTGGCATTTCTGCTTTAGCACTTAGATGGTTTTTCCATCTTGTGTTGCCATCAATGTCAAAGGGGGAGTTTTTTGGTATTTTGGATATGTTGATATGGTTTTGTCATTGATGTCAACACTTGTCAACATTTATCATCACTTGGAGATTCTTTTTTATGTTCACTGACATGTTCAGTGACTTATGCACAGTCACCTGTATCTGGTTCACCGACAGGTTATATTGTTCACCAGCTCTTGGAATGAATTGAAGATTATTTGTTTATGTCGAAGACATCATTTGGACACTTGGTTTTGGTGATTTTATCATTGGTTTAATCTAGTTTGCATATTTGTTGTTACCAATAAATAGGTCTAGGTTATGGACCGACAAGCTTATCTATTCCAGATCAGCATGACACATCATGAAGATGATTTATTCTTATTGTAAATGCATTGAGCCGACATCATGCATCGCATATTGATTCATTTGTAATTGATTTTATTGTAATATATTTTAGTGAGCCGACCTACATTTGGTCTTAGGTTATGGTATAAATGTAAGATCTCATTTATGAGATTGATATAGGATTGCGAAAAAGGTTTATAAGGTTGTATTCGGTATATGCGAATATAAGTAGAGCTATACATGGGGACATCATCCAAGATAGAAGGAAGGTTTGAAGAAGGAAAATCAGAGCTTAACCGGTACTAAATCCAACATATGAAGATGCTATTTTGAGCAGTACATTATCATTGGATTTAACCATCCAATTGTAGTCAGTGTGACTCCCATTTTGTGATTGAGCAGTGAACTGTAGGAAGTTGGCCTTTCTGCATGTGCAAACTCAATATTGTACACACATACTATCTATAGTAGTATCATCTGATTGTGGGTAAGGTTTCCCACCATGGTTTTTCCCCTTACAGGGTTTCCATGTACAAATAACTATGTTATGTGTTGTGTATGTTATTTGTCTTTCATTTTCATGCATTAAACTTTATCGGTACTGCAATTAACTATTAAACTATCTACCGGCATTAATGTTTGGCTTACTAGCATTAAGATTCAAGTTTAGTTAAGTTAGTTTTGGTTTGTATTTATTTGACAACTGATTCACCCCCCCTCTCAGTTGCCTTTGGGACCTAACAGTATGGCGATAGCTACGAGATCAACAGGAACCTACTCGATCTTTAGGAAGCTTGATAGATACATAGGAAAAGACATAAGAATTAGGCATAATTAAAAATTATCAGAACCTGCCCAGACCTAGACATAAAAGGGGGACCCTCATGACGACACACAGACCCTTCCACTCAAGTGGAAAAAGGCGACAAGAAATGACCTTGGATAAAAAGAAAGGGACATTTTGAACCATGAACCTTGAACCGATTTGCAAATGGTTCAAAACAGACATAACACATTCTCACTTGCTTAGTAAAAAATAGTACAAAGCCACGACACAAGCAAGAGAAATGATTGAACCTTGAACCTTGAACCAAAAGGGTTCAAGGGTTCAAGTTCAATATGAATTACAACAATGCGCTATAGAGGTTTAATTTTCTAAATGTTTTCATAAAAAAGCGAAAACCCTAAACCCTCAGAACCACAAACTCGTAGGTAAAGGTCAAATTCTGAATTTTGATAGACTCCAACAGCTAAAAGGAAATATTTTCAACATATTTGAAATAGTGATAATAGATTCATCAAGTGCCATAAGAGAGTCCAGAGCTTAATTTTAAAATGGGCCACTCAAAATCTAAAATTTTTTATAGGTCCCAACACACCATAACACACATAATTATACATGGAAATCCTCAAAGAGGAAAAAACACGGTGGGATTTGTGACCCACAATATCAATTCACTGGCTATATGAAGAGATATTACAAAATATAAGGGGCTTGCACTTGTAGGAAGGCTTATAGCCTAGAGCACACTACTCAATCATAAAAGGAGCCTCACTGACTACATATACATCCAGACTACAATCCAGAGAAGTAAGTGAACTGCTAAGATAGCATCTTCATAGTTCTGGTTAAGCTTTGTTTGTTCCAGTCTGAAACCCTAAACCCTTTACCAGAATAACCCTTACATAAATATCCTCACATACATGATCTCTCTGATATATTTTGCATCATATCACATCCACATATTCCATAATCTCCTATATATATTAAATAATCTAATCCAACTGACCTATATACCCTATGCATTTTATCATGCCTTATGTCGTCTTACAAAGATATTTACAATAGCAAATTACATGTCATTTAGACAACATAAATACATGAATATCAAAATCAATTGCCAATGTTGGATCCAAGGGATGTCGGCCTCCAAAACTGATAACCATATTGTAAACCATGTCAGCCTTCATTGCTAATAACCAAAGAAATTCATCCATCCTGTCGGTGCTGGTGTCGATGTAGTGTCTGTGAAGTGCCTGTCGGTACACAGGTGAACCAAAACATGAAGTTGGAACAAGATATGATGTTTCCATCAATGACAACATAGTGAAACCAACCAATTGAGTGTCAATTGCCAACAAAATCTATATCCAATCTGATCTCTGATCATCGTGGCACATCATTCAAATGTTAAAAACATGGTTTGCAAGTTAAAGAAAGCCTTACATGGATTGAAACAGCCACCTAGAGCTTGGTATGTAAGGTTGGACAAATATATTTTAAAACTTGGTTTCACTAAAGGTAATGCAGACAATAATCTATATTATAAAGTCACTGATGATAGTATACTGATTATTGAGGTCTTTGTTGATGACATCATTTTTGGAGGTGAAGATAAGTTGTGCATGGAATTTTCTAACAATATAGAGAATTGATTTGAGATGTCTATGATTGGGGAAATGAAATTTTTCTTAGGTTTGCAGATTACTGAGATTGATAAAGGTATTTTCATTTGTCAAACTAAGTATGCTAGAGAGATGTTGAAGAAATTTGGTATGGAAAATTCTAAACTGGTTAGTACTCCTATGGTTACAAGTGAGAAATTGATAAAGAAAGGTGAATCAACACTAGTAAATCCTACAAGATACAAGTCCATGATTGGAGGTCTGCTATATTTGACTCAGAGTACACCAGATATAATGAATGCAGATTGCATTGCATCAAGATATCAAAGTGATCCTAGAGAAAATCATGAGTGCGGTGAAAAGGATTTTTAGATACTTACAAGGAACATCTGAATATGGTTGGTGGTACCCTAAAGATGATGATATTACTTTATGTGCATATACAGATGTAGATTGGGTAGGTGATGCTGATGACCGGAAGAGTACTTCTGGTGGAGCTTTCTTTCTTGGAAAGAAACTTATTTCATGGATCAATAAGAAACAGTCATGTACTTCCTTATCTACTATTGAAGCTGAGTATATTACTGTTGCTACTAACTATACACAAGTTCTATGGATGAAGCAAATGTTAAAGGACATAAAAGTGCATTGCATTGAACCAATAGTTATTCACTGTGATAACTTTGCTGCTATAGACATATCAATGAATCCGATATTCTACTCTAAGACAAAGAACATATCTATCAAGTATAACTTTTTGAAGGAAAAGGTGGAATACAATGAAGTTAGATTGGTTTATGTGAACACTAAAGAGAATATTGTAGACATCTTCATTAAACCTTTGCCTAAAGCATCATTTGAGTACCTTAGAGATAGATTAGGGGTTTCTGCCCCTCTGGTAGAAAATTGTTTGATGCTATTTGGCATCAATCCGGTATGCATTATTAGTGCTATTATTCATTCCGATTTGTCGTGGTGATTCTACTACTCAGGGGGAGTAGTTAGTCTTGTGATTTAGTGGTTTATGATTTTGCTTTGATATTTATGTCATATCTTTGGCATTGATGTCAAAGGGGGAGAGATATTCATGTGGAAAACTTAAGGATTTATATACATTAAGGGTAGAAATTTGCAGAACTTAACTATGATATCATCTACAGAGAGAGTATGGATTGAAACTTCATTGCTATATTCTTGTGTGGGAGATTTGTTTGGCATTTCTTGGCACTTGGATGTTTTTCACATCTAGTGTTGCCATCAATGCCAAAGGGGGAGATTGTTGGGAATTTGGAGGAATTGATTATGTGTTGCATTCATGTTTTGTCATTGATGTCAACACTAGCTACTTTGGTTGTTTACCGGTATCTGGTTGGTCCCAATGTTAGTCTCAAATTTTGATTTCCCTTCTATCCTTCTTGTAAGAAATAAATCAACCCTATCTGCATATGAAAAGATCAGGGAAGTGGAACTCAAGAGTAACATATAACAAGGTTTTGAGACCTTCTACACTTTGAACTTATCCAAAGTTTAGGTGGGTACACCTTCTGTGAATATCTTCATACTTTGAAATTAAGATCCATAGTAAACTAGTGCTAAAAAACCTGTGGACTTCATCACCTCAATGAAGCTGAAACACTAAAGGAAAAACTTGCATTCATTTTTAGTATTGATCTTCAAGAAAAGATAGAAAGAAATCCTACAATCTGATACCAGTGCCTTATTCGGGCCACACAGTCACCTAAATCAAACAATAATTCTCAAAACAGAACACTCATATACATCTCATCATTTTGACTTTTATGAACCCAATACATGCCTAATATATATATATAGATCCTCTCCCATTCAATTAAAACAATTCACCGGATTCATAGCAACAAATAATAGACTTGCTGACAGAAGTATGTCATGCACATTTAATCCCTCTCCTGAAGAGAAAAAGCCAGAAATAACATCTATAAGATTGCCTTACAATCCATGCTAATTCAAACAAACCCAGAATATCCAAATGAAACCAACAAACTAAAGAATGCACACTAGAAGACAAAGGAATTTTAGGCCTAAAACTTTGATCTGTATATTTATATTCACTCCTTAAAATATTACATAACTCAGAGCAACCTCCTTAAAACCATAAAAGGGTCCTGAATATATTTTGCCAGAGTTTCTTTACAAAATTCTTGTGATGATTTACTAATAGTCCTGGTATCCATTTATAACATTATGGATGCATACAAGCTTCGAACAAACCTAAGAAAAGTTTGTTACAAATCGCAATTTTCTCCAAGAAACAGTTACAAGTATTTTTCGGTATCAATGACCTCTTCAACTTGTTGTCCTGCTGCAAAATCTTCTAACTGTTTGGGAACTCCTTTTTTTCTGGCATATTTATCCTTCCATTCCTAGAACACATCATCATTCGGCCAAGAGAAGTTGACAATCTTTTTCTTCATTCCTTCTAGCCTTTTCCAAGTAACCCTTAATTTCCCAATTTCTGTTTCTATGAAACTATAATGTGATTTCACCTTTTCAATCTCTTCTATTGTCTTGACAAATAAGGATGTGTCATCAGTGTTAATGATTTCATTAACCCTTTTGGACAAGTTGTGATCCAGCTCTTCTAACCATGTTTTCTCCTCCTTTAACTGAGTTGGACAAACAAAACCTCCTGGAAACATCTCATACTTGTGATCAGAATATTCTTTTCTATATAGTTGGGCCTTTCTTTTTACACCTACCCTTTCTTCTGAGAGTATATTCATTTCCTTTATGAATTCACTAGTGCACCTGAGATTGTCATTTGCCTCTGCATCTGCATGGGATGAACACATTGTTAGGGATCCCACAGATATTGAGAGGGGGGGGGGGGGTGAAACAGTATCTAACTAGTTAATGGAATTTCCTAACTTAAAACATGCAGAACATAATATAACAATGTATCGGTGTGGGAAAAACCTCGGTGGGATTTGTGACAGAATCAAGAACATCCACATGAAAAGCACACCATAACACAAGATTTTAACAAGGAAACCCAATGTGGGAAAAACCTCGGTGGGATTTGTGACCCACAATATTCACTCACTGGCCAATAAGAGAATATTACTTACAATAGGGGCCTGCACATGCAGGAAGGCCAACTGCCTAGAGCTCACTACTCAATGGGAAGTCTCACTGACTTACAATAAGGATTATACAAATCCAATATCTTGTACTACTTTATAATAGCATCTTCAATGCCAGATTCAGTACCGGTTCCTACTCTGTTCTTTACATATACCCCTTGACCTATATTTCGCACAATAGGTTTGCCTAATATTTTATTTTTTTTGCTTCTACACATTATTCCAAATGTCTACAATGATCTCTTTTATATATAAGACTCATTTTAAAATTTGCCAAGTCGGCTTACACATTTTTACAATAATAAACAAAATATAGTATAACAAAATCCTGTCGGCCTCTGTGCCAGTATACTTCCTTTCTTTTGTGCTGGTGTAGAGTGTGATCTGTTGATGCCGGTATAATGCTTTTGTCAGTGCCATAGGATTGCAAGGTTGCCATCAATGACAAAACCTTCAATCACATACAATGTCTCATTGGAGTGTGCATATGCCAACAATCTCCCCCTTTGGCATTGATGGCAACACTCATGAAATTTTTTTAAAATGATCCAAAAATGTGTGTGCTCCCCCTGAGCATATGGTTCCTGTCTTGTGATTTGAATTTTCTCATCCCACTACTCCCCCTTTGGCATCAATGACAAAGGTTGTCAAGATGTCAATAGAGTTTGTAGTTTCAACCTTGTAACTGGGTGTTTACAATTTGAAAAAGATCTCCCAAAATCAAGTTTATACTATCCGTAAATGTTTTGCTATCCTTTATTGCTATCTCTGTTCTCTTCACTGTACCGGTGAGATGCTGCAAATGCTCTGCCGGTGTTTTACTTCCCTGTATTAGTGCCTTAGATACTTCCTTCCGCAGAGATGCTAGATAGTCCAATCTTGGACTTGGTTTTGATCTCAAATGTTTTGCGTTATTTATTACCCTTTCTTTCTCTCTTTCCAATTTAGGTAGTTCTTCCTCAAAATTTGTTATCTTCTCCTCAAAAACTGATAGTGTATTAGGTGAGTTGACAAAACTATCTACAATTTTATTGATCTCATCTTGTACCTTGCTCATTTTCTTGTCTATATCTACAGTCAAGAAGTTTGTTTTACAGGTATCTTTGTACAAATTTTTGTACTCTTTCAACAAATTACATAATTTTGGTAGAAGTGTGTCAAAATCTCTATTACACTTCTTTATTTGCTCATCAAAGAATTTTTGTTTTTCAACTTCTACTTTATCCTTCACTAACTCTTCTTTTATTTTCTCAACGTTTTTTGAGATATATTTACATAGTGTATCCAGTTGTCCTAAAGAATCTTTATTGTCTATATTACAGTTGGGAGCAATTACCTTCAAAATTGGTATGGAATCATCAATTGCTTGTGAGCTGTAGTCAGTTATTTTCTTGATTGAATCTAATAGTACCTCAGTCACATTGGTTGATTTGAAGCTTGATGATGAATCAACAATTTGAGTACCCGTGGAAGTAACCAAGCTTGTATTGACCTCTGGTAGGTCTGTTTGTGTCTGCATTTCTTTAAGCAATGGTTTTTCACTAGTTGTCGGTGTTACTGTTTCCTTATGTACCTATTCCTGTTCCGGAGCCTTTTGCTCTATTTGTTCCTCTGTTTGTTGTGTTGTCTTAGTCTGTGTCTAAGTCTCTACCTTTTTCTCTTTATTTTATGTCAGTTTCTCCTGTGAGTTATTAGTTTCCTCAGTCACCAGAGGCTCACTAGCCATATCAGTCTTATCTATTGTATCTTTGTCTACCACTATGTTGATCTTTTGAGTATCAATATCCATAGTATATAGGACTTTAGGATTAGGATTATTATCCTCTACATCCATACTCTCAGCTATCAGTTGATCATCTGTAGTTGTTGTTTTTACCGGTGGAGTATTTAAAGGAGGTGGGGTAAGTTGTCTCTAACCTTGATACTAGGTGGTCCACCAACTTTTCCTTTCCCCTTGTCTCTATCTTTCTGATAAACTTTTATGCGTTTGTTGTTCCTGTACTCTTCTTGTTTTTCTTTCTCAACTAGGAATATATCCCATCCATCTTCAATTTCTTCAGTCACCTCATTTACTCTTCCAACCATTAAAGCAATGTGCCTGTGTGCAGTAGAAAATACTATCCTATTGGCTTGAGCAATTAGGTCATCAATTTCTTGGGGAGAGTTTACCAGATATACAGTAAGTAGCTTTTCAATCTTTATTTTCTTATCCAGTTCTATCACTGCTTGTCTTCTTGCTTCTAGTCTTTTGAATAGTTCATCTGGAACTTCATTGACTACTTCCATTAAAAACTTCTTATACATATCCATGTGTAATATAACACTATTTTCAACTTGCTCTTTTTCATCAGTTGTTAGAGTGTCATATATTTTCTCTATGTTCTTCAATTTACCTTCCTCTATGATTTCATTCAGTAGTATATCAAAAGGGGCCAAGTCTTTGTTTGTCCTCTTCTTCTTCTTGGGTGTTAGTTACTTCTTTGGTGTGGCCCTTCTTATCAGAGATCTCATTGCTTGTTGCTTTTGCCTTGTCCTCCTGGGTGAGCGTGTGGTTGTGTAAAGCGGAAAAAATCGCGATCGAACCCTAGTTGCTCTCCCCTCTTCCAACTCCAAGGAGAGAGAAGGGAGGTTCGCTAGGATTCAATGGTTTTCACTTAGGGGGGAGACTTTACATTCAAAAGAGGGGTTGAAACCCACAAGATCCAATCCCACGCAATGCAAGATTGGATGCTAAATGAGTTTCAAGGGTTAAAACAGCAAGGCTACCCTCTTTTGTAAAGAATGTGCATAGAAGAATTGAGCTAGGAATGCATAGAAAGTGACAAAGATTCGCTTTATAAACTGAGATAGGGATACAGTATGAAGCTGCGGACCTGGAACTAGTAGTAAAATGTCGATACGGCACTATCCTGCAAATTTGAGCAAAAGTTGTCAGAACGATGGTGCCCGGCGCCACGGTCCTCCAAAAAATCCACGAAATGAAGGGGGATCTGTTCGTCTCTACACAAGGATTCCAGATCTTCAATCTCAGCCACGTACCTGCAACCTACACATAGAAAAGCGAAGACGATTGGGGGGTTAGGGATTAGGGGTTTGCCTTTAGGTCAAACCCCGGTTTTGGAATTAACCAAGAAATGAGCAAGAGCTGTAAATGTAAATGACTGTAAAACAAGTACTAATACCTTGTTCTAAGGATGTTTGTATCCTTATGTGCGAAGGTTTAGATGTTGTATGTTGTATGTTGTAGTAGTATGTGATCTCCTCTTCAATGGTTGAATCCTTGTCTTGAATGCAACACTTAGCCTTGAATGGAGACTTAGAAGGAATGCTTGAGTGTAGTTTCCATGCCTTTTTCATCATGTATCCATTATCCCTAAATGAGAGAGAAAAATGTAGTTTATATACTTGTCAATTAGGGCTGATAGACTGATTTTCCCGACCTTAGGCCGACCAGGAAAGTTAATTTCCAAATTGCAAACAAAAAGACTCGAGACCCCTTAGGAGACTTGGCCCAAAATAGGACCCAGGGACCAGGGCGCTGGGCACCCTGGTCCCTCAGGACCAGGGCGCTGGGCGCTCTGGTCCCACCTCCCGGGACATCAGGGTGCAAGGAGGTTCAGGCCAGGGTACTTGAAAAATGCAGTTTTTGGTGTCGTGAGCAAGTTTCGGGGTCTCCATTCAGGTTGCATGTTCCATCGCCATCATGAAGACCGAAATGCAGTCGAAATTGCAAGTGTTGCAATTTTAGGACGCTACATTTAGCCCCCACTTTAGCGGGAGTATGTATGCTCATACTTCCGGTAAAGTACAAGGAAACAACATTGAAAGACTTTCACCAGGTCAAGGAGGCAAGATACACCAAGCCCCCAGTGGACTAAGGATCTTACGACTTCGATTGACAAAGTAAAAGGGAAGATCATGAGGGAGAACCATGACTGTCAGTAGTAAGGTTCCCTCACTATGAGTCATGCAAGAAAGATATCAAGAATTTTCAAGGCAAAGCTAAATTTGCCAAGAAATTCTCAAGTATCTTGAAAAGATATGAACGGGATGTATGCCCCCCTACGTTAAAGCAATCACACACGCCTCACCGGGGGTGATTGTTTTAACGTAGTGATACACATAAGAATGAGAAAGGAAAGGAGCACGTTATCACAAGGATTTAGCCCCCAAGTGTGAGATAAGCCCAAGGATAATAGACACAAAACACAAAGCACGAGGTGACTTCACTTTCCTTGGGGTTAGTATGCTGTATGATAAGTCATGTATATATATCATATGTATGTATGCATAATTGTTCTTCATTCCCCAATCAAGGAAGGTCACCTAGAAGAAGGGAACACATATGTCTTTTGAGTCAACATGAGAGAGATCGAGAGATCTCAATGCTTTGCATCGTCCTCAAGTAGACAACACTAAGGACAACAAATAGAAGAATGAGAATAACATATAGAAGAAGTAACACAAGAGAGAAGGAGAGAATCTGCTATGCTAATGTAACTAGTCTAGCACGTCATCTACCCCCCGATCTTGCTGATCAATGTTTCAGGAAGGCAGGGAACACACTAGAGGAGGAACATTCAACACAATAGATGGAGCTATCACAAGATCCAAACAAGGGCTATGTTCATGTTCTGAGCCACATTGTTCTTGTCTAGGATCTAGGATAAGTGCTTTAGAAAATTCATTAGATAAATGGTTATCAATATCAACAAGTTCATATTCACTATTAGAAGTAAGAGGAGTAACATTTTCATCATGAATAACATTTTCATCTATATCATCATCAAGATTTATAAAAATAGGATCTTTAACTCGCACAGGATCAAGATCATCATGCATCTTATGTTTAGGAGATTTAGGCTCAATGTCCGGCTGAGGAGAAAATGGAATAATGCTCGTTGAAGGTGTTTTTGGAGATGGCAAAGTTTGAGAAGCAGCTACTTGAGCCCTAAGACGATGCTTTCATCAGCGTTCACGTGCAGAACAATTTCGTCTAGTCTTAGTAGGAAGTGAAGAAGATTGAGGAGGAGGAATGTTCTCATCCTTATCACTTGGGTGTTTAGGTTGTGGTCTCTTAGGCTGAACAATAGGAGAAGAAGAAGGTCTCTTCTCTCTATAAAAAGAAGGAGGAGGGACTGCTTCATATAAGGGAGGAATATTCGGTTTAGGAAGGAGACCAAGTCCATCATGACGAGGAGGTATAGGTCTACTTGTAGGAAGTTTATTAGACATAGACATAGTCACATCCATAGGGATGGGTTGGGAATCTTCTTGAGGAAAGACATTAGTTTTATCTTTCAAAGGAAGAACTTCCTTCTCAAGAATGATAGGAATGTCAAGTTTAGGTGTTCTAGGTTCACTTAAAGATAGGATCATATCTGTTTTCCACTTTTGATAAGATTTGAAAAGATGATCACTTCGCAGAGGAAGGGATTGGAATTGTTTAGGCCAAAAGTAATCAATAGGAATGCTAGAAGTTCTTTCAGCTGGTTTAAAGAGGCTATGATTGACAGTAACAACTTCACCATTATGGGGAAATTTCAAACACTTATGAATAGGAGAAGCAATAGCTTTCATGGAAGATAGCCAAGGATAGCCAAGCTTCACACGAAATTGTTCGGAAGATGGAATAATAGCAAAGTTCACATCAAGGGATTTGTTATAGACCTCAATAGGCAATGTAATAGAACCAATTGCAGGAGAAGAAAATGCATCAAATAGTTTCACAATCACATCTGTTTTGTCATAAATCACTTGATTCAATTGCAAAGTAAAAAGAAATTCTTCAGTAATAACATTAACCATGCACGGAGGATCAATAAGCACTCCATGGCAAGGTGTATTCTTGACTTTTGCAACTATGTATAAAGGACCATCAGGTGCCCTAATGGTTTCACTGGAATCAAATGTGATTTAAGGTTCTTTAGGGTTTTCTTGCTGCTCTACAAAGTTAATCACATTTGGAGTCATAGACACAAGACCATCAGATGAAAGAGAGGAATCATTAGTCTCAACCGCATTAGAGGTATGAGAAGGTAATGGATCAGTGAAAATCTGAAGATTTTGATTAGGAGGAGCTACAGATGTATTGCCTTTATCATTCACTCCAGAAACATAAATAGTATTATTATCAATCAAATCTTGAATTTTACCCTTTAAAGAAAAACATTTTTTAGTATCATGCCCAGGTTGACGATGAAATTGACAAAAGGCTTTGTTATCAAAATAAGGTGAAGTAATCTTTGCAGGATCAATTTGTCTTATAGGAGGAAGAGTAAGCACATTTTGTTCCAATAATTTATTCATAATACTATGCAATGATTCATTCAAAGGAGTATACTTTCTTTCTTTCTTGAAAAATTTAGAAATAGGAGGCACACCTGATGCTGTATTCACATTGTTGTTGATGATGTTTTCATTGAATTTGATGGAGTCTCTATTTGGTTTAAACTTCCCAAATGGTTGTTGACTGCTATCACCCTTATCACTCAGAGCCATAGGATGTGATTGTTCCATTTGACTCACAGTCAGTTGATAACTGTGAAGAGTGGCACACAACTGTTGGAAAGAAGTAAACTCAGAAAACAGAAGTTTGTCTCGAATATCTTTTTGTAAATTAGAAATAAAGATTCTTTGAATATCATTGTGAAGCACTGGAAAAGAAATTTGAGCATACAAATGCTTATATCTACCAATGAAATCAGTCACTTTTTCTTTAACACCTTGTTTACAATGCATTAAATCAATCAAAGTAACTTTAGGACTTATATTGTTTTGAAATTGTTGAATGAAAGCATTTGCAAGTTGTTCGAAAGAAGTAATAGAATAAGAAGGCAATGAGCAATACCATTGTAGGGCTTTGTCTCTTAATGTTCTAGTAAACAATTTTGCAAGCAACCTTTGGTCATAAGCAAAATCGGTACAAATTGTTTGAAAAGTCTTAACATGTGTTAGAGGATCACCTTTACCATTATAAAGCTCCAAATGCGGGATTTCGACATGTTTAGGGGGAATAGCTCGAACAATGTCAAGAGAAAGTGGGCTCGCAACATCAAATGTGGGCACACTAAACTTAGATTGATTCATAGAGGCAATTTGTTGCTGTAAAGAAGAGACAGTTTGTGCAAGATTGTTAATGGTCGCTTCAGTCGAAGGGTTCATATTAGATGTGTTAGATTGAGATGGAGGTGTTATGTTATTGAAAGAAGGTAAAGAGTAAGGTGGTGGGACCCTATGATAATTAGTCATAGGAGATGATTGGACAGGAGGAACACTACAAGGAGGAATGGAATGATTAAATGAATTGCCCCCTTGCATCATGTTCATTTGCGGAGATGTAATAGGAACACTCATTGAAGGAATGAATGAAGAAGTCGGATTGAATGAAGGAAGAGGGTTAATTGAAGAAAAAGGGTTGCCCCCATGACTGGTGATCACAGGAGGAATGTCTTGTGTAGAAGTAGCCATTATGTTTGATGTAAAGGTAGGTATGCTAGCAATAGAAGTCATCAAAGGAATAGAATGATTGACTTGAGTAGGAGGTTGTGTATAACCTAAAGTTTCAGCACAACTCTTTATAGGCATCACATTCGAGTCCACAATGTGTGCAATACCACGCAAAATATCAATTCCATTCTTATCACTTTGAAGCATACGTTTTAGACCCTCAATTAAAGGAAGAGCTTGACTATCAGGGTATTCTTGAGACAACCATTGTCGAAAATCGTCAAATTGGTTATCCAATTTTGAAAGTTGTTCTTCAGAAACCTCATGGAGAGCTTCTTCATCATTAGGAGGATTAGAGGAATTACCCATGTCCTCATTAAAAAGGCTATTCAAATTAGGTTCCATCTCCTCAGTAGTTAAACCTCAGAAAGACTTAATTCTACGGCTTCGTCTAACGGGAATAGTGTAAGTAGGGCTTATTGTTGTAAAACTCATGCACTAGAGAAGGAGAGAAAATTTTGATTTTAGAGGTAGCAATTTTCAGTAAAATCAGCCAATCTTTTGGATTTAAGCTGTTAAATGCAATCACGACAGTCTCCCGAAATTTCGGAAAAAAATGTCCAGGACTGTGGCGCTCGGAGTGCAATACGGTCCTTGCAACTTTTTTCGAAATTTGCAGGGATGAAAGGTATGATGATTTTAAAGCCAATCTGAAAAAATTGAGTGATTTTATGATTTGTAGATAGGCCAAATTAAAGTTGCAATCTCAAAATTGAACCCTACCCAGATTGTCGAAAAATGCAAAATTTGAATTTTGAAAAAAAGAGGGAAACTGAAATTTTGAATTTTATGATTTTAGAGGGAATGTCAAAAGTAATGCAAATTTTGAAATTTAAAAATTGACTCAATTTCACGCAAAATTCAACTTTGAAAGCGGAAATCAAAGTTGTTGTAATTAAGCACTTAATTTCAAAAGTCACAAAATGTAAGAATTTGAATAAAGCACTGAAATTTTTAATGAATGTTAACGCACTTTTCAGATTTAGGACAGTAAGAAGACAATTTTGACACAAAATTTCAGTTTCAATGATTTCTGAATGTTTAAAAGCCTTAATCCAAGCAATCACAAGACCAACTTTGAATGTAATTTTGAAGGTGTTAAAATTGTTAAAATCAGCCAAAATTCTGGATTTTAGCAGAAAAATACAGTGAGATCTTGCTCCCGAAATTTCGGAAAAAATGTCGGGGACGATGGCGCTCGGCGCCACGGTCCTCGCAACTTTTTTCCAAATTTTCAGGGATGAAAGATATTGTGATTTTATTGCGGAATCCAAAGTTACAGCTGATTTGGAGATGTTTTGATCGGTGAAATTGTCGAACAAAGGTTGAATCAAGAGGGTTTCAAAAATTAGGGTTTTGACACTTAACCACTTAATTTTCAAAATTAAAACATAGATATGAATTGATAATTTGTAATAGAAGGACAAATCTGAAACAAGCATTAACAATTAAAAATTTCACAAGTTTAATTACTAAAAAGAAATTTTAGGGTTTTTATGCAATCACCTCTAAAATTTTGCAAAAGATCAAACATGGAAATGTAATCAATTTTTTCAGATCTAAGCATGAAAAATCAAAAAGGATGTTCACGTCGGGTTCACCAAAATGTAAAGCGGAAAAAATCACGATCGAACCCTAGTTGCTCTCCCCTCTTCCAACTCTAAGGAGAGAGAAGGGAGGTTCGCTAGGATTCGATGGTTTTCACTTAGGGGGGAGACTTTACATTCAAAAGAGGGGTTGAAACCCACAAGATCCAATCCCACGCAATGCAAGATTGGATGCTAAATGAGTTTCAAGGGTTAAAACAGCAAGGCTACCCTCTTTTGTAAAGAATGTGCATAGAAGAATTGAGCTAGGAATGCATAGAAAGTGACAAAGATTCGCTATATAAACTAAGATAGGGATACAGTATGAAGCTGCGGACCTGAAACTAGCAGTAAAATGTTGATACGGCGCTGTCCTGCAAATTTGAGCAAAAGTTGTCGGGACAATGGCGCCCGGCGCCACGGTCCTCTGAAAAATCCGCGAAACGAAGGGGGATCTATTCGTCTCTGCACAAGGATTCCAGATCTTCAATCTCAGCCGCGTACCTGCAACCTACACATAGAAAAGCGAAGACGATTGGGGGGTTAGGGATTAGGGGTTTGCCTTTAGGTCAAACCCGGGTTTTGGAATTAACCAAGAAATGAGCAAGAGCTGTAAATGTAAATGACTGTAAAACAAGTACTAATACCTTGTTCTAAGGATGTTTGTATCCTTATGTGTGAAGGTTTAGATGTTGTATGTTGTATGTTGTAGTAGTATGTGATCTCCTCTTCAATGGTTGAATCCTTGTCTTGAATGCAACACTTAGCCTTGAATGGAGACTTAGAAGGAATGCTTGAATGCTTGAATGCTTGAGTATAGTTTCCATGCCTTTTTCATCATGTATCCGTTATCCCTAAATGAGAGAGAAAAATGTAGTTTATATACTTGTCAATTAGGGCTGATAGACTGATTTTCCCGACCTTAGGCCAACCAGGAATGTTAATTTCCAAATTGCAAACAAAAAGACCCGAGACCCCTTAAGAGACCGGGCCCAAAATAGGACCCAGGGACCAGGGCGCTGGGCGCCATGGTCCTGGGGACCAGGGCGCTGGGCGCTCTAGTCCCACCTCCGGGGACATCAAGGTGCAAGGAGGTTCAGGCCAGGGTACTTGAAAAATGCAGTTTTTGGTGTCGTGACTAAGTTTCGGGGTCTCCATTCAGGTTGCGTGTTGCGTCACCATCGTGAAGACCGAAATGCAGTCGAAATTGCAAGTGTCGCAATTTTAGGATGCTATAGGTTGCCAGTGAGGGATCTCTTTTTCTTACAACTCTTTTGAAAGTTGCAGGCATGTCACTTTCTGAAGAAGTACCTACTGGTGATAGGTGAGTTTCAGGTTGTGGAGCTTCTAAATCATCCTCTGTTATACTGGTTTTCTTCAATACATCTTCTTTGATGGCTTTTGCTTGTCTAGAACCTTTCCTTACAACTGCCTCAACCTTTTTCACTCTCTTCTTAGATTGTATTTGACTTTCTATAGTTTAAGAACTACCAAATACTTCTTCTTTAGGTTCTCTGGGGGCTTCCAGAAGTGCTTTAGCATATGTTTCAACTATGTGATCATCTGTTTCATAGCCCATCTCGGTTACCCAAACTATCCTTGGGATGACCGCTTCCATCTAGATTTCATCTTTCTTGATTACAAAGCATATTTCATCTTTGTATTTGTCTACAATCTTCTGTGATAACCTTATTCTTTTCTTCATTTTGGTCTTTAATGCTTGAAAAAAGTCATGAATACTGTTTTCCTTGTTCTCACCCATATTATTGAATAGTTCTATTAATTGTTTGCCTACCGGTATATCATATCCAAGTTCTTTGTAACCTATACCAGGAACCTATTTTGTTATGTGTAGCATCAGACATACTAACAGATTTCCAAACCTGAAAGTTCCTTTCTTGTCCTTCTTGATATTTCTAAGGTTGTCAATTAATTCATCTCTTAACCATTCACATATATCAATTTTTGCATTGTCTATGACCATGTCATAAGCACTCTTAATGCATAAGCTTCAAACTAAATTAAGTCTATTTGCATGAGTAGCTTTATATCCTAATATCATGCTGATGAATCTCACATTGATATCTGTTACATCATTAACTCTTAGGGACCTTTTGTCGAATGTTGCACCAGTTAGGTTTATAACTAGGTCATTGGAAACCTTCTTGGTTTTATCTAGTCTTTTACCGGTGGCCAGTAACTCTTTGACAACTTTCACAGCTTCCTTGGTGATCTTGTGGACTGCATCTAACTAGAAAAATTCACCATGTACCCTGCTTAAGACTATCCTAATCACATCCTTGGGGAATTCAGGAATGCTAAGGATCTCTATAAATCCTAGGGTCTCAATGATCTTGTGTTCATTTTTTACATTGTCGGTATTATCACATATCACAGTTTTAAACATGGTTTTAATTTCTTCATCTCCTAACTCTTCAATGTTGCAGTGGATGTACATTCTGGGGTCTTCAACATAAACAACTCCCTTAGGAATTTGAGAAAAAGCACCTAAGGTATCATCTTTCTTTGCTATCTCGGGAACTAACTGAAATATGGGCCTAGGTCTTTTTATCACTTCAACAACAGTAGGGTTTGCTATATATTCAATTGTAGAGGTGGATGCCATGATTAATACCTTTTACTGCCTTTAGGATGGATGATTTCTTGGAGTGTTCTTGCTTCTTGCTTGAAATGCCTTAGCTCAGAATCTTTGTGCTCTTCATAAATTTGAAATCTTGGTGAAATGAAATGGAGCCAAAACCTTAATTTTATAGTGTCTATTTGCCATCTACCACATTAATTGCATGTCGGTTAAGTATTCACTTAACATTGTTTGCCAGTAATAAGTAATTTTCAACTTCTTATCTCTAACCGAGGGAATAATAATACATGTGTCATTAGATCAAACCCTCAAAGAAACTTTCTTCAAATGGATGAAGAACTTCCTACCGATGGAGCACTGCTTTGTCCTTCCAGTGAAGTATCACTCTGTCCTGCCGATGAAGCATCACTCTATCCTACCGGTGAAGCATTGGTTGGTTCTACCAGTGGAGGAGTATTCCCAATATTTAGATCAGCTTTTTTAATCCATTATTTTGAGAATTCTTGCTTAACCTCTTCAACTTTTTCTTTACCTTTCAAGCTAGAACTTTTGTTGTCTACCGGTGTTCCTTTACTTCTACAGAATTTAGCAATATGCCCAATCTTGTTACATGCATAACAAGTTACATTATTTTTCTGAATAGCTTTTCCATAACCTATGCCAGTTTGTGTTCTGCACTGATTAGATAAATGTCCAAATCTTCCACAAACATAACATCTCACATTCATTCTACAGTTTTCAGAATTGTGACCTACTTTGTTGCATTTAGAACATTGACCAGTGGTTGTGTTTATATTCTGATAATTTCTAGATCTACATTCATTTGCTCTATGACCATACTTATTATAGTTAAAGCATTTTCCATTGAATTTATAGGCATTAGGTTGTCTTACCAGTTTGTTGTGATCCTGAGTATTTGCAGTACCAGAGCTTTCACCAATTTCAAAGCCAATTCCAAAAGTGTCACCTTTAGGTTTTTGATTCTTCAGCAAGGTGCCAAGTTCTTTTGAGCTTTTCTTTATGTTGATTTGCAGTTTCTAGTTCTCTTTCTAAGACTTACTTTTGTCTCATCAGTTCATTTGAGTCATTCTGAGTATGCATCAGATCTGTCTTCAACATGTCATTTTCATAGCTAAGTCTTGTGTTCTCATTTGCTGCATCACTTAGTCTTTTGGTCAATTCTTCTTCATTCTTCTTCCTATCCTCAATCTCTTTGCAAAATCTCATAGTCATATCCTGCATTTCATTTTTTGTTGTCATGATCTCTTCTTTCAACTTGCTTATCATATCATTAAGTGATTCCTTTTCATCATTCTCATTTTGCAATTTTTCACAAAGTTCTCTTCTCTTATTTCTTGCAACAGTAAAATTTTCTTAAAGTGCCTGAATGATGTCCTGAGCTGCCCTTAAATCATCTTCTAGTTTGATATTTTTCAATTTTTCTGCATCATAGTCTCTAAGAGCTCCTTCAAGTTGCTTCATTAGATTTTCCATCTTTACCGATGTCAAGATCTTCCTCAAGCTATTAGGCTTCTAAAAATAGAGGACCAAGCTCTGATACCAATTGTTAGAGATCCCACAGATACTGAGAGGGGGGGGGGTGAATCAGTATCTAACCAGTTAATGGAATTTCTTAACTTAAAACATGCAGAACATAATATAATAGTGTACTGGTATGCAAGAAATAATGCAATAAACAGAATCAAGAACATCCACATGAAAAGCACACCATAACACAAGATTTTAATGAGGAAACCCAGTGTGGGAAAAACCTCGGTGGGATTTGTGACCCACAATATTCACTCACTGGCCAATAAGAGAATATTACTTACAATAGGGGCCTGCACATGCTGGAAGGCCAACTGCCTAGAGCTCACTGCTCAATGGGAAGTCTCACTGACTTACAATAAGGATTATACAAATCCAATATCTTGTAGTGCTTTATAATAGCATCTTCAATGCCAAATTCAGTACTGGTTCCTGCTCTGTTCTTTACATATACCCCTTGACCTATATTTCGCACAATAGGTCTACCTAATATTTTTTTTTTTTGCTTCTACACATTATTCCAAATGTCTACAATGATCTCTTTTATATATAAGAGTCATTTTACAATTTTCCAAGTTGTCTTACACATTTTTACAATAATAAACAAAATATAGTATAACAAAATCCTGTCAGCCTCTGTGCCGGTATACTTCCTTTCTTTTGTGCTGGTGTAGAGTGTGATCTATTGATGCTGATATAATGCTTTTGTCGGTGCCATAGGATTGCAAGGTCTCCATCTATGACAAAACCTTCAATCACATACAATGTCTCATTGGAGTGTGCATATTCCAACACACATGACCTCTAACTCCTTACATCTAGACATCCACTTATTAAAAATTGGTTCCAAGGTGGTTTCATCTTCTCTTAATTATGTCAAAATATTCAGAATCCTCTTCATAGAAATGTGAACGACAAAGGGCTTAACTAAATCAACAAACTTCAAAATTGTAGCTTTTCTATTTTCCTCATATTTGCTTGCAAACAGGGCTTGAGCCTATTTCAACTTCTCCAACTCATGTTGGATAGTTTCAGCTGACTGGAAACCAGAAGGCATAGGAGAAGGGGGATATTCTATGATAGGACTTGTAGGTGGAGGTCTTGCTGGAGAAGAGGTTATCATAAGAGTGGAGGATTCACCTTGATGGTGTTGACCTGCCAACTGACTCTGAAGTCTAGCAATAATACTGTCTCTATTGGCTACTCCTTCTTTGGCCTCATTGTAAGCCTTTAAGATTGTTTCCAATTTTAATTGGAGATTGGCCTTTTGTTTTGCCTCCTTTTCTGCCACAGCTACATTGAACTTTGCAGTTTCTACAACTCTTCTTGCAGCTTCCACCACTCCTATATCTTGGACTCTTTTTACAATCATGCCTCCTAGGAGTCTAGAATCTGATATATCTTTTCTTCTTTTACTTTCATCCATCTTCAGTGACCACATGACTAAAGCAACATTATCTTTGCTAAAGGTCACTCCTTCCATGGGTTTAGTTTCCTTTCTGACTGCTTCAAGTACCAGAGCATCAACTATATCCCACTCAGGGAGGATTAAAACACTAGCTTTTGATACCATCTGTCTTCCCTTTTCAGGGGTAATGGTCTTTTACTCTTCAATCATCTCTTGTTTCACCTCTTCCTCTACCTGAGTTACATCTCTATGAGGTAACTCACTCTTTCTTTGTTCACATTTGGCTTTGAATTGTTCCATGTTTTCCTTCCATACAAACTGCATGAAGGCCCCTATTGTAACAAAGTTACTATCAACCAAAAACTCCTCACTGGCTTGCTTGAAAGTAAGGTCTAACTCTTTACCCTTGAGCTCACCATCAGTCAAGTTCATTTCAGCACTAGGTGGCTCTTCTAGCATCCCCTCTTGTGTCTCCTCATATGTGTAGGCAATCTCCTTGAGACTCCCTAAATGTAACAACTATTCAGCCAACGCCTGCTCATCTCCTATGTGGATAGGGGACTAAGATGGAGAATACTGAGGCTCATTTGTCTACACTTCCTTCCCTACCCTTTGCCTTTTAGGGGAGTCTTGGATGTCAATGACATCCTCAATTTCTCTTTTCCCTCTTGAAGTGGAAGGCTCACCTGTATCTTGATTTCTTGTGCATTACATAATCACTAGGTGGGATAGCCTTAGCAAAGGTAGGATTAGTTAGGACCAATTTAACCCTATCAGGATCATTTATCATTATAGCCTCCCTCTTTTCTTTCAAATTTTGCATGAGGTCTTCAAAATAAAGAATCAAGAATTTGATTTTCTCCTCAAAGTGATTGAAACTAGAAAGAGGGTCATAACTACTATCAAATTGATGAATGAAGTCAAGAGCCCTTTTATATGCAACCCACTTCTCTTTCCTTAGTTCTTTCTCATCCAAACTGAATTCATTCCTAATTAGATCTTCAGGGAACTGAAATTGGTGAGGCCTACCTTTATAAACTGCTCTCTTCCTAAACATGTCATTAAAAACGTCTTCAAGGTCCACACATCTTTAAATGGTAGTTGACAATCTATATGGTTGAAGGAATTATTCAAAATACTTCTAGTCAACTTTACTGATCAAAAAATTATGTGTCATGGTAATAGCTGGCAAAATGGTCCCTTTACCCCTATTTGTCATCTCTACCTCTTGTACACCTCCAATTTGCCTTAAGACTTCAACAATTCCTATCTTCAATGGGACTTGATAAGGTAATAAATATGGAGTGCCTCTGAAACCATATACTTTGAAAAATTATAGAAATAGGGTACAAATACATATCTCCCCAATGATGAACAATCTTGATACCTTTTGTGAACTCCTTGGGCTTGAGGAATTCCAAGAGAGCCTTAGGAATCCTAGGGTTTTCTGTGCATAAAAGAAATCTAATCTTAGATGCAAAGCATCTATCAAACTTTAGATAGCTAGCATCCTCTCTGTCCTAGGACAAAACAGTACTTCAAAGTTGAACAGACATCTCTTCCTTATCTTTCTCCTTGACCAAATCCATTTCTTTTGCAAAATAATCAACACCCTTGAGCAAAAACATGTGCATTACAAGAGAATACCATCCAAACAGTCTGTCCACCTTACCATTTTTTATCCCTAGTAGCCCTGCATGAATTGCATCAATAAGGTATGGTGCATAATCAAATGTTATTGCTAGAGAGGGGTTTAGAATTTGTGCAATCATCAGCATGTAATGGGTTGGCATGTTTTTCTCAGCATCTTCTCCAAAAATCTGACACAGTGCCCAATACATACCCTTAGCTCTTAGAGTAAACAGATTCAAGGAGAAGGGTTCCATTGTACTAGGGCATACAACTGTTAACCCTCCTATTATAATAAATAACTCTTTCAATGGGCCACTCCTAAGGTGAACCCTTTGTGTATCATAAACCTAGGCCAATGATTCAAAATCAATAGGTTCTAACAAATTTGAAGCTTCACTGAGCTTCAACACACTTCTGAATTCATCATCTTTAATTTCAATTAGGGTCGATCCTTTCACATTCCTGATACATCTAGCTATAGGGTCATAATTTTGGGCAATCAGAGTCAACAAATTCATATCCATGAATACACCAAGGACTACAAGCTTCCCCACATCCAATTCCCATATGCTATTTAAAGGGGCAAGGGAATGTCTCTGACCAAAACTAACCTTGAATAATCCTAAACCTGATATCCCTATTTGTGGATCCCTTAACTAATTGCCTTTGTCATATAGGCCATCCCCAATTCTCAGACGAGGGTTCTTTGGTACCAATTCTTTAGCCTTGGCTCTGACATTGGTACACATAGTTAATTGTTCCAAAAAATATCACAAATATTCCTATCCTAGTAATTTACTTTTCCTGTTAATTCCCTTCTTGGTGCAATCCCATTAATACAACTATATCAATTGAGATTTGCACAAAAAATCTAATGGAACAATTCACACAGCAACACCGATTTTCAGACTGCAATTAGCAAGGAAAACATAGAAAAAAAACTTGGTTATTCGCCTGAAGAAACTTGCTTTGCACCAGCTCCTCTGCAACAAAATTGTCGAAATGGTACCAATATTCAATTGATGTGGACCTTAATACGGCAAGTTGGCATTGAATTGAGAAATTAATCCCGCATGCTTCGGCCATCACCTCAGAATTGAATTCATGAAAATTGAATTCAAAAACAGGCTCCAATGGACCACAAGTTCTCTTATTTTTTCTCTGTTCTAGTCATTTCACCATTTCACGGAGCTTAAAACCCCCGCACTTTTCTTTCACGAAGCAACGACAATCGTTGGATCTCAGGAATCTGCACTGCTTTTACTCCTTCCGGTCTTTCTGTGTTAGTGATAGGCCCTACCTTCTTTTTTCCATTTCGCAAACACTAAACCATGCACACTTTTACCTCATGAAACAATGCAAACCACTAGATCATAATTTACTTGCTCGATCTTTACCTCCTGCAGTGACCGCCAGTCTTCTTAACTAACTGTGCTTAACCATGGTAGCTAACGGTTTTTGTCATTTCATAGAGACTAAAATGCAGGCATCTCTAGGCTACAAAACAATGACAACCGTTGGATTGACCATGAGATGAACACCATTTAACACGCTTTAGACCTTCCAAATGGGCCCTTTAACTCGGAGACCATTGGCTTTATTTCATCACCAGTTAACAAACACGATGTGGCAGTCGGCTATTTGCTTAGGAAGTTCCACCAGGTTCTAATCTGAAGCCGCCATGTGTTCTATTTCACCATTCTCAACATAACTACCGGTTGAAACAAGGCGGGCCCTCAACTACCCTTCAGAGCCACTTGTATTTGACAAGTCACTAATTCCTTCCACGGAACAACCCATCTGTCCTACCATGTCAGCCATCATGTGATTTCCACATCATTTCACTATTTCACGAACATTAATCTCCGCTTGAATTTAGGCTGCGAATCCATGACAACTGTCTGATTAAATCATAGTTAATCAGCCTTTAAAACTTAATGACCTACCTATCCTTTGGGCCCACCAACCCTTTCGCTATTTTGCAGAGCTTAAACCTCAAGCCACTTATCTTCACAAAGCAGTGACAACCGTTGGATCTCGCCAAGTTGCTCGTCGGTTACCTTTTCCATGACCACCTCTGTTGGGCCCTCCACCTTTTCGCAACTTTGTGAAAGGTAAACAATGGGTATCTTTAGGCCATGAATCAATGTGAGCCATTGATCTTTCCTGAGCTGATCATTCTTTAACCAATTACCTTACTTGCCTCTGGGACCCACCACATCTTTCACTATTTCACAAAGGGTAAATCACGTGCACTTTGGGCTAGCGAATCAATGCGAGCCGTTGGATTTAAAACAAGATGCAGTCCTTTAATCTGACGGTCAATCGATTTGGTCGGGCCTGCCTAGCCTTTTTGCTATTTCATGAACATGAACTTGCTAGCATCTTTGCCTAGCGAAACAATGACAACTGTAAGATTAACAATGAGTTGCATACTATTTAAGGAGTCCAATAAACATTAGAACAAGATATAGGCAAAGGCATAATTTTTGAAAATATTTGAAAGACTGCCTAGGAAAACCTATTGGGGAACACTTTTAACGATAAACCGACCCTTCTTTAAATGGTAAAAGTAATGCAAAAATAGAACATAAGGGTTTTTTGAAACATAGGAAGAGTTTGAATTTCAAAAACCTTAAACCCTCATCTAACCCAAGAAACTTAGAGGTAACAAGGCCAAACTAAACACATTCTTCATAGACTTCTAGCCAAATATGGGACAAGAATACCCAATTTTTTAAATACTGATAATAGGGGCTCTGACTGGGGATGGTTGATTGCAAGATCAACACAAGAATTCAGAAACTCTCTGGAGAACAGACCAAACACAAGCCTTAAAAACAACAACAAAAGCAAACCTGAATATGTACAGACAAGGACCTATTGTGCATGGACATTAAGAGAAGTAATTTTTTAGGAATTGTCCATGCACTAGAAATTCCTGTACCTCATCATTCATATTCTGCAAAAAATATGAATCCTTTCCATTAAGATAAAAAACCATAGAGGGGCCTATCCATAGTGACTCAAATTTTTTCTATTTTCCCTTATCTTGTCCTTTTGCATTCCATTGAAGAACCCCATCACCAATTTGAAACTTTCTCAACAAGGTCCTTTTGTCAAATAGATATTTGGACTGTAATTGGATCTTCAAATTTCTCTTGTGAGCCAAAGTTATAATTTCTTCTACCCCTACCATTTGAATCATCTGGTCTTCCATAGGTTCAAATAACTCCATGTCTTCATCTTGTAGGAACTTATACACTGGAAGAAGATTATTGACTGTAACCCTAGATTGTGTGCCATAAACCAATTCAAAAGGTGAAACCCCAATTGCTCTCTTGACAGTAACCCTATCAGCCCATAGAGCTAATTTTAACTTTTGGTCCCAAGACCTTTTATTTTCCTCTAGGATTTTCTTAATAATCTTCAAGAGGTTCTTATTGCTTGATTCAGCTTGCCCATTACCCTGGGGATGATAGGGGGAAGAGTAGGACATAAGTATTACATGGCTGGTGCAAAATTCAACAAACTCTTCTGACCTAAATCTCATGGCATTAGCCATCACTAGTTTTATAGGGACTTCGAATCTGGTTATGACATTATCCATCAGGAAGTCAATAACAACCTTACTTGTGGCTCTCCTAGTGGGTATAGCTTCAATCCATTTGGTAAAATAATCAATAGCTACTATAATCCACCCATGACCTCTTCCTGATTTCTCAACGATTTCTCCAATAAAATCAATGCCCCATTAGACAAAAGGGGCTTCCACTGTGACTGGGTTGAGGGGTAAAGCTCCCTCATACTTCAATTTTGATGAAAAATTCTGGCATGGGTCACATCTCTAGACATGTTCATGGGCATCTTTAAACAAAGTAGGCCAATAATATCTAGCCCGAACTATCTTACCAGCAGTTGTCTTGGCAAAGTAGTGACCTCCACACACTCCATCATGCATTTCACTTAACACTCTTTTAGCCTGGGATTTATCCAAACACATTAGCAATGCCCCATCTATTGGCATTTGGCATTATAAGAGACAATGAGAGATTGTTGGCATTTCAATAAGGATATTGAGAAGGTTGTTGATGATTATGGATATAATTGATTAAGGATGATTTACTGTCTTAATATTATTATTTTGTCATTAATATCAAGAAATAGATTTTCTAATTCAGTATGATGTTGCCATATCTTGAGAAGTATGATTTCATGAGTATAAAGATGTTGGTAAAAGACATAGAAAGAATATGATGGATAAGGGGAGAAATAAGTTATTCAATGGGCAACTATTACCAAGTCAGACAATGATGAGATCATGATGTTTAGATTGTTTTGACATCATACATGTGTTGTAAATTGTAAGGTTAATACTATACTATGTTACCGAGCAAAGAACCTAGTCGGTAAACCCTAAGGAACCTAGTTGATAAATCCTAAGGTTATCGCTATCGGTTAATGAAGGCGGAATGTCTATCGAGTGAAGTTTACTATTTACCGAGTTATAACCGAGCTGTAACAGAATGCATTAAATGATTACAAGCATTATTTAATGAAGGAAGCTGATGAGCTGGAACTGATTAAATGATTGGTATGTCGTGAATGAAGTTTGTTAAAAGATCTATGGCAAAGGAAAATCGGTAGGAAGATCTACAACTTAGATTGAACCGCATTACCCTAGAACAAGTTCCAAGAAATGTATGCAAGTTCCAAGGCGGGGTAAAATATTTTCAGATCGAAGGATACATTGAACCTGGAAAAGATTGAAGATCTGATGGCTATGATTGATCATGGGAAATGTGATCAAGGAGATTAAGTGGTTGGCGAATTATTTATAAATAGGGAACTATTGATAAACAATGTATGCAGGCAAATGTATGCATAGGGATGCTACATAGTGATTACCGAGCATAGAAGATTGAAGACTTGTTTGAATAACAGAGTATAGAAGCCCAATAGATGGACAAGATTAGTTCTATGTCTAGATTGTATTGAGCAAATAAGAATTTGCTTTAGCATTTTAGATGTGAAGTTGCAGATAGATTTTTATTACTGTTATTTTGTGAAAGTGACAGAAAATCTCTTAACCGAGTGGACTTAATAGTCTTATTTGTAAAACCCTCTAGCAAGGTGACATTTTGATTGAGTGTTTGAAATCTTTTAACAAGGTGAAGATCCTAATAGATCTGAGGGAAATCCCTTAATCGAGTCACATCTAGCAATGTGTTTGTAATCTTTAACAGGATTTTCTTTTAACCGAGCATACTCTAGAAGAGTATATTTCTTAGTGGGTCCAAAATCCCACAGTGGTTTTTCCCTATTTGGGTTTCCACATTAAATCTGGTGTTATGAGTGATATGATGTTTATATGCTTTTGAGTTTGCATGTTTAGCAGTTTTGGTTATATTACTGAAGTATATGTTACCGAGGTAGAATCTGATGTTTTTATGGAAGATTAAGTTTGTATGATTCACCCCCCCCTCTCATCTTGTTGGCTATTAGATCTGTACTTACATTAAGTATTAGAACTATCAATTGGTATCAGATCTTTGGACTCTGAAAGAAAAAGTTTAAAGGTACTTGAGGCAAAGATCCAAAGATGTATAAGATGGATGCACCGAAGTTGAACAAGTCAAGTTTCTCTACATGGCAGAAAAGGATGAAGCTACACCTATCAGGAGTTGGAGAATATGCTGTATATTATCTGGAGAATGATTTCATCACCCTGAGCATCTATCCATTGACTATGGATGAAATAAAGGCAAAGCAAGAAGATATCCAAGCAATGATTGAAATAACATCTGCATTGACTGACTCAGAGTTTAATGATCTAGAAGGTTGCAATGATACAAAGGCTATGTGGCATAAGCTCATATCAGTGTATGGAGGAGATGAACATGTTCAAAGAGAAAAAGTGGATAGTCTAAGAGGACAACTTGAATCTATGAGGATGAATGAAGGTGAGAACATAACTCAGTATTGTACAAGACTAAAGGAGATTGTCAATCAAATCAAAGGAGTAGGTGGAACTATTGGAGAAAAGGATATAACAAGTAAGTTGTTAAGAACCCTTCTACCGGCTTATGCAATCTGAGTCTCTGCAATCAATGAATTGAGGTTTGTACCTAATATGCTAGTTTCTTTAGATGTTACTATTGGTAAGCTACATGTATTTGAGTTAAGTAACTTTGATAACAGTGGGTCATCGGTAAATAAAGTTGAATCTGTATTTAGGTCTTTTCATCTTGATGAATCTAATGATTACAATGAAAGAAAGTATAAGTACTTTGAAGGAGATCACAGTGGAGCAAGTGAAAGATTTTGCAAGAACATGGAGGAAGTACACAAACTGTATGAGGAAATCAGAAAGCAAGAAGAGTTTGAAGCACTATTAACCAGAAGGTTACCAAGAGGCAAAGGTAAGTATAAAGGAAAACTACCTTTGAAATGTTTTAATTGTGATAAGATAGGACATATGGCTTCTAATCGTCTTGACAAAGATTCTACTGAAAAGAGAGATTACCGAGATGATAGACAGAAAGATAATCATTACAAAAGACACTGAGACTTCAGAAGAAGAGATAGAAAGTCATGCTTAATAGCCGGTGAGGAATCCAATGATGATAAATCAGATGAAACTGATTTAGAGGAAGTAGTTTATGTGGCTATAAAAGATGGATCAGATGAAGAAAGGTATGAAGAAAAAGCCTTGATATCTCATATAAATACTAATGATTCTTGGATTATAGATAGTGGATGCTCACATCACATGACAGGTGATAAACACAAGTTTGTTATGTTAGAAGACTATGATGGAGGCTATGCAAGATTTGGTAATGATGCACCATGTCCGGTAAGAGGTAAAGGATCCATAACACTTCTTGACAATGCAAGATGCAATGATGTTTATTGGGTTGAAGGTTTGAAATACAATTTGTTGAGTGTAGCATAGCTAAACAATACAGGTTACCGAATAGAATTTTAGAGAGGAATTGTCAAAGTTCATCACAAGCATGGAAAGTTAGCTGCTATTGGGACACAAACAAAAGGTAATACATTTCACCTTGACTCAACTTGGAATAAATGTCTGTATGCAAAGATAGATGATACCTGGTTATGGCATAAAAGGTTTTGTCATGTAAATTTTGATAATCTGATCAAAATAAGTAAGAAGCACCAAGTAAGAGGTCTGCTGAGTCTTGAAAAGCCTGAGAGTGCTATGTGTCGAGGATGCTAGATGGGTAAAATGACAAGATCAAGATTTACAAGTAAGTCTTACACCTCTAAGGGAATTAGATCTTGTGCACACTAATCTTTGTGGTCCTATGAAAGTTCAAAGTTATTATGGTGATAAATATTTCATATTATTTGTGGATGACTATTCAAGGATGATGTCGGTAATGTTTTTAAAAGAAAAATTAGAAGCTTTTCAAATGTTTAAATGGTACAAGACAAGAGTTGAAAATGAAACAGGAAGACAACTAAAATGTCTTAGATCAGATAGAGGAGGAGAGCTCACATCTGATGAGTTCAACTTATTCTGCAATGATCATGGTATTAAAAGACAAGTTTCTGCACCAAGAACTCCACAACAAAATGGAATAGCTAAGAGAAGAAATAGATCTATTGTGGATTGTGCCAGAATCCTGATGATTGAAAAGAAAGTGCCACAAACATTTTGGAGAGAAGCAATAAGAACAGCAGTTTACACCCTAAACCGAGTACAACTGAAGAAAGGTACTTTGAAGACACCATATGAAATCTGGTATGACAAGAAACCTAATGTAAGTTATTTTAAAATCTTTGGAAGTAGATGCTATGTACACAAAGATGATAGAAATGACAAGTTTGATCAGAAAAGTGAAGAAGGAACATTTATAGGTTATTCTTCTAGAAGTAAAGCATTTAAATGTCTGATCAAATCATCTAACAAAATAGTAGAAAGTGCAAATGTGATAATTGATGAATTTGCAGAAAGAAATGATGAAGGAAATTCCAAAGAACCAGAAGATTATGATGAATTTGTCTATGTTCAACCGACAAGTCCTACCGAGAAAATTGTTGAAGAAAATGAAGAGAATATCTAGTTACCGAGTAATGAAGAAGATCATACAGAGCCTACCGAGCCTGTATTAGCCAAGTATGTCAGAAGACATCATGCACCAAGTTAGATTATGGGAGATTGTTGGCATTTCAATAAGGATATTGAGAAGGTTGTTGATGATTATGGATATAACTGATTAAGGATGATTTACTGTCTTAATATTATTATTTTGTCATTGATGTCAAGAAATTGATTTTCTAATTCAGTATGATGTTGCCATATCTTGAGAAGTATGATTTGATGAGTATAAAGATGTCGGTAAAAGACACAGAAAGAATATGATGGATAAGGGGAGAAATAAGTTATTCAATGGGCAACTATTACCAAGTCAAACAATGATGAGATTACAATGTTTAGATTGTTTTGACATCATACATATGTTGTAATTTGTAAGGTTAATACTATACTATGTTACCAAGCAAAGAACCTAGTCGGTAAACCCTAAGGAACCTAGTCGGTAAACCCTAAGGTTATCGCTATCGGTTAATGAAGGTGGAATGTCTACCGAGTGAAGTTTAGTATTTACCGAGTTGTTACCGAGTTATAATTGAGCTATAACAGAATGCATTAAATTATTACAAGTGTTATTTAATGAAGGAAGCTAATGAGCTAGAACTGATTAAATGATTGGTATGTCATGAATGAAATTTGTTAAAAGATCTATGGCAAAGGAAAATTGGCAAGAAGATCTACAGCTTAGATTGAACCACATTACCCTAGCACAAGTTCGAAGAAATGTATGCAAGTTCGAAGGCGGGGTAAAACATTTTTCAGATCAAAGGATACATTGAACCTGGACAAGATTGAAGATCTGATGGCTATGATTGATCATGGGAAATGTGATCAAGGAGATTAAGTGGTTGGCGAGTTGTTTATAAATAGGGAACTATTGATAAACAATGTATGTGGGCAAATGTATCCACAAGGATGCTACATAGTGATTACCAAACAGAGAAGCTTGAGGACCTATTTGAATAACAGAGTATAGAAGCCCAGCAGATGGACAAGATTAGTTCTATGTCTAGATTCTATTGAGCAAATAAGAATCTGCTTTAGCATTTTAGATGTGAAGTTGCAGATAGATTTTCATTACTGTTATTTTGTGAAAGTGACAGAAAATCTCTTAACCGAGTGGACTTAATAGTCTTATTTGTAAAACCCTCTAGCAAGGTGACATTCTGATTGAGTGTTTGAAATCCTTTAATAAGGTCACTTCTAACAAGGTGAAGATCCTAACAGATCTGAGGGAAATCCCTTAACCGGGTCACATCTAACAATGTGTTTGTAATCTTTAATAGGATTTGCTTTTAACCAAGCATATTCTAGAAGAGTATATTTCTTAGTGGGTCCGAAATCCCACAATGGTTTTTCCCTATTTGGGTTTCCATGTTAAATCTGGTGTTATGAGTGATATGATGTTTATATGCTTTTGAGTTTGCATGTTTAGCAGTTTTGGTTATATTACTGAAGTATATGTTACCGAGGTTGAATCTGATGTTTTTATGGAAGATTAAGTTTGTATGATTCACCCCCCCCCCCCTCTCATCTTGTTGGCTATTGGATCTATACTTACATTAAGTATTAGAACTATCACCATCTTTATTCTACCAAAACAAATCACCCTAAATGAGGACATACTTTTGTGATTTCAACTTCAATGTTCTTCTCTGGTTATGGGTCATCCCTTCTGAAAATGTTGCATCCGTTAAAAAATGTACGATCTCTGAGTACCATAGCTATGTCTCAATACTGGTGACCAGGGTGTTCTCAATTTCAATATTATTCACTTCAACATCAAGAAGGTTTGATTCAGGCATCAGCTTAGCAAGGCCTAAACCTCTCACCAATTTAGTGATCTTAATCTCTAAATCAAACTCCTGGATTCTAGTTATCCATCTGCATCTTTTACTAGTGACCTCAGATTGGGATAGAATATCTTTGACAATCGCATGTGGGGCATAAGCAATTACTCGTGCATTTACAAGATATGGCCTAAAATCTTTAACAACCTTGACCAAAGCATATGCTTGCTTCTCCATAATTTCATACTTTAACTCTGCGGCCTGTAAAGATTTGTTGTAAAAAGCTATATGATGTTCATATCCTTCATTATCCTTTTGTAAAAGAACTACAGCCACTGTGTGATATGAAGCAAAAGAAAACAAAGAGAAAGGTTTACTATAGTCAGAGGACTTCAACACTAGTGCCTCCTAAATAGCCCTTTTGATTTCATCAAAAGCCTTTGAAGCTTCTTCATCCCAGCAGAACTTTGTATTCTTCTTAAGCAGTTTAACAATGGGCCTGACTATCTCTGCAAAATTTGCAATAAATCTTCTAACAAAATTTACTTTGCCCAAGAAAGATTAGATACCTTTAACACTCTTTGGCTCAAGTACATTTTTTATGGCTTCAATTCTTTCAGGGTCTATTCTAACCCCTTCTTTAGAGACAATATGCCCTAATAGCTTTGTTACTACTTATCAAATTGCCATTAGTTTTTATATTCAAAGTCATACTATATATTCTAGTCGGTTAGTATTACCGAATCATGCAGTCAGTACACATAGAGAAGTTGGTTTGAACAGTCTAGTTGGTTACAAAAGAAAGTAGTCACAGAACGTAGTATTCACCTAGCTATTTACCGAGTATTTTTTCATGGCTACCAAGCAGTAAAGTTAAACTCACCAAGTGAAACGTAGTACCAGATACATTGAACCTGGACATGCACATGAAAATGTGTTACAAGATCGAGGCACATCTAACCATTATTACATTGGAAATTGCACATATAGATTTTGTATAATTTTGAGGTCATCTAACCAATGAAATCTTTTGCATGGTTATTTGTTCGAGAAATCATGTTTGTAAGATTGAAGCAACGAATCAGATCACCGACATAAGAAGTCTATTTATACAACATGATAATAGGGTTAGAAATATATGTGAGTGAGAAATGTGCGTGTATGTATGAAGGAAGACTGTTATAGAGACATAGAAAAGTCACCGAGAAGGTTATCAGTGAACAGTCAAAGAACAAAGTAAACAGAAGGGTTTACCAAGTTACAATATGGGTTACTGAGGTATGCTATAAGCTAGGTAATCTTATTCTGAGCACATAGAATCTACTATAACATTTTAGATGTAAAGTTGCAGATATTTGTAAAGTCTTATTGTAATATTTTGAAGTTGTAAGAGAAACCTTTAACAAGGTAAAAGACTCTAACCAAGTCTATAAATTGTAAATACTCTAACCAGGTGCAGCATATATATAGTGTTGTAAAATCCTTTAGCAAGGTAGATCTAACAGATCTTGTTACTCCTAATAGGGTAAGCTATCAGAAATAGCTAAATGTAGCTCTAACCGAGCAATCTTTATTATTGCAGTAGTGAAGTTGTGGGTGCCATCCCCAGCGCAGTTTTTCTCTCTAACCAAGAGTTTTCAGCGTGACCAAAATATATGTGTTATGGAGTGAATCATGTATGATTGTTATCTGTTTGTTTTAACTTTATTTTATGTTATTGCACTATTCTGTTTATGCATAACAATAAGGTTATTATTGAAGAAAATTTTTGGAGTACTGATTCACCCCTCCCCTCTCAGTACATTAGCTTTCCATATTGGGCCTAACAATTGGTATCAGAGCTTGAATCTTGGAAGGGTTTAACTACCTAAAGAGAAAGATCTTATCAATGGAAGGCTACAAACAATCGCGGAGGATTGTGTATCTACAAGAAGAGTTGGATAATGCAAATCAAGTGATTGCAGACATGCAAAGGCAAATGCAAAAATCTTTGAAAGTAAGGAGAAGATTATATGACGACTTGTAGGATTCTCAAGAGTTAGTGGAACAAATCAAGACATCATCTGAGAACAATATATCTGAAGAGACTGAAGAAATGATTGGAATGTTGAAAGAAAAGAACAAAGCATTGGCTGATCAACTAAAAGCAATGAAAAGGGAACATGAACATTTCAGTACACAGATGATTGAAAATCTAGATACATTAAGGATAGCTGAGGATAAAGCAAGAGATCTACAAAGAGAGAAACAACAACTTGAAGATCTAGTATCTGATAAGAATGATGAAATCATAAGGCTAACTGGTATTCAACAAAATATGACAAATCAACTAGGTTATGCACATCATGAAGCAATTCTAAAGAATGATGAAAATCAATCATTGACACTTGAAGTATCAAGGCTGACTGGTGAACTTGAAACAGAGAAGAAATCCAAAGAAACATTGGAGAAAAGTTATGAAGCATCAAAGATGTTGGATGAGCAACTGAATACAAGAAGACCCAACAAGGATGCAGGACTCAGTTACAAAGAAAAAGAATCAACTGAGAAAGGAATTCATACTACCGAGAGAGGAGAATCATCAAAACAAGATGGAAACAGGAATAACATCAAAAGGAAGAAGCCTATTTGCTACTACTGTGGAAATCAAGGTCATACTGCCAACATATGCCAGATCAGAAAAGGTAAGCAACTGAATATCACTAAGTTTATGGATATTGTTACAATTGCAATAAATATGGTCACACATCTAATCAATGTAGGACAAAGTCTGTTAACAACTATCAGAAGGCAAAATTCAAAGGGTTTTGTAGAAAATGCAATAGATATGGACATAGTACCAAAAAGTGCTGATCTAAGCAAAAGAACTACATGCGGTATCCACACCGAGCAAACACTAGAGGTTACCGAACTCACACAGATCCTTATCGACAATATGCAGCAGTACCATGGGATTACAATACAAGGATATGGTGCGAATGTTGTGGAAGATATGGACATATTAGTGCCAACTGTTTTATAAGGTTTGGTATGAATAACCGAAGATCTTGGAGAAATCCTAGTATGGCATGTTTTCATTGTCACAAAGTTGGACATTTAGCTGGAGATTGCAGAGATCAACCTAGAAAAGAAACTGAAGATATAAAAGAAAAATTCAAGATGATTTGGAAAAAGAAGGAAATTATGTCAGATGAAGAAAGCACCTTACCTACCGAGTTAGGTGCACCTATTTCAAATTAGTCAGGAAAAAGTATGAAGGGACTGCATTCTCTAAAGGTTAAATCATAACAATTCCTATTCTATTATGTACAAAATTCAAAATCTACATAGTTAAGATGCAATTAGTCAATTTGAAATTCTATTAAAAATACTTTATAGGAAACCTGTCAAGTCGGTGTATACAGGAAACCTGTCAAGTCGGTTAATAAAGGAAATTTGGTTACTCGGTTAAAACAAAAAGGAGTCAGTCGGTAAAAGGTGAACCGAGTGCATTTAATGTTTTGACCTAACTTGCACAGAGCCCGATAAGGTATTTTTGAGTACTTAAAAGTGTTTTCATGGTCATTTTCATTCACCAATTTTTCAAGAAGTAGAGTAGAGCGAATCAAGGTGATCAAACTCCATTCAGAGTGAATTTCAAGGTATTTACATCAAATCTATTCACATTGTTAAGCTGGTTTCCGATCTAGTCAAATTGCTATTATCTACCAAGTGTGAAGCGTCAGTCGTTTGTAAACCCTAAGGATAATTTGCTAAATTTTACTTGAAACCTACAATGGCACCCAAGATCCAAGATCTCATAGTTGTCAAAAATGTGGAGAAGCCCTCACTGAAGTATTCTTTAACTCCCAAAGTTGCCTCTGAACCGGATGACAAAACTACATTTTCACTCATCCAGGATCGAGTCTTGTTAGTTGAAGATGTTAGATTCTTCACCAAATGTCGTGTTGAGGAACTCGGTCATGTTGAGATTAGTGACACATATGATAAACTTTGCACTGATGGCAAAATGGATAGCAAGTATGAGCATATCAAAATCAAGGGATTGACTGAAGCCCTAACCTATCCACGTGTGTTCAAACCCTAGTGGGTCAAGTTTGTACTAAGCCGAGTGCATGATGATTTCATGTGGCTACAAGAGAAACCATTTAAGATCACTAAGGAAATCATTCTTTAGATCACCAGGCATCCTATCTATGATCATGCACGAGCACAGAAAATGATATCACAAAAGGAGACAATCAATCTAACTGGAGTAGAATCTAATTACTGAGGACTGAAATTGAATAATGTCACTGATGCAAAACTCGAGTTTGCAATTAGAGTAATTGGTTACTGTTTCTTCCAGTCTGTAAGGGAAAATAGTGTACCATGTGCTGCAGTTGACTTGGCCTACAAAATAGTGAAGAAGGGAATGAAAGTAGATTTATGTGACGTGCTACTAAAGAACTTGTTTGAGAACCTGAACACAATAAGGAAGCTGAAGAAGAACAACTCAGCAAATACACTAAAGTTTGGTTCACTTCTTGTATGCATGTTTTTCTACTTTGAGAAGTTCTTTCCCTCAGTCGGTAAAGTAGTATGGGAGCTACACCGACCTATCACCCATCAAATCAATGACTTTATCAAGAAACTGGGAGATAACTTTAATGATATCATGGATGACTACTTCTACAAATTTCAAGAGAAGATGCACAACAGGTATAGGATTCCACCACAGCTGGTAGAAAAGTATAAGGATAATATATGTTTTGAGGTAGACACTGATTATTGTTATGTGAATGCTGTTGAACTAAGGACTCAATCTTTGCCACCAATAAGTTATGAGATTGACTATGATATAACACAGCAAAAAATTGATGCCTATTTATCATTGCCAAGGCATGCAACCGAACTTAGATATGGAACATATGAAGAGATGAAGGAAAAAGTAAAAATGAGCATCATAGTACCTAAGGCTACAAGAAAAGCTACAAAAATGATAAAGGTTTTATCTGAGAAATTCAGAGAAGAATCCTCCTCTACACCTATCAAAGGCAATCTTGCCATTACCGAAGAGGAATCAGAAGCTCAAGAGGCAGCAATAACATTAAGTACAGAGTTGCCTAAGGGTAAAGTTTTGAAAAGAAAGAAACAAGACATTTCAAGGGCCCTACCGACTCCACCAATAAAGAGACCCAACACTAGAGCATCAGTTGCATCACTGAGTAAGAAACTAAAGAGTGCTACAGCACCCAAGGTAACCAAGACCTATAAGAAATCTACTCGGAGATTCATTTTTGCAAAAGAGTCTAGTGATAAAGAATCTGATGATGCGAACAAATTTCAGATTGTAAAAAGCAAAAAGGTAAAAATTCATAGTGTTGAAAATTTTTGTTCCAATCTTAAAGAATATGGTGGATTTGCAGGATTTAGATATGTTAAGTATGAGACTAGGAATAATGATGAGAAGCAACAAATTGAAGAAGTTGTCATCTGCACACTTCTAAAGTTTCAGCTGGCTCCATTAGAACTAGTAAAGTCACTTCTAAGTGAATTATACTTACATATTGATAACAGATGGAAATATGCAATGGACTCAGAGAGACAAATAAGAGAAAGAAGTCTAGTCCATCTATTCCCTAATATGTCTGTAGCAGAAATCAAGGAGCATTTGACCACATACAATTCTAAATTTCTTGTCAAACAAAGAGCCTTAAAATTGATGAATGGGCTATACATTGATTTGGAAAATGAGACAAAAGCCAAGTGGCAGGAGATCTTGAAACAAAAGGATGTCGGTGAACAATCTCAAATTGAAATTGTTGATGTCACCAAGCAAGATCTAGATGTCACCGAGCAAGGTCCAGACCCGACTGACATTATTCAAATTGATGAAGATGTTATGGATGAAGCAACACTGGAGCAAGAAATGATTGAAGGCACCACCTATGCAAAACTTATATCTAGTGAATATGTTTTAGAACAAGTTCAACCTTATCCACTGGTGAAGCCACCTGTCTCAACCGAAGCTCCTAAGGACATAGATCAAGGCACCAAAGGTAACAAATCTGAAGCAGCAAAAGATACAACCAAAGATCAGACGTCTCAAGCACCATCAAGCACTGCAAATGATATAGCTGAGACCCCTAGCACTGAGACACCCAAGGACACTACAATGGCTACAGGAACCGACCAAAGTGTTGCATCTACCAAGCAACCTACCGAGGGTCAGCAAGCCTCACAAGCACTTGTCTTAGTGCAATCGACCAAAGGAAAAGAGAAGAAGGTGAGAAAGCATAGTTTCAAAATTGATTTGACTAAACTGATAGTGTTGCCCAATGTCGATATCTCAAAGTTAAAAGGGCAAGCACTTACTAAATTCGGTGAACTATGCAAAGAAAAGGCCGAACAAGAAAAACAATTGGCTATTCAAAAGAAGAATAAAGTACTTCAGAAGGTCAAGACACTACTAATAGAAATGCTACCTTCAGCAACAATGTCAATCGATGCAGCCATCCACATTCAACTGGATGAACTCCTTACTCAAATAGAAACATCTGGAGTTGATGCATCTGAGTACTTAAGCAAGCTAAAAGATAAAGAGATTATAGCAAAAATGATTGAAGAGGTACAAAAATCTCTTGCTATAGGAAAAGTAAAGCTTGTCAAATTCATTGTTGAGTTGTCCTCTCAACTCAAGCATATTCTTTCATTATTTCAGAAACTGTGTACATTTTCCTTATTCATTAAAGATATCAAGAATAAAATAGATGCAATTGAGAAAGAGATCACCAATCTCTCAACTAAGTTGACCACCTAATTCAGTTTAGAATTTTTATACAAAGCTTCAACTGCTCATGGCTCAACAGTTAGAACTCAGGAATGAAGAGCATAAAATCAGGATGGACATAATGACCCTTCAGACATTATTCCTTCCTCATCTCTCATCAGTATAGGAACAGATCAATAGAGCTACACGCCTATCAACTACACAAGAGGGAAGCACTCTTGAAGGCTTAATATCACTATTAGCTGATATTCAAGCACAAAATTCATTAATGGAAAGTGTAAAGGATTCACTCTCAGTCACCCTCACTGATGCTCAAAACAAGTATAAGTCTATTTTTGATCAGCTACAGCCTCTGGATGGAAATTAAGTTTTTGATGTTTGTCAAAAAGGGGGAGTAATACTATATTTGGAGAGTGATACAGTTTTGGTAACACAGTTTTGAGTATTGTATACAAGGGGAGTATACCAAGCAAAATATACAGAGCATTTAGATGTTATGTACATAATATAATGATAAGGGGAGTATATCTGCATATACTATTTCATTGACTATCGTATATATTGTCAAGTGTAGTCATTTTGCAAAGTATATAGTTTTTGAGTTATGACTTTGAAAGTAGTTTTTGTCAAACATCTCAACTAATGTCAAAAGAGGAGATTGTTAGTACCTATCAAATTGCAATTAGTTTTTATATTCAAAGTCATACTATATATTCTGGTTGGTTAGTATTACCGAATCATGCAGTCGGTACACACAGAGAAGTCGGTATGAATAGTCTAGTTGGTTTCAAAAGAAAGCAGTCACAGAACGTAGTATTCACTGAGCTGTTTATCGAGTATTTTTTCATGGCTACCGAGTAGTAAAGTTAAACTCACCGAGTGAAATGTAGTACCAGATACATTGAACTTGGACATGCACATGAAAATGTGTTACAAGATCGAGGCACATCTAACCATTATTACATTGGAAATTGCACATATAGATTTTGTATAATTTTGAGGTCATCTAACCAGTGAAATATTTTGCATGGTTATTTAATCGAGAAATCATGTTTGTAAGATCGAAGCAATGAATCAAATCACCAACATAAGAATTATTTATACAACATGATTTTAGGGTTAGAAATATATGTGAGTGAGAAATGTGTGTGTATGTATGAAGGAAGACTATTACAGAGACATAGAGAGGTCACCAAGAAGGTTATCAGTGAACAGTCAAAGAACAAAGTAAATAGAAGGGTTTACCAAGTTACAATATGGGTTACTGAGGTATGCTATAAGCTAGGTAATCTTATTCTGAGCACATAGAATCTACTATAACATTTCAGATGTAAAGTTGCAAATATTTGTAAAGTCTTATTGTAATATTTTGAAGTTGTAAGAGAAACCTTTAACAAGGTAAAAGACTCTAACCAAGTCTATAAATTGTAAATCCTCTAACCAGGTGCAGCATATATATAGTGTTGTAAAATCCTTTAGCAAGGTAGATCTAACAAATCTTGTTACTCCTAACAGGGTAAGCTATCAGAAATAGCTAAATTAGCTCTAATCGAGCAATCCTTATTATTGCAGTAGTGAAGTTGTGGGTGCCATCCCCACCATAGTTTTTCTCTCTAACCAAGAGTTTCTGCATGACCAAAATATATGTGTTATGGAGTGAATCATGTATGATTGTTATCTGTTTGTTTTAACTTTATTTTATGTTATTGCACTATTCTGTTTATGCATAATAGTAAGGTTATTATTGAAGAAAAGTTTTGGAGTACTGATTCACCCCTCCCCTCTTAATATATTAGCTTTCCATATTGGGCCTAACAAGCTTCCCTTTGGTGATAGCAAAATGACACTTTTTTGGATTTATAGATACACCAAATTTCAAAGCATTACTGAAAACCTGTTCTAAGTGTCCATAGTGGTCATCTGCCCTTTTGGAGAAACATGTCAAATCATCTTGATATACTACCATGATAATATTGATGAATTCCTTGAAAGCTACATCCATTGCCCTCTGAAAAGTAGGTCCAGCACTTTTCAGACCAAAAGGCATTCTGACATACACGTATGTTCCCCAAGGGGTGGTGAAAGCAGTTTTGAATTGTTCAGATTCTTTTACTAACACCTGATTATATCCTGAGAACCCATCCATCATAGACAATAGGTCACAACCAGTTACTCTTTGCAACATTGCTTCCATATTAGGAGAAGAGTAATTATCTTTCAAGGAAGCAACATTTAGGTTTCTAAAATCAACACAGAGTCTTATGTCCCCATTCTTCTTTCTAACCGGGACCAAATTTGACACCCATGATGAATTCCTTATAGGTTTAATGATTCCCCCTTCCCTTATCTTGGTTAATTCTTGTTGCATTTTAGATTCCAATAGGGGGTTGATAGGTCTTTGTTTTTGTCTAAAAGGCTTAGCATCTGGAAGCAAAGAGAATTCATGCTGAAATAGATCATGTCTATACGCCTTCAGATCTTCATAAGACCAAGCAAAGACATGCTTATATTTCTTTAATAAATTAATAAGGTTTACTCTTACATGAGGAGGCAAATTTTTTCCAATATACACCAACTTAGGGGATGATTATGTCCCCAAGTTTACTTCCTCTAGTTCATCTAACTTAGTGGTTGATTGTTGGTGCAGATGACTGTCACTATAACTGAACATAACTTCTAGTTCTACCAACCCTTTCGGTATTTCATTAGTTTCTAACTGAACTAGGTCATTTTCAAACACAATTTCTCTATTTTCAACCACTTCCACCAAGGCATTGCAATCAATTTTTTGTCCATCATAGTCATCAATGCATTGTATAAATTTGAGAATATCTTCATCATCAACAAACACTTGTCAATTATATACATTGTCAGGAATGGTAGGCCTAGCTTTTATCTCAATTATGGATGTACAGGTTAGTCTTGCATCATCATTCTTTAATGCAACATTTTCTAAGAAATCAGCCATGATATTCTTAGATCTTTCTATCCAATTTATAGAGAATGCACTAAAATGCTCAATCACATCCCATACTACATTCTTGTATCTTTTTAGTCTATCATTCTTAGATGCATACTTAGCTCTAACTTGAGAAACAACCAATTCTAAGTCTCCTAACACTTTTAACAACTGAATGCCATGCATTTTTGCAACTTCAAGTCCCAATAACAAGGCTTCATATTCAGCAGTGTTATTTGTACACTGAAAGGCTAACATAAAAGGTTATACCCGAAGGGGACACAAAAAGAACTCTTGCTCTAGATCCTTCTTTAGAGAAAGCTCCATCAAAATACATATGCCACAAACCATGTTGTTGAGATTCCAATTCAGTCATAATAGAGTAAGTATTCTTCAATTGAGGTAAAATTGGTTGTAATCTAAAATTGTCAAGATCCACAACAATCATACAGTTGAGCATACTAGGATCTACTTTCTCAATTACACTAGGAGCACGTGGTTCTCTATACAATTTGACTTGGTTTCCATTAATTGGGATAGTAGCATATGACAGATCCATCTAAACATTTCCACCTACTGCTGCAACCCACTGCCTAGATAACAACATGCCATAATGAGGTTTAGTGTCAGTTACAATGACATCCATCTTGTATGTTGCTTCAGGGAATGCTGCTATTTTTACCTCAACGTCTTTCATTGTACCTGTTGTCTTCAAAATCTGATTCACTTCAACATCCTTATAATAAAATGATTAAACTCTGTGTAGAAGAGATATTAAAGGGAAGGAAACTCTTAGGACAATATATGACAAGGTTTGATTTAACCTTATACACTTCGGACATACTCAGAGTCCAGGCGGGTATACCTTTGTGAACTAAATTCACACTTTCAAAATATAAATCCACAACAAACCAGTCTAGAAAACCAGTGGATCTAATCACCTTGAAACTAACTGAAACAAAGGAATGAAAATTATACTCATATTCAATATTTTGACCTACAAAACATGTAATAGACAACCTCGATCTATACCACTGCCTTATCCAAGGTCACAGAGTCATCTAAATTCAAACAATACTCCCCAAACAAAATATCTTTACACATCCCATTGGTTCGGCTTCTGTTGATCCCTATATATGCCTAACACATATAAGAATTTATGCATATTAAAGTAAACTATGCTCATCAAGATTCACAATATCTCACAAGGAATTTACTGGTAGAAGTGATCCCCACATATTTAATTTCCCTCCTAAAGAGAAAAGCTAGCAAACACATCTACTGAAAGTTGCCTTACAACCCCTATTCAAACAAAATAACTTTGGATTATTCAGAATGAAATAGTAAAAAATTGCAAACACATTTGAAGATGACACAAAGTTTTTACTCAAAACCGATGGTCTATATATTGATATTATCTTTAAGAAAGTATTACAAAAACTGTTGAATATTCTCCATTAAACATAGAAAAGCTCAGATAAAATTCTGCAACGTTTTCTTAAAATTCTTTGCGATCATCTTTCTATTAGTCTTGGTATCCATTTATAACAATATGGATGCACATAGCTTTGGACTTTCCTAGGAGAATTTATTACAATCATTTCTTTTCTAGAAGAAGTTACAAAGCCTTTTACAAAAAATAGTTACAAGTCCTTTTTGACCTCTGCAGCTTCTTCTACTTGCTGTCTGGTTGCAACCTCTTCTAATTGTTCAGGAGCACCCTCTAACTGCTCTACATCCTAGATGGCATATTTTTTTGTCCATTCATTGTACACATCATCAGTTGGTGATGCGAAATTAATCACTTTTGCCTTAGCCTTGGTCAACCTTTTCTAGAAATTTCTCATCTTGTTGACTTCTGAATTGATAAAACCATAATGAGATTTGATTTTCTCTATCTCCTGAATTGTCACAACAAAGAAGAAAGCATCATCTAAGTCAACAATTCCTTTTATTCTGGCTAATAGTTTGGCCTCTAATTCCTTAAGCCACACTTGTTTTTCCTTCAGTTGATCTGGGCTGACAAAAACTCCTAGAATCAATTCAAAAATCTGATTAGCATACTCCTTTTTGTACAAGTTGATTTTCTTGTTAGCATTGTCCACCCCTTCTGCTAATTTTACTAAGTCCTTGGTGGTGTCACAAGTGGATTTGATGATAGGATTAGCCCCTGCTTCATCATAAGATACACAAATAAGCTCCAAGTCCTGCTCTCTAGGCTTCCACTTGTCAAAAGTAGGTGTCAAAATGGCCTTATCTCCATTAAGCTCATTCCACATATCCAAAATTTTACTTATGTTATTATATAACAGTGAGGCACTCATTGTATCTACAAAATTTGAAATAGTAGCCCTTACTCTTTCCTCATACTTCTTTGCATACAAGGCCTAAGCCTGTTTTAAATTCTCTAACTCTTGAGGAGTAATCTCAACCATTTGGGAGCTAGAAGGTGTTGGAGATGGTGGGAACTCAATGACGGGGCTGCTAGGTGGAGGTCTTGTAGGAGACGAGGAGATCATCAGTGTTGAAGACTCACCTTGATGGTACTGTCCTGTCAACTGGCTTTGTAGCTTAGCAATGATGCTATATTTACCTCTTACCTCTTCCTTAGCACTATTGTAAGCCTTCAAAATTGTCTCCAACTTGACTTGAAGGTTTGCCTTTTCCTTAGCTTCCCTTTCTGCTACTGCAACACTAAATTTTGCAGTCTCTAGCACAGTGCTAACAACTTCCACCACTCTTGTGTTCTGCACTCTCTTCACTATCATTCCACCAAGGTAGCTTGACCCTGGGGTGTTCTTACTTCTTTTATTCTCATCTCTCTTGAGAGAACACATGATGAGTGTAGCATTATCTTTACTGAAAGTGATTCCCTCCATGGGCTTGGTTTCTTTTCTCATTGCCTCTAGTACCAGAGCATCTGCTATGTCCCACTCAAGGAGAATGAGCACTCCATCTTGTGCCACCATATCTCTTCCTTGCTCAAGAGTGATGGTCTTAAACTCATCCATCATTTCTTGCTTTATTTCCTCCTCCACCAGAGCTGGATCTTTGTCAGGTTGCTCAACTTTTCTCTTCTCACATCTTGCATTGTATTTGTCTATATTCTGCTTCCGTACAAACTGCATAAATGCTCCTGATGTAACAAAATTGTTGTCAGCCAAGAAGTCATCACTGGCCTGCTTGATCTCAGGATCCCACTCCTAGCCCTTGAATTCATTGGTAGTGTTGTTCATCTCAGTAGCAAGGGGCTCTTCTTGAATTCCCTCTTCTACTTCATTGTAAGTATAGGCTATTTCTCCTAGACTGCCTAACTATATCAGTTGTTCAGCTGCTGCTTGTTCATCTCCTATGTGAATAGGGGATTGGGATGGAGAGTACAAGGGTGTATTAGATTTTACTTCTTTTCCTACTCTCTACTTCTTTGGGCTCTATTGGATGTCAATGACATCTTGTATCTTCCTCTTTCCTTTGGAGGTAGAGGGCTCCCCTGTTGTAGGCACCGGCACACTATAATTAGATTTCTTGTGCAATGTATAGTCACTAGGAGGGATTGCTCTAGTGGAGGAAGACCTACTTAGAATCATTCTTGTCTTTTCAAGGTTGCTTTTAATCATAGCCTCCCTCTTTTCTTTCGAAGTCTACATTACATCCTCAAAAAAAATAATTAGGAACTTTATTTTCTCCTCAAAAGGGAAAAAGCTAGACAATGGGTCATAGCTGGCATCAAACTGATGTACAAAATCTAAGGCTTTCTTATAAGCCACCCATTTTTCCTTTCTTAACTCCTGCTCATCTAGATCAAACTCATTTCTAATGAGGTCTTCAGGAAACTGAAATTGATGGGGTCTACCTCTGCACACTGCTCTCTTTCTAAACATGCCATTGAAGAAGTCTTCTGGATCAGCACACTTGGATATAGCAATTGACAAATGATAAGGTTTGAGAAAATATTCAAAACAATTCCAACCTCCCTTGGTTATTATAAATTGATGGGCTATAGTAATCGTAGGGAAAATAGTCTTTTTACCCCTACCTGTCAACTCTACCTCTTGTACACTACCAATCTGTCTGAGGACTTCTGCAATTCCCACTTTGAGAGGGACCTGATAGGGCTATAAGAATGGAGTACCTCTGAAACCAAAAACTTTGAAAACTATGGAGATAGGGTATAAGTAGATATCACCCCAATTATGAACAATATTTATACTTTTTGCAAATTCCTTCGGTCTAATAAATTCCAAAAGAACCTTGGGGATTCTTGGGTTTTTTGAGTAGAGGAGAGTCCTAATCTTTGATGCAAAATATTTATCAAATTTTAAGAAACTAGCATCATCTATGTCCCATGATAGCACAGTACTCCATAGTTGCACTGGCATCTTTTCTCCATCTTTCTCTTTTATGAGGTCCAGTCCACTTGCAAAGTAATCAAGAGAAGGATTCAAAATCTGAGCAATCTTTAGCAAGTAGTGATTGGGCATATTTTCCTCAGCATCCTCTCCTAAAATCTGGCAAAGTGACGAATACATTCCCTTAGCCCTAAGGGTGAACATATTCAATGAGAAAGTCTCTTCAGTGTTGGGTTCTACAACTTTCAACCCACCTATCTTCACAAAAAATTCCTTAAGAGGCCCATTTCTGAGGTGGTTCCTCTGTGCACTGTATACTTGAGCTAATGATTTGAAGTTAATGGGTTCTAGAAAATTGCTGAACTCATTAAGCCCAAAATCACTTCTGAATTCCTCATTATTGATTTCAATAAGGGCTTTCCCATTTATATCCCTAATGCTCCTTGTGACTGGATCATAATTATGTGCAATTTGAGTCAATAGATCCATATCCATGAATACTCCTGGAACTACCAACTTCCCTACATCTAACTCCCAGATGCTATTCTATGTGGCTGGAGAATTTCTCATTCTGAATCCAACTTTGAATAACCCCAACCCAGACAACCCAACCTGTGGATCTCTCAACTAGTTACCCTTATCATACAACCCTTCTCCTATTTTCAAACGAGGAGCTCTTGGCACTAATTCTTTTACTTTTGACGCCTGATTAGTCGACAATGTCAACTGCTCAAGAAAATCATTGCAAATGGCCCTTTCCTGATAATTAACTTTCCCAGAAAATTCTCTCTTAGGTGCCATTTTAAGATATGCAAGCAATTAAAATACTACCCCCAACTAGTTCTGTGACAAATTAAGACCTTAATTAAAACACACCACAAAGAAATTGCCACACGAGAGTACAAGAAAACCTGTTTTTAGCTCAAAGGAATCTGCTCTGCAACTGAATTGACTTGCTCTATATTTGAAGAAAGTAGCTCTGCAACCGCTCCTCTGCAACAATTCTTTTGAATGATACCTTCACTCAATCGATAGAAGATCATATATGGTACCCAGGGTCTTAACTGCGACATTGATACCGCATGCTTTGGCTATCCCTTCAAAATTGAATTCCTAAGAGAATTCAAATTTTTCGCTCCAACGGGTCACAACATTCCTGCACATTCTTTCCTTTCACTCTTTCACTGTTTTGCGAGCTTTTATCCTTTAGGCAATTTTGTTAAATGAAATCATGCCAACCGTCCGATCAAAAGAAACTTAATCGGCCTTTACACTGACTTAACAGCCTTGCCTTCACATTGGGCCCTACCTCCTTTTCACCATTTCACAGGCTTTATCCTTCGAGCACTTCTCCTTCGCGAAGCCGTGCCAGGCATTAGATGGAACTCTAGCTGCTCGGCATTTAACTCTTACCAAAATCGTCGACTCCTTCATTAACTACACCTTTACCTTGACTGCTAGCGGTCTTTCACTATTTCGCAAAGCTTAAACAACTTTCAACTTCGGGCCATGAAACAGCGCGAAGCGTTGGATCAAATCGGAGATGACCATCCTTTAAGGGAAACCTTTATGCTTGCTTTACTTACACCGCCTTTTCATTGGTTACTAGCTACCACGTGGCAATCAACCTTTAGCCTTGGAAAACTCTTCGCATTTAGTTCAACATTAGCCACGTGTCCTTCCCTTATAACCATCGGTTACACCTTGGTGGGCCCTCAACTTCTTTTGAAACCACGTGTCCATAGACACATCACCATCTAGCATGACACCTGGATACCCTCTCTTCTTTTTGCCATTTTGCAAAGCATATCCTTCGGTTGGTTTGCAACCACGAAATAACATGAGCCCTTGGATCAAAATAGAGTTGATCCTCTTTTAACCTCATGCTTTATCTATCTTTGGGGATGAAAAACCTTTTCGCCATTTTGCAGGGCATAAAACATGAGCACTTTACCTTTGTGAATTCACGCAGGCTGTTAGATTATTTTTGACTTGCTCAATGCTTAACAACTTACTGAATTCGGCAAATGTGGGCCCTCTGACTCAACTTCATCCACCTGACATCTAGTCACTTTTAAACTGACATGTCAACCTTTCATTTGCTGAGAGAAAACACTGGGTTCCACCTCATCCTTGCCACCTGTATCTGCCAGGTCACTTCTTATCCCATGGCATGACTCACCTCTGGGACCCACCTTTTAACCCTTAGATCCTCCTTGCTGACTATTGTGGCCTCTGCCATGTGCCATCATCTTACTCACCCTCTCGACCAGCTAGATCATCTACTTCGAGTGCCATGTCATTTCACCACTTCATGAAAGCTAACTATCGAGCATGTTCATCCTGTGAAACAGCGCGAACCGTCAGATCAGATTGGACTTGATCACCTTTTAGTCACTTAGAAAATCTTCGCTGTAGGGTCCCACCAAATGCTTTTGCCATTTCGCGAAAGGTATTTCACTTGCAAGTTTAGGCTGCAAAATAATGCCAGCCATTGGATCTTGGACAAGATGAAGCCTCTTTAAACTGAACCAAATGCACCATTTAGAACGCTTCTCCCTTTCGCCATTTCGTGAGTCTTAAACCACACGCAACTTCGCCTAACGAAATAGTGAAAACCATAGATCTACCTGAGAACTACGCACAACTTACTGGGCCTAACAACATTAGGAAGAAAAGACATAAGGCATAAATTTTTCAATTAATTTGACAACTGCCTAGGCAAATGACAAGGGGGGACACCTCTCACGACCCCAAGACCCACTACTTAAGTGGATAAAGTAACGAAGAAATAGAAACCAGAGGGTTTTTTTAATAAAATATTGAACGATTTAAAATTAAAACCCTAAACCCCTAGGACCTAACATAGAGCTGAAGCAATTGATAGTGTCTCTAATTAAAAAATTTCAAAAACTTAGTCGATTATGGGAAAGGAAAACCCATTTTTTAAATAGTGATAACAACGGCTCAGACTAGGGATGGTTGATCGCAAGGTCAACATAAGAAAACTCAGAAACTCAGGAGAAACAGACCAAAACACAGACCCAAATAGAACAACAGGAAAGAAACAAAATATATACAAACAAAGCATCTACTGTGCATGGACATCAAGAGAAATAATATTTCAGGAATTGTCCATGCACTGGAAATTCCTGTATTTCATCATTCATATTCTTCACAAAATATGAATCCTTACCATTTAAGTCATAGACCGCAAAAGGGCCAATCCATATTGATTTAAATTTTTTATGCTTTCCCTTGTCCTGTCCTTTTGCATTCCACTGAAGAACAATGTCATCAATTTGAAACTTCCTTAATGATGTCCTTTTATCAAAAAGGTATTTGGACTGCAATTGGATCTTCTGATTTCTTTTATGAGCTAAAGCTCTGAGCTCTTCCACCTCCACAATTTGGATCATTCTATTTTCCATAGGTTCAGATAGCTCCATGTCCTCATCTTGCAAGAATTTGTAAACTAGAAGAAGATTATTCACTGGCAATCTGACTTGAGTACCATAAACCAGTTCAAAAGGTGACATTCCAATGACCTTCTTGACTGTTATTCTATCTGCCCACAGAGCTAACTTCAATTTTTGATCCCAAGATCTTTTATTTTCTTCCAGGATTTTCTTGATGATATTCAAAAGGCTTTTATTGCTAGATTCTGCTTGTCCCTTCCCCTGAGGGTGATAAGGTGAAGAGTAAGACATGAGTATTCCATGACTGGTACAAAATCCTACAAACTCTTTTGATCTGAAACTCATGGCATTGTCCATTACCAATCTAGCAGGTGTTCCAAACCTAGTTATTACATTATCTATCAGGAAATCAATGACAACCTTACTTGTAGCTCTTCTTGTAGGAATAGCTTCTATCCATTTGGTGAAATAGTCAGTGGCTACTATGACCCACCTATGACCTCTTCCTGACCTCTCAACAATCTCTCCAATAAAATCAATGCCCCACTAGACAAAAGGGGCTTCCACTATGACTAGATTTAGGGGTAAGGCTCCTTCATACTTCAAGCTTGGATGAAAACTTCTGACATGGGTCACATTTCTGGACATATGCATGAGCATCTTTGAATAAGGTAGGCCAAAAGTATCTAGCCCAGATAATCTTACCAGCAGTTGTCTTAGCAAAATAATGACCCCCACATACTCCATCATGCATTTCAGTCAATATTCATTTAGCCTGGAATTCATCCAAACACATTAGTAATCCTCCATCTCTTTTTCTCTAGAACAAATCACCTTGAATGAGCACATATTTTTGTGACTTGAGCTTCAGAGTTCTTTTCTGATTATGTGTCATTCCTTCTGAGAATGCAACATCTCTTAGGAATTAGACTATCTCTGAGTACCAAGGTTGCCTTTCAATGCTAGTGACTGAAGTATCTCTGACTTCAACATTATGTATTTCAACATTCATAAGATTAGACTCAGTCATGAGCTTAGCCAAACCTAAACCTCTCACCAATTTGGTGATCTTTATCTCCAAGTCAAATTCTTGAATTCTATTAATCCATCTCCAACTTTTCCCTCTAACCTTAGACTGGGACAAAATATCCTTAACTACAGCATGTGGGACATAGGCAATGATATTTGCATTTACCAGATATGGCTTAAAAGCCTTGATAGCTTTAACTAAAGCATAAGCTTGTTTCTCCATGGTCTCATATTTTAACTCTGTTGCTTGCAAAGACTTGTTGTAGAAAGCTATGGGATGTTCATATCCCTCACTATCCTTTTGTAACAATACTGTAGCTACTATATGATATGAAGCAAAAGAAAATAGAGAAAAAGGCTTACTGTAATCAGGAGATTTTAACACTGGTGCTTCCTGAATAGCCTTCTTAATTTCAGCAAAAGCCTTTGAGGCTTCTTGATCCCAACAAAATTTGGTATCCTTCTTGAGCAACTTGACAATAGGCTTCACTATCTCTACAAAGTTTGCAATGAATCGCCTAACAAAATTTACCTTGCCTAGAAAGGATTGAATACCTTTTACATTCTTAGGTTTAGACACCTTGTTTATTGCTTCAATTCTTTCAGGGTCTATTCTTACCCCTTCCTTGGAAACAATGTGTCCCAATAGTTTTCCTTCAGTGACTCCAAAATGACATTTCTTGGGATTTAGTGACACACCAAATTCCAAGGCTTTATTGAACACCTTGTCCAAATGTCCACAATGATCATCAGCCCTCTTAGAAAAATAGGTTAGATCATCTTGATAAACCACCATGATGATATTGATGAATTCTTTGAAGGCTACATCCATGGCTCTCTAAAATGTAGCTCCAACATTTTTCAAACCGAATGGCATTCTCACATAGACATATGTCCCCCATGGAGTAGTGAAGGCAGTTTTAAACTGTTCAAATTCCTTCACTAACACTTAATTGTATCCTGAAAAACCATCCATCATGGATAAAAGATCACAACCTATTACTCTCTACAGCATAGCTTCCATATTTGGGGAAGAGTAGTTATCTTTCAAAGAAGCCACATTCAAATTTCTAAAATCTACACACAATCTAATGTCCCCATTTTTCTTTCTTACTGGGACCAAGTTGGAGACCCATGAAGAATATCTTATAGGTTTGATAATCCCCCCTTCTCTTAATTTAGTCAACTCTTGCTGCATCTTAGTTTCTAACAGGGGATTGATGGGTCTCTTTTTCTGTCTAAAAGGCTTAGCATCTAGAAGTAAAGGAACTTCATGCTGAAAAGGATCTTGTCTATATGCCTTTAGGTCTTCATAAGACCAAGAAAAAACATGTTTATATTTCCTCAATAAATTAATGAGGTTAGTCCTGACATGAGGGGGTAATTTCTTCCCAATGTATACTAACTTAGGGTATGATTCAGTCCCCAGGTTTACCTCCTCTAATTCTTCCAACTTGGTGGTAGACTGCTGATGTAAGTGACTGTCATTGTAACTGAACATGCTTTCCAGCTCTACTAGCCCTTTAGGTATTTCATTGGTTTCCAACTGGACCAAATCATTTTCAAACACTGTTTCCCTATTGTCAACCACCTCCACCAGTGCATTGCAATCAATCTTTTATCCATCATAATCATCAACACATTGGATGAACCTAAGAATGTCTTCATCATCAGCAAAAACTTGCCAATTGTACACATTATCAGGAATAGCAAGCCTAAATTTTATTTCCATAGTGGAAATACCAGTTAGTGTTGCATCATCATTTTTCAAGGCAACATTAGCTAGGAAATCTGCCATAATATTCTTTGATCGCTCTATCCAATTAATAGAAAATGCACTAAAATGCTCAATAACATCCCAAACTACATGTTTATATCTCTTTAATCTATCATTCTTGGATGCATATTTGGATCTTACCTGAGAGACAACTAATTCTGAATCCCCTAACACTGTCAACAGCTAGATTCCATGCTTCTTTGCTACTTGAAGCCCCAACAATAGAGCTTCATACTCTGCAGTATTATTTGTGCACTGGAAAGCCAATAAGAATGAATACTTAAAAGTTATACCTGATGGGGATACAAAAAGAACCCCCGCTCTAGATCCTTCTTCAGAGCAAGCTCCATCAAAATACATCTGCCACAAACCATACTATTGTGCTTCTAATTCGACCACAATGGGATCAATATTCTTCAATTAGGGTAAATTTGGTTGAAGTCTAAAATTATCAAGATCTACATCAATCATACAATTGAGCATATTAGGGTCTACATTTTCAATTACCCTAGGAGCATGTGGCTCTCTGTACAATTTGACCTGATTTCCATTGATTGGAATGGTGGCATAAGATAAGTCCAGTTGAACATTTCCTCCTACTGCTGCTGCCCATTGCCTGGACAGTAACATACCATAATGGGGCTTGGTATTAGTAACAATAACATCCATTTTATAAGTTTCCTCAGGGAATGCTACTATTTTTACCTCAACATCTTTCATTGTACCTATCATAGGCACTTCCCTGTTATCCATAGCATAGCATTTTCCATATATAGTGGTTACTGATAGTCCTAATTCTTTCATAACACCATAGGGCATTACATTAGTAGCAGCTCCTGAATCTATCATGCAGTTTTTTATCAACTGGTTGTTTACTAACAAAGTAACATAGAAAGGATCTACCTATGAAGGCTCTTGAGTGATAGTGGTTCCAACATAAACCTCTGGGGTTTGGAACTCTTGATCCTTTCCTAGCTGAACCGGTGGGTAAGACTGTGTCACTATCAGATATACTAGAAAATAAAGACAAACTTGCATCCCTATGTTCTCTAATCTTCAATAATTCTACTAATGGGAGAGTGACCTTCATCTGAGTAAGAGCTTGAGCCGTGTCAAATGTAGAACTATTGCTTATTTCAGTACTAGCTCTAACTCTTTCTGTCTTGAGCTGACTTGCCTTTTTCACTGTGGTAGCTCATTGTATATCACCAGTGTTTTTATCATTTGTACTCTTGGGTACATCTTTAAATTGTTCCCTTTTTTCTTGACCAATCTTAGGAACAGTAGTAGCACTACTTGTTGTCCCCTTTTGAGTGACCTCTTTTCTGAACATGGAACCAGGTTCACCCTAATTAGTGTCCCTCTTAGTGCTCCTCAAGTTATAGTTGTGCTTTGCTTTGGCAATAGTAGCTTTAGTGAGATTTTTAACTTCTTCCTCACTAGGCCTTCTAAGATGAACTTCTTCATCCTCAATTGTTACCACAGTTAATGTAGGATGCCAATCTAAGGTTAGTTTTCCTTGAACAAACCTTTCATTATCTAGCACATCACTGTATTCACTTTGTATAGACTCCTCATCACTTTCTATGATGGTTTCAAACATATTGATGTTAGGCTCAGCTTCTTGTCCCATAGATTCTTCAAGAGCCTGAGCCACTGCACACTGATGAGGAGAATGTGGTCCATCACAAGCAATACACCAGGGAGTATTTTCTATATTATGGACATTTTTCCCTTTCAAGGGATCTGGAGTGTCTTGATTTTGGGCAATTTTAGGCTTCTCATTTTGGAGTTTTCCATCTTTCTAGTTGGTATTATAAGGCATGTCATGCAATCTAGGGGGTCTATCTTGCCAGTTATAATGAGGTTTGTCATTTTTGTTTACCTTGGCAGTCAGATCCTTCATTGCAATAACCAACTTCTCTATCTTATCTTCCTCAGCAACTTTATTAGGTTGTTGTTTTGTTTCTTTCCATAATCTACCATTTGTTCTTCTTCCCAACTTCCTGGATGTTTTTCTATTACTTTCTACATTAATGGGAATTCTAAAAGCATCTCTCAAGTTATGTGGATTTTTATCTCTCAGGATATAGGCCATCTTAGAATCAAATGCATTGTAGTAGGTATTTAAACACATGTTATCATCTAATTTCATCACCTGATACAATCTATGCATGGCCTTTAGGAATCTGGCATTGAAGTCAGTGACCATTTCATTATCAGACTTTCTGATGTTATTGAATTCATTGAGCATGAAGCTCACATTAGTCTTATCACCATACTGCTCTTGAAAATAATTTTTAAAATCCTCCCATGACCCTATGCTATTAACTAGAAGACCTTTGTACTAATCTCTTGCATCATCAACCAGGGATTGGACAAACAGTTTCATGATAACATCTTCATCCACTATCTCATAATCATTTATTAGGTCCCCAAAAGATTTTAGGTGTTCCTTAGCACTAATTGCATTGTTCTCGGGAAATTTATGGAGTCTGTCTCTTAACTCAGTAGGAACATGATTGGGATATCCTGGGATCCCATCAAAGAACAATTGTCTATATTGTTATAAATTGATTGGTCTCCTTTAAAAAAAAGGTAATAGCATTATTGTTTCCCATGGTCATTTTAACTTTCAAAATTGGAGACTGAGATACTTGGGTGTACTGACTATTCACAGGGATTTGACTCACTGAGGCTATATTAGCAGGCACTGTGGGTTGAATTTTAACCGGAGGAAGGGAAATTTGTTGAGGATCAGGCTTACTAAGGTCTTCTGATGGAAACGTGATAGGGGGAGCCTTCAAGTAACTGATTTTTCTTTTTACTTCCTGATTTGTTGCTTCCAATTCAGCTTTCTCTAGTTCCATTTGGAGATCCTCTTTTTCTTTCCTCATTCTTTCCATTTCTCTCTCATGTGCTGACAACCTATAAGAAATCTCCTTTGCAGTTTTAGATTCAATTCCATCATCCACCCATTTCTATTTTCCTTTATCCACATTAGTCCTAGGAAGCTGAGAATCACTAAATACTTCCCTGTTTGGTTGGACTACTGACCTATATGCTTGCTTGGCTTTGGGGATCAGAATTTCTCTGATCACAGGGCCTTCCTCATCACTCTTTTCTTTTTCCTTAGCTAGCACTTCAAGATCAGCTATTTGTCCAAGAAGCCTATCTCTCTCCATTAATTTAGCTTTGACTTCCTTCTCCTTATTTGCTTCCTTTTGGGCTCTTAGGGAGATTAGATGGTGAACTCTTTTATTCAGATCTTCAATTTCTTGGGATACTTTATCTTCATCAGGGAAATTTTCCTCAGAATCTGATATATTGACTTGATCTATGTCAATCAAACTAATGTTTCCATCAATTGTTGTAGGCACAGAGTGTCTAATTGCATTTGAACTGGTCCTATCTCTTGCAGAGAGACTAACATGGGATAAATATTGATTTAAAACATGTGCATTATCAATATTTCCAAATAATCCAAAATGGAAACCTAATATATCTTGTTCAGAATCTCTGGAAGAAGAATTAGACTTTGCATAAATAGGTCGATCAGTCATCTTACCAGTATTATTATTTTTTTGTACCCAAGTAGCATTTGATGGCTCGTGTAACATTGATCTCTTCTGGCCCCTTCGTGACTACTTGGGCAAACCCTCTTGCAAAGTTTTAGAAGGATGCTTCTTCATGAATGATCTGGTGTTTTTTCCTCCTTGCATTATGCTTGTTTTCCTTTTAGGGTGATTTATAATTCACAAGGACCGGTTCCAAGATAACAGAGTCGCCACCCACAAGAATATGGGAATTATGAAAACAAGCTTAGAATGAAAGACTGTAATTCAACACACACAATGATTTTCTTTACAACTTAAGCACAAATCTGCATCTGGATCCTTAATGTGAATCTCCCCAGCAGAGTTGCCACTTTTGTTGTCTTCAAAATCTGATTCACTTCAACATCCTTATAATAAAATGATTAAACTCTGTGCAGAAGAGATATTAAAGGGAGGGAAAATCTTAGGACAACATATGACAAGGTTTGATTTAACCTTCTACACTTCGGACATACTCAGAGTCCAAGCGGGTATACCTTTGTGAACTAAATTCACACTTTCAAAAGATAAATCCACAACAAACTAGTCCAGAAAACCAATGGATCTAATCACCTTGAAACTAACTGACACAAAGGAATGAAAATTATACTCATATTCAGTATTTTGACCTACAAAACATGTAATAGACAACTTCGATCTATACTAGTGCCTTATCCAAGGTCACATAGTCATCTAAATTCAAACAGTACTCCCCAAACAAAATATCTTTACACATCCCATTGGTTCAGCTTCTGTTGATCCCTATATATGCCTAACACATATAAGAATTTATGCATACCAAAGTAAACTATGCTCATCAAGATTCACAATATCTCACAAGGAATTTACTGGTAGAAGTGATCCCCGCATATTTAATTTCCCTCCTAAAGAGAAAAGCTAGCAAACACATCTATTGAAAGTTGCCTTACAACCCCTATTCAAATAAAATAACCCTGGATTAATTTAGAATGAAACAGTAAACAATTGCAAACATATTTGAAGATGACACAAAGTTTTTACTCAAAACCGATGGTCTATATATTGATATTATCTTTAAGAAAGTATTACAAAAACTGTCAAATATTTTCCATTAAACTTAGAAAAGCTCAGATAAATTTCTGCAGCGTTTTCTTACAATTCTTTGCGATCATCTTTCTATTAGTCTTGGTATCCATTTATAACAATATGGATGCACATAGCTTTGGACTTTCCTAGGAGAATTTATTACAATCATTTCTTTTCTAGAAGTTACAAAGCTTTTTACAAAAAATAGTTACAGGTCCTTTTCGACCTCTGCAGCTTCTTCTACTTGTTGTTCGGTTGAAACCTCTTCTAACTATTTAGGAGTGCCCTCTAACTGCTCTACATCCTGGATGACATATTGTTTTGTCCATTCATTGTACACTTCATCAGTTGGCAATGTGAAATTAATCACTTTTGCCTTAGCCTTGGTCAACCTTTTCCAAGAATTTCTCATCTTGTTGACTTCTGAATTGAGAAAACCATAATGAGATTTGATTTTCTCTATCTCCTAAATTGTCACAACAAAGAAGGAAGCATCATCTAAGTCAACAATTCCTTTTATTCTGGCTGACAGTTTGGCCTGTAATTTCTTAAGCCACACTTGTTTGTCCTTTAGTTGATCTGGGCTGAAAAAAACTCCTAGAATCAATTCAAAAACCTGATCAGCATACTCCTTTTTGTACAAGTTGATTTTTCTATCAGCATTATCAACCCCTTCTGCTAATTTTACTAATTGCTTGGTGGTGTCACAAGTGGATTTGATGATAGGATCAGCCCCTGCTTCATCATAAGATACACAAATAAGCCCCAAGTTCTGCTCTCTAGGCTTCCACTTGTCAAAAATAGGTGTCAAAATGGCCTTATCTCCATTAAGCTCATTCCACATATCCAAATTTTTGCTTATGTTATTATATAATAGTGAGGCACTCATTGTATCTGCAAAACTTGAAATAGTAGCCCTTGCCTCTTTCCTCATACTTCTTTGCATACAAGGCCTGAGCCTGTTTTAAATTCTCTAACTCTTGAGGAGTAATCTCAACCATTTGGGAGCTAGAAGGTGCTAGAGATGGTGGGAACTCAATGATGGAGCTGCTAGGTGGAGGTCTTGTAGGAGAAGAGGAGATCATCAGTGTTGAAGACTCACAGTGATGGTACTATCCTGTCAACTGGCTTTGCAGCTTAGCAATGATGTTGTCTTTACCTCTTACCTCTTCCTTAGCACTATTGTAAGCCTTCAAAATTGTCTCCAACTTGACTTGGAGGTCTGCCTTTTCCTTAGCTTCCCTTTCTGCTACTGCAACACTAAATTTTGCAGTCTCTAGCACAGTGCTAGTAGCTTCCACCACCCCTATGTTCTGCACTCTCTTCACTATCATTCCACTAAGGTAGCTTGACCCTAGGGTGTTCTTACTTCTCTTATTCTCATCTCTCTTGAGAGACCACATGATGAGTGCAACATTATCTTTACTGAAAGTGATTCCCTCCATGGCCTTGGTTTGTTTTCTCACTACCTCCAATACTAGGGCATCTGCTATGGCCCACTAAGGGAGAATGAGCACTCCAGCTTTTGCCACCATATCTCTTCCTTGCTCAGGAGTGATGGTCTTAAGCTCATCCAGCATTTCTTTTTTTATTTCCTCCTCCACCAGAGCTGGATCTTTGTGAGGCTGCTGATAGTTCTAATACTTAATATAAGTACAGATCCAATAGCCAACAAGATGAGAGGGTGGGGTGAATCATACAAACTTAATCATCCCTAAAAACATCAAATTCAACCTCGGTAACATATATCAGTCATATAATCAAAAATTATCAAACATGCAAACTCAAAAGCATATGAACAATATAAACCTCATAACACCAAATTTAAAATGGAAACCCAAATAGGGAAAAACCACTGTGGGATTTTGGACCCACTAAGAAATATACTCTTCTAGAGTATGCTTGGTTAAAAGCAAATCCTGTTAAAGATTACAAACACATTGCTAGATGTGACCCGGTTAAGGGATTCCCTCAGATCTGTTAGGATCTTCACTTTGTTAGAAGAGACCTTGTCAAAGGATTTCAAACACTCAATCAGAATGTCATGTCAAAGGATTTCAAACACTCAATCAGAATGTCACCTTGTTAGAGGATTTACATATAAGACCTTTAATTCCACTTGGTTAAGAGATTTCCTATCACTTTCACAAAATAACAGTAATACAATCTATCTGCAACTTCACATCTAAAATGCTAAAGCAGATTCTTATTTGTTCAATACAATCTAGAGATAGAACTAATCTTGTCTATCTGTTGGGCATCAATACTCTGTTATTCTAACAGGTCTTCGAGCTTTTGTGCTCGGTAATCACTATGTAGCATCCTTGTGCATACACTTGCCCGCATACATTGTTTGTCAACAGTTCCTTATTTATAAACAATCTTCTAACCGCTTAATCTCCTTGATCACATTTCCCATGATCAATCATAGCCATCAGATCTTCAATCTTGTCCAAGTTCATTGTATCTTTCAATCTGAAAATGTTTTACCCCACCTTGGAACTTGCACAATCACCTTGGAACTTGTGTTAGGGTAATACAGTTCAATCTAAGCTGTAGATCTTCTTGCTGACTCTCCATTGCCTTAGATTCGTTTAACAAACTTCTTTTACGACTTGCCAATCATTGATCTACTCCAGCTCATTAGCATCTTTCATTAAATATCACATGTAAACATTAAATGCATTTTGTTATAGCTCGGTTACAACTCGGTGAATGCTAAACTTCACTCGGTAGACATTCTGTCTTCATTAACCGATTGTGATAACCTTAGGGTTTACCGACTAGGTTCTTTGTTTGATAACATAGTATAGTATTAACCTTTACACTTTACAACATATGTATGATGTTAAAACAATCTAAAACATCAAGATCTCATCATTTTCTGACTCGGTAGAGTTTCCCATTGAATAACTTATCCCCTTATTCATCATATTCTTTCCTGTGTCTTTGCCGACTTCTTTATAATCTTCATATCATATTTCTTAAGATATGGCAACAACATACTGAATTAGAAAATCAATTTCTTGACATCAATGACAAAATAATAATATCAAGATAGTAAAACATCTTTAACCAGTTATGTCCATAAGTATCAACAACCTTCTCAATATCCTTGTAATATTGCCAACAATCTCCCCCTTTGGCATTGATGGCAAAACCAATTGATTTGACCTTTAAAAAATTTGGATTGTTGTGATTCCGAAATGCAGAAATGCTCTCCCCCATACATCAGACTTCTCTTCTATTTTCAGTCTTTAATTCAATCTGTAGTCTTCTCTCAGTCTTCTCAGGTCTTCTCCTCTTTTGGTAGATCTTCTCCTTCTTGGTCTTCTCCCCGTGGGTAGGTCTTCTCCTTCTTGGTCTTCTCCCCCTTTGACAACAATGCCAAAAAGAATAGAACTAAAACAAAATTTCTTTCTGTAAGAAGTTATTTCCTGTTGTTGTGTATCAACTAAGTCTCGGTCAGAGCATTTGTTTACAATTCCTATTCCCTATATGATTTTCTTTATTATCCTAGTATTATTTCCAATACACTTTCAGAAAAACATTCTAAAGTGTATCACTCCAGCATCAACTCCCCAAAAGATATTCAATAGAGTCATCGAAGTGATGCTTTCACCAAACTCGATCATTGAGTAAAAGATAGGGGTAGGACCCCTAACTTACTTCTAAGATATTCAAAAGTGTCCTTTGGTAGTGGCTTGGTGAAGATATCAGCTATTTTCTCCTTTGTGTTGACATATTCCAACACCACTTTCTTCTCTTGAGCTTCTTCTCTAAGATAATGATATTTGATAGAGATGTGCTTTGTCTTAGAGTGCATAACAAGGTTCTTTGAAATATTAATGGCACTAGTATTATCGCAGAATATAGTTACTGGCTTGGTAACTTTCTCACTTATACCTTCCAATAGTTGTTTGATCCATGCAATGTTGGTACAATTTAGTGCTGCTGCAACATATTCAGCTTCGGCTGTTGACTGAGAAACACATCCTTGTTTTTTGCTAAGCCAACTCACTAGTCTTTCTCCTAAGAAGAAAGCTCCTCCACTTGTGCTTTTTCTATCATCAATGTTGCCTGCCCAATCAGCATCAGTATAAACTTTTAGATCAAAATCATTTCCTTTCTGATATACTAAGCCATAATCTTCAGTGTCTTTCAAGTATCTAAAAATTCTTTTGATTGTTGTCATGTGTATTTCCTTAGGATCTACAGAGAATATTGCAACAATACCTACTGCATGTGCTATATCTGGCCTGCTATGAACAACATATTGTAGTTTTCCAATCATGGATTGGTAGAGTGTCTCATCAACAGATACAGATTCATCATTCTTTGATAGTTTACAGTTGGTAGTCATGGGAGTACTTACTGGCTTTGAATCCTCCATTCCAAATTTCTTCAAGATTTCCTTTATGTATTTGGATTGAGTAATGAATATCTCATTTTTCATTTGCAGTATCTATAAGCCTATAAAATACTTTATCTCACCAATTAATGACATCTCAAATTCTTTGCTCATTTCATTTCCAAAGTTCTTGCATAAAGAGTCATTTCCGCAAAATATAATATCATCAACAAATATGGCTGAGATTAGTATTCCATTTTCATCATTCTTCATGTACATGTTGTTGTTCTCACGTGTCCTTATAAAGCCAATCTTAATCAAATAAGAGTGCAATCTTTCATACCATGCTCTAGGTGCTTGTTTCAGACCATATAAAGCTTTGTTCAATTTACATACCTGATCTTTATTATTGTCATCAACAAATCCTTCAGGTTGTTCAATGAAAACTTCTTCTAATATTCCATTCAAAAATGCAGATTTGACATCCATTTGATATACCTTGAAGTTCTTGAAAGCAGCATATGCCAACAATATTCTAACTCCTTCAAGTCTAGCAATAGGTGCAAAAGTCTCACCATAATCAATTCCTTCTTCTTGGGCATAACCTTTGCAAACCAATCTTGCTTTGTTCTGAATGACCTCACCTTTCTCATTTAGCTTGTTTCTGAAGATCCACTTTGTACCGATTACATTTTTGTCCTTCGGTCTTGGGACCAATGTCCATGTGTCATTCTTGATTTGATCAATCTCTTCAGTCATAGCATTTATCTAATCTTCACTGTTAAATGCCTCTTTCACTATTCTCAGTTCAAATTCAGATATCAAGCATGTGTTCTGTCTGAGTTTGTTCCTTGTCATCACTGGATCATCCTTATCTCCTATAATCTGACTTGGTACATGGTGTCTTCTGACATACTTGGTTAATACAGGCTCGGTAGGCTCTGTATGATCTTCTTCATCACTCAATAACTGGATATTTTCTTCATTTTCTTCAACAGTTATCTCGGTAGGACTTCTCGGTTGCACATAGACAAATTCATCATATTCTTCCGGTTCTTTGAAATTCCCTTCATCAATTCTTTCTATAAATTCATCTATTTTCACATTTGCACTTTCTACTATTTTGTTAGATGATTTGATCAGACATTTAAATGCTTTGCTTCTAGAAGAATATCCTAGAAATGTTCCTTCTTCACTTTTCTGATTAAACTTGCCATTTCTATCATCTTTATGAACATAGCATTTACTTCCAAAGATCTTAAAATAACTTACATTAGGTTTCTTTCCATACCAGATTTCCTAAGGTGTCTTCAAAGTACCTTTCTTCAATTGAACTCAGTTCAAGGTGTAAATAGCTGTGCTTATTACTTCTCTCCACAATGTTTGTGGAACCTTCTTCTCAATCATCGGTGTTCTAGCACAATCCACAATAGATCTATTTCTTCTTTCAGCTATTCCATTTTGTTGTGGAGTTCTTGTTGCAGAGACTTGTCTTTTAATACCATGATCATTGCAAAATAGGTTGAACTCATCAGATGTGAACTCTCCTCCTCTATCTGATCTAAGACATTTTAGTTGTCTTCCTGTTTCATTTTCAACTCTAGCCTTGTACCACTTAAACATTTGAAAAGCTTCTGATTTTTCTTTTAAAAACATTACTAAAATCATCCTTGAATAGTCATCCACAAATAATATGAAATACTTATCACCATAATAACTTTGAACTTTCATAGGACCACAAAGATCAGTGTGCACAAGATCAAAAATTCCCTTAGAAGTGTAGGACTTACTTGTAAAGCTGGTTCTTTTCATCTTACCCATCTGGCATCCTTGGCACATAGCATTCTCAGGTTTTTCAATACTCGGTAGACCGCTTACTCTGTGCTTCTTACTTATCTTGATCAGATTATCAAAATTAACAAGACAAAACCTTTTATGCCATAACCAAGTATTATCAATCTTTGCATGCAAACACTTATTGTGAGTTGAGTCAAGGTGAAATGTATTACCTTTTGTTTGTGTCCCGGTAGCAGCTAACTTTCCATTCTTGTCATGAACTTTGACAATTCCTTTTTGAAATTCTATTCAGTAACCTATGTTGTTTAGCTGTGCTACACTCAACAAATTATATTTCAAACCTTCAACCCAATAAACATCATTTCATCTTTCTTTATCAAGAAGTGTTATGGATCCTTTACCTCTTACCGGACATGGTGCATCATTACCAAATCTAACATAGCCTCCATCATAATCTTCTAACATAACAAATTTGTGTTTATCTCCTGTCATATGATGTGAACATCCATTATCTATAATCCAAGAATCATTAGTGTTTATGTGAGATATTAAGGCTTTTTCTTCATACCTTTCTTCATCTGATCCATCCTTGATAGCCACATAAACAAATTCCTCTATATGAGTTTCATCTGATTTATCATCTTCAGATTCCTCATCAGCAATTAAGCATGTCTTTCTTCTTCTGAAGTCTCGGTGTCATCTGTAATGATTATCTTTCTATCTTTCATCTCGGTAATCTCTCTTTTCAATGAAATCTTTGTCAGGATAGTTAGAAGCCATATGTCCAATCTTATCACAATTGAAACATTTCAAAGGTAGTTTTCCTTTATACTTACCTTTGCCTCTCGGTAACCTTTTGGCCAATAGTGCTTCAAACTCTTCTTGCTTTTTGATTTCTTCATACAGTTTGTGTAACTCCTCCATGTTCTTCTGAAATCTTTCACTTGCTCCACTATGATCTCCTTCATTGTACTTATACTTTCTTTCATTGTAATCATTAGATTCATTCAGATGAAAAGAACTAAATGCAAATTCAACTTTATTTACCGATGACCCACTGTTATCAAAATTACTTAACTCAAATGCATGTAGCTTACCAATAGTAGCATCCAAGGAAACTGGCATATTAGGTACAGACCTTAATTCATTGATTGCAGAGACTCGGATTACATAGGTAGGTAAAAGGGTTCTTAACAACTTACTTGTCACATCCTTTTCTTCAATAGTTCCTCTTACTCCTTTGATTTGATTTACAATCTCCTTTAGTCTTGTACTGTACTAGGTTATGTTCTCACCTTCATTCATCCTCATAGATTCAAGTTGTCCTCTTAGACTATCAACTTTTGCTCTTTGAACATTTTCATCTCCTCCATATACAGATATGAGCTTAGTCCACATTGCCTTTGCATCATTGCAGCCTACTAGATCATTAAACTCAGAATCAGTCAATGCAGATGTTATTTCAATCATTGCTTGAATATGTTCTTGCTTCGCCTTTATCTCTTCCATAGTCAATGGATAGGTGCCTGGCGCAACAAAATCATTCTCCAGATAGTATATAGCATATTCTCAAACTCCTGATAGATGTAGCTTCATCCTTTTCTGCCATGTAGAGAAACTTGACTTATTCAGCTTAGGTGCATCCCTCTTATACATCTTTGGATCTTTAACTCAAGTGCCTTTAAACTTTCCTTTCGCAGTCTAATGCTCTAATGTCAATTGATAGTTCTGATACTTAATATAAGTACAGATCCAATAGCCAACAAGATGAGAGGGGGGGGGGGTGAATCATACAAACTTAATCATCCATAAAAACATTAGATTCAACCTCGGTAACATATATCAGTCATATAATCAAAAACTGTCAAACATGCAAACTCAAAAGCATATGAACAATATAAACCTCATAACACTAGATTTAACATGGAAACCCAAATAGGGAAAAACCGCTGTGGGATTTCGGACCCACTAAGAAATATACTCTTCTAGAGTATGCTCAGTTAAAAGCAAATCCTGTTAAAGATTACAAACACATTGCTAGATGTGACCCAGTTAAGGGATTTCCCTCAGATCTGTTAGGACCTTCACTTTGTTAGAAGTGACCTTGTCAAAGGATTTCAAACACTCAATCAGAATGTCACCTTGTTAGAGGATTTACATATAAGACTGTTAAGTCCACTCGGTTAAGAGATTTCCTGTCACTTTCACAAAATAATAGTAATACAATCTATCTGCAACTTCACATCTAAAATGCTAAAGTAGATTCTTATTTGTCCAATACAATCTAGACATAGAGCTAATATTGTCTATCTGCTGGGCATCAATAATCTGTTATTCTAACAGGTCTTCAAGCTTCTGTGCTCGGTAATCACTATGTAGCATCCCTATGCATACACTTGCCCACATACATTGTTTGTCAATAGTTCCTTATTTATAAACAATCTTCTAGCCGCTTAATCTCCTTGATCACATTTCCCATGATATATCATCTGAGTAAGAGCCCAAGTCATATCAAATGTGGAATTATTAATCAACTCAGTATTAGCCTTAACTTTCTTTGTCTTAGGCTGACTTGCCTTCTTTATTGCAGTAATTCCTTGTATATCACCAGTAGCCTTATTATCCATAGCTTTGGCCGTATCCTTTAATTGGTCATTCCCTTTTTGACTATCTTGGGGCAAGGTGGCTTTACTTGCTACTTTCTTCTGGGATATCTCTTTTATAAAAATTGAACCAGGTTCACCTTGATCCCCATGCTTTTTAGTACTTATCAAATTATAGTTGTGCTTGGCTTTGGCTATGGCAGCCTTAGTGAGATTTCTTACTTCTTCATCACCGTGTCTTCTGAGATGAACTTCTTCATCTTCAATTGTTACAACATTTAAAGTGGGATGCCAATCAAGTGACAATTGTCCTTGGTAAGACCTTTTACTATTCAGCACATCACATTCACTAAGCTCACTTTGTAATGACTCATCATCACTTTCTATGATAGTTTCAAAAATATTTATATCAGGCTCAGCCTCTTGTCTCATGGATTCTTCAAGGGCTTGAGCTACATCACATTGATGAGGAGAATGTGGTCCATCACAAGCTATGAACCAAGGAGTATTCTCCATATTATGAACATTTCCTCATTTTAAAGGATCTGGGGTGTCTTGGTTCTGAGTATTTTTTGGCTTCTCATTTTGAGGTTTGCCATCCTTCCAAGTAGTGTTGTAAGGCATATCATGCAACCTATAGGGCCTGTCTTGCCAATTGTAATGAGGCTTATCATTTGTACTCACCTTGGCAGTAAGATCCTTCATAGCAGTCACTAATTTTTCTATTTTGTCTTCTTTTTTAGAAACTTTATTAGGTTTTTGTTTTTATTCTTGCCACGGCCTACCATAAGTTCTTCTCCCGACTTTCTCAGATGCTTTCCTATTACTCTCCACATTGATGGCAATTCTAAATGCATCTCTCAGACTATGTGGATTTGTATCCCTCAGAATATAGGCCATTTTAGAATCAAAGGCATTGTAATAAGTATTCAGACACATATTATCATCTAACCTCATTACCTGATATAGCCTATGCATTGCTTTCTAAAATCTGGCATTGAAGTCTGTGACAATTTCATTATCAGACTTTCTGATATTATTGAACTCATTGAGCATAAAGCTCACATTTGTCTTGTCACCATACTGTTCTTGAAAGTAGTTTTAAAAATCTTTCCAAGACCTAATACTATTCACAGGGAGACCTCTATACCAATCCCTTGCATCATCTACTAAGGACTGTACAAACAATTTCATGATGACATCTTCATCTATTATTTCATTGTCATTAATTAAGTCACCAAAATATTTTAAGTGCTCTTTTACACTGATTGCATTGTTGCCAGCAAATTTGTGGAGTCTATCCCTTAATTCTGTAGGAACATGGTTGGGGTACCCTGGGATTCCATCAAAGAAGAGTTTTCTGTATAGTTCTAAATTAATGGGTCTTCTCTATAATTGATTAGCAGCAAGATTATTTCCCATGTTCATTCTTACATTAGGTCCATGAGTTGGAGGGATGTGGTTACCTTGGTTATTAATAGGGGCTATATTAACTGGGGTAGTACTCATAGGCAAGGCTAACTGAATTTTGACTAGAGGGAGTGAAGCTTGCTGAGGAACGGGTTTATTCAGGTCTGCTGAGGGAGAAATTATAGGAGGAGATTTTAGATAATTAATCTTTCTTTTAACTTCTTGATTGGCTGCTTCTAATTCAGCCTTTTCCAACTCCATTTGTAAATCTTCTTTCTCTTTCCTCATCCTCTCCATCTCTCTTTCATGTGTAGATAGCATGTGAGAGATCTTTGATGTAGTCTTAGATCCAAACCCACCTTCCATGCACTTATGCTTCCCCTTATCTACATTATTTCTAGCAGGTCATGGCTCACTAAGGACTTCCCTATTCAATTGCACAACAGACTTGTATGGAGGGTTGGTCTTGGGAACTAGAATTTCCTTGATGACTGGACCTTCATCCTCACTCTTGGCTTTCTCTTGGGTAAATAACTCAAGATCAGCTATCTGTCTTAAAAGCCTGTCTCTCTCCATCAATTTTTCTTTTACTTCTCTTTCTTTATCTGCTTCCTTTTGTGTTCTTAAGGAAATTAAATGATGGACTCTTCTATTCAAGACTTCAATTTCTTGGGATACCTTATCTTCATCAGGGAAGATTTATTCAGAGCCTAACATATTGACTTGGTCAATATCAATTAAACTGATGTTTCTATCAATTGTCCTAGGTATAGAATCTCTCTTAATGTTCGAACTATTTCTATCCTTCCCAGAGAAACTAGCATGGGAGATCCCCTGATTTAAAACTTGAACATCTTCAATATTCCCAAACAAACTAAAATGGAAACCTAAAATATCATGCTCAGATTCACAAGAAGAAGAATTTGAATTTGCATAGACGGGTCTCTCAGATGACTTACTCGTATTGATGCTCTTATGTACCCAAGCAGCATTAGATGGCTCATGTACAACTAATCTTTTCTGGCCTCTCTGTGACTATTTAGGTAATCCCTCTTGCAATATCTCATGAGGATGCTACTTCATGAAAGACCTGGTGTTCCTTCCTCTGCACTATGCTTGTTTTCTTAAAAGAGTTTCACTTATTTAAAAGGACTAGTTATACTTGTCAGAGTCACCACCCAAAAAGACTGTGGGAAATAAGAAAACAAGCTTTAAACAAAATACTTGCCAATTTTTTTTAAAAAAATCATGAATATTTTCAAGGAGAGAGATAACACAAATAAGAGATTAGGCAATTTTCCACAACACAGATATCCAAACAACTTCTGAACTAATTCAGGCACCAATCTACAACATAGATACAGACTATGACTCTCCCCAGTAGAGTCACCACTTTTGTTAGTCTCAAATTTTGATTTCCCTTCTATCCTTCCTATAAGAAATAAATTAACTCTGTCAGCATATGAAAAGATCGAGGAAGTGGAACTCAAGAGTAACATATAACAAGGTTTTGAGACCTTCTACACTTTGAACTTATCCAAAGTTCAGGTGGGTATACCTTCTATGAATATCTTCACTTTGAAATTTAGATCCACAGTAAACCAGTGCCTTATCCGGTCCACACAGTCACCTAAATCAAACAATAATTCTCAAAATAGAACACTCATATACATCTCATCTTTTTGGCTTTTATGAATCCCATACATGCCTAACATATATATAGATCCTCTCCCATTCAACTAAAACAATTCATCAGATTCATAGCAACAAACAATAGACTTTCTAACAGAAGTATTTCATGCACATTTAATCCCTCTCCCGAAGATAAAAAGAAAGAAATAACATCTATAAGATTGCCTTACAATCCATGCTCATTCCTACAACCATCGATTATCCAAATGAAACCAACAAACTAAAGAATGCACACCAGAAGACAAAGGAATTTTAGGCCTAAAACTTTGATTTGTATATTCATATTCACTCCTTAAAATACTACATAACTCAGAGCAACCTCCTTAAAACAAGAAAAAGGTCCTGAATATATTTTGCCAGAGTTTATTTACAAAATTCTTGTAATGATTTACTAATAGTCCTGGTATCTATTTATAACATTATGGATGCATAGAAGCTTCAAACAACCCTAAGAAAAGTTTGTTACAAATCACAATTTTCTCCAAGAAATAGTTACAAGTCTTTTTTGGTATCAATGACCTCTTCAACTTGTTGTCCCACTGCAACATCTTCTAACTGTTTGGGAACTCCTTCTTTTTGTCTAGCATATTTATCCTTCCATTCTTGGAACACGTTATCATTTAGCCAAGAGAAGTTGACAATTTTTTTCTTCATTCCTTCCAGCCTTTTCCAAGTAACCCTTAATTGCCTAATTTTTGTTTCTATGAAACTATAATGTGATTTCACCTTTTCAATCTCTTCAATTGTCTTGACAAATAAGGAAGTGTCATTAGTGTTAATGATTTCATTAACCCTTTTGGACAAGTTGTGATCCAGCTCTTCTAACCATGTTTTCTCCTCCTTTAACTGAGTTGGACCAACAAAACCTCCTGGAAACATCTCATTTTTGTGATCAGAATATTCTTTTCTATATAGTTGGGCCTTTCTTTTTACACCTTCCCTTTCTTCTGAGAGTATATTCATTTTCTTTATGAATTCATTAGTGGACCTGAGATTGTCATTTGCCTCTGCATCTACATGGGATGAACACATGAGCTCTAACTCCTTACCTCTAGACATCCACTTATTAAAAATTGGTTCCAAGGTGGTTTCATCTTCTCTTAATTCTATCAAAATATTCAGAATCCTCTTCATAGAAATGTGAATGCTAGAGGGCTTACCTGAATCACAAACTTCAAAATTGTAGCTTTTACCTTTTCCTCATATTTGCTTGCAAATAGGGCTTGAGCCTATTTCAACTTTTCCAACTCATGTTGGACAGTTTCAGCTGACTAGAAACTAGAAGCCATAGGAGAAGGGGGATATTATATGATAGGACTTGTAGGTGGAGGTCTTTCTAGAGAAGAGGTTATCATAAGAGTGGAGGATTCACCTTGATGGTGCTGACCTACCAACTGACTCTGAAGTCTAGCAATAATACTATCTTTGTTGGCTACTCCTTCTTTGGTCTCATTGTGAGCCTTTAAGATTGTTTCCAATTTTAATCGGAGATTGGCCTTTTCTTTTGCCTCCTTTTCTGCCATAGCTACATTGAACTTTGCAGTTTCTAAGACTGTTCTTGCAGCTTCCACCACTCCTATATCTTGGTCTCTTTTTACAATCATGCCTCCTAGGAGACTAGAATCTGATACATCTTTTCTTCTTTTACTTTCATCCTTCTTCAGTGACCACATGACTAAAGCAACATTATCTCTGCTGAAGGTCACTCCTTCCATGGGTTTAGTTTCCTTTTTGACTGCTTCAAGTACAAGAGCATCAACTATATCCCACTGAGGGAGGATTAAAACACCAGCTTTTGATACCATCTTTCTTCCCTTTTCACGGGTAATGGTCTTGAACTCTTCAATCATCTCTTGTTTCACCTCTTCCTCTACCTGAGTTACATCTCTGTGAGGCTTCTCACTCTTCCTTTGTTCACATTTGGCTTTGAATTGTTCCATGTTTTGCTTCCATACAAACTGCGTGAAGTTCCCTGTTGTAACAAAGTTACTATCAACCAGAAAATCCTCACTAGCTTGCTTGACAGTAAGGTCTAACTCTTTACCCTTAAGCTCACCATCAGTCAAGTTCATTTCAGCACTAGGTGGCTCTCTGGCATCCCCTCTTGTGTCTCCTCATATGTGTAGGCAATCTCCCTGAAACTCCCTAACTGTAACAATTGTTTAGCCACCACCTACTCATCTCCTATGTGGATAGGGGATTGAGATGGAGAATACTGAGGCTCATTTGTTTGCACTTCCTTCCCTACCCTTTTCCTTTTACAGGAGTCTTGTATGTCAATGACATCTGTAGACACCTAAAAATGGTCAACGCTTGTGGAGTCGTACTTTAACATTTGCGCATTGCCTTATTTTAGGGTTTTTGCATCGCATTAACATTTCTCCTATGATTCGCACTTGGTCTTTATCATTTGCGAGCATCGAGTCCTTCTTCTGCATTCCTCATTTTTCTCACTTTCGAATTAGGTCTTGTTGATAACAATTTTCAGTCATGATTTTGGTCGATCCTTATCAACTTGTCAGTCTCGTCATTTTGCGATCGATTTGTCATCAATCGTCATCCTTCTCAATCATATCAATTTGGATCAATTTTTCATTGTTCCTCATCAATTGGCGCATTTATCAATCAAATCACTTATCAGCATTGGTCATTTATCAAGTCAAAATCATGATCGAATCGATATCAATTATCCTTTGTCAAGACCTAATTGTCATCCTTGCATTTCTAATTTATCTTCTAGGGTTTTATGATTTATTCATTTAACCTTGTTTGTCATTTTCTCTCCATTTTCTCTTTAGGATAAATGATTTATTTATTTATCCTAAGTCTTCTTGTCACAATTAAATGTTTATTTAATTGGCTAATTAATTCCTCCTATTTTTGTAAATTAATTAATGAATGAGAAATTATTAATTAATTTACCTAATTTTCATCAATTTCCTAATTTCCAAGTCATCATTTCTAACCTAATTTTCTAATTTCTCCTAAATTCCTAAATGTCTATTTCTATTTCAAATTCTTGTCATAAATCCTTGCATAGCAATTTGTCATACACGTGACATAATTTTTCTATTCTTGATTTGAATTTCCATTCGAATCAATTTCATGCTAATCTTGTCTTTTCTCCAATTTATCTATAAATTGGATGAATTTCTTCAATCAAAGTCCCTGATCCCCAATTCATCGCATTTTCGAATCCCCTGATCCCTGGTCGAATCAATCACGCTTCGAGTATTCTTGCGCTACTATCTTGTCTACTTGCTTTCATCTCATGTGTATGCACTTGTAGGTGAGATCCACAACAAAGCTATTTGAAGAAGAAAGAAGGACAATGGAGCCACATGAAGGAGACATTCAAGTCTGCATTTGGTTTGCTTAAGTTTTCAATCTTGAATATCTTGTTTTCATATCTCTATTGGATGTAATTAGGATTGATCATTGCATTTGAGCTTTTGTGATTGAGCTATGACTAATATTGATATTTTATTTGATGATTTCCGATTTCCTAGCTACATTAATTGGTGAACCCGATGTGAAACTAACCCCCTAATCATGCTTTTGAGTGCTTTTGAGTTGATTTGCAGGTGAAAAACCCAAGAAATAGGGTAATGCAGGGTTTTCTGGGAACTTCTGTGCCTGTGTCAAGCATTATGCACCTATGTCAAGCATTTTGCGCCTATGTCAAGGACAATCTGTGCCTGTGTCAATCATTTTGTGCCTGTGTGAGACATTCTGCGCCTGTGTAGGGATAGAAACAGAGGTAAAAAGCAGTGTTTTTTACTTGCAAATTGTGTTGTTTTGCATTTTGTTTCTGCTTTTTTTTTTGTTTTTTGGTACTGGTTGTCTATGCAGAACCTTGGCATACACATGACAAAGACAATAAATGAAACTACTAACATGTTTTATGTAGGTTCGATAGTCAAAGACTAAACATATCAAACTTATGACTTGGGTTTTGCAGGTTGCCTTGGACTACAACTAAACTTTGTGTTTGTAATTAATATTTAGGCACCTAGTATGATTTCTAAATAGGATGGAATGAATCTATGTTTGATTTGATTTTTGAGTTTGACATTGGAGTAGGAGAGTATGCTCTCATCCTTCTTAGGGTGATCAGAAATCCAGATCTTCGATACCATGCTCATGTTTTTTATTGTGTGTCACCTTTAGAGGGCCTCCCTTCCCGACCATTTGCTTTTGCAAGCAAGTGATAATCGTGAGAAGGGAATGACCCAAAGTGAGTACGGCTAGAATACCTTGGCATTCTAACTCACTATAAACAAATACCTGATGGCTGAAAGCTTTGAAGGAAGGGTTACGTGGGAATTGCAGTTACTTGGGAAGTGATGACCCTTGAACTCTTTCTCATATCAACATCTAAGTAGGGCCTCATGGTCTAAATCGTGCTTGCGTGACTACATTTGTTTGGTATCTTGGTGGACTTATGTCTCAATCATGCTTGCGTGACACCAAGGAGTAACGCTTAATAGAAACCCTTACTAAACACCTTGTATTTAGAGGCCAAAAATCCTTCTAGTTGCTTGAGAAGGACAAGTTTGGATACTTGGAAGAGATACTAAGTTCGCCATGGGGAGATTTCCATGGGGACTGATGCTTGGCTACCTTGAGAAGTGAGTGCCATGAAGGGGAGCTTGTGGGGTCAAGCATCTATGTATTCTCCTTGAATCCCATAACAAGTCTACCTCTCAAGTACCTAACGTCCTTACCTACTGTAGCATCGTAAATTGTATGCACTTGCTAGGGTGGTACAATTTCACACCTAGTTTAGCACCCACCTTGGCGCATTTTGCATTTCCCCTTTAGCACTTAATTAATTAAATTAATTAGGTCTAAGGTTCTATTTTATCATTTCATTATCATAAAGTTGGGCCCTTTTCATTAAAGTGTGCCCCTTTCATTTTATTCCTCTAATACATTATTTAATCAAAAACCCTAATTAGGTCCTATTTTGAACTTGGGGGCTTGATTTCGGGGGTCAAAACATCTCGAAATCACCTGTAACTTCGGGATTCGCTCTAAAATCATCATATCCGACGGCCCTGAAAATTTGGTGAAAAGTTGCTGGGACCATGGCGCCTGGAGTGCACACGGTCCCGGACATTTTTCCCAAAATTTTAGGAGCGCGATCCAATCATAAAATAAAGCTTAACCCCAAGAAATTGGCGGGAGATTCAATCTCTAGGTTGGCCAAAAGTTGAAATTAAGACCTAGGGTTTCATATATAAGAGCTCTCTTTCTTCATTTGAAAGGATCCGATTTTTTGGTTTCAAGGACCTTCTATGCAGTGAAAGAGCAGATCTTTGAAGACTTCAACAAACATTCAACATCCATTTATCAAGAATTCATCAATTTCATTCATCCATTTAGGGCTTTGAAGGCATTGAAGAACAATAAGGGATCACCGACTGAAGATTGGCTTGTACCCCTCCCCTGGGGTTGGGTATGATTTCATGTTGTTTTCATGTCTTTGCATAAGCTTCATCATATCATTTGTATTCATGCTTTAGATCACTTTGAATCTTGATTTGGAGCATTTACAAGCAATTAGGGTTTACTTTCTAGGTTGCTCTAGTTTTCTTACTTGCATTTTAGGATCTTGCACGAACACAAGGTCTGCACACACACTAGTTTTACAATACAACTTGGCTATTGGTGGAGGTGGAAATCACCAAAGTAGGGGTTTGACTAAGGCAAAACCCTATATAGCCACCCACCATACCTTTTCAGATATAAGTGTAGGTTTCGGGATTCAGACGACGCCGCAAGTTGCAGATCCGACGGAAGCAGACGGAGACTGAACTTCACACCAAATTCCAGCCCAAAAAGCTAGGATAGGGGTGTGGGGTGCCTTGGTCCTGCTAGGACAGGGGCACTAGGCACCCTGGTCCCTGGGACAGGGGCGCTGGGCGCCCTGGTCCTCCTGACAGACAGCAATTTTTGGCATTTCCGGCAGTTTTCCAGGTTGTAAAATAGCAGTTTCGGGGGCAGTTTCAGAGGCAGAATCAGGACAGTGGCACCCGCGCCCCCATCCCGAACATTTCCACTCAGATTTTGACTCCGGGTATGCATTTGCATTCTTGTCTTATCTTTGTATTTACAGCTTTCCATAGTTTAAGTTCAATTCTGCAATCTTGTTATTAGTTCATACTTGCACTTTGGGGTTAGGGATTGAACTTGCATCATTTTATCTTTCAATTACAACAAAGGAATAGAAATCCTAATAGGTAGCCCGTGGCTCTCTCTTCCACAAAAAGAAGTAGCCAATTGTGTGATACCTCTAGGCTCTTTCGTATTCCACAATGTGTGTCAAAAGGTAGGATTAGGACATGTTAGCCTAGTCTTGCTTTTTCCCCTACACATTTTGGTTAACCCGATGTGAACCTTATTATTGCTTTCTCTTGCATTACATTTGTTAGATCTAAATCTAGATTTAGCATGTTTCATTTAAGTTCTTTTGTTTCTTTGCATTGTGTGTTTAAGTTTTATGCAATTTTTATTTCAAAATGTCAGATTTTTATTTGCAAGATGTTCATATTTGTGATGATTATGAGTTAGATGAAGCTTTAGATGAGTTTTTGAAACCTAAAGATACCAAACCTTCATTTTACCAAAAACTCATAAACATTGTTACTATGCCATTTCGTTGTGATGAGAAAGATAAGTCGAATGATTCCTCTCAAGGGTACATTCCTATCAACTCTTCCATTGAATCTAGTAACATGGTTGTTTTCAATGATCCCCTCTATGAAGAGATATCTCCTTTTGAATCAAAAGATAAACCTTTAATAGATATGATCATGCTTTGTTGGATGATGCCCTTGATAACTTTGTGGCTCCTAAAAAACACTCCCTTCATGAGGATCCTTTTGTGCAAGAAGATGACATTATCCATACATTTCCTAGTGATGGCATTTCCTTTTCCAACAAAATTCCAACTAGAGATGATGAATTAATGATAAATGCTTACCCCTCTCCTAAAGTTTGTCTTACCCATAAGCATCCCTTAGAGAAAGAAGATGAAATAATAAGCAATTTCCTTAATTCTCTCTCCCCTAAAGATCATATTGAACATATTTTGAGGAAAGAGGATGAGTTTAACACATCTATTGATGCTCTCCCTCCTAAGGATGAGGAATTAATAAAAAATGTTATCTCCTCTCCCAAAATTGACAATACTTCAAACACTCCTTTCAACAACCTCACTATTTGGGATGAACCATTAGAAGAAGGTGTAGATTATTCTCTTCCCCATGAGAGAACCCTAGCCAAAGGGGATGAAATCAAGATTGAAAACTCCCTTGATAGTTTCTCACCTTCCTTGAATCTCAATCATTCTCCCTCTAAAAATAAAGCATCTCCCTCTCCTCAACTTGGTTCTACTCATAAGGAAACCCTAGTTCAAAACAAGATGGTTAACATCTCTTTCAAAGATCTCCCTCTCAAAAGTGAGACTTTAGAGAGTAATGTTGATTCTTCTCCTAGAGAGTTTATTCCCCATGTAGATCCTTTGATGATAGAGGATGATATGACCTTTCCTAGTATTACTCTTCCTACTGGAACATCAATGCCTACCCCTTGTCTCTCTCCTAAAATTGATTTAATCTGTGATAAGATTTAAGTGCAAGAGAAGACTATCAATAATTCTTCCAACACTTTTGTTCATTCCTCTAAACCATCCTCAATCAATTTGATACATACACCTAACAAACCTCTCTTCACTGTCCAAGGTGCTTGTCCTTCTCAAAATTCTCAACCTTTAAATAAGCCTATCTTAGTGGTTCAAGGTGGTTATGCTAATGATTCTTTTTGCACTCCTAAGAAACCTATTATTACTATGCAAGGAGGTTATTCTAAGAGCCCTTATGAGTATGCTAAGCAACTGACTAGAGAGAGTTATCATGCGGTTGCCCATACTTATAATACTAGAAATAATACGCAGCCTAATCCTCCTCCAGTTATCCCAACTTCACTTCCTCCTTCCCAACCTATTCTTCCTCAAGCTCCTCATATTTCACAAATGCTTAGTAAGGACTATGATCTCATAGAACAACTTAAAGCTACCCCTGCTAAGATATCCCTTTGGGATTTGATCCAAACTTCTTCCACTCATCATGGAATGTTACAAGATGCCTTGAAAGATTTGAATGTTCCTCCACCTAATACATCTAGTAATATAGTTTCTTTGGTTAACTCTGTGATGAATCCTAAAGCTCAAATTGTGTTTACTCAAGATGAGTTGCCTACTAGCGGAATTCAACATCAATATGATCCCTTGATGATTGTGGTTATCATAAATGACACTGCTATAAGACGAACACTGGTAGATAATGGTTCTGGCCTTAATGTGTGTAGCATTAATCTATTGCATAAGATGAATGTGGATACATCCCTTATTGAGCCTGACTCTCATCCCATTCGAGGCTTTGATAATGTGGCTAAGTCTTCGTTAGGTATTATCACCTTACCCATCACAGTGGGACCTGTTACTTTGCCTACTCCTATCCATGTTATGTCGGGAAATCTAACATACAACTTGTTATTAGGGAGACCTTGGATTCACAGTATGCAAGCTGTCCCCTCTACATTGCATAGACAAGTTAAATTTATTTATAATAATAAGACATATACCTTGATAGGTGATACTAATTTTCAAGCTTGTTTGCAAACATCTACTTCCAAAGGGAGTTCTTCTAAGCCTTCCCCTTCTAGTGATGACTCGTTAAACAAGATACCTATGGATGAATCATCACCATCTGATAATCAAAATTCTTTGGATGAGTCTGAAGTTCCCAAAGAAGATTCTTCTCAACTTGAATCTACACATGGAAAGGCTTTTGATCCTAAGAAGGTTCTCGCAGAAGACGATTGGGGATCTCTTGATTTCAATCCCACCTTTGTAGGTGAGTATAGGGTTCCTCCTAGAGAGCTTAAAGTTAAAAAGAAGGAAGAAACTAGAGATCAATTAGTCTTACCTGAACCTATGAGCAATAATTTTGTGGCCGCTTCTCAAACTTCTTCTCCTCACACCTCTAATTCTGAAGAATTTGATTCTTTGTCTTATGAAAAACCACCTTTTCTTTTTGAAATGGCTAATCGTTATGGTCGTGGTTTCCATATTTTGGCTAAGAGTGGCTATAGTGGAAATGGTTGTGGCGCAAATGAACAAGGAATTAAAGTTCCTTTAGAACATAACATGCATGAATATTCATTTGGACTTGGATATAATCTTTCTAAGCCCACCAAAGCATCTAAAAGACCATCTCTCAATGTGAATGCTATATTTAGTAGTGATGATGATCTCACTTCAACTAAATCATCTTCTACTTCTATCAACTCTCATTCCCCTCATAAGGAAATCTTGGTGATGAAAAAATCTCTTTATGACTCCCCTCAAATTTCTAAATCCACTTATGAATCTTTATCTCCTATTCATCATAAAGTCCTTTCCTCCAAGGATAAGGCTCTAGTAAATTACACTCATCCCTCTTCTAAGATTTCTTGTGACTTTTCTTCTTCAATTTTTATCACTTTATACATGTTTTTGATCTCACTTATAGTTGAGCATTTAGCATGTCATATTCAAATACCTCATTCAATCTATCATGTCTTTAAATAACATTAATGGCTATTATGTTGCTCATCATTATGTGACATTGGTAGCTCATTTACTGGGGGCTCATTGTCATTCATGATGGTACAATTTCAAGTGCAATCATATTTTTGAAGCAACATAATAGCCTAATTTTTTCTATGTTATCTCTTGTTCCTATGGGGTAATAATGTGGAAATATTGATCATCTTTTCTTTAGAATCCTCTTTTTATAGATATGGGAGAAGATGTGTATTCTCTTTCTTATCCTACCCACTTCTTGTGAGGAGCATTTTACATACACTAATGTCTTGCTTGCATTTTGCTTATGTCTAAATCTCTCCCTAGAAGATTGTGTAAGTCCTTCTCATTGTCCTTATCCTTGGGAGGCAATGATCTTTCCTTATTTTTATCTAAGGATCCACTTTTTCCTATTTCGTGGATGGTGTGAACTTTATTACTTGATGTTATTCCTTGTATGCATTTGTTGTTGTTTGTTCAAGTATTCTCTCTTACAAGAGGTGTAAGTCCTTGACTACAACCTCTTTTGCACTTGGTAAAATACATCCATAATGAATTCACTCTCCCAATTGGGTTAAAAAGAGCATCATCCTTCATTAAGAATCACTTTCACCTCGCAAAAGAAGGAAGTATTGCATTCTTATTCTCTTCTTTGTCTTATTCTAGAAGATGTTATATTTGTCCTCTCGGGGATAGGTGTCTTTTGTACAAAGATCTCTTCTCCTCTAAGGATCTCCTTTACACATATTACAAGATATCCCTTTTCAACTATCTTATCCTTGCTTAAAGAGTGCAAAAATCTCTTGCTTGGATCTATGACATTGTTGCATTTTTGGGGTATCTTCTTTTGTGATGAAGGTAGGTATCCTTGTTCTACTTTGCTTATGACATAAACATTACACTTTTTGAGCAATGGGTCATTCTCAGAACTAGAGCATAGACTCTTAGAGTGAGATGTCTCCATTTTTCTTTCATGCAAGGTGATTATTCTCGGAACCAGAGCACAGACTCTTAGAGCGAGATGTCACACTTTTGTACTATACATATACAGGTTGTAGCATACTTAGGCATAGACTCCTATGAGGTACTTGTAACCTCACTTACACACACATGCATAAAGTTGAGTGGAACTAGCGGCATAAGGCTAGACTTTCTCACTCTCCTCCCTTACATGGATCACCAATGTGTGTATTCATGCTTTTTTCCTTTCTTTTCTTCTCTTTGAATTTTGTTTCCATTTACATCCTTCATCTTGTGTTAGAGAACTCTTAAATCCTCACACTCTTTGTTGTGTTGGAATTGAGATTTATTCCTCTTTCTTACCAAATGATTCTCCATTAGTTTTTGATCTCATATTGAATCCTCTTGTGAGCATTTGTCATCAATATTCTTTAACAATTCGAAGTGGTAAACATGATACCCTGTTTCAACTCACTAAAATTAGCAAGCCGAAACAGGGGGGGGCATATAGCTACCCTCGAATTTTCATCACCTTCCTTAGTAAGCATTAGGTGATTTTGTGATCTAACGTGTGTTTTGTAGGGTGCGGTTCCTAACTGTGTACTGCAGATACCGCTGGGGGCTTCATTCAACAGACTTATGGATATATCCTTTTTCAAATAATGTTTACTTTCTTGTACTTTAGCTTGCATATGCACGCAGTATTCATATGACCGCTAAAGTGGGGGCTAAATGTAGTATCGTAAATTGTACGCACTTGCTAGGGTGGTACAATTTCACACCTAGTTTAGCACCCGCCTTGGCGCATTTTGCATTTCCCCTTTAGCACTTAATTAATTAAATTAATTAGGTCTAAGGTTCTATTTTATCATTTCATTATCATAAAGTTGGGCCCTTCTCATTAAAGTGTGCCCCTTTCATTTTATTCCTCTAATACATCATTTAATCAAAAACCCTAATTAGGTCCTATTTTGAACTTGGGGGCTTGATTTCGGGGGTCAAAACATCTCGAAATCACCTGTAACTTCGGGATTCGCTCTAAAATCATCATATCCGACGGCCTTGAAAATTTGGTGAAAAGTTGCCGGGACCATGGCGCCCGGAGTGCACACGGTCCCGGACATTTTTCCCAAAATTTTAGGAGCGCGATCCAATCATAAAATAAAGCTTAACCCCAAGAAATTGGCGGGAGATTCAATCTCTAGGTTGGCCAAAAGTTGAAATTAAGACCTAGGGTTTCATATATAAGAGCTCTCTTTCTTCATTTGAAAGGATCCGATTTTTTGGTTTCAAGGACCTTCTATGCATCGAAAGAGCAGATCTTTGAAGACTTCAACAAACATTCAACATCCATTTATCAAGCATTCATCAATTTCATTCATCCATTTAGGGCTTTGAAGGCATTGAAGAACAATAAGGGATCACCGACTGAAGATTGGCTTGTACCCCTCCCCTGGGGTTGGGTATGATTTCATGTTGTTTTCATGTCTTTGCATAAGCTTCATCATATCATTTGTATTCATGCTTTAGATCACTTTGCATCTTGATTTGGAGCATTTACATTATCATTTACAAGCAATTAGGGTTTACTTTCTAGGTTGCTCTAGTTTGCTTACTTGCATTTTAGGATCTTGCACACACACAAGGTCTACACACACACTACTTTTACAATACAAATTGGCTATTCATGGAGGTGGAAATCACCAAAGCGGGGGTTTGACTAAGGCAAAACCCTATATAGCCACCCACCATACCTTTTCAGATATAAGTGCAGGTTTCAGGATTCGGACGATGCCGCAAGTTGCAGATCCGACGGAAGCAGACGGAGACTGAACTTCACACCAAATTCCAGCCTAGAAAGCTAGGACAGGGGCATGGGGTGCCTTGGTCCTGCCAGGACAGGGGCACTAGGCACCCTGGTCCGTGGGACAGGGGCACTGGGCGCCCTGGTCCCTGGGACAGGGGCGCTGGGCGCCCTGGTCCTCCTGACAGACAGCAATTTTTGGCATTTCCGGCAGTTTTCCAGGTTTCAAAACAGCAGTTTCGGGGGCAGTTTCAGAGGCAGAATCAGGACAGTGGCACCCGTGCCCCTATCCTGAACATTTCCACTCAGATTTTGACTCTGGGTACGCATTTGCATTCTTGTCTTATCTTTGTATTTACAGCTTTCCATAGTTTAAGTTCAATTCTGCAATCTTGTTATTAGTTCATACTTGCACTTTGGGGTTAGGGATTGAACTTGCATCATTTTATCTTTCAATTACAACAAAGGAATAGAAATCCTAATAGGTAGCCCGTGGCTCTTTCTTCCACAAAAAGAAGTAGCCAATTGTGTGATACCTCTAGGCTCTTTCGTATTCTACAATGTGTGTCAAAAGGTAGGATTAGGACATGTTAGCCTAGTCTCGCTTTTTCCCCTACACACCTACCATAAGAAATGTGTGAATGAGCATGATTGTCTTGAGTCTAAGTTAGAATATCTTGTCTTCTTTGCTTGTCAAAAGTTGAATAGCATCTTATTTCAAAAACAAGACAAATTTATTCAAAACAAGGTTAAACACAAGAACGTTTCATCCAACAAAGTTCAAAACACTTTCAAACATGGTTGTCAAACATTGTTCAAAATCTTGTCTCAACATTCATGTCACTTAGATTTAGGTTCATTCTAGGTTTGTATTTTGCAAATTCATTGTCAACTACCAAGGTTAGGTTTCACTTAGGTCATACTCCTTTGCATATCAATAAGGGTCATCCATTTGCATGTGTCATCTTGCATTATAGCAATACCATTTCATAATTCAACCTTAGATTTTGCCTTAGGTTGGCGTTGTCATACATTTGCATTTGCATCCTTGTCCTCATAACATTAGGTCACATTTGCATACCCTAGGTCTCTTCATTAAGCTTAGGTCATTATCATATCATATTATGGTCATTTGCATAGTAATTGTCCCTTTGCATATAGTGTCAAAACTAGGTTTTGTCAAACTTGAGTAATGCAAATCTTTGAATAAACCCTAAGTCATTGTTAGGAAGTCTAGACCTTATCAAACCTTTTGTCTTTTTGTCATCAATGTCATTTCGTCAAACCTAGCTTAGTATCCAAGCATATAGGGAAGGCATTGTCATTTTGTCCTTTTGTCACTTCATCCTTTTGTCCTTTGAGGTCTAGACATCATTTCAATTTCCTAAGGGTCTCTTTTAGATTTGCATTCCATAAAGTTGTCAAAATCTTGAAAAACAACAAAAAACATAGGTTGCACTCTTGCCATAGATTGCATTTTCATCTATTTAGTTTGCATTTAGTTGCATATCATACATCATCCTTGAAAAAAAAAAATTCCAAAAATATTGTATTTGCATAGTGACATATATGTTGAAATGAGGTCTCAACCTTCTTACGAAGCCATGTCATCACAATTGAGAAATCAATCATGTCAACCCAATCTATACATGTCTCAGTACTTGGATCAAACTTATCATGATGATGTAAATGTCCAAATACAAAAACTATAGGAGAAACTAGCTCAAGAAAAGGAGATATTGGAACAAAGAGTGAAAAACATTGAGAAGAATAGATCACAAATGTCCAAAATGTTTCAAAAATTTCCAGGTCAAAATCCAAAGATTGAGCCAATTGATGTAAGATCTCTTCTTGAACAATCAGACATACCAGCTCTCCTCTCACAAATAGAGATGATGAAACAATTTCAAGAAAGGAGACAACATCAATTTCAACATTATGTGCCTCCACAACAAGAACAAGAAGGTGTTTACTGTAATGCCCCTACCCTAGTCAAACTTGTAAAACCCGGTTGACCTTGGTTGACTTCCTATGTGGCATTCTTGAATGGTAGGTTAACCGTGGTGCAATGTGTAGTTTAGATAATATAAATAATCATGCATACCTATTATTGTGCTTTTGCATCGATTCTTGTGTAAATGTAATTGTTTCCTAACTCTTGTGATAAATCTCGAGCTAACGCCCTCATTGAATATGTATATGTATATGTATGCTTGCATGAATTCATGGGTGCAGGAGATTGCAGGTACAACACCGCCTAGGGCGAGGTTCATCTCCTTTGGGAATTGCAGGGTTGAGTATAACTCCATCCTTAGAATTCGGATTTGGGGGTCATAAAACTCTCATCTTGCCTTAGCCATGGTCGGGTGAGCGTCGTGTGATTTGGTGGACTTCCTTGGTTTGCGTGCCTTGGGCGGGGTAAGTGGAGTTTGTTATCCTAAGTATTCAATTCAATTTAATGTGTGGATGTACACATTAGTAATGTAGAAAATTAAAATGGATAGTTTCTTTTATATGAATAATCGTTAATTTAAAGAGATTGCTTTAATTAGAATTGTAGCAAGCTTAAAGTATTTAACTTGGATTAATGTACTCATTTATGCATTTGTAATTGAGAAAATTAGAATAAATAGATCTCTTTCACGAGATTAGTCATTTATTAAAAAGGTCACTTTATTATGTTATAGCGAGTTAGCTTAATAGTTAATTTTAATAATAATGAAATTCAATGAATTATGCGTTTTAGAAAGGAAAGATTTAAAGTCTTTGGGAAATAGAAATAAATTAATCATTTTCGCATTTTAGAAGAAAAAGGGTAAATTTTATTATTAAAGGAAATTATTCTTTTTACTTGTAAAGTTGATATAGTATAAAAGATTGATTTTTGGAAATTTAAATTAATCAAAATGCGTTACCCCGATCAATAGTTTCGAAATATAATGTAGGCCTAAATTAATATAGAGAAATTAAAATTTAAAACTAAATAAGAGATAGAAGTATGTTAATTTTAATTAGAATAAAACGAGTTAGATTTATTGAGTAATGGAAAAGAATGATTTCCATTCTGATTTTCTTTTATTTTAAAAAAAATAAATGCCTAAATTCGAAATTGAAAATTAGGTCAAAAAAAGAGGTTTCTCATTTTAACCTAGTTTTTGAAATATTTTTGGGGGGTTCTTTCTTTTGGTGATCTTTTTGAAAAAAAAATGGAGATGGGGGGAAATTTTGGAAAAAATGGAGATTTTCTTTGAGTTGCAGGTGGAGCTCTTCATCAAAACTCTTCCCAGAATGCATTTGGAGGTAGTTTTCCAATCTACCCTTTTATTTATTGTTGAATCAAAAAAAATTTGGTGATTGAGTGTTCTCCATGAAATGTTGGAAAAAAAAAATGATAATGCCCATGAATGTTTTAGAGATTTAGTTTTAGTTTCTTTTTGGAAAGTTTGATTATTCTTGGATTCAAGATTTGTTATGGGGTTCTTGAACATTCTGAAGAGAGAAAACTAAAACAAAAAAAAAGGGGGGAAGACTGTTTTTTTTTTAAGACTTTTTTTTGTTGTTGACTGAAAATAAATGGAATTCCAAACTGGTTTTTGTTCTTTACCAGTTACTACTTTGGCCATGTGTTTCTTTATTATTATTTTTTTTTAAAATAAAAAATTATTACCAAATGAGGCGTTAGGGTTTGGCAGGGGGAGGAGCCAAGGCTCAACTCGCACCGCCATTTTTTTTCCCTCCCGCCCTCTCTTCTCCTCCCCACCGGCTCGCAGATCTTTTGCGACCACATTGTGGTCCGCAGGGACTTGCGTCCACAATGTGGGCCGCAGGGAGACCTGCGTCCACAATGTGGGTCGTAGGGAGCCCCGCGTCCACACTATGGGCAGCAGGGAGACCTGCGACCACAGTGTGGCTTGCAGGACCTGCGTCCACACTGTGGGCCGCAAGAAACCTGCGACCACAATGTGGTTTCACAGGGCCTGCGTCCACATTGTGGGCTGCAGGGACCTGCGCCATAGGCCAGGGTTCCCATAAAGAAAATAATAAATAAATTTTGTTTTAATTTTTTTTTATATATATAATATTAGCATCTATACAATGAAAGAAAACAATAAATACAATGGGATATGAGTAAAAGGAGTTGTAATAAAGTTGTAGAACATCTATTTTATATAAATTTAGATTTTAGTTGTTAAATATATATATATATATTAAACAATGAAGATTGCATATTTCTTTTCAATTTGTAGATTAAATAAAATTTATTAATCTTGGATTAGTAAAATTATATTAATGAATATTTAAATTTGGAGCCCAGTTCAAAAAGGAAAGTAATTTTTGGAAATGAGGTTAAATAATGTTTTTATTTGATTATCTTTGAAATAAAACACTTTTGTTAACGTTAGATAATATATTTTAATAAGGAGTTTTCTTTTCAGGAATAAGTATTGTCTTTCGATTAGAATGATAATGATCATCCGGGAATTTTAGAAATGAATACTAAAGTATAGGAGTGTATGGATTATGAATACAAATTTATCTTCATATATTTTGTTATTACTTCATCGATATGCTAGTAGAATGAATGGAAGTTTGATTATGTATCAATTTGGAAAATTTGTAAGTTTAAGTTCTGCATTTGCCTTGTTTAAGGTGATGGCAAACCTTGATGTATTTGTTTGGAACCTGTCGTTGTTGAAATTGGGGCACCTGTTAAGTCTTAGGTCTCTAAATAGAGTACTATTGGGCAATGAACCTTGTACTTCCCTTTAGCATGCTCAGTTGGTTCTACCTCTATGTGGGAGTTAATTAGGATTTGTGGATCAAAGTAGTCATTTGTATACTGGTTGTGTTCACCTACGTGGCAAAGATGTAAAAGACATATAAATATTGTATTCCTAACGATTTTAAATGCCAGAGGGGTCTTGCAGTTGAGCAGACCCGGAGATGTAGCTAGGGGTGAACTCCGAGATCATATCCGTGTTATGCGAAGCCTTGTTTCTTTAATTTATACTTTAAGTTATCATGTATGGTTGCTTTTCATAAGTGTATAATGGGAATTTAATGAAGCTAAATCAAAGTGCATAAATTTAGTCATCTTGATAAATGTAGTAATCAGGTTCATAAAAGATTGTAATTATGATTATGGAAAAGTATTTTGTTTATGTTAATTAAAAGAAGTAATAGTGGAAAGAACCTCGCTAGGTCACCACTATTGGATTAACTTGTTATAAATCTTATAAATGGAACGAATGTGAATGGGAAACAAAGTTAGAATTAATATCGTAATTTCTAGATTGAAATCTAAAGGATGAACATCATATAGGTATTTACCTCCTTATCTTAGTAAATGAGTATCGCCATGTTAATTATATTTCACTATATTGGATGAATTTATTTAGTTATTTATGTTGTAATCATAACAAATAATCCTTACCAAAATTAACTTGAAAATGGGGTGAACTCAACTAGTCATCCATAATTATAACCCTAATAAATGAATTTCTTTATGATTGCTAAAATTGAACTGAAAAGGGAAGGATTCATATAGTTGTTTATATCTTAATCTTAGCAAATGTATCTCTTCATATTAACTTCATTTAACTAAAAAGAGTGATATGCAATAAGATAATTGTATTTTAATCCTAATGGAAGAACGTCACTATTAACTTATATTTTAAATCCTGAAATGATGAATTTCATCTTGCTAACTATATTTTAATTTAAAGGATGCACTCATGTGTACCTAATACATTTATACCTTAATGAATTGAGCTCCTTTTATTAGCATTATTAAAACTTCAATGAATGAACTCTATGGCTACTTGCACTCTATCCTCCATAAAGAAACTATGACCCATTAGTTGGGTATGCTTGAATTCAAATGATGGAACCCCACTCTATTAATGGTAGTTTAATCCTTAATGAGAGAATCACATCTTATTAGCCATACTTTTAATATTAAAGAAAGTTATTAGTTGTGGGTGGTTACCTTAAACCCAAACGAATGGACTTCGTGATATTTGTCGTATTGAACCTTATGGGTGGCCTCTTAGTTTAATTATGTTTTAAAGTGCATTGAGTAAATAACCTCACATTGGCCTCCTAACCACCCAAAGAAAATGAGCGCTTCCTAAAATTATAAGATGTCAAATCATTGAACATATATATAATCATGTCTTATGCATTATCTCGTAATTAAGATATCCCGCTTATGGGATCAATTGACATGAGTTGAGTTAGGTGTAAGGTTACGTAATCGCGTTGGGAAACTCCTTAGGTTTGTTTAGCCTTCCACTGTGTTATCTAGTTTTAGATAACTCCAAAATTATCTTAATGTTGTAACTAATCAGTAATACTCTTAAATATTATTAAAAAAAAAATATTTACACTCTATTTGAGTGTTTTTAACTTAAACCCTTTGGGGTTTCCTGGCGGGGCATTACATTTGGTATCAGAGCCCATGTTGCAACACTGGGATCTCTGGTTTCACTTGTGCCCTTAGTTTGTGTGTGTGTGTCTACCTTATGTTGTGTGCTTGTCCACCTTGATGTGAGGGTGTGATTTAACAAACCCTACTTGTGTGTAACACGTGTGTTCACAGCTTGTTTTCATCTTCTTGATGTGGGTGTTTTGGAAATAATTATAGGTGTTTTGTCTACTTATTGAGGTCATGGTCTATGAATTTTCTTACTTTGAAAGGGAGTTGTATGTACCTTTGATCTTGAATTGTTTTATCCTTTCGACTAATCCATCTGGGTTGGTTGGTAATATCTCGAATCTAAAAGTATGAAATGTGCTTGTTTATGGTATTGATCGATTTTAATGATTGTCCACTTGAAAGACTAGTATGGCAAATGTTAATGCTTATTATGTAGTACATTGAGTGATTATGACTCTTCTTCCTCTCTCTCTCTAGTAAATTAAAAGGATTTGATATGGGTAATTATCTCTTATTTAAGTTTTCTTATTGCAAGAGAAAGGATGATATTTCTTGAGCCCTTGTGTGAGCCTCATAACGTTTTTGTGTTTTAGATTGTGAAAGGGATTGGTTTGGGAGTTAATTTTTAGTTAATGATAGAAAATGGTATGTTTGCATTACAGGGTGCTCCATGTGCTTGGTAGGAGTAATATAATTAAATTCCATCTTAAGTAAGGTTCATTAAAATGCGCCTAGTGATTTTGTGAAAATTGCTTGATGTGAAAGGAATACCAAAGGAGGACATGTTGTAGTAGCTTTAGGAGTGTATTAATGTGCTCCTCGAAAGATTGTTTTATGTGCTTATTCAACTAGTGTGATTTAGGACCTATTAAGTGACGCACCATTTAACTTGCTTTGGATTTAGATAATTGCCTTATTGTGTTTAAGAAAGAGTAAGTGAAAGACTTGTTGAATTGTATGCATTAAATGTGTAATATCTAGTAGATATCTCTTCATTTAGCTTCTTGTCGTATTACGAATTTTCAATGTTAGATATGATGTGTTATTGTATTGTATTGTATTACGAATAGTGATTGTTCTCAAGAAGACTTGTATTACAAAAGAAAATTTGGTTGTCTTGAATTCTTGTTCGGAAAACTAGAACATTATGGTGCAACAATAATGATTAGAAATGTCATGTTAGGATGCTTTGGCACCTTCCTAAAAGATAGCGAAATGAAAACTGTGCAACTAAAATGATAGACCTATATCCGAGCAATATGGTGTGATCTTGAAGTTCTTGTGTATTCGTAGGAAATAGTTGATTTTCCAACTCTCTTCCTCCTCTTGCCTAAAATATAGGAATTGTTGTTTTTGAAATACTATTTAGAATGCAGTGATTTAAAGGAAATTATTATAACACATATGAAATTATATGTTTGCTTTCAGCTCCTAATTGAAAGGGGAAAGTTTTTCACCTTGGAAAAAGAAATTGCGTAGTTAGTAATGTGAATGAAAATGCTTAAGGGAAATTGAGCAAGATATCAGAATGATGTTATTTCTTTGTGTAAATTTGAATTGTTGAGAATTTTAGTACATGTATCTAGAGTAAACATTATATAGTGATTCATGTGTAAAGCATAATTAAAACTTCCCTTAAGTATATGTTAGCATAATGTAAAGTACTCCCCGTAAATGTGACTAAACCAGTAATGGTGCTATTCTGTGTGTGTTGTAAGAAACCCGTACTTGCTAGGTGTGCCCATGGGATGGTGAAGTAATCAACCATGGGGAATATGTTTGCTTATGAGTATGGGGAACCATACCTATCTATGTGATGTTTCTTATTTGTTTCCTTATTGAGTGCCAACCCACGGGTTGTTGATAAGTCAGTATGTGAAGGGGTATTAGTAGAAGTCACCATTCCTTGAATAGTATGAAAAGCGTACGAGTAATGTCAACGCGAAGCGACTTTAGCTTCCCTATTTTCAGGAAAAAATATAGTTTTGTAATGAAATAGTAACATAGGTGTACTCAATACTTCCCCTTGTGATGAACCAATTTACGAGGTTCATGTGTGCCAGCCTAATCCCTATCCTTTATTTTGAGCATATAGATGACAGTTCTTGAGCATATGGATGGATTTTATTGGAGCATCTTTTGCCTTGTCTTCATGAGAGGCGTGTTATTTCTTACTATAGCGTCCTAAAATTGTGACACTTGCAATTTTGACTGCATTTGGGTCTTCATGATGGCGATGCAACATGGAACCTGAATGGAGACCCCGAAACTTGCTCACGACACCAAAAACTACATTTTTCCAGCACCCTGCCTGATCCCTCCTTGCACCCTGCTGTCCCGGGAGGTGGGACCAGAGCGCCCAGCGCCCTGGTCCCCCAGGACCATGGCACCCAGCGCCCTGGTCCCTGGCCCTATTTTGGGCTCAGTCTCCTATGGGACTTCGGGCCTTTTTGTTTGCAAAGTGGAAAATAACATTTCCTGGTCGGCCTAAGGTCGGGAAAATCAGTCTTTTAACCCTAATTGGCAAGTATATAAACTACTTTTCCTCTCTCATTTTGGAGGGGATGAAAAAAAGTTGGAAACGATATTCAAGCATTCAAGCATTCAAGCATTCAAGCATTCCTTCAAGCAATTGATCATTCTAAGTCTCCATTCAAGGCTAAGTGTTGCATTCAAGACAAGGATTCAAGCATTGAAGAGGAGATCACATACTACAACATACAAACATACAACATACAACAACATCTATACCTTCGCATATAAGGATACAAACATCCTTACAACAAGGTTGCAGGTACGCGGCTGTAATTGAAGATCTGGAATCCTTGTGCAGAGACGAACAGATCCCCCTTTGTTTCGCGGATTTTTCGGAGGACCGTGTGCATGCCGAGCGCCATCGTCCCGTCAACTTTCGCTCAAATTTGCAGAACAGCACCATCTCGACATTTTACTACTAATTCCAGGTCCGCGGCTTCATATCATATCCCTATCTCTATTTATAAGTGAATCTTTCTTGCTTCTACATGCATTCATAGTTCAATCTTTCTATCTACATTCTTTACAAAAGAGGGTATCCTTGCTATCACAACCCTTGAAACTCATATAGAATCCAATCTTGCATTGCGTGAGATTGGATCTTGTGGGTTTCAACCCCTCTTTTGAATGTAAAGTCCCTCCTAAGTGAAAACCATCAACCCTAGTGACTCTCCCTTCTCTCTCCTCGGAGTTGGGGAGGGGAGAACGACTAGGGTTCAATTTTTCCGCTTTACTTTTTGGTGAACCCGATGTGAACATCCTTTCTGATTATTCATAATTAAATCTGAAAATTGGATTCTTTGATTACATTTCCATGTTTGATCTTTTGCAAAATTTTAGAGGTTAATTGCATAAAAACCCTAAATTTTCTTTTTAAGTAATTAAACTTGTGAAATGTTTAATTGTTGATGCTTGTTTCAGATCTTCCCTTCTATTACAAATTATCAATTCATATTTTCGCTTTAATTTTGAAAATTAAGTGGTTAAGTGTCAAAACCCTAATTTTTGAAACCCTCTTGATTCAACCTTTGTCCGACAATTTCACTGATCAAAACATCTCCAAATCAGCTGTAACTTTGGATTCCGCAATAAAATCACAATATCTTTCATCCCTAAAAATTTGGAAAAAAGTTGCGAGGACCGTGTGCACCCCGAGCGCCATCATCCCCGACATTTTTTTCGAAATTTCGGGAGCTAGATCTTACTATATTTTTCTGCTAAAATCCAGAATTTTGGCTGATTTTATCAATTTTAACACCTTCAAAATTACAGTCAAAGTTGGTCTAGCGATTTCTTGGATTGAGGCTTCTAATCATTCAAAAATTGTTGAAATCGAAATCTGTATCAAAATTGTGTTTCTTACAGTCCTAAATCTGAAAAGTGTGTTATCATTCATTCGAAATTTCAGTGATTTATTCAAATTTTTGCAATTTGTGACTTTTGAAATTAAGTGCTTAATTACAACAACCTTGATTTCCGCTTTCAAAATTGAATTTTGCGTGAAATTGAGTCAACTTTCAAATTTCAAAACTTGTATTGCTGTTGGTATTCCCTCTAAAATCATAAAATTCAAAATTTCAGGTTCCCTCTCTTTTTCAAAATTCAAATTTTGCATTTTTCGACAATCTTGGTAGGGTTCAATTTTGAGATTGCAACTTTAATTTGGCCTATCTACAGATCGTAAAATCACTCAATTTTTTCAGGTTAGCTGTAAAATCATCATAAATTTCATCCCTGCAAATTTCGAAAAAAGTTGCGAGGACCGTGTGCACTCCGAGTGCCACGGTCCCAGACATTTTTTCCAAAATTTCGGGAGATTGTCCTGATTGCATTTAATAGCTTAAATCTAGAAGATTGGCTGGTTTTACTGAAATTTGCTACCTCTAAAATTCAAAATCTTCTCTCTTTCTTTAGTGCATGAGTTTTACAACAATAAGCCCTACCTACACTATTCCCGTTAGACGAAGCCTTAGAATTAAGTCCTTCCAAGGTTTAATTACTGAGGAGATGGAATCTAATTTGAATGGTCTTTTTAACGAGGACATGGGTAATTCCTCTAATCCTCTTAATGATGAAGAAGCTCTCCATGAGGTTTCTATAGAACAACTTTCAAAATTGGATAACCAATTTGACGATTTTCGACAATGGATGTCTCAAGAATACCCTGATAGTCAAGCCCTTCCTTTAATTGAGGGTCTAAAACATATGCTTCAAAGTGATAAGAATGGAATTGATATTTTGTGTGGTATTGCACACATTGTGGATTCAAATGTGATGCCTATGAAAAGTTGTGCTGAAACCTTAGGTTATACACAACCTCCTACTCAAGATAATCATTCTATTCCTTTGACGACTCCTATTGCTAGTATACCTACTTTTACATCAAACATAATGACTACTTCAATACAAGACATTCCTCCTATGATCACCAGTCATGGGGGCAATCCTTCTTCTTCAATCAACCCTCTTCCTTCATTCAATCTGACTTCTTCATTCATTCCTTCAGTGAGTGTTCCTCTTATATCTCCACAAATAAACATGACGCAAGGGGGCAATTCATTTAACCCTTCCATTCCTCCTTGTAGTGTTCCTCCTTTCCAATCATCTCCTATGACTAACTATCATAGTGTCCCACCACCTTACTCTCTACCTTCTTTCAATAACATAACACCTCCCTCACAATCTAACACGTCTAATATGAACTCTTTGACTGAAGCGACCATTAATAATCTTGCACAAACTGTCTCTTCTTTACAGCAACAAATTGCCTCTATGAATCAATCCAAGTTTAGTGTGCCCACATTTGATGTTGCGAGCCCACTTTCTCTTGATATTGTTCGAGCTATTCCCCCTAAACATGTTGAAATCCCGCATTTGGAGCTTTATAATGGTAAGGGTGATCCTCTAACACATGTTAAGACCTTTCAAACAATATGTACTGATTTTGCTTATGACCAAAGGTTGCTTGCAAAATTGTTTACTAGAACATTAAGAGACAAAGCCCTACAATGGTATTGCTCGTTGCCTTCCTATTCTATTACTTCTTTCGAACAACTTGCAAATGCTTTTATTCAACAATTTCAAAACAATATAAGTCCTAAAGTTACTTTGATTGATTTAATGCATTGTAAACAAGGTGTTAAAGAAAAAGTGACTGATTTCATTGGTAGATATAAGCATTTGTATGCTCAAATTTCTTTTCCAGTGCCTGATAATGATATTCAAAGAATCTTTATTTCTAATTTACAAAAAGACATTAGAGAAAAACTCCTGTTTTCTGAGTTTACTTCTTTCCAACAGTTGTGCGCAACTCTTCACAATTATCAACTGACTGTGAGTCAAATGGAACAATCACATCCTATGGCTCCGAGTGATAAGGGTGATAGTAGTCAACAACCATTTGGGAAGTTTAAACCGAATAGAGAGTCCATTAAATTCAATGAACACATCATCAACAACAATGTGAATGCAGCATCAGGTGTGTCTCCTATTTCTAAGTTTTTCAAGAAAGAAAGAAAGTTTACTCCTTTGAATGAATCATTGCATAGTATTATGAATAAGTTATTGGAACAAAATGTGCTTACTCTTCCTCCTATAAGGAAAATTGATCCTGCAAAGATTAATTCACCCTATTTTGATAACAAATCTTTTTGTCAATTTCATCGTCAACCTGGGCATGATACTGAAAAATGTTTTGCTTTAAAGGGTAAAATTCAAGATTTGATTGATAATAATACTATCTCTGTTTCTGGTGTGAATGATAAAGGCAATACATCTATAGCTCCTCCCAACCAAAATCTTCAGATTTTTACTGATCCATTACCTTCTCATACCTCTAATGCGATTGATACTACTGATTCCTCTATCTCACCTGATGATCTTGTGTCTATGACTCCGAATGTGATTAACTTTGTAGAGCAGCAAAAAATCCCTAAAGAACCTTCCATCACCTTTGATTCTAGTGAAACTATTAGGGCACCTGATGGTCCTTTATATATAGTTGCAAAAGTCAAGAATACACCTTTCTGTGGAGTGCTTATTGATCCTTCTTGTATGGTTAATGTCATTACTGAAGAATTTCTTTTTACTTTGCAATTGAATCAAGTGATCTATGATGAAACAAATGTGGTTGTGAAACTATTTGATGCATTTTCTTCTCCTGCAATTGGTTCTATTACATTACCTATTGAGGTCCATAACAAATCCCTCGATGTGGACTTTGCTATTATTCCATCATCCAAATAATTTTGTGTGAAGCTAGGCTATCCTTGGCTATCTTCCATGAAAGCTATTGCTTCTCCTATTCACAAGTGTTTGAAATTTCCCCATAATGGTGAAGTTGTTACTGTTAATCATAGTCTCTTTAAACCAGTTGAAAGAACTTCTAGTGTTCCTATTGATTATTTTTGGCCTAAACAATTCCAAGCTCTTCCTCCACGAAGTGATCATCTTTTCAAATCTTATCAAAAGTGGAAAAAAGATATGATCCTATCTCTAAGTAAACCTAGAACACCCAAACTTGACATTCCTATCGTTCTTGAGAAGGAAGTTCTTCCTTTGAAAGATAAGACCAATGTCTTTCCTCAAGACGATTCCCAACCCATTCCTATGGATGTGACTATGCCTATATCTAATAAACCTCCTAAGAGTAGACCTATACCTCCTCGTCATGATGGACTTGGTCTCCTTCCTAAACCAAATATTCCTCCCTTATATGGAGCAGTTCCTCCTCCTTCCTCTTATGGAGAGAAGAGACCTTCCTCTTCTCCTATTGTTCAACCTAAGAGACCACAACCTAAACACCCAAGTGATAAGGATGAGAACATTCCTCCTCCTCACTCTTCACAACTTCCTACTAAGACTAGACGAAATCGTTCAGCACATGAACGCCGATGAAAGCGTCGTCTTAGAGCTCAGGCAGCTGCTTTTCAAACTTTGCAATCCCCAAAAACACCTTCAACAAGCATTATTCCATTTTCTCCTCAGCCGACGATTGAGTCGAAATCTCCTAAACATAAGATGCATGATCGTCTTGATCCTGTGTGAGTTAAAGATCCTATTTTTATAAATCTTGATGATGATATAGATGAAAATGTTATTCATGATGAAAATGCTACTTCTCCTATTCATTCTGATAGTGAATATGAACTTGTTGATATTGATAACCATTTATCTAATGAATTTTCTAAAGCACTTATCCTAGCTCCTAGACAAGAACACCGTGGCTTGGGATATGAACATAGCCCTTGTTTGGATCTTTTGATAGCTCCATCTGCTATGTTGGATGTTCCTCCTCTAGCGTGTTCCCTACCTTCCCGAAACATTGATCAGCAAGATCGGGGGGTAGATGATGTGCTAGACTAGTTTCATTAGCATAGCAGATTCTCTCCTCCTCTATTTCTTTTGTTACTTCTTCTATTTGTTGTCCTTAGTGTTGTCTACTTGAGGATGATGCAAAGCATTGAGATCTCTCGATCTCTCTCATGTTGACTCAAAAGACACATGTGTTCCCTTCTTCTAGGTGACCTTCCTTCATTGGGGAATGAAGAACAATTATGCATACATACATATGATATACATGAATTATCATACAGCATACTGACCCCGAGGAAAGTGAAGTCACCTTGTGCTTTGAGTTTTGTGTCTATTATCCTTGGGCTTATCTCACACTTGGGGGCTAAATCCTTATGATAACGTGCTCCTTTCTCATTTCTTATATGTATCACTACCTTAAAGCAATCACCCCCGGTGAGGCGTGTGCGATCGCTTTAATGTAGGGGGGCATACATCCCGTCCATATCTTTTCAAGATACTTGAAAATTTCTTGACAAATTTAGCTTTGCCTTGAAAATTTTTGATATCTTTCTTGCATGACTCATAGTGAGGGAACCTTACTACTGATAGTCATGGTTCTCCCTCGTGATCTTCCCTTTTACTTTGTCAATCAAAGTCATAAGATCCTTAGTCCACTGGGGGCTTGGTGTATCTTGCCTCCTTGACGTGGTGAAAGTCTTTCAATGTTGTTTCCTTTTACTTTACCGAAAGTATTGGCGTACGCTTATACTCCCACTAAAGTGGGGGCTAAATGTAGCGTCCTAAAATTGCGACACTTGCAATTTCAACTGCATTTGGGTCTTCACGATGGTGATGCAACACGGAACCTGAATGGAGACCCCGAAACTTGCTCACGACACCAAAAACTGCATTTTTCCAGCACCCTGCCTGATCCCTCCTTGCACCCTGCTGTCCCAGGAGGTGGGACCAGAGCGCCTAGTGCCCTGGTCCTTCAGGACTAGGGCGCCCAGTGCCCTGGTCCCCCAGGACCATGGCGCCCAGCGCCCTGGTCCCTGGCCCTATTTTGGGCTCGGTCTCCTATGGGACTTCGGGCCTTTTTGTTTGCAAAGTGGAAAATAACATTTCCTGGTCGGCCTAAGGTCGGGAAAATCAGTCTTTTAACCCTAATTGGCAAGTATATAAACTAATTTTCCTCTCTCATTTTGGAGAGGATGAAAAAAAGTTGGAAACGATATTCAAGTATTCAAGCATTCAAGCATTCAAGCATTCCTTCAAGCAATTGATCATTCTAAGTCTCCATTCAAGGCTAAGTGTTGCATTCAAGACAAGGATTCAACCATTGAAGAGGAGATCACATACTACAACATACAAACATACAACATACAACAACATCTATACCTTCGCATATAAGGATACAAACATCCTTACAACAAGGTTGCAGGTACGTGGCTGTAATTGAAGATCTGGAATCCTTGTGCAGAGACGAATAGATCCCCCTTCATTTCGCGGATTTTTCAGAGGACCGTGTGCACGCCGGGCGCCATCGTCCCGTCAACTTTCGCTCAAATTTGCAGAACAGCACCGTCTCGACATTTTACTGCTAATTCCAGGTCCGCGGCTTCATATCATATCCCTATCTCTATTTATAAGTGAATCTTTCTTGCTTCTACATGCATTCATAGTTCAATCTTTCTATCTACATTCTTTACAAAAGAGGGTATCCTTGCTATCACAACCCTTGAAACTCATATAAAATCCAATCTTGCATTGCGTGGGATTGGATCTTGTGGGTTTCAACCCCTCTTTTGAATGTAAAGTCCCTCCTAAGTGAAAACCATCAACCCTAGTGACTCTCGCTTCTCTCTCCTCAGAGTTGGGGAGGGGAGAACGACTAGGGTTCAATTTTTCCGCTTTACACTTACATGAGTTGCCAATGGACTAGTGTTGGTAGACTTGTGGGTAGACCTTAGCCATGTATACCTCTGGCTTATGGCGAGTATCCTGAGAGGAACATCACTATGCAGAGTGTGACCGGCGCATGCCTTATCCGCGGGGTACACTGCCATGCAGGATACGTCCATTGCGTGCCCAGTCCACTTGGAGTATTGCCATGCCATGCTAAGACACGATGCAGGATGTAGTAGACATTTCCATGTGGCCTACCGATAGGTATAGGGTAGAGCCATGCCGCGTCACGATGTGATGCGGGGTGATGTCGAGGTGCACACTGCCATGCCATGCGGATGTGTGACTTGGCCACACCACATGATGGGCTGCTATGATAGCTAGACGATTGTCCCTTCCTTCCTCATTGGTGGCTAGCTACTAGTCACGTAGTGATGTAGTGTGCAATTATAATTTTCTTTTATTTATTTATTTATTTCCTTGTGGGCCAGCAATTTATTTTACTTTGACCTTGACAGTTTAGCCATGATCTTGCAATCTTGATTTTACTTGATTTGATGTTGCAAATCCAGAAATTATTTTCTTGTCTTATTGTTGGAATTGACAATTATTATCTTTATTCTTTTGTACTTTGGTGGCTAAACCGGTTTATCCTTGTTGTTTTCATATGCTAGTCTTGTGTTGCAATGTGAATTTCTCTCCAAGAATGTAGGAGACGGTCTTGGATGAGTGTATACGAGGAAGTAGACGTAGGGAACCTTGAGGATGGAGGTATGTGAGGCTGTGAGACAACTAGGATCCACTACCTACCTATGAGTGGTGACTATCTCTTGGAGGCTAAACACCTTACACAACAAGGGATATTCACGAGGGACTTGTATGGAATGTAGCACCGCTATGGTGTGCCCTAGCACCATCAAGCCCTTGAGTGAGATGTTGGATATTTGATGATCATGTACTTGTTTCGAGAGCAGGCATAGAGATGTGGATCATATATGTTACCTTTGACCGAGCATTAGACATGCTCACATGTGGCCTTTTGTGTTGTGCAAACCAGTCTTGTGGATGGATATTATGTGTAATCATGGATTAAATGGTGTTAACTTGTCACTATGTTATGGGGCATAGTCATTGGAAAGGTTCTTGTATGTCTGAAAAGTGTAAACAATTGAGTTCTTACGTTGCTCTTATGTGTCGAAAGTTAACTTGGTTGTAGAAATTCATATTTGAAGCTAGTTCTATGCGATAAAGTTTTGCGAAAGAGATGAATTGGTGAAAGAAATTGACCTTGAGAGCATATTTTCTTGTCATGTTTGATAAATGAGTATGATAACGGTGTCTATATATTTAAATTGCTTAAATTTGGTGTAATAAAAAGGGAAAAAAGTCTCATTTCTCTACTATGATTGTGTGTAAATTCTAGAATATTTTAAGATGTGAATGATGTTAGATGCATTCTGTAATGGATAATGACATTCATAGAGGATTTTTAAATAATGTTGACAAAATAGTTGTTTGTGCAAATTGATAATTGTTAATTGAGTTTAAGGGCTAATAAGTGTTGCAGGACTTCCGTTTAGCTTTGTGACTTCCAGGAGTAAGTCGGAGCCTAGGGGGGGAGAATGTAATGCCCCTACCCTAGTTGGACTTGTAAAACTCGGTTGACCTTGGTTGACTTCCTATGTGGCATTCTTGAATGGTAGGTTAACCGTGGTGCAATGTGTAGTTTAGATAATATAAATAATCGTGCATACCTATTATTGTTCTTTTGCATCGATTCTTGTGTAAATGTAATTGTTTCCTAACTCTTCTGATAAATCTCGCGCTAATGCCCTCATTGAATATGTATATGTATATGTATGCTTGCATGAATTCATGGGTGCAGGAGATTACAGGTACAACACCGCCTAGGGCGAGGTTCATCTCCTTTGGGAATTGTAGGGTTGAGTATACCTCCTTCATCCTTAGAATTTGGATTTGGGGTCATAAAACTCTCGTCTTGCCTTAGCCATGGTCGGGTGAGCGTCGTGTGATTTGGTGGACTTCCTTGGTTTGTGTGCCTTGGGCGGGGTAAGTGGAGTTTGTTATCCTAAGTATTCAATTCAATTTAATGTGTGGATGTACGCATTAGTAATGTAGAAAATTAAAATGGGTAGTTTCTTTTATATGAATAATCGTTAATTTAAAGAGATCGCTTTAATTAGAATTGTAGCAAGCTTAAAGTATTTAACTTGGATTAATGTACTCATTTATGCATTTGTAATTGAGAAAATTAGAATAAATAGATCTCTTTCACGAGATTAGTCATTTATTAAAAAGGTCGCTTTATTATGTTATAGCGAGTTAGTTTAATAGTTAATTTCAATAATAACGAAATTCAATGAATTATGCATTTTAGAAAGGAAAGATTTAAAGTCTTTGGGAAATAGAAATAAATTAATCATTTTCGCATTTTGGAAGAAAAAGGGTAAATTTTATTATTAAAGGAAATTATTCTTTTTACTAGTAAAGTTGATATAGTATAAAAGATTGATTTTTGGAAATTTAAATTAATCAAAATGTGTTACCCTGGTCAATAGTTTCGAAATATAATGTAGGCCTAAATTAATATAGAGAAATTAAAATTTAAAACTAAATAAGAGATAGAAGCATGTTAATTTTAATTAGAATAAAACGAGTTAGATTTATTGAGTAATGGAAAAGAATGATTTCCATTCTGATTTTCTTTTATTTTAAAAAAAATAAATGCCTAAATTCGAAATTGAAAATTAGGTCAAAAAAAGAGGTTTCTCATTTTAACCTAGTTTTTCAAATATTATTGGGGGGTTCTTTCTTTTGGTGATCTTTTTGAAAAAAAAATGGAGATGGGGGGAAATTTTGGAAAAAATGGAGATTTGCTTTGAGTTGCAGGTGGAGCTCTTCATCAAAACTCTTCCCGGAATGCGTTTGGAGGTAGTTTTCCAATCTACCCTTTTATTTATTGTTGAATCAAAAAAATTTTGGTGATTGAGTGTTCTCCATGAAATGCTGGAAAAAAAAAATGATAATGCCCATGAATGTTTTAGAGATTTAGTTTCAGTTTCTTTTTGGAAAGTTTGATTATTCTTGGATTCAAGATTTGTTATGGGGTTCTTGAACACTCTGAAGAGAGAAAACTAAAACAAAAAAAAAGGGGGGGAAAGATTGTTTTTTTTTTAAGACTTTTTTTTGTTGTTGACTGAAAATAAATGGAATTCCAAACTGGTTTTTGTTCTTTACCAGTTACTACTTTGGCCATGTGTTTCTTTATTGTTTTTTTTTTAAAAAATAAAAAATTATTGCCAAATGAGGCGTTAGGGTTTCGCAAGTGGAGGAGCCGAGGCTCAACTCGAGTCGCCATTTTTTTCCCCCCCCGCCCTCTCTTCTCCTCCCCGCGGGCTCACAGATCTTCTGCGACCACATTGTGGTCTGTAGGGACCTGCGTCAACAATGTGGGTCGCAGGGAGACCTGCGTCCACAATGTGGGCCGCAGTGAGCCTCGCGTCCACATTGTGGGCCGCAGGGAGACCTGCGACCACAGTGTGGCTTGCAGGGCCTGCGTCCACACTGTGGGCCGCAGGAAACCTGCGACCACAATGTGGTTTCGCAGGGCCTGCATCCACATTGTGGGCTGCAGGGACCTACGCCATAGGCCAGGGTTCCCATAAAGAAAATAATAAATAAATTTTGTTTTAATTTTTTTTTATATATATATATTTTTTAGAGAAAAAATAATTATATATATATATAATATTAGCATCTATACAATTAAAGAAAACAATAAATACAATGGGATATGAGTAAAAGGAGTTGTAATAAAGTTGTAGAACATCTATTTTATATAAATTTAGATTTTAGTTGTTAAATATATATATATATATATATATATATATATATATATATATATATATATATATATATATATATATATATATATATATATATATATATATATATATATTAAATAATGAAGATTGCATATTTCTTTTCAATTTGTAGATTAAATAAAATTTATTAATCTTGGATTAGTAAACTTATATTAATGAATATTTAAATTTGGAGCCCAGTTCAAAAAGGAAAGTAATTTTTGGAAATGAGGTTAAATAATGTTTTTATTTGATTATCTTTGAAATAAAACACTTTTGTTAACGTTAGATAATATATTTTAATAAGGAGTTTACTTTTCAGGAATAAGTATTGTCTTTCGATTAGAATGATAATGATCATCTGGGAATTTTAGAAATGAATACTAAAGTATAGGAGTGTATGGATTATGAATACAAATTTATCTTCTTATATTTTGTTATTACTTCATCGATATGCTAGTAGAATGAATGGAAGTTTGATTATGTATCGATTTGGAAAATTTGTAAGTTTAAGTTCCGCATTTACCTTGTTTAAGGTGATGGCAAACCTTGATGTATTTGTTTGGAACCTGTCATTGTTGAAATTGGGGCACCTGTTAAGTCTTAGGTCTCTAAATAGAGTACTGTTGGGCAATGAACCTTGTACTTCCCTTTAGCATGCTTAGTTGGTTCTGCCTCTATGTGGGAGTTAATTAGGATTTGTGGATCAAAGTAGTCATTTGTATACTGGTTGTGTTCGCCTACGTGGCAAAGATGTAAAAGACATGTAAATATTGTATTCCTAACAATTTTAAATGCCAGTGGGGTCTTGCAATTGAGAAAACCCAAAGATGTAGCCCTTTAGGGGTGAACTCCGAGATCATATCCGTGTTATGCAAAGCCTTGTTTCTTTAATTCATACTTTAAGTTATCATGTATGGTTGCTTTTCATAAGTGTATAATGGGAATTTAATGAAGCTAAATCAAAGTGCATAAATTTAGTCATCTTGATAAATGTAGTAATCAGGTTCATAAAAGATTGTAATTATGATTATGGAAAAGTATTTTGTTTATGTTAATGAAAAGAAGTAATAGTGGAAAGAACCTCGCTAGGTCACCATTATTGGATTAACTTGTTATAAAGCTTATAAATGGAACGAATGTGAATGGGAAACAAAGTTAGAATTAATATCGTAATTTCTAGATTGAAATCTAAAGGATGAACATCATATAGGTATTTACCTCCTTATCTTAGTAAATGAGTATCGCCATGTTAATTATATTTCACTATATTGGATGAATTTATTTAGTTATTTATGTTGTAATCATAACAAATAATCCTTACCAAAATTAACTTGAAAATGGGGTGAACTCAACTAGTCATCCATAATTATAACCCTAATAAATGAATTTCTTTATGATTGCTAAAATTGAACTAAAAAGGGAAGGATTCATATAGTTGTTTATATCTTAATCTTAGAAAATGTATCTCTTCATATTAACTTCATTTAACTAAAAAGAGTGATATGCAATAAGATAATTGTATTTTAATCCTAATGGAAGAACATCACTATGAACTTATATTTTAAATCCTGAAATAATGAATTTCATCTTGCTAACTATATTTTAATTTAAAGGATGCACTCATGTGTACCTAATACATTTTCACCTTAATGAATTGAGCTCCTTTTATTACCATTATTAAAACTTCAATGAATGAACTCTATGGCTACTTGCACTCTATCCTCCATAAAGAAACTATGACCCATTAGTTAGGTATGCTTGAATTCAAATGATGGAACCCCACTCTATTAATGGTAGTTTAATCCTTAATGAAAGAATCACATCTTATTAGCCATACTTTTAATATTAAAGAAAGTTATCAGTTGTGGGTGGTTACCTTAAACCCAAATGAATGGACTTCGTGATATTTGTCGTATTGAACCTTATGGGTGGCCTCTTAGTTTAATTATGTTTTAAAGTGCATTGAGTAAATAACCTCACGTTGGCCTCCTAACCACCCAAAGAAGATGAGCACTTCCTAAAATTATAAGATGTCAAATCATTGAACATATATATAATCATGTCTTATGCATTATCTCATAATTAAGACATCTAGCTTATGGGATCAATTGACACGAGTTGAGTTAGGTGTAAGGTTACGTAATCGCGTTGGGAAACTCCTTAGGTTCATTTAGCCTTCCACTGTGTTATCTAGTTTTAGATAACTCCAAAATTATCTTAATGTTGTAACTAATCAGTAATACTCTTAAATATTATTAAAAAAAAAATATTTACACTCTATTTGAGTGTTTTTAACTTAAACCCTTTGGGGTTTCCTGGCGGGGCATTACATTTACTATCAATCAGATTTTGAACCAATACAACCAATGGTTCAACCGATTGTTCAACATATATAACCAATACAACCAATGGTCCAATTTCAACAATATGTCCAACCAACTATACAATGTCCACAAATGGTTCAACCAATGGTGGAATATCAACAAGTTCAATCAACATATCAATGTCAACAACCACAACCAAACATTCAAAAACAAAGGTTGCAGCACACACCAACCCAAGTTTCAAACATGTCAGAACAATTGAATCAAGTCCAATATCAAAACATGATATCAGATCAGAACCAACTTCTTGCCAAACAAGTTCAAATTCCAGATACAACCATGTCAAAAACTCGAAAGAAAGGTGGCTTTATTGCAATCATCTTAAGGAAATTACCAAGTGAGTTCTTTCAGGAAGATCAAAATAATACACTTATGTCTAGCAATGCCTCATCCCCTCACAAGCAAATTGACTCTCCAGTGGCATCTATCCCTACACCTCTAGAAGTTTCACAAGAACCTTCCATATTGTCCTCATCAAACAATACACCCAAGGATGAAATTACCCAAGGGCTATCCATAATTGATTTCCAAGATAATCTAATTCATGACGCACATCCTTGTCATGTTTCAAAAATACAGGACCCAATGCCACCATGCACTTTATTGCCATTACCTGTTTTAGAGGACCCCATTCGAAGTCCCTCTTTCTCATGTTCGAGCATTGATTCCTTGCCAGAATCCATCACAAATGTTCAAAGTGCATTTCCTTCATGCCAAAACATTGATCCCTCGCCAAAATCCCCCATGCATATTCAAAGTCCAACCCCATGTCAAGAGGATAATTTAGAGCATGAAGAAATGTGTCTTGAAATAGATCAAGATCAAGATCCTAAAACCTTATCATCCCATCCAATTGTTGACCAGGATCTCATCTTCCCAGAAACTCATGATGATTCCCCTATTCTTGTCCATCCTATCCAAAGTCATATTGACACTCCATTCCTTGAGCAAGATCAAGATATCCCAGTCCATCCAATCCCAAATGACCCCCTTCCATTTCATGAACAAAATGTCCTTTCAAATCCCATTGACATTCCAGATATCCCTTCCATCCTTTCCGATGATCCCATTGAAAGTCAAGAGCAAAGCACCTTTAAAGAGGATTCCAATGATCTTCCTCCTTGTCAAGATCAAATTATTCCTTCAAATCCTCCACAAGATCCTTTTGTTCCTCCATCTCCTTGTCTTAATGCTCTATACACACTCCAAGATCGCATTTCTTTTGATGATCCCATTATTTCTCCCATTCCATCTCTTGAAGAGCCTGTCATTGAACCATGTCCACTACACAATCCTAGTCCCCCTCATGATCCTAATCCCCCTCATGATCCTAACGTGTTAGTACAAGATGTTCATGAACCCTTGACATGCACAATGGGTTCTTCCACTTTGGTGAAATCCAATCCACTTCAAGATCTCATTATTTCTCTCATATCATATCCACCTCATAATGGACTAGCGTCTTCTTCCCAAAGAAAAGAGTATCCTACAAGTCAAGATATTCATAAAGGCAAAGGAGTAGATCTCCATAAGCAAGAATCTCTCCATATCAAAGAAGATCTTAAGGGTCATGTCTACACAACTCACTCTCAAGACATTGGTATCCCTCCATCAAAATCAAAACATACACCATCCCCATCATACTTTCCATCCATCTTAGGACCTTATATTCCTTCATTCTCTATGCAAGGTCAGCAAAGGCATACATCCTTGAGTAAATTTCATGCATCCAAAAGAAGTCCATTTCATTCATATCCATCCATGCATTCCTTTCCCCCTCCAAGCAATTTGGATGCCAAGTATAAAAGTCATAAGTCTAGAAATCCACATGTATTCAAGGATCAACATGTCCAATCTAATAAACATGTCAAAGCAATGAAAAATATGAGCCAAAAAGAAAAGGAAAAATCCAAAAGGTCACAAAGGCCCATTGCTAAAAAACAAAAGTCAAAATCTATATGGGTTCCTAAATCCCTTGTGCAAGCAATGGACTCCAAGGAACCACAAAAGCATGAAAAACCGAAAACCATGTGGATCCCTAAGCAACTCCTTGAAGCACAAAATCCTAAAGAAACATCAAAATTGGCATCTACAATTGCTATTCCTCCATCCAAACATTCCAAGTCTATTCCTCCATCACCTTCTTTATCCATTTTGGGCCCTTATGTCCCAAAATCCATAGCCTTTACTTCGTCAAAATCTCAATATCCAAAATATGTCTTTCCTCCATCAGTCCATCACCCCTCAAGGTGTGTGCCAATGTCGATCTTGCCTTCATTTCCATCCATTGAAGCCCAATTCTTCCAATACCCTACCTATTATCCAATGCATATTTTCCATCCTTCCATCCCTTTGATCCAATCCTTTGCATAAATCCTCGCCTTAGTTTCATCTTATTTTCCATGTCCTTATCCTACCAACGTCTTTGAGCATGCTTTTAAAGGTCATGGTCCATTTTTTTTCAAGGCTACTATCCAAACAAAAAGATGTTTGAGTCCTTCTTTCATCCCCTATCATGTGTCCATTTTCGACTAAAATGTCAAAATATAAAAAAAAATTCAAAAAAAAAAATTCAAAAAAAAGAAAAAAAAAAAAAGAAAAAAGTAAAGCAAAAATAATTCTCCCTCTAGTGAAAACCTGGTAAATAGGCGCCTTGGGCAAGTACCATGATCAAAACTTGGCAAACAAGCGTCATGCGTAATCTATGAACTTCTTGCATACCGTACTTGGGGGCAGGTTTCCTCCTTCATATCTTATTGCCCTTCACTATCCTATCGAACCCCTGTCATTACCCTTCATATCCTATTGTCCCTCATGTCCATTTCCTCTTTCCACCTTTGATCTTGACAAGGCTGAGGATCTTCATGAGCATCATGCATCTTGTTTGCAGCTTTTAGTCTATCATAGCTTTTGGTCATTTATCCATTTTCTTATTATAACTTTTCATCCATATTCCCTGTCTTATTGCAACTTTCTACCACTATCCCGTATCCTATCTCGACCTTCAGTCCATGTTCCTTATCCATTCTTGGTCTTGCTTATCTTATCCATATCTTATCACTATCCATACACTCTTTTTCATTCCTTGATCTTGATCTGACATAAGGACACAAAATTTAAACATGGTTTCAAAAACCTCTTGACATGTCCCTCATGCCATGTCACTGCTTTACATTGTCATATCCAGTCTCTTGTCCCATCACACCATAGCCCTTGAAAATTGCATCCGCAATGTCTCCATGATAAAAGGCCTTTGTCTTCCCTCTATCCACCATCATTTCAGAAAGCCTATTTATTCACCTGTCATATTCCTTGCCTTGCTAGACACTGGAGGCAAAATCCCTAAAAATCAAATAACGTCGTAAAATAATCAAAAAATAAATAAAATCAAATAGTGTCCTGAAAAAATCCCTAAACAGTCAAATAAAGTCCTGAAAAAAATGAACACAAAAAAAAAAATTGTAAATAAATAACCCCTCTGTGTATAAGACAGCTCACTGAGCATCCCTCCAACGACACGCAATCCAACACTGCGCTTTACTGCAAATCACACATAAATAGATAAACTTTTTCACTCAAACCAGACATTCAAACTGATCACAATTGTCTTATCAATCGAACATCAGCATCAACATTATCATTTGTCCTTGTCACTACTATCATGGGTCTTATACAAGGTGTGGTATACTCGAAACCAGACTATGTCCTGTCTTAGACGGTGTACCGCATGTCCTGAAACTAGACAGCATGATTGTCCTATCAGCACTTTCAACTTTTGACAATGAAGATCAAGATGTTTGTTTGATTTGTTGGAATTTGTGCATATTATCTTTTTACTGATTTATTTTTGGCTTCAGTCATGTTCCTATGTTTCTTGATGGTGTCACTGAGTGATTTAGAGTGACCGGGATGGTTCATGGTCCTTTCCTTTTTTGTTGTGATTGTTGTTTGTCTGTGATGTGTTTGTCTTTTGCAAAAAGGGTTGCATTTTAGCTCTGGCCTTCAATGCCATGATGCTACGCATCCGTTTTGCTACATTAAAATAAAGGTTCTCACCTACAAAGTGCTTTACTGAAAGCAAGTTTTTCTTTGTCTCTAATTGTCCTCTATTTCATTTCTTCTTACTAACATTTCTTCCATCAGTTCGGTCTAGTGCTCCAATTTCCTCAAACACATATGCTGCATCCTACCTCCATTTGGTTAGTACATTTGCCTTACATCAAGCATCATATCAAGCATTTTATCCATTTCATATTATAAATGCATAAAAAACACATAAAAAAAATACATTAATACATGTTCCACAATGGTACATAAACAGTGCATACGCCATCCATAAATGGAAAATAAACATAAGTCATAACACATTGCATCCCATCATATCGATGCATATCATATCACATATCCACATAATATCGGAGTACAAAAATTGGACTGTCTGTCCTAAGTATGGCCCGTAGGCTGACTACAAAATATCAAACTACATCTGTCTCTATCCTAAGGAGCACGTGCCTCTGTCACTGGGTGCTCCCTCTATCCTCCTCATCCCTACCATGTCTCATGGATGATGTCCCTCCTTCTCCTGGCTGTGGTGGTCTCATAGGTCCACTCACCCCCATGCTGCTCAATGACCTCCGAGAGCGTGCCCTGCTCTCTATCCTTGATCGTGCCCAATATGAAGCTGCTCTCTGCTCTGGTGGAACTGCACTCTCATATAGTGTCCTCCAATGGTGTATCTCCTCTCTAGTCTCTACCAACATTTGTGCAATCTCCCATGCAATGGCATCCCTAATCGACCCAATATACTCAGTGACTCTCTGTTCTTCTCGCTGTGCCTGAGCTATTGTTGTATCTCAAGCCGCTGTGAGTTTGGCTATCTCCGCTCTGCACTAATCTTGCTTTGTCCTCAAGATGGCATTCTATCTCTCTAAAGTCACAATATGATCATGTTGAGTCACTATGGTAGCCCTGCACATCTCCATTTCCTCTATCCTAGCTATCTCTGGCTCTATGGGTATATCTTGCAATGCCTCATGCTCGCCTGAATCTGGCTCATCCTCATCTTCCCCATCCTCATCTTTGTCCTCATCATCCTCCTCATCCTCATCACCACCCTCATCCTCCTCATCCTCATCATCTCCCTCCTCCTCTCCTGCGAGTGGGAAGTCCTCCTATCTCCTCGGTACTGGAATATTAGGATTTGTCAATGGCACTGGCCGCCATCATGCAAACCATCTCTCATACTCCTCTGTCATCCCGGCATCCTCCACATCTGATCTCCAATCCCACTGTCTCTACTGAAGTTGTGTGAAGTCAGCATATGCTATGTATGGCTAAATCATACTCCCCCACTGACTCGTCTCTCTATGAGATCGGGCAAAGTGTGCAGTCCTCCTAGGTACATCCTGCCTCTCTCCAAACTGTCATCTGACTCTCTCTGGTAGGTACATCTCAATCACTCTCTGGCGATTCACTGGTCACCCAATCAGGTACCTCTCCTATCTGCAATACGATAGTTCATCACTATCATCTGACCATCCAGGGCAATCACGATATGGCCTCCATGTGAACTCTCTTAGTCTGTCTAGCTCATGTCGCCAATACAATATGTATCCAAACGGACCCTGTCTCAGTGTTCCCCCATAGCAATACACATATGGTAAATGTGGTAATACCTATCTCTCTGCAATCGGTCGACATATGGCTATGTGCTCAAATGCCCATACCTGTAGCAGTGTGACTCCACAGCTCAAAGTCTGCACTCCCTGATATACTATCTGATGCAACTAAAAATATAGCATAGCCAGTACACATGGTCCCCATGTGTACACCGTCCCCTCTATCACCATCCGCTCTAGCACTCTTCCCCATCCAATAGGGAATCCATGTCCTCATCTGTCTCCTGCTAGTAGACATGCTATCACCATGGCTATCACCACATATTGTCGATCATACTTTGATGCCATGGTCTCCCAGTCGATTTCCCTCTCTACTATATCCAGATCATCTGCGTCGCACTCAAATAATCTGCACAATGCATCTCTCCCTATCACTAGGTCATACTCTACCATCTCTCCATGAATCGGAATGTGGAGGATACACCATACATCCTCCAGTGTCACAGTCGCCTCTCCAGTCGCCAAATGGAATGAGGAGGTCTCTGAATGCCATCGCTCTGCCAATGCGGTAAGTAGTCCTATGTTTTCCCTAATCTCAGGCATGAATGTGATATATTATATTCCGAGTCCTGCTAATGTATCTCTGTCCGTGCTCCTGAGTCTATGTCGTAACATGAAGCAGTCAGGTCGGTTCTCCCGCATGATCAATGGATACTATCGACTCTGCATCACAATTGGGGCACATTTTGTCAGTTTTAGGGTTTGCTCCTATGGGCTGCATTTCCTTGTTTCATGTCCAAATCAAGGTGTTTCCAATCTATTTTGACCTATCCTATTCTTATCCCCCCTTTTTTGGATCATTCGCATGCCAATTTTGACCAAATTAGGGTTGCCAATGCACTTCTGCGCCTGTGTGCTCACTCCTGTGCCTGTGTAACACAACCTACACCTGTGTCCCCCTACACAAGTGTAGAAGACCCTACACAAGCGTAGAAGTCTCTTTCTGCATCCCCTGTGGGCCCCGCAATGTCCCACAAGTGATCAAAATTCATAAAATTGACAATATGGGTTTTTGAGATACATACCACTGCTCTTGCGTCGTCCGATCGTCTGTATGTGCATACATGTTCTCTGAGGTGATCTGCCATTGGAATGTTCGCTATCTCTCTGCAAGTGTCCTTTTCCAGAGCAACAAATTCTCCTCCTTGGCTAGTGCAAATGAGCAATTTTCACTCTCTTTGCTTCATTTATAGATCTTTGTCAGTACATAGATGGACGTGCACTCTCTCCATCTCATGTTGGTCATGGTCTTTTGCACCTTCAATTGTTTGTCCTTCATGCATCTGCTCTCTGATTGTCAGTCTGTTTGCTCCTATCATGTTCTATCATTATTATTGATCAATTGGCCTCTTTTCTACATGTTTCCGGCCAATTCCTCGAGGGGGCATGCATATGTCATTGTCAGTGTCTGGGGCATTTTCATTATTGTTCTTTGAAACAAATGCTTAAAATCACATTGTCTCAAAGAGGGGCAAAATGTACACACCTAAAAATGGTCAACGCTTGCGGAGTCGTACTTTAACATTTGCGCATTGCCTTATTTTAGGGTTTTTGCGTCGCATTAACATTTCTCCTATGATTCGCACTTGGTCTTTATCATTTTTGAGCATCGAGTCCTTCTTTTGCATTCCTCATTTTTCTTGCTTTCAAATTAGGTCTTGTTGATAACAATTTTCAGTCATGATTTTGGTCGATCCTTATCAACTTGTCAATCTTGTCATTTTACGATCGATTTGTCATCGATTGTCGTCCTTCTCAATCATATCAATTTGGATCAATTTGTCATTGTTCCTCATCAATTGGCACATTTATCAATCAAATCACTTATCAGCATTGGTCATTTATCAAGTCAAAATCATGATCGAATCAATATCAATTATCCTTTGTCAAGACCTAATTGTCATCCTTGCATTTCTAATTTATCTTCTAGGGTTTTATGATTTATTCATTTAACCTTGTTTTTCATTTTCTCTCCGTTTTCTCTTTAGGATAAATGATTTATTTATTTATCCTAAGTCTTCTTGTCACAATTAAATGTTTATTTAATTGGCTAATTAATTCCTCCTATTTTTGTAAATTAATTAATGAATGAGAAATTATTAATTAATTTACCTAATTTTCATCAATTTCCTAATTTCCAAGTCATCATTTCTAACCTAATTTTCTAATTTCTCCTAAATTCCTAAATGTCTATTTCTATTTCAAATTCTTGTCATAAATCCTTGCATAGCAATTTGTCATAAATTGTCATAAATTGTCATAAATCCTTGCATAGCAATTTGTCATACACATGTCATAATTTTGCTATTCTTGATTTGAATTTCCATTCAAATCAATTTCATGCTAATCTTGTCTTTTCTCCAATTTATCTATAAATTGGATGAATTTCTTCAATCAAAGTCCCTGATCCCCTGATCCCTGGTCGAATCAATCATGCTTCAAGTATTCTTGCGCTACTATCTTGTCTACTTGCTTTCATCTCATGTGTATGCACTTGTAGGTGAGATCCACAACAAAGCTATTTGAAGAAGAAAGAAGGACAATGGAGCCACATGAAGGAGACATTCAAGTCTGCATTTGGTTTGCTTAAGTTTTCAATCTTGAATATCTTGTTTTCATATCTCTATTGGATGTAATTAGGATTGATCATTGCATTTGAGCTTTTGTGATTGAGCTATGACTAATATTGATATTTTCTTTGATGATTTCCAATTTCCTAGCTACAACATCCTTAATTGCTTGTTTCCCTCTTGAAGTGGAAGGCTCACCTATCACTGGCATCATCACACTGTATCTTGATTTCTTGTGCATTACATAATCACCAGGTGGGATAGCCTTAGCAAGGGCAGGATTAGTTAGGACCAATTTAACCCTATCAGGATCATTTCTCATTATAGCCTCCCTCTTTTCTTTGAAATTTTGCATGAGGTCTTCAAAATAAAGAATCAAGAATTTGATTTTCTCCTCAAAGGGATTGAAACCAGAAAGAGGGTCATAACTACTATCAAATTGATGAATGAAGTCAAGAGCCCTTTTATATGCAACCCACTTCTCTTTTCTCAGTTCTTGCTCATCCAAACTAAATTCATTCCTAATTATATCTTTAGGGAACTGAAATTGGTGAGGTAAACCTTTACAAATTGCTCTCTTCCTAAACATGTCGTTGAAAAAGTCTTCAAGGTCTACACATCCTGAAACAACAGTTGACAATCTATATGGTTGAAGGAATTCTTCAAAATACTTCCAGCCACCTTTAGTGATCACAAAATTATATGCCTTGGTAATAGTTGGGAAAATGGTCCCATTACCCCTATTTGTCAGCTCTGCCTCTTGTACACCTCCAATTTGCCTTAAGACTTAAGCAATTCCAATCTTCAGTTGGACTTGATAAGGCAATAAATATGGAGTGCCTTTGAAACCATATACTCTGAAAACTGTAGAAACAGGGTACAAATACATATCTCCTTAATTATGAACAATCTTAATACCTTCTACAAACTCCTTGGGCCTGAGGAATTCCAAGAGAGCCTTAGGAATCCTAGGGTTTTCTGTGCACAAAAGAAATCTAATCTTAGATGCAAAGCATTTGTCAAACTTTAGATAGCTAGCATCCTCTCTGTCCCAGGACAAAATAGTACTCCAAAGTTGAACAACCATCTCTTCCTTATCTTTCTTCTTGACCAAATCCATTTCTTTTGTAAAATAATCAACACCCTTGAACAAAAACATGTGCATTAGAAGAGAATACCATCCAAACGGTCTGTCCACCTTACCATTTTTTATCCCTACTAGCCCTGCATGAATTGTATTAGTAAGGTATGGCGCATAATCAAATGTTATTGCTAGAGAGGGGTTTAGAATTTGTGCAATCATCAACATGTAATGGGTTGACATGTTTTTCTCAGTATCTTCTCCAAAAATCTGACACAGTGCCCAATACATACCCTTAGCTCTTAGAGTAAACATATTCAAGGAGAAGGGTTCCATTGTACTGGGGCCTACAACTGTTAACCCTCCTATTTTAACAAAGAACTATTTCAATGGGCCACTCCTAAGGTGATCCCTTTGTGCATCATAAACCTGGGCCAGTGATTCAAAATCAATAGGTTCTAACAAATTTGAAGGTTCACTGAGCTTGAACACACTTCTGAATTCATCATCTTTAATTTCAATCAGGGCTGATCCTTTCACATTCCTGATACATCTAGCTATAGGGTCATAATTTTGGGCAATCAGAGTCAACAAATCTATATCCATGAATACACCAGGGACTACAAGCTTCCCCACATCCAATTCCCATATGCTATTTAAAGGGGCAAGGGAACATCTCTGACCAAAACCAACCCTGAATAATCCTAAACCTGAGATCCCTATTTGTGTATCCCTTAACTAATTGCCTTTGTCATATAGGCCATCCCCAATTCTCAGATGAGGGTTCTTTGGTACCAATTCTTTAGCCTTGGCCCCAACATTGGTAGAAATGGTTAACTATTTTAGAAAATCATCACAAATATTCCTATCCTGGTAATTTACTTTTTGTGTTAATTCCCTTGTTGGTGCCATCTCGTTAATACAACTATATCAATTGAGATTTGCACAAAAAATTTAATGAAGCAGTTCACACAGCAACACCGATTCTCAGACTACAATTAGCGAGAAAAACACAGAAGAAACCTAGTTATTTGCCTGAAGAAACTCGCTCTGCACCAACTCCTCTACAACAAAATTGTCGAAATGGTACCAATATTCAATTGATGTGGACCTTAATATGGCAAGTTGGCATTGAATTGAGAAATTAATCCCACATGCTTTGTCCATCACCTCAAAATTGAATTTGTGAAAATTGAATTCAAAAACAGGCTCCAATGGACCACAAGTTCTCTGAGTTTTTCTCTATTTTAGTCATTTCGCCATTTTGTAGAGCTTAAAACCCCCACACTTTTCTTTCATGAAGTAACGACAATCGTTGGATCTCGGGAACCTCCACTTCTTTTACTCCTTCCAGTCTTTCAGTGTTAGTGACAGGCCCTACCTTCTTTTCACCATTTCACGAACACTAAACCATGCGCACTTTTACCTCATGAAACAACGCAGGCCACTAGATCATCATTTACTTGCTCGGTCTTTACCTCCTGCAGTGACCACCAGTCTTCTTAACTAACTGTGCTTAACCATGATGACTAACAGGTTTCACCATATCGTAGAGACTAAACTATAGGCATCTTTGGGCTACGAAACAATGACAACCGTTAGATCAACCACAAGATGAACACCATTTAACATGCTTTAGACCTTCCAAGTGGACCCTTTAACTCAGAGACCACTGGCTTTATTTCATCATCGGTTAACAAATGCCATGTGGCAATCGGCTATTTTCTCAAGAAGTTCCACTGGGTTCCATTCTAAATCAGCCATGTGTTCTATTTCACCATTCTCAACATAACTGCCAGTTGAAACAAGGCGGGCGGGCCCTCAACTACCCTTCGGAGCCATGTGTATTTGATAAGTCACTAATTCTTTCCATAGAACAACCCATCTGTCCTGCCATGTCAGCCATCATGTGATTGCCACATCATTTTGCTATTTTGCGAACATCAATCTCCACTTGACTTTAGGCTATGAATCCATGACAACCATCTGATTAAATCATACTTAATCGGCCTTTAAAACTTTATGACCTGCCTATCCTTTGGGCCCACCAACCCTTTCGCTATTTCGCAAAGCTTAAACCTCAGGCCACTTATCTTCGCAGAGCAGTGACAACCGTTGGATCTTGGAAACTTGCTCATCGGTTACCTTTTCCATGACCACCTTTGCCAGGCCCTCTACCTTTTCGCAAATTCGCGAAAGGTAAACGACGAGTATCTTTAGGTCGTGAATCAACATGAGGCATTGATCTTTCTTGAGGTAATTGTCCTTTAACCAATTACCTTACTCGCCTCTAGGACCTGCCACATCTTTTTCTATTTTGCAAAGGGTAAATCACGTGCACTTTGGGCTAGTGAATCAACGTGATCCATTGGATTTAAAACAAGATGCAATCCTTTAATCTGATGGTCAATCCATCTGGTCGGGCCCGCCTTGCCTTTTCGCTATTTCATGAACATTAACTTGCTAGCATCTTTGCCTAGAGAAACAATGACAACCGTAAGATTAAAAATGAGTTTCATACCATTTAAGGAGCCCAACAAACATTAGAACAAGACATAGGCAAAGGCGTAATTTTTGAAAATATTTGAAAGACCACCTAGGGAAAACCTATGGGGGAACACTTTTAACGATAAAATGACCCTTTAAATGGTAAAAGTAACACTGAAATAGAACATAAGGGTTTTTTAGAACATAGGAAGGGTTAGAATTTCAAAAACCTTAAACCCTCATCTGACCCAAGAAAATTAGAGGTAACAAGGCCAAACTAAACACATTCTTTATAGACATCTAGCCAAATATGCGACAAGAATACCCATTTTTTTAAATACTAATAACACCTGGTAGGATGATTAGTTTTTGGTTGGTAAGATCATGTTGATCCGGTATACTCTGGTATGCTTTGACTTATGCAATTGTCTTAGATCTGCTATTCATGCTACTCAAATATATGTTCAATTAGTTGGTATTGATTTGGTGATCGGATGCTATCTTATATGCTGGTAATCCTAGTTTGTTGCTCTGGTGAGGGTTTCACCAACAGAGCTTTGTTGAAGATCTTTTGATGTTATGCATAAGTGGTGTTGGTGTAGCTTATAGTAGGGATTCACGATGTTTATGGTTATCATGTTCGTGTTCCAGTTGATCAGCATTGTTGCATTTAGCACTAGACCTATTATGTGCTATATAGGGTTTGGACTGGCTTAATGTAACGTGTTGTTGGAACTTCTCGATGTGTTTTCGGGATGACTTATGGGTTGGATGATATTTGTTTGGTCTCAGGCTGATATGTTTAATAATTATTTAATAGGTTTTATTGTCTGGGTGCCGACCTAATTGTTTATGGTTTAGGGTTTGTATATATATGCATATGATCTCATTGTAGATCATGGTATGTAAGTGAATAATGTAATCATCATTCATGCAGAGGATTTGGTCGATCATTAGTGATCGAGTTGGGTTTATGAAAGAGGTTTAAGACCTTCAGTATTGAGCTTAATTGGAACTGTACTCAGGCATAGGAGATGTTATTAATGCAATTCATTCTTCCTTCCGGATTGTAGTCTTGATTTCTTATGTAGTCAATCAAACTCCTTTTGTAATGAGCAGTGTGCTCTAGGCTATTGTCCTTCCTACAACTCCAGGCCCCTCAATTTGTAATCACATACTTACTGCAGAAGTATTATCTAACTATGGGTAGGCTTCCCACCATGGTTTTCCACGTACAAATCTTAGTGTCAAGTGGATGGTAAATATTCTCTAATTGTTGGTTGTGCTTAATTGGTATATATGTTATTTTGATAATTGGTTTATGTTTTCCGGTATTGATATTATGCATTCTAGTAATAAAGTTTTAAATGCTTAAGGTTTTGGTAATCTGGTGACAATTGATTCACCCCTCCCTCTTAGTGGTCCTTTGCTTATTTGAACTATCTAACAGATCACATATCCTTGATTGATGAATTACAACTCATCAATCAACATCGCCATACTCTTTACCTTTCAACATACATCTTTTATATTTAGCCATTTGTAGCAATATTTTCATCCTTGTGTCTCGTCAATCACATGCCTGATGTAGTTTCCTTCACCCACTTCGATCTGCAAGATCATTTTGTACTGGATCTTTGTTGTTTCCTTGATCTCAAGCCACGATCCACTGCCATCATTCCTCGAGATTTGTAGTCATCTTTAAATGTTGGACCAACTGCCAACAACCTCACCGACACACCACACCAACCTGTGCATGCATTCCACTTCACCTTCATGTGGCACCTTTGTTGACATCTACCTTGGCTTACTATGTTAGTTTGACTTGGTCACCGACCAGTAGTACACAACCGGGTCCATCTACTGGTTAACAAACCCTGCTGGTTATACCCTAACTGGTCTATCTTCAACCTTGGAATTTGCTTATGTTTCGGTGGAACACCTAAACCGGTCAACACTCATGCCAACCTACCTCATGCACATATTCAATAGATGGGAACCTTCCACTTATATACCTTGTTATCTTTACTGGTAGTATCTTCTACATGTATGCTGGTAAGATACCATGCACACTGGTGGACCAAAATTCATCTTCATTTCAGCAACATTCTCTGTCTACAGCTATTCCTATTTTTCCTTCTTCATCATTTGATTGATTCTTCTATCAACTAGTTTTTCCAAGTGAAAAACATATCCTTCTTTCTCTGTACTGACAACATATCATGTCTAGCCTTGTAGATCTGGTACACAACCCTGATCTCATGCACCTAGGCAACTTAGTGTTTCAGCGATTGATCTGGTGTGAGCCTTCTAATAGCCCTAGAATATGATTGCATGAGAATTTTCAATTTTGAACTTATATATTAATCTTTCTGGTTTTATTTGCATCCTCCATCGAGGTTCAAGGTCTAGGGTTTTGGGTTTATCAAAATTTCTTATGTTTTGTGAAGAAAACCCTAGCAATTATGTTGATACATGGACTAGCTAGGACTCGAACCTAGGACCTTCCATATGCTGCTGGAGTGCTCTATCACTGAGCTTTTGGCCCCTCTTGGACTAGTCCATCATCAATCCGGGTGTGGTTTATTTGCAACACCAACACCCCCTATTAAGCCACACCTCTCGTGTGCTTGGGGCTCCTAGCCTAAACCTAGCTCTGATACCATGTTGAGACATGGACTAGCTAGGACTCAAACCAAGGACCTTCCATATGCTGCTGGAGTGCTCTACCATTGAGCTACTGGCCCCTCTTGGACTAGTCCATTGTCATTCCAGGTGTGGCTTATTTGCAACACCAACAAATGATATATCTCATCCTTAATTTTTCCCACTAAGGCCAAGGGTTGTTTACCATGGGCAGGGCTATTTTTATTTTTTAGGTACTAAGTGGTGGTGGACTTGTTTTAGAAATAATTTTCCTAAGTCACATAAAAATTTCCCTATAGTTGGTCTCTTTTAATATTTGTGCCCATGCCTACATTTTTCCTAAGACTAAATCCTAAATGTTTCATTTGGTTGATAAAAGCATAACAGATCTGATGGTCCATGCTTCCCCAAGATTGAAAGTGCGGTGAAGATAAAGACCACGACATCAACATCGCAAGATGATGCTACGTGTCTTCAGTGGAAAATGACAAGTTGGTAAGCTTTGTGTTGTCAGTATTCAAGTGGTAAAAATCAGTTTACTAATAGTCCTATTGATTGGCATGTTTTCAAGATAAACGATGATGTTATTGTAAAGCGGAAAATCGCGGTCAAACCCTAGTTGGTCTCCCCTCTTCTAACTCCAAGGAGAGAGAAGGGAGGTTCGCTAGGATTCGATGGGTTTTCACTTAGGGGAAAGACTTTACATTCAAAAGAGGGGTTGAAACTCATAAGATCCAATCCCACGTAATGCAAGATTGGATGCTAAATGAATTTCAAGGGTTAGGAAAGCAAGGCTACCCTCTTTTGTAAAGAATGTTGATTAAGGAAATTAAGCTAAGGAAGCATAGAAAGTCATAAAGATTCGCTTATAAACTGAGTTTGGATTATAGGATGAAGCTGCGGACCTGGAATTAGCAGTAAAATGTCGATACGGCGCTGTCCTGCAAATTTGAGCAAAAGTTGTCAGGACGATGGCGCCCGGCGCCACGGTCCTCCGAAAAATCTGCGAAACGAAGGGGGATCTGTTCGTCTCTGCACAAGGATTCCAGATCTTCAATTTCAGCCGCGTACCTGCAACCTACACACAGAAAAGTGAAGACGATTGGGGGGGTTAGGGATTAGGGGTTTGCCTTTAGGTCAAACCCCGGTTTTGGAATTAACCAAGAAATGAGCAAGAGCTGTAAATGTAAATGACTGTAATGTAAAACAAGTACTAATACCTTGTTCTAAGGATGTTTGTGTCCTTATGTGCAAAGGTTTAGATGTTGTATGTTGTATGTTGTATGTGATTTCCTCTTCAATGGTTGAATCCTTGTCTTGAATGCAACACTTAGCCTTGAATGGAGACTTGAAATGATCAATTGCTTGAATGCTTGAGTATAGTTTCCACGCCTTTTCCATCATATCGAATGAAAGAGGAAAATGTAGTTTATATACTTGTCATTTAGGGCTGATAGACTGATTTTCCCAACCTTAGGCGGACTAGGGAAGTATATTTCCAAATTGCAATCAAAAAGACCCGATATCACTTAGGAAACCGGGCCCAAAATAGGACCCAGGGACTAGGGCGCTGGGTGCCATGGTCCTGGAGGACTAGGGCGCTGGGTGCCCTTGTCCTGAGGGACCAGGGCGCTAGGCGCTCTGGTCCCACCTCTCGGGACATCAGGGTGCAAGGAGGTTCAGGCCAGGGTGCTTGAAAAATGCAGTTTTCAGTGTCGTGAGCAAGTTTTGGGGTCTCCATTCAGGTTGCGTGTTGCGTCGCCATCATGAAGACCGAAATGCAGTCGAAATTGCAAGTGTCACAATTTTAGGACGCTACATTTAGCCCCCACTTTAGCGGGAGTATGTATGCTCATACTTCCGGTAAAGTACAAGGAAACAACGTTGAAAAACTTTCACCACGTCAAGGAGGCAAGATACACCAAGCCCCCAGTGGACTAAGGATCTTACGACTTCGATTGACAAAGTAAAAGGGAAGATCACGAGGAAGAACCATGACTGTCAGTAGTAAGATTCCCTCACTATGAGTCATGCAAAAGAAATACCAAAAATCTTCAAGACAAAGCTAAGTTTGCCAAGAAATTTTCAAGTATCTTTGAAAGGATAGACAGGGTGTATGCCCCCCTATGTTAAAGCGATCGCACACGCCTCAATGAGGGTGATTGTTTTAACGTAGTGATACACATAAGAAATGAGAAAGGAAAAAGGAGCACGTTATCGCAAGGATTTAGCCCCCAAGTGTGAGATAAGCCCAAGGATAATAGACACAAAACACAAAGCACGAGTTGACTTCGCTTTCCTCGGGGTCAGTATGCTATATGATAAGTCATGTATATATATCATATGTATGTATTCATAATTTTTCTTCATTCCCCAATCAAGGAAGGTCACCTAGAAGAAGGGAACACATGTGTCTTTTGAGTCAACATGAGAGAGATCGAGAGATCTCAATGCTTTGCATCGTCCTCAAGTAGACAACACTAAGGACGACAAATAGAAGAATGAGAATAACATATAGAAGAAGTAACAAAAGAGAGGGGGAGAGAGTCTGCTATGCTAATGTAACTAGTCTAGCATGTCATCTACCCCCCAATCTTGCTGATCAATGTTTCGGGAAGGCAGGGAACACGCTAGAGGAGGAACATCCAACACAGCAGATGGAGCTATCACAAGATCCAAACAAGGGCTATGTTCATGTTCCAAGCCACATTGTTCTTGTCTAGGAGCTAGGATAAGTGCTTTAGAAAATTCATTAGATAAATGGTTATTAACATCAACAAGTTCATATTCGCTATCAGAAGCAAGAGGAGTAATATTTTCATCTATATCATCATCAAGATTTATAAAAATAGGATCTTTAACTCGCACAGGATCAAGACCATCATGCATCTTATGTTTAGGAGATTTAGGCTCAATATCCGGCTGAGGGGAAAATGGAATAATGTTTGTTGAAGGTGTTTGTGGAGATTGCAAAGTTTGAGAAGCAGCTGCTTGAGCCCTAAGACGATGCTTTCGTCGACGTTCCCGTGCAGAACGATTACGTCTAGTCTTAGTAGGAAGTGTAGAAGATAGAGGAGGAGGAATGTTCTCATCCCTATCACTTGGGTGTTTAGGTTGTGGTCTCTTAGGCTAGATAATAGGAGAAGAAGAAGGTCTGTTCTCTCTATAGAAGGCAGGAGGAGGAACTGCTCCATATAAAGCAGGAGCTTTTGGTTTAGGAAGAAGACCAAGTCCATCATGACGAGGAGGTATAGGTCTACTTTTAAAAGATTTATTAGGTATAGACATAGTCACATCCATGGGGACGGGTTGAGAATCTTCTTGAGGAAAGACATTAGTTGTGTCTTTCAAAGGAAGAATTTCCTTCTCAAGAATGATAGGAATGTCAAGTTTAGGTGTTCTAGGTTCACTTAGAGATAGGATCATATCTATTTTCCACTTTTCATAAGATTTGAAAAGATGATCACTTCGTGGAGGAAGAGATTGGAATTGTTTAGGCCAAAAGTAATCAATAGGAACACTAGAGGTTCTTTCAGCTGGTTTAAAGAGACTATGATTGACAGTAACAACTTCACCATTATGGGGAAATTTCAAACATTTATGAATAGGAGAAGCAATAGCTTTCATGGAAGATAGCCAAGGATAGCCAAGCTTCACACGAAATTGTTCGGAAGAAGGAATAATAGCAAAGTTCACATCAAGAGATTTGTTATGGACCTCAATAGGCAATGTAATAGAACCAATTGCAGGAGAAGAAAATGCATCAAATAATTTCACAATCACATCTGTTTTGTCATAGATCACACGATTCAATTGCAAAGTAAAAAGAAATTCTTCAGTAATAACATTAACCATGCACGAAGGATCAATAAGCACTCCATGGCAAGGCATATTCTTGACTTTTGCGACTATGTATAAAGGACCATCAGGTGCCCTAATGGTTTCACTGGAATCAAATGTGATGGAAGGTTCTTTAGGGTTTTCTTGCTGCTCTACAAAGTTAATCACATTCGGAGTCATAGACACAAGACCATCAGATGAGAGAGAGAAATCATTAGCCTCAATCACATTAAAAGTATGAGAAGTATGAGAAAGTAATGGATCAGTAAAAATCTGAAGATTTTGGTTAGGAGGAGCTACAGATGTGTTGCCTTTATCATTCACTCTAGAAATAGAAATAGTATTATTATCAATCAAATCTTGAATTTTACCCTTTAGAGAAAAACATTTTTCAGTATCATGCCCAGGCTGACGATGAAAGTGACAAAAAGCTTTGTGATCAAAATAAGGTGAAGTAATCTTTGCAGGATCAATTTGTCTTATAGGAGGAAGGGTAAGCACATTTTGTCCCAATAACTTATTCATAATATCATGCAATGATTCGTTCAAAGGAGTATACTTTCTTTCTTTCTTGAAAAATTTAGAAATAGGAGGCACACCTGATGCTGCATTCACATTGTTGTTGATGATGTTTTCATTGAATTTGATGGAATCTCTGTTCAGTTTAAACTTCCCAAATGGTTGTTGACTGCTATCACCCTTATCACTCGGAGCCATAGGATGTGATTGTTCCATTTGACTCACGGTCAGTTGATAATTGTGAAGAGTGGCGCACAACTGTTGGAAAGAAGTAAACTCAGAAAATAGAAGTTTGTCTCGAATATCTTTTTGCAAATTAAAAATAAAGATTCTTTGAATATCATTATCAGGCACTGGAAAAGAAATTTGAGCATACAAATGCTTATATCTACCAATGAAATCAGTCACTTTTTCTTTAACACCTTGTTTACAATGCATTAAATCAATCAAAGTAACTTTAGGACTTATATTGTTTTGAAATTGTTGAATGAAAGCATTTGCAAGTTGTTCGAAAGAAGTAATAGAATAAGAAGGCAACGAGCAATACCATTGTAGGGCTTTGTCTCTTAATGTTCTAGTGAATAGTTTTGTAAGCAACCTTTGGTCATAAGCAAAATCAGTACATATTGTTTGAAAAGTCTTAACATGTGTTAGAGGATCTCCTTTACCATTATAAAGTTCCAAATGCGGGATTTCAACATGCTTAGGAGGAATAGCTCGAACAATGTCAAGAGAAAGTGGACTCGCAACATCAAATGTGGGCACACTAAACTTAGATTGATTCATAGAGGCAATTTGTTGCTGTAAAGAAGAGACAGTTTGTGCAAGATTATTAATGGTAGCTTCAGTCGAAGAGTTCATATTAGGTGTGTTAGATTGAGATGGAGGTGTGATGTTATTAAAAGATGGTAAAGAGTAAGGTGGTGGGACCCTATGATAGTCAACCATAGGGGATGATTGGATAGGAGGAACACTACAAGGAGGAATGGAATGGTTAAATGAATTGCCCCCTTGTGTCATGTTCATTTGTGAAGATGTAATAGGAACACTTATTGAAGGAATGAATGAAGAAGTCGGATTGAATGAAGGAATAGGGTTAATTGAAGAAGGAGGATTGCCCCCATGACTGGTAATCATAGGAGGAATGTCTTGTATAGAGGTAGCCATGATGTTTGATGTAAAGGTAGGTATACTAGCAATAGAAGTGGTCAAAGGAATAGAATGATTGACTTGTGTAGGAGGTTGTGTATAACCTAAAGATTCAGCACAACTCTTCATAGGCATCACATTTGAATCCACAATGTGTGCGATACCACGTAAAACATCAATTCCATTCTTATCACTTTGAAGCATACGTTTTAGACCCTCAATTAAAGGAAGAGCTTGACTATCGGGATACTCATGAGACATCCATTGGTGAAAATCATCAAATTAGTTATCCAATTTGGAAAGTTGTTCAACAGAAACTTCATGGGGAGCTTCTTCATCATTAGGAGGATTAGAGGAATTACCCATGTCCTCGTTAAAAAGACTACTCAAATTAGGTTCCATCTCCTCAGTAGTTAAACCTCGGAAAGACTTAATTCTACGGCTTCGTCTAACGGGAATAGTGTAAGTAGGGCTTATTGTTGTAAAACTCATGTACTAGAGAGAGAGAAAAGATTTTGATTTTAGAGGTAGCAATTTTCAGTAAAACTAGCCAATCTTCCAGATTTAAGCTGTTAAATGCAATCACAACAGTCCCCCAAAATTTCAGAAAAAATGTCCGGGACCGTGGCACTCGGAGTGCAACACGGTCCTTGCAACTTTTTTCGAAATTTGCAGGGATGAAAGGTATGATGATTTTAGAGATAATCTGAAAAAATTGAGGGATTTTACGATCTGTAGATAGGCCAAATTAAAGTTGCAAATTCAAAATTGAACCCTATCAAGATTGTCAAAAAATGCAAAATTTGAATTTTGAAAAAGAGAGGGAAACTGAAATTTTGAATTTTATGATTTTAGAGGGAATGTCAAGAGCAATGCAGATTTTGAAATTTGAAAATTGACTCAATTTCACGCAAAATTCAATTTTGAAAGCGGAAATCAAAGTTGTTGTAATTAGGCACTTAATTTCAAAAGTCACAAAATGCAAATATTTGAATAAAGCACTGAAATTTCGAATGAATGCAAATACACTTTTCAGATCTAAGACAGTAAGAACACAATTTTGACACAAAATTTTAGTTTCGATAATTTTTGAATGATTAGGAGCCTTAGACCACGCAATCACAAGACCAACTTTGACTGTAATTTTGAAAGTGTTATAATTGACAAAATCAGCCAAAATTCTGGATTTTAGCAGGAAAATACAGCAAGATCTCACTCCTGAAATTTTGGAAAAAATGTCGGCGATGATGGCGCTCGGAGTGCAACACGGTCCTCGCAACTTTTTTCCAAATTTTCAGGGATGAAAGATATTGTGATTTTATTGCGGAATCCAAAGTTACAGCTGATTTGGAGATGTTTTGATTGGTCAAATTATCGGACAAAGGTTGAATCAAGAGGGTTTCAAAAATTAGGGTTTTGACTTTTAACCACTTAATTTTCAGAATTAAAGCACAAATATGAATTGATAATTTGTAATAGAAGGACAGATCTGAAACAAGCATTAACATTTAGACATTTTGCAAGTTTAATTACTAAAAAGAAATTTTAGGGTTTTAATGCAATCACCTCTAAAACTTTGCAAAAGATCAAACATGGAAATGTAATCAATTTTTTCAGATCTAAGCATGAAAAATCAGAAAGGATGTTTCACGTCAGGTTCACCAAAATGTAAAGCGGAAAATCGCAGTCGAACCCTAGTTGGTCTCCCCTCTTCTAACTCCAAGGAGAGAGAAGGGAGGTTCGCTAGGATTCGATGGGTTTTCACTTAGGGGAAAGACTTTACATTCAAAAGAGGGGTTGAAACTCATAAGATCCAATCCCACGTAATGCAAGATTGGATGCTAAATGAATTTCAAGGGTTAGGAAAGCAAGGCTACCCTCTTTTGTAAAGAATGTTGATTAAGGAAATTAAGCTAAGGATGCATAGAAAGTCATAAAGATTCGCTTATAAACTGAGTTCGGATTATAGGATGAAGCTGCGGACCTGGAATTAGCAGTAAAATGTCGATACGGCACTGTCCTACAAATTTGAGCAAAAGTTGTCAGGACGATGGCGCCCGGCGCCACGGTCCTCCGAAAAATCCGCGAAACGAAGGGGGATCTGTTCGTCTCTGCACAAGGATTCCAGATCTTCAATTTCAGCCGCGTACCTGCAACCTACACACAGAAAAGCGAAGACGATTGGGGGGGTTAGGGATTAGGGGTTTGCCTTTAGGTCAAACCCCAGTTTTGGAATTAACCAAGAAATGAGCAAGAGCTGTAAATGTAAATGACTGTAATGTAAAACAAGTACTAATACCTTGTTCTAAGGATGTTTGTGTCCTTATGTGCAAAGGTTTAGATGTTGTATGTTGTATGTTGTATGTGATCTCCTCTTCAATGGTTGAATCCTTGTCTTGAATGCAACACTTAGCCTTGAATGGAGACTTGAAATGATCAATTGCTTGAATGCTTGAATGCTTGAATGCTTGAGTATAGTTTCCACACCTTTTCCATCATATCGAATGAAAGAGGAAAATGTAGTTTATATACTTGTCATTTAGGGCTGATAGACTGATTTTCCCGACCTTAGGCGGACCAGGGAAGTATATTTCCAAATTGCAATCAAAAAGACCCGATATCACTTAGGAAACCGGGCCCAAAATAGGACCCAGGGACCAGGGCGCTGGGCGCCCTAGTCCTGAGGGACCAGGGCGCTGGGCGCTCTGGTCCCACCTCCCAGGACATCAGGGTGCAAGGAGGTTCAGGCCAGGGTGCTTGAAAAATGCAGTTTTCAGTGTCGTGAGCAAGTTTTGGGGTCTCCATTCAGGTTGCGTGTTGCGTCGCCATCGTGAAGACCGAAATGCAGTCGAAATTGCAAGTGTCACAATTTTAGGACACTACAGTTATATTCTGAGATAAAAGGTGCCTGACTTTTAATTTTGAAAGGGTTAAAAGGCACTGTACAAAGCAATAAAGTGTAAACAGATCCGACGGCCCATGTATTCCCATGATGGAAGTTGCAAGGAAGTTACGTACCATTGCATCATGATATTATGCCATGTGTCCTGGGTTGACTAGGAAGACCTATGGTGGGACTGCTAATAGTCTGATCGAAAGATGATATGGTGCTGATTTGTCATGACTTTGTGGGTGCATGGATATAGATGCAAGGTCAAGTGCCACATCGATAGATAATAATTGTTTGATTTGACAAGCTGGGTAAGATCTGCGAATGAGTTTCAAATTTGAAATTAAAAGGGATCATTAGAGACAGTGGTCATGGCCTGCGTGTGAGAGATAGGATGAATAGGATATAGACATGTCGACTCAGGATGGTTAGTGACAAGTTGGGAGATTTAGATTGTTGGCTCAGTCTAGGAGGATTATTCTCAATTTTTCTATTGAGTAATGGACTGATTTGACAAGACAAGGACAATATCTCAGAGATGTGAAAGGATCAGGATTACTTTCAGGTTTAGATATGGTGGATCACGAGTTCTTTGATGAATTCAAAGATTGCTTGTTGACAGGAATCCTAAAGCAAGAGACTGTACACCCATGTAATAATAAAATCAGGATAAAATCACTCACATCAGATGAGCCTTGACAGGAAAATACAGTGGATGTGATAGGTATGATTTCTAGTGTCCATAGCTGGCAGGTTGAATTAGGAGAATTAGAATGATGATTTTTCATGAACAGACACTACTAGATGAAGTGTTTTTAGCTATACATACAGCAAGGTGGTGACCAAACTAGTAGGAGAAAATAAATCCTTTCCATTTTCTGAGCGTAGTTCTTTCTTCTACAAGGAGAATGATGTTTGAGCAAGGTCATAAATGGAACTTCTATCTACTCTATGATACCAAGTGGATGTTTTTTCTCATGTGTGAGTATGTCTTGCTAGAGAAGATGTGAAAGTAGGGAGGATTGCCAAAGGGGGCATGAAAGCCTTTTCTTATGAAGAAAGGCCATGCATAGTAGAGCCTCCGCTTCTACTCTGTCACTCGATGGTAGGGAGTTCTAAGAGAAAGCCTGTAGAGGAAAGAAAAAAGAACATGTTTGGGTAGGGAGTGGCAGAAAATCATCCATGTGGCTGCATGGAAGTTGTGACCCCTCCCCAACATATCATGTTTCCCCTAAGGATCCTCCTTCCACTTTCTCTAATATTGGGCATGAAGGTTGAAGCTCCTCCTCTAATTTAGAGGTGATTTTCTTCTTGTTGGGATGCAGTTTCTATTCCTAGAAGGGAAATGCTCTATAAGATAGAAGCACAACATCTCACACTCCATCCGAAGGTGTCAGGGTGACAATGACATGGATCAAATGGTTTTTCTCCTACCAACTTTTAGTTAAGAATGTTGATACCCAGGTGCCAACACATGGATACGAAAAAATTTATATAACAAAATTGCATATGGCCTTTTAGGTCTAGTTGTCAAGAATGAATTTGCAGTTGACATGTGTCTTATGGCCAGAAGCTTGTTGCTCCCTTTCTTCTATAAAAAGGCAAATCATGGCCAGAAGAAGGGTTTAGATTTTTGGGGAAAATATCTTGTATGTTCAGTTTTCTTGTTCCTTGGGTTTTTTCTAGTCTGTTTCCAGTAATGAGTCTAGGTGAAGCAAACAAGCTATAAAGTCTTTTACAAAGTAAATGAAGAAAGGTTTTAGGGTCAAGATTTGCACAGGTTCTTAAAGGAGTTATAAGTAAATTTTATCCTGTGATAGAGATGGCATTTTTTTTAATTCAAATAAAACAGAATTCTGACTCTTTTCTCTCCATTGTATGATTCTATTAATTTTTGAATGTAATCAATCAAGGGTTTATTTTATTCAGTGCATTGTTGTGATGTATGTAGATTTCTATTTATGCTTTAGCTTAACGGGTCAATTAAATTGCTTAAATAGAGTTGTAGAATGATAGGGCTTGTGCAAGGATTTCAAATAAGTAGTTTAGGGTTGGGATTACAAATGAGAATATTGTAAGGCAGTGTTATCTTAGATCTTACATTATCAGATCAAATTCTGTCACATTTTCATGTTTACATTTTATATCTTTCAGGAGCCCAATGGAGTAAGGCACTAATCACTGCTTGTAACCGATTTTATTTATCAGCATTGTTCCAGTTTTAACTATTGAATCTCTACAAATCTTTTAAATATCAGAGCATCATTATTAAGTTTTCATGTATTTTCTGAAAGTTGTCCTACCCATCTCATGCTCTAGCCTAAGGTTGAGGATCACTGAAGGAATTTCCATCCTTGAGCATTCTCCCTTTCTGTTGTGCCCTTGTATGAGATAATTTGCTTTGTTTTTAGTACAATCTTGAGTATTCTTGCAGAGATCAGGAAGTTCATTGAAGGGATTACCCTCCCAGGTTCTGCAGAGTCTGAAGTGTAGAAGGATCTTATATCCTTGTTAATCTTGGTCCAAGCCTGAAGGATATTGATAGTTGGAAGTGGCTTTCCATAGATATTTTTGAAGAAGATAGCTTGGTCTCTTCCCTGTGGTAGTGTAAACCTATTTATTTTGGGAACCAACGAAAATGGTGACTCTATTGGGGAAGAATGAACTGTTGAGAATCTCTGGTTAAAAGGATTTTCTTAATATATAGTTGAGATTATCCCATCCGAGTCACCAACAAAAATGGTGACTCTGTTGGGGAATGTTGTATAAAGTTTTTTGGGTTTTCTATGATTCGATGGTTGAGCATTGCTCTTGAGTCACAGGACTCAAATATTTACTCATAGAGTGAAGAGTTTCTTAATTTGTCCCTTGTCGGTTTCAATTCTCATAAATGTTGTTGAAGAATCTGTTGTAGTCCATCTTTTGATAAAAAGTTTTGTTTAGGTCTGTCCATGTTTCAAGATAATCTATAGTACTTCACAAGTTGTGAGCGGCGACTCTGAGACTCTGAGATCTATGCACCAGTATGCATTTGTGTGAAGAAGAAGTGAAGGATTTGCAAAAAAGATGAAGAAGATTGGAGCTCTTATGATGAAGTACCCTGACAAGATGAGGTCAGAATCCATAAAATGCCATGTGATGATAAGGAAGTGTTATAGTGTTGTGTTGAAACAAATCTGGCCTATGAAGAATTTCTAGTTGTTTGAGTATTTGTCCTTTGCAAGGAAGTAGCAACTCTGTCAAAGATCAGTGTTAAAGATTTGTAGGATTGAAGGTGATTTTGAAAATCCCTAGTTAAGAAGGCAGCAATAGCTTCAACATTTTTCAGGTATTTTGATTTTCACGAGTTAAGTATATTTTCATGAAAATTATGTGTAGAAATGTTCCCTAGAAACTGAGAGAAGCACTAAGGAAGGGAATGGTAGTGATTATTTTACATACTCCTGTGACACAATTTTCACATTCTATATGAAGATAGATGGAGTATGTTATAAGCTATGCAATGAAATAGTTTAAGATTTATGGAAAAAGGAAAGAAGTAGGGAGATGAATGAAAATATGTATTATGTGTCTTTTCCTCCCTATGAAATGCTGAGTATAAATGTGCAATCTCAGCCAAATCACCATAGAGTTTTAATGGTATCCAAGGTTTCCCAAATCCCATTCCTACAAATGTTAGGTAACAATTGCCATATTTTAGTGGGAAAAGATTAGAACCAGGATATCAAGATTTGCAAGAGTTTTCTGAATTAATGGGAGATTTTGAGATAAATCAGGAAGATGTTTTCATGAAGTTGTTTGTTCAATCTTTGAAAGAAAATACCAGAGATTGGTTTTCTTACCTGCCAGCATGTTCTATCTCATCATGGGATGAATTAAAGGTAGCATTCATGGAACAGTTTGGTGAAAGAATTAATCCAACCTCAGTTATGAAAACATTCATGTGTATCCAGAAGGAAGAAGATGAGTTAGTACATGCTTTTAATCTTAGGTTTACTAGGGCATTGGATGACATTCCTAACAATTATAAACCAAATGATGCAGTGTGTTTAGTTGTTTATTTGGCTACATTTGATGAAGAAGAGAGTTATTTTCTAAGAGATAAGATCCTAAAACCTTGCATCAGGCTTATAGGGTAGCAATGGATATTGAAAAAAACTTGAAGTATGGAATCCCTAGGGGTTATCTATCTGCAAGGGTATGCTGTCCCAAAATATTAGAGCTTAAAGAAAGGCATGAGTCAGAAGATAAAGATCAATGTCAAGGCATTTACATCCCTATTGATCATATTAGACTTGTTATTAATTATGATTTGAACAAAAATGTGAGTGAAGAGAACTTGTCTTAGATAGTGGTTATTCCTCATATTGATGAAGAAAAGGTTAATTAGAAATTATCTAACATATTGGATATAGAGATGGAGATGATGTCAATCACTTCACCAAATGACAACAATAGTAATTGCTCTGCAATCTTGTGTCTCAGATGGATCCAAAAGTGAGTATGAAGAATTGGAAAGTTGTATGTCTGAAGCAGATGCAAATATGCAGGATATTTATGATATGAATTTAGTCTCTTAGGAATTAGTTGTTGTAGCATCCTAAAATTGCGACACTTGCAATTTCGACTGCATTTCGGTCTTCACGATGGTGATGCAACACACAACCTGAATGGAGACCCTGAAACCTGATTATGACACTGAAAACTGCATTTTCTTGCACCCTGGCCTGAACCTCCTTTGCACCCTGCTGTCCCGGGAGGTGGGACCAGAGCACCCAGTGCCCTGGTCCCTTAGGACTAGGGCGTCCAGCGCCCTGGTCCCCCAGGACCATGGCACCTAGCGCCCTGGTCCCCCAGGACCATGGCACCCAGCGCCCTAGTCCTTGGCCCTATTTTGGGCCCGGTCTCCTATGGGACTTCGGGTCTTTTTGTTTGCAAATTGGAAAATTATCTTTCCTGGTCGGCCTAAGGTCGGGAAAATCAGTCTATCAGCCCTAAATGACAAGTATATAAACTACATTTTCCTCTCTCATTTAGGGAGATACATACATGAAGGGAAAAAGCGTGGAAACTATACTCAAGCATTCAAGCATTCAAGCATTCCTTCAAGCAATTGATCATTTCAAGTCTCCATTCAAGGCTAAGTGTTGCATTCAAGACAAGGATTCAACCATTGAAGAGGAGATCACTTACAACATACTACTACAACATACAACATACAACATCTATACCTTCGCACATAAGGATACAAACATCCTTACAACAAGGTATTAGTACTTGTTTTACATTACAGACATTTACATTTACAGCATTGCTCATTTCTTGGTTAATTCCAAAACCGGGGTTTGACCTAAAGGCAAACCCCTAATCCCTAACCCCCCAATCATCTTTGCTTTTCTGTGTGTAGGTTGCAGGTACGCGGCTGAAATTGAAGATCTGGAATCCTTGTGCAGAGACGAATAGATCCCCCTTCGTTTCGCGGATTTTTCGGAGGACCGTGGCGCTCGGGCGCCATCATCCTAGCAACTTTTGCTCAAATTTGCAGGACAGTGCCGTATCGACATTTTACTGCTAATTCCAGGTCCACAGCTTCATACTATATCCCTATCTTAGTTTATAAGCGAATCTTTCTCACTTTCTATGCATTCCTAGCTTAATTCTTCTATGCACATTCTTTACAAAAGAGGGTAGCCTTGCTGTCTTAACCCTTGAAACTCATTTAGCATCCAATCTTGCATTGCGTGGGATTGGATCTTGTGGGTTTCAACCCCTCTTTTGAATGTAAAGTCTCTCCCCTAAGTGAAAACCATCAACCCTAGTGAATCTCCCTTCTCTCTCCTTGGAGTTGGAAGAGGGGAGAGCAACTAGGGTTCGATCGTGATTTTCCGCTTTACATTTTGGTGAACCCGATGTGAACATCCTTTCTGATTATTCATAGTTAGATCTGAAAATTGGATTCCTTGGTTACATTTCCATGTTTGATCTTTTGCAAATTTTAGAGGTTGATTGCATAAAAACCCTAAATTTCCTTTTTAGTAATTAAGCTTGTGAAATGTCTAAATGTTAATGCTTGTTTCAGATCTATCCTTCTATTACAAATTACCAATTCATATTTGTGCTTTAATTTTGAAAATTAAGTGGTTAAGTGTTAAAACCCTAATTTTTAAAACCCTCTTGATTCAACCTTTGTCCGACAATTTCACTGATCAAAACATTTCCAAATCAGCTGTAACTTTGGATTCCGCAATAAAATCACAATATCTTTCATCCTTGAAGATTTGGAAAAAAGTTGCGAGGACCGTGTGCACTCCGAGCACCATCGTCCCCGACATTTTTTCCGAAATTTCGGGAGCTAGATCTTACTGTATTTTCCTGCTAAAATCCAGAATTTTGGCTGATTTTATCAATTATAACACTTTCAAAATTAAAGTCAAAGTTGGTCTAGGGATTGCTTGGATTAACGCTTCTAATCATTCAAAAATCATTGAAATTGAAATTTTGTGTCAAAATTGTGTTCTTACTATCCTAAATTTGAAAAGTGTGTTTGCATTCATTAAAAATTTCAGTGCTTTATTCAAATTCTTGCAATTTGTGACTTTTGAAATTAAGTGCTTAATTACAACAACTTTAATTTCCGCTTTCAAAATTGAATTTTGCGTGAAATTGAGTCAACTTTTGAATTTCAAAACTTGCATTGCTTTTGACATTCCCTCTAAAATCATAAAATTCAAAATTTTAGTTTCCCTCTCTTTTTCAAAATTCAAATTTTTGCATTTTTCGACAATCTTGGTAGGGTTCAATTTCGAGATTGCAACTTTAATTTGGCCTATCTACAGATCGTAAAACCACTCAATTTTTTCAGATTAGCTCCAAAATCATCATAACTTTCATCCCTGCAAATTTCGAAAAAATTTGCCTGGACCGTGTGCACTCCGAAGCGCCACGGTCCCTGACATTTTTTCTGAAATTTCGGGAGATTGTCCTGATTGTATTTAACAGCTTAAATCTGGAAGATTGGCTGATTTTACTGAAAATTGCTACCTCTAAATTCAAAACTTCCTCTCTCTCTCTAGTGCATGAGTTTTACAACAATAAGCCCTACTTACACTATTTCTCGTTAGATGAAGCCGTAGAATTAAGTCTTTCCGAGGTTTAACTACTGAGGAGATGGAACCTAATTTGAATAGCCTTTTTAACGAGGACATGGGTAATTCCTCTAATCCTCCTAATGATGAAGAAGCTCTCCATGAGGTTTCTGAAGAACAACTTTCGAAATTGGAGAACCAATTTGATGATTTTCGACAATCGATGTCTCAAGAATACCCCGATAGTCAAGCTCTTCCTTTAATTGAGGGTCTAAAACGCATGCTTCAAAGTGATAAGAATGGAATTGATATTTTGCGTGGTATTGCACACATTGTGGATTCGAATGTGATGCCTATGAAGAGTTGTGCTGAAAATTTGGGTTATACACAACCTCCTACTCAAGTCAATCATTCTATTCCTTTACCAACTTCTATTGCTAGCATACCTACCTTTACATCAAACATAATGGCTACTTCTACACAAGATATTCTTCCTATGATCACCAGTCATGGGAGCAATCCTTCCTCTTCAATTAACCCTCTTCCTTCATTTAATCCGATTTCTTCCTTCACTCCTTCAATGAGTGTCCCTATTATATCTCCACAAATAAACATGACGCAAGGGGGCAATTCGTTTAACCATTCCATTCCTCCTTGTAGTGTTCCTCCTGTCCAATCATCTCCTATGACTAACTATCATAGAGTCCCACCACCTTACTCTTTACCTTCTTTCAATAACATAATACCTCCATCTCAATCTAACAAATCTAATATGAACTCTTCGACTGAAGCGACCATTAACAATCTTGCACAAACTGTCTCTTCTTTACAGCAACAAATTGCCTCTATGAATCAATCTAAGTTTAGTGTGCCCACATTTGATGTTGCGAGTCCACTTTCTCTTGACATTGTTCGAGCTATTCCTCCTAAACATGTTGAAATTCTGCATTTGGAGCTTTATAATGGTAAAGGTGATCCTCTAACACATGTTAAGACTTTTCAAACAATCTGTACTGATTTTGCTTATGACCAAAGGTTGCTTGCAAAACTGTTCACTAGAACATTAAGAGACAAAGCCCTACAATGGTATTGCTCGTTGCCTTCCTATTCTATTACTTCTTTCGAACAACTTGCAAATGCTTTCATTCAACAATTTCAAAACAATATAAGTCCTAAAGTTACTTTGATTGATTTAATGCATTGTAAACAAGGTGTTAAAGAAAAAGTGACTGATTTCATTGGTAGATATAAGCATTTGTATGCTCAAATTTCTTTTCCAGTGCCTGACAATGATATTCAAAGAATCTTTATTTCTAATTTACAAAAAGATATTCGAGACAAACTTCTGTTTTCTGAGTTTACTTCTTTCCAACAGTTGTGTGCAACTCTTCACAATTATCAACTGACTGTGAGTCAAATGGAACAATCACATCCTATGGCTCCGAGTGATAAGGGTGATAGCAGTCAACAACCATTTGGGAAGTTTAAACCGAATAGAGATTTCATCAAATTCAATGAAAACATCATCAACAACAATGTGAATGCAGCATCAGGTGTGCCTCCTATTTCTAAATTTTTCAAGAAAGAAAGAAAGTATACTCCTTTGAATGAATCATTGCATAGTATTATGAATAAGTTATTGGAACAAAATGTGCTTACTCTTCCTCCTATAAGGCAAATTGATCCTGCAAAGATTACTTCACCTTATTTTGATAACAAAGCTTTTTGTCAATTTTATCGTCAGCCTGGGCATGATACTGAAAAATGTTTTTCTTTAAAGGGTAAAATTCAAGATTTGATTGATAATAATACTATCTCTGTTTCTGGAGTGAATGATAAAGGCAATACATCTATAGCTCCTCCTAATCAAAATCTTCAGATTTTCACTGATCCATTACCTTCTCATACCTCTAATGCGATTGAGACTAATGATTCCTCTCTTTCATCTGATGGTCTTGTGTCTATGACTCCGAATGTGATTAACTTTGTAGAGCAGCAAGAAAACCCTAAAGAACCTTCCATCACATTTGATTCCAGTGAAACCATTAGGGCACCTGATGGTCCTTTATACATAGTTGCAAAAGTCAAGAATACACCTTGCCGTGGAGTGCTTATTGATCCTTCGTGCATGGTTAATGTTATTACTGAAGAATTTCTTTTTACTTTGCAATTGAATCAAGTGATATATAACAAAACAGATGTGATTGTGAAACTATTTGATGCATTTTCTTCTCCTGCAATTGGTTCTATTACATTGCCTATTGAGGTCCATAACAAATCCCTTGATGTGAACTTTGCTATTATTCCATCTTCCGAACAATTTCGTGTGAAGCTTGGCTATCCTTGGCTATCTTCCATGAAAGCTATTGCTTCTCCTATTCACAAGTGTTTGAAATTTCCCCATAATGGTGAAGTTTTTACTGTCAATCATAGTCTCTTTAAACCAGCTGAAAGAACTTCTAGCGTTCCTATTGATTACTTTTGGCCTAAACAATTCCAATCTCTTCCTCCGTGAAGTGATCATCTTTTCAAATCTTATCAAAAGTGGAAAACAGATATGATCCTATCTCTAAGTGAACCTAGAACACCCAAACTTGATATTCCTATCATTCTTGAGAAGGAAGTTCTTCCTTTGAAAGATAAAACTAATGTCTTTCCTCAAGAAGATTCCCAACCCATCCCTATGGATGTGACTATGTCTATGCCTAATAAAATTTCTAAGAGTAGACCTATACCTCCTCATCATGATGGACTTGGTCTTCTCCCTAAACCAAATATTCCTCCCTTATATGGAACAGTCCCTCCTCCTTCTTTTTATAGAGAGAAGAGACCTTCTTCTTCTCCTATTATTCAACCTAAGAGACCACAACCTAAACACCCAAGTGATAAGGATGAGAACATTCCTCCTCCTCAATCTTCTTCACTTCCTACTAAGACTAGACGAAATCGTTCTGCACGTGAACACTGACGAAAGCGTCATCTTAGAGCTCAAGTAGCTGCTTCTCAAACTTTGCAATCTCCAAAAACACCTTCAACAAGCATTATTCCATTTTCTCCAAAATCTCCAAAACATAAGATGCATGATGGTCTTGATCCTGTGCGAATTAAAGACCCTATTTTTATAAATCTTGATGATGCTATAGATGAAAATGTTATTCATGATGAAAATGTTACTCCTCTTGCTTCTGATAGTGAATATGAACTTGTTGATATTGATAACCATTTATCTAATGAATTTTCTAAAGCACTTATCCTAGCTCCTAGACAAGAACAACGTGGCTTGGAACATGAACATAGCCCTTGTTTGGATCTTGTGATAGCTCCATCTGCTATGTTGGATGTTCCTCCTCTAGCATGTTTCCTACCTTCCCGAAACATTGATCAGCAAGATCGGGGGGTAGATGATGTGCTAGACTAGTTTCATTAGCAGAGTAGATTCTCTCCTCCTCTCTTGTGTTACTTCTTCTATATGTTATTATCATTCTTCTATTTGTTGTCCTTGGTGTTGTCTACTTGAAGACGATGCAAAGCATTGAGATCTCTTTTGGTCTCTCTCATGTTGACTCAAAAGACACATGTGTTCCCTTCTTCTAGGTGACCTTCCTTGATTAGGGAATGAAGAACATTTATGCATACATACATATGATATATATACATGAATTATCATACAGCATACTGACCCCGAGGAAAGTGAAGTCACCTTGTGCTTTGTGTTTTGTGTTTATTATCCTTGGGCTTATCTCACACTTGGGGGCTAAATCCTTGCGATAACGTGCTCCTTTCTCATTTCTTATATGTATCACTACGTTAAAACAATCACCCCCGGTGAGGCGTGTGCGATCGCTTTAATGTAGGGGGGCATACATCCCATTCATATCTTTTCAAGATACTTGAAAATTTCTTGGCAAATTTAACCTTGCCTTGAAAATTTTTGATATCTTTCTTGCATGACTCATAGTGAGGGAACCTTACTACTGACAGTCATGGTTCTCCCTCGTGATCTTCCCTTTTACTTTGTCAATCGAAGTCGTAAGATCCTTAGTCCACTGGGGGCTTGGTGTATCTTGCCTCCTTGACGTGGTGAAAGTCTTTCAATGTTGTTTCCTTGTACTTTACCAGAAGCATGAGCATACATACTCCCACTAAAGTGGGGGCTAAATGTAGCGTCCTAAAATTGTGACACTTGCAATTTCGACTGCATTTCGGTCTTCACGATGGCGACGCAACACGCAACCTGAATGGAGACCCCGAAACCTGATTATGACACTGAAAACTGCATTTTCTTGCACCCTGGCCTGAACCTCCTTTGCACCCTGTTGTCCCAGGAGGTGGGACCAGACCGCCCAGCGCCCTGGTCCCTCAGGACCAGGGCGCCCAGCGCCCTGGTCCCCCAGGACCATGGCGCCCAGCGCCCTGGTCCCTGGCCCTATTTTGGGCCCGGTCTCCTATGGGACTTCAGGTCTTGTTGTTTGCAAATTGGAAAATTATCTTTCCTGGTCGGCCTAAGTTCAGGAAAATCAGTCTATCAGCCCTAAATGACAAGTATATAAACTACATTTTCCTCTCTCATTTAGGGAGATACATACATGAGGGAAAAAGCGTGGAAACTATACTCAAGCATTCAAGCATTCAAGCATTCCTTCAAGCAATTGATCATTTCAAGTTTCCATTCAAGGCTAAGTGTTGCATTCAAGACAAGGATTCAACCATTGAAGAGGAGATCACTTACAACATACTACTACAACATACAACATACAACATCTATACCTTCACACATAAGGATACAAACATCCTTACAACAAGGTATTAGTACTTGTTTTACATTACAGACATTTACATTTACAGCATTGCTCATTTCTTGGTTAATTCCAAAACCGGGGTTTGACCTAAAGGCAAACCCCTAATCCCTAACCCCCCAATCGTCTTTGCTTTTCTGTGTGTAGGTTGTAGGTACGCAGTTGAAATTGAAGATCTGGAATCCTTGTGCAGAGACGAATAGATCCCCCTTCGTTTCACGGATTTTTTGGAGGATCGTGGCGCTCGGGCACCATCGTCTTGGCAACTTTTGCTCAAATTTGTAGGACAGCGTCGTATCGACATTTTACTACTAATTCTAGGTCTGCAGCTTCATACTGTATCCCTATCTCAGTTTATAAGAGAATCTTTCTCACTTTCTATGCATTCCTAGCTTAATTCTTCTATGCACATTCTTTACAAAAGAGGGTAGCCTTGTTGTCTTAACCCTTGAAACTCATTTAGCATCCAATCTTGCATTGCGTGGGATTGGATCTTGTGGGTTTCAACCCCTCTTTTGAATGTAAAGTCTCTCCCCTAAGTGAAAACCATCAACCCTAGTGAATCTCCCTTCTCTCTCCTTGGAGTTGGAAGAGGGGAGAGCAACTAGGGTTCGATCGCGATTTTTCGCTTTACAGTTATATATGATAATGAAATTTTAGATGATGAGATGTCATCAGCTTTTGCTGATAATATCAATGAGGATTATATTGTTGGGCATTGTTCTAGTTTAAATTTTGATTCCTTGACCCCTGATGAATGTGAAGTTAAGATGAGCAATGTTTTTAGTAAAAATATAAATTCATTATTTGATGAGGATGCATATGAAGATCAGTCGGTGCTTTGCTATAATGTTTTTGAGAAGGGGATGGGGTTCACCTAGCTTGCTCACACTTCACCAAGTTGATGTTGTTCAATTCCACCAACTCTCTAGGCCTAGATATGATCTAAGACCTCCAAGTCCTTCTCAATCTCTTCTAGGGCTTTCTTCTTGTCAATTTCAAGGTGTTTGCTGCCAGTATTTAACTAGGAACCCTAACAATTCACAATGTTGCCCATGTGATCATTATGATTGTCTTGGCTTCAACTTGTCAATTTGACCTCCTATTATTGTGAGTTGATACAGAGGTGTGGAGGTGGCTTCTAACATGTTTTTAATACCTTTTGGGTCAAATTGAGTTTTGCATCCATTAACTTTCTTACCGATTTCACCATTTTGCCTAGAAAAAGGGCTACAAGGAATGAGCCCCTATTAGGCCTCCAAAATCCGGTTTTCTAGGGCTTAGAGGAAAATGGTCCAAAAGACCCTACAAAAAGGTTTGGTATTCTTCAATGATACACCTATCCCCAAGAGATTTCAGTGGTTTTGGTTTCTCAACCCAACGTACAATGCCCTAACCCAAAAACAAAGGTTTCGAAGGGTTTCTAGGCCTTCTAATTGGCAGTGACTAGTCAAGTTTGGAAAATGAGAATCAAATGGTATTTTAAAGGCTTACCCTTGCATTGGAAACTCTATATGAATTTCATGGACCCCTCCAAAAGGTTAGATTGTGGTTTTTCTTTCACCCCTGCACTTTACACTACAAATTCACCTTATCTCCTCTAGCCGGGTTGCTCTTGGAGTCGCCTAGAACAAGGGGACAGTCATATCAAACTTCATCTTCAAAACTTATCCCTACATATGTACACTATAAAATGGGTTTCCTTCCATGTCCCAATAGGCTGTGATTGTAGCATGGAGGGAATTCATGGGGCAACCAGTTTACACAAAACTATTATTTACAAGCCAAAACTGGTTGTTTGCAAACCAAGCAATGAAAACACTAATACAACCTAACTTCAAAGATTAAAATGAAACTAATAAATCTGAAACACACCAAAGAAACTCAATCCATTACTGGATCAATGGATTCAATCCATTTGTATTCACAATATGAGCAAAATAAGCCAAAATGATGTCAAATAGTCTGAAAATGAGTAGTTTCAGATTGTTGAACTTATAAAAACAAAAATCCAACCTTGGTAACCATGAAAGAGAAGGTTTTTATAGTCTTCCCCACATGCAGAGGTTTTCTAGGGCATTGGGATATCCCTAACCCCATCGCTAAGCATTTTAGGACAAAAATTGTCATGACAACTTTCAAAAGTTGTCATGACAACTTTTGCAACATTGCACTTTTTGCAGTTTTTGCTTTTCTAATCTATGAAACCTATTCTAAGTCATTAATCATGACTTTACAATAATTCCTAAGAGTATTTTAAACCTCCCTAATTCTTATACCAAGTCTTGCCACTTTTGACCATCAAGAAGGTCAATTTTCTACTCAAACCACTACTTATGCACAAAATGCAAACCTAAGAAGAACTAACTCAATATAGGCCTACATTTTACTCATCACACTCAGTCTTCAACCCTCCTAGAGTCCTTATTCAATACCTTACTTAGCTAAGGTTAGTACAAGCCAAAATTGAGAAAAACCTATAAGCCTAAGTCCTAGGTGCTCCTGCACCATTCTTCCAAACAAAAGAAAATTATGTCACCTCCTTGGGAATCAGATTCTGATCAATGCCTAGCTTCTTAAACTCTGTCTCAAGCACCCATGTAGCTTCAGCATCATCCATACCCTACCATTTGATTAGATGCTCCCAATAGATTTGATGTCTTGTCTTCTTGGTGATCCTTGAACTCAACACCTTCTTAGCCTTTGGATTTGGTTTTGCTGGTAGTTGAAGGTTGTTCACATCATCTAATACCTCTGAGTGACTGTGATTTGAACCTTGAATTGGTCCTTTGTAGGCAACTAAGTCTTCTATGTTGAAAACCAGTGACAATCTTATGTCACTAGGTAGGTCCACCTTGTATACATTTTCTCCATACTTGGCTAGAATGGCACATGGACCCAACCTTCTCATTTACAACCTGTTAGGCACTCCTTGTTATAGTCTTGCTTTGTTTAGGTGCACCATGACAAGATCTCCTACTTTGAATTGTAGGTTATTCCTTCTTTCATCAACTTTTTGCTTGATTTTTCTTGTGTTCTCCATCAATGCTTTCTTGACTCATTCATTTACCTCCTTCATTTACTGAGCAAAGTCTTTTGCATATCCACTTCTTGGTGCTACACTACCTAAGTGTCTCAACTCCAAAATACTCTTTGGGTGAACACCATAGACCACTTCAAAAGGGCTCTTTCCAGTGGTCCTATTTATTGTGTCATTGTATGCATATTCAGCTTGTGAAAGCACTTGATCCCATGTCTGACCATACTCTTTTGTAAGGCACCTCAATAAGTTCCCTAAGCTCCTATTTACCACTTTGGTCTACCCATCTGTTTGTGGATGGTAGGTTGATCCAAAAGATAGGTTGGTTCCAAGCTTTTGCCAAAGTGTCTTCCAAAAATGACTCATGAACTTTGAGTCTCTATTTGAAACAATGCTCATGGGTAAACCATGTATCCTTACTATTTCCTTAAAGAACAAATGAGCTATTTGGCATGCATCATGAGTAGTCTTGCAAGGCACAAAGTGGGCCATCTTACTAAATCTGTCCACAATGACATAAATGTTGTCAAATCCCTGATTTGTCCTTCGTAAAGCTACTACAAAGTCTATAATAATGCACTCCCAAGGTCTATTTGGTGTGGGAAGAGGTTGGTATAAACCGACATTTGAAGAAGTACCCTTGGTCTTTTGGAAAACTATACAAGTCTCCACGTACTTTTTCACATCTTGATTCATCCTTGGCCAATAGTAATACCTCTGAACCAACTCTTGAGTCTTATTGACTCCAAAATGACCACTAAGGCTACCATTATGCTTCTCTTGTATGAGATTTTCTCTCATGGAGCCTCTAGGCACACAAAGCTGCCCACCTCTAAACAATAGTCTATTTTGCAAAGTAAAATCAAAATACTCACTATGGAAATGATTTTGATACTCCTTGCACACCTTGTAGGTATTTGAGAAGTCTTCATCCTCCTGGTATAGGTCTCTAAAACTGTCAACTCTTAAGCTCCTCAATTGGATTTCTTGGATTGTCAAAAGTCTCCTGCTTAATACATCAGCAACCCGGTTTAACTGTCCTTTCTTGTGCTTGATTGTGAATGTGTAGGATTGCATGTACTCTGCCCATTTCATGTGTTTATGACTAAGCTTGTCTTTTGAATTTAGAAATCTCAATGCTTGGTTGTCCATATAGACTACAAATTCCTTAGGAAGGAGACAATGTCTCCACTTCCTCAAAGCCTGCACTAAAGCATATAATTCCAAGTCATAAGAGGATTATTTCCTCTTTGCATCACTTAGCTTCTCACTATGGAAATATATTGTTCTTTCTTCTTAGCTTAGGACAACACCTACTGCAACATTGTGCTAGGCCCAACATGGAAAGCTAATGTACTGAGAGGGGAGGGGTCAATCAATACATCAAATCTTTTTCTTAACAATATATGTATTGTTAAGCATAAACTGAATAGTGTAGTAACATAATATAATGCTAAAACAAATAAATAACAATCATACATGATTCACTCCATAACACATATATTTTGGTTATGTAGAAACTCTTGGTTAGAGAGAAAAACTGCAGTGGGGATGGCACCCACAACTTCACTACTGCAATAATAAAGGTTGCTCGATTAGAGCTACATGTTTAGCTATTTTTGATAGCTTACCCTATTAGGAGTATCAAGATCTATTAGATCTACCTTGCTAAAGGATTTTACAACACTTAATCTAAATGTTGCACCTGGTTAGAGGCTTTACAATTTTTAGACTTGATTAGAGTCTTTTACCCTGTTAAAGGTTTCTCTTACAACTTCAAAATATTACAATAAAATCATTACAAATATCTGCAACTTTACATCCAGAATGTTATAGCAGATTCTATGTGCTCAGAATAAGATTACCTTGCTTATAGCATACCTCAATAACCCATATAGTAACTTGGTAAACCCTTCTGTTTACTCTGTTCTTTGACTGTTCTCTAAAATCCTTCTCGGTGACCTCTGTGTCTCTGTAACAGTCATAACACTTAGTTCTTTCACATGTCTTGCTTCATATATTTCTATATCTTCCTTTCTGTCATGCTACATGTATGTGTGATCTTAATCCATGTTATATAAATAGATCTCTTATGACAGTGATCCATTCATTGCTTTGATCTTACAAACATGTTTTATCGAATGAATAACCATGCAAAATATTTCATTGGTTAGATGACCTCGAAATCATACACAATCTTTAAGTGCAATTTCCAATGTGATAACAGTTCTATGTTCCTTGATCTTGTAACATGTTTCCATATGCATGTCCAGGTTCAATGAATCTGGTAACACGTTTCACTTAGTGTATATCAACTTGGTGTGTCATCTTTGCTGCTCGGTAGACAACTTGGTGCATACTGGGCTCTTGACTACTTTCTTCTATAACCGACTGGACTGTGCATACCGACTGAATATTTCGATAGAGATAACTGACTAGAGTATATAGAATAACTTTGAACATAAAACTAATGGCAACTTGATAATTAGTAACACATTGCTTGCATCACATTCCACTATGAAAAGTTTCTCAAAACTAGGCAATACCAACACCAGTTGAGTAGCTATCTTCTCCTTCAAGGTTTCAAAACTACTATTTGCTTGTTCACTCCACTGAAACTTTGCCTTCATTCTGTAGGTCCCAGAGACAATTGAGAGGGGGGGGGTGAATCAGTTGTCTAATAAATTCAAAACAAAAATTTATTAACCAACTTAATGCTTAATACCAGTAAATCAGTTAAGTATGTCGGTAGACAGTATTAACAGTAAATTGCTATACCGGTAAGAATTAATGTATGAAACTTAAGCACAAAGTCATCCACAACACATGACACCAATATTTGTACGTGGAAACCCTATAAGGGGAAAAACCACGGTGGGAAACCTTACCCACAATTAGATGATACTACTACAGATAGTAAGTGTACAAAAGGGCTCTGCACATGCAGAAAGGCCAACAGCCTAGAGCTCACTGCTCAATCACAAATGGGAGTCACACTGACTACAATTGGATGGTTAAATCCAATAAGAATGTACTGCACAAAATAACATCTTCATATGCTAGATTTAGTACCGGTGTAATGTTGATATGCTTCTACAAAAACCTAGCTTCACCTTCAAATGATGTCTTCGTGTATACCTCTGCTTAATCTTGCATATACCTTCACACAATTCATTTTCGCATTCCACACTTGATCTTACAAATAAGATCTTACATTTATACCATACCCTAAGACCAATTTTAGTAGGTTGGCTCTACAAGATATTACAATAAAAACATTTTACAAACAATACAATATCTGATGCAACAACCGATTGATCATGTTGGCTTAATGCATTTACAACAATAATAAATCATCTCCATAGCGTGCCATGCTGATTTGGAAAAGATAAACCTATCGGTGTAACCCTAGATAACCTGGACCTGTTTGCCGGTAAAAGAAAATGTGCAAATAAGAATATACCAATGATTATTACTTCAAAATAAAGTGTCCACATGATGTCTTCGACATTACCAAATGTCTTCCATGTCATTCTAGGTACCGGTGAACATTATATCCTACTGGTTAACCATATACTGGTAACTGTTGCACAGTTTACTGTTTGCCAGTGAATGTTGCTAGATCTCCAAAGTAGGTGTATTTAGTAGGTGTTGACATCAATGACAAAACCATACCAAAATACCAACAATCTCCCCCTTTGGCATTGATGGCAACACAAGATGGAAAAACCATCAAAGTGCCAAAACAAAAATGCCAAGTGTAAAACCAACAATCTGCCTAAAGTGACAATCTCTCCCCCTGGGAGCAACATGAGTTATTTTATGTTATCCTGTACCAATTTTCACCATAGATATCTCTCCTCAATTGATAATGTGTTTTTCCATATATCTCTCCCCCTTTGACATCAAATGCCAAAGCTACAAAATTTGAAGTCCATACAAAAATACCAACTACTCCCCCTGAGAAGTAGCTTCCTCATCAAATACCTGAATAAAAGATTTGTCCACTTAATTCTACTAGTTGATGACAATCATCAACTATCTAAGTCTCTATTGGTGGAGGGATGACTCCGAGCTGATCTCTGAGATACTCAAAAGTTTCCTTAGGCAAAGGTTTTGTGAAAATATCTGCAAGCTGTTCTTTAGTATTCACATAAACCAATTTTATCTCCTTTTCTTCAACTTTTTCCCTTAGAAAATTCAGTTTGATAGAAACATGTTTTGTTTTAGAATGTAATACTAGATTCTTAGATATATCAATTGATGCAGTGTTATCACAATATATAGTAATAGGTTCCTTGCATTTTACCTTTATGTTTTTCAACATCTGCTTAAGCCAAAGTATCTGTGTACAGTTTGTTGCTGCTGCAACATATTCTGATTCTGATGTTGATAAAGATGTACAACTCTATTTCTTACTTAACCAAGAAACTAATCTCTTTCCAAGAAAGAATGCTCCTCCAGTGGTGCTTTTTCTATCATCCACATCTCCTGCCCAATTTGCATCTGTGTATGCATATAGATCAAAATTTTCATCTTTAGGATACCATAATCCAAGATTTGTTGTGCCTTGTAAGTACTAGAAAATCCTTTTTACTGCTGATTCATGATTTTCCCTAGGATTACTCTGAAATCTAGAAACTATACATACTGCATTCATAATATCAGGTCTGGTTTGAGTCAAATATAGTAAACCTCCTATCATAGATTTGCATCTAGTTGGATTAACAGGTGTAGATTCATCCTTTTGAGATAATTTGTCATTTTTAGTCATAGGTGTGCTTACCGGTTTAGAGTTCTCCATCCCAAATTTCTTAAGTAGTTCTTTCAATTACTTAGATTGACTCAAAAATATGCCTTTATCAGTCTGTAAAATCTGCAATCCTAAAAAGAATTTTATTTCTCCGATCATAGACATTTCAAATTCATGCTGCATTTCAAGAGAAAATTCTTTGCATAATTCATCTTCTCCTCCAAAGATTATATCATCAACAAATACTTCCATAATCAAAATGTCATCATTAGTTACTTTGTAATATAAATTGCTATTTGCATTTCCTTTAGTAAAACCAATCTTTAAAAGATACTTATCCAATCTTGCATACCAAGCTCTTGGAGCTTGTTTTAATCCATACAGGGCTTTTCTTAATCTGCAAACCATATCATTGTCATCTGTTAAGGAAAATCCATTAGGTTGTTCAATATAGACTTCCTCTTCAAGATCTCCATTCAAGAATGCACATTTGATATCCATTTGATAAACTTTGTAATTCTTGTGGGCTACAAAGGCCAAGAATAATCTAACTGCCTCAATTCTGGCTACTGGTGCAAAGGTTTCATTGTAGTCAACTCCTTCTTTCTGAGAATATCCCTTACACACTAGTCTTGCTTTATTTCTAACAACCTTACCATCTTCATTGAGTTTGTTTCTAAATACCCATTTGGTTCCAATTACATTTTTATTTTTAGGCCGGGGAGCTAATGTCCAAGTATTATTTTTCTCAATTTGTCCTAATTCTTCTTCCATAGCTTTAATCCAAAATTTATCTTCACATGCCTCATTGATAGATAATGGTTCAATTTGAGAAATAAGACATACCTCTTCATTTGCCAATCTTCCTCTTGTCATGACTCCTTTAAATTTGCTTCCAATTATCTAATCTTCAGAATGATTCAGTCTTACATACCGAGGTGTCTTAGTCTATTGTTGTTCTTCAATTACTGTGGAATCCTCTGATGATACTGGAGTAACTGGATCATCATTCGATACCGGTGGATTTATTGTAGGTTCATTTCTCATAATTTTTGTTCCCAGTTCAGAGTCTATATACCTTGAAGTTCCTCTAAATTGTTCATCAATCTTTACATTTGTACTCTCAACAATTTTTTGTAATCTTTTATTAAAACATCTATATGCTTTACTCTTAGATGAATAACCAAGAAATATTCCTTCATCACTTCTAGGATCAAACTTGGCAATATACTCATCTCTTCTAATATAACATTTACTTCCAAAAATTCTGAAATACTTAAGAGTAGGGGTATTACCAAACCATAGTTCATGAGGGGTCTTACCGGTTTCACCTTTGATGTGAACTTTGTTGAATGTATAGACAGTAGTGCTTACTGCCTCTCTCTAGTACACATGTGGTAGATTTGCTTCTGATAACATACTTCTTGCTGCATCCAAAATAGTTATGTTTTTCCTTTCAACAACTCCATTCTGTTGTGGTGTCCGAGGTGCTGATAACTATCTTTTGATTCCATTTACTTCACAGAATGTATTAAAATCTTTAGATGTGAATTCTCCTCCTTGATCTAATCTTAAACATTTAATTTTCTTACCGGTTTCATTTTCAACCATTGCTTTGAATAGCTTGAACTTCCCAAGTGCTTCTAATTTTTCTCTGAGAAAAGTAACCCAACACATTCTAGAATAATCATCAATAATTAGCATGAAATATCTATCACCTTGTAAGCTTTTAGTTCTAGCTGGACCACATAAATCAGTGTGAATTAAATCAAGGGCATTATTGGATTTTTCTGGAATACTTTTGAAACTACCTCTAACTTGTTTTCCAAATTCACATTCCTTGCAAATTGTATTCTAAGGTTTCACAATTTTAGGTAGATCTCTAACTGCCTTAGAAGTATTGATTTTTACCATGCAATCAAAATTTACATGACATAGTCTTTTATGCCATAGCCAAATTTCATCTATATGTACAATTAAGCATGCCTTTTCACCGTTATTCAAATGAAAGATATTACCTCTAGTCTGATTACCGGTTGCAATTTCCAAACCAGTTCTATTCATGATTTTGCATTTTCCATTTTTAAATTGTAACTGAAAACCTTTCTCAACTAATTGACCAACACTTAAAAGATTATGTTTTAATCCTTCAACATAGTAGATATTGTCAGTGTTATGTTTACCATCAAGAGATATTGAACCCTTACCTTTGATTGAACAGGCTTTGTCATCTCCGAATCTCACTAAACCTCCATTGTATTCTTGAAAGTTCAAGAATTTACCTTTGTCTCTAGTCATGTGATGTGAGCATCCTGAGTCAATAATCCATTCATCCTTTGATTCAACTTTAGCTACTAGGGCTTGTTCTACTGGTTGCGCAATAGGTACCAATTGATCTTCTGTTATAGCAACAAAGACCCATCCATTGTCTATTGGATCCTCATCAGAATCATCAGTCACACCTTCATCAGCAATGTAACAAGATTTATCTTTGTTTTTCTTAAATCTGTATCTCTGATATTTAGGATTAGGTTTGTATGTTCTTCTAGCTTCTTCTCTTAGTCTAGCATGTCTATCAGAGCATCTTGAAGCCATATGACCAATCTTATTGTAGTTAAAACATTTAAAGGGTGCTTTACCTTCATACTTACTTCTAATTGGGCCTTTTGGTATTTTTCTTGCAAATAGTGCTTCAAGTTCTTCAAGCTCTTCATTCTCCTTCCTGGTTTCTTCAAGTTCTCTTGCATAAAAGGATCTCCAGTCTGATTTGTCAAAGGATGGAGTAGATGATGTTGATGCTTTGAAGGCCAAATCAGTTTTTATAGTAGTAACAGGACCAAATTCCTCAATTTCAAAAGCTAAAAGTTTTCCAATCAATGTATCCCTAGTTACTGATGTATTAGGCATTATTCTCAACTCATTTATAGCAGTAACCTTCATTTTATATGCCGGTGGCAAACCTCTTAAGATTTTTGAAACAATCTCATCTTCACTCAAGGTTCCTCCACAACATTTGATACCCAAAACAATTTCATTTACCCTTTCCATAAAAGCAGAAATCCTTTCATCTTCTTCCATTTTTCAGATGTTCATACCTGACTTGGAAGCTTTCAAGTTTTGCAATTTTGATTATGGAATCTCCTTCATTCAATTTTTCCAAATGATCCCAAATAGCTTTTGCAGTGGACCTATCTGATAATCCCATGATTTGTTGATCTAATAATGCGCTCAAAAGTGCTTCTCTTGCTTTGCAATCATTTTCTTCATCTTTAGCTAAAGTAGTGGGAGTAGTCTGACTAGCTACAGTAGTAGTATAACCATTCTTAGTAACCTCCCAGATGTCTTTACCAATGCAATTCAGATGTGTCTCCATTCTGATTTTCCATATCCCATAGTTGGTTCCATCAAGTTTAGGACTATCCTTTCTGAAATAATTAGTAGACATTGGATCTCCTAGAGTTGTTAAACTTCTGCAAGAAGAGGACTATGCTTTGATACCAATTGTAGGTCCCGAAGACAACTGAGAGGGGGGGCTGAATCAGTTGTCTAATAAATTCAAACCAAAAACTTATTAACCAACTTAATGCTTAATACCGGTAAATCAGTAAAGTATGTCAATAGACAGTGTTAATAGTAAATTGCTATACCGGTAAGAATTAATGCATGAAACTTAAGCACAAAGTCATCCACAACACATGACACCAATATTTGTGCATGGAAACCCTGTAAGGGGAAAAACCACGGTGGGAAACCTTACCCACAATCAGATGATACTACTGCAGATAGTAAGTGTACAAAAGGGGTATGCACATGCAGAAAGGCCAACAGCCTAAAGCTCACTGCTCAATCACAAATGGGAGTCACACTGACTACAGTTGGATGGTTAAATCCAATAAGAATGTACTGCACAAAATAGCATCTTCATATGCTGGATTCAGTACCGGTGTAATGCTGATATGCTTCTACAAAAACCTAGCTTCACCTTCAAATGATGTCTTCGTGTATACCTCTGCTTAATCTCACATATACCTTCACAAAATTCTTTTTCGCATTCCACACTTGATCTTACAAATAAGATCTTACATTTATACCATACCCTAAGACCAATTTTAGTAGGTCGGCTCTACAAGATATTAAAATAAAAACATTTTACAAACAATACAATATCCGATGCAATAACCGATTGAACATGTCGACTTAATGCATTTACAACAATAATAAATCATCTCCATAGCATGCCATGCTGATCTGGAAAAGATAAACCTGCCGGTGTAACCCTAGATAACCTGGACCTATTTACCGGTAAAAGAAAATATGCAAATAAGAATATACCAATGATTATTACTTCAAAATAAAGTGTCCGCATGATGTCTTCGACATTACCAAGTGTCTTCCATGTCATTCCAGGTACCGGTGAACATTATATCCTGTTAGTTAACCATATACCGGTAACTGTTGCATAGTTTACTGTTTGCCGGTGAATGTTGCTAGATCTCCAAAGTAGGTGTATTTAGTAGGTATTGACATCAATGAAAAAACTATACCAAAATACCAACACATTCCACCTCTAATTGTGCCTAACATTGGTGCACATATAGCACTGAATTGCCTAATGAACTTTCTGTAGTACTGAGCTAGTCCATGGAAGTTTCTCACCTCTGTTGCTGACTTAGGAGTATGCCAATTTACTATGGCTTCAACCTTGATTGGATCCATCTTGAGGTTTCCTTAAGACAACATAAACCCAAGGTAAACCAACTCCTGCTTAAAAAATTCACACTTGTCCAAATGCATGGTTAGCTTTTCATCATACAATTTTTGTAGTACATCTTGAAAATGATTAATATGATCTGCCCTATCCTTACTGAAAATGAGAATATCATCTAGATATACCACCACAAATTTACCTATGAATTCCTTCATCACCTTATTCATGAGTCTCATGAAGGTGCTTGGAGTATTGGATAAGCCAAATGGCATTACAAGCTATTCATAAAGACCCTTTGTTGTCTTAAATGCAGTTTTCCACTCATCACCCTCCTTAATCCTAATTTGGGGGTATCCACTTTTAAGGTCAACCTTGGTAAAGTACTTGGCTTCCCCTAAACAATCCATTAGGTCTTCTATTCTAGGAATTGGAAACCTATATCTGATGGTAATCCTATTTATAGCTCTAGAATCAGTACACAATCTCCAAGTACCACCTTTCTTTGGGGCTAACACAATAGGTACAACACAAGGGCTAATGCTTTTCCTAATTAGGCCTTGGTCTAAAGCTCTTGGATTTGCTTGGCAATCTCAACATTTTGTTGGGGAGTCATTTTTTAAGCTGCCTTATTAGGTAAGGATGCTCTGGGAATGAAGTCTATTTGATGGCTTATGGTTCTTTTAGGAGGTAAGGTGGTTGGCTCTCCATCACTCACTATGCCTTTGAACTTCTTCAATAGGTCTTGAACCTCTATTGGCAAATCTCGTTACTCTTTCTTGTCTTCCTCTTTAGGCTTTATTACTAATGCAAACCCTATACCTTCACCTTCCTCTAGTATCTTCAATAATTGTTTTTCACTCACCAAAAGAACATTAGGACCTACTACCCTCTTTTCACTTTCCTCAAGGATAGACTGAATCTTTAATGTGACTCCATCTTTCTTGAATGAGTATGCATTTTTGGCTCCATCATGAATAGCTTGTCTATCAAATTACCATGGTCTTCCCAATAGAAGATGGCATGCAACCATGGGTAGGACATCACATAACACCTTGTCCTTATACCTCCCAATGGTAAAATCTACCCATGCTTGCTCATTGACTAGGACATGTTGGCCTTTGTTCAACCAAGTGACTCTATATGGGTTGTTGTGAGGTATCCTTTGCAATTTGAGCTTACTCACTGCCTCTTCTGACACAATATTGTATGTTGACCCTGAATCAATGATCACTTTGCAAACCTTGTCCATAATCTTGCATTTGATCCTAAATAAGGACCTTCTTTGGCTTGGCTCTTCTCTGACCGGTTCTTTGATCAAATTTCTCCTTATCATCAAGTTGTCACCTACCTCTGATTCTAAGGCAACCTCTAAAGTCTTGCTTCTTGAACACTCTTCTTGAAGATAGTTCACTCTTCTTTCACCACCTTGTGATGATGACCCCTTCTCTAGACACCTATATGTTGGATGACCAAGTTCGTTACAACTGTAACACTTCATTGTTGCAAAATATGAGGAACCTCTACCTTGTCCACTAGATCTTCCTCTAAAACCACTGTTTGATCCCCTTCCTCTATTGAATCTTCCTTTACTAGTGCCACTTTCTTGTTTCTCAGTGAGTTTAGACTCACCTTATGTCCTCTGTTCAGAACTTCTTCCTCCAAAGCCTCCCCTATGGCCTCTATTGTCTTTTCCTCTAACTCTACCCCTATTGCTACTTGAGTCATGTCTTCTTTTCAGTTTTTCTTCCACCTTAAGGGCAAGTTGATAAGTTTGATGAACTATCTTTAGGCTCATTAGACTGATTTCTTCTTGGATGTTCCATCGTAGACCATTTAGGTGCCTAGCAACTTTGAGACTCTCTTCTTCCACTACATGAGATCTGAGGCTAAGTTTATGGAACTCCTCTATATAACTACTAACATCAAGGTCTTTTTATCTTAAGTTTTGTCTCTTCCTATGAATTTTCACTTCATATTTATTAGGGAGATAGACTTCTTTGATTTTGACTAGCATCCCTTTCCAAGAAGAGATGGGTGCTTTGCCCATTTTCTTTCTCTCCTCTTGCACAAATTTCCACCATGTGAGAGAAACTCCTCTCATCCTTGACTTGGCTACTTTGACTCTTTGGGCTACAGTTATGCCTTCACATTCAAAATGGTTATCCATGCCTTCTATCCATTCCAAGACCACTTTTGCCTCCATCTTACCAATGAACAATGGCAATCCTTCTAACGATTTACCACTTCAGGCCTTCAATGCCTTTAGGAAAGGTTCTTGTTCTAAGATAGGATCAGGTTTAGGTACTTTGTCTATTTCTGACACTTCTTTACCCTTCCCTTCTACTCCTTCAACCTTTACCAACACTTCATCTGCCTTGGTTACAATCTCACCAAGCTTACTTTCCAATTCAAGCAACTTTTCCTTCAGAAGCCTATTTTCTTCCTCCTAATCATCCACTTTCTTTGCCAACTCTACATTGGTCACCATGCTATTGTCTTTTACAAATTCCACTGAGGAAATCTACTCACCTAGCCCAAATCTTATAGGCTTTGATACCAATTTGATGGGGTTCACCTAGCTTGCTCATACTTCACCTAGTTGGTGTTGCTCAATTCCACCAGCTCTCCAGGCCTAGCTATTCTCTAAGACCTCCAAGTCCTTCTCAATCTCTTCTAGGGCTTTCTTCTTGTCAATTTCAAGGTGTTTGCTTCCAGTGTTTAACTAGGAACCCTACCAATTCACAATGTTTCCCATGTGCTCATTATGGTTGTCTTGGCTTCAACTTGTCAATTTGACCTCCTATTATTGTGAGTTGATACAGAGGTGTGGAGGTGGCTTCTAACATGTTTTGAATACCTTTTGGGTCAAATTAAGGTTTGCATCCATTAACGTTCTTACCGATTTCACCATTTTTCCTAGAAAAAGGGCTACAAGGAATGAACCCCTATTAGGCCTCCAAAATCCGGTTTTCTAGGGCTTAGAGGAAAATGGTCCAAAAGACCCTACAAAAAGGTTTGGTATTCTTCAATGATACACCTATCCCCAAGAGATTTCAGTGGTTTTGGTTTCTCAACCCACCGTACAATGCCCTAACCCAAAAATAAGGGTTTTGAAGGGTTTCTAGGCCTTCTAACTGGCAGTGACTAGTTAAGTTTGGAAAATGAGCATCAAATGGTCTTGTCAAGACTTCCCCTTGCATTGGAAACTCTATATGAACTTCATGGACCCCTCCAAAAGGTTAGATTGTGGTTTAGCATTCACCTTGTCTCCTCTAGCCGGGTTGCTCCTAGACTCGCCTAGAACAAGGTGACAGTCATATCAAACTTCATCTTCAGAACTTGTCCCTACATATGTACACTATAAAAGTAGTTTCCTTCCATTTCCCAATAGGTCATGATGGTAGCATGGAGGGAATTCATGGGACAACCATTTTACACAAAAGTGTTATCTACAAGCCAAAACTAGCCGTTTGTAAACCAAGCAATGAAAACACTAATACAACCTAACTTCAAATCTTGAAATGAAACTAATAACTCTGAAACAAACCAAAGAAACTCAATCCATTACTGTATCAATGGATTCAATCCATTTGTATTCGCAATATGAGTAAAATAAGCCAAAATGATGTCAAACAATCCAAAAATGAGTAGTTTCAAATTGTTGAACTTACAAAAACAAAAATCCAGCCAAGTGGTAACCATGCAAGAGAAGGTTTTTATAGCCTTCCCCATGTGCAGAGGCATTCTAGGGCATTGGGCTATCCCTAACCCCATCGCTAAGCATTTTAGGACAAAAAATGTCATGACAACTTTTGCAACTTTGCACTTTTTGTACTTCTAATCTATGAAACCTATTCTAAGTCATTACTGATGACTTTTAAAGCATTCTTAAGACTATTTGAAACCTCCCTAGTTCTTATACCAAGTCTTGCCACTTTTGACCATCAAGAAGGTCAATTTCCTACTCAAACCACTACTTATGCACAAAATGTAAACCTAAGAAGAACTAACTCAATCTAGGCCTACATTTTACTCATCACACTCACTCTTGGACCTTCCTGGAGTCCTTATTCAATACCTGACTTGGCTAAGGTCAGTACAAGCCAAAATTGAGAAAAACCTATAATCCTAGGTCCTAGGTGCTTCTGCACCAAAAGGGTTTTCATATTTCTCTTAACCCTTTGTATGAAGAAACAAGTGAGAGTACGGACACTATTGCGTCAACTTTTGAAATAGATAATTATAAAGATAAATATGTGATACTTGAATTAATGATAAGTAACAATAATCAGTTTCTTCTTGTTGCTAATATTGTCGACATCGAATGGGATATAGAGTAGGAGGTTGAAGTTTTTGTCCATATTGATGATTTGCAGTTACATGAAGGGATCATCTCTAATCCTTTTCCTCCTCTTTATAATAGTTTTCTTGTTATGCTCAGTAAGAAAATGGATTTTTCAGGGAGTCCATAATTCAGTAAGTAGGCCAATGTTGCAGATGAGGCATGTTTTGTCAGTTATGTGCCAAAATATGAGATTTTCTTTTTTCAACTGATGATGTTCTTATAGAATGGGATATGTGTTGTAGTCAGGATGTATGTTATGTTCAATAAAACATATATATATTACAAGATGAAAAAAATTATATATCATTGCATAAGTTTCAGAGTTTCAATAGTAACTGCAATGATAATTTTAAACATAGTAGTTGGACAAAAGTAGCCAACAGGTTTGAAAAATGGCATTCCACTTACGATATTAAATTACATTTGGTTCTTTTAGAAGAGAATCATGTTTATGAGAGAGGGAAATACTGGTTGAGAGTGACAAATGGCATTGGCCTATCACATGTGGTTTGACCCTGTATGCCACAAGTAATTTGGGGTAGAGTGAATTTTTTGACTCTGCCCAATGGAATGACTAATAATTCCCTCTTGAATTTCCTGTTCATGGAAAAATTTCAAGGTTCTACTTTTCTTAAAGTAGTTATTATCCATGAGCATTACTTAGGTTTTCTTTGTTAGTATAGTTTCCTTTTCTGTTGAAGTTACCCTGTCCAGGTAATTTCTTTTTGGTCTGCTTCACCAAAGATTCTGGTTTGTTGTCTTACTCCTATGATTTGAGCGTCCCCAACTAGAGCCACTGATAGCCTTGGAAATTGATTGCATGATAATTTTCAATTTTAAGCTTAAATATAGATCTTTCTAGTTTTATTTGCATCCTCTATCAAGGTTCAAGGTCTAGGGTTTTGGGTTTATCAAAATTTCTTATGTTTGTGAAGAAAACCCTAGTAATGATATATCTCATCATTACTTTTTACCACTAAGGCCAAGGGTTGTTTACCATGGGTGGGGATATTTTTATTTCATAGGTGCTAAGTGGTGGTGGACCAGTTGTAGAAATGATTTTCCTAAGTCGCATAAAAATTTCCCTATAGTCAATCTCTTTTAATAATTGTGCCCACACCTACATTTTTCCTAAGACTAAATCCTAAATATTTCATGTGGTTGATAAAAGAAGAATAGATCTGATGGTTCGTGCTTCCTCGTGATTGAAAGTGTAGTGAAGATAAAGATTGTGGCATCATGAGATGATGCCATGTGTCTTCAGCAGAAAATTACAAGTTGGCAGTGTAACTTGCCAAAGCTTTGTGTTGCCGGTCTTCAAGAGGTAAAAATTGATTTATTAACAGTCTTATTGATTGGCACGTCTTCAAGATAAACAGTGCTCAACTTTTAATTCTAAAAGGGTTAATAGCCAATGTGCAAAGCAAAAAAGTGTAAATAGATTCGATGATCCCCATATTCCCACGATGGAAGTTCCAAGGAAGTTATGGACTGCGGCATCACGAGATGATGCCACGTGTTCTTGGCTGACCAGGAAGACCTATGGTGGGGATGCTAATAGATTTTGATCAAAAGATGATATGGTGCTGATTTGTCATGACTTTGTGGGTCCGTGAATACAGATAGAAGGTCAAGTGCTGCATCGACAGATAATGATCATTTGATTTGCTAGGCTTGGTAAGATCTGCGACTGAGTTTCAAATTTGAAATTAAAAGGGATCATTAGAGACATTGGTCATGGCTCGCATGGGAGAGATAGGATGAATAGGATACAAACTTGTCGACTCAGAATGGTTAATGACAAGTTGGGAGATTTAGATTGCCGGCTCAATCTAGGAGGATTATTTTCAATTTTTTTATTGAGTAAAGGACTCATTCGACAAGACAAGGAAAATATCTCAGAGATGTGAAAGGATCGGGATTACTTTTAGGTTTAGATATGGTGAATCATGAGTTCTCTGATGAATTTAAAGATTGCTTGTTGATAGGAATCTTGAAGCAAGAGACTGTACACCCATTGAAGAATAAAATTAGGATAAAATCACTTGCATCAAATGAGCCTTGACAGGAAAATATAGTGGATATGATAGGTACGATTTCTAGTGTCCATAGTTGGCAGGTTGAATTAAGAGCACCATAGTGATGATTTTTCATGAACAAACACTACTAGATTAAGTGTTTTTAGCTATAAATACAACATGGTGGTGACCAAACTGGTAGGAGAAAATGAAGCCTTTCCATTTTTTGAGTGCAATTTTTTCTTCTGCAAGGAGAATGATGTGTGAGCAAGGTCGTAAATGGAATTGCTATCTTCTCTATGATACTAGGTGGATGTTTTTTCTCATGTGTGAGTTTGTCTATTTCTAGAGGGGATGTGAAAGTAAGGAGGATTTACAGAGGGGGCGTGAAAGCCTTTTCTTATGAACAAAAGGCCACACATAGCATAGCCTCTGCTTCTACTTCGTCACTGGATCGCAGGGGTTCTAAGAGAAAGCCCATAGAGGAATGAAAAAGGAACATGTTTGGGTAGGGATTGGAAGAAAATCATCCATGTGGCTGCATGGAAGTGGAGACCCCTCCCCAGTATATTATGTTTCCCCTAAGGCTCCTCCTTCCACGTTCTCTAATCCTGGGTATGAAGGTTGAAGCTCCTCCTCTAATTGAGAGGCGACTTTTCTTCTTGCTGGGACTTGGTTTCCTCTCCTAGAAGGTAAATGCTCTATAAGACAGAAGCGCAACATCTCACACTCCATCTAAAGGTTTCAGGGCGATAATGGCATGGCTCAAATGGTTTTTCTCCTACTAATTTTTAGTTAAGAATGATGATTCACATGTGCCAGCACATGGATACGGAATTTTTTTTGTAATAGAATTGCATATGGCCTTTTAGGTCTAGTTGTCAAGAATGAATCTGCAGTTGATGTGTGTCTTTTGGTCAGAAGCTTGTTTCTCCCTATCTTCTATAAAAAGGGAAATCATGGCGAGAAGAAGGATTTAGATGTTTTGGGAAAATATCTTTTAGGTTAAGTTTTCTTGTTCCTTGGGTTTTTCCTAGTCTGTTTCCAGTAGTGAGTCTAGGTGAAGTGAACAAGTTGTAAAGTCTTTTATAGATTAAATGAAGAAAGGTCTTAGGGTCAAGCTTTTCATAGGTTCTTGAAGGAGTTATATGTAAATTTTATCCTGTGATAGAGATGGCCATTTTTTTTAATTCAAATAAAACAAAATTCTAACTCTTTTCTCTCCATTGTATGATTCTATCAATTTTTGAATGAAATCAATCAGGGGTTTATTTCATTCAATGCATTGTTGTGATGTATGTATCTTTCTATTTATGCTTCGGCCCAAGGGTTCAATTAAATTTCTTAAATAGAGTTGCAGAATGATAGGGCCTGTGCAAGGATTTTAGATAAGTAGTTTTGGGTTGGGATTACAAATAAGAATATTGTAAGACAGTATTATCTTAGATCTTATGTTATTAGATCAAATTCTATCACATATTTAGGTTTTTGTTTTATATCTTTCAAGAGCCCAATGGACTAAGGCACTAATCACTTCTTGTAACCGGCTTTATTTATCAGCCTTGTTCTAGTTTTAACTCACGAATCTCTACAAATCTTTTAAATATCAGAGCATCATTGTTAAATTTTCATGTATTTTCTGGAAGCTTTCTCACCCATCTCATGCTCCAACCTAAGGTTGAGGATCACTGAAGGACTTTCCATCCTTGAGCATTCTCCCTTTCTATTGAGCCCTTGTATGAGATAATCTGCTTTATTTTAAGTAGATTCTTGAGTATTGTTACAGAGATCAAGAAGTTCACTGAAGGGATTACCCTCCAGGGTTTTGCAGAGCCCAAAGTGTAGAAGGACATTATATCCTTGTTAATGTTGGTCCAAGCCTGAAGGATATTGATAGTTGGAAGTGGCTTTCTATAGATATTTTTGAAGAAGATAGCTTGGTCTCTGCCTTGTGGCACTGTAAACCCATTTATTTTGGGAACCAACATGTTCAATCACCTACCTTCTACTCTTTTGTCTTATCTTAGAGGAATATGATGCATTTCATGCATAAGAGGAGATAAGCTTCACTTACCAGTGGGACTGTATCCTTGTCATCTGCATCCGACATTGCACCAATATGGCTTCCCTATTTGAGCAGGCATATCCTCAAACAAACACATGTGATTCGGCTGGGAAAACTCACTGTCGGTCATCTCTTCATTTGGTGACTACATATTTATCTATTGGGATTCTTGCTGTTTCACATCCAAACATCATACTGGTTGGCATATATGCATTATCTCACCCTGTAGATCCACATGCTAGTTCACCTTGATTTCTCACTTGTCGGTTGGAAATAATGTGCTGCCAACATGTCACTTGCCAATTGTTATCCAATACCGGTCTCCAGTCACACAAGCCAATACTAACTTGTGTACCGGTGACTCCCATGATCATTATGCTAGATGAAATTAATGACACCATTTTTTGGTATACATCAATGACAACACTACTCATCAATCTCCCATGCCGATTGCATTCCTATACCGATTGACATCAATGACAACACAATGCCAACAATATCCCTCTTTGGCATTGATGTCAACACATGTAGTATGTGACATACTACAATTTCTTTCTCTCCCCTTTTGTGTGTGCTATGGATTCTCACACATGTATTATCTGGCATACTACAAATTCTCTCTTCCTCCTTTGACAACAATGGCAAAGTGTACTGAAAGGGTTTTCTCTCCTCCCTTTTCTCTACCAGATGCTTCTCCTACTTTGACCATCATACATTGGATCTTCTCAATTCACAATAGTTTGAGATGGAGGACTCAACCACCAAGTGAAACCAATTGAAGGAAAATGTGTCAATGAAGAAAACTTACCTGTTGGTCAGATTGTATCATCTCCCCTTTGATATGAAGAATTTATTCTCAACCCAAGTTGTTGATATCAAGTGTTGAAGCTGACACTTACAACAACTATATCTTCTCTGATACCAACTGTATGTTCTCATGTGTAGGCAACTCTCCCTTTTTGCAAACAAAAACTCCCAGTGGTCTATGATTTCAATTAAGTACAAATTTAATATTCATTGAAATACCTCACAACCTCGGTACGATGAGCACATCTCAAGGTATCAATCATACTGGTACATCAATAGACACTTGCACACCATTTGTGTCCAACAAGTCTGATACAAGTTAGAAAACATGGTTGTCAACTCCCCTTGAGTCATACATCTCAAGTCTTCATTTATCTATTAGGATCTAAGTCAGAGCTCCAATCTGCACCATCATACCAGTTGAGTTGTGCATGTGATCAACCGATGATATTTCAACTACATTATATCCATCACAACATATGACATGATCCTAGATGTGCACAATGTCATACTATGTCATTATCATGCCATATATCAAACTAGTTAGCCCAAAAAGATGCATGCATACATGATCAACAATTAGGCCAATATATGTCATTCAAGTATTTTCCAATACCACGTAAGACATAATCACCTCAATCCATTCTACTAGAGTTATTTCAATGATCCTTGACCTCTTTGTCTTACATAACCTATAGATACAGAGTAGTATTCATATTGGTAACCAACTGCACAAACCGGTTTCCTATACTGGTCCATCAACATTATCGGGGCATCTTTCTCTAACTTATGTTTTCTTGTGTCAAATGCTTCTAATCCTAATTGCAAATTAGCCATCCATTGACACATGCAATAGGGATCCATCTCTCATCTGTAGGTGTGCAACCAAGGAAGCCACTACACACACTTGTCATCTCATTTTCTTCCTATATACTGACAACAATTTGTTCTTCCATTTGTCCTTTTCACTAAGGGATGAATAATATTGTCAATGTGTTACCCCCCCTAAGGTCCTGCATCTTCTTTAAGCCTTGAAAGATATCACTTGTGCATTGAATGCACAATGCTGGTCCATGGTCCTTCTCTCTTCCTTCTTCTTCCATACCTTCTTGGTCTCATTCTTTCTTTTGCTGACTGGTCCTTTCTCTACCGGATTCTAAATTACTATCAGAAGCATTTCTAAAGAGGCAAACAATGTTCATACCATATGCATGAATAGGGGACCTTTTGTGAAACTGGTTAGACCATCTTCTTCTGGTCATGTTGTTGTAATCGACTACCAGAACCGGTGGACCTCTTGATCTAGCAGGGGCATTTCTCCTTTTGCTCCATGCAGGTCTTTGACCTCCATATGCTCTATATCCTTTTCTATGTTGAGCATAGCTTCTATACCAACTATCATATGATTATAATCCCATCTTTCTGCAATTATGACTTTTATGGCCAAAACCATTATAGTTTTGGCAGATAACATTATTATTTCTAGGAAGAACATTATGTATATTCCTAGACCTCTTTTTGCATTCAATTGCCCAATGGCCATAATCCTTGCATGAGAAGCAGTAACTGGTTAAGGATGGCATATGACTTACAAATTTATTCTTCCATGCATGAGATCTTATTGGTTTAGTATCTCCATTTTTGCTTCTCTGGGGATGGATCTTGGATTGTCCATGCTCTATAGCTCTTCCATCCAATCTCTTCTATTCCCACACTTGCTTTGTCTTGTGAGTGGTAGAATTTCCTTGTCTTCTACTGGTAGGAGGTCTTCTATGATGTCTTCTTTTGTTCTTGCTTCCGGTGAATCTGCCTTCTTCCATCCTTCCTTTTCCTTTAGGATCTGCATTGTTGTTCCTTCTTATAGTACCAATCTTCATCCTTGGCTTCATGTCTTCACCGGTTGTGGTTAGATCAACCTTCTTCCAGGGAGTATTCTGGATAGTGAATTTATGTCCCTTTTTATCTCTATTTGAGGAGACAAACAAAATGTCTTTGTGGGGGACACTCTTTCTAGTGGAGCATTCACCTACACCACTTCCTACTCCTTTGGTATCCTTGGAGTGTTTTTGTTTCTTCAGTATTTTATCCAAGGAATCACTGCTATCATCAAATTGGATTCTCACCTTGAGCTCATCCTGACATTTCTAAAGGTCATTTTGGAGACTCTCCATTTCTCCTTCTAGTTGCTTATACTTTTTATCCTTTTCCTCTAGCACAGATGCTAGATCTTTACACCTTCATTCCTTGGTGTCTTCTCATTAAGTCTTCAACTTTGAGATACATTTCTTAGATTCTTCAAGGTATCTGATCAACAGGTTTTGTTCCACAACTACAGCATTCTTGAATAACTTGTATTCATTCCTCACTCTACTATGCTCTTTGAGTGCACTTACAAGTTCTCCTTCAAGAACAACTTCTGCTTCATCTTCATCTTCACCTTCACTATCACGGCCAAACACATCTTGCCGGTAGGAATAACATGCATGATCATTCTCAGATGTGTTCATCTCATCTTGTGAGTCTTGAGCCATGAAGAGGTGAGTTCCTTCTTCATCATTATTGTTGTTGCTTACTGATCTATCTTCATCTACAGACCTATGTGATCCATTTCTTTTCTTGTTCTCACAAACCGGTTCTGCAGTACAAGGTTCATTGCCATAAAGTTTCTTCAATCTATCTCATAGGATTTTTGTTGATTTGCATCTGTCCACCTATGATGAAACATCATTTGTGAGCCCATAGAATATAGCCTTTTCTATTACATCATTGCATCAATATCTTTTTTCTACTTCTGAATTAGTGGGAGAATTGACTTGACTAGGGAATCCATTAAGAACTGATATCCAAACATCAAACCCTAAGGAGGATAGGTAGACTTCCATCCTAGAACTCCAAATAGAATAATTTGAACCATCAAAAACTGGAGTAGGGATTAACACTAAGCAAACCATTGTGTTCAAATATCAAAATCTACCCAAGCTGGAGAAATCTTATCAACCGGGAACCTAGGCTCTCATACCAATTGTTGAACACAAGATGCCACTGAGAGGGGGTGAATCAGTGGTTTTCAAACTTTTCCATTTTCTATCCTATGTGTGCATACCAGTTAATAGATCTAACATAAAGAAAACATATCGGTTAGATGGGAGGATAACACAAATGCAACCACACATAAAAGGGATATCACATAGCACCAAATGTACAAGGAAAACCCAAGATGGGAAAAACCTCGATGAGAAATGCTATTGGAGACTACTACTGCAATCCAACCTCATAATGAAACACTCAATTACAACATTTAGGGCACCAACCCAAGGAGTACCACTCTTGATTTAGGGCACCAACCCAAGGAGCACCAACCCCTATTTTAGGGAACCAACCCAAGGAGCACCAACCCCTGCACTGAGCTCCAACTCAGTGATTACAAGATCATATGATAAATACAAAAGTAGTCTCCTTGTTACAAAAGAACTTTGTAACTCTCATGCAAGTCTCTCCACCGATTCTCCTCTCTAATTCTTTGTCGATTCTCTGCTCACCATCTCACTATTACAACCTTATCCTATGCTGCAACTCACTCTCTTCTGCAACCTTACCGGTTTAGCCACTTCTTCTTCTCTGTCGGTTCTACTCTCTGCCAATTTTCTTTTCTCTCTATCACACTACTACTAGCCACCACCAGTCTTCTTCATTCAATCATTTGTCTGCTATCTGATTACTATCAGTTTTTAGCTTACCGATTCATCACTGACTCTCACCATTCTCTTCTCTTTTCTACAATCTTCTCTGGCTCTTCTTGGCCGGTTCAATCACCATCGGTGCACTCCTCTGTCAAACTTAATGGTAGACTACTGGTTACCTCACTCTTGTCACTTCACTTCTTCCAATCAGTTAACTCTCACATACTCAGTCTCTTCTATGATTATCAATGAGAACTTGACTGATTAGCTCTCTAGTTTTAACTCTTTCATGCAGTAGCCTCACATCTTTTGTTCACATACTTATAACCAAACTTTCCTGCCTAAATGTGAGTTTGAACATTGGCATGCTAGGGTTTATGCCATGCACTGAATCTACATCTAATTTGATCTCTGATCATCATGGCACATCATAGCCAATAAGATCTCATGTCCTTGATTGATGACTTACAACTCATCAATCAACATCCTATACTCTTTACCTTTGAACACATGTCTTCTATCTTTAGCCATTTATATCATGATTTTCGGCCTTCTGTCTGGTCAATCATGTGTGTGATATGGTTTCCTTCACCCACTTCAATCTGCAAGATATGTTTGTACTAGATCTATGTTATCTCCTTGATCTTGAGTCACAATCCACTGCCATCATTCCTTGAGATTCGTAGTCATCTTTAAATGTTGAACCAAACACCAACAACCTCACTAACACACAAAACCGACCTTTGCATGCATGCCACTTCACCTTCATGTGACACCTTTGTCAGAATCCACTTTGTCTTACTATGTCGGTTTGACTTGATCACCAACCAATAATGTTAGGTCCCAGAGAAAAATAAGAGGGGTGGTGAATTAGTTGTCCAATAAATTCAAACCAAAACTTAATGCTTAATACCGATAAACTAAACATTATGCTGGTAGACAATTTATCAGTTAATTAGAGTACCGATAAAGATTAATGCATGAAATAGAAAGACAATAATATCCACAACACATAACAGAGATATTTGTATGTGAAAACCCTATAAGGGTAAAAACCACGGTGGGAAGCCTTACCCACAATCAGATGATACTACTACAGATGTCTGCATGTATAGCTCTTCTTATTTTCGCATATACCTTATTCGCACTTACATTCCCATATCAATCTCATAAATGAGATCTTACATTTATACCATAACATGAGACCAATTGAGTAGGTCGACTCACTAAAGATATTACAATAAAATTATTTACACATGAATCAATATCCGATACATCATTTCAGCTCAATGCATTTACAATAATAAGAAATCATCTTCATAACATGTTGTGTTGATCTGGAATAGATATGCTTGTTGGTGCATAACCTGGACCTATTTGCCAGTAACAACAAATATGCAAACCCGAATAGACCAATGAACAAATCACCATAACAAAGTGTCCAAATAATGTCTTTGACATAACCAAGTAGTCTCCAAGTCATTCCAAGTGCTGGTGAATAATATAACCTGTCGGTGAACCAAATACTGGTGACTGTACATAAGTCATTGACTTGCTAGTGAACATAATCAAGAGTCTCCAAGTGCTGATAAATGTTGACAAGTGTTGACATCAATGAAAAAAACCATATCAACATATCCAAAATACCAACAATATCCCCCTTTGGCATGATGGCAACACAAGATAGAAAAACCATCAAAGTGCCAAAGCAGAAATGCCAAAAACCAAAAACCAATAATCTCCCAAAGAGATCATTAACAAGAAATCAAAAATACATAATATCTCTCCCCCTAGGAATAATCTCTCCCAAAAGATAATGTATTTTTCCATAATATCTCTCCCCCCTTTGACATCAAATTCCAGAGCAATATAAAACCAAATACAAACAGTTCATAGAACTTATTACAAAATACCAATTATCCTATTCATCCAACTACTCCCCCTGAGAAGTAGCTCTCCTCATCAAAGCTGGAATAAAAATTTCTCTATTAATTCTATCGGTTGATGATAATCATCAACTGTCTAAGTCTCTAACGGTGGGGGTATAACTCCAAGCTGCTCTCTGAGATATTCAAAAGTCTCCTTAGACAAAGTCTTAGTAAAAATATCTGCAATCTTCTCTTTAGTATTCACATAAACCAATTTCACTTCTTTTGCTTCAACATTCTCTTTTAGAAAATTGAATTTGATAGAAACATGTTTAGGCTTTGAGTGAAATACCAGGTTCTTAGATATATCAATTGTTGCCATATTATCACAGTAAATAGTTATAGGTTCCTTGCATTTTACCTTTATGTTCTTCAACATTTGTTTGATCCATAATACCTATGTGGAATTAGTTGTTGCTGCAACATATTTTGATTCAGTCATTGATAAACATGTGCAACTTTGTTTCTTTCTCAACCAAGAAATTAATCTCCTACCAAGAAAAAATTCTTTGCCAGTGGTGCTTTTTCTGTCATCTACATCTCCTGCCCAATTTGCATCTGTGTATGCACATAAATCAAGGTTTTCATCTCTAGGATACCATAAGCCAAGATTTGTAGTGCATTGTAGGTACCGGAAAATCCTTTTTACTGTTGATTCATGATTTTCTTTAGGATTACTCTGAAATCTTGAGACAATACATACTGCATTCATAATATCAGGTCTTTTTTGTGTCAAATACAGTAAACCTCCTATCATAGACTTGTATCTAGTCAGATTAACAGGTGTTGATTCATCCTTCTGTTGGGAGTATTTAAAACTGAGTCAAGTTTATAGGCCCATTTCAAAATTTTGGCCTGCATTTCCAAATGATTAAAATAAGTCAGTTTGAATGGCCTAGTTAGAGAGGGGGTAAATGGAGCCAGTTGATTTTCAGAGGGTAAGGCTCGAGATTCATGTCCCACACCTTTCATTTGGCCTATTCAGTGATGTGCAACTTTCAAAATTCATTTTGGATAAGTTTATGAGGTACCCAGTTTGAGGGGTGAGGAGGAAGTGCATTTTAGGCACAAATGCAGATTTTATGGAGTAGCCTACTTTGAGAGATTACATCTTTTTCCCTATTGATCATCATGGATAAATTCAAAATGGATTCAATTGTATGCATAAATGTGAGTCAACATGCAAAATTTCAAGTCCTTATGAATCCGTTTGCTCAGTTTTCAAAGCTCAATCCGTTTGTAGTTTGTGATGTTTGCACAAGTGTAAAAATGTCTTGGTGAGCGTCATGTCAGAATGTTTGTCCCGGGATAATGTTGGTATAAATGGTGAGCTACATTTCAAATTTCAAGCTTTTATCAATCCATTTGATCGGTTTTCAAAAGGACTCATTTTGCCATCAAATTCAGTTATCCGCACTTCCAGTGTTAGATCAGTTAATGTAGCCGTTTTGGTGAGTGCGCCATTTGCATCCTGTCAGTCTGGTGATCGAAATAAGAATTCAAAGATTTAACATGTACTTAAAGGTACCTATGTTCCAAATTTGAGAGCCTACGAAGGTCGTTTGATATTTTTGAGAAAGGCATCATGTGTTGCCAGAACATTGACTTCATCAGGTCCGCAGTGTCGACAAAGCCAGTTGGCCGTTTTCGGAAATTAATATCTCTTCACTCAGGACTCATCTTGAGAAACCGTTTGGTAGAAGTCATCCTTGTTGTAGCGTCCTAAAATTGCGACACTTGCAATTTCGACTGCATTTCGGTCTTCACGATGGCCACGCAACACGCAACCTGAATGGAGACCCCGAAGCTTGCTCACGACACCAAAAACTGCATTTTTCAAGTACCTTGGCCTGAACCTCCTTGCACCCTGATGTCCCAGGAGGTGGGACCAGAGCGCCCAGCGCCCTGGTCCCTCAGGACCATGGCGCCCAGCGCCCTGGTCCCTGGGTCCTATTTTGGGCCCGGTCTCCTAAGGGGTCTCGGGTCTTTTTGTTTGCAATTTGGAAATTAACTTTCCTGGTCGGCCTAAGGTCGGGAAAATCAGTCTATCAACCCTAATTGACAAGTATATAAACTACATTTTTCTCTCTCATTTGGAGATAACACATACATGACGGAAAAAATGTGGAAACTATACTCAAGCATTCAAGCATTCCTTCAAGCAATTGATCATTTCAAGTCTCCATTCAAGGCTAAGTGTTGCATTCAAGACAAGGATTCAACCATTGAAGAGGAGATCACATACTACTACAACATACAACATACAACATCTAAACCTTTGCACATAAGGATACAAACATCCTTAGAACAAGGTATTAGTACTTGTTTTACAGTCATTTACCTTTACAGCTCTTGCTCATTTCTTGGTTAATTCCAAAACCGGGGTTTGACCTAAAGGCAAACCCCTAATCCCTAACCCCCCAATCATCTTCACTTTTCTATGTGTAGGTTGTAGGTACGCGGCTGAGATTGAAGATCTGGAATCCTTGTGCAGAGACGAACAGATCCCCCTTCGTTTCGCGGATTTTTCGGAGGACCGTGGCGCCGGGCGCCATCGTCCCGACAACTTTTGCTCAAATTTGCAGGATAGCGCCGTATCGACATTTTACTGCTAGTTCCAGGTCCGCAGCTTCATACTGTATCCCTATCTCAGTTTATAAAGTGAATCTTTGTCACTTTCTATGCATTCCTAGCTCAATTCTTCTATGCACATTCTTTACAAAAGAAGGTAGCCTTGCTGTCTTAACCCTTGAAACTCATTTAGCATCCAATCTTGCATTGCGTGGGATTGGATCTTGTGGGTTTCAACCCCTCTTTTGAATGTAAAGTCTCCCCCCTAAGTGAAAACCATCGAATCCTAGCGAACCTCCCTTCTCTCTCCTTGGAGTTGGAAGAGGGGAGAGCAACTAGGGTTCGATCGCGATTTTTCCGCTTTACATTTTGGTGAACCCAACGTGAACATCCTTTCTGATTTTTCATGCTTAGATCTGAAAAAATTGATTACATTTCCATGTTTGATCTTTTGCAAAATTTTAGAGGTGATTGCATAAAAACCCTAAAATTTATTTTTAGTAATTAAACTTGTGAAATTTTTAATTGTTAATGCTTGTTTCAGATCTGTCCTTCTATTACAAATTATCAATTCATATCTATGTTTTAATTTTGAAAATTAAGTGGTTAAGTGTCAAAACCCTAATTTTTGAAACCCTCTTGATTCAACCTTTGTTCGACAATTTCACCGATCAAAACATCTCCAAATCAGCTGTAACTTTGGATTCCGCAATAAAATCACAATATCTTTCATCCCTGAAAATTTGGAAAAAAGTTGCGAGGACCATGGCGCCGAGCGCCATCGTCCCCGACATTTTTTCCGAAATTTCGGGAGCAAGATCTCACTGTATTTTTCTGCTAAAATCCAGAATTTTGGCTGATTTTATCAATTTTAACACCTTCAAAATTACAGTCAAAGTTGGTCTTGTGATTGCTTGGATTAAGGCTTTTAAACATTCAAAAATCATTGAAACTGAAATTTTGTGTCAAAATTGTGTTCTTACTGTCCTAAATCTGAAAAGTGCGTTAACATTCATTAAAAATTCCAGTGCTTTATTCAAATTCTTGCATTTTGTGACTTTTGAAATTAAGTGCTTAATTACAACAACTTTGATTTCCGCTTTCAAAATTGAATTTTGCGTGAAATTGAGTCAATTTTTAAATTTCAAAATTTGCATTGCTCTTGACATTCCCTCTAAAATCATAAAATTCAAAATTTCAGTTTCCCTCTCTTTTTTTTTCAAAATTCAAATTTTGCATTTTTCGACAATCTGGGTAGGGTTCAATTTTGAGATTGCAACTTTAATTTGGCCTATCTATAGATCGTAAAATCACTCAATTTTTTCAGATTGGCTTTAAAATCATCATACCTTTCATCCCTGCAAATTTTGAAAAAAGTTGCAAGGACCGTGTTGCACTCCGAGCGCCACGGTCCTGGACATTTTTTTTGAAATTTCGGGAGACTGTCGTGATTGCATTTAACAGCTTAAATCCAGAAGATTGGCTGATTTTACTGAAAATTGCTACCTCTAAAATCAAAATTTTCTCTCCTTCTCTAGTGCATGAGTTTTACAACAATAAGCCCTACTTACACTATTCCCGTTAGATGAAGCTGTAGAATTAAGTCTTTTCGAGGTTTAACTACTGAGGAGATGAACCTAATTTGAATAGCCTTTTTAACGAGGACATGGGTAATTCCTCTAATCCTCCTAATGATGAAGAAGCTCTCCATGAGGTTTCTGTAGAACAACTTTCGAAATTGGATAACCAATTTGATGATTTTCACCAATGGATGTCTCATGAGTACCCTGATAGTCAAGCTCTTCCTTTAATTGAGGGTCTAAAACGTATGCTTCAAAGTGATAAGAATGGAATTGATATTTTGCGTGGTATTTCACACATTGTGAATTCGAACGTGATGCCTATGAAGAGTTGTGCCGAAACTTTAGGTTATACACAACCTCCTACACGAGTCAATCATTCTATTCCTTTGATAACTTCTATTGCTAGCATACCTACCTTTACATCAAACATAATGGCTACTTCTACACAAGACATTCCTCCTATGATCACTAGTCATGGGGGCAATCCTTCCTTTTCAATTAACCCTCTTCCTTCATTCAATCCAACTTCTTCATTCACTCCTTCAATGAGTGTTCCTATTACATCTTCACAAATGAACATGATGCAAGGGGGCAATTCATTTAATCATTCCATTCCTCCTTGTAGTGTTCCTCCTATCCAATCATCTCCTATGACTAATTATCATAGGGTCCCACCACCTTACTCTTTACCTTCTTTCAATAACATAACACCTCCATCTCAATCTAACACATCTAATATGAACTCTTCGATTGAAGCGACCATTAACAATCTTGCACAAACTGTCTCTTCTTTACAGCAACAAATTGCCTCTATGAATCAATCTAAGTTTAGTGTGCCCACATTTGATGTTGCGAGCCCACTTTCTCTTGACATTGTCCGAGCTATCCCTCCTAAACATGTTGAAATCCCGCATTTGGAGCTTTATAATGGTAAAGGAGATCCTCTAACACATGTTAAGACTTTTCAAACAATATGTACTGATTTTGCTTATGACCCAAGGTTGCTTGCAAAACTGTTCACTAGAACATTAAGAGACAAAGCCCTACAATGGTATTGCTCGTTGCCTTCCTATTCTATTACTTCTTTCGAACAACTTGCAAATGCTTTCATTCAACAATTTCAAAACAATATAAGTCCTAAAGTTACTTTGATTGATTTAATGCATTGTAAACAAGGTGTTAAAGAAAAAGTGACTGATTTCATTGGTAGATATAAGCATTTGTATGCTCAAATTTATTTTCTAGTGCCTGACAATGATATTCAAAGAATCTTTATTTCTAATTTACAAAAAGATATTCGAGACAAACTTCTGTTTTCTGAGTTTACTTCTTTCCAATAGTTGTGTGCCACTCTTCACAATTATCAACTGACTGTGAGTCAAATGGAACAATCACATCCTATGGCTCCGAGTGATAAGGGTGATAGCAGTCAACAACCATTTGGGAAGTTTAAACCGAACAGAGATTCCATCAAATTCAATGAAAACATCATCAACAACAATGTGAACGCAGCATCAGGTGTGCCTCCTATTTCTAAATTTTTCAAGAAAGAAAGAAAGTATACTCCTTTGAATGAATCATTGCATAGTATTATGAATAAGTTATTGGAACAAAATGTGCTTACTCTTCCTCCTATAAGGCAAATTGATCCTGCAAAGATTACTTCACCTTATTTTGATAACAAAGCCTTTTGTCAATTTCATCGTCATCCTGGGCATGATACTGAAAAATGTTTTTCTTTAAAGGGTAAAATTCAAGATTTGATTGATAATAATACTATTTCTGTTTCTGGAGTGAATGATAAAGGCAATACATCTGTAGCTCCTCCTAATCAAAATCTTCAGATTTTCACTAATCCATTACCTTCTCATACCTCTAATGCGGTTGAGACTAATGATTCCTCTCTTTCATCTGATGGTCTTGTGTCTATGACTCCAAATGTGATTAACTTTGTAGAGCAGCAAGAAAACCCTAAAGAACCTTCCATCACATTTGATTCCAATGAAACCATTAGGGCACCTGATGGTCCTTTATACATAGTTGCAAAAGTCAAGAATACACCTTGCCGTGGAGTGCTTATTGATCCTTCGTGCATGGTTAATGTTATTACTGAAGAATTTCTTTTTACTTTGCAATTGAATCAAGTGATTTGTGACAAAACAGATGTGATTGTGAAACTATTTGATGCATTTTCTTCTCCTTCAATTGGTTCTATTACATTGCCTATTGAGGTCTATAACAAATCCCTTGATGTGAACTTTGCTATTATTCCATCTTCCGAACAATTTCGTGTGAAGCTTGGCTATCCTTGGCTATCTTCCATGAAAGCTATTGCTTCTCCTATTCATAAGTGTTTGAAATTTCCCCATAATGGTGAAGTTGTTACTATCAATCATAGCCTCTTTAAACTAGCTGAAAGAACCTCTAGTGTTTCTCTTGATTACTTTTGGCCTAAACAATTCCAATCTCTTCCTCCACGAAGTGATCATCTTTTCAAATCTTATCAAAAGTGGAAAACAGATATGATCCTATCTTTAAGTGAACCTAGAACACCTAAACTTGACATTCCTATCATTCTTGAGAAGGAAGTGCTTCCTTTGAAAGATAAAACTAATGTCTTTACTCAAGAAGATTCCCAACCCATCCCTATGGATGTGACTATGTCTATGTCTAATAAACTTCCTAAAAGTAGACCTATACCTCCTCGTCATGATGGACTTGGTCTCCTTCCTAAACCGAATATTCCTCCCTTATATGGAGCAGTCCCTCCTCCTTCTTTTTATAGAGAGAAGAGACCTTCTTCTTCTCCTATTATTCAACCTAAGAGACCACAACCTAAACACCCAAGTGATAGGGATGAGAATATTCCTCCTCCTCAATCTTCTTCACTTCCTACTAAGACTAGACGAAATCGTTCTGCACGTGAACGCCGACGAAAGCGTCGTCTTAGGGCTCAAGCAGCTGCTTCTCAAACTTTGCCATCTCCAAAAACACCTTCAATGAGCATTATTCCATTTTCTCCTCAGCCGGACATTGAGCCTAAATCTCCTAAACATAAGATGCATGATGATCTTGATCCTGTGCGAGTTAAAGATCCTATTTTTATAAATCTTGATGATGATATAGATGAAAATGTTATTCATGATGAAAATGTTACTCCTCTTACTTCTGATAGTGAATATGAACTTGTTGATATTGATAACCATTTATCTAATGAATTTTCTAAAGCACTTATCCTAGCTCCTAGACAAGAACAATGTGGCTCAGAACATGAACATAGCCCTTGTTTGGATCTTGTGATAGCTCCATCTGCTGTGTTGAATGTTCCTCCTCTAGCGTGTTCCCTACCTTCCCGAAACATTGATCAGCAAGATCGGGGGGTAGATGACGTGCTAGACTAGTTACATTAGCATAGCAAATTCTCTCCTCCTCTCTTGTGTTACTTCTTCTATATGTTATTGTCATTCTTCTATTTGTTGTCCTTAGTGTTGTCTACTTGAGGACGATGCAAAGCATTGAGATCTCTCGATCTCTCTCATGTTGACTCAAAAGACACATGTCTTCCCTTCTTCTAGGTGACCTTCCTTGATTGGGGAATGAAGAACAATTATGCATACATACATATGATATATATACATGACTTATCATACAACATACTGACCCCAAGGAAAGTGAAGTCACCTCGTGCTTTGTGTTTTGTGTCTATTATCCTTGGGCTTATCTCACACTTGGGGGCTAAATCCTTGCGATAACATGCTCCTTTCCTTTCTCATTCTTATGTGTATCACTACGTTAAAACAATCACCCCCGATGAGGCGTGTGCGATCGCTTTAACATAGGGGGGCATACATCCCGTTCATATCTTTTCAAGATACTTGAGAATTTCTTGGCAAATTTAGCTTTGCCTTGAAAATTTTTGATATCTTTCTTGCATGACTCATAGTGAGGGAACCTTACTACTGACAGTCATGGTTCTCCCTCGTGATCTTCCCTTTTACTTTGTCAATCGAAGTCGTAAGATCCTTAGTCCACTGGGGGCTTGGTGTGTCTTGCCTCCTTGACGTGGTGAAAGTTTTTCAATGTTGTTTCCTTGTACTTTACCGGAAGTATGAGCATACATACTCCCGCTAAAGTGGGGGCTAAATGTAGCGTCGTAAAATTGTGACACTTGCAATTTCGACTGCATTTCGGTCTTCACGATGGCCACGCAACACGCAACCTAAATGGAGACCCCGAAGCTTGCTCACGACACCAAAAACTGCATTTTTCAAGTACCTTGGCCTGAACCTCCTTGCACCCTGATGTCCCAGGAGGTGGGACCAGAGCGCCCAGTGCCCTGGTCCCTCAAGACCATGGCGCCCAGCGCCTTAGTCCCCGGGACCATGGCGCTGTCCTATTTTGGGCCCGGTCTCCTAAGGGGTCTCGGGTCTTTTTGTTTGCAATTTGGAAATTAACTTTCCTGGTCGGCCTAAGGTCAGGAAAATCAGTCTATCAGCGCTAATTGACAAGTATATAAACTACATTTTTCTCTCTCATTTGGAGATAACACATACATGACAGAAAAAATGTGGAAACTATACTCAAGCATTCAAGCATTCCTTCAAGCAATTGATCATTTCAAGTCTCCATTCAAGGCTAAGTGTTGCATTCAAGACAAGGATTCAACCATTGAAGAGGAGATCACATACTACTACAACATACAACATACAACATCTAAACCTTCGCACATAAGGATACAAACATCCTTAGAACAAGGTATTAGTACTTGTTTTACAGTCATTTACCTTTACAGCTCTTGCTCAATTCTTGGTTAATTCCAAAACCGGGGTTTGACCTAAAGGCAAACCCCTAATCCCTAACCCCCCAATCGTCTTCGCTTTTCTTTGTGTAGGTTGCAGGTACACGGCTAAGATTGAAGATCTGGAATCCTTGTGCAGAGACGAACAAATCCCCCTTCGTTTCGCGGATTTTTCGGAGGACCGTGGCACTAGGCGCCATCGTCCCGACAACTTTTGCTCAAATTTGCAGGACAGTGCCATATCGACATTTTACTGCTAGTTCCAGGTCCGTAGCTTCATACTGTATCCCTATCTCAGTTTATAAAGCGAATCTTTGTCACTTTCTATGCATTCCTAGCTCAATTCTTCTATGCACATTCTTTACAAAAGAAGGTAGCCTTGCTGTCTTAACCCTTGAAACTCATTTAGCATCCAATCTTGCATTGTGTGGGATTGGATCTTGTGGGTTTCAACCCCTTTTTTGAATGTAAAGTCTCCCCCCTAAGTGAAAACCATCGAATCCTAGCGAACCTCCCTTCTCTCTCCTTGGAGTTGGAAGAGGGGAGAGAAACTAGGGTTCGAGAGCAACTAGGGTTCGGTCGTTTGATATTTTTGAGAAAGGCATCATGTGTTGCCAGAACATTGACTTCATCAGGTCCGCAGTGTTGACAAAGCCAGTTGGCCGTTTTCGGAAATTAATATCTCTTCACTTGGGACTCGTCTTGAGAAACCGTTTGGTAGAAGTCATCCTTGTATATCAAAGTATACGCCTGTCAGATGGCGAGCTCTAGAAAGGTGTTTTGACAGGTTTGAAAATTACGTCTTCGCGATTAAATGCGAAAATTGTGGCGTAATTGCCTGAAGGTTGTAAAATGCGGATTAATGATCCGAAAACGATGCCGATCATTTCCAGAGGTATATTTTAGGTCCGTGAAGATATTCCAGAGGCCAGTTGTATGAAAACGAAAATTTTTTTAGTCGGACCCACTTTGGGGCCCGACCTGGCTTGATTGCAATTTGCCAGTGGAACGGTGAGAGGTGACTCCAGTTTATTGGTTGTTAATGGACATGATGGTGTATGTCTTGCATATTAGTTTTAAGCCTCAAACATTTCAGAGAGATGTCTCCACCAATGTTTTATATATTAAAAAATGTGAAGGCTTCAGGTCAAATGAATGGCAAATGCATGTTGTCAAGTTGAATGCATGTCTCCAGGCCAATGTTCCTTCCTCCATGAAGTGTTGCAGCAGCTACAAAAACTTTCAAACAAATGCATGTGCAACAGTCTTTCAATGAAAGGACTTTGGTAGGTGTAAGGTTTTAAGTCCACTTTTTGCCCATTTTAGCTTCTGCGTGTGGGGCTTGGAATGCTCATGAAGATTGTAAATTGGCCCGATGCATCAAAATCCATGGTGAGCGTAGGTGGAGGGCGCAAGAGGAATAGTAGAGGAGGCAACAGAATAGGAAGAAATGGTAGCAGTTCCTCAATTTAGACATCGCTCAAGGTGCTGGATCCAAAATTAGTTGAATATCCATAACCATTCCCAATGGCTCACGTGGTAAAGAAAGGGGGAGGGCAGATTAAAAGTTGAAGCTAAAGTAACAACAAGTATTATGGAGTAAAGAAGAGTGTTGGTTGGGCATTCAGAGCAGCAAACAACACTAAACCAAATTCAATGGCAAGCTGCATCAAATTTCCTTCTCCTCACGTGCCCCCCATATTCCTCCAACAAGGCTACGTGGTATGCTGCAAGGTATGCAGAGGATGTTAACGTGGATGGTGGGAGGGGGCATTTAAAAGGTTTTCAAACTCTAGCATATATCAAATCGCACTCCTCCTCCCTATGTGTGGCTTGGAATTAGAAGAACCTGCGTGGTAATGGAGCTGAACTTGGTGGCAGCATTAAAGTTTGTTGCAACAAATGCAAACGCCATTGATTCCTCCAGATCCTTCAGCGTGGCATGGGAAGGAGGCAAACTCAAAAGCTTTAAACCAAATCGCATTGGAAAATGAAACTTCCAGGCAATCACTCAGAGAACTCTTCAAAATGAAGCTCCAGGCTTAAAATGAATTATCCCACATTGGCTGTGCACTGGGAGCTTTTAGTATTTATATGCAAAAATGCACTATACTATAATGTCTAAGCCATAAAGGCTTTTGACACAAGGTGCCTATGGGCGCCCAAGGTGGGCCCATGTGCGAGCACGCTTCCTGAGGCGATGGAGGAGTTGACTGGACGAAGACCAAGTGGACCCCACGTAGGCACGCTTCCCGAGGCAAACAAGCAAAATTTTGCAGACGAAGGCCGGGTTAACGAGCGAGCAAGTCCGAGAGAGATCAACGGTGCGCGCTATTTCGCAAAGGGAAGATGCACATCATTTAAACCCCGCGAAATAGCGAAAGTGAACGAGAGCCGTCGACGTGGCGGGTACAGTCAGCGGTCCAACAGGCAGGTCCCGGTGAGGTGGCGCACAGGTGGCAGTCCAGTGGCGATGACGTGGCGGCCAAGTGGCAGTGACAAAGCAGATGGCATGGCGATGATGAGGTGTCATCCTAGGTGGCGTTCAGTCAACCCCATCAGCCAATCAAACCCTGCCACGTGGCAAGGTGTCAGAGCACATATGGAGGCAAAAATCAAATTTTAAATCCATAAATAATATAGTTCAAACTATAGAGAAATTCGAAAAATTTAAATGATGGGTCCATGTTAAGGATTAATTCGCCCAGAGCTCAATTTTTTGCCAAAGTATAAAGTGTTATATGTTTTCGGAAAGATCTCAGAGTGAGGAATCCGATTATGAAGTTAATTTTGACAAATGTGAGATATGTTAGAAGTAGTTTCCACGGGAACAAAATTTAGTTAGAGAGGAGACACTTGGCAATTCAGTTGTAGATTTGATTTTCTTCTCTCCTCTTTTTATTCCGAATTCTTCTCAGTGGTAAGGGTTCCAGAATTCTATGAGGAAGTGCTCCAGTTTTCATGGCTTCCATTTTCTGAAATTCTTGACCCAAACTTGTAAAGTTCTATGGATTTATTCAGGGTATAGAGGCTACATTGCAGGATGACAGATTGTTTTCTAATTGCAGGTCTTACTTGTGTCAGGCATGAGTAAATTTCCCATGATATTGTCTCTATGTATGCATTTAATTGTTATGAATTGAATCCTCAAGGAGGCTTATAATTTGTCATCTCAAGGAGATTGTATGACTGTTTGTAGGCATTCTTTAATGAAGAGTTTAAATTCTATAATCAGTCGTAAACAGTGGAATGTGTCCCAGATCTGATAATTTTATGAATGGATTGAGTAATGCATCAGTACAAGGTATTAATGCAGGGATATGTTGTAAGGAAAACTAATTTGCAGCTGTGATTAACATTTTGTAGTTTTGTGTGTGTGACTCTTGCCCAATGAATAAGGCACTGGTCTTTAACAGATTTGGGGATGGTTTCAGATCAATATTTTAAAAGACAAATCTATTTCCCTTTATGTTTAGGGGTGTGTGTTCCATTCTTTCCAAGATCTGTTTCATCCTATTGTTTGTACAGATCTAGCCAATCTGTAATGTTTCCTAACCTATTGAGCTTGTGAAATGATCTATCTGCTTAATGTTGATGCAGTTATGTGTTTGTAATTGTTGTATTTAGTGCATCAAAAGGGTGTCCCCCCCTAGGTCTAGCAGAACCTGAAGTGCAGGAGGATCAATTAGGGTCCTATGTTATGTTGTCCAAGCCCTGATGTGTTTTGTAGACTGAAATTGGCCATTTCATAGAAAGATTTGCAGGTGCTCTTGGGTTATCACTTTTGGTGAACAACACCTTCAATGATAATTTATCAGTTGTAGTCATAGGTGTGCTTACCGGTTCAGAGTTTTCCATGCCAAATTTCTTTATTAATTCCTTTAAGTACTTAGATTGTCATAAGAATATACCATTATCAGTCTGTGAAATCTGCAATCCTAAAGAGAATTTTATCTCTTTAATAATAGACATTTCAAATTCTTGCTGCATTTTATTAGAAAAATCTTTACATAATCCATCTTCTCCTCCAAAGATTATATCATCAACAAAAACTTCAATAACCAAGATGTCATCATTAGTCACTTTGTAGTATAGATTGTTGTTTGCATTACCTTTAGTGTATCCAATCTTCAAAAGATATTTGTCCAATCTAGCATACTAAGCTCTAGGAGCTTGCTTTAGTCCATACAAAGCTTTCCTTAACCTGCAAACCATATCTTTGTCATCTGTCAATGAAAATCCATTAGGTTGTTCAATATAAACTTCTTCATTCAAAAATGCACATTTAACATCCATTTGATATACTTTATAGTTCTTGTGGGCTGCAAAAGCCAAGAATAATCTGACTGCCTCAATTCTAGCTACCGGTGCAGAGGTTTCATTATAATCAACTCCTTTCTGTGAATATCCCTTACACACTAATCTTGGTTTGTTTCTGATTACCTTGCCATCTTCATTAAGTTTATTTCTGAATGCCCATTTAGTTCCAATTACATTTTTGTCTTTAGGCTGGGGATCTAATGTCCATGTATTGTTCTTTTCAATTTGTTCCAATTCATCTTCCATAGCTTTAATCCAATAATTATCTTCACATGCCTCATTAATTGATGTTGGTTCAAATTGATAAATAAGACATACCTCTTCATTTGCCAATCTTCCTCTAGTCATAACTCCTTGATACTTGTTTCCAATTATTTGATCTTCAGAGTGGTTCAATCTTACATACCAGGGTGTTTTTACTTCTTGTTGTTCTTTAGTGACTGTTGAATCCTCAAATGATGCTGGTGTAACTAGATCAACATTTTATACCAGTGTACTCATTATATGTTCATTTGTTATTATCTCTATTGCTGATTTAGAGTCCATGTACCTTGAATTTCCTCTAAACTATTCATCAATCTTCACATTTGCACTCTCAACAATTTTTTGCAATCTCTTGTTAAAACATCTATATGCCTTTCTCTTAGATGAATAACCAAGAAATATTCCTTCATCACTTCTAGGATCAAATTTGTCAATATACCCATCTCTTCTAATATAGCATTTACTTCCAAATACTCTGAAATATTCAAGAGTAGGAGTATTGCCAAACCATAGTTCATGAGGGATCTTACTAGTTTCACCTTTGATGAGAACTCTGTTGAATGTGTAAACTATTGTATTCACTTCTTCTCTCCAATATATATGAGGTAGGTTTTCTTCTGATATCATGCTTCTAGCTGCATCCAAAATAGTTCTATTTTTCCTTTCCACAACTCCATTCTACTGGGGTGTCTGAGGTGCTGATAATTGTCTTTCGATCCCATTCACTTGACAGAATGTATTAAATTCCTTAGATGTGAATTCACCTCCTTGATTTGATCTCAAACATTTGATTTTCTTATCGGTTTCATTCTCTACCATCACCTTGAATAGTTTGAATTTCCCAAAAGCTTTTGATTTTTCCCTGAGAAAAGTAACCCAACACATTCTAGAATAGTCATCAATGATTAGCATAAAATACCTATCTCCTTGTAAACTTCTAGTTCTTTCTGGACCACATAAATAAGTATGAATTAATTCAAGAGCATTATTGGATTTATCTGGTATACTCTTAAAATATTCTCTAACTTGCTTTCCAAATTGACATTCCTTACATACCGGATTGTGAGGTTTAGCAATCTTAGGTAAATCTCTTACTGCCTTAGTTGTACTGATTTTCACAATGCAATCAAAATTTGCATGACAAAGTCTCTTATGCCATAACCAACTTTCATCAATATGTGCAATTAAACATGATTTCTCATTGTTATTCAAATAAAAGATATTACCTCTAGTCTGATTACCGATTGCAATTTCCAAACCAGTTCTATTTTAGATTTTGCATTTACCATTCTTGAATTGTAACTGAAATCCTTTCTCAACTAATTGACCAACACTCAAAAGATTATGCTTCAAACCTTCAACATAGTAAAAATTATTAGTATTGTGCTTAACATCAAAAGATATAGTGCCTTTTCCTTTGATCAAATAAGCTTTATCATCTCCAAATCTCACTAGACCTCCATTGTATTCCTAAAAGTTTAAGAATTTACTTCTATCACCAGTCATATGATGTGAACATCCTGAGTCAATGATCCATTTATCCTTATCTTCAATTTTAACTGTCAGGGCCTGCTCTACCAGTTGAACACTAGGTGTCGGTTGATCTTCTGTTATAGCAATAACAACCCATCCATTGTCTATCAGATCCTCATCAGAATCATCAGTAACTCCTTCATCAACATAGTTACAAGATTTGTCTCTATTCTTCTTAAACTTGTATCTCTGATATTTAGAGTTAGGCTTATATGTTATTTTAGCTTCTTCTCTTAATCTTTCTTGTCTATCAGGACACCTAGAAGCCATGTGACTTTATTGCAGTCAAAACATTTAAATGGTGCTTTACCTTCATACTTACTTCCAACTCGACCTTTAGGCATTTTCCTTGCAAATAGTGCTTCAAGCTCTTCCAGTTCTTCATTCTCCTTTCTGATTTTGTCAAGTTCTCTTGCATAAAAGGCTTTCCAATCAGATTTCTTAGATGATGATGATGTTGCAGATGATGATGATGCTTTAAAAACTAAAACTGTCTTAATAGTAGCAACATGACCAAATTCCTCAAGTTCAAAAGCTGAAAGTTTTCCAACCAAAGTGTCTCTAGATACTGATACATTAGACATTATTCTGAATTGATTTATAGTAGTAACTTTCATTTTATATGTCGGTGGAAAAGCTCTTAAAACTTTAGAAACAATTTCATCTTCACTTAAGGTTCCTCCACAACATTGTATACCCAAAACAATTTCATTTACTCTTTCCATAAAAGTAGAAATCCTTTCATCTTCTTCCATTTTCAGATTTTCATACTTGACTTGAAAGCATTCATGTTTTGCAATTTTGACCGTGGAATCTTCTTCATTCAATGTTTCTAATTTGTCCCAAATAGCTTTACCAGTAGATCTATCTGATAATCCCATGATTTGCTGATCTGACAATGCGCTCAAAAGTGCTTCTCTTGCTTTGCAATCATTTTCCTCATCTTTAGCCAAGGTTGGTGGATTAGGTTGAACTTGAGTAGGAGCAGTATAACCATTCTTTGTAACATCCCATATGTCCTTTCCAATGCAATTCAAATGTGTCTCCATCCTGATCTTCCATATGTCATAGTTGGCTCCATCAAGTTTAGGTTTGTCCTTCCTGAAATAGTTAGAAGACATTGGATCTCCTCAAGCTGTTAAACTTCTGCAAAAAGAGGACTAAGCTCTGATACCAATTGTTAGGTCCTAGAGACAACTAAGAGGGGGGTGAATCAGTTGTCCAATAAATTCAAACCAAAATTAACTTAACCAAAACTTAATTCTTAATACTGATACACCAAACTTTATGCTGGTAGACAGTTTATCAGTTAATTGTAGTACCGGTAAAGATTGATGAATGAAACATAAAGACAATAATATCCACAACACATAACACAAATATTTGTATGTGGAAACCCTGTAAGGGGAAAAACCATGGTGGGAAGCCTTACCCACAATTAGATGATACTACTATAGATGTGTGTACAATATGGAGTTTGCACATGCAGAAAGGCCAGCTACCTAGAGCTCACTGCTCAATCACAAAATGGGAGTCACACTGACTACAATTGGATGGTTAAATCCAATGATAATGTACTACTTCAAAATAGCATCTTCATATGTTGGATTCAGTACTATTTTAGCTCTGATATGCCTTCTTCAAACCTTACTTCAATCTTGAATGATGTCTGCGTGTATAGCTCTGCTTATTTTCACATATACCTTATTCACACTTACTTACATTCCCATATCAATCTCACAAATAAGATCTTACATTTATACCATAACCTAAGACCAATTGAGTAGGTTGGCTCACTAAAGATATTACAATAAAATTATTTATAAATGAATCAATATCCGATGCATCATGTCAACTCAATGCATTTACAATAATAACAAATCATCTTCATAATGTCTCATGCTGATCTGGAATAGATATGCTTGTTGGTGCATAACCTGGACCTATTTGCCGGTAACAAATATGAAAACCTGAATAGACCAATGAACAAATCACCATAACAAGGTGTCCAAACAATGTCTTTGACATAACCAAGTAGTCTCCAAGTCATTCCAAGTGTCAGTGAACCAAATACCAGTGACCGTGCATAAGTCACTGACTTGCCAGCGAACATAATCAAGAGTCTCCAAGTGCTAATAAATGTTGACAATTGTTGACATCAATGACAAAACTATATCAACATATCCAAAATACCAACAAATAACACACAACTGGGTCCATCTACCAGTTCACAAACCCTGTCGGTTAACCCTAACCGGTTTGTCTTCAACCTTGCACTTTGCTTCTCTTCTGGTGGAACACCTAACTGGTCAGCACTCTTTCCAACCTACCTCATGCACATCTTCAATGGATGGGAGCCTTCTACTTCTGCACCTTGTCAGCTTTACCGATGGATATCTATGCCGATAGTATCTTTTGCATGTATACTGGTAAGATGTCATGCACACTGGCAGCACCAAACTTTATATTCATTTCGGCAACATTCTCTATCTACAATTGTTCCTACTTTGCATTCTTAATTATTTAATTGATTCTCCTATCAACTAGTTTGTCAAAGTGACAAATATATCCTTCTTTCTCTATACCAGTAATACATCATGTATGCCCTTGCAGATTCAGTACACAGCCCTGATCTCATGCACCTAAGACAACTTAGTGTTTCATTGGTTGATCTGGTGTGAGCCTTCAATCACTTGCCTTCTACTCTTATGTCTTATCTCAGAGGACTATGATGCATTTCATACATAATAGGAGATAAGATCCACTTATTGGTGGGAGTGGATTCTTGTCATCCACATTCAACATTGCACCAATAGGGTTTCCCTGTTTGAGCAAGCATATCTTCAAATAGGCACATGTGATCCAATTGGGCACACTCACTGTCTGTCATCTCTTCATTTGGTGACTACATCTTTATCCAGTGGGAATCTTTCTTTTTCACATCCAAACATCATACCAGTTGGCATATCTGCATTATCTCACCCTGCAGATCCACATGCTAGTTCACCCTGCTTGCTCACTTGTCGGTTGGAAATAATGCACTGCCAACATGTAACTTACTGGTTGTTATCCAATATCGGTGTCCAATACTTATGTCTTCAACACAAGCCAACACTAACTTTTGTACCAGTGACTCCTATGATTATTATGCTAGATGACATCAATGACACCATTTACGGTATGCATCAATGACAACACTTCTCATCAATCTCCCATACCGGTTATATTCCTATACCGGTTGACACCAATGACAACACAATGCCAACACAATTCCTATGGGAAAATGAATTTTTTCATATGACCTCTTTTATAGAATTGCTTTGTTGCCCTATTAATAGCCAATGAAGGGCACTTATATTAATTCGGTCTCCATTGCTATTTAATTGAATCACATTTTTCATTGCATGATTGGATTCCTAAACGTCACTACAAATTTTGAGAATTTTTTTCTTTGTCACGCCTTCCATCCAATATTTTTCATAACGTCTCTGTTATATTCTTTCCAATATGCATAGTATCAAACAAATGCACAATTTGTAGCTTCTCATAGTAGGGCAGCCTACTAATTGTCTAGGATAACTTTTTAGTCTCTTTGGAAGGTGGTAATTAATGCCTTGACAACCTTCATGAAGCATATTGTGTGTGTGAAAAGTGGATTTGTATCTGTATCTATATCTGAATACACAACACTTCAATTAAGTCATTAGATGCATGGTTAGTACACCAATAATCAATGAATAATAAAACCATTATAAAATGACCTATTGCCTTCTAGTGGATGTGAGTTTAGTTTTTCTCTCAGATTTCTTTATGCAACACCAGTGACTAGACAACACCTAAATGAAGGATTTAATCTATATGGGTATGAAATTGATCTAAATGGATGCAAGATATGCAAGATTAAGCTAACATTATTTAAGCAATTTATCCATCTATATGATTCAAGAAATGTGATTAAGATAAATGCAATATTCTCAATAGACCTAGAGAAAAAACAACATAATAACAATAATCTCTAGAGTTATAATATATGAGATATGAGAGCTTGAATTTATAGAAAATCCAGAGAGAGACCAATGGTCAAGATCGATCAATGATGAACGATAGAGATTCTCCAAGAGGAAGTACAATCTAGGTGAATTGATGTGATTGACTGCTTTTTTCATCTTTAAAGGAAATTGAACTAATTTTAAGATAAAATAAAAATAAAAAACCTATTTATTCCATAGTTTATTCAATTTTGATATTTAATTCATTTAATTGCTTTTCTGAGATTTTTCAATTTAATTCCATTTTTTATTTCTTTTCTTAATTTTAATTCTTTTTCAAATTAATTCCTTTTTCCAAATTAATTCTTTTTTAATGATTTAATGGCAAATTGATTTATAATTAAATATTATAGGATATTTAATTAAATAAATAGGACAATTGATTAAAATGATTTACTTGAAATGATTAATTAATTAAATAAATATTTAATTAATATAGAATGATTTATTTTCCATGTGACATTGATGATTGAGAATTAATTAATTAGGTTTTCTTGATTGATTTAATTTGTCTTTTGTTAGGACCTTTGTGATGAAGGCGAGATTAGGGGCCCATGGTTTAGGAGACCATTTTTAGGGTATTACATTTACCTCTCTTTGAATTGACGTGCGAGCAACTCATTAATTAAAAGAAAATTTAATGTCAAATAGATTATCAGTTCTAAACTTGACGGATCATGAGCGGATGAAGAGCGAGATGTTCAGCTTGATTCGAAGCGATGAAACTGAATAGATTGATTAAAGTGATACCAATCCTAAACTTTATTGAACTAGGACCAATAAAGAGTGTGATACTGATCTTGAACTTGATGGATCAAGAAATGAGTATCGATCTAGAACTTGATTAAACTAGATTGAGTGAAGAGACAAAACCAATTCTGAACTTGATTGATGTAGAACCGATTAGTGAAATGAAATGTTCAGCTTAATTTGAAGCGATGAAACTAAACACTAACTTGAATTAAGCGCGATTCAGATGAAGACAATATCAGCTTGATTTGATGCGATGCAACTGATATTCCCCTAGAAATCAATTTTATTTTGAAGAACAATAAGGTTTTGTTTGATTAATCTTTGATTAAGAATATTTTCTACTCGACTTTATATGAAGTTTTGAAAAATTTCTTGACTTTTGATGATGCAATCATTGATAATGATGATGTAATTATCATGCACCCTCGAGAGTGAAATTGAAAGATGGTGAGGGTACAATGATTTTAGGCAATTGAAAGGATAAAAAGATTTAATGATGAGAATCTGAGCATGAAGATGTATTGAGAATTCAAGTTGAAATTAGAATTGATCACAACAAAAAATGATGAGAAAAAGTGATTTGCAGATGAAAGTACCAAGTGGTCAACGTTGTGAGATTTTGACTAGAAAAATTATCTGAATTTTGATTTTGATCCCGAAAATGGACTTAGGATGGGTGATTTAGTCAAAGGTATAAGTTTCACGTTTGAAAAATTAGGGTTTTCTATATAAGGGGTGAAAAGGGTCATTTTTATTTCATTTCCACTTTTCAAAGTTTAAAAATTCAAGAACCTTCTCTGGAGAAAAATGGTATTTCTTGAGAATATGCACTGAGTCGAGCTACAAAGACGACATAATCAACCTAGGAATTATCCCCTTGTGGTAAGTGATCGATCTTTAGCTTCTTAAATTTTTGAATTTGTGAATTTTTTTTATGAATTCTCATTTTAATTTTGTTTTAGTTCGTTGTCAGTTGTTTCGTCGTACTACCAAGTAGGATTTGTCATACGAGTAACTATTAAATAATGGTTACTCATATAAAGTCATTTGTTTTATCATTCTATAGATACACACAGGTCATATGAGACATTTCATCAGAGTGTGTTTAGTCGTACTATGTAAAATAGTTACTCATATCATAGAGTTTATTCGTACTGTTCAAAATATTTACTCGTACGATTTGTTGTCCCTCTTTGTTTACTCGTTTGAAAAACAGTGATCAATTTTTAGCATCAAAACTTGAAATTTTGATTTTCATGATTGATTAGTTTGATTCATGGGCACTTTTGACAGCTTTCTAACTCAATTTGTAAGGCATACTAATGAGTTAATGTTTAATTTGGTAGGTTAGCTTGTTAGACATATAGTTTTGGTGTACCTATCCATCGACCATGAGATTAGTTCGACAACTCTCTGATGCTTAGAGGGCTCATATTGAGGCATGTGGCTTTGGACACTTGTTGCAGATGTCAGATATTCATGTGAATCATGGATTACTGAGTGCATTAGTCAAGAGATTTTATTCTGAGCATAACACGTTTCACCTGCCTACCAGGGAGATGACTATCACTCCCAAGGATGTATAAAAGATTTTGAGGATTTTGTTTTTTAGGGGGCAGAGTGGATTATAATTCATCTCTATAGGTGGGGATTACAACATTATGCAGGGTTTTACAAGATGACAATCTAATAGTCTGATCCATTTCATGGGCTGACCTGATGAGCAGATATGGAGGGAGATTTCATGTTGCTTGTGTGCTAGCTGGATTGATAGGATGATTTGTTATGCTAGATAGAGGTTAGAAGGGGTTCTTAAATGGATGGGGGAGGATTTTGGAGATGTTAATTGCTCAGCCAAGGAGATTAGGTTATGGATCTTGCTTCCTGGCACACATGTATCATGAGATGCATGAGATTGCATATCGAGATGCAAAGAGCATGGCTGCTGGAGTTCTTATTCCATAGATATGGGCATGGGAGCATATCCTAGTGTGTAGGACAGTGGTCGATGATTCAAGAGAGGTACATCAACCCGTCATGTGTTGATATTTAGGTTACTTGACATAACCTCATCTGGGCAAGACAGGTTTCTGGAGATGCCAATTGGATGACTAAATTGCAGTTGTCTAGAGGTCGTACAGGGGATTAGAGGAGTGGGATGACTGGAGGCATGAGTGGAGATTTATGTTTATGACACGCCCACTCATTGGGAGATCTCAGATGATTATTGAGTGTTCTTTTGTTATCTGGGTGATGAGATAGTACAAATGAGTGTAGGATATTTCTAAGGAGTTTACTGCTTACGCTCATTTTAGGGATGAGGAGAGGAAGGGATGGCATCCAAAGTTATCTTATGCCCAAGAAGTACAAGAGATGATAGCCCTTTAGCAACAGCACTGGGATTATTTAGAGGATATTGATGATGCGAGGGTGACCCTAGAGTACAGGGATGAGTCCTTGAGACATCCATTCTCGCAACTTACAGATCCAGGAGAGTGAGTGCCTCAGATTGATGAGGGTGGAGAGGACATACTAGCTCAGGTGCAAGGGCAGGCTCAGGTACAGGCATAGGCATAGGCACAAGTACCAAGATAGAGAGGAGATCCACCTAGGCAGGGCGAAGGTGATCCTGGTGCGAGTAGTAGTAGGGCACCAATGATTGGTCAGTAGCGGAGGAGGGGAGAGGGTGGTTCATTGGGTGCAGTCAAAGCTAAGGGAGGTGGAGCTAAGGGTGCAAGGGTTATAGGTGATATTCACAATGAGGGGGAGATGGGAGAGAGAGATGCCCCTCAATAGGTGTGACAATAGAGAGATGAGTTAGCTGAGGGAGGAGAGGAGGAGATACCCTAGGGACAGACGCCAACAAATATGATCTGTATACTAAGAGGGAAGGTGAGGACCCTCTAGACATGGCTAGCAGTTGTGCAGACGCAAGCTACAGAGCATGACCAGAAGATTCATAGATTGAAATCAGAGCATGATCAGAAGGCACAAAGATTGAGAGTAGACATAGTTGCCTCCTATTGTGAGGTCCTACATCAGTCTAGCCGATTAGCATATTATGTGGCATCATACAGTGTAGTAGTGCCGGTAGACAGACATGTGGCTTCTTACTCACAGTACATGGTGAGATCAGAGGGAGAACAAGCACCTATATAGATCGATGTTCCATAGGCACCTCCTCCTCCATGAGGTGATGAGGGAGAGGGACAAAGCTAGATTTTATAGGCTATGTATTATTTTGTACACCCCATTTTTGTAGTTTAGGCAATTCTTGCCCTGATAGACATTATTTATGATAGTTTATATCATTTATGCCCCTTTGACATTGATATTTTTTTATGATATATATAGGTCACATGATTTGATCTCATTGTTCTTGCGTTGACTTATATGAAATGTCCTTCTATATGTATTTTTCTATGTGATGTTCTAAAAGAATGCTTTTTTTCTTTTTAAGAATGTATGTAATACAGATGAATATGGATGCTTTTGTTTCTTTTTCATATGCAATAAATGATAAAGATGATGAGCTAATGATGTAAATGTATATTTTTTTGTTTTTCATGAAATAATATGAATGCAAATGAATGCTTAATGAACTTATGGATCTATATATTATATACTCATGAATGTAGTGAACATTTCATGTAAGATTGTAGATTTCGATGCATAAGAACTCAATCATGTTAATAAAGTCAATTTGACCACTTGGCGAAGAAATGATGATTGTTTCGAGGTCAAGCTCTCATTCAAAGAACAAAGAGAGAGATTTTATTATGTTGAAATAACTTGTAATGCATAAAATTAAGAATGAATGCAACCTAAAAATGAGTCACTAGATTTTAATTTTGATGTGTTGAAGGATGCTACTCCACAGGGGGAGCAACATAGTGGAGCTTGGAAGCTTGTGCCTCCACTTTGGCATTGTTGTCAAAGGGGGAGAAGATGTATGGGGGAGAAGATATATGGCAGTGTACACACTGACCAGTCCAGATGGTGGTGGTTGTGATCTTTGAATCAGTATATGACAACCGGTATATGTTATTGAGCATGGAGCAGATACTGAGCAATGATACACTAAGTATTTCCATCAATGCCAAAGGGGGAGATTGTTGGCATATGATGAAGTGGTGACAAAGTATGTTGTCATTGATGTCAATAAGTTCTCAAGAAGATACACTAGTATGCACCAGTATGAAGATTGGAAGTGGTTTTGGTCAACCGGGATAGAGTGGACCGGTGTTGGGGTTCACTAAGTGTGATTACCAGCTGGTAGTCTCTATTCAGTTCTAGAGTTTCCGGTATGGCCTGTGCAGTGCAATTGATGGTGTTTTGCAAATGTTAAGAATAAGGATTAGGATACCACATCATCTATGTACACGTGAAGGATTTCCTTAAGGATTTTGCGCATGGAGATTGAATGCATTGAATGCCTACCTCAGGAATGCGTGATTTTCTGAGCGATGTATGAAGAGTGCGTGATGGGTTACCATTTTCCAAATGTAGTGAAGATCAAACGATGTAGAATGACTTGTGATCTATTTGAGATTGTTTCATTCTATGCAAATTTTTTTTGAATGGTCAAGATTGGACCGCCTATAATTGTAAACCTAAAATGTTTTGGGTTTAGGGTTTATGCACTGACCTAATTGTTATCTATAAGGTCGATGATGTCTGTTATTGTTGTTGTTGGCAAATGTTGTGTTTGTCTGCATGTTGAGATACTTGCCAAACCAAAGTGTGAAAGCTGCAGAGTGTGATTGCAGAGGAGAGGAGCTGAATAGGATCTACCTTAGCAAGTAGTGTTGTTATCAAATCAAAGCTTTACCTATTGACTTCTAACCATTTCAACAGAAGGAAAATCCCTTGACCAAGTAGCTTTAACAGGATTGTTGTAAATCCTCTAACTAGGTAACTCAAGTTCATTGAGTTCTTTAAATCCTCTAGCAAGGTAACCTTTAACAGGGTATATGGCCTTCCCTTAATCAGGTAATCTTTAACAGGATCAGTTCCTAATAGAACCTTATTGTAAAGTCTTTAACCGGACTAGGCTCTCTTACTGCGTCATTTTTTCCTCATGACAAGAGTGAGTCATCATATAAAAATTCTATTCAGAGTCCTTGTTTTTCTTGTTAGACCTCGGTTCAAGCCCTTAGTACGTTTGTAAATCGTATTTCAATAAAAAATGTCGAGTTTTAGTAATTGGTTGAACTTTGTGAACATGTTGAATCATCTTGAATCGGGTTCAACAGGTTCATTTAGGTTCCACAGGTTCCTAGGTGTTCAGGGAGGTTTTCATACTAACATTTTCTTTAAGTGTCTTGCAGCGGCTCTTTAAAGGTTTTTTGTTTGGTAATGTGTTACATCATCTCTCTCCGGGCGTTGAACTCATTGAACCAAGTTCAAGAGGTTCAAACATGTTCAACATGTTCAACATAGCAGAAATGGTCAGTAGCTTGGCATAATTAATATTCTCGGTAAAGATTTTCCCTGAGCACAGCGTACACCTTGAACTACTTGAACTCTAATGAAGTCTGTTCAGGATGTTCATGTGTGTACAAAGTTGGTGGGTCCCGCGGGTTAAATGATTTGATGGTGCATTCATTGCCAAATATGAGGAAGGTGAACCATGTCTTAAGTGACTTCAATCCTTGGCTTTTCAAAGTAAGTAATCATTTCGGGAACTAGCGGTTACTTCAAAAACGCCGCCATGCATTCAATGCATGCGTGCGATGTCCAATCCACAAACTTAACACACTCAGTCTGACAATTGGAATTATTGCATTTAATGGTTCCGTATCATTTCCCTCACTATAAGGTATGAAGGATCATTAGTACTCTGCATCTTGTTCCTCGTTACTATGGTTTTGTTTTTCCTAGATAGGAGTCTTGTTTGCTGCTAGTCGCCGTCTAGTTGTTCAACTGTGAAGGTGAGTCCTTTTCTTGTTCTCTCCAGTAGTTTTTACTTGCATTTTCTCTCTCATAGAAAGGTTTGCTGCAACCAATTAAGGCTTATTGCTTTGAATTATGAAGTCCACGCTGCATTTGTTCGGGAATGTTTTTAGCCTTGCATGTACTCAACCCATAGTTAGCAATACCGACCTAAAAGGGGAAAATCTTGAGGTTCTAAAAGAGAGGGTGTTCAAGGGAATTGAAAAATCTTTTGGTGTGGAGATTTTGAGTAGCGGTCTCATAGAAGCGGCAGCTTTTCCCCCAGCCATTCCCTACCCAGAATTGATTTGGGAATGTATCGCTAGATACGACCCAGTCTCTGAGACCATTAGGAGAGACAATTGTGAAACCCTTCTTGCCATAAATCGTGAAGTAATTTTCTCCGTCTTCAAGATACTTGATTACCAGTTCTCCAACTTTTCCCTTGCTTAGTCAATCACCAAGTTCAACGCAGACAGAACTGGACACCATAACAATGTAGCAAAATTATGGTTGAAGGTTCCTCAAAGAGGTGGTTCCAGATTACCCAAGAATCCTAATAAGAATGACATGTTGCCTCACGTTCATGATGTTATGCTTTTTTTGCACTAGGACAGAGGGTCTACTGAAGCTTACAGCTTCGATGACTGGATTTATTGCTACGTGCAGCTGGTTTTAGAAGGGAAGCAGTATCTTGATTGGGCTGAGTTGATTACTGATTCAATGAGGGAACAATTGAGTATGGCTAAACAGTTCAAATAGAACTTCTTTATGTCTTCGTATCTCTTGTATTGTTTGGTGTGTGTTAAGGAGTTAGTTGGAATACCAAAACAACTCACTTAGGAGGATGTTCCTATATACGAGTTCTATCCCATGCTACAAAAGGATAAGGCCTTGCAGGATTTCAAAAGGGTGCACAATGCTTTTCTAGGCGACTTGTGCCATGAATTGAAGAATATGAAAGCCAAAAGAATCTTCGATGATGCCCAAACATTGATAAAGAGGTTTGACAGTTTCTATATCCAGTTTACATGCTTTTGTTATATAAGGATAGGTGGCTTTGAAGAGGAGCCCTTCAAGCTCCCTCACTTTTGTTCAGATTGCTTTGTTCTAGCAGAGATATGTAGGCAGCTGACCTCTGTAATAAAAAAGGCACAACCTAGGGATAAATGGGAGGGTCACTTTCCCATCCAATTGGGCATGTTGTCCTGCAGTTCAATGTCCGACGCTTTGAGTATTGGAGCATATCTCAAGAATTTCAATTTTTCCCTGTATCCTGAAAGGAAAGGTTTTGATAATAAGGGTTTTTCCCAAAGTCTTGGTCTAATGCCATACCTCCCAATGCCGCAATTAGAAGACTTCTGGGAATATTGTAGTGATGAGCTCGAGGTTTTTAAAAAGGAAAATATGAGGATGGTGTTAGAACAAGTTGTTTCATTACAGGTAAAGCTGGACATTAAGGGGATCGAAGAGGACTATCTAGAGTTGTTCGAACTAGGATACTTAGCCCATGCAGAAAATGAAATGCCTCCAATCGACTGGGACAAGGAGGAGAAAGATGATATACAGTTAAGGACCCAAGGAGTTTTGGAGAGGACCACGGCGTGGGTTTCCAGGAAGAAAGCAGCAAAATTAGTGTTAAGTCTAATTCTGCAAGAAGTAATGAGGTCCCTCTACATTCACCAAAGCATCTTTCTAACAATGCTTCTATGTCTGTTCATGCAGGTAATGATAAAAAGCCACCCTAGCTTAGACATAGGTCTAATTTTGCTTTGGATTTTTGTACCCCTTGACATACCCAGTCTCGAAGTGCTGCTCAAAGAAAGATGGATCAAGCAAAGGATACAGGGCTAAAAGATACGATTCTTGATGCCCAAATATTTGAAGTTGAGGACCTGGATAGCGATATTTCTAATGCCCTGGATTCTCATATGGTGATTGTGGCCATGACACCACCTTCCAAAGTGATCAAAGGAACAACTAGTTCCAGTGCAACTCCTAAGTGGTTGACCACTTCAGTGAACAGAAAGCAAAATTTTCTTCCTGTGACTATTCTGATTCAAGAAATGGTCGTTAAGTACATAGAGAAGGGCCCCAAGCCAAAAATATTCAAAACCACCACCCACTTAGATAATGATGAAGGAATTGGAAAATAGGTTGCTGAAATCGCCTCATACAATCCCAAGGATGAAAATAAAGAAGCTAGCCCTGATGATTTTGAGATCACAAAGGTGGAGCTGGGAAATATGAGTAGGGACTCAGACAATCATTTCTTCCTAGTATCGGCAAAGAAAATGCTCACCAGATCAGAGAAGGATGGGCATGAAAAGAGAGAGCTAAAGTGACACATAAATATTCTTGCCTGGTTCATCGACAACATTGGTTGCTTTGGGGCACTCCCTAGATCTCATGCTACAGAGAACTTTGACCCAACTTCACCAAAAAATAAAAAGTTAATGAGCCAAGTTCAATGGGCCAAGAGTATTGCAAAAGCCATGGAGAAATGGATTGAGGGAATAGTCAAGGACGGGGAGAAGTATATCACCGACTCCCAGAAGTTATGTGATGAGATACAGAGTCTTATTGTTGAAGTTCAAAATCAGCTTGTGTCATGGGAGAAAGAGGAACACAAATGGTAGAATATCTTGCCTTTGTTCGCCAAAATAGAAGAATATGGGGTTACCGGGTTTCTAATGGAACACTCAATCAAACTGGTAGCAGATGACTGTTAGCTCTTTGTCTTGAAGAGAACCATAATGTGGCGGGTGCTTACCTTCAAGTCTGTGATCTCCAACGCTAAGACCTCTGTTTTTGAGCTCTAGGATCTCCAGTGCAGTATAGTTAATGACAACAAGGTGGTTAACCCTGACCATGATTGGCAATTGGGGATTTGTGGGTTGAACACACAAGATGCAATCAGGGCTTTCTGGATAAACATGGAGAAAATCAAAGCCAAGGGTAATTTCACTCCAGAAGATATAACAAGAGTGGCTAGGATTGAGTCTATGACCTTCATTTGAAATGATCAGTTATCGAAACATGCTGAAAAGATGGTGAAGCACCAGTGGAATAAGGAAGCGATGAAGGCAAAGCTCAATGTGATGAAGGTTCCGAACCAATCCATTATCCAGGAGCTCACAACCACCCATGATGCCCACGAAAGCGAAGAGGATGATGGTGATGGGAAAGTGACATAATACATTGATCCAAGCCTGGTTTCCTTTATTTATGTAATTTCTCATGTTTATGCAAAGACTTCAGGACATCTGTCCCAAAATACATTTTGTTGGTTTCATAAATGTTTTGGGGAAGGTCAAGTTTTCAGGGAGACCTCCCCTGTTCTAAAAACTATAAATTATAGAAAGATAGAGAGAATAGGGGTTAGATTTGGTGACAAATTTTGGTGAGTTTTTGATTTCCCTCTATCTTGTAAATTTTATGTTTTGTCAAAGGAAGAATCAGACTTTTAAATCTGGAATGGAAAAGGATTTATATGTATTATCGTGCCTTTGTCGCATAAGAATATATATATACAAAGATCATACTATTTTTGGGAGAAGGAAAATCTGTGGGTTTTGAATCTATGTAGACACATATCTTTTCATATGCTTATCTAATCAAATAACAGTAATGACATTTCTATTGCAGAAAATTATTATTTTTCTAGTGCTCTTTCCTTTGAGTGTTTGTTTTTAAGAAAAGATTTGTGTTTGAGAACAGATTTGGTTTCTATTATCTGTTCATTTTCTTATTGGAATTGTGGGAACGATGTTCTGAACTTTGATTCAGTTACTTCCATCTCTTGCATTGAAAAGATTGGAAAGATATTTTTTCTTAGAAATACATGTGAAATATTGGCCTCTCATCCAAGAATGAAGTAGGCAGCCTTACATGCTTTCAGGTTAAAAGATACTACTCAAATAAAATTAATTAGATTATTCCTTGAATAACTGAAATAGGGAGCTGTACCTATGGAAAATTCAGAGGGAAGTGGTTTATATAACACTTACCCAACTGTTTAGTTGAACACTTGTCTTTAAAAGAAGGCGACAGAGTTTAAAATTGATCATTTTAAGAAAGGACAAATCTGTTCACTAACAGGCTCCTAACAGAGCGGACTTCAAAAGAGTTCAAAAAAAACTTGTGGGTATTCATCCCCACAATAGTTTTTCCCATTTGGGTTTCCAAGTGAAAAATTTGTGTGTTATGAGTTGTGCATTTTTCATGTGATGACTGAGTATTCTTTGTTTAGGTGATTATGCATGCAGAGATAATAGTTATGGTATTACTGGTACAACACATGCATATGTATGTTGGTGAAGTAGTTATTGTGTTGAATGATATTTGAAGTATTCAGTTTTACTGGTCTTGATGTTTGAAGTCTTACTGTGTTTAATCGGTATTGCCATTGTTAAGTTCATTGATGAAGACAACCGGTTATCATTATTTTAACTTGATAAGTTGTTGAGAAGTTTTTGTCAGTACTGATTCACCTCCCCCGTCTCAGTACCAGTTAGCGTATTTATTGTTCATCATTATTCATCACCTTAATCCATTGGGTACGTGAATTCATATTGCATTAGACCATACTTGTGACAGAATTTATCTAACAGCATAAAATCAAAGATAATATTGCCTTACAATATATCATGTTTGTAATCCCCACCCAAAACTAGTTATGAAAATCCCTGTAAAGACCCCTATCAGTCTGGAAATTTGTTTAAGCATTTAATTGGCCTATTAGACCAAAGCATGAACAAAAGGTTACATACACCACAATAGTGCAATGAATGACAAAATCTTTGATAATATGCATTCAAAGCATGATAGAACAATACATTGGAGAGAAATGGGTTTGAATCATATATTCATTCATTAATTCTATTATCTCTATAAGAATACAATTCATACATAACTCCTTCAAGAGCCTACAAAAATCATAGACATAAGACTCTTTTCTAATTTTTTCTTTATAAAATGACCTCTTACAATCCTTTTGTTTCACCTAAACTTTGTTATTTGGAAACAGAAATTCAAACACATAAGGGACCAAAATGTTTGAACACCGTCTCATAGCCCTGAATTCCCTTTTATAAAAAATAAGGGAGCAAACAAGCTTCAGGCCAGAGGAGACACCTATCATCTAAGAATGACTATGCGTAACTGCATTCTGTTATACAAAACAATCATCCTCGAACTTGTTTATACTAGATCAAAAGTTGCAGCCACCTTCTTCAAAATTCATGATGGAAATTACCCCCATCCTGCCTTATGGGTTGCAAAATATCTATCACTAGAAAACAAAAATAGTTATACAAACAGTTTACAACTTTCTATTCATTAGTAAAATACACACTACTCCACGCGCTATAGTCTTCATCAGATGGCCAATTGAAGTTCATTACTTCATCTTCTTTTTCCTTATATGGAATATACTTAACGCCTACTTGGTTTGCCTCTCTTTCAAAAGTTTCAAAAAATAGCCCTGTAGCAATTATTTTATCCATACTATCTTCTAGCATATTCATATTTAATCCATCACAAATAATTTCCACCTGGGTATTGATGACTCTTTCTACCTCTTCCTTCCAAAATTGCAAGGCTTAATTGCCCCTTCTCTATCTTCAATATCTGGCAAAAGAGTTTGTCCAAATTCACTAAATCTCTTCATCAACTCCCTTATCTTTCTTTCAATGTTTTCTGGCAAAATTTGGGCTTCCTGCATTGACTTTACCAACAAATATGTTGGCTGGAGTGCATGTATTTTCACAACATAAAACTTAGATGCTATAGACATAAATCTGAGTTCATTCCCTCTTTGTAACCACTTTGTAAACATGGGAATTTCCACTTCTTTATCATCATTAAACTTTTGAATAGCATAAAAAAGAAGAGAATATAAGGTATGGATACTATTTAACCAGCTTTCAACTTTCTCATTTAAATGAGTTAGCACTGAGCTAACTATATCCTTCTGCTGCTCGGCTGATTGATCCTCTGATTCTTTGAGTTTATTTTCCAATTCAACTATCTTCTCCAAAAGATAAGATTCAATTGGCTCAGTGGATCTTGTAGTATCAGGATCATCATCATCATATGGGACTAATACCATACTAGGGACATTAGTACTTATGTTCATCTGAGCTGCTTCTCCTTCTTGGGCTATAGGCAATGACCTGGACGTTGATGGTTCAGACAACCCTATAAGTGCAGGATAAGGAACCTTTATTTGTCCTTGCTCCAAGAGTTTCACTCTCATTTGCAACACCACACATCTTTTCTAAGATGCATTATAATCATTAAAAAGTTTTTCAAATTTCTTTATTAACTCAACTTTCTCTAAAGCTTCTTGTTTTGCACTCTCATGTGCTAGCTTAGCAACATCAATATTTAAATTTGTAGTCTCTACACTTGATGTATCGGCTAATCTCTTTATGATCAGGCTTCCCCTTAAGTTTTGATTCAAGTCACTGATGTTGGGCTTTCTAGGTCCTTCCTCTAGTGCCCATATAGACAAGGTTGCATAATCATCTACAAAGTCTGATCCTCTCAATGCCAACCCTGCTTCCTCTTCCTTTGATTTCTTAATTGCATCAAATGCAACTACATCTACTATATCCCACTCTGGTAGTATCAAGACTCCAACTTGACTTATAATTTTCCTGCCCTCATCAGCAGTGATTTCCTTGAACTCTTCCTTCATTTCACTTTTTACTTCCACGTGGATTTATTGGTCTAATCTTTCTGGCCTTTGGGACTTCCTCTCAGCAATTCTTCCTTTGTATTCATCAACCTTTGTTTTCCATACTAACTGCAAAAAGGCTAGGCTTTTTACAAATGCATCATCCTTAAGGAAGCTATCACATGCCTCTTTACTTGCATCATTGAAAGCTTTACCTTGAATATCCAAGGGAGTATGATCCAACTCCAAATTAGGAGGCAATACAACTATACCCATTTTCATTTCTGCACTTGTTGCAACAAACCTATCTCCCTCCACTTGATATTCATCTTATCTTACTAGTGAAAAGGATACAACTGATGGTGAGGGACTTTTGCCAGAATCTTCAAGATCAATAATCTTAATTCCTTGAAAAGGCTTAGTCTGCATCTTCGGGCATGGTTCTAAACTCATCACCTTTTTATCTTTCCTCCTTATCAATCTCCCAATGTCATTGCTATTATCCTCTTCTTCACTTATTTCTTCTCTAATCCTTTTATGGGAAGATTCTAGAATAGGTTTGTCTGCTATCATACCACTTGCCCTCTGGGTTACAAAAGGTCGTGAACTTAATTGTTGTTGGCACCAAACTTCTTCAAGTCTGGTTAGCTTCTCTTTTAGAACCTTTGTCAATTCATCAAAAAATTTCATAACACATTCAACCTTGGCACAAAATGGGGAAAAATCCTTTAATGGATCATATTTTGGATATATCTTTTGGATATCGGCCCATAATTTTTTGAAGATTATCCACTTCTCTTTTCTCCATTCCTAGGTCATGGAGTCAAATTCATTTTGGATTATGTCCTCAAGAAAATTGTACACATAGGGCGAGTGCCCTACTCTTATTCTTGTTTTGAAATCCTTTTATAAACCCTCAAGAACACTATTTATAGCTATACTTACCCCCAAATGATATGGAGCAAAGAATTTGTCAAAATGCTCATGTCCCCCTTTTAAAATCACAAAGTGAGGGATTATAGTGTAATTTGGGAAAATTGTTCCTTTTCCCTTTCCTTTTAGATCCTGATCCTGAATGCATCCTATCTGCCACATCACCTTAGAAAAGCCCATTCTCAAAGGAATATTGAAGGGCAATATATGTGGTTGTCCAGAGAAACCATAAATTGTAATAAAATTGCTCACAGGGTAAGGGATAAAATCCTCCCAATTATGTTATATCCTGGCAAGAGGCACTCTCTCCTTAGGTCTTACAAAGTCATGTAATTCTTTAGGAATCCTTGGCAGATTTACTATCAACCTTTGTCTTAACCTAGAAGAAAAATTGTTGCAAAATTGTTATCATACCTTATATAACTAGCTTCTTGTCTATCCTAGGACATATCTGTGCTCCAAAGTTGTACTGGAATCTCTTGATTATCAATTGTCCATTTGAGGTTCATGGTACCCTCAAAATAGTCTGCATTTCTAAAAAGGAACATATGCATAAGTAAAGAATACCAAGAGAATTTAACACCAACAACTTGTTCCTTAATATCTAGCAACCCCTCATGAATATTTTCCTCAAGATAAGGGGCAAAGTCAAAAATTACTGTATAATCCAGATGTTGTATCTGTATAGCCATGCACATGAAATCAGGTAGAATCACTATAATGGGATTGAAACCCAATATTTGGCACAGAGAATAGAAAGTATCCTAAAAATAAGGGGCAAAGGTGCCAATTGGGAATGGCTCCTCTAAGCTAGGATCGATATGATATGTTGTACTCCCCGCTCTGGCTAGATGCATTGGTAGGAAACTATTATTGACAAATTCCCCCATCTTGTAATACTCTATCTTCTATTCATTTAAATCTATTGGCACTAGGCTTGGGGATGGTTCATATAGGTCAAAAAGCTCTTGAAACTCCTCTCTTTTGATAGTTAATAAAACCTCTCCATCATTTCCCCTAATAACCCTTGAAACGGGGTCATACCTGTCAGCAATAGCTTTAAGCAAATTGACATCTATAAAAACACCCGGTATTACCAATTTTCCCAAATCATATTGCCAAGGACTGGATAGTGGGGAATTTAATTTCCTTTGTCCATAACATAATTTGAATATTTCTAATCCAGTCATTGGTATCTTAGCATCTCTGCCAAGCAAAATGCTTTGTCAGTTAACCCCTCCCCTATGGTCTTTCTGTCCATAAACCTTTTCCCTTGCTTCTTATCATTTGTAGAGGGTTTCAACTGCCAAAAAATCATCATAAGTATTTATTTTCATATAATCGACCTATCCTAAATGTTTCCACGAGGGTGCCATTTTCTGCAACTAGGGCTTTATACTATAATTCCAAATTCAGGGAAGGAAAGCTAGGGCTAATACAAGATTTTTAAATTACCTGAGTAATTTAAAACAAGTTTCACTATATTCTGTCCAACATCTAACCCATACAAATTAAATTTTCTTCTCACAATCTCACACATAGTTTGTAATATCAATTTTTTTTAAGAACATATGGAGAGATGAGACAAACTTACTGCTTTAATTTTCACCAGAGATGAGAATTCTGTGTTGCAAAGAGACGTCCAAACTTCCTTCAGTAGCAGGAAATTCTTCAAAATTGCTAAGAAATCTTTTGCAAATGAAAAACCTTTAAGGGTCTTTTAATTATCATCTAGGAAAGGATGCAAATGTCTCATCCACCAATAATATTCATGTGAGCGAAACAACAGCTCCTAGATTTGTAATTAAGAATTTTGAAAACTAGTCATTGATCATCCTCCTAGTTGGACAATCCAATGATCATCTACTTGCTTACTCATCATTTTTTCTTTTATCTATATCAATGGCCCCACAAAAATGTGACACATCAGCAACACCTCCTTTTTATGTCAAATTCTATCAGCAGCCCCACTATAGGTTTTTCTGGCCAATTTGAGACACGTGACATCATCCCACAATGCCGCAGTCCATAACCACCTTGCAACTTCCATTAGGGAAATATAAGGGCAATCTAATTTGTTCAATCTTTATCTCTTTGCATACTACCCATCAACTCCTTTAGGACTTAAAAGTCGAGTGCCTTTTACCTCAGGATAAAACATCCTCATTCATTTTGAGCATGTGCAAATTAATGGGACTATTAGTAGACCGACCTTTACCACCTTGAAAACCAGTATTAAAAAGCACTTGATCGGTTGTGCTACTAGCCCTGTCAGCTTCCACTGATAACACGTGGCATCATCTCATGATGTCGCAGTCATTAAAACCCTTTCATCTTTGGTCACGGGGAAGCGCTAGTTGTTGGATCTATCCTTTCTTTAATAGACAATCAGGGTATTTAACACTTGCCAGACTTAGGAAAATGCAAGCATAGGCATAAATATTTTAAAAGGGGGCCAGTTATAGGGAATTTCATGCGGATGAATTAGGAAAAGCATACTTTATGAACCGGTTAACCAATATTTTGCCTAGAGAATGAAAATGGCCTTGCGAACGAAAGTAGAACCCTCAGGCTTAAGTGAGAAAAGGCAATAGTAGAATATAATAGGGGCCAAAAACTTACTTTCAAACCACTTTTCAATGATAAAAGACACAACCCCCCATATCCCTAAACCTTGATACCTTGACCAAGGGCAAAATAAAACCAGGATGACCAAATTTTGCAAGACACAATTTTAGGTCCTATCATGGTATATGGTACAGATTGGAGCTCTGGTTTTGAACCTAGTAGGCAATGAGGACCTAAGATCTATGATTCAAGGGGAGTTGACAACCTTATTTTCTTACTAGTATCAAACTTGTACATAGAGGGTGTGCAAGTGTCTATGGTTGTACTAGTATGATTGTGTCTTTGAAAGTGTCTGGGGTTGTGATATATTTCAATGTCTATCCAATTGTAATTACAACTAGACCATTGAGAGTGTTGTTTGCAAAGAGGAAGAGTTACCTACATAGGAGAACATACAATTGGTATCAAAGAAGATAGAATTAGTATCAATGTTAGCTTCAACACTTGATATCAAAAAATTGGGGTCAGAATGGCTCCTACATATCAAGGGTCAGAATATTAAGTTAGTGTAGACTTGAGTTAAAAGGTTTTAATTTTGTAAAACTGGTGAAGTGATGATTCACCCCTCCCCTCTCCACACCGGTTGGGACTAACAGGCTATTGCAATCAATGAACTCCAAAACATGTCAAGTACCCATGTGACTAGAGATACACTACTTGGGAAATTGACTGCTTTTGAACTTGAAGAACATGGAGATCAGAGTGCTGTTAAAACTGAGACTGCATTTAGAGAATCTGCTTTTGGTAAATATGAGATAGATTGGAAAGAGATGTATGCTAAAGATATGGAGGAAATTGAGAAATAAGAAAGAGAGCTTGAAGAGATGGAAGCCCTAATTTCTAGAAGAATTCCTAAAGGACCAGCTGGAAGTAAGTATGAAGGAAAAGTCCCTTTTAAATGTTTTTCATGCAATAAGATTGGTCATTTTGCATCTAGATGTCTTGAAAGAGCTTCTAGTAATCATGAAAGATTTATGAGGAATTATAAGCCTAATCCTGAATATCGGAGCAGACCTAGATTCAAAAGGAATAAGGATAAATCATGTTATTATGCTAGTGATGATGATGGTATTTCTGATGATAAATTTGATGAACCTATGAGTGGATCCGGTAATGGTGCTTCATCTAGCAAAGATTGGGTCTTTATTGATATTAGGATGATTCTCCGGAATTTGTCATTGAAATAACACATACTGAGGAAAAGTCCTAGGCTACTAAAATTGGAGAAAAGGATGAATGGGTTATAGATAGTGGATGCTCACATCACATGATTGGTGACAAAAGAAAGTTCTTATCATTGCAAGAATATGATGGTGGATTGGTCAGATTTGGAGACAATAAGGCATGTAGGATCAAAGGAAAAGGAACAATATCTTTGGATGGTAAGACTAATACTGATAATGTTTATTATTTTGAAGGCTTAAAGAATGATCTTTTAAGTGTATGACAGATGGTGGATAGAGGATTTCATTTGCAATTCAAGGATGGAAAATGCAAGATCATTAATAAATCTGGATTGAAGATTGCTTTCGGAACTCAAACCAAGGGTAATATCTTTCATTTGAACTCTGGTGAAAAGGCTTGCTTGATTTCTCAAATTGATGAGAGTTGGTAATGGCATAAGAGGATTGTCATGTTAATTTTGATTGCATAGTAAAGATCAGTTCAATACCGACTATCAGAGATTTGCCCAAAATTGTTAAACCTCATAATCTGGTATGTAGAGAATGTCAAATGGGTAAGAAAGTTAGAACTTATTTTAGAAGTGTACATGATAAATCTAATGAAATTCTTCATCTTATTCATACTTATTTGTGTGGACCACCAAGGACTAAAATATTTCAAGGTGATAGATATTTTATGTTACTTATTGATGACTATTCTAGAATAATGTGGGTGGCATTTTTGAAAGAGAAATCTGAAGCTTTTGAGAAATTCAAAATCTTTAAGGCTATGGTTGAGACTGAGAAGGAATGGTATTAGGAGATAAATATTTGCACCTAGAACCCCACAAGAGAACAGATTGGTGGAAAGAAAGAATGGAACAATTTTGGATGTTGCAAGAACTATGATGACTGAAGCTAAATTACCTAATATCTACTAGAGAGATGCTATCAATATCTTTGTATACTCTTTCAACATAGCACATTAAAGGCGATATCAGTAAGACTCCTTATGAACTATGGTTTGGTCATACTCCTACTATTAGATATTTCATAATTTTTGGAAGCAAATGTTACATTAGAAGAGATGATATTAGGAAAGTTTGATCCTAGAAGTGATGAAGGAATATTTCTGGGTTATTCTACTAAGAGAAAAACATATAGATAATATAATGAAAGATTGAATAGGATATTGGAAAGAATAAATGTCAAGGTGGATGAGAATAGAAGTAATCAAATTAGAGCATATGATGATGGATCGCAAGATAAATTTATCAGACCTGAACCGGTAATACAAGAATCAGTTCAGAATAGTGAACCTATGACACCGGTAGCATCAGAAAACTCAATAGTGATAGGGGCACAACAAAATGGGCCAGCAAATCAACAAAATTCAAAGACTCCCAAGTATGTAAAGCTAAATCATTCTGAAGATCAGACTATTGGAGATTAAAGGAAAGGTGTGATGACTAGGAGAAGGTTAGATGCTGAAGAGGTATGTTTAATTTCTCAAACTGAACCCGAATCTTTCATTGAAGCAAGTAAGGATGAAAATTGGATAAAAGCAATGGATCAGACCTTTGGGGTGTGCATCCTTGGTTTCCTTGTGTTATGTACAATAATGCTTGGATTTATGGTATCATATGCATTCTTTCTTGGGAAGAATTTGGTTTCATGGCTTAGTAAGAAACAATCATGCACTTCATTGTCTACAATTGAAGCAAAATATGTTGCAGCTGCTACCGATTGTACTCAAATTTTATGGTTGAAATAGATGTTAAAGGATATAAGGGTAAGTTATGCCGAGCCTATTATTGTTCACTATGATAATACTTTTGCTATTGATATGTCAAAGAATCTGGTATTTTATTCCAAATCAAAACACATTTCTATAAGGTATAATTTCTTGAAGGAAAAGTTTGAAGCAAAGGAAGTCAGATTGGTTTATGTGCCTACTAAGGAACATATTGTAGATATTCTAATGAAGCCATTACCTAAAGACACTTTTGAATATCTTAGAGATTAGTTGCAGGTTACCAACCCTCCAGAAGAGAATTAGTGATGTAGAGATGCATCAATGGGGTGAGCTTATCAAACATACTTTTCTGATCTGGGTTGATGAAGATGGTTCTACTACTCAGGGGGAGTAGTCAGTTGTTTGCTTCTATACTCTTGGTGTAGTATCCATCCTTTTGTATTGATGTCAAAGGGGGAGAAGTTATTCATGTGAAAACTGTAGATCTTTTGGTGTTTTGGAGTTTGTTGGCATTCCTTGGCACTTGGATGTTTTTCACATTCAGTGTTGCCATCAATGACAAAGGGGGAGATTGTTGGCTATAAGTTGGATTTGGTTAAGTGTTGTCATTGATGTCAACACTGTACCATGTTGGAGAATATCCCGATTAGATCTATCCCAGTTAGTCTTGGTGATCATTTTGGTTTTGGTTGTGATTCTGATCCGATATGATCAAACCTGTGGAATCAGTTTTGGATACTTATTCTGATGGTTACATGCTTGCAATACTCTATTGGTTTCATGGTTTGGTTATTGCTTTTGGTATTTCTATTTATTGGCTTGTTCTTGGCTTTACCTGGCTAGCTTTTGGCTTTATCAACTTATAGCATTCCCGAATAGCTTTATCGGTATGTTGTTTTGGTGACTTGTTCAATGGATTTTGGGTCTGGTTTATGGAATTAGTTTCTTTCATGTTGTTGGTACTTCTTGATAATATCCTAAGCTTTTGGCAACTTTGCTTCAGATGGTGTGCTATTATGGTGGTCCTATTTGGATCAAGTTAAACTTTCACTGAGGGTTTCTATTGGCAAGAGAATCGTGTTGGATCTTGGTCTTAGCGTAATCCCTGGCAGATATAATTGTTTGGTTACTTGACTTAGGTCTATGCTATGTAATGTAAATAATAATATTGGTTTGGTGGTATCATGTGATGTATTTTTTGTATTTATGGGTTTATGGGTTTAGGGTTTAGCCGACCTTGTCAATAAGGTTGATGATTTATATTTATAAGTGACTTGTTCATGTAATTCAGATATACATGTGATGGTTATGGATGGTTAAGTTTGCATTATCAGAGGAAGAATTAAGTGTGAATAATGTCATATCATTTAGGTGAAGGTTGGAAAGGTTTTGTAATGCATAGTAGACATCAATGCTTAACCAGAACTATATCAAGTATTAGTAGATGCTACTTTCACAGTTCATTGTTTTCTGGATTGTAGTCTGATGGTTTTGTAAGTCAGTGAGACTTCCCTTTGTGATGAGCAGTGTGCTCTAGGATGTTGGCCTTTCTGCATGTGCAGACCCCATTGTAATTATTCACAATACTACTACAAAGTATTCATCTAATTGTCGGTAGGGTGTCACATCGTGGTTTTTCCCTTTCTGAGTTTTCCACATTAAAATATTAGGTTTATAATTGAATCAATTTTTGTTATTGTTAGTAAACTAATTCACCCCCCCCTTTGAGTTTACTACCGGTATCAGTGCATTCCAATAGAAAACACACCATTTAGTCTATCCTAAGGAGATTGGCTTCATTATTAGTTCTTAGCCCACACTTGGTACCCTATCAGATCACACAACCTTGTCACCCCCTAAAGGGCACCCGTGTTTTTGCCTTTGTGAGAGCTAGTGGAGTCCCGTTATAAGCCTAGCAATAAGGTCTCAAAAGGGGAGTTCGCACATATGCTTAAGAGGGACATATGGTGAGTGTCTTTGGGAGAGATTCTTCCCCCTCCTTGAACTAAGAATTTAATAATGTTCGCAGATGAACTAGGTAGCTTCTAATTTAATTGGAACTAGTAAGGGATTTGTTCGGTGCATCGGGGTATAAAATCAATTAAGAGGTCTCCCAACCTTGAAAATCAAGGTTTAATATACCCAAAGGTACGGAGGAGAGCTATTCACGAGAAATGTCGTTGACTTGATTTTCATCAAATCATGTTTATTTTAAAGTGGGTTGGAATAATTGGCATTAGTCATTCCCACTTGGGTCACTCCCCTCTCACCGACCTTATGGGCTTCTTGGGAGTGTAGGCCCGCTAAAGATATGCACTATTGAAATGAAAAGATGAGTCTAGCTTTCTAATCACCTAAGAAATGTGAGAGCATACTCACCTATCATCAAAAACACATAAGACATGTTTGTTTATTTCCATTGTAATTAGTCTATGTGCCTAATTTATCAAAAACAAGTGCAAAATCCTGTGGCTACAAACAAAGTTAGTAGTTTATATTGCATTCTTTGGCAGTGAAATGATCTATAACTCCGGTCTTTTATAGTGAAATAGGTACCTGCAAAATCAACAAACTGCAAATTAGGTTCGGGAAAATGACAGTCCAGATGCAAAACTGATAAATTCAAAACACAACATTAAAATTATCAATGAAAACTGAGAATGTTATCAAATTAACCAAAAATGCCATCAAATTAACCAAAAACATTGCTATGATGACCAAGAACGTTGTTCTAAACCCTTGAAATGCTGCCAAACTGATTGAGAATGCTACCAAAATTACCAAGAAGGCTACAAAATTCGCTAAGAACGTTGCCAAACTTACCAGTAACGCTGCAAGAATGACCACGAATGCTGCAAAACAGATCAAAAATGCTAAGACAAAGACTAAAAATGCTAAAGTACAAAAAAACACAAAATCAGAGTTAAAAAATCTCCCATAAATGCCATTTGAAGTTTCAAAATGCTAAAATGGAGACCAAGAATGTGAATCTGGAACCCGAAAGAGCTAATCTATGCGCCGAAAGAGCTAATCAACCTGTCAATGAGATTTCTTGCAAGCAAACTTGTTAAAGATCAAAGGGGATAGGCCCCACGGTGGGCACCAATTAATGTGTTGCTAAAATTAGGGTCAATTGTATTAAACATGCACATAGATGAGATAACATTAAGAACTAGGAAGCACAAATTGAAAACTAAATAGAATATGCAAACCAAAGTCCTCCTTTAAGATATCTTGTCTTCCTCTATTTTTGAGGACCTTGAAAGTATTGGATTGTTGGCTCTCAGCAGAGCAATGACCTCCAACCTGACAACTCAAAAGTTGAGTAACTACTTCATGATTATGCAAAGGTATGAGGATAAGACGATTGTATGCATGATCTAGCTAGAATGATCTTATTCAAGCTAAATGATTTGATAAAAAGGAAACTAGATTAAGATGCTATGATTAATCCAAATCAACAATTATGCTAGATGATATGAATTAAAATTCCTTTAATAACAATTCAAAAACTATGAATGCAAGGGATCTTTATTGCTCCAAAATGAGGGGTATTTATAGGATTTCCAAGCCCAAAGCTGAGGTGGCAAGATTCGACTGTCTGGATTCGATCTGAAGATATAAGATTGAGGGAGTTGGAGAAGAGGTTGGAGGAAGGGACACATGTCATCTCTATGGTGACAAGTGTCAAGGAAACTTGCTCATAAGAGGGCAAGTGTCCACGGGAGAAGACATGTGGCAAAAGTGCCATGTGTCTCAAGGAGGGGATATCTAACCCACAAAAGGTTAGAATAAAAGAGGTTAGGATGTACAAGATAGGATAGGGTTAGTAAAACCTAGGATTAGATAGAATGGGTTAGGTTAGGGGGTGGTTAGGCTAGGTGGTTAGAAGTTAGGAGCCATGTGTTCATATTTGAATTTAGAAATTCAAATATTAGAAAAAAGACAAGTAATCTCAACAAATTAAGAAATTGTTAATCTTAATTAGGAATTAGAAGAATTGATTAAAATGGGGGGAGGATTACTTAATTTGAAATTAATTAATCAAAGGGGGATTATTGAATGAACTATAGAAATAAATCATTTAGACTTATTTACTAGTAGATGAATAGGGAAATTAATCGAATTATTTGTGAATTCAATTAATTGAAAACAAGAATTAATTAAATAATTGTGTATTCAATTAATTATCTTCAAACTAGTTTTAGGTGTATACAGTATCCCTTCTTGTATTTTAGTAGTGGGCTCTAGGCAATTGTCATGCCCAAAATTTAGGGCAAGAACGAGATAATTTTTTTTTTTCAATCACAACTTAAAACATTAAATTAGCAAATATGAAATGCTCTAACATATCTTGTCTTAACTATGTTTGAGTTAACTTAAACACTAACTCAAGTAGACGAGAATAATTTAGAATAACATGCGGAATTACTAAAGGATTTAATTTATTATCTCATCAACTTTACTCAATAAACTAACTAAATCTGTTGGTGTAAATAATTATTCATCATGGATATTATTACACTTACTTAAGTTTACTTAGGATAATGCATTTCATAGTAGTTTGGATATGAGACACTTGGGTGTTTGTGCCACATTGGGATAGTGTGTGTAGGAGAAATTCCACCTCTTATGGTGTTGATCTTGTTATTACACTATCATATCCACTTATTGTGGAGTGATAATTCCACCTTCGGTGGGTGATCCACCTCATGTGGAATATTGTATTATTTCTCCTACCTACCCACACCTATTTCCTACCTACCCTTGTTTCTTATTGAGCCACATGTCATGTTTGTGTGCTCATACATATCCCTAGCCTTGCCTATATAAGCAGGCTCATCTACATTGTATGTAACTATTGAACAATTATTATTGATCATTTTCTATTGATGAGAATACAGTTTATTCTTATCCCATATTATGTCTCTTTCATGTACATTTCAATGACTTCTTGATCTTGGCAAAATCCAACATGGTATCAGAGCTATTGGAGTCTCATTGATTCGTCTTGAAGAGGCATTATTGCGACGTTAAAAGGCAGATCTGAGGAGCATCATCATTTGGAGGCGTCCTAGACTAGATCCGACCTCTCCATTGCGTCCGGAAGGCCGTTTCCATGAATTTTGGTTATAAAGTTGGCCTATTTTGGTGAGGAAAAATTTTTTCCCCAATTTTGCTTATCGTACGGATTTTTCGAATATTCCTATATATTTTTCAAAAAAAAAAAAAATTTTTATTCTGAAAAATTGTTTGAAAAATCGAAAAAATAAAAAAAATTGAAAAAAAAATTTGAAAAAACAATCAAAAAATTGGAAAAATTCGAAAAAATTTGAAAAGAAATCAAAAAAAAAGATTTTTTGGGGGGTCCGCAGACCCCCCCCCCGTGCTCCGTACCTACCTGCGCAGGTTGCAGGTGTACCGAGTGCAGAGCAGAACGTACCTGCCATCGCATCCTCTGCTGAATCCGTACTTGTTGGCGCCTCGTCTGCGGTGCCCGTCCGCTCCCCGGTCCTCGATCTCGTCACCCACGCTCCCTGACGACGCTACACCGCCACCTCTCCGCGCCCAGCACCCAGCGGTGTCCGCCTCCTCCCGGCTGCGCGTCGGCTCTTTCCGCGGGCGACCCCCGGCACCTCCCGCATCCTCGCCTCCTGCGCTTGCAGCTTCTCTGCTTCGGGCTCCGCTCCCGTTCCACTCTCTGCTGCAGCGCCTCCTCGGCGCCTCGCTCCGCCGAAGACCGCCCAGCACTGCGTTGAAGACAGCTCGGACTCCAGCACCTGCGCCCGTCCGCAACCTCCTCTCCAGCGCTGCTCCCGCCGCCTCGTCCCTGCAACCGAGCCAGCTCCTCCACCACGTGGAGGACAAACAGACACATAAACCCTGATACAGTCAGCATATTTCCGTACTGCCACGCATCATCCGTACTGCCACATCAGCCCTGCCACATCATCATTTCCGTACAGTACGGAACACCAGCTCGATTTGCCACGTCATCCATCCGTACAGTACGGACGCCCAGTCAGCTAGGCAGCGAAGTTTTGGTGACGGTCATACGGCCGTCAAATTTAACCCAGTTTTTTGCTGACGTCAGCGCCACATCAGCAGGGTTTGGAAATTTTTTGACCCCCTCTCATTTGCATTTTTGATTTTGCAGTTCAACTTCAAATGGCCATAACTTGCTCATTTTTGCTCCTTTTTGAGTGCAATTTTTTTTGAAATGGGCTAGAATTTCGTGCTCTCCGCAGTGGTGAAAGAATTTTTTGATTTTGATGCACGGATTTTTCAGAAAATGCAGTTTTTTGTGACTGTCCCTGAGTAATCCCAGTTTTTGCAACTTCAGAGGCTTCGTTTGGGGTCATCCGACCTCCTTTTTAGGTGCCATTTTTTTTGAAAGTGCGTATTTTTTCATCTACTTTCACATGATGCTATCAGATTGATGTCATTGTAAGTATAAATTGTACTTTCAGATCTAGGCCATTTTTGGCTCTCTTGGTACTTGTATATTTGCTTGAATCTCAGTTAGATTCATTGCACTATTGATTGAAGTCTCTTGTATCTCATTTGAGAAGTTGTAAAATTTGCATCATAAGTCCACTTTGCCTTGTTTTGCAAGTGACTCATTGTAACCGCACTAAGTATAAAGTGCCAAAATCATCACTTTTGGGGGGGTACTTTGATTGATTGAATTTGGGGGGTGTCTCTTGTGCTTTTGTGCTCTTGTGTTCTTTCCTTTTTTGCTGCTATGGGTTCTTCTAAGTTTCCTCTCTTAACTCCACATAATTATGCTACTTGGAAAATTGATGCATGGAGTAAACTTATGGAAAAAGGACTCACTCATTACATTGATGGAACTATTGTTGCTCCAGCTGATCCTAAGGCTGATCCAGTTGGTCACTTAGATTGGCTCACTAAAAATATCATGGCAATTGGTACCTTAAGAAAGTATGTATCAAAGGATCTCATTTTTCATATTGAGAAATGTACTCTAATCAAGGATGCTTGGCAAAAGTTTCAAGACTTGTATGGTCAAGTTGATGAGATTAGGGGATATCAAATTGATAGTGATCTCACCATGTTAGATCCCAAGAACTTTGATACTATACAAGATTATGTCACTAAGGCAAATGAGTTGAGGGCACAACTCAAAGATTGTGGCATTGATAAGAAGGATACTCAATTGATATTCAACTTGATAGGGAAGCTTCCACAAGAATATGCAGCATTTGTTTCTAGTTTCCAAACTCATAGGATGACAATGGGTTCAAGCTACAAAATGCCTACATTTGATGCTTTCAATGAAATGTTGATGATGGAACAAACTAAGTTGATAAGCATGGGCATTCTTAAGGCTTCTTCTAAGTCTCAAGCATTAGTGGCAAATCAAGGAAACAAAGGAAATCAAGGAAAGGACAACTCAAACAAGAAGAAATGGCAATCAAAGCCTAAGGATAAAGCATCATCTTCTCCACAACAAGGAGATTCATCTTCTTCCAAGAAAGATAATTCACCAAAGAGAGAGAGACCTACTTGTGCTTATTGTAAAAAGATTGGTCATGAGGAACATCGTTGCCATACTAAGAAGATTGATGAACTTACACATATCATCAAAAAGCATAACATTGATTTGCCTAAAGTCTACAAGAAGGATGATTCATCAACTTCCACTTCCTCACATTCAAAAGGAAAAGGGCAAGCATTCATGGCTTCTACAAGTGGAAAGACTCACTCTTTTGGAACAAGAAAAGGACAAGCTCTATGTGCTACAACAAATCATACTTCAGAGAGATGGCTTCTAGATTCAGGGGCTTCTCATCATATGGCATCTTCACAATCTATGTTCTCTACATTTGAGCCTTGCACCATGCCACAGATTTTGATGGGCAATCATACATACATGGATGTGATTGGGAAAGGATCTATTGACATTGGGGATAACTCCTTCAATGATGTGTTGTGTGTACCCCACTTGACAAACAATCTCCTTTCTATCTATCAAATCACACATGGCGCAACTAAGAGAGTTGTGGAATTCACACCTGACTCAGTTTTTATTAGAGACATGGAGACTAGAGCTATCATTGCGACTGGGGTGGTTGATCATGCATCTCGGTTATACTCCTTTTCAGATTTTGTTGATGATGATGATTTCACATTTGATGATTCTACACATGATGATCACACTTATTGTGATGATTCAGATTTTGAGAACTTTGGACACTTGAATTTGGGGATTCTCACATGTAACCCAGTTCTTGAGTCTTGTATTTCATCTTCTCATATTGATATCACATCACCTATTGCACCTGATGATGCAGATAGTGCGACAGTTTTGCCTACATGTGATTCAGTGCAGCAGGATATACATTGTCTTCCAGCTTCAGATTCATGGGATGATTACATGACAGATATTGCAGGTTTGTTTGTGGAAACCTACATTGCAGATTTGGGAGACATCATTGATGACATACATCTTCTCTTTGATGAAGATGATCCTTCTTCGATTGTTGCGAGGGCACACTCTGACCCTCTTGTTCATTCTCTACATGATCATTCTTTCGAGGTTGACATGATTGTGGATACTTATGTACAGCAGTTGGAGGAGGTCTCTTTATTCTTTGAGGAGACACATGAGTCTTTGGACATTGTTCTACATCCATCTTCACTAGATGTTGGAGTTCCTTTTTCAGCAGTATGGCACAGTTTACCATCTTTGGAAGGGGTATCTTTCAGCATTGACATGGGGACACTTGAGCAGTTTTCAGAGATTCCTTTCATCATGAGTTTTCTTCATACATCTTCCCTTCATGATTGGGGAGACTTCATGGATACACCTTTGGTTTTGTTTCTTCCTAAGGGGAGGAATGTTGTTCGACGTTCGTGGAGCAGTTTCTTCATACATCGAGCTTCTATCATTGGTGCAGATTCTTCATTGAGGGATGATCACAGTTTGACTTCTCTTCTTCTCTCGTATGGGGGGGACCTTTTCCTCACATGGGGTTTTGTTCCTCACATACTTCTTTGAGAGTTTCTTGTATAGCTTTCATCTCTCTTTTTGGGGGAGGGTTTTTTCCCATTGGGTTTTTCTCTCTTTCCCCACTTTGTGAGAGATTTCATTGCATTGGTTTGCATGCATTTGCATTTGTTCATGGGTACCTAACATGGCCTCGTAGCCGGGACCCATCTTGCATTGCTTAGTTGCATTGTAGACTTAAGTGCATTCCCCTAAGTTGCACTTAAGGGGGGGTGTTGGTGTAAATAATTATTCATCATGGATATTATTACACTTACTTAAGTTTACTTAGGATAATGCATTTCATAGTAGTTTGGATATGAGACACTTGGGTGTTTGTGCCACATTGGGATAGTGTGTGTAGGAGAAATTCCACCTCTTATGGTGTTGATCTTGTTATTACACTATCATATCCACTTATTGTGGAGTGATAATTCCACCTTCGGTGGGTGATCCACCTCATGTGGAATATTGTATTATTTCTCCTACCTACCCACACCTATTTCCTACCTACCCTTGTTTCTTATTGAGCCACATGTCATGTTTGTGTGCTCATACATATCCCTAGCCTTGCCTATATAAGCAGGCTCATCTACATTGTATGTAACTATTGAACAATTATTATTGATCATTTTCTATTGATGAGAATACAGTTTATTCTTATCCCATATTATGTCTCTTTCATGTACATTTCAATGACTTCTTGATCTTGGCAAAATCCAACAAAATCAATTAATTGACGCAGATAAAATTAATCTTCAATAGCCAATAATTTATTTTAGGAACTAATTAAATTAGTTCCGACACTTAGTTTATAAAAGTCTATGTTTTATTTTAACGTTAATTAAAGTGTTTTAAACCAAATCATCTAAGTGGTCAATTAAACTCAATATGGAATCTGTCTCATAAGTTTAATCTCAAAATCTATATTTAGGTTAAACTCCAAATTAATAGAAAAATCTAAGACCCCCCTTTTTTTTATATAACCTTATGTTTGTAAGAAAACATATTTAAAAGAAAATTAAACCACTAGTAAAATAATAGACCTACCACTTGCCATTAAGCAACATTATTAATAAATGTTTAAACTAAAATAACATTAATTTAAATAATTAATTATGGAACTCTTTAATATATATATAATTAAAATATATATATTTTCCTTAAATAGTATTATTATCAAATTACCCAATTTTGTTTATATTATTTTAGTTCTCTCTCTCTCTCTCTCTATATATATATATATATATATCTATATATATATATATATATATATATATATATATATTTCCATCTAAAATGTCCATGAAACCCTAATTTTATATATATACAAATAGAGCCCCTTTTAATTTTATTCATTCTTATTTCTTTATTATCTTTCCTTCTTCTTTAACCCTAACCCTAACCGGCTAGGGTTTTATCTTTTGTTTCCAGGGATGACCTCATCCAAGGCGACCATGGTGGAGGATTTCCTTAAGGCGGCAGTGGGCGGCGGTGTTCCCATGGGCACTGCTCACTGTGGGTTTCCATAGTGGCGGTGACCACTATGGCCGCCCACAGTGATGGCCCTCGGGCCATTCACTGTGGATGCCACAGTGGCGCCGTCCACTGTGGTCGCCCACAGTGGCGGCTCTAAGGTTGCGCTGACCACTATGCGAACCATAGTGGTTCGGCTTTCCCGCCGATCACTGTGCTGCACACAGTGGGTTCGGCCCGAGCCTAGCCACCGGTTTGTTGTTTTTTTTTTTTGTTTAATATTTTTTTTTAAAATAATTAATCTTGTTTAATAATATTTATTAACTTATATATAAATATATATATATATGTGTGTATATGTATATATATTTATATATATACATTAGTATATTTTAATCAATATGTTTTTCTTTTGAAAGAGTCTCATTTAAACATATTTATATGTAAATAAATGCTGATATACTTTTATATTGAAACATTTTAACAAATCAGATAAATTCTTTAGTTTGGATCATCGTATTTATTTCTTTTTAATCAAAATCCTAGTTGCAAAAATAAAATAGATGGATTATTTAAATATATATTTACTTTTTGCAAGTATAAATTGAACAACAGAATTAAATATACTTAGCATAGCATCCTTAGAATTTTATTTTTTTTAATTAATCTGATTAACAATAGATTTTATTTCTGCAAGAAAAAAATGACAAAATTTGACAATTCTAATAGTAACTATTTAAACCTATATTTTTATTAAATAAAAACTTAGAGATGACAATAATATTTTTATTTTTATTTTATTTTCTGCTAATGATTTAAACAACAAATTTAAATAACTAAGTTTTGCATTTCCATGTATAGTTCTAAAATGTTTTATCTCTACCCTACTACATGCATGCAAATCAATTCCATTTCTTTTCTAATAAATCGTTTAAAATGCATAAAGGAAATAAACAATTTTCTTTCTTTTCAAAATATCCTATACACACAAATGTTATTTTTCAGAACCATAGAAATCTAAAACTAGAAAATACTTATTTCTTTTCTGCAATTTAGCATACTAAAATATTACAACTCTCTAAAATGTATTTCAAGGACTTTTATTGTCACTTTACAATGAGTCTCTCATTCCTATTAAATGAGGACCTTTCAAAATAGTAATATACAAATATTTTTCTACAACAAATTACTTCAGCAAACTTCCAATTGTCCTATTCTTCCCTTCCAACCACCTACAAATAATCAAAGGATATGACCATGGAGAGCTCACCTCCCAGCCTAGGCTACCTAGTAGCCACCCCCAAGCTTGGAGAACCAAGACCTAGATAGGTAACACACATGCAAACCCAATAAACAAGGGAAAAACAAACACAATCACATTCCCAACCCAGGGCTACACTACACCACACATTGTGATGTCTTTTCAAGTGTGGTAGTGGACCAAGTACCCTGAGGAGACTGCAAGTATGGTAAAACCTATAGCCACCTCATGGAAAATCAAATACATCATAAGTATAACAACCCCACATCCTTATTCCCCCCAAGGCATTCATGCCTTATTTCCCTCCTTATGACCCCTAAATGCATAAACAAGCCATGCAACAAGGGTCACATAAAATCCCTTGTGATCACTCTCATAACGAGAGCCTCTCAGTCGAGGGCTATCACTTCTACCACCCACAAGACCATCCTCTCTCCCAAGAGTAGGAGGCCTTGATTACTCCCAAAGCACATAAAATGCATACAAAAAAGTAAAACATAGAACACAATAATTTTTCAAGGAAAGCATGCAAGAAACTAGCCTTTTTACACAAGCAAATCCTTTCAACACAACATGCAATATTAAACAATACAAGGAGAAAATATGACGAACCTTCAACTGCCCAAAGGTATGCTAGATTGGTTGAAGATGAGCAGCCCAATTCCACAAACCCTTGCCTCTCTACACTTAGCCAAATCCATCTTTCTTTCACATTAAATTTTCTAAAGCCAAATCCATCTTTCTTTCACATTCTTGTCTCCAAAAATGGAGAGCGGGTGATTACCCACAAAATCTCTCATTCTTGCTTAAGAAGACCCTAGTGAGAGTTCTCACAAGTTTCTAAAACTAAAAAGGAAAGGTAGGAGAAAATGGGAAAGGGATCTCACACCCAAAAGGAAAGTTTAAAACTTAGATGATCCTTCAAATTTCAATTTTTGCACAAGTTAGAAAAGTCACTTTTTAGGGTGTCTAAATGGTCACATGAGAGTTGGTACATGCCTAAAATTACTCCTAACCCTTAGGTATACTTTATGGGCTTTAGGAAACCCTATTAAACTACCCCTAAGTGTCCATTTAACCCTTTTTAAACCCAGCTGAAGTTAATTTTCGGGTCAAACTTAAGTTGACCATCCCAAAGATTCTTTTCCCAAGGCAATTATGGATTTACATTAAATTAATTGAAAAAGCTATGTTTAAACAACTCCCTCCAAGAGACAAATTTTAAAATCCAAAACATAAATCGATCACATGTGTCAAGCGACACAATAAAAATACTTTTACGAAATTATACATGACATCTTGTCTCTTGTTGGATTTACACAAATAAACAAAATTCAATTGAACATTCATGCAACAATCACTTTTACGAATAAAATACGACACAAACGGGGTGTTGTCTCTTCAAATAGATAAACCCTAGTTTTACGAACATACATAGGTCTAGGTTTGGTTCTCCAAAATATTTCCATGGTCACATGGATAATTTTCTTGCGCATTTCAATTACACATTAGTAATTTCAAATAACCTCATATAATATAAAGCACATGAATAAGAATACACATCAAACACTCTGCATACAATATACATTTAAAAAATTCAATATATCTTATATCCGAATAATTCCACATAAGCACTTATCATAATTCTCATAATTTTAATCCACACATAAAACATACATCCTAATTCTATCATCATAGTAAAGTCCTGCGAATCCAAAAATGACATACATCATCTCAAATTCATCCTATTCTAAAATCATGTAGAGTTCTATATCATAAAGCATATAAATGAAGCATCAACATATAGCAATGTTATCCAAATCATGGAATAATATAAGTTCTAAATCCATAATGCATAAAAATAAAGCATCCATAATAGTCTCAACATAAAAATCACTGAAATGCTAGACCGAGCCGGGGTAGGGCGTCACACCCTCCCCCTCTAGGCATGAACTTCCTCCTGGAGTTCATCAAAAGGATGGGGGTACTCTGATCTCATACATGCTGTGTCCTCCCATGAAGCCATAACCTCATCATAGCAATCCCACTGGACCCTAACCTGGTCCAGCTCTCAACCTCGAAGGGCCAACGTCTGACATGCCAAAATACGAATGGGCTCCAAAGCTAGCTGCCCATCCGACTCCACCTGCAAGGCATCCCAATCTAATAAATGAGACTCATCATAAATATACTTCCTCAAAACTAATACATGAAACACATCGTGGATGTGTGACAGGCTAGGTGGCAATGCTAAACGGTAGGCAACTGGTCCTATCCTCTCCAGGATCTCAAATGGTCCTACAAAGCGAGGTGCGAGCTTAGAACCCTTTTCGTAATGGATTGGACTCTTATGCAGTCGCACTCTTAGGAAAACTCTATCTCCAACAAAGTAGCTATGATCTATCTTCTTCACATCTGCATATTTCTTCTATCTATCATGTGCCTCTCTAAGACACTGCCTAATCAAATCCACCTGTCGTTCCATATCCCGAACTATCTCATGACCAATAGCAACTCTGTCCTCTATACGGTCCCAACTCAATGGTGTCCTACAAGGCCTGCCATATAATGCCTAATAGGGTGGCATCCCTAAAGAAAGTGTGATGCCCATTGTTATAGGCAAACTCCACTAAGGGAAGGTACTCTTCCCATCTGGTCTGATGATCCATGACATACATGCGAAGCATATCCTCTAACACCTGGTTAACCCTGTCTATCTGACCATCTATTTCTGGATGATAGGCTGTACTGAAATTGAGCTTAGCGCCCATAGCTGCCTGTAATGCCTTCCAAAAGGAAGAAGTGAAGAGGGAATCCCTATCAGAAATAATCTTGCGTGGAATGCCATGAAGTCTGACAATGTCTCGTAAGAACACCTATGCCACTGTTGGTGTTGTGAAGGTAGTCTGAACTGGTGAAAAGTGGGCCACTTTCATCAACTTGTCGACTGTCACCAAGATAGCATCATGGCGATGAGATGACATAGGAAGACCAATGATGAAATCCATGGATATAGTATCCCACTTCCACTCTGGTATAGCATGAGACTAGAGCAACCCACTTGGATGGTGGTGCTCCACCTTTACTCTCTGACACTCGAGGCATCGGGCTACTAACTCAGCAATGAGCTGCCACATTCCTGGCCAATGATATAGCTGTCTCAAGTTAGCATGCATCTTCTTAACTCCAGGATGTGCTACATAAGGAGCTCTATGAGCCTTCATGACAACGAACTCTCACAATCCCCTGGAAGAAGGTACATAGATGCACCCTCTATGGCGTAATAGTCCATCGGACTCCAAAGTATAATCCACATATTTCCCTTCCAGAGTATCCTGAGCTTGTATCACTTGACAAACCTCTGAATACCATCCATCCTCTAGCAACTGCTGTAGTATACGGTCCCTCAAATCCATGCCCATAGATATGGTGTATACCTCGTGACATCTCCTACTCAAAGCATCTGCAACTACGCTTTCCTTCCCTTTGATGTAATGAACATCAAAATCATACTCGTACAAGAACTCCATCCATCTCCTCTGACGTGCATTAAGGTTCGGCTGAGTGAATATGTAATTTAGACTCTGATGGTCTGAATGAAGCTCAAAATGATGACCCAACAGGAAGTTTCTCCATCTCACAAGTGCATGCACTACTGCTGCAAGCTCAAGGTCATGGGTAGGGTATTTAAGCTCATGAGTCTTAAGTTTCCTAGACTCAAAAGCTATAGCCCTACCATCCTACATAAGGACTACTCCTAAACCCTCTAAGGAAGCATCTGTGCAAATCATGAAGTCAACTGAGGGATCTGGTACTACAAGGATAGGTGCACTAGTAAGTGCCTTTTTGAGTTCCTAAAAGGCCCTCTTGCACTTCTCTGTCCACTCAAATTTCTTTCCTTTACACTGAAGAGAAGTAATAGGATGTGCGACTCTAGAGAATCCCTCAACAAAGTGTCGATAATAACTTGCTAAGCCCATGAAGCTCCTAACCTCTGTCACACTGGTTGGCACTGGCCAATCCATAATAGCTCTGATCTTTGATGGGTCAACTGAGATCCCCTCACCAGAAATAATGTGCCCAAGGTACTTGACCTCTGATCGAAAGAAAGCACACTTTGACAAACTACCAAACAACTGGTTATCCCTCAAACACTGCAAAACCTACCTCAGGTGCTCCTCATGCTCCTTCTCATTCTGAGAATATATCAAAATATCATCAAGGAACACGATCACAAAATGGTCAAGGAATATGCAGAATGCCCCATTCATGAGGCTAATGAAAACAACGAGAGCATTCGTAAGACCGAATGGTACCATGGCGAACTCATAGTGGCCATATCTAGTGCGAAATGCGGTCTTGTGGATATCGCTCTCCACTATTCTCAGCTGATGGTATCCTGACTTCAAATCAATTTTGGAAAATACTTTGGCACCCTGAAGTTGGTCGAATAAATCATCAATTCTGGGCAAAGGATATCGGTTCTTGATGGTTACTTTGTTTAACTATCGATAATCCATGCATAATCAGAGAGATATGTCCTTCTTCTTCATGAAGATGACTGGTGCACCCCAAGGGGATACGCTAGGATGAATGTGACCCTTCTCTAGTAGTTCCTCAAGCTGCATCTTGAGCTCATTAAGCTCATTTGTGGTCATCCTATAAGGTGCTCTGGAAATTGGCTCAACTCTTGGTACAAGGTCTATATGAAAGTCAATCTCTCTACAGGGTGGCATTCTAGGTAGCTCTGAGGGAAACATGTCTGAATATTCCTTAAGGATAGGATGGTCATCAATTGATGTTTCTTTTTCATCCTCTTCCTCCCTATCACTGATAGTGATGGAAAAAGTTTGACATCCCTTTCACATGCTCCGCTTAAGCTGCATTACGAAGATCATACGAAGAGACATGAGTCTCTGAATCTTAGTGATTACTATGGCCTAACCATGATCATCCTCACACTTGATTTCCTTCCTACAACAATCCATCTTGGCTCTGTGGGCGTAAAGCCAATCCATGCCAAGTACAATACCATAAGATCCAAGTGGTGTAACTCTAAGGTCTAATAAAGTGGTGGTATTGCCAATCTGCAGCTGACATGCCCTAACCTTTGATTCCACTGACACTCTAGCCCCTGAAGCTAACTCCACTTCCCAACTGACACCCTGTCTAGTTGCCACTAGCCCGCAATGCTCCACAACCAATGGAGAAATAAAAGAGTCAGTAGCTCCTGAATCAAATAATATAGATACACTATTACCTTTGATCATACCTATAGCCTCAATGACCATGGCCTGATGCTCAGCCTGGTGGTTGTCAACCGCTGCAAATACTCTATGGGACCTACACATATCACCAACTGTAGGCTCTGAAGTGGCCATCCTCTAATTTCCTTCCATCTGACCCTGAGGGAAATCCCTCGCCATATGCCACATGGCTCCACATGTAAAGCAAGCACCACATGCCTGAAACTGGGTGCCTTGAGGCCTAGAGAAAGCCTATCCCCCTGTCCTGCTAGATCCATTGTACCCACCCCTAGAGGACTACTGAGTCCTCACTGGAGGTGTGTAAGGCACCTCTGACCCTAAGACTGCCACTGCTTGAGCTTTGCGCCCTACTAATATTGCAGAGGCTTCTACCTCTGGTTCTGTTGTGACTTTGCAGAGGAGGGGGTTTGGAGAACCCCTGTGAGTTTCTGTTATTTCCCTTCCAATGGGGTTTCTAAAATCCGTATGTCTGGGGCATAGGGTTTCTGTTCTGGAACCGATCCCTAGTATCCTATGGTCTGACCTGAATCTCCTTTGCTATCAGTGCCTTCTCCATGGCAACCCAAAGGCTCCCTAGAGCAAACATCCTCACTGGTCCTACTATGCTGACATTCAGCCCTCTGATGAAATGGTTAACGAGATTTTTCTCATCCTTTAGATAGTCCACATATGGCAAGAGCTCAAAGAATTTTCTCTCGTACTGGGTCACTAAGAGACCCTTCTGCTGGAGGTCATGGAACTCATCTATCCTATGATGTTTGTAATGCTCTGACAAGTACCTCTCCCTGAACCTCTCTATAAAAATCTCCCATGTGAGAGTATCAGCAACCAAACCACACTTGTATTCTTCCTGTCTCCACCTTGTGGAGGCCATCCCTCTCAACGGATGGACTGCTACATGTGCTTTTAGATTGCTCTCATAAGAGCGCAATGCAAAGCACCTATCAAGGCTCAAAAGCCAAGCCTTAGCTTCTACCCCATCGGTAGATCCCCCAAAAGATGGTGGCTGGAGGCACATAACCTCCCTGATAAGATCCCTTGGCTCCCGACGAGCTCTCTCATAATACACTGGCTCTGCCCCTAGAGGTGGTCCTGGTAGGTGCATAGACTCTGGCTCATTCCCACCCTAACTCTCTATGGGAATAGGAGGTGGACTCCTGCTCCATTCCCTATCAACCGATCTATGACTCCTTGAGTTCTGATTTTCAACATGATGATCCCCGGCTGGAATCCTATCCTGGACTATACCAATTAGGTTGTGGATTGCTTCTAAGAGGTTTTGGTTTGGGTCAACTGGTTGTTCGGGAGGAGCTTCTGGGTTCACTTCCAAAACTGATTCCTCCCTATCTACCTCTTTGTGTGCCATGCATACACGCCTAGGACCCCTTCCGTGCTTGCGAGCTTGTCGCCTAGTTAGTGGCATCCTAAGAGAAAAATAAAAATAAAATAAATTAAATAACTAATTTCTTTGGAATAATATTTAATTAATTAAATTTAAATATCCTAGAAAATTAATATAATAAAATTTATTAAATAATTAAAGTGAAACGTAATGGAGAAAGGTTCCTAGTGTTGGAAACCTTGCTTTGATACCAAAATGTCATGCCCAAAATTTAGGGCAAGAACGGGATAATATATTTTTTTTAAATCACAACTTAAAACATTAAATTAGCAAATATGAAATGCTCTAACATATCTTGTCTTAACTATGTTTGAGTTAACTTAAACACTAACTCAAGTAGACGAGAATAATTTAGAATTAAATGCGGAATTACTAAAGGATTTAATTTATTATCTCATCGACTTTACTCAATAAACTAACTAAATCAATTAATTGACGCAGATAAAATTAATCTTCAATAGCCAATAATTTATTTTAGGAACTAATTAAATTAGTTCTGACACTTAGTTTATAAAAGTCTATGTTTTATTTTAATGTTAATTAAAGTGTTTTAAACCAAATCATCTAAGTGGTCAATTAAACTCAATATGGAATCTGTCTCATAAGTTTAATCTCAAAATCTATATTTAGGTTAAACTCCAAATTAATAGAAAAATCTAAGACCCCCCCTTTTTTTTTTATATAACCTTATGTTTGTAAGAAAACATATTTAAAAGAAAATTAAACCACTAGTAAAATAATAGACCTACCACTTGCCATTAAGCAACATTATTAATAAATGTTTAAACTAAAATAACATTAATTTAAATAATTAATTATGGAACTCTTTAATATATATAATTAAAATATATATATTTTCCTTAAACAGTATTATTATCAAATTACCCAATTTTGTTTATATTATTTTAGTTCTCTCTATGTTTATATATATATATATAAATGTATATATATACATATATCTATATATATATATATATATATATATATTTCCATCTAAAAAGTCCATGAAACCCTAATTTTATTTATATACAAATAGTGCCCCTTTTAATTATATTCATTTTTATTTCTTTATTATCTTTCCTTCTTCTTTAACCCTAGCCCTAACTAGCTAGGGTTTTATCTTTTGTTTGCAGGGACGGGCTCGTCCAAGGTGGCCATGGCGGAGGATTTAGTTAAGGCGGCGGCGGGCAGTGGCGTTCCCATGGGCGCTGGTCATTGTGGGTTTCCACAGTGGCGGCGACCACTATGGCTGCCCACGGTGACGACCCTCGGGCCATTCACTGTGGATGCCATAGTGGTGTCATCCATTGTGGTCGCCCATAGTGGTGGCTCTAAGGTTGCGCTGACCACTGTGCGAACCACAGTGGTTCACCTTTCCCGCCAACCACTGTGCTGCACACAATGGGTTCGGCCCGAGCCTAGCCACCGGTTTTTTTTTGTTGTTGTTGTTTAATATTTTTTTTAAAAATAATTAATCTCGTTTAATAATATTTATTAACTTATATATAAATATATAAATATATATATATATATATTTATATATATACATTAGTATATTTTAATCAATATGTTTTTCTTTTGAAAGAGTCTCATTTAAACATATTTATATGTAAATATATATATATATATATATATATATATATATATATATATATATATATATGTTAATTAAGTAACAAACCTAGGGCATTTTCTTTATAAATAAATGCTGATATACTTTTATATTGAAACATTTTAACAAATCAGATAAATTCTTCAGTTTGGATCATTGTTTTCATTTTTTTTTAATCAAAATCCTATTTGCAAAAATAAAATAGATAGATTACTTAAATATAGATTTACTTTCTGCAAGTATAAATTGAATAACATAATTAAATATACTTAGCACAACATCTTTAGAATTTTATTTTTTTTAATTAATCTGATTAACAATAGATTTTATTTCTGCAAGAAACAAATGACAGAATTTGACAATTCTAACAGTAACTATTTAAACCTATATTTTTATTAAATAAAAACTTAGAGATGACAATAATATTTTTTATTTTATTTTATTTTCTGCTAATGATTTAAATAACAAATTTAAATAGTTAAGTTTTGCATTTCCATGTATAGTTCTAAAATGTTTTATCTCCGGCCTATTACATGCATGCAAATCAATTCCATTTCTTTTCTAATAAATCATTTAAAATGCGTAAAGGAAATAAACAATTTTCTTTCTTTTCAAAATATCTTATACACACAAATGTTATTTTTCAGAACCATAGAAATCTAAAACTAGAAAATACTTATTTCTGTTCTGCAATTTAGCATACTAAAATATTACAACTCTTTAAAACATATTTCAAGGACTTTTATTGTCACTTTACAATGAGTCTCTCATTCCTATTAAATGAGGACTTTTCTAAAATAGTAATATACAAATATTTTTTTGCAACAAATCACTTCAACAAACTTCCACTTGTCCTATTCTTTCCTTCCAACCACCTGCAAATAATCAAAGGATATGACCATGGAGAGCTCACCTCTTAGCCTAGGCTAACTGGTAGCCACCCCCGAGCTTAGAGAACCAAGCCCTAGATAGGTAACACACATGCAAACCCAATAAACAAGGGAAAAACAAACACAAACACATTCCCAACCCAGGGCTACACTGCACCACACATTGTGATGTCTTTTCAAGTGTGGTAGTGGACCAAGTACCCTGAGGAGACTACAAGTATGGTAAAACCTATAGCCACCTCATGGCAAATCAAATACATCATAAGTATAAAAACCCCACATCATTATGCCCCCCCAAGGCATTCATGCCTTATTTCCCTCCTTATGACCCCCAAATGCATAAACAAGCCATGCAACAAGGGTCACATAAAATTCCTTGTGGTCACTCTCATAATGAGAGCCTCTCACTCGAGGGCTGTCACTTCTACCACCCACAAGACCATCCTCTCTCCCAAGAGTAGGAGGCCTTGATTACTCCCAAAGCACATAAAATGCATACAAAATAGTAAAACATAGAACGCAATAATTTTCCAAGGAAAGCATGCAAGAAACTAGCCTTTTTACACAAGCAAATCCTTTCAACACAACATGCAATATTAAAAAATACAAGGAGAAAATATGACCAACCTTCAACTACCAAAAGGTATGCTAGATTGGTTGAAGATGAGCAGCCCAATTCCACAAACCCTTGCCTCTCTACACTTAGCCAAATTTTCTAAAACCAAATCCGTCTTTCTTTCAAATTCTTGTCTCCAAAAATGGAGAGTGGGTGATTACCCACAAAATCTATCATTCTTGCTTAAGAAGACCCTAGTGAGAGTTCTCACAAGTTTCTAAATCTGAAAAGGAAAGGTAGGAGAAAATGGGAAAGGGATCTCACACCCAAAAGGAAAGTTTAAAACTTAGATGATCCTTCTAATTTCAATTTTTGCACAAGTTAGAAAAGTCACTTTTTAGGGTGTCTAAATGGTCACATGAGAGTTGGTACATGCCTAAAATTACTCCTAACCCTTAGGTATACCTTATGGGCTTTAGGAAACCCTATTAAACTACCCCTAGGTGTCCATTTAACCCTTTTTAAACCCATCTGAAGTTAATTTTCGGGTCAAACTTAAGTTGACCATCCCAAAGATTCTTTTCCCAAGGCAATTATGGATTTACATTAAATTAATTGAAAAAACTATGGTTAAACAACTCCTCCAAGAGACAAATTTTAAAATCCAAAACATAAATCGATCACATGTGTCAAGTGACACAATAAAAATACTTTTACGAAATTATATATGAAATTTTGTCTCTTGTTGGATTTACACAAATAAACAAAATTAAATTTAACATTCATGCAACAATCACTTTTACAAATAAAATACGACACAAACAGGGTGTTGTCTCTCTGAATAGACAAACCCTACTTTTATGAATGTACATAGGTCTAGGTTTGGTTCTCTATAATATTTCCATGGTCACATGGATAATTTTCCTGCGCATCTCAAGTACACATTAGTAATTTCAAATAACCTCATATAATATAAAGCACATGAATAAGAATACACATCAAACACTCTGCATACAATATACATTTGAAAAATTCAATATATCTTATATCTGAATAATTCCACATAAGCACTTATCATAATTCTCATAATTTTGATGCACACATAAAACATACATCCTAATTCTATCATCATAGTAAAGTCTTGCGAATCCAAAAATGACATACATCATCTCAAATTCATCCTATTCTAAAATCACGTAGAGTTCTATATCATAAAGCATATAAATGAAGCATCAACATATAGAAATGTTATCCAAATCATGGAATAATAACAATCAGGTCGGCCACTAGATAATAAATCAATTACATAATTACAAACCATGTCGTCCTTAGGCCAAACAAATAATATCAACACATAAGACATCCCAAAAATACATCAATAGGTCCTATTCATGCATTATATTAAAGTCGGTCCATAAGATAGATCAACCGGGACCCAATATAGGTTCACATGCCATAGCAATGATCTCTTTCCGCCAAGTCTCAAACATGATCACCAAAAGCATCCAGAAACTCCACTAGAAGCTGCACCAACACATCTTATGCAATTCATAAAAGATCTTCACCAAAAGCTCTACTGATGAAACCCTCGCCGAAACTAGAAACCAAGCTTCTAAGCAAACATGATAGCATCCAATCACTAGACCAAAACTAGCTGACCAAATATGAGTATGAGTATCATGAACAAGCCAATTCCATCACCAAACTATATCGGAGCCTACTGGATCATGCCATATCCAAGTTAACCAGAAACTACTCATCCTACCAGGACCAGAAGGGTGTCAGGAAAGCATCCAAATAGCATGTGTTGGCATCAATGATAAAACACCAATGCAACACATAATCAATTCTGTAGACACCTAAAAATGTCTCATTGATCATGTACTAATTATTCCTCTAAGTGATTAAATGATCTTTATTATTTAATTAAGTGAATTAATCTATTTTTTCTAATTTCATATTTCCTCATCATCTTACTAATTATTCTATTTTCTTATTCTATCATCATTTAATCATTTTAATCATTTTCTAAATATTAATTAAATATTTATTACTTAATTAATTATGTTTAAATCCCCAATTTAAATAATCTTTATTATTTAAATAAATTAATTCTCAATTTCTATCTCCAATCATCTAATCATTCAACCATTTTCTAAATATTAATTAAATATTTATTATTTAATTAATTGTGATTTAATCCTTTAATTTAAATAATCTTTATTATTTAATTAAATTCCATTTTCTAAATATTAATTAAATATTTATTATTTAATTAATTGTGATTTAATTCCTTTAATTCAAATAATCTTTATCATTTAATTAAATTCCATTTCTAACATAATTAAATAGTTTCTTTAAATTATTTAATTAACTAATTAGTTCTTCTAGTTCTCTAAATTCTAATTTCATTCAATTTCATATTCTTCTAATTTCTTCCAAATTCAAATACATGTGCATGATTTCAAAAACCAAATTGAAAATCAAAGTCAAGTTCTAAATATATTCAAATGCTAAATTGAATTAATAAATTCAATTATTTGAATAATATCTCATGCAAAGATTAAATTAAAAATCTAAATCTAAATGCAAGCACATGCTAAATTAATTAATTCAATCAATTAATTAATTAAATCATTTATCTCTTCAACTTTTATTTCCATCTTTCAATTAGCTTTTTCTAAATTAAGCTCTTTGTGTCATCTTCTTTATTTCCACCAATCATCATTTTTCTTCCTTCAGTTAACTCTTTCATCAATCAGTTAACTCAATTAATCTATTCAATCTATTGAGTTTCACTCCTACAATTAGCAGTTCAACTATCAACTTGCATTTGAGCTCACCTGAGTTCACACCTCTTGATCATTTTGTTCCACCTTTCAATCAATCTCATCCAATTTTCTATAAATTGAGCATTCAATCTCCATTTTCAATCCTCCTCAATCTTGACTCTGAATCACGAACTTTGAATCTTTGTGTCACTTGCAGGTTACCAGTGCAATATCTGAGAGCCATCATACCATGAAGAGGAGAAGAGCAATGGAAGCGATATGCCATCTTGGGATAGGGAGTTTTATTGAATGATTTTAATTCCTATTTCTTAATTGCATCATTTCATTGGTTTTATGTTTGAATTGCTTAGATAGTTAAGGAGCACATTTTGGTGAACCCGACGTGAACTAACAACAATTTAACCTTCTTTATTTTTCTGTGTGATTTTAGCAGATTGTACGGATTTTTTTTTTTTTTGCAGGTTGCACGAATTTCAAGAAAAGATTTTTCCATCACGCAATCGATCTTACATCATCACACAATCGCATAGAAAGATTCACGCATTCAACCCTTCAGGGTCATGCATTCATCTCGACAGGGTCATGCAATCGACCTGTCTGGATCACGCAATCACCCTTTCTGGGTCACTCATCCGCAAGGTTAATTGTTGTTTTATTTTTCTTCTGTCTGTTATTAATTTTGTATAATTTTATCCTAAATTTGGTTAATCCGGGATCAAATTTTTTTTTACTTCAGGGTTTGATTAACAAAGTTTATGGCAAGAAAAGTTCAGTTCAAAATTTCAGGTGTGAGAAGGATGAAACAACAAAGGAGGGAAGCTAAACAATATCAAAAATTTCTCCAAGCAGAAAAATTGATACAAAATTCAGAAGAACAACTAGCCTTAGATAGATATAATAGCATAGTTCTTTCTTATACAGTTAAATATGATCTAATCAATATTGAATGGATGATGAGGGATTTGGCTAGGGCTTCACAATTGGTTTCGCAGGTTCCTGATCGGGTTTAGTTTTCTTGTATTTTTCTAATTTTTTTGTTGTCTGCATTCTATCATGTAATCCACCTGTTAGTGCTATGCAATCGAGCAGATAAAGTCACGCATTCGCTCTGTCAGATTCACGCATTTGCTCAGTAAATATCACGCAATCGCTCAGGTAGTATTACACAATCACCTCTATCAAGTTCTCAGTTTCTATTTTCTGTTGGTTTATTTTGGCTACTAATCTTCTGTTTACAGCTCATGGCGGATTCACAGAGAGGATTAGATTAGTAATTTTGCATGCACATCTCATAACAGTTAAAATGGACATGCATGAATAATCTCACACTTCAATTTTTAGTGCTTAAAATCAACAACATTAAAATTGACATGCATGCACATCTCACACTTCAATTTTTAGTGCTTAAAATCAACAACAATTAAAATTGACATGCATGGATAATCTCACACTTTGTTGTTGGTGCTTAAAATGAACATGGGCTAAAATTGACATGCATGCATCCTACACTTGGTTTTTGGTGCTTAAAAATCAAACAAATGGTTAAAATTGACATGTATGCCTTCATTCTTGGATTTGGTGTTTAAAATTGACATGCACATGCAGATCTAACACCTAAATTTGGGCTATAAAAAGAACGTGAATCAAGCTGCATTAGATTAACTCATTTTTCATTTTCTTAAGGGAAAATAACTTTTCATTATGTCTGGGGTGGACCTACTATTGCACTAACTGACTTTCTACCCACCATCAGGCCCACAGGAGAAAGAAGGAAGGTGACAATGACATCCAAATTTTCTTTTTGTTCTACATAGTGAGGGGTATCTTTGACTGGGGATTTCATCACCCCACAAAGGTACTTCAAGTTGGGATGCGTTGGGGATATCATCTCTCCCAGCATACTCTTGAGCGGCACTAATACATTTAGCCTAAAATTCCGATGGAGAAGGTATATTGTGATAAAACTTATTTTTTTTTTTGAAAAAATGCCCGATTTCATCAAAATTCTGACGATAATGCAATGACATTTAGGGTTTTTTAGAAAAAGTGCCCACGTTCATCAAAATTCCGATGACAGTGTGCATTACTTAAATAAAAAAGAAAAGACCAAGTCATTTCATAAATCCCGCCTCTTTATGAAATCTCGCCTCTCATTCGTCCCGCCTCTGTAGCGAACCTGTGGGTTTAATCATGGCAGGGAAGATCAATATTGGTGTGACAAGCTTGCCGCCCGATGACAAACGCACCAACATTCCAAATCTATTGCAAGCATTAGATAACAACATGGAACCTTCTGTAATTAAGAGCCTTATTGAGGAGATCAACAAGAGGGAAGAAGAGCACAAGATCACCGGTATAATAGTAGATGCAATGACATGTTTTGGGTTAAAGGCAATAGCCGATTTCTATAAGATTCCTCTCTTTGCTTTCCACGCATCGCTTGTCGCCAACTGTGCCATCCATTACTTCATTCTGAGGCTCGTCTCTCTTGGGACCCTTGCTCAAGATGGTAAGACAGAGTCACGCTTCTTCGTAATTTTTTTCTTTTCCTTCTTGCGTTTTGGTTAGACTGGTTGTTTTTGGTGTTATTGAAGGAGCTCCCAAAGAAGAGAAGAAAGTAAGGTATATTCCCTCCATGCCTTTGGAATCGAATAAGGATGGAATAATAGAGAAGGGGGAGATTGTTAGAGCCATTGACAGGTTGCTGGTGGGAGAAGATGGCGCAAAGATAAGGAAGCATGTCACCAAATTGATGAGAAGCAGTATAGATGTGGTGAAGGAAGGAGGATCCTCATTCAACAACTACAGTAAGTTTCTTCACCAGATGAAGAAATAGCTTCTTGACTGAAATATTAGGCTGTCACTTCTTTAGTTTATCAGATTTTTTGTGGTGCAAAGGAGAAACTGGGAGGATATGTGGTGATTCAGATTCATTTGGTTTATTGATTCTGTAATGGTGAAATTTCTATAAATGATTTCTTTTTCATTTTCTTTTTTCATCCTTTTAAGGGAATGTCTTAATGTGTATATATACAAATTGCATAATTTTGTATGAGATTGGGCTCATCATATTTGTCTTGTTTTAACCTTTTATATTTATCTTTAATCATGGTTAGAAGGTGGCTTGGTTAAGACATAAAATTAACATCGAATATCCACCAAGAAACCCAACCTTTTGGCTTCTCATTGTGAACTACCTCTTTCATCTCCTTGATGAAGGCGTTTGCCAGCTACACAATGCTTTTTTATGAGAATAAGAATGAAAGTTATAAGAAATTCTTCATACACTATACCTCCATGTAAATGTTTACCTTGGAAACATTAAAGATTAGTGACCTATCATATGGCCTTTACAACACCATCCATTACAACAATCACTTGGTTTAAGTTTTTACATCATCGTCCATCCTTTGAAACTTAGCAAGAGTAAAAGAAAGGTCATGGACACTTATGACAACCACATGAATGTGAAAAGATAATTAACCGAAACCTACCTTGGGCTCTCCATGGCCAATCTAAGGGAGTACAATATGAATGAAATCCAAACTATAGATTCTTCCAATGCTTTTTGTCATTCAAAATGACCTCCAAAATGTATTGTTCATAGGTATAGTTGGCAGTCGCTCGTACATCGTGTAAGCTATCTAGAAAATTTCAAATAGAGTATGTAATATTTTGAACTTTCTAATTTACAAATTTATGTGTGCTAATTGCATTTATTTAAATTCGAGAATCCACTTCACATCTATATTAGCAAGATTCTTCTCTTTGCGGAGATTCAAACTATTCAAGAAGGCTTAAAACTTAGCCTCATATTCTGGACCAATAGATAAAAAAGGTTTATACCTAGCCCCATCAAAGTTCAGTTTTAAAGCCAAGAAAGGGAGGATTCCATTTTATCATTTCTTTTTTATATCTTTTGGAGATTTAAGGGCCACTAACATAGTATGTCAAAGTGGATCTAAAAATGTATCAATTTTTTGTTAGTTTATCATCCCACTAAGGGAAGTTTAAGAATCATATTATCTGATTTTTATTGACCAGTAGCATTTTGTAAATATCAATTATTATTATTTTTAGATTGAATAAAACAATTAAATATTACAAAATTGAAGCTACAGAAATAACTAATAAACATAACTAAATCACTAGCAGTCCAATAACTCAGAAAAAAAACAAATGATAATGATTCTGTTCAATCAAAGATTATTTTCCCTTGACTCAGCCTAAATTCCACACACAATTATAGGAGGTCTCATTATCCATGTCACTTCCCATAAGGAGTTTCCCACTCGAAGCATATCATATCATTTTAATGCACCTCCCCACTCGAAGCATATCATTTTAATGTCCCTCCCCATGATAATTATAATTTTTATCTATGGAATTGGCTTCTTCTTCATTCATTCTCTAAGCATTCTAACCCTTTATCTCCTCCCTTCAAACTTCTCCAAAAATAGCAAGAATTAGAAAAATTATCCAATAATCTTTAATATAGATAACATATTAAAAAAATTAACTGTCACCAGAGTTAAGATCCCAGAAATATTTTATTCTTTTTGCGTTGAGTGGAACATAACACGCGTCACCTTGGTATCATTAATTTTTTTGCTTCCAGACAAACTAAAAGTGATAAGATTGTTTCAGTGTAAGCCATTAAGAAAAGTGGTCACTGATTTGATGGTTGATCAACTTCCCTCCAGGTGTGGGAGACTCTACCAGTAGCTTACACATCAATATGGTAATCATATCTTCATATGCCATGGCCGCAGTGGGGAATGGGGGCCGACATTGATCAATCAGTCATTGGTAATGGGAGACATTATTTTAAACGGTATGAAAAATTTCCATCTATGGCTAGATAGATCATGCTTTGGTTTTCAGGAAGCCATTGGAGTGAAGTTGATTGTGTCTTCTGGTGTTAGATAATTTGTATTTTCCTCATTGTAGGGAAGATAGGTTGTGTACTTCATATTTTAATGCTTATCTTGAAGGAGATCAGATGTGTGGTGGACATTTATTTCAAATTATTATTGTCCTACATGACCTATATAATCAAGGGGTTCTATTTATAATTTCATTCATTCATATTGTAAACTTGAATTCATTGATAGGAATATAGTTTATTCATGTCATATTGATCTTCTCATTTTGTTGTGCTTTCCATTAGACCTCTAGATCTTGGGTGGCCATCTCCATAGTCAAATCTTAAAATATTTACCTTTCTAGATTCTATAAAAGAAATGGTTTTATCAAGAATATCATATGGAATAGCTTCTAAATATTTTCATTTGATAACAATATTGTTAGACAATTTTGCTTTATAGGAAAATAATCTAAACTAGACTTTTTTTTTCAAGCTAAGACAAAACAAAGTAAGGTAGTACAATAATCACTTTGTAAAAATAATTAGCTAACACATCTTCTTTTGGGAATTTTTGTATTTAGTTCTTCCTTTGCAAATCAACATACCCTATTTTGGTTTCCCAAATATTTACTAAATAACTTTGAAGATAAATTGGGAAGAGAATCCATCATATAGATATTTCTTTTCAACAGCCTTAGAGGACATTGTTTTGTCTATCATTTATTATAATAGCTAATACCCAATTTTTTTATAAGATAACAAGCAAAACCTCCTCTTCACAAACTATGTTTTCCTTAATAATCCAATAATGAAAAAAGTAACCCACATAAAAATTACTTACTCCCTACCATGAAGGCAAAAGAACATCCAATTTAAAGATTGATGTACCAAAAGGAAAGAAATATCACCTCAATATCTGTCTTGAACTTATACATTGAATCTATACACATGAGAATCCCCTTAATAACTCTCTCACAACTTTCAATGCTAGAAGAATGAGTGTTTTCACAAGACTTTCATACTATGATATTTATATCAAAATTCACTTGCATAGTTTTAGAGTCAAGTTGACCCATTCTCATGAGTAGTTTACATGAACCCCTCATAAGAATGGATCACTTAGTACTCATTTCATCAAAGTGATGCTCATAGCGGTGAAGCATTAGGGATTCCTAGGAGGTCACCCATACTAATACTACTCTAAATCAAGCATGTTTAACCATGTAGATTGTCCCAAGATCAAACCCATTCAACTTGCCACCCCATTTGCAAAACCTTCATGATCAAGTGGTGTGCCTTATAAACCATTCATTATAGAGAAACTTTAGCTTATCCATTGACAAGTGGGAGGTGTTGATGTGTTTTTTATGCACATGCGAACGTAGAATAAAATACCCAAAAGTATCTTATCCTCTCTTGAACAAAGTTACTCAAATGCTGGAGATTTTCTTAAGGATCACTTGAGACAACTCGAAGGTTCTGGTATGTCAGGTCACGACGTGTGGATAAACATAGTTGGTTGATGTGATTGTTGGTATCACAAGGGGACTTACGTTGAATTGTCGAATGCTTGAATAGATGGAACTTGATCATCTGATATTTCAATCTCACGATGCTTTTTGTCCTAAACTAACTTCAATTGAAAAAAGGGCAAAAGGTGAAGTGTTAATAAAATCTATTCTAAGGCCTAGACTATAAGAAGATGGATCCCCTGATTAATTTATTTAGAGTGTTTAGTTCCATTTTAATCCTTTCTTTTACAATTAAATATTATTGAAAAATTGTATTATTGTTCCAAATTTTGTGGATATTTAGGAGACACAAATAAAATATAAATGTAATCATTCCATATTTTTGTAGGAGATTTGGAATGAGACTAATAGGAAGAGTAGTAAACATGAGTCACAATGAGCACTTTAGAATAAATCTAAACATTATAAGGAAGAGTAGTTTGGAAAAATAGAAGCGTAATTTATTTTCCAATATGCAAGATTATTACTTGGGAAAGAATCTTGAGGAAGGATTCATTAATGAAATGGTCATTAACAAGATGGAGAGAATAATAATTAGGAAGAGATAGATTTCACATGCTACTAGGTGACTAGATTGGAGAGAAACTAGAGGCAAATAATTTAGCTTGGCCATGACACAAAGTCTTAGAATAGATGCCAACCTTGGTGAATGGAATGAAAATCCCAAACAATTAATGAGTGGTGAGACAAGTAGAGGCATGCATCTATAAATTTTGTTTTGAATATATATAAAATAAAGAAAAAATGGGACTAAAACCAAGGGAAATTCACATGGAAAGGATATGATGAAAATCAAAATAAATAGTTTGAAGATAATATTAGTTACCTAAAGGATATTCCACTTGATTATTTGGTATATCATAACTATTTTGACAAATTTTGAAACCATTAGAGGTACCTTTTACTTCTGTAGATGAGGCATTCATTCATGTTGAAGTTGTGATAGCTTATTTGCCTCTTTATAGACAACAAATTATCCATACGAATTATCATATATACTTGTAACCTCCATCCCAAACCACCTATTTCTCTCTTCTTCCTTTGTGTACCTCTTTTATTCTTCCATTACCTCTTCGCTTACCTAAATTCAAAACATAGTGTATATAGCATCAAAAAAATTCCATATTTGATTAAAATTATCCACAACATATCGAAAAGACAAATACCACACTTACTGTGTCATCAACCAAAAATAATTTACTTACATATTCAAAGAGTTCAATAATGGAGAAACATCCATGCGGTGTTCTACACATGTCCTTGAAGGTTCAAGAAATACTTATCCTCTATTGGTCCAAACTTTAAATCACTTTCCATGCATGAAAATAATTGCAACCATACACAATTTCCCACCCAATGGATTCTCTCAAACTAGTTTACTATCTTAACATTGGGTCAAGGAAAAGCGGGCCAAAATAGGAATCCAAGTGTCTTAAAAGCCTTCAAGACCATAGTGGTGAGGATTGAATTTCTTTCTTTAGTGGTATCTTTCTGTAGATTAATTAGTTGGGGATTGTATTAGGACCTTTTCCTAATTAAAAAAAAATATAAAGATTACATCCCTAAATATTGCATTCATAATAGAATAAATTTCTGCAATATTGACACTATATTCATAATAGATTTATAGTGATGAATAAAGAAATATTTAAGATTATGAAAAAATTGATGTTTTCTTTCTCCCAACCGTCATTGGATATTGGGTGATCTTTGAGGCATTATGTCAAATAGTTCATGTGCCTTATCTAAGCTTACATATTTTTCATGCATGTGTACCTGGGAAGTTGCACTACAACATCTATACTCACTAATCACATTTGGTTGGAAGTTTCTAAATCCATTTCAAACACATCTTGTGCATATCCTGCAATCTATGCTAACGGTGATTGTCTTTAATGGCTTCATTGTGTGCATAATTGATTGGCTCTTCACTCCTAAGACCTTCAAAAGTCTTTACTGGCTTCATTGAGTCCTTTTGTCTTCCAAATTCACCTGCACCAACTTGACTTCTCCTTCAATGCTTGATTGCCTATTCACTTGGAATTGAATTGATTTTATAACTATGAGATCACTTGATTTTATATGTCTTGAAAGCATTTTATCCCAATGGCTTTAAATTAAAGTACTTTCTCTTCTATCTGGTATTGGTGGAGCAGATCCTTTTATGATATGTAAGTTGAGAATATTTTATGAAAGGTCCCTAAATGAATACACTATAAACTGATTTTAATATACCTTGAAGTGTGCAATATGGAAGGTTTGTATTCTTAATCTCCTACCCATTTCTTAATTTAAAAGATGATATCTTTATTAAATATCTTTATTAACTTGATTTCTCCTTCAATTCTTGATGAATGCTTGATTGCACGTTCACTTGGAATTGAATTGATTTTATAATTAAGAGATCACTTGAATTGTAGGTAAACCCCTTCAAATGATAGGGTAGGCTTCCTTTTATACCTAATATATGTCTTGAAAGCATTTTATTGTGATAGCTTTAAATTAAAGTACTTTCTCTTCTATCTCGTATTGGTGGAGCAGAGGTTGCATTGCATCATCCTAGGATACATATTTCTGCAAATACAACACAAGTTAAATGTATCCTAGGTCGATGCAAAGCAACCTCTGCTCTAGAGATCACCAAAAAATAGAGAAAGAACTTTAATTTAATGCTATCAGGATAAAAGTCTTTAATCAAGACAAATAAAATTTGAGTTTGATTGTCATCATTTACTTTGCCAAATTCTTCACACGTAACTCTTGAATCAATTTCCTACTCACAATAATTTTATTATGTCTCAAATATAGCGAAACAGAAGGCTTCAAATAGTAAACTTGAACATGCAACTAAATCCATTGACTAACCAGAAGAACAAAATTAAGAAATGGTTTGATCATCTAAGAGATGTTGTAGACTTGCAACTCACCAGCTAAGTTTTTGCAGGTAAGAATTTTTTTTGTTTTGGTTATGGTTGTGGTGTTTATAGGGAGACATTTACAAATTTATATCTATTTTCACTATTTAATGGTTTATGGGTTTGTAATGGTAATTTAATGTTCTTTCATATTTTTGTATATATTCTTTATAATAGCCTATTATATTGATTTGTTCTATTATGCATAATGGTGTGGGTCAGATGGCTTTGCCGTCGGTGCATGAAAGCATTGAACGAGTTCTACTTTTAAAAATTACATGAAACATTTTTAATTTATTTGATTCAGTGTTATTTGCAAAAAATGATTATCAATGATGTTTCCTTTCTCCAAGAATTGTCTATGACCCTGTTAGATAATATGTAACATCGAATGACTAAATCTTTTCATTACAAATGCTTATTTAATTTAATTATTATCTCAGCGTGAATTAAAATTTATATCTGTACGGAAGCAGAACATACAAGTCCAAGAGTCATGTGCAAGCAAATTTCCTAAAAGAAAGCAAGCAGGCATTATCTTGAATGACATGGAAACAAGCTCATCAGCTGCCTAGAAGAGAGCAATTGGAGAATGGCAGAGGAAAGTGTTTAAGGGTGATAAATAGATAGATAGTATGCAATACAAACAAACAATGTCTGGAGTGTCTGATGTGACGTCTCTAATTTATGTCCGGAGGGTCTAACTGGTTTTGGAGTTCCTGCAAAACCTATTGGGCCACGCTTGGAGGAAATCAATGTGTTCATGCAAGGAGCACCTTTTTTCTATTATGAGAATGATACTTTTGCACCTAGGGATATTTGGAAGTCAATATCCAAAATTTCTATAGTGTGGAACAAGAGTTGGCGGACTCGAAGTATAATTGTCAGCTTTCAGAAGACCAAGAGGTTATGTACACAATCTCCCAATAGAAGAGCGATTTCAAGAATTACCTCTCCCCCCCATGACTATTCAGGAAGCACTTCCTCAAATAGAGGACTATTGGCCTCCATGGGATCAAAGAAAAAAATTAAAGCATAGACTCTAGACGATGTGGTGGTGTCCTCCGTGAAGAACTCTACACTATAATTGAAAATTAACGAGGGAAACTGCAAGATAGTGAAGAGAAATACGATCTTGAAAAGTGGGAAGAATGGATCTTGGTTTGGGTGGGGCCAAGTCGGGTGGCTCCTCTAGAGGTTGATGAGATAGAAATCATATTAGGATTTGAAAAAGATCACACTCATGGAACTTCGTGTGCGAGTGATCGATTGTGGTGTTTGGGTAATGCATTCCAAATAGATACAGTTGCATTCCAAATAGATATATTCTTGATGGCATGCAACTGTATCTATTTGGAATGCATTACCCAAACACTGCAATCGATCACTCACACACGAAGTTCCACGAGTGTGATCTTTTTCAAATCCTAATATGATTTCTATCTCGTCAACCTCTAGAGGAGCCACCTGACTTGGCCCCACCCAAACCAAGATCCATTCTTCCCACTTTTCAAGATTGTATTTCTCTTCACTATCTTGCAGTTTCCCTCATGAATTTTCAATTATAGTGTAGAGTTCTTCATGGAGGACACCACCACATCGTCTAGAGTCTATGCTTTAATTTTTTTCTTTGATCCCATGGAGGCCAATAGTCCTTTGTTTGAGGAAGTGCTTCCTGAATAGTCATTGGGGGGAGAGGTAATTCTTGTGGTCGCTTTTCTATTGGGAGATTGTGTACATAACCTCTTGGTCTTCTGAAAGCTGACAATTATACTTCGAGTCCACCAACTCTTGTTCCACACTATAGAAATTTTGGATATTGACTTCCAAATATCCCTAGGTGCAAAAGTATCATTCTCATAGTAGAAAAAAGGTGCTCCTTGCATGAACACATTGATTTCCTCCAAGCGTGACCCAATAAGTTTCCCAGGAACTCCAAAACTAGTTAGACCCTCCAGACATAAATTAGAGACGTCACATCAGACACTCCAGACATTGTTTGTTTGTATTGCATACTATCTATCTATTTATCACCCTTAAACACTTTCCTCTGCCATTCTCCAATTGCTCTCTTCTAGGCAGCAGATGAGCTTTTTTTCATGTCATTCAAGATAATGTCTGCTTGCTTTCTTTTAGGAAATTTGCATGCAAGAGACTCTTCAACTTGTATGTTCTGCTTCCATACAAATATAAATTTTAATTCACACCAAGATAATACTTAAATTAAATAAGCAATTGTAAAGAAAAAATTTAGTCATTCAATGTTACATATTATCTAACGGAAAGGTCGTAGACAATTCTTGGAGAAAGGAAACATCTTTGATAATCATTTATTGCAAATAACACTGAATCAAATAAATTAAAAATGTTTCATGTAATTTTTAAAAGTAGAACTCGTTCAATGCTTTCATGCACCGACAGCAAAGCCGTTCGACCCACATCATCTCTCATCATCGAAATTCCGACGCCCACTACTGAAATGCCAGACAAGGATGCTTTGCATCCCATGGCACTCCTCTGTTAGAATTTTATACTTTGGTGTCAGAATTCCGATGACAGCCCAAGATGGCGACGATATTCATTTGTGGAATGAGCATGCATGGTGGTCGTCAGAAAGGTTGTGGTAATGTCGAAATTGCGATGACCACGAGGATAGTCAGAACTTCTGACACAAAGTTTTTGATGGCCATTTTTGTCGGTAGTGCGATGAAATGTGGTCAGAAATCTGACGATTGGCTATCAAAATCTTGACCCAAATGTACTAGTGCGGGTTTTTCGAGCCGCTATATAAATATACTGGTCAGGTGGCTAGAGTGTTGAGTGAATTCGACGTATGTGGGGGCCTTCCTTGCACCGATAAGCTCAATTAAAGTCTTAAGTGGCTTTCTCTAAGAATCCGTTGTTGGATCGGAACCCCTCAAAACCTAATACTAAGAACTAATTTAGTTGCCAAAAATCCTACATTTAGTGGTTTCGGGAGTGTGGATCGTACCCCATAGTACCCCTCATGTACCTTACATTATGAGACAGAAATCCCTCAGTGATAATATCTTCGGATCTTCGGGGTAAGAGAGACCGGCATGCCCAAGAAGTGTGTGCTGTGGAGTGGAGCCAGTGTTGCCAGACTCTCTATCTGTCCATCTTGTTTCAGTATTTTGCTACGGGGGCCTCACTAAATGGTGTCCACTATCCAGCCTAAGATTGTATTCCATTCTTTTTTATGTATCATTGTGATAGACCAGTATTGAGTCAGTCCCTTGGGCTATTTCAGGCCCTATCCCACGTATCTTCGCATTTTCCAAGATTTTATGAAATTTGAGTCAGTCAGCTATACATACCTACCAACCATTGTTCTCAGATTTGGAAAACTGCAAAACATTGTCCTACACACAAAGTTACCAAAAACAAAGTCCATTTTGAAACTGATTCTCAAAATGTCCTTACATACTTGTGACCATAGGTAGTCCCATTTACGTCCTCATTATCATCCATAGTCTTTTGCATAGTCCCAATCATGTCCTCGTTATCGTCTTACGTCTTTTGCATAGTCCCACTTACATCCTCATTATCATCTTAAGTCTTTTGCATAGTCCCACTTATGTCCTCATTATTGTCCTACGTATTTTGCATGGTCCCACTTACATCCTCATTATCATCCTAAGTCTTTTTGCATTATCATCCATAGTTGTTGCATAGTCCTAATTTTGAGTCCACATTATCATCCTCATATACGTCTTCATCTAGACCTCATATACGTCTTTCTTAGTTCATCATCATTTGCATAATTATCCTAGAAAGTCATACCCCAAACGTCCAAAACACAATCAGAGGATCAATCAAACTGAACCTCAACTCAAACAAGTTGGTCAAGTTCAATCAAACATTGTCACATTCAGAGAAATGGAGAAAATATCGTACATGTTGTGATCCTAGGTCCAAACCAAACAAGTAAACATCATGGATTGGAATTATACATTTCTTAGGGAAGGTGGAGGATTCATCCCTTCCATTCCTATTCCATTGCCATCCATAGAAATATTAGCTCAACAAATCAAAACTTTGCAACAACAAGTGACAGACATGGCTAGTCTTGATAACCATAGGAGCTGGTTAGAAAACATGATGAGAGAAGTGATGACCATGAGGGGATTAGTATCAGACCAACCTTCTTCTTCTTGTGAGACCATTCAAACATGTCAACCTTCATTCTTCAACAAAATCATTCAAACCTCATTCAACCAAAATCAAACATGTCAACCTTCATTCTTCAACAAAATCGTTCCTACCTCAGTTCAACCAACATTAGAGTCATGTAAACCTTCTTTTTCTTTCAACCCACTACATCAATCATACCAATCATATCAACCCAACATTCAAACCCCTTTCAACCAAAATCAAACCCTATTCAACCACAGTCCAAATCAATATTCACACCAACCCAACATTCAAACCCCTTTCAACCAAAGTCCAAATCAAAATTCATTTAACCAAAATCAAACATCTTTCACCCAAAATCATACTCCTTTTAACCAAAATCAAATCCCTTTCAACCAAAGTCCAAATCAACCATATCTATCCACCATTTCATCATCCCCTGAAATCACACAAAACCAATCCATGCCATCTCTATCTAATAACACAACCTCCCAAGGGCTATCCATCATACAAAACCAATCTAATCCAAGTCATGTTTCAAAGAATCTCATTCCAAATCCTTCTTCATCACGCCAAAATGTTGAAACATTCCAACGATCTCCCATGCATTTCCAAAATCCTTCCCCGTGTCAAGAGGATGATCCAAAATCAGAAAAAATGAGTCCTGAAACAAATAAAGATCAAGAACAACCACTTCCATCCTACCCAATTTTTTATCAAGATCCCATCAACCAAGAATATTATGATGATCCCCTCGCTCTTTTTTATTCCATTCATAATAACACCCTTCCATCTCAAGAACATAGTGTCCTTTCAAGTCCCATTCAACATCCACCTCCTAAACAAGATCAAGACATCCCTTCCATCCTTCATAATAATCCTTTTCCAAGACAAGATCAAAGCATACCTTTACCTTCATGTCCTAAACAAGATCCCATTATTTCTCCAAAACCTAATCAATATCTCTCCATACCTTCATCTCCATGTCATAATCCTCCATGTTCTTCACAAGATTCCCTCTCAAACAAACTTGTCATTTCTCCTAGTCTCTCTCATGATCCCTCTACACAAGTTGTTCATGAAATCCTTATTAATGAAATCCCCAATCCAGATCATACTACACAGAATAACTTGTCAATAATTGTATGTGTGTCATCATCAAATGCCATGACAAAAACAAGCATAATACCAACTAATGAGATCGATGTCTGGTTGATTTCATCATACTCTTCAAGTGCTTCAATAAAAATAGACATAACACCCGCTCATGTCACAACTTCAGAACCAAAAACAATTTGTCTCATACACCCACACTTGATAGACTAGGGGAAAGAGGATCTACCACAGTTGGATTTCTTTGAAAATGATAACGCTAAAGCTGAATTCATGGGTTCTAGAGATGGATTTACATATGATGATCCACAAAGTCCAAAAAATAAGAAAATCAACATTGGAGATGCTGAACATATGCACCCAGCTGAGTCCTTATATCCTATTGAAAAAGACATCTTTATCCAACTCTTCAAACAAAGACCAATGAACTACCTACACAAATATTATACCTAAAGGCTGGGTTAGTTTAGGTTTTATTTTCTGCATTGCATATCATTTTATTCACAACACGACATTGCATACAGTTTCTTTCAAAGCACCATCATATTTAGAAGTCATGTTTGCAAAACTTTCGGCAATTACATATAGAAACATCAAATAAAACAAGGCAACTGTTCAAATTTATCATTCGTTGGCATCTAAAGAAAACAAGGGTCATCGCCTTTCTTAGATATTCAGACATGAAGTTTTTGGGGTTCTAAAGTCATTCATTCTCAACATTACCCTATGACGATGCTTTACTTATGGTTGGGTAGTGGTTTCACTATTTGAGACTCATTAACCTACAATCTATCAATTGCTATATCTCAAACACAATAAATCTCTAATTCATTCTAGACACCTAGTTGATCATATGACTAGTGAAAAATCTAAAATTCTACTTCAGCGCCACTGTAATTGTCACACCCAAGTAGGTTTCATTACTTACAAGTCAAGGCAAGAAAATAAAAATAAAAAGAGCTATGCCAAATATCCATCTAAAGGCAAAAAGAGCAATGATATAAAACTGAAATATCATGTATACAAATATGATAAAAGGCTTGACTATGGGAACATGCAAGTAACTCCATCAGGGCTATGAACGCCTACTAGCAATGGAGCAATATTTGAGAAATTACAGTCTATAACCTCATCGGAGCTCTCAAGGCTTGCTAGCAATGAGGCTCTATTCGGGATGCTTTTGAAGTTAGAAAAATCATGTAGCTAGTCATATAGGATGCTAAGAATCTTTAGTGAACATAAGAGCAGGAATTAATGCGTCTGCACACACATGGGCAAAAGAAGATCAAAGTTTCAAGAACCAGTGGGGAAGTTTTTTGCGTCTCCATTTGTAAATCCTAGTCACTAAGTGTGTTGAGATGAATGTTCTGAAGGACCTTAAATATTGATTGACCGATTATCTATGAAATGTTTTGCACCTCTGTTTCTATTGGTGTATTACAAATGCTAAAACAAGCATGGTCAACCTTGTTCAAATAGGAAATGCATCTTCATCTTGCATATTGCATTCACATAGGTCATGTCAAAAATTCTTTGTCTCCACATACATTATGTCATATAGGTCTGCACACTGGGGGCATAACTGAAAAAATCCAAAAAAAAAAAAATCAGATAAAGTCCTAAAAAAATCCAAAAAACATGAAAAAACTCAAAATCCAAAAACATTGAAAAACTCAAAATCCAAAAACATTGAAAATCATGAAATACCAAAAACATCCATATAAAGTCCTAAAAAAATCATACAAAAACAGCCAAATATGATCCTGAGAAAATCAAACAAAAACATTCAAATATCGATCTACATAATCCAAAAACATCGAAAAATCTCTTGGAAAAGAACTAAAAATTGAAAATCAATCAATCAAAAAACTTGCAATAAGATGTCTTGCGAGAAACAAATACCCTAGCAGATATCCAGCAAACGCTTCGCACGAAGTTAACAAAGGATACGACTATCTAGTCAAACATCTGCAATCAACTGATCAAACTGTCTTATCAATCATATCATATCCATATCAACGTGATCATTATCTTGTCTTAAACAAAAGAGGATACACTCGAAATCAGACAGGTTAGTTTTAAATGGGGTCCGCAACTTTCTGAGATCAGACATTATCAACCATCACATCAAACAACTGAGAATGAAGGCACAAGGTCAGTATAGCTGCTGAATTTTGTCCGGGTCAGTCTTTATCTTTTTATCATTTGGCGACAGATATTGTTCCTATGCTACTCAAGGATATCCACAAGTGACTAGAGGAGCCATGATGGGCATTATCTTTTTCTTTGTCTGTTGCTTGTCTTCTATGTGTTTATTTCTTCAATGAGATATCTTACATCTTGGTTCCTTATACCCTGATGTGCTAAGCTCCATTGTTAAATAATAAGGCTTAGTGATGAATATATATTGACGCAATAAATATGTGACATAGGTTCATGATTCATTCAATTTCATTCTCATCTCATTTTCTTATTGCTAGTTTGCTGATTCTTCTCTCATCGTCTCTTCCTTAATCATTTTCTATCATCTAACATCATTATATTTCATTCTAAGGTTCATTCTCTCATATTCTATCTCAATATAATCTTCACATCAACTATCTCTATCTCTAATCAACTAACTATTCTTCTATCTTTCATCTCACATTCTTCTTTTTTTCGAGAGATCATTCATGTCTTTAATGCACAAAGAATCTCTCGAGGGGGCATTATAGCCTAAGTATATCACCGGGGCATACTAAGGCATAATTTTTTTCGTTTTCTTTGAAACAATGTCGTTTCGACATTGTCTCAAAGAGGGGTAAATATAGACACCTAAAAATGTCTCATTGATCATGTACTAATTATTCCTCTATGTGATTAAATGATCTTTATTATTTAATTAAGTGAATTAATCTATTTCTTCTAATTTCATATTTCCTCATCATCTTACTAATTATTCTATTTTCTTATTCTATCATCATTTAATCATTTTAATCATTTTCTAAATATTAATTAAATATTTATTGTTTAATTAATTGTGTTTAAATCCCCAATTTAAATAATCTTTATTATTTAAATAAATTAATTCTCAATTTCTATCTCCAATCATCTAATCATTCAACCATTTTCTAAATATTAATTAAATATTTATTATTTAATTAATTATGATTTAATCCTTTAATTTAAATAATCTTTATTATTTAATTAAATCCCATTTTCTAAATATTAATTAAATATTTATTATTTAATTAAATTCCATTTCTAACATAATTAAATAGTTTCTTTAAATTATTTAATTAACTAATTAATTCTTCTAGTTCTCTAAATTCTAATTTCATTCAATTTCATATTCTTCTAATTTCTTCCAAATTCAAATACATGTGCATGATTTCAAAAACCAAATTGAAAATCAAAGTCAAGTTCTAAATATATTCAAATGCTAAATTGAATTAATAAATTCAATTATTTGAATAATATCTCATGCAAAGATTAAATTAAAAATCTAAATCTAAATGCAAGCACATGCTAAATTAATTAATTCAATCAATTAATTAATTAAATCATTTATCTCTTCAACTTCTATTTCCATCTTTCAGTTAGCTTTTTCTAAATTAAGCTCTTTGTGTCATCTTCTTTATTTCCACCAATCATCCTTTTTCTTCCTTTAGTTAACTCTTTCATCAATCAGTTAACTCAATTAATCTATTCAATCTATTGAGTTTCACTCCTCCAATCAACAGTTCAGCTATCAACTTGCATTTGAGCTCACCTGACCTCTTGGTCATTATGTTCCACCTTTCAATCAATCTCATCCAATTTTCTATAAATTGAGCATTCAATCTCCATTTTCAATCCTCCTCAATCTTGACTCTGAATCATGAGCTTTGAATCTTTGTGTCACTTGCAGGTTACCAGTGCAATATCTGCGAGCCATCATACCACGAAGAGGAGAAGAGCAATGGAAGCGATATGCCATCTTGGGATAGGGAGTTTTATTGAATGATTTTAATTCCTATTTCTTAATTGCATCATTTCATTAGTTTTATGTTTGAATTGCTTAGGTAGTTAAGGATTTCACGATTGTCCTTATTTCCTATTTAGCAATGGTATCTTTGAGCATAGCACAAATTCCATCAAATGGCCAACAAGCTCCCCCTTTGGCATTGATGGCAACACTAGATGTGAAAAACATCTAAGTACCAAGAAATCCCAAACAAGTCTCCCCCAATGGAAGACAACCAACAATCTCCCAAATACAACTCTAAATATCAATACCTCTTTCATAACAATATCACTCCCCCTTTCTTTCTCTTTTCCTTTTTTTACATTCTTTTTCTTTTTTACATCAATATCACTCCCCCTTTGAAATCAATGTCAAAAATAAGACAAAAATATCAAAGCAAAAACATAAACCACTAAATCACAAAGCTGACTACTCCCCCTGAGTATTAGCATCCCACATCAGTGACAAAATGAATAGTATCTCTGATAATGCATGTTGGACTGATGCCAAACCGCATCAATCAAGTCTCTACTAGAGGGGCAGAAACTCCCAATCTATCTCTCAGGTACTCAAATGATTCCTTGGACAAAAGTACTGAAAATATTTGCAATCTGCTCTTTAGTGTTCACATAAACTAGTCTAACTTCATTTGCTTCCACATTTTCCTTCAAAAAGTTATACTTGATAGATATGTGCTTTATTTTAGAATGAAATACCATATTCTTTGATATATCAATGGCAGCAGAGTTATCACAGTGAATAACTACCGGTGCATCACAATCCACCTTTATATCCTTCAACATTTGCTTCATCCATAAAACCTATGTACAGTCAATAGCAGCAACAACATACTCGACTTCAGAAATAGATAAAGAAGTACATGACTATTTCTTGTTGATCCATGAAACCAACTTCTTTCCAAGAAAGAAAGCTCCACCGGAAGTACTTTTCCAGTCATCAACATCTCTAGCCCAATCAGCATCTATATATGCACATAAAGTAAAGTTATCATCCTTAGGGTACCACAAGCCATATTGTGATGTACCTCAAGGAAGTATCTAAAAATCCTTTTCACCGACATCTCATGATTTTCTGTAGTATCACTTTGAAATCTTGAAACAATACAAACAACATTCATAATGTTAGGCCTAGTCTAAGTCAGATAAATAAGACCTCCAGTCATAGATTTGTATCTTGTAGGATTTATCGGTGCAAAAATATCTTTTCTTGTCAATTTCTCAATTGTAACCATAGGAGTACTTACCGGTTTAGAATCTCCCATACCAAATTTCTTCAAAATTTCCTTAGCATATTTAGTTTGATAGATGAAAATACCTTTGTTAGTCTGAGTAATCTGCAAACCTAAGAAAAATTTCATCTCACCAATAATAGACATCTCAAATTCTTTCTCCATATTCTTAGAAAATTATATGCATAACTTATCTTCACCTCTAAAAATAATGTCATCAACAAATACTTCAATAATTAGTATGTCATCATCATTGATCTTATAATATAAATTTATGTCAGCACCGCCCTTAGTAAAACCAAGCTTCAAAAGATATTTATCCAAGCTTGCATACCAAGCTCTACGTGTTTGTTTCAATCCATATAAAGCTTTCCTTAACCTGCAAACTATATCTGTATTAGTTGATAGTGAAAAACTATCAGGTTGCTCAATATAAACTTCCTCATCAAGATCCCCATTCAAAAATGCACATTTAACATCCTTCTAATAAACCTGGTAGTTTTAATAAGCAGCATAGGCAAGAAATAATCTTACAGCTTCAATCCTAGCTACTAGTGCAAAAGTCTCTCCATAATCAATTCCTTCCTTCTAAGATTATCTTTTACAAACTAGTGTAGCTTTATTCCTTGTAACTTGACCATCCTCATTCAATTTATTCCTAAAAACCCATTTAGTTCCAATAACATTTTTATTTTTAGGCCAGGGAACTAAGGTCCATGTGTTATTTTTCTTAATCTGATCTAATTCGTTTTCCATAGTTTTCAACCAATGTTCATCTTTACATGCCTCAATTACTAATATCAGTTGAACTTGTGAAATTAAACATACCTCATTAGTTGCCAATCTTTTTCTTGTCATCAGTAAATTTCTCTTATCCCCAATAATTTGATCTACTAAATGATTCAATCTCACATGTTCCTCTTGCCTATTATTCAGTTAATGTACAGTTCTTTGATACTACTGGAGTAACTAGTTCAACTCTCTATTTTGGTAAACGTGCTACCAGTTCAAATATAATCATTTCCACTGACGGTTCCTTCTTATAAACTCTGATTTTACTTCTGTTCAGCTCATCTACTTTGACATTAGCACTCTCCACAATTCTTTGCAATACCTTGTTATAACATCTATATGTTTTGCTTTCATTAGAATAACCAAGAAATATGCCTTCATCACATCTAGGTTCAAATTTCCCAATAATATCATCTCTCCTAATATAACATTTACTACCAAAAATTCTGAAATAATTAACTATAGGTGTATTGCCAAACCATAATTCAGAAGGTATCTTACTGGTTTCTCCTTTGATATGTACTCTGTTGAATTTATAAACCGTTGTACTCACTATTTCTCTTGAGTAGATATGAGGTAGACTAGCTTCCATCATCATTGTTCTAGTATCATCCAAGATATTTATGTTCTTCCTTTCCATAATTCCATTATGTTGAGGTGTCCGGGGAGCAAAAAATTGTCTTCTTATACCATGCTTGTCACAAAAGTTATTAAACTCACCGGATGTGAATTCTCCACATGATTAGATCTCAAACAATAGATCTTCAATCTTGTCTCAGATTTCACTATACCCTTAAATATTTTAAACTTTTCAGATGCTTTAGATTTTTCTTTCAGAAATGTAACCCACATCATTCTAGAATAATCATCAATCATTAGGATGAAATATCTATAACCTTCAAAACTTTTAACTCTAGCAGGGCCACACAAATCAGTATGAATAAGATCAAGAACATCATTTGATTTATCTTGTATACTCCTAAAAGAGGTTCTGACTTGTTTACCCATTGGACATTCTTTACATACCGGATTATAGGGCTTCATAATATTAGGTGTATCCCTAACTTTTTTAGTTGAATTGATCTTCACAATGCAATTAAAATTCAAATGGCATAGCCATTTATGCCATAGCCAACTCTCATCAATTTGTGTAATCAAACATGTCTTTTCACCGGAGTTCAAATGAAATATATTACCTTTTGTCTGTGTACCAGTTGCTATCTCCAAGCCAAATCTATTAATGATTTTTCATTTTCCATCTTTGAATTGTAATTGAAATCCCTTATCTACCAATTGTCCTACACTCAAAAGATTATGCCTCAAACCTTCAACCTAATAAATATTGTTAGTATTGTTCTTACCATCCAATGATATAGTTCTTTTTCCTTTGATCATACATCTTCAAATCTAACTAGATCACCATCAAATTCTTACAAAGATAGAAACTTCTCTTTATCTCTAATAATATGATGTGAACAACCACTGTCAAATACCCATTCATCCTTGTCTTCAATTATAGTAGCAAGTGCATTCTCTTCAAGTACATTCTCTTCCATTGTTGGATCATCTTCCTTGATAGCCACAAATACCTATTCCTTCCCATTGTTGAATTCACTAGTAGAGACGTCTATCGGTTCATCATCAAAATCAGTAATGCCTTCCTCATCCTCTATGTAGCATGATTTGTCTTTTTTTTTCTTGTATTTATACTTGTTCTGATATCCAAGGTTAGGCTTAAATGATCTTTTAACTCTTTCTTCAAATATTGAATTTCTTTCAGGACATCTAGATGCAAAATGACCAATCTTATTATATACAAAACATTTAAAAGGTGTTTTTCCTTCATACTTACTTCCTACCGGTCCTTTTGGTACTCTTCTAGTAAATAATGCTTCAAGTTTCTCAAAATCATCATCTTCTTTCTTCATATCTTCCAATTCATTTGCATACAAGCTTTCTAGTCTTGCTTGTCGATTGTAGATGTAGATACATGAAAAGAAGGTTCGGACTTCACAGCTCTAGAGGGTCCAAATTCTTCAAGCTCAAAATCAGATAGTTTCCCAACCAAAGTATCTCTTTTGACAGATGTATTAGCCATTGTTCTTAACTCATTAATAGCAGTAGCCTTAATTTTATAAGCCGGTGGTAGGACTCTTAGGACTTTAGAAACAATTTTATCTTCACTCAGAGTTCTACCACAACATTTAACTCCCATAACAATCTCATTTACCCTTTCCATGAATGCAGTAACCCTTTCATCTTCTACCATCTTCAGGTTTTCATATCTCACTCGATAACCATCAAGCTTAACAATCTTCATTGTATGGTCACCTTCATTAAGAGTTTCCAACTTATCCCATATATCCTTTCCAAATGATTTGTCAATTAATCCCATTATTATTTTATCAGAAAGTGCACACAAGAGGGATTCTTCTTTAATCTATAATCATTCTCAAGCTCCTTGTCTAGGTTTTCCGGAGGAGGATTGCCAAATCTCAGATTATAGGGTGTGACACCATTCTATGTGATCTCCCAAATCTCCTTGCCAAGACATCTTAGATGAGTCTCCATCTGAATCTTCCATACTATGTAATTTGTTCCATCAAGCCTCAGAATATCCCTTCGAAAGATAGCTCCAGAAGAATTGGATGAACTTGAACTATTAATCGCCATAGGATCTTCCTCAAGCAATTAAGATTTCTGCAGAGAGGACCAAAGCTCTCATACCAATTGTTAGATAATTCAAATAACCAGAAGACAACTCAGAGGAGGGGGGGTGAATCAGTTATCACATATTATTGGAACCATGAGAAATTTAAACTAATACCGGAACCCAAAACATTAATACTAGAATAGCAGTTAATCCAATTAAGCATTAACAATAATCACAAAATAAAAGTCATCCATATAACACCAAGATTTATACATGGAAAAATCAATAAAGGGAAAAACCATGGTGGGAATCCTACCCACAGTTAGATAATACTTTTGTAGTAAGTATGTGAATTACAATTGAGGGGCCTCCACTTGCAAGAAGGCCAACAGCATAGAGTGTACTGCTCATGACAAAAGGAGCCTCACTGACTACATATAAATCGAGACCACAATCCAGGGAAGAGTTGAATTGCAAAAGATAGCATCTCCTATATCTCATACAGTTCCGATTAAGCTCAATATCAGAGGACTAAATCCTCTTACATAAACCCAATTCGATCTCCAATGATCGACCAACTCCTCTGCCTAAATCATATTACATTATTTGCACATTAAATTCCTTGACCATGACCTCTAACAATAACCATGATGATCTACAATGAGATCTTACATCTATATATGCAAACCCTTGACCATAAACAATCAGGTCGGCTACCAGATAATAAATCAATTACATAATTACAAACCATGTTGGCCTTAAGCCAAACAAATAATATCAACACATAAGACATCCTAGAAATACATCAATAGGTCATATCCACACGTTATATTAAAGTTATTCCATAACCAAGATTAACTGGAACCCAATATCGCCACAACAATCATCTCCATCTGCCAAGTCTTGAACATGATCACCAATAGCATCCAAAAACTCCACCAGAAGCTGCACCAACACCACTTATGCAATTCATAGAAGATCTTTGTAGAGCCCCTCCCCGATCAAGCTCTGGTTAACTTAGTTGACCATGGTTGACCTTACTAATAAATGCTATAATTCAATAGGATGGGCTATGTCAGACGAATAGATTGGTGAGAAAAGTAATTGAACCAGGTTACAAAATCATTTCACCTTGAGGTGTACATTTTGATGTGTAATAGATACATAACTTTATATAATTCTAGAATAGGATAGCTTTGAGATGATGTATGCCATTTTTGGATTTGCAGGACTTTACTATGATGATAGAAATAGGATGCATGTCTTATGTATGGATCAAAATTATGAGGATTATGATAATTGCTTATGTGGATTTATTTGGATATAAGATATATCGATTTGTTTAAATGTAAATTGTATGTAGAGTGTTTGATGTGTATTCTTATTCATGTGTTTAATATTATATGAGGTTATTTGGAAATTACTAATGTGCAATTGAGATGCACAAGAAAATTATCCATGTGACCATGGAAACATTATAGAGAACCAAACCTAGACCTATGTGCGTTTGTAAAACCAAGGTTTGTCTATTTAAAGAGACAACACCCTGTTTGTATCGTATTTTATTTGTGAAAGTGTATGTTGCATGTGTGTTAATTTGAATTTATTAATTTGTGTAAATCCAACAAGAGACAAAATTTCATGTGTAATGTTGAAAAGTATTTTATTGTGTCACTTGACACGTGATGATTTATGTCTTGATTTTTGAATTGTCTCTTGGAGGGAGTTGTTTTAACCATAGCTTTTTCAAATAATTTAATGTGGTTCTATATTTTCTTTGGGTAGAGAATCTTTGGGGTGGTCAACTTAGGTTTGACCCGAAAGTTAACTTCATATGGGTTTAATAGGGGTTAAATGGACTCCTAGGGGTAGTTTAAAGGTGTTTCCTAAAGTCCATAAGGTATACCTATGGGTTAGGAGCATTATTAGGCATGTGTCTACTCCCATGTGACTATTTAGTCATCCCAAAAAGTGAGTTTTCGAAGATGTGCGAAAATTGAATTTAGAAGGCATCATCTAGGTTAGTTAACTTTCCTTTTTGATGAGAGATCCCTTTTTGATCTTTTTTGAACTTTTTCCTTTTTCAATTTTAGAAACCTATGAGAACTCTCACTAAGGTCTTCTTAAGCAAGAATGAGAGATTTTGCGGGTAATCACCCACTCTCCATTTTTGGAGACAATGCAATTTTGAAAGAAAAAGATTTGGTATAGGAATTTGGCTAAGTGTAGAGAAATAAGGATTGTGGAATTGGGCTGCTCATCCTCAACTAGATATAGCATACCTTTGGGCAGTTTGAAGGTTGGTTTAACTTCTTCTTGTTTTCTTTCATGCTGAATGTTATTTTGGAAAGATTGTTTGTGTGGAAAAAGTTTCTCTCTTGCATTTTATTTTGTGAAAATTATTATGCGTATGACTTTGATTTCTTGTATGCATTCTATGTTTTAGGAGTAACCAAGGCCTCCTACTCTTAGGAGAGAGGATGGTCTTGTTTCTCCAAGCTCAAGGGTGGCTTCTAGTAAGCCTAGGCTAGGAGGTGAGCACTCCATGGTCATAGCCCTTTTGATTTATCTGCAGGTTGTTGAAAGAAAAGAAAAGGACAAGTAGAGTTGCTGGATTTATTTGTTTGTGGAAAAAGATATTGGAAAATGGAATATTTATGTTTCAAGTTGCAACAATGTAAAGGGAAACTATGTTGTATCTAGTTTCGAAAGGAAAAGTATCTATTATTTTTAAGGTCCTCATTTAATAAAAATGAGAGGTCCATTTCTGAAAGTTGACTATAATGTATTTTAAATATATCTTAAGGAAATACAATGTTTTATTAAGTATTATTTGGTTGTAAAATGAATTATTTATGTGGAGTTTACATTTTGTATTGTTCTTGAAATTTTAATGATTGCATGCATGTTACTCTGAAAAACAAATGTTCAAGTTTATTTCCTTATGCATATCTCTAAGTTTAATTAAAATAAATCTAGGTTTATGTAGTTGTTGAATATCTGTTATTAAAATTCTGTTATTTTCCCTTTAATTTATTCGCAGAAAACAAATCTAAAAATTAATATGACTATCTCTAAGTTTTATTTCAATGCTTTCTAGTCAAAAATTAAAGTTGTCATTCATATTTATTTAACTCTGTTATTTACTTATTGCAGAATATAAAATCTAAAGTTAAATAGCCTAGCTAATTTAATTAATATCTTTTTTATTTAGATGATGTTTAAATTCTGATTTCTGTCATTAATCTAAGGTTAAATAAATTATTTCATATTATAGCAACTTGGGATTTATAACAAAAAAAAAAAATATATGGTTGCTTAAAAGAAAATTTAGTCCTAAATCTAATGAGTATCCAGAATATATGTATGTAATATATATATATATATATATATATATATATATATATATATATATATATATATATATATATATATATATATATATATATATATATTTATTTATTTATTTATATTTATATTTAAAATATATGTATATAAATAAATAAATATATATATATATATATATATATATTTATATTATATTTTTTATAAAAAAAATATTTCAAAACAAAATTTTAAAAAAAATAAAAAAATTGAATCACCATGGCAAGGGACTCGGCCCCTGCAGACTTTCCCGTAGGGCAGCCCCCCCCCTCCATACAGTGGGCGACAAACCCCCAGCGGTAGCCATAGCCACCTCTGTGGGCCGCAACCCACAGTGGGAGGCTTCGGCCCCCTCTGTGGGCGGTGCCCCACAACAACGGCACTGCCGGGCTACGGACTGCGTACCACAGTGGCGACCTAGGCCACCTCTATGGGCCGCGACCCGTAGGCTCAGTAGTGGCCACTGTAGACACCCAAAATTGTCCAGTCTAATTAAATAAATATTTTATTTATTTAATTATCTAAGCTTAATTCATCTATTAATTAAATAAATCTTTATTTATTTAATTAATTCATTTATCCTCTTCTAGCCTTATTTTTCATTTAAATAAATACATTTATTTATTTAAATTATCCTTTTCCTAAATTAAATAAATATCTTATTTATTTAATTGATCCCACTTCTTCTATTAATTAAATAAATCTTTATTTATTTAATTAATTCATTAACCTTTTCTACCCATGACACATGTCATTCATCTCTTAATTCATACACTACCTACCCCTTTCATTATTTTATTATTTCATTTACCTACCTTCTAATCATAGCCAACCTCCTTTTACACCTCTCAATCTTATCCCTCCATTTCATATAGTGTCTTCTATATAAGGAGATGCTTCCTTCATTATCAACCCTAATGAATTTATGCACTTGACTACACTACGCTTTTGACATATACGATCCTACTTGCAACCACATTCCGTTCTTTGTTGAGCTCTTGTGCACATAAAATTTGAGAGCAAATATATCAAGCAAGATCAATGAAGATAGGAAGAATGGAGATCCAAACCCTATTGGACATGTGATGGTATAATCTTTGTGATTACATTTGATTTGCATTGTCTTAGGTAATCTTCATATGTTATGGTGGATCTTTGTTGTTGTTAGGCTAGGGTTTTGTGGTTGAATTCATTTAGCCTTTCAATATCGTTATTATTGTTATCCATTTTCACCATATACATTTTGGCACACCTGGTGGGACTCTTGTCCCTTTTTGCATTTAACATCCTTGTGGCAGATTTTGTGTTTTGAAGTTGCAGATATGACATTTTCGACAACATTTTGATATTTTCGCGTCTGTGTAATTTCGGATCGCATTTTTGATTTTCTGGCGTGTCTGCGACATCAAGAACCGCATCTATGTTATCGACAGTATTTTATTTTGCAGATTTCGGAAACCGCATTTGTGTTCCTAAGGTGCGTCTGCAGTGTTTTTAGATGCGTCTGTGTCCAGAAGTCACGTCTGGGTTTTGGAGATGCGTCTGTGTCTCACAGAACCGCGTCTACGTCACAAAGTTGTGTCTGTGTCTAAGGTAATCACGTTTGTGTGCACCAGTTTCAAATTTTGAGTTATTGATTTAGTTTTGGGTTTTGCATTTAAGGTTTCAGATCTGGTTTATTTTGAGCTAACATTTTCAGATCTAGCTAATGAAATTGGTGCAGCTTGTCTTGAAAGCAAAATCATTTTGTTGAAGGACCCTATTTTCACAAAGTCTTTTGGATTTAAAATTTACCTAACTTGTGTGCTTGGAGGAAGGGGTGATTATTTGAAACAAATCCAAACTACTAACAAATCTTTGTTGTAGGTCCTTGGCAAGGGTTTTTGGATTTTTATTGTGTGCCTTGTTTTCATAGACTAGCAAACACTTCAATTGGTGCACTAAAAATTGAATCATTGTCTTTTGTGTCTTGAGCAATAGGCTCTTTTTGTTTAATCTTTAGAGGGTTCGTCTTCTCGTGTGGTCATTAGGACTACTAGTGAGAAGAGAATGACCCAAGTGGTAGCAAAAGAAAAGCCATCTTCTTCCAAACCACTATAAATAACTGTATTCATGGTGAAAACTATGAATAACGTGTGCTGATTAGTTCATACCGACACTATGTCTCCCCATAAACCCGTTTGATCAAATTTATTTGATCATTTGTAGGGCGTAACCCCTACCGGCTGGGAGCCTTCTGTATTTACAGAGCTCAAAGTGCCGCATGTATGGCCACATGAGCGGATGCCCTTACTAGCACCTTTTTTTTTAGAAGCCCAAATCCTTCTAGTTGTTGAGGCAGGAGGTCGAACCTCTGGTAGTGGCCCACACACATATGGTTCTTAGTAGAGATACAAAGTTCACCACAGGGAGTTTTCATGGGAACTGATGCTTGGCTGACCCAAGAAGTGAGTGCCGAGGGTGGAGCCAGTGAGGTCAAGCATCTAAGTATCCGCTCTGAATAGCGTAGCCTCGGGGGTAAAACCTCATGTGGGATCAACAACTATTGTCTTGGCCAGCCATAAGAATTGTGCTTGACTTATTTTAAACATTCAAACATTGAAGACCAAACAACAAAACATTGTGTCTTTTGTGTCTTCAAGTGTATGTAAAACATTTACATCAAACAACACACTTTTCTTGGAGTCATTTTGAGTTTAGACACTTGAAAACATTGGGTCTTCATCAACACTGTGCCCTCTTGTCATGAAAAATAGTCAAACAGTCAGATTTGGTCACAACAAAACAACTTCATAGATTGGAAAAAATTGCACAAATTTTGCAGAAACGCATATGTGTCAGACATAATAGTGTCTGTGTTGTATAACTACGTCTGTGAAGGGCAGAAACGCATCTGTGTTTCCAGAATCAATAGTGCATTTTACAAAAATCTTAGAAACGTGTCAGTGTTAAACAGAACCACGTCTGTGTCAAGAAATCGCGTCTGTGATCAGAATTGAAAAAAAAAAAAGAAACAAAAACTGTTACAGTCCAGCAAATAAACACAGTCAGTTTCGGAATTCTTGAGTTTCCTAGGTTATTTCTCTAGGTTTCATTTAGCATTCAACCTGTCTTTGAGTCTCACACAGTCCATCATTGCTTCACACCTCACATTACATTCACATCTATCTAAACTTGAGTCAAAAGGTCACTTGCTTGTCCTCATCATACTTTGTCAACACACTACATACAACAACACTTTTCTAACTGGTCGCTCATCAAGGTCTATCACCTTTGGGTCTCATTTGGTCTTACTTAGAGTCAAGGTCAACTTACCTCATCAAGAGAAACTATCCTCTCTTTGGAAGTCACACCTACTCTACTACATACATACTTGGTCTTATACTTTGGACATTGTAAGTACACCTCAGATTCATTGACATTCCATCCAACTCTTGGTCTTCCATACCTTTACCATTTTCATCTAGTCTCACACATCTTGGTCAGGACCTAGTTCATGGTTGAAACTCATTCATAAAAATATAGGAGAGAAACTAAAGAGGCTCAAGAGTCTGCAAACATGAGTTCTTATGAGTATGACAATGATATCTTTTTCAATTCTGATCATACTACATTACCTAACATGGATGCCTATAGAAACATTCCAAATGTTGAGAACATGGACACTACAAACAACAATGATACACACAATGATGATATGGACAACTTTTCAGTACATTCAATAGATGTGGAAGAATCCATTATGGATCCCCGTTTCAATCGATTAGTTGAGGAAATAATGAGGAGGGATAGACGATACTTCTTACAAATGATGGCATAAAGTGGAGCCAAGATACTTCATGATTTTGACATGTCTCAAATAATGGAACATAGGCCTTTGCAACAACCTCACTCCAACATGGATCAAAGAAGGCCTAATAGTGGAGGCAATAGAGGACCACATATGGTACCTGAATCACCATCATCTTTGTTTCAAAAACTAGAGGTCCCATACACACATGGTCAAGCATATGATACTCACCTTTGCAGACCATTATGGAAGTCTTATGCAAAGAAATATACTCAATCACATATCAACGCTAAGGATCAACCACCAAAGCAATTGGATATTCAAAGGCATGCTCAAAATTTGGACACAAGGAAACCCCATGTCAAATTTGGGGGCAACACATTAGAACATGACATGCCTATAGAGTATGGTATACATGGACAAAATAGATATAGCATTCCTCAACATGAATCTATACCAAGTGGTCCATATATACAGCATCACTATAGACCTCCTCCATATGAACATGTGTATGATCAATATCATCCATATATGCAACATGCTTCTCCTCCAATTGGTGCCTCAAGCATAGGGTATGGTCCAAGAAGACGATCTCCACCTAAGAGCAATTTGGAGCAACAAATCAGGGATTTGCAAATGAAAATGGAGGACATAAATACACCGAAGCCAACATACACAATGAGAGACATATGTCCTTATCCATTTGACAAAAGCATTCCAATGCCTCCATTTCCTACACACTTTCTGATGCCTAAGTTTGATAAGTATAGAGGAAAAGGGGATCCTAAGGCACACATAAGACAGTTTTTCACAGCTTGCATTGAGGTAGCAGAAAAAGAGACATATTTGATGAGATTATTCCCACAAAGCCTAGGTGATCAAGCTATGGAATGGTTCTCCCAACTTCCACCTGGAATTAAATCATGCGGTGACTTACCAGAGGCATTTATTCAACATTTCTCCTACAATATAGAGACAGACATATTAGTCACTACTTTGTGCAACACCAAGCAAAAAGAGGGAGAGTCTTTTGCATCATTTTTACAAAGATGGAGGAATCTAGCCAGCAGATGCTCTTATGAAATTCCACAAAAACAAATGGTAGAGATGTTCACCCAAAATGTTAACAAAGACATTGGCTATGATCTAAAGAAAGCTTGTTTTTCTACCTTCAAGGACATCATTGAAAAAGGCTTAGTGATAGAAAAGGTCCTAATTGAACAAGGAGTCATTAAGATATTCAAGGAAAACAAAGATGACTTTAAAGGAAAAGACAAGCCAAGATTTTGGAATAAAAACAAGAACACAGTCAATGATGGTGTTGTTGATGCCAACACAGTGCGACCCAAATTCATTTTTTCAGGATCAAGTTCTACAAACAATCAAGTGAATACTCAAACAACTTCCAGATCACGAAGGAAGTACACCCCATTGGGAGAACCACTTGAGTCAATTTTCAAGAAGCTAGTGGCAAACAAAGTAATCACAGTTCCAGATTTTCCTCCATATGAACCAAAGGTTAAACCAAATTGGTGGAATGATGATGAATATTGTGAATTTCATAAGAGCAAGGGTCATAAGACAAGAAATTGTCATTGATTGAAGAACATCATACAAGATCTTATTGATAGAGGTGACATTGAGATTGAAGGACACTCATCCAATCAAGAACATGAGATGTTTAAGAAACCATTCCCAAAACATGACAAGGGAAAAGCTAAAGCCACAGATGACCAAACCAACTATACCAGAGCAACCTATAACTATGATTCAACTATCAATCACATTTCGATGGACAATTATGTCTCTACAATTATCATCAAGGACAAAAACCCTGAGAATTCTACCTGGAGACCCAAGATTGTCCTAAAAGGTGTTGGATCTTCTTCCGAACTACCTCTGAATGTCATGTTACAACCCACCGAGGTAAATTCACTTTGCAAGGTGCTCCAGCTAAAAACACCCCATCTTCATCAACCAAGCCTGAGTATGACCTTGTAGAACAATTAGGGAAAACACCCACGCTCATCTCCATCCTTTAGCTTTTACGCATATCCCCCGCACATAAATCCATTCTTGACAAAATCTCGAGAGAAACTGTTGTTCCTACTGATCTAAACGTGGACTAGTTTCAAGCCATGGTGGGATACCTTTCCATTCCACACTCCCTTACATTCACAGAAGTTGACGATGCCTCTGTAAGTTAGCCACATAATGCACCACTACACATTGAAGCCTTCATACACAAACATTGAATAAAATGAGTCCTGATAGATGGAGGAGCTGGTCTAAACATTTGTACATTGAGCACAATTAAACAATTGGGATATTCTGATAAAGCTATGAATTCTACAAATCAAATCACTATCAAGGCATATGATGATGAAGAGCGTTCATCCAAGGGCACAATCACCTTACCTCTCAGAATTGGGCCAGTTATGAAGGATGTGGTTTGTCAAGTCCTAGATCTAGATCTCACTTACAATATATTGCTAGGATGTCCTTGGATTCATGAAATGAGGGCAGTCCCATCTACATATCACCAATGTATTAAGTTTCCTCACAATGGAGTGGAGGTAACAATTAACAGTGATCCTAATCCGTTCATATACTGCAATAACCTAAGATCAAAAACTGAGACCATCATTCCCAGTAATCGCGAGGCTATTCCTTCTTCGACATACATTGATCCTGAGTCATTAAAACCTTCGACATCAAAACAAGGTGAGCTTAAAGGCAAATTTCAGGACAAGGGCATGGGGGAATACACTTTAAATTAGACCATGTACTTACAACAAGTCATGAGTTCACCAAAATGATATGGAAGACCACATCCTAACAAGCAAGTATCCATCATGGTACTCGAATGGGACCCTACTACCTTTCAAAGATGGGGTGAACTAGAAGAGGAAGACTTATACAAAATGCTTTACAAAGACATTGAAGATGATGTACAAGATCACATCAGTCTACCATGTGAGAAATATGGCAAAGGTTTCAAGATCCTACAAAAATTTGGGTATGATGGAAAAAGCCCTCTTGGGTTACGAAAGGAAGGCATCATTGAACCTTTACAACCTGAATTGACTTTCAAAAAGGAAAGCTCGAAAGGACTTGGTTTCTTGGCTTCCAAGATCCACACTCAAAAGATAGAAGAAGCCTTACAAATCAAAGCTGCCACAATTTAACAAGAAGGTCGCTATTCCACAGACTCCAACGAATGGGAATGGGGTTCAGACAAGTCTTCTAGTGACTACGAGCTCACCAAGACATTCAAAGAGCTAGATGAACCCATAGAAGAGGAGGAATTTTATAAAAGGTTCAAAGTTGGTCAAGAAACAACCCATGAGGATTCCACACAGTCCTTATCTCAAGGTTCTAGGTTGAAATCACATAGGATGAGAACACCTGTCCTAGAATGCGCTAATAGTAATGATAAGTTGGATTCGTTCGCGATCGAGACTGATGAGGAGAGTGCCATCAATGACCTCGATAATTACCTTGACATACCTGAATATAACTGCATCTTCACTCTTAGTCCCGCTAACTTTGAAGACATTAAAAGCCTTCCCCTTGTTCACCACCAACTCATTGACTAGGATCATGAAGGACCTGCACAGTTTGACACATTCCAAAATGATGAAGCTTTTATTGACTATCTTGGCATATGAGACGATCTTCCTCCTGGGGACCATAAAGCAGGATACACTATAGAACTCAATAGCGTGGCATATTTTGGTGAGGGTGTTGGACCTTCCAGTCGCAAAAATGTGAAGATAAGAACAAACCAAGGGTCTTATGGTGAAAACCACACTGTGGCGCTATCAGACCCCAAAAAAGTAAAAAGAAAGGACATATCTAAGGGCGAAAACCTCTCTGAGGCACCTGAAGATGGAAGGCTCGACATTCTCCCAGCATCATATGAGGAAAATTCATCCATGTTGGTAGAGGAGACTATCAAAACAAACATTGGTACAGAAGAGGTTCCACACAACATATTCCTAGCTCAATCGTTGACGGAGTCAGAAAGGTCAAAATTCATAAGTTTCTTCAAAGAATGACAAATCAACTTTTCCTGGTCACATGCTGATATGCCTGGATTAGATCTAGATTTGGTAATGCATCATTTGACAGTTAAACCGGGGGCAAAACCAGTGAAACAGAAATTAAGAAAGATGCCTCCATAAGTGGCATTACTAGTCAAAGCAGAACTTGAGAAATTATTGGATGTCAGATTCATATGCCCAATTGATTATCCTGAATGGATCTCCAACTTAGTGTTTGTCAGTAAACCAGATTGCAGCATCAGAATATGTACAGATTTCAGAGACATCAACAAAGCTTGTCCAAAGGATGACTTCCCATTACCAAATATTGACTTGATTATTGATCTCACAGCAGGTCATGAAATGTTATCATTGATGGATGGATTCTCTGGTTATAATCAAATAAAGATCATGCCCGAGGATCAACACAAAATATCATTCACTTGTCCTTGGGGAACTTTCTCTAGAATGTCATGCCCTTCGGGCTAAAAAATGCAGGTGCTACATATCAAAGAGCCATGACTACTATCTTTCATGATCTCATGCACATAACTGTGGAAGATTATGTCGATGACCTCTTGGGCAAATCAATAGACAGAAATACACATTTGGACATACTTTCAGTCATCTTTGATCGGTTGGAAAAATACAAAGTAAGATTAAACCCCAAGAAATGTGTTTTTGGAGTAACCTCCGGGAAGCTCCTAGGATTCATTGTATCCAAAAGAGGAATCGAAGCTGATCCAGCAAAAGTCAAGGCCATCCTGGAGATGCAACCACCAAGAAATATCAGTCAACTTCGATCTTTACAAGGCAGACTCCAGTCCATACGAAGATTCATAGCGCAACTTGCAGATAAGTGTAATCCTTTTCAGCACCTGCTACATAAAAACATCAAATTCAAATGGGATGATAACTGTCAACAGGCTTTCCAGACACTCAAAGATTACCTTCTGAATCTGCCAATTCTAATGCCACCAATTCCAGATCAACCTCTGTTGCTATACATATCAGCTACTCCAACAGCACTGGGGGCACTCTTAGCACAACAAATTGCTGAGGGCAAGGAAAAATTAGTATACTATATCAGTCGCACATTGGTGGGATATGAGCTAAACTACACACCAATTGAACGTGCATGTCTCACCATGGTCTTTGCTTCATAGAAATTACGATATTACATGCTCACTCATAAGACTAAGTTGGTTGCAAGAATCGATCCATTGAAATACCTTCTCAATAAAGCAACACTTACTAGGCGACTAGCAAAATGGGTCATGATCCTGAGTGAAATCGACATTGAGTATGTGGACAGAAAAGCAATAAAAGGACAAGCCATCGTAGATCAATTAGCAGATGCCCCCATGATAGATGATGTTCCTCTAAGTTCAGAATTTCCAGATCAATCTGTAGATGTCTAAAAATGGTCAATGCTTGCGGAGTCATACTTTAACATTTGCGCATTGCCTCATTTTAGGTTTTTGCATCGCATTAACATTCCTCCTATGTCACACACTTGGTCTTTATCATTTGCGAGCATCGAGTCTTTCTTCTGCATTCTTCATTTGTCTCGCTTTCAAATTTGGTCTCGTTGATAACAATCTTAATCATGATTTTGGTCGATCTTGTCAATCTCTTATCAATTTGTCAATCTCGTCGTTTTACGATCGATTTGTCATTGATCCTTGTCCTCTTCAATCATGTCAATTTGGATCAATTTGTCATTGTTTCTTGGTGCATTTATCAATCAAATCATTTATCACATTGGTCCTTTGTTAATCAGAATCAAATCGATATCAATTATCTTTCATCAAGACCTAATTGTCATCTTTGCATTGCTAATTCATCTTTTAGGGTTTCATGATTTAATCATTTAACCTTGTTTGTCATTTCTCTCTCTAGGATTAATAAATTATTTATTTATCCTAAGTCTTCTCATCGCAATTAAATGTTCATTTAATTGGCTAATTATTCCTCTTTTTGTGAATTAATTAATAAATGACAAATTATTAATTAATTTACCTAATTCCTTATTTCCTAATTTCCATCAATTTCTAATTTCCTAATTTCCATCAATTTTCTAATTTTCTATTTTCTAATTCCTAATTTCATGGGAATGACATAGAAATTTGTCATAATTTGTCATAATTGACAATCAATCAATTCTTGACATAGAAATTTGTCATAAATTGTCATGAATTATCAATCAATCAAATTTTGCATAGAAAGTGCATAATTTGTCATAAATTGTCATAATTGACATTTTTGATTTGCAATTTCTATTTGAATTGAATCATGCTAATTTGATCTTTTTCTCCAATTTCTCTATAAATTGGATGAATTTCTTCAATCCCAACTAATGAGAATGAGAATGATAATGAGAATAATCACTTTCTCGAATCAATCACACTTCGAGTACTCGTGAGCAATCATCTTGTCTACTTGCTTTCATATCATAATCATGCACTAGTAGGTGAGATCCACAACAAAGCTATTTGGAGAAGAAAGAAGGATAATGGAGCCGCATGAAGGAAGCATTCAGATCTACATTTGGTTTGCATGGTCTTTAGTTTTGAATGTTTCATTTTCATGTCTTTATTGAGTGTTTTTAGGATTGATCATTGCAATGAGCTTTTGTGATTGAGCTAAGATTAGTATTTGATATTTGCTTTGATGATTTCCGATTTTGTAGCTACAGAATCCATTTTAACAATGTCACATGCAATGCCATGGCAACTATACTTCGACGACTCATACACATAGAATGGGGCAGGAGCTGGCATCCTCTTTATAACTCCTCAAGGGGATTCTATACCAAAGTCATAACGCTTATCATTTCCTTGCACTAACAATATAGCAGAATATGAGGCATTAACAACTAGATTATAGATTGCAGTTCAGTGGAAGATCCAGGAACTTCGTGTTTTTGGGGACTCTCAACTTGTAATCCGTCAAGCAACTGATGATTATCAAACAAAAGATGAAAAATTAATGCCTTACAAATAAATGGTGGATGACCTGAAACAACACTTCACAAAGATGGATTTTGAGCAGATACCAAGAGAGCAGAATCGAGCCGCAGATGCCATGGCTACAATTGCTTCACTGATCAATCTACCTCCAAATGAGACCTGCTATGAGTTCTTGGTGGATAACCTTTTGGTTCCTTCATATGATATTGTTCCTACTGAGATGATATGTGTAGTCAGTCCTGAGTCCCAGTTATATGGTTCCATTTTCACATACCTTCGTGACAATACCCTACCTCATGATTTATCCAATAACCAACGTCACACTTTCATTCGCCAATCCTCTTGATATGTCATTTTAGCTAATATCCTATACCAGCGAGGTCTAGATGGCACTCTACTTAGATGTTTAGAAAGTGATGAAGCTCAGATTGTGTTACGTGAAGTACATGAAGGGATATGTGGTCCACATGCTAGTGGTCCTACCTTAGCCAAGAAACTCATCAGGACTAGATATTACTAGCCCAATATGGAAAAGGACTCATATCAGTTTGTCAAGAAATGTAAGCAATATCAAATTCATGGAGACCTCATACATGCGCCAGTGCAAGAACTTCAACCAATTGCGTCTCCTTGGCCCTTTTGTCAGTGGGGACTCAATCTCATAGGCAAGATTCACCCTCCTTCTTCCAATGATCATAAATTCATTATCACTGCCATAGAATATTTCACAAAATGGATTGAAGCCATGCCTCTCACACAAGTCACTGGAAAACAGATTGCTACGTTCATCCTCAACTATATCATTTGCCGATACGTTATTTATTTTTCCATTATCACTGATAACGGGCGCCCCTTCAAAAATCAGGATGTTCATGAACTTTGTGACCGCTTCCATATTTCTCATCATTTCTCCATGCCATATTACCCCCAAGGTAATGGTCAAGCTAAGGCATCTAATAAGACAATCCTTAAAATCCTAAAAAAGACAGTCGACGATGCTGGCCATAATTGGCATATCCAACTTAATCCTGCACTTTGGGCCTACCGCACAAGTGTTCGCACACCCACAAGAGCCACACCCTATTCACTTGTCTATGGTGCTAAAGCCATCTTGCGTATTGAGGTCAAGCTACCCTCTTTACGAGTCTCTTTGCAAAACATTATCAGTAAGGTATCCTGCACTTGTGTAATCAATCTTGTGCCTGTGTAATCCTACGCCTGTGTTATCAATCCTACGCCTGTGTCATGCATTCTGCTCCTGTGTAAAGTCCAGAAATAGAGGTAAAAAAGAAGTGTTTTTACTTGATAATTGTTTTGTTTTGCATTTTGTTTCTGCTTTTTGGTTTTTTGGTACTGATTCTCTGTGCAGCACCTTGGCATATGCATGACAAAGACAACAAATGAAACTACTAACATGTTTTGTGCAGGATCGATAGTCAAAGACTAAACATATCAAACTTCTGACTTGGGTTTTGTAGGTTGCCTTGGACATACAACTAAACTTTGTGTTTGTAATTAATATATTAGGCACCTAGTGATTTCTAAATAGGATGGAATGAATGTATGTTTGATTTGATTGTTGAGTTTGACATTGGAGTAGGAGAGTATGCTTTCATCCTTCTTAGGGTGATCAGAAATCCAGATCTTCAATACCATGCTCATGTCTTTGATTGTGTGTCACCTTTAGAGGGCCTGCCTTCCTGACCATTTGCTTCTGCAAGCAAGTGATAATCGTGAGAAGGGAATGACCCAAAGTGAGTACGGCTAGAATACCTTGGCATTCTAACTCACTATAAACAAATACCTGATGGGCGAAAGCTTTGAAGGAAGGGTTACGTGGGAATTGCAGTTACTTGGGAAGTGATGACCCTTGGACTCTTTCTCATATCAACATCTAAGTAGGACCTCGCGGTCTAAATGGTGCTTGCGCAACTACATTTGTTTGGTATCTTGATGGGCTTAATGTCTCAATCACGCTTGCGTGACATCAAGGAGTAATGCTTAACATAAATCCTTACTAAACACCTTGTTTTTAGAGGCCAAAAACCCTTCTAGTTGCTTGAGAAGGACAAGTTCGAATACTTGGAAGAAATACTAAGTTCACCATGGGGAGATTTCCATGGGGACTGATGCTTGGCTGCCCTGAGCAGTGAGTGCCATGGAGGGGAGCCCGTGGGGCCAAGCATCTATGTATTCTCCTTGAATCGCATAACAAGTCTACCTCTCAAGTACTTAATGTCCTTGCCTACCATAAGAAATATGTGAATGAGCATGATTGTATTGAGTCTAAGTTGAAATATCTTGTCTTCTTTGTTTGTCAAAAGTTGAATTGCATATCATTTCAAAAAAAAGGCAAATTGGTTCAAAACATGGTTAAACACATGAACATTTCATTCAACAAAGTTCAATACACCTTCAAACATGGTTATCAAACATTGTTCAAAATCTTGTCTCAACATTCATGTCACTTACATTTAGGTTCATCCTAGGTTGCATTTTGCAAAGTTCATTGTCAAGTACCAAGGTTAGGTTTCACCTAAGTCATACTCCTTTGCATATCAATAAGGGTCATCCATTTGCATGTGTCCTCTTACATTAGAGTAATACCATTGTCATACATTCATATCTGCATACCCTAAGTCTCTTCATTAAGCTTAGGTCATTATCATATCATATTAGGGTCATTTGCATAGTAATTGTCCCTTTGCATATAGTGTCAAAACTAGGTTTTGTCATACTTGAGTAATGCAAATCTTTGATAAACCCTAAGTTATTGTTAGGAAGTCTTGACCTTATCAAACTTTTGTCTTTTTGTCATCAATATCATTTGGTCAAACCTAGCTTAGTATCCAAGCATATTACGGGAGACATTGTCATTTTGTCCTTTTGTCACTTGGTCCTTTTGTCCTTTGAGGTCTAGACATCATTTTCAATTTCCTAAGGGTCTCTTTTAGATTTGCATTCCAAAAAGTTTGTCAAAATCTTGAAAAAACAACCAAAAACATAGGTTGCATTCTTGCCATAGATTGCATTCTCATTTATTTAGTTTGCATTTAGTTGCATATCATACATCATCCTTGAAAAATTCCAAAAAAAATATTGCATTTGCATAGTGACATGTCTATTGAAACAAGGTTTCAAGCACCAATGATGCAACAAAGTTTGACATATCAACTGAGAATCCAATCACAATTTTATCCAACCCAACAGCAAGGCAATATCGATCAAACTTTCTATGATGAAACAAATGTCCAAATACAAAAACTAGAGGAGAAACTAGCTCAAGAAAATGAGATTTTGGAACAAAGAGTGAAAAACATTGAGAAGAATAGATCGCAAATGTCCAAAATGTTTCAAAAATTTGCAGGTCGAAATCCAAAGATTGAGCCAATTGATGTAAGATCTCTTCTTGAATGATCAGACATACCAGCTCTCCTCTTCCAAATAGAGATGATGAAACAATTTCAAGAAAGGAGACAACATCAGCAACAACATTATGTGTCTCCACAACAAGAACAAGAAGGTGTTTACTATCAATCAGATTTTCAACCATCACAACTAATTGTTCAACATTTCCAACAGACACAACCAATGGTCCAACATTTACAACCAACACAACCAATGGTCCAATTTCAACAATATGTCCAACCAACTATACAATGTCCACAAATAGTTCAACCAATGGTGGAATATCAAGAAGTTCAATCAACATATCAATGTCAACAACCACAACCAAACATTCAAAAACAAAGGTTGCAGCACACACCAAGCCAAATTTTGAACATGTCAAACCAATTTGATCAACATCTAGTTCGAAATCAAAACATGACATCAGACCAGAACCAAGTCCTTTCCAAACAAGTTCAAATTCCAGAGACAACTATGTCAAAACCTCGAAAGAAAGGTGGCTTTATTGCAATGATCTTAAGGAAACTACCAAGTGAGTTCTTTGAGGAAGATCAAGATAATACACTTATCTCTAGCAATGCCTCATCCCCCCACAAACAAATTGACTCTCCAGTGGCATCTATCCCTACACATTTAGAAGCTTCACAAGAACCTTCCATATTGTCCTCATCAAACAATACACCCAAGGATGCAATTACCCAAGGGCTATCCATAATTGATTTCCAAGATAATCCAATTCATGATGCACATCCTTGTCATGTTTCAGAAATACAAGACCCAATGCCACCATGCACTTTATTGCCATTACCTGTTTTAGAGGATCCCATTCGAAGTCCCTCTTCCTCATGTTCAAGCATTGATTCCTTGCCAGAATCCATCACAAATGTTCAAAGTGCATTTCCTTCATGCCAAAACATTGATCCCTTGTCAGAATCCCCCATGCATATCCAAAGTCCAACCCCATGTCAAGAGGATAATTTAGAGCATGAAGAAATGTGTCTTAAAAAAGATCAAGATCAAGATCCCAAAACCTTATAATCCCATCCAATTGTTGACCAGGACCCCATCTTCCCAAACACTCACGATGATTCCCCTATCCTTGTCCATCCTATCCAAAGTCCTATTGACACTCCATTCCCTGAGAAAGATCAAGATATCCTAGTCCATCCAATCCCAAACGATCCCCTTCCATTTCATGAAAAAAATGTCTTTTCAAATCCCATTGGCATTCCACTTCCTAAGAAAGATCAAGATATCCTTTCCATCCTTTTCGATGATCTTATTGAAAGTCAAGAGAAGAGAACCTTTAAAGAGGATTCCAATGATCTTCCTCCTTGTCAAGATCAAATTATTCCTTTAAATCCTCCACAAGATCCTTTTGTTCCTCCATCTACTTGTCTTAATGCTCCATATACACTCCAAGATCGTATTTCTTGTGATGATCCCATTATTCCTCCCATTCCATCTCTTGAAGAGCCTATCATTGAACCATGTCCACAACACAATCCTAGTCCCCCTCACGATCCTAATCCCACTCATGATTCTAACGTGCCAGTGCAAGATGTTCATGAACCCTCGACATGCATAATGGGTTCTTCCTCTTTGGTGCAATCCGATCCACTTCAAGATATCATTATTTCTCTCATATCATATCCACCTCATAATGGACTTGTGTCTTCTTCCCAAAGAAAAGAGTATCCTACAAGTCAAGATATTCATAAAGGCAAAGGGGTAGACCTTCACAAGCAAGAACCCTTCCATATCGAAGAATATACTAATGGTCATGGCTACAGAGCTCACACTCAAGGCGTTAGTATCCCTTCAAAGTCAAAATCCAAATGTCCACTTTCCCCATCATCACTTCCATCCATTCTAGGTCCCTATATCCCTCCATCTCCTATGCAACATCAGCAAAGGCACACATCTTTGAGAACCTTCCAGTCATCCAAAAGAACTCCATTTCATTCATATCCATCCATGCATTCATTTCCCTCTCCAAGCAATTTGGATGCCAAGTATAAAAGTCATAAGTCTAGAAATCCACATGTATTCAAGGATCAACATGTCCAATATAATCGACATGTGAAAACAAAGAACAATATGATCTATAAAGAAAAAGAAATATCCAAAAGGCCACAAAGGCCCATTGAGCAAAATAAAGCAAAGTCAAAATATATATGGGTTCCTAAATCCCTTGTGCAAGCAATGCACTCCAAGGAACCACAAAAGCATGAAAAATCAAAAACCATGTGGATCCCTAAGCAGCTCCTTGAAGCACAAAAGCCTAAAGAAACATCAAAATTGGCATCTACAATTGCTATTCCTCCATCCAAACATTCCAAGTCTATTCCTTCATCACCTTCTTTATCCATTTTGGGCCCTTATGTCCCACAATCCATAGCCTTTCCTTCGTCAAAATCTCAATATCCAAAATACATCTTTCCTCCATCAGTCCATCACCCCTCAAGGTGTGTGCCAATGTCAATCTTGCCAACATTTCTATCCACTCAAGCACAGTTCTTCCAATACCCTATCCATTATCCAATGCATATTTTCCATCCTTCGATCCCTTTGATCCCATCCCTTGCATAAATCCTTGCCTTAGTTTCATCTCTTTTTCCATGTCCTTATCCTACCAACGTCTTTGAGCATACTTTTAAAGGTCATGGTCCATTTTTTTCAAGGCTACTATCCAAAAAAAAAAAAAAGATGCTTGAGTCCTTCCATCCCCTATCATGTGTCCATCTTCTATTGAAAAAGTCAAAATGCAAAATCCAAAAAAAAAAAATGTAAAAAAAAAAACAAAAGAAAAGAAAAAAAAAAGTAAAGCAAAAAAAAATCTATCCACTGGTGAAAACCTGGCAAACAGGCGCCTTGGGCAAGTACCATGATGAAAACCTGGCAAACAGGCATCATGTGTAATCTATGAACTCCTTGCACACCGCACTTGGGGGCAGGTTTTATCCTATCATATCCTTTTGTCCTTCATTTTTCCATTATCCTATCATACCATGTCATTACCCTTCATATCCTATTGTCCCTCATGTCCAGTTTCTCTTTCCACCTTTGATCTTGACAAGGCTGAGGATCTTCATGAGCATCATGTATCTTGTTTGCAGCTTTTAGTCCATCATAGCTTTTGGTCATTTATCCATTTGCTTATTATAACTTTTCATCCATATTCCATGTCTTATTGCAACTTTTTGCCACTATCCCTTAGCCAATCCCGACCTTCAGTCCATGTCCCTTATCCATTCTTGGTCTTTCTTATCCTATCCATATCTTATCACTATCCATACACTCTTTCTGTCCCTTGATCTTGATCTAACATAAGGACGCAAAATTTAAACATGGTTTCAAAAACCTCTTGACATGTCCCTCATGCCATGTCACTGCTTTACATTGTCATATCCAGTCTCGTCCCATCACGCAATAGCCCTTGAAAATTGCATCTGTATTGTCTCCATACTAAAAGGCCTTCGTCTTTCCTCTATCCACCATCATTTCAGCAAGCCTATTTATTCACCTGTCATAGTCCTTGCCTTGCTAGACACTGGGGGCAAAAATCCTGAAAATTGAAAAAAAAAAATCAAATAATGTCCTGAAATAATTCATAAAAATTGAAAAACTGTCTTGAAATAATCCAAAAAAATTGAAAATTGTCTTGAAATAAAAGAAAAAAAATTGAAAAATGTCCTGAAATAATCCAAAAAAAAAAATCAAATAATGTCTTGAAATAATTCATAAAAATTGAAAAACTGTCTTGAAATAATCCAAAAAAATTGAAAAATGTCCTAAAATAAAAGAAAAAAAATTGAAAAATGTCCTGAAAAAATCAAAGAAAAAAAATTGAAAAATGCCCTGAAAAAATCAAAAAAAATAAATTGAAAAAAGTCCTAAAATAAAAGAAAAAAAACTGAAAAATGTCCTGAAATAATCCAAAATAACTGAAAAATGTCCTGAAATAATCCAAAAAAAAAAATCAAATATGATCCTGAAAAAAAATGAACAAAAAAAAATTGTAAAAAAACTCAAAAATCGACAAAAGCAAAACATAAATATCCCTTTTGTGTATAAGACAAATCACTGAGCATCCCTCCAACGACACTTGCAATCAACATTGTGCTTTAATGAAATCATGCGTAAACAGATGAACTTTTTCCATCAAACCAGACATTCAAACGGATCAAAATTGTCATATCAATCGAACATTACCATCAATATCATTTGTCCTTGTCTCTACTATCACGAGTCTTACATAGGGTGTGGTATACTCGAAACCAGACTGTGTCCTGTCTTAGATGGGGTACCACATTCCTTGAAACCAGACAACATGATCGTCCTATCAGCACTTTCAACTTTTGACAACGAAGATCAAGGTGTTTGTTTGATTTGTTGGAATTTGTGCATCTTATCTTTTTACTGATTTTATCTTTGGCTTCAATCATGTTCCTATGTTGCTCGATGATGTCACTGAGTGATTTAGAGTGACCGGGATGGTTCATGGTCTCTTTCTTTTTTTGTTGTGATTGTTGTTTGTCTGCGATGTGTCTGTCTTTTGCAAAAAGGGTTGCATTTCAGCTCTGGCCTTCAATGCCATGATGCTACGCATCCATTTTGCTACATTAAAATAAAGGTTCTCACCTACAAAGTGCATTACTGAAAGCAAGTTTTTCTTTGTCTCTACCTGTCCTCTATCTCATTTCTTCTTACTAACATTTCTTCCATCAGTTCGGATAGATCTTTGTCAATACATAGATGGACGTGCACTCTCTCCATCTCATGTTGGTCGCGGTCTTTTGTGTCTTCAATTGCTTGTCCTTCGTGCATCCAATCTTCGATTGTCGGTCCGTTCGATCTTATCATTTTTATCGATCAATTGGCCTCTTCTCTGCATGTTTCCGGCCAATTCCTCGAGGGGGCATGCATATGTCATTATCATTGTCTGGGGCATTTTCATTATTGTTCTTTGAAACAACGCTTAAAATCACATTGTCTCAAAGAGGGGCAAAATTTAGACGTCTAAAAATGGTCAATGCTTGCGGAGTCATACTTTAACATTTCCGCATTGCCTCATTTTAGGTTTTTGCGTCGCATTAACATTCCTCCTATGTCACGCACTTGGTCTTTATCATTTGTGAGCATCGAGTCTTTCTTCTACATTCTTCATTTGTCTTGCTTTCGAATTTGGTCTTGTCGATAACAATCTTTAATCATGATTTTGGTCGATCTTGTCAATCTCTTATCAACTTGTCAATCTCGTCGTTTTATGATCGATTTGTCATCAATCCTTGTCCTCTTCAATCATGTCAATTTGGATCAATTTGTCATTGTTCCTTGGCACATTTATCAATCAAATCATTTATCACATTGGTCCTTTGTTAATTAGAATCAAATCGATATCAATTATCTTTCATCAAGACCTAATTGTCATCTTTGCATTGCTAATTCATCTTTTAGGGTTTCATGATTTAATCATTTAACCTTGTTTGTCATTTCTCTCTCTAGGATTAATAAATTATTTATTTATCCTAAGTCTTCTCATCGCAATTAAATGTTCATTTAATTGGCTAATTATTCCTCTTTTTGTGAATTAATTAATAAATGACAAATTATTAATTAATTTACCTAATTCCTTATTTCCTAATTTCCATCAATTTCTAATTTCCTAATTTCCATCAATTTTCTAATTTTCTATTTTCTAATTCCTAATTTCATGGGAATGACATAGAAATTTGTCATAATTTGTCATAATTGACAATCAATCAATTCTTGACATAGAAATTTGTCATAAATTGTCATGAATTATCAATCAATCAAATTTTGCATAGAAAGTGCATAATTTGTCATAAATTGTCATAATTGACATTTTTGATTTGCAATTTCTATTTGAATTGAATCATGCTAATTTGATCTTTTTCTCCAATTTCTCTATAAATTGGATGAATTTCTTCAATCCCAACTAATGAGAATGAGAATGATAATGAGAATAATCACTTTCTCGAATCAATCACACTTCGAGTACTCTTGAGCAATCATCTTGTCTACTTGCTTTCATATCATAATCATGCACTAGTAGGTGAGATCCACAACAAAGCTATTTGGAGAAGAAAGAAGGATAATGGAGCCGCATGAAGGAAGCATTCAGATCTACATTTGGTTTGCATGGTCTTTAGTTTTGAATGTTTCATTTTCATGTCTTTATTGAGTGTTTTTAGGATTGATCATTGCAATGAGCTTTTGTGATTGAGCTAAGATTAGTATTTGATATTTGCTTTGATGATTTCCGATTTTGTAGCTGCAGAATCCATTTTAACAATGTCACATGCAACGCCATGGCAACTATACTTCGACGACTCATACACATAGCATGGGGCAGAAGCTGGCATCCTCTTTATAACTCCTCAAGGGGATTCTATACCAAAGTCATACCACTTATCATTTCCTTGCACTAACAATATAGCGGAATATGAGGCATTAACAACTGGATTACGGATTGCAGTTCAGTGGAAGATCCAGGATCTTCGTGCTTTTGGGGACTCTCAACTTGTAATCCGTCAAGAAACTGATGATTATCAAACAAAAGATGAAAAATTAATGCCTTACAAACAAATGGTGGATGACCTGAAACAACACTTCACAAAGATAGATTTTGAGAAGATACCAAGAGAGCAGAATCGAGCCGCAGATGCCATGGCTACAATTGCTTCACTGATCGATCTACCTCAAAATGAGACCCGCTATGAGTTCTTGGTGGATAACCTTTTGGTTCCTTCATATGAAATCGTTCCTACTGAGATGATATGTGTAGTCGGTCCTGAGTCCTAGTTATATGGTTCCATTTTCACATACCTTCGTGACAATACCCTACCTCCTGATTTATCCAATAACCAACATCGCACTTTTATTCGCCAATCCTCTCGATATGTCATTTTAGCTAATATCCTATACCGGTGAGGTCTAGATGGCACTCTTCTTAGATGTTTAGAAAGGGACGAAGCTCAGATTGCGTTACGTGAAGTACATGAAGGGATATGTGGTCCACATGCTAGTGGTCCTACCTTAGCCAAGAAACTCATCAGGATTGGATATTACTGGCCCAATATGGAAAAGGACTCATATCAGTTTGTCAAGAAATGTAAGCAATGTCAAATTCATGGAGACCTCATACATGCGCCAGTGCAAGAACTTCAACCAATTGCGTCTCCTTGGCCCTTTTGTCAGTGGGGACTCAATCTCATAGGCAAGATTCACCCTCCTTCTTCCAATGGTCATAAATTCATTATCACTGCCATAGAATATTTCACAAAATGGATTGAAGCCATGCCTCTCACACAAGTCACTGGAAAACAGTTTGCTACGTTCATCCTCAACTATATCATTTGCCAATACGGTATTTCTGTTTCCATTATCACTGATAACGGGTGCCCCTTCAAAAATTAGGATGTTCATGAGCTTTGTGACCACTTCCATATTTCTCATCATTTCTCCATGCCATATTACCCCCAAGGTAATGGTCAAGCTAAGGCATGTAATAAGACAATCCTTAAAATCCTAAAAAAGACAGTCGACGACGCTGGCCGTAATTGGCATATCCAACTTAGTCCTACACTTTGGGCCTACTGCACAAGTGTTCACACACCCACAAGAGCCACACCCTATTCACTTGTCTACGGTGCTGAAGCCATCTTGCGTATTGAGGTCAAGCTACCATCTTTACGAGTCTCTTTGCAAAACATTATCAGTGATGAAGACTATAGGGTCTCCCGCTTACAAGAACTTGAACTACTGGATGAATGAAGACAAACTGCTTTTAATCATCTTAAGGCTTATCAACAATGAATGAGTCGCAGCTACAATCACAAGGTCAAGCCTCACACATTTGAGGTAAATGATCTGGTTCTCAGAGAAAATCCCAAAAATCAGCAAGACAGAGAGAAGAAGGGCAAGTTCGAACCAAATTGGCTTGGTCCTTACATCATTATAGTAGCATATGGATCTGGGGCATATCAGCTCTCAACTACAGAAGGTGAACCTTTGGAGGATCTTATCAATAGCATGCACCTTCGCAGGTTTTACACATAGCTCTTCAGAGTATCCTAATTCAAAAAATACAAAAAAAATCAAAAATTTCAAAAATACAAAAAAATCAAAAAAATTCAAAAATACAAAAAAAATAAATTATAAAACAAAAAAATCGTTACTTGGTGAAAACCTGGCAAACAAGCGCCTTGTGACACAAAAAACATTGAAAAATCAAAAAAAGTGAAGAGAAATAATTTCGTCCAATAGTGAAAACCACTTCTGTGGCGCCCTGGGCAAGTACCATGGTGAAAATTGGGTCACCAGTGCCATGTGTAGAGACATTGCTCCTCCCTCCTTTAGGATTCTCTTTCATCATTTCACTTTGCACACACTCACGACCAATTCATCCATAATAAAACTTACCCATTCCCATCATGGCTTGTTATTGATCTACCCAAAATTGGTTAAGCCATTCATAATAAACCTCCCTTTTCCTCCCTTTCCATCCATAATAAATCAGATCCTATCTGTGGCTAAGGCAAATCCTACATCTAGTGATGTGTGTGGAACTGAGAACATCACATGTTTCAAGGAGTATAGTTTCTTCCAGCTTCCTTTAGTCTATCTGTGCACAATCCGCAATAAAGCAACATTTGCATCACAGATCCACAATAAAGTTTCACCTTCTCCATAATAAAGTATCAGTTGCATGGATTCAGTCAGTTTCAGATGAGACACATTAGCAACAATGGGCTTCAACAAATCAAATCTTTCAATAGACTCAGACAACATTATGGTTCAGTGCTATCTATCCATTTTGTGAAAGTAAACATTGTGACCACAATCAAATAAGACTTATACAAGTGACAAGAGACACTAAATTTGAGGACTACAGTGGATGTTGGTGTCGAGTCTTGGTTTTCTTTTGATTTTATCTTTTGGTGACATGTCTTTTAGCTTTTCCAGGATGTCTCTGACTAGAGATTTTATCTCCAGGATGTCTTTGACTAGAAAGGCGAGGATGGGGCATCGTCACCTATTTGTATTTGCTATCTGTGGATTGTCTTTTAGTAATGCTATGACTTGTCCAAGGATATGAGGACACTGTGAGTCTAGTGTGAACTGGGGCATTCCTTGTTTGCGACTGTCTTATCTCTATGCAAACGGGTACAATGACTTTCTGGGTCGAACATATGCCTCAATTGTCATAACCTACTTGCCATAATAAAGCTCAATGATGATAATGCACAAGAAGCTCTTTCACTTTCATATCTTCTGTCTTTCATCCCCCTTTCTTGATTGACTTCCATTGTCCTTCTCGAGTCTACATAGCCTGCTATCACATGACTGAGTATAATGACACACCAAAAACATTTGCATTTCATGTAGTTGCACCTACATTATCACATATTAAGCATTTCATACATACATATAGATATCACAATTGCATCACATCCTGCACACAACACCTATTAGCACAATTTACATTTGCATTATCATATTCATCTGCATTACATACATTCACATTTGCATCATGCATAACATATAAAAACATAAAAGAACAAAAAATAAAAATAAAAAATATTGCATTTCATCATATACATATTTGCATCCATGTCATAAGCATCACATAAGAACATCTCATCACATAGGTACACATGCATATAGCTGCCACAAAGATGAATCATCTCATATATATATATATATATATAAAGTGTCATGATACAATGATGTCAAAATCATATGGCTACAATCACCCGCAGGTGTCTACATCATCATACAAAAATGGTACAATACTGATACATAAGGAGCCCTCTACGGCTATGATGAACTCCCTCCCTCGAAGCCGCCTGGCCTCAACAGAATCTGAGCTCCCGAAGGACCTACCCTAGGATCATCCCTCCTATCCCCTCTATCTAGTGGTGGTGGAGGACCCATAACCCCACCACTTGATGCTATCTCCTCTGGCTCCCTCCCATAGCTGTCGCTATCCGTGATGGTCTATGGAAGCTCCTCGCCCGCTGATCAGCTGGCACCGCACCATAATAGAGATCCCGCCAGTAACCGATCTCCTCCCCTGCCTGTAGGATGTAGGCATATCCAGCCCCTGTGTCCTCTGCCGCCTGCCTCCCAGCCCTTAGTGCTGTCTCAGCCTCTGTGTAGCATTGAATGGCCTGATCCCGCTCCTGCTCAGTATCTCTGAGCCGCCTCCTGAGCCTATCCCTCTCCCTCTCTAGCTCCTAGATCTCATCTGCCTATCCTTGGAAAATCTCCCTCAGCTCCGTCAGCTCATCCTCCTCTGCCTCAGCCCCCTGTGGCTCTGCTTGTGGCTCCCCCTGTATGGGTGCCTGCCCCTATGCCTGTGCCTGTACTAGTGTCTGTCCCTGTACCTGTCCCTATACCTACACCTGTCTGGGACCCTGTGCTGTTGGCACCTATACTGGTAATCCACTGCGACCTCTCACCACCCGAGCCTGCCTATCCTCTCCACCCTCCCTCCACGGTGCCACCCTCCTCTCTCCAAATTTCCCCCTCCTCCTCCATCGGCCTCTACCCCCATCATCTCCATCATCATCACCATCCCCACCACCATCTCCATCTAGTAGCTCTCCTGGATCCATCAGGCGTAGGAATGGATGCTTGGCCTAGTATGCTATGTACTTGACATCCATGCCGACATCCTCAATCTCTGGCCACATGTCCCAGGGTAGGGGCATCATCTCTACTAGCTATGTAATAGCCTGATCATATGATAATAAAGGCCCAAACTGTGCCTGATCTCTGACAGTCCATGCATACATGCCTGAACCCTGTGGCATCCGCTGGATCCTGCCAAACTACCTGCCCACCCCGTCCACTAGCTGCCTCTCTAGTACATAGGGTGTCCACCCAATCAGATACCTTCTCTAGAAGGTGTAGGGCAGCTCTACCGCATCATCCTCCCACTGCTCGCATCCTAGGTATGGCCTCCATATGACCATATCAATGTCATCAATCACCCGCCACCAGTGCTCTAACCTACCAATCCATGGCTACGAAGTGATCATGTCGTACAAGTGTACGAAACTGTGTCCATGACCTCTGCCCCTGAAATGTATCGGTCTTTTCACTGGCAGATGCTCATAGGCCCACACTTGTAATAGTGTGACCCCGTAGCCCAATCCCACTAACCCATGGTACACAAATTGATGCAGCTCATAATATAGGTGTGCTAGCACACACGGTCCCCAGGCATATCTGGTGTGCTGTGTCACCAGTGTCTCCAATGCTCCTCCCCAACCCACAACCAACCCTTGTGTCGCTCTATCAGGACACAAGAACCCACTGATTGCTCCTCCTATCACTGTTGGCAGTGCTAATCCTGTAGCTGTCATGGTGTCCCAAGCCACATGCCCTGCCCTCATCTCCAGTCCTAGGTCCTGGAACACTCGTCTCAAGGCCTCCCTGTCTCCATCTCAATCATAGGGAATCAGATCCCCATCGATCGGTATCCTCAAGATCCTATATACATCCTCGAGGGTGACTGTCATCTCCCCCATCGGCAAATGAAAGGTGCAAGTCTCGGAGTGCCACCTCTTCGCCAGTGTAGTCAGCAGTCCCATGTTCGCCCGAAACTCAGGCACATACAAAATATGTCTCAATCCCATAGCCTCAATCGCAATTCGGTCCTCAGCTATCAACTCCGGTCGCAACCTTTGAGTCGACGGGAATCTCTCCCGTGACTCCAACATAGGCAAATACTCCTGCAGTCAAGCAAATCAATCATGTCATCATCGTGGCATTCAATGTTCATCACAAAATGCTACTTTTTCTCTAAGTGCATATGGCATTCTATCCTAGTGACACTCACTGTTCATCACAAAGTGTTGCTATCTATCCTAGTGACACTCACTGTTCATCACAAAGTGTTGCTATTTATCCTAGTAGTACTCCCTGTTCATCACAAAGTACTACGTGTGTTGCACTCACTGTTCATCACAAAGTGCTACTCACATTTGCACTCACTGTTCATCACAAAGTGCTGCTCATATTTTAGTACTCCTTGTTCATCACAAAGTACTATATCTTGGTACTCACTGTTCATCACAAAGTGCCTTGATCTATCCTATCTTAGGGCCTCTACTTGAGTATCCTCTTGAGTAGTTTCCTAATTGGCAACGTATGTTCCATCACAGAATTGTCAATTCTAGCCCTATTTGTTATCCTGGTCTTCCCTAGAGGACCTACTTAAGTGTATCCTCTCAGCAGCTTATCCAATCGACAACGTATGTTCATCACAGAACTGCCGATTTGACCTAGAAGACAAAAATTCACATTTTTGGACATAAACGCGCTTTCCTGACATAAATGTGCTTGAAGACTGCATAAACGCACCTGTTTTACATAGACGTGCCTATGCTCTACATAGATGTTCCTGGGTGACACAAATGTGCCTTCTTGGCATAGACGTGCCTACACAGCACAGACATGGCTACATTCGACACAAACGCGTTTTCCATCATAGACGCGCCTGGCACAAACACAGACGCGCCTAGCAATCATAGATGCGCCTGGCACCAACGCAGACGTGCCTGGACATTTTTTTGACATTTTTGGACCCTAACCTAAAGCGCATTTATTTCCCTATCTAGCATGCATTAATGACAACAATAAATACAGCAAAGTACGAGGAGGTTTTGTGGTACTTACCGGGTCTCCTGCCTCTGCTGGCCTCTAGAATCGGTGAACGCGATCAAATCTATGAACAAAGGCCATTGCTGCTGACTGTTGTTTCTCTATTCTCGCTCTGCACTCTGCTCTCATGGATGTGTGGATGACAATGAGGATGTATTTCCCTTGTGGTCTATCTTATAGACTGCCCTAGCCCTCGTTTCCCAAGTCAGTCTTCATTATCCCGTGACTCTGTCACTTTATCTAGTCAGTCCATTCTATCTCATCTTTCTTATCAAGAGATTGTCTGTGATCTTTTCAGACATTTTCATCCAATCTCTTGAGGGGGCATATCATTCCCATCTTGGGGCAACTCTGTATCAGTTCATCTTATCTTCTTTGAAACAACGCGACAAGCCGCATTATCTCAAAGAGGGGCAAAATGTAGACACCCAAAATTGTCCAGTCTAATTAAATAAATATTATTTATTTAATTATCTAAGCTTAATTCATCTATTAATTAAATAAATCTTTATTTATTTAATTAATTCATTTATCCTCTTCTAGCCTTATTTTTCATTTAAATAAATACATTTATTTATTTAAATTATCCTTTTCCTAAATTAAATAAATATCTTATTTATTTAATTGATCCCACTTCTTCTATTAATTAAATAAATCTTTATTTATTTAATTAATTCATTAACCTTTTCTACCCATGACACATGTCATTCATCTCTTAATTCATACACTACCTACCCCTTTCATTATTTTATTATTTCTTTTACCTACCCTCTAATCATAGCCGACCTCCTTTTACACCTCTCAATCTTATCCCTCCATTTCATACAGTGTCTTCTATATAAGGAGATGCTTCCTTCATTATCAACCCTAATGAATTTATGCACTTGACTACACTACGCTTTTGACATATACGATCCTACTTGCAACCACATTCCGTTCTTTGTTGAGCTCTTGTGCACATAAAATCTGAGAGCAAATATATCAAGCAAGATCAATGGAGATAGGAAGAATGGAGATCCAAACCCTATTGGACATGTGATGGTATAATCTTTGTGATTTCATTTGATTTGCATTGTCTTAGGTAATCTTCATATGTTATGGTGGATCTTTGTTGTTGTTAGGCTAGGGTTTTGTGGTTGAATTCATTTAGCCTTTCAATATCGTTATTATTGTTATCCATTTTCACCATATACAGCCGCCCCTCCCCATGGCCTCCGCCTTCTCCACAATCTGTCGCTCGGCCTCCACCACTGTATATGCTCAGCCCCCCTGCATAAAAAAAAAAAGGAAAATTCGAAACCCTAACCCAGTTTGGGTTAGGGTATTCAAAAAGTAAAGAAAGAAATAAGGAATGAAAGAAATAAAAATGACTTTATTTTTATAATAATAAAGTTAGGGTTTACATGGATAACTTATAATATAGTGAAAACATATATATATATATATATATATATGGTTAAGAATATGAATTGGACAAATTGTAGAATTATTTATTGTACTAGGTGTTTACATTTTATATATGTTTTATAAACATATGGGTAAATATATGTTTTTGATAAACTTAAGGGTATATTTAAAAATGATATATTTTAAAATCTTATTATTATTTTTGGAGTTTAATCTGATAAAGGTTTTGGAGGTTAAACCTTATAGGACGATTTTCGATATGGATTTAATCGACCCTTTTGTCGATTTAGTTTAAACTACATTTTAATTATTGATTAAAATAAATTTTAGACATTATAAACTAAATGCTAGGACTAATTTATTTAGTTCCAAAAAAACAATTAATGGTTATTGGAGAGTAATTTTTATCTACGCCAATTAATTGATTAAATTAATTTATTGATTAAAGATTGATGAGATAATAAATAATCATTTTAGTATTCTGCATTTAAGTTAAATATTATTTTCGCTTACTTGAGTTAGAGATTAAAGTTAACTCAAACATAGTTTAAGACAAAACTTGATAGTGCATCTCATATTAGCAACATTTAATGTTATTAAGTTGTGATCTTTTAAAAAAAATTATCTCGTTCGTGCCCAAAAGTTTGGGCATGACAATCTTCACCAAAAGCTCCACCGGTGAAACCCTCCCTAGAACCAGAAACCAAGCTTCTAAGCAAATAGGATAGCATCCAATTACTAGACCAAAACCAGCTGACCAAATATGAGTATGAGTATCATGAACAAGCCAATTCCATCAACAAACTATACCGCAGCCTACCAGATCATGTCAGATCCAAGTTAACCAAAAACCACTCATCCTACTAGGACTAGAAGGGTGCCAATAAAGTATCCAAATAGCTAGTGTTGGCATCAATGACAAAACATCAATGGAACACATAATCAATTCCATCAAATGGCCAGCATTAACAATATGTATTTAAATGTTAGGAAGCAATTTATTGATATGAAATAAACATTAACCTACTAATGTTTGTTGGTGTGTTAATCTTTCTTAAGTTCTTAGTTGGCTACTTAGATGTCATCTTTCTTATGTTGTCAAAGTAGGTATAGTGGTTGTTGGTGCAGCAATGCAAGAAAACTAAGAGGGGGGGTGAATACGTTTCACCAAACTTAAACAAATTAACCTCAACTTTAGATTTGATCAAGAACAACAATTGAAAAGATAAACATCACATCAAAAGAACACATAGAACATGGTTTTTTGATGTGGAAAACATGAGCAAGAGGAAAACAATGGTGGGAACCTACCTACAATATGATGATACTCTACAGTAGTATGTGTAAATCTTACAATGGGGAACACACATGCATTCAGACACACTGCCTAGAGCTCACTGCTAAAATAAAAAAGGAAAACAACACTAGGAAGGCTCACTACCTTACAAATATCGGACAAAAGTCCCGATTACATGAACTAAAAGAATAGCATCTCCAAATGCCTGATTATAGTTTCGGTTAAGCACACTGTCTACACAACAAAATTTCTCTTCTCTTCCCCACTACCAAAAGATAAATTCTCTTATTTTCACATACAATACTCTTACAAATCGTAGGTACAACCGCAAACATACATATTACATGATTACAACTTTTATTTATACAAATCATCAAGCTTAACCTTAAGGCCGACTTAACACATAAGACCTAATTATAAAATTACATCACATGATACATAAATCCATATGCTGACCAATACAATATCAGAAAGGATATAGCATGGACCCAAATTGAATCCTTGAACATGAAACACCATCGAATATCTCGCCAAGATCATCTGCAACACACAAGAACCATCGGGTCGGTCAGAAAGGTCGCATAACAAGAAGAATACCATGAGACCAATAAAATATTCAATAACACACACCACGATCATTGTGGACCACCAAAACGCATAGAACACAATCAGAGGACATCAACAAGGAATGTGAATTCCACCGCAACAACTCGGATAATAAAAGTCATCATCATTTCATCATCGGAGCTCAAGAACACCAACAACAATCTAAAAGATATGCTTGTGAAGTTCCAAATAATGAACCACCCAAAAAAAGGACACACATGAACATCCCAAATATTCTCCAAATCCACACAACACAATGAATCAATTCTGGAGCAATATAATCCAAAAATCACAACTCTTCAATATAGAACTAATAGAAAAACCAATCATCACACCGGATCACATAACTCAATCAAATCACCTTCTAAAATACTAAAACTCATACTAAATCAACTAGAGATAAGTATCTCCAAACCCATTAATTTGCATCAGCACATCTGCAACCAAACCAACTTAACTTCTCTACAACATACCAATTCTCAGCGACACGGGAATATGTTGACATCAATGACAACAACTCTAATATCCAACAATCTCCCCCTTTGGCATTGATGGAAACATATAATTGTGAAAAACAATCAATGCAAAGAAAGAAATCAATCCTAGCAATCTCCCCCTGAGATCATGCACACATAGCTCTCTACCTTAGATAAGACAATTTTTCACATGCATCTCTCTCCCTTTGCCAGCAATGCCAAAGACATACAAATCATTATTTTCTCCCTCTGACCAGATAATATCTCCCCTTTAGAAACACACTCACAAATATGAACAACTAAATCACACACTGACTACCCCCCTAGAGCAACAACACCCACTCATCAATCCGGATATTAGGATAAGACTATGAAGTCCTCCGGATTGGTGCAACTCAATGCATCTAGTTCATACTAGGAGGGGAAATTAACTTTAAATTCTCTCCCAGATATACAAATGTATCTGTAGGCAAAGGTTTCATGAAGATATCTGCAATCTATTCCTTTGTAGATACATACTCCAATCTGACTTCTTTCTCATTCACCTTCTCTCTTAAGAAATGAAACTTGATTGATATATGTTTTGTCTTGGAATGCAACATCGGATTATTAGAAATATTGATAGCACTAGAATTGTCACAATATATAATAGTAGGCCCATTATAAACAACTCTAATATCCTTCAGCATCTGCTTCATTTAAAGTACCTGAGTACAATTGCTAGCAGTAGCAATGTATTCAACTTCTACAATAGATAAAGAGATAGCATCTTGCTTCTTGCTTGCCCAAGAAATCAACTTCTTTCCCAAAAAGAGTACTCCACTGGTAGTGTTCTTCTAGTCATCAACATCACCTGCCCAATCAGTATCAGTATAAGAACTCAAAATGAAATCATCATCCTTCAGATACCACAAACCATAATCAACTATTTCCTTCAAATATATAAATATCCTCTTCACAGTAGTAACATGACTTTCCTTGGGACCAGCCTGGAATCTTGCAACAAGACATACAACATTCATAATTTCAGGTCTAATATGAGTCAAATATAAAAGTACACCAATCATAGATCTATACAGGGTCTGGTTAGCCTTCGAAGATTCATCATATTTTATCATCTTGCATCTAGTCACCATAGGAGTTCAAATAGGTTTGGAATCATCTAGCCCAAACTTCTTCAGCAATTCCTTCAGATAGTTTGATTGAGATATGAATATGCCTTTGTCAATCTATGTAATTTGAAATCCCAAAAATAATTTCATCTCACCTATCATAGACATCTCAAATTCTTTTTGCATATCATCAGCAAAATTCTTACTCAAATCATCATCTCCTCCAAAAATAATGTCATCAACAAAAAATTCAACAATCAAAATATTGTCATTATCAATCTTGAAGTACAAATTATTCAGCGGTACCTTTACAAAATCCAAACTTCATCAAATACCTATCTAATCTAGCGTACTAGGCTCTAGGGGCTTGTTTAAGTCCATACAATGCTTTCTTCAATCTACATACCATATCTTCTTCATCTGTCAATGAAAATCCATCTTGTTGCTCAATGTAGACTTCCTCTTCTAATTCACCATTCAAAAAGGTTGACTTCACATCCATCTCATATACCGTAACATTCTTATGAGCAACATATGCAAGAAATAGTCTAATAGCTTCAATTCTAGCCATTGGCGCAAAAGTTTCCTCAAAATTAATTCCTTCCGTTTGTGAATATCCCTTACATACCAATATTGATTTGTTTCTAACAACACCTCCATCTTCATTTAGTTTATTTCAAAATACCCATTTAGTACTAATTACATTCTTTTCCTTAGGTCTCGGAACAAGTTCCCATGTATTATTTTTCTCAATCTAATCTAACTCTTCTTTCATAGCTTTTACCCAATTTTCATCTTTACAAGCTTTAGTAACATCTTTAGGCTAATTTAGGAAATCAAACATGTCTCTTTAGGAGAAATTCCTCTCCTATTCATCAAACCTATATTTTTATCACCAATAATCTGATTCTATGAATGATTTAATCTTACACACCTCGGTGTCTTCTGGTTGTTTTCATATTTAGTTTCTTGAACTTCTTCACTGCCAACAACACCTGGATCTATTGTCTCTTTCTGATCACTTTGTTTCATTCTCCGAGTTTGCACTTACTTTAAAGTAACATCCTGATCATCAGATTCATACCCGCATGCCCTAATTTGCTTTTCCTGATTCTCATCAACCTTTACATTTTCACTTTCCACTATCTTTTTTAGTCTTTTGTTGTAACACCGGTATGCTTTACTCTTAGTAGAATATCCCAAAAAGATTCATTCATCAAATCTTGCATCAAATTTTCCTATATCCTCATCTCTTTTGATATAACACTTGCTTCCAAAGATTTTAAAATATCTAACTATAGGAACATGACCAAAACATAGCTCATAAGGAGTCTTACCAGAATGACCTTTCATATGCACTCGATTGGATGTGTACACAGCTTCTCTCCAATAGATATGTAGAACATTTCCTTAAATAATCATAGTCCTAGTAGCATCCAAGACAATTTTATTCTTCCTTTCAACAAATCCATTCTACTGAGGGGTTCACGGAGCAGATAAATGTCTCTGGATCCCATGCTCTTCACAAAAAGAATTAAACACCAAAAGTGAATTCTTCTCCTTTGTCAAACCTTAGACACTTCATCTTCAATCATGTCTTTTATTCCACTCTCACTTTGAAAATTTTGAATTTCTCTAATGCTTTAGATTTATCTCTTAGAAAAGTGACCCACATCATCCTGGAATAGTCATCAATCAGTAACATAAAGTATATGTCACCCTGCAAGCTTCTCACTCTAGACAATCCACATAAATCAGTATGCACAAGATCTAATAACCCATTAGATGTATACAATTTTCTCTTGAATGAAAGTCTTGTTTTCTTTCCCAATTGACATTCTTTACATACCGAATTAGTAGGCTTTACTATCTTAGGTAGATCTCTAACAGCTTGAGTAGAACTTATCTTAATCATGTAGTCAAAGTTAACATGACACATTCTTTTATGCCATGACCAAATATCATCAATCTGAGAAATCAAGAAACTTTTCTCACCAACATTCAGATGAAAGATATTACCTTTAGTCTTAGTTCTTGATGAAATTTCTATATCGGAGCTATTAAAGATCTTACACTTCCCATTCTTGAATTGCAAATCATATCCCTTATCAACCATCTATCCAACACTCAAACGATTATGCTTCAAACCTTCAACATATTAAACATCATCAGTATTATGCCTACCATCAAGAGAAATAGAACCTCTACCGTGGATTATACAAGCTTTGTTGTCTCCAAATCTCACTACACCACCATCATACTTTTCTATATTCACAAATTTTCCTTTATCACCTGTCATGTGATGTGAACAACCACTATCAATCACCCATTCATCTTTCTCATCAATTTTAGTAGCCAAGGCCTTCTTTTCAACAATATAGCTTGTAGAATCAACAAATACCTAATCATCTTCCTTGATGGCAATGAACAAAAATTCATCTTCTGAATTCCCTTTCTCACACTCATCATCTTTCACACTTTCATCAGCAACATAATAACATTTGTTCTAATATCTATAATTCCGATTAAGCTTGTAAGGCTTATCATACTTTGACACTCTTTCTGCTCTTTCAAGACACCTAGAAGAAAAATGACCTATCTTATTGTATGAAAAAAATTTCAAAGGAAAATTCCCTTCATACTTACTAGCTTCCTTAGGCAATGTTCTGGAAATAAGTGCTTCAAGATCTTCCAATTCTCTTTCATGTTCTTCCATCTCTCTCATTTCCCTTTCATATCTAAAAACCATAGTTGACTCTCTCCTAGAGCATACTTCTACTTCCTAGATATAGTAGCTTTGAATGCAGTCTCAGTTTTGCCATGTGGTTCACTAGGTTCACTCAATTCAAAAGCAGCAAGCTTACCAACCTACATGTCTTTTGTCATAGTTGTCACAATCTAGATCTCATCAATAGCAGCAACTTAATGTTTATAATCAGGAGGCAAAGATCTCAACAATTTAGCTATAATCTCATCTTCTTCAAGGACTCCACTGACACACCTTATGTCTAGCACAAGTTAATTCACTTTAGCCATAAAGGATGAAATATTCTCATCTTCTCCCATTCTCAACAACTCATATTTTCCTTTCAAGCTCTACAATCTAGCAACTTTCACATGTTTATCTCCTTCATACAGGGTTTCTAGCTTCTCCCAAATGTCATGTACAATCTACAATCCCATCACATTAGTTATCTTTTCATCAGTCAGGGCACTAAACAATGCTTCTTTATATATTATGTTATGTTTAATATCTTTAATCTCAGATGCAGTAACAGGACCATTCAAAGAAATAATGTATGCATTCTTTATAATCTTCCAATAATATTCTCCAAGATAATTCAAGTGAACTTCCATCTGGTTCTTCCATATAGAGTAATTAGTTCCATCAAATCTCTGAATCTCCTTCTTGAAAACTATGTGAAGTAAATTATGCTCAAATATAAATGATTGAAAGATAATTGTTGGCATTGTGTTATCATTGATGGCAACTAGTATAACATGGCAACTGGTATGAGAGATTGTTGGTATAGTTGTCATTGATGTCAACCAATATAGCAGGTTACCAGTATAGCTTGTCACCAATAAATAAGAGAATGTCAACCAACATTATGGTCATTGGAGTCACCGATACACAAGTTAGTATTGACTTGTGTTGAAGACATAAGTATTGGAGAACGGTATGGTATGACTACTGGTAAGTGATGTGTTGGTAGTGTATGGTTGCCAACCAGTATGCATGGTGTCTAGATACAGGTTGAGATAATGAAGAAGGATAGACAACCAGTATGCACTTGTATGTCTTACTACAGGACTCCCACTGGATAGAGATGCTATCATAGGATGAAGAGAAGACTGACAAAAAGTGTGTTGCCTTAGATAGCAATAAAGACATATGGAAGTCTATTGGGTTATGTGTAGAAGATGTATCTTATCACACAAGGAGGTCATATCTATGCAATGCCAGAAGCAGAATGAATGCTAAGGATCCACTTCCATTGGTAAGTAGTATTTCTCAGCCTATCCCCCAACATGCATTGAATGCATTATAACTCTCTAGGATAGGTTTGTCAAGAAGTTAAAGGTAGGAGATTGAAGGCTCACACCGAATGTACCAATGAAACACAAAGATGCCTCAGATCCATGAAATCAAAGATATGCATCAGAATAGCTAGAGTTAGCAAGTTGAGCCACCGGGATAGAGAAGGTAGAGTAAAGAAGTGATGGGTTTGTCACTTCGACAAACTGGTCAAGATGTTGTCTGAGCTAAAGAAGATGAAGGTAAAGTTGAGAAGCTGTAGATAGAGAGTGCATTTAGAATGCAGATGCAGACATACAAAGACTATTGAAAATTGATGACATGGTGTCATCAAGGTGGTTATTGATAAGTATGTCCACTGATAAAGCTAACAAAGTGACAAGTGAAGAGCTCTTGTTTGATGAACATGAGCATGGTGTAGATTGGCATGTTTGGTGGCCAGAAAAGGTATTCCACCATTAGAATAGCAAAGTACAGACATGAATTTTATTTGGTTAGGGTATAACCGACATGGTTAGAGAACCGATAGATGAACCCAACTATGTGTTGGTCGATGATAGATTCTAAAACTGACATGATGACTGAGCTGAGGTGCATGTCGATGATGATGACATGTAGGACATAGGTGTCATGCATGTTGTGGTCAGTGAAGTGTGAGTTGTGTAGGTAGTTTCCTACTGAGTACATATATGGTCGACCCCAAAAATCATGAGTGAGTTGCAGAGGTTTGTGGCTCGATGCAGACTGAAGATCTGAGTGATGCAATGATTGATGTAGGTGGTGTAGGTGCTGATCAGATTTGGTGAAGAGGACCACAAACTCATTCATCGTGGTTGACAAGTATAGGACAAAAAAGTTGTCATGTTTTCTAAATATAGAAAATGTGTTCTAGATGTAGCATGATTGGCGGTGATTGGTGATTGCTTGTAGGTTGACTGTCTTAGAGAGGAGATCCAATATGATTTGATATGCCTCATGGTTGATGAAGGAACCCTAGCACACCAAAGGTTTCAATGTCCATTTTGACGGAAATGCAAAAGTATAAATATCCAAGTTGAAGACCAAATCTATTGTTGTTTCATGAGAGAGTTATGATAGTAAAGGGAGTGAAACCAAAGAGTTAATAATTCAAGAGGCCATCGACAATCAAAGAGGTGAGTGAGTTCTTGAGAGAGAACTGACAAGGGTAAGACAACCGGTAGGCTGTCATTGAGCTTGACAGTGGTGTGAATTGATGGTTGTTGAACCAGTAAGAAGGAAGTTGTAGTGAGCAAAAGAGATCAGAGAGAAAATGAGAAGAGGTAAAGACTGAACTGGCAAAGGGATCAGAATAGAGTGAACCTATAGAGAAGAGGCAGAGAAGATCAGAGCAGGGCTTAACCAGCAAGCTGAGAACCGACAGTGATCAGAGAGAAAAGTACTAGTAGAGAAGAGGTAGAGGTTGAACCAAAAAGGTTACAACAGAGAGTGAAGGAAAGGATGATCTGAGTAAGTTGAGAACCGGCAAAGAATAGAGTAGAGGAAGGCTGATTGTGAAGAGTAGAACTGACAGAGCAAGTTGATTGTGAGAGGTTACAAAATGTTGGCATTGTGTTGTCATTGATGTCAACCGGTATGGGATGACTACTGATAGAAGAGATGGTTGTGCAACACTACTATGGAGGAGTACAAGATGTAATATCTTGGATATCACCTTATGTTGTTGAACATCGGTAAGGTAAGGAAGAATGATCACTGGTGATATCGGTACACAAGTTAGTGCCTGACTTGTGTGGATGAGATGGATAGGTTACCGACATAGTGTATCCTCGGCAAGGAAATTATGTCAACTAGCAAGTGATGTGTTGACAAATGGGCAAGGTGTTTGAGTGGTTGTCTGTGATGAAGAGGCAGAATGTTACTAGAATCACATCACTGGAAGAGAAGAATGAACAGGTATGCTGAAAGGTTGATGAACAAAAAGACTCCCACCTAATGAAGTTGTAGTCACCATATGGAGAGATGACTGATAGTGAATGTGCCCACACTGGATCACATGTGCCTATTTAAATAGATACTGCACAAATAAGGAAGTCACATGAGTACTGCATGCGGGAAAAGTGGGCTGATAAAACTTAATATGTGAAAATATTGCTAGAAACTAGTCCACACACAGACACAGGACTTCTTGGTGCAAGCTATGGAGTAACGTAATATTACTCATCTTCCCAACATGGGTCCCATGGTTCTCTATCTCACAATGTCTCTCAAACCAATGTTTTTGCTCTCAGATCACTGAGCAAAATGGTTTAGGGATGGCAAATGCAAGAACAAGGGATGTCTTGATAGATTTTAGAATGAAAGGTGTGTTAAGCTATGTATGATTCTAGAAATGCAATAAACTAGATGATAAGATGACAAGGTTAGTATGAATACTATCCTAACCTGATATATTTAGTCTATGATTGAGCTAAATGATAAAGAAAGTATTCTAAACATGCATATTTAGACTAATTTCTATTCTAAAGAGAGGCTAAATGATGAGCATAAAATGATATAAGAAAGCTTGAATGTATTTGAGCATAAGTGTGATGCTACAAATTTGAAGGATCATTATTTTTTATGGAGGAATGAGAGCTCTATTTATAGCAAAAATAGGGTAATGGATGGTCAGGATTGAAAGAGTTGATCAAGGGTTGAGTTTGAAAGTTGGGGATCCATGTTTGTAATTGGCACCAATGAAATGGTGACAAGTGTCAACATAGGGTTGGGTTGAGAGAAGGGGTTGGAGACATTAAATGCCTGAGAAGACCTCATGGTTATCTAGAGGGTAAGGGTCAAGCTTAAGTTAGGATTACCCACTGGATTAAGAGTTAATCCAAGGATAAACCTTTGTGCAAATGATTAAGAGATAATCATGGTCAAAGCATTAAAGGCCTGATGAGACCCTTGGGTTGGATGAAGGTTGAGTTAAAACAAATGTTTTAACCATGTAGGAGGGTTTGAGTTAACTATTAATGGTTATTCGAGACTTTGGGGGATTAAGTGGTTGAAAGTTGGAAGCCTTCAATGGTTATCAAAGACTTTGAGGAATTAAGTGGTTGAAGACTTGAAGCCTTTAATGGTTATCAAAGAATTTGAGGGTTTGAGAAGTGACCTCCCCTTGCTTAGGGATGTGACAAAGTTTAGAGGAGGGGTTAGGCTTAATTAGAAGCGATTAGAAGTTTCTAGAAGGGATTAGAAAGGGGTTTAAGATTTTGCAAGTGGATGGAGGGATAATAGGATTTAATTGATTTAAATGATTTAATTCAATTTGGTTGCAATTTGGAGAAATTAAATAAATTGTATTTATTCAATTTAGGATAACAATTTAATTAAATTTGAATTTAATTAAAAATGGATAGGGGGGATTTAATTGAATAAAATGATTTATTCATTAAATGGGTATAGTGAATTTTATTTAAATAAATTGAGTAATTTACTTAATAAAATAGAAGAATGTGGACAATTTAATTAAATTGGATTTAATTAAATAGAGAAATGAACATAAAATATTCATTTAGGAATATGGTCATTTTTATACGTCTACATTTTGCCCCTTTTTGAAGTGACGTGCGTGCACATGTTATTTCAAAGAAAATGATGCCTTATCATGATTTATGTTCAAATACAATTTTGTGTCATTCTTATGATTTGTCAGTCGTGCCCCAGATTTGATTTGATGTGTGATGCCCCAGATTCGATAGTTGATGGTAATGGCCCCTCGGGGGATGAATCAATATTTTAAAAAAAAATTGATTTAATTTGATGAGTTGCATATGATGTGTATGATTTTGTGCATGTGTAATGTGTGCAAATTGATTCATCTCCTGATAAGTTACAAATGTTATGGTATAGGGGAGACCGCGACCATATTATAGGTCCATTTGGCTAACCCTAATTTCATTTTCCTCCTATAAAAGGGGAAAAGGTCTTGAATTAGATTCATTTGTGCTTTGTTGACTTTGGAGAAAGAGAATTTGGTCTGCAGAGAAAATGCCTATTCCTTATCATAGACACTGTTTCGAGCGCGTTCGGAGGTACCGGAGACCTGCAGCGCATGGACCACCAGTAAGTCAACATTTTTGACCCTCTTTTGACTTTTTATTTTGTCATTTTTAGTCATTTTTTGATTTTCAAAGTTCGGGTTTAACGGTTTAGCACGTCTAGGGCGTATATTAGCGCATACAAAGTTTAGAGTAGCGCATCCAGTCGAATTTTAGGGGTCGCGTCCAAAATAGATAGGATAGCGCATAGAAATAATAGGTTAGCACATATAGGTAGAATAGCGCATGGTAGCCGTCGGGTAGCACGTCAGGTTAACAGGTTAGCGCGTAGGGTAGACCTAGCGCATAGGGGTCGCAGGGGTTCGCATAGGTAAGGGAGTTTAGCGCGTAGGGTTAACCTAGTGCATAGGACCAAACGGGTAGCGCCTAGGAGGTGTAGATTAGTGCGTAGAGTCAGTCTAGTGCATAGGGTAGGTTAGGTGGCGCATGGGGGAAAAATTTTAGCGCGTAGAGTCAGTCTGGTGCATAGGGTAGAAAAAATAGTGTGTAGGAAAGACAGCTTAGCGCGTGGGGGTTTTTTTAGCACATTGGGTATCTGTTTTAGCGCATCTGGAAAATTTTTGCGAGATGAGCCGATTTGAAAATTTGTTTTGGTCTGTCTGTCATGATTTTATGCTTTTGTCCAAGATGAGTGTTGATATAACTTGTTTTGATTTGCGATTTTTCAAGTTATGTATAGATATCAATGTGTTGTGTTGATCAAAATATGATTTGTTTGCGTGTTCTGTTTCAAGTTCAATGTGTGAAGCCTGAGTTGTGTTACAAGCTACTATGGGTTGAAAACTTGATTTGTGTTATAAGCTAATATGGGTGGGAAACTTGAGTTGTTTTACAAGTTTATGTGATTGTGGAGACTTGAGTTGTGTTACAAGTTTTGATATGGTTTTTGAGAACTTGAGTTGTTTTACAAGTTGATATGAAATGATAGGATTTTGAACTTGATGTAGATGAGCAAATTGTTTCATGTTTTTGATGTAAGTTTGATTTTGATATCTTTGTTTTGATGTGGAAACTAATATTGGATTTGTTTTGCTTGTTGACAGGAGTGATTGGGTGTGGTGCAGTCACGGGAGAGATTTTCCAGACCGTGGACATTGATACCGTGGTTGTCGCAGACCGACCTTGACATTATTGAGAGATGTGGATTGACTTCTCTCTTGGATATGCCTCGGTTCACTGTGAACCGGGGGCTACTGACAACACTTGCGGAGAGGTGGCACAGTGATATGAACACCTTCCATTTTGCCACTGGAGAGATGACAGTCACACCAGAGGACTGTTACCAGATTTTGTACATCCCTGTAGTAGGGGCACTACTACCCTACGAGCAGTCAGAGGAGGGTGGCACAAAGACACTGCACCGCATTTTCTAGGATGATACCGTCTGCGGCTATGAGATCCCATGGTAGGAGTTTTTGGACCTAGATTATGCACTGCTGCCATCTGTACTAGCAGGGTTCATTGGTGGATTCCTTTGTCCTGATCGCAGGTCAAAGGGATTCTCAGTGGGATGGGGGCTAGTTTTGGAGGAGATGGTCACTCAGGGCCAAAGGTTTGCATGGGGGTCAGCTATGCTGGCTCATTTATATAGGGGTCTGCATGAGGTAGTATACCTTGGTTACGGTAGTTTGTCAGCTGGCGTGACTTTATTACAGGTATGGTGCTGGGAGCACATTCCAGTAGCGAGGCCACTAGCAGACAGGGACAGGCCCGTAGGAGCAGCATATGCCTATGGATAGAGGGGTCTAGTTGTCCAGCGCAAGCTGGAAAAACTAAAGCACTGGAGGAGGGTACTTGATGACATTGATACGATCACCTGGTGACCGTATACAGGATGTGAGGTGTGGGCCGAGGATGGGTTGGAGATGCCCTTTGTATTTATGACCAGGTACCTGATTGGGAGGACCCCGTTCATGATTGAGCGGTTTGTGGTGACCCAAGTTTTGAGGCAATTTGGGCGCCAGCAGGGTATTCCATAGGGAGCATGCCTATATGCACGGCGGCAGTAGGATGTAGCGGATTGGGGGTCGACCATTGATAGTGTAGTGGTAGTAGAGGAGTTTGTGGGGTTGGCTGGGCAGATATGGGATTATGCCCTTGAGATTCAGGATGCAGGCATGACCGATGAGTTTGCTCGATTGTTTGCTGTGTGGGCGGTGGCCAGGATATCTGATCCTGAGGAGATGAGGCCAGCCTTTGATTTAGATGAGGATGAGGGAGAGGAGCCAGAGGTAGGCGGGGAGATAGAGGGAGGAGAGGGGATAGAGGTGTGGATAGAGCGGTGAGACAGGGGAGGATAGATAGGGGGAGAGGTGGATTGGCTATTGGAGCTGGGGGAGAGGGGAGAGTGGGGGAGGTGCTAGCTACAGTGGGGGGTGATGATGAGCCTAGGCGACCAGCGCAGAGGAGGAGGACGGATGTACTCCCATCTCCAGCACCGAGAATAGGCCGAGTGGGAGGGGTTCCTCCAGCACAGGTACCACTATGGGTTTGGATCCCAGGTCATATGGAGGATGCTCAGATTTGGACCCTACAGGTGACTGTTCAGCAGTTGCAGGCACAAATTTTGACCTATCAGCAGCAGATTTCTCAGTTGACCACTGAGCGAGATGTTGAGATAGAGCAGAGGGGACAAGTGGAGGAGGTGGTGTTGAGCATGCAGAGAGCAGCGGTGGGTAGTCCAATGAGAGACACCCTGAGAGAGCTGGCGTTGAGAGCCCAGGAGGCAGAGTATTACAGGTGGCACTATGAGGCTGCAGTACCCAGGGATCGGTGAGTACAGAGCTTTGCACAGTCGAGATCTAGTCAATCTCGAACTACTGGGTCACGGTCTAAGAGCCAAGGTGTTATGGGGCCACCGAGATAGGAACCTCCTGGGGATCCAGGGGCGAGTGCATCTGGAGCTAGACCATCTCTGTGAGGGGATAGTCATACTTGAGAGACATGGTCTCTGTTGTATTTTTGGATCATTGTTATTTTTTGTACTGGACACAGTTTTGACACATTTTGTACATTTGGATCATTTTTGAGATATATATATATATATATATATATATATATATATATATATATATATATATATATATATATATATATATATATATATATGGCACCATTTTTGATCATGTGATGTGTTTATATGGATGCATGTTATGTGGGCTATTTCGTTACTTTATGATAATGCAATGTTTAAATATATGATGTAATGTATGATGCAGGATGTATGCTTTTATATGCTGTGAGATGTATTTTGAAAATGAGATGTATGTTTTAAAATGCAACTAAATGTAAAATGATATGTAATGATGTTAAAATGATATGCAAACATGTTAAAATGAGATGCAATGATGTTAAAACGATATGCAATGATGTTAAAATGATATGAAAACATGCTTAAATGATATGCAACTAATTGTAAAATGATATGCAACTAATGTTTTTGGTGCATCCCTCATTCTGTATTTGCCATCCGATATAGCCATTCATTTGCTTTCTTTGTAGATATCATCATTGAGCATTGATTTGTTTAGGATATGTTGAAAATTTATACAAGCATAATGGTATAATTGAACCATAATGACCTAAGAAAAATTTACATGATTTTTGATTTTGCAAGATAGCACAAGCGTCAAGGTATAATTGAACCAGGACGACCTGAGTGCATATTACGTAAACAAACAAGATTAGATCATTTGTATGCGTGAAGTGGAATCAGGCCTTCAATGATATTCGATGTATCATGTCTTGAGGCAAGGATTCACACAGTACAAGTGATCGCCTCCCAGATAGAAGACTAAGAAAATATTGGAAGTTCCTCTTGACCTCTAGCTGTGAAGCATTTAGTGAGACAAGGAAGAGAATCCAATAATTCAAAAGTTCAAAATGCAAAATTAGTCAAGACTTTATGCAAGAATGCAACATTTAGTACTTCAAAAAATCATCCATCCTTGGTATTTTTGTGAATTGTTTTGTTTTAGTTTCTGTGATGAAGCGTAGTTTTGTTTGTTGGATGTCATGCTTCTGAGTTTTTGCAATAGTTGTGATGTCTTGAATGTTTGCAAGTTTTTGAACAAGTTAATGCCCCTAGCTGAGTGTGCCTCTTGATATGATCATGTACAGTGATTTCCAAGCCATGGCGGGATGTGGTAAGAGGATATATATAGACAAATTAGGATAGTGACTACGCTAAGTATGTCTTGAATGGATATGTGCTAAGTGTCGGGTGATGGCCGATAGTGTTTGATGGATAAAATAGCATAGAAATAGATAGAGGAGCCGTTCCTTCACAAGAGCACCTTTTTACCAGGTTTTCACCATTTGTTTTTATTTGTACTTTATATTTTTGCTTTTTTTTTGGATTTTTTTTTTTTCTTTTTGCGTATTTTAGCTTTTTCCGTGCACTAGGCCACTTAAGTGTAGTACCTCTTTAGATGGATGCTGTTAGTTGGTTCATCGAGTACATCTCCTTCAGAATTTGTTAGCTGATAGGCACCTGACCCGTAGACTGATATGATAACATAGGGACCCAACCAGTTAGGTTCAAATTTCCCTTTCTTTTCTCGATCTTGCTGATTTCTTGGATTTTCTTTGAGGACTAGGTCACCAACTTTGAAGTTGTGGGGAATGACCTTGTGATTGTAGCTCCTGCACATGCATTGCTGATATGCTTTGAGATGAGTATAAGCATGTTGGTGTCTTTCATCTAATAGTTCAAGTTCTTGCAGTCGGTTAACTCGATACTCTTCATCTGGGATTAGGCCTTTTAAAGAGACTCTGAGAGATGGGATTTCTACTTCCAGGGGTAAAATGGCTTCTGATCCATATACCAATGAATAAGGTGTTGCTCCTGTAGGTGTGCGGATGCTGGTCCTGTATGCCCAAAGTGTTGGATTGAGTTGTACATGCCAATCTTTGCCTGCATCATTTACTGTTTTCTTGAGGATTTTTAGTATTGTCTTATTAGATGCTTCTTCTTGACCATTTCCCTATGGGTAGTATGGTGTAGAGAACCTATGTTGGATTTTGAATTTTTCACATAGTTCTTGGACATCTTGATTCTTGAAGGGTCGTCCATTATCTGTGATGATTGAACTTGGAATACCATATCTGCAGATCAGATAATTTAGGATAAAAGAGGCAATTTGTTTCCCGGTCACTGTGGTCATGGGAATTGCTTCTATCCATTTGGTAAGGTACTCTGTTGCTGTTATAATGAACTTGTGTCCATTTGAAGATGATGGATGAATTTTGCCAACTAAATCTAGTCTCCACTGACAAAAGGGCCAAGATGTTGTAAATGGCTGGAGTTCCTGTGCTGGTGAATGTATCAGATTACCATGGATCTGGCATTTAGGACATTTCTTGGCGAAGTGATAGGAGTCTTTCTCCATTGTAGGCTAGTAGTATCCCATCTGTAGAAGATTTTTAGAAAGAGTAGTGCCACTTGAATGTGTGCCACAAATACCTTCATGAAGCTCGTGTAAAGCAGAATCAGAATCATTACGATCAAGGCAACGAAGAAGAGTACCATCTAGCCTCGATGATACAAAGTATCAGTGGTAAGGGTGTAACAGGCAGCTTGTCAGATAAAGTTACATTTTTGGTTACGGGATTGGTCAATGGGTAAGATATTGTGCTTGAGGTAGTCGTATATTGGTCCATATAACAGAGAATCTGAACCAGTCAAGGCATAGATAACCTGGGATTTAGAGTGGTCATAGGCGGGGGAGAATAGTTGCTCTACCAGGAACTCGTAACGACTCTGTTGTTCTGGAATTTGTAGTAATGAAGTGATTGTAGCCATTGCATTAGCTTCTTTGTTGTTCAACCTTGGTATTTGCTTGAAGGTGATGTGCACAAAATACTGTTTGAAGTCATTCACCATTCATTTGTAGGGTAGTAACTTGTCATCCTTTGTCTGATAGTCATTGTTGATTTGATGGACGACCAGTTGTGAGTCTCCATAGACCTTTAACTCTATGATTTTCTATTCGATGGCCATTTTGATGCCTATAACCAGTGCCTCATATTCAGCCACATTATTTGTGCATGGAAACATAAGCCTATATGATTTTGGTATAGTGTGTCCTTCAGGAGTGATGAACAAAATGTCAGCCCCTGAACCGTGTTGTGTACAGGATCGGTCAAAGTATAGGGTCCATTGTTTAGTAGAAAGAGTAAGAACGTCCCTATCCAAAAATTCAATCTCCATGGTGTGTTTTCCTGGTAGCGGTGCTTCAGCCAACTGATCTGCAATTGCTTGTCCCTTGATGGCTCATCTTTCTATGTATTGGATGTCAAATTCACTGAGAATCATGACCCATTTAGCCAATCGGCTTGTAAGAGCTGCCTTACTGAGTAGATATTTGAGAGGATCAATTTTTGTGACTAGCTTGATGGTGTGTGCTAGCATATAATGTCAGAACTTCTGTGATGTGAAGACCACTATTAGGCAAGCCTTTTCAATGAATGTATAGTTGAGTTCATAACCATTCAATGTCCTACTGATATAGTATATGGCGCGTTCCTTTCCTTGTTGATCTTCTTGTGCCAATAGTGCCCCCAGTGATATATTTGTTGTTGAGATATATAAGATAAGAGGCTTTCCTATGACTGGTGGTACTAGAACTGGTGGATTCATCAGGTACTGTTTGATTTGGTAAAAAGATTTTGCACACTTGGCCTCCCATTTGAATGGTACATTTTTGTGTAGTAAATGGTTAAATGGTAGACTTTTATCTGCTAGCTGAGCGATGAATCGCCTGATTGATTGAAGTCGTCCTTGTAGAGATCTGATTTGACTAATATTCTTTGGTGGTGGCATGTCCATAATGGCTTGTACCTTTGCTGGATCTACTTCAATACCTTTAGCTGAGACAATGTAGCCTAGTAACTTGCTTGATGTTACCCTGAAGACACACTTCTTAGGGTTGAGCCTGACTTGGAATTTCTCCAATCGATCAAAAATCTTTGTTAGGATGCCAAGATGTTCAGCTCTGGTGAAGGATTTAGCCAGTAAATCATCCACATAGTCTTCCATAAATGTGTGCATCATGTCATGGAATATTGTGGTCATTGCTCTTTGATAAGTGGCCCTTGCATTCTTTAAGCCAAAAGGCATAACATTCCAACAGTACGTTCCTCAAGGACAGTTGAATGTTGTTTTATTTTGATCTTCTGGGGCTATTTTGATTTGATTATAGCCTAAGAAACCATTCATTAGTGAGAGCATTGCGTGACCGGCTGTAAGATCTACAATTATGTCGATACTGGGCAGAGGAAAGTCGTCCTTTGGACAAGCTTTGTTGATGTCTCTGAAGTCAGTGCAGATTTTGATACTGCCATCTGGTTTTGATATTGGAACGATGTTGGAAATCCATTCTACATAGTCAATGGGTCGAATGAATCCGACGTCTAATAATTTCTTTAGTTCAGTTTTGACCATGAGTGCTACCTGTGGATTCATCTTTCATAGCTTTTGCTTGACTGGCTTAACTCCTGTAGAAATGGACAAGTGATACATGATTAAGTGTGGATCTACTCCAGGCGTATCAGCATATGACCAAGCAAAGTTGATTTGCTATCCTTTAAAGAAGATGATGAATGCCGATCTTTCTTCCTCTGTCAGAGATTCTACAAGGTGTATGTTTCTAGCTGCTTCTATGGTACCAATGTTGATTGATTGAGTGGGCTCAATCAAAATGGGTGATTGCTCATGAAAGTGTTCAGGAAGAGTGTCAAGTCTCCCATCGTTAGGTGCCTTAAAAAGGTTTTCACCCTCAGATGCATCCTTTATTTTTACTTTTTTGTGATCTAGAGCTGCCATTGACTGGTTTTCAGCATCAAATCCTTTATTTAGTGTATTTTTGTGACTGAGAGACTTGGCACTCCCTAATTGACAGACATCGTTATTTTGTTCACTAGTAGAGCCTGTTTCTGGATTTACGGTACATAGGTAATGGATAATAGATTCATCATCTGGGAAAATTGGTATATCATGTGTTTCAGGTTCATCCCAGTCAATGAGGTTAGGAAAGACAAGTGGTAAGGAATCGTTGGGTGGATCAAGTTCGGCGACTGTGAGTGTTAGGATAGAGTTTGCATCGTGATTGTTCTTGGTTTTAAAGAAGTCTAGGATTTCGTCGAGGTCTTCGATGGTATTATCTTCCACATAGACTTGTTCATAATATTTTTGTTCGCTTTCCTCGACGTCATAGATATTTTGTGGTCCAAATTCAAGAGGTCTATCTTCTGCGTTATGTTCTTTTGAGAAAGGGATATAGAATCACTATCATCAGAGATATCTGTAGTAGCATTGGAGTAGGTACCCCATTCATATTCATTGGAATCTATCTCATAGGCATCGTCCCAGATTCTATCTGTGCTATAAATAGGTATGTTGTATGGTGAAAACAAATCTTTGATGATGGATACCATTTTGATGGTTTTTGTTGATTCTGTATCAGATCCATCTTCTACTTGCTGGATTTGTTCATAAACTGTGCTTCCTCGGGGAGGAATAATGGTATCTGGAGATGACATGATTTGTTTTTGAGACATTGGTGTTTGAATATGAGCTACTAGTGCAGATAGGGCCTTCTTATGACTTAGAAGCTTTCCCTGATGCAACTTCTGATCTTGACGTTCCCGTGCCTTACGGATTGTTTCTGCTGATTCAAAGAGTGCTTCCTGCTAGGATTCTTTGTACTTCTTCTTTACCTTCCATTGAGGTTTTGTAGTTGTGTGTGGTGGCTATTTCAATAGGAATGTGAATTTAGAACCCAATCCTACTTTATTTCTACTAGGTTGTGAAGGAAGATCTATAGGTTCAGTGACTCCTTCTTTGCATTTCCCAATAGGTCCTTTACTGCCATATCCCATTTGCTTCATGATTAAGTAGCCTTTTCCATATAGGTGTGTTGGTAGAACAATGTCCAGAGCAGCTGCTCTATGATCTTCTTCCTCATCTTTGTATAACCAGCTAAGAATGTCCTTGTCTTCTGATTCATGTGCTAGAGTACCCAATTGGATGAAGGTACCATCAAATTTAGTGATGGGCTGAGTAGCCAGATGTGTTGATGTAGTAGGCAAACCATGCGATCTAGGTGATGTTGGCAATTTGGCCAAACATAACGGTTCCAAAGAGTATTCTCCCATGCCTTGGTCTTTGATTTGCATCTTCTGTTTGAAGTCTCCCCATAAGGAGTTAGATTTTGCTGTTTGTGGATCTGATGTTGAAGATCACTGCTTTTCTCTATTATGAGGAACCAAACTATCTTGGGCTGCCCCCATTGCGTTGCAATGTTGAAATGGATTATGATCAGTTGATATGGAGATTTCTTGTCCATCATAAGGAAACTTTACACACTAGTGATATGTAGAAGGTACTGCTTGCATTTCATGTATCCAGGGTCGCCCTAACAAGATATTGTAGGTTAGATCAATATCTAAGACCTGTCATATAGTATCCTTTTGTACTGGTCCTACTTGAATAGGAAATATCACGGTGCCTTTAGAGGACCTTTCCTCATCATCATATGCTTTTATGGTGATCTTTTTGCAAGGATCAATAGATTCTTCTGAGAAGCCTAATGCACGAATAAGCTTTAAAGTACATATATTAAGTCCGGCTCCTCCATCTATTAAGACTCTTTTTACTCGATGTTTGCAAACAATGACTTCAATATGGAGAGGAGTATTATGTGGATGACTCAAGGAAGTATTGTCATGCTCTGAGAAGGTGAGGTTATGAGGTCCTGTCATATGGGCGACCATGGCTTGAAATCTGTCTATATCCAGATTTTGAGGTACATTTGTTTCCAATAGCGCTTGCTCCAATATGTCTTTGTGCTTTGGTGATAGTTTCAATAATTTGAGGATAGATATTTGAGCTGGAGTCTTGCATAGTTGGCTAACCAAGTCATATTGGATTTTTGGTGTGGTAGTTGTAGGTGCAGTATGTCCCTTCAAGACATATTTCTGAGTTCAGGTTGTTACATTGACCGATTCTTGATCATGCTGATCTTGAATGGTGATGACATTGACTTGATGATCTTTAGCTGATATGTGGTTGATTGTGTTGTTGTAGATGTGATTAATATGAGCTCCACGTGTATCATCTGAAGTTGATGCTCCATCTTTGTTATAATTTGGGAGAGGATTTTTAAAGGCTCTGTGATCACCATTTGTCTTGAGACCATCCACCGTTAAGTCACCTCGATCAATCATGTCCTGTACTATGTGTTTCAATCTCATGCACTCATTTGTTCTATGACCCTTGTTGCGATGGAAATCACAATAGTGTGAATCATTCCACCAAGGTGGTTTGATTGGAGGTTCATAGTTGCTGATTGGAGGCAAAGAAAGAATCTTGTTTGCCAAAAGTTCTCTGAATGCGGATTCTAATGATTGTCCCAGTGGTGTGAAGATACACTTTTGGAAATTGTTTGTGTTGTTGCGTGAATTGTTGTTAGGTCCTAGATTCATGTTTTTGCTTTGAGTATCGTTGGTGTTGTTTGTGTTGAGTTGTCCTTGATTAGTGTTTGGTGCATATGTGTTAGCACTGGGAGTAGCATTTTTAGGATTTTTCATATTTTGAGGATTTCTGGATAATGCAAGAACTGGTTGCTTAGATTTGGGATCATATGATTCATTGTTGCTTTCGTTTTTGTTTCGAGTCCAAAATCGAGATTTGTCAAGGTTGGTGTTGTTCTGGTTATTGTAGTTTGATGAGTTTGTTCCTTCCTTGTAGAATTTGAGTGTTCCCTTTTTCACACATGCTTCTTCTACTTGAATGCCATTTTCAATTAATTTAGCGAAAGATGGTATGCATTGAAGTTTTAGTCTGTAACTCATTTCGCCGTTTAAATTATCGATGAAGATTTTCATTTTCTTCTTTTCAGGAATATCTCGAGGATATCTAGATACCATACGTCGCCAATGTTGAAGGAACACCATGAACATTTCATTGTTCTTTTGTTTGGTGTTGCAAACATCTAGCATGGTTATGGCATGTTGGATGTAGGAATAGTGAGTTATGAATTTGTTAACCAATTCATCAAATGATCTAACAGGTGGTGAAATTTTGGATAACCATTCCATGGTTTGCCCTCCCAAGCTTCTGGGGAATAACCTCATCAAATAGGTGTCATCATGAGCAAATTCAAGGCTCAGTGTGCAAAATTCTCGAACATGATCTCGGGGATCACTTTTGCCATCATATTTATCAAATTTGGGAACGTCTGAGTTTGGAGGAAAAGGCACCATGTTCAATCTTCTGTCAAATGGGTAAGGACAGATTTCGTTTAAAGAGTACCGTACTATTGTCCCTTGTTGCATATCCTGTATTTGCCTTTGCAACATTTGCATTTGTTGAGTAAGGGCTGCCAAAGGTATATTGTCTTATCGAGGAAATTTTTTTTGCCTTGTATTGGTTCTTAGCTGAAAAGGTGTGGTAAATGGTATATTTTGCTCTGGTGTTTCTATCTCAGGTATACGCATTTCTGGTATGCGTTGTTCTGGAATATGTTGTTTAGGTATATGTTGCTCAGGTATGTGAGTTTCTTCTTCTCTTTGTTGTTCTTGATATGCATATTGTCGAGACCCAATTTGAAAAATGTTTGGGTCTAAATCTTCGAGAAGTTTAACGCCTTTGCTTGTGAGCATGAGCAAATACTTTTCTTTGTCATTTTCCATGAGCTTTTCTACAAGTTTTTGGAAGGAAGGGTTTTCTTGACATTCCCGAAGAAGTGCTTCAGTAATTTCAAGTTCTTCTACGGGTGGAACTTCAAAAGGATTTGATAATCTTCGATTCATACTTGATTCTGCATGTGTCTCGCTTTGTTTGTCTCTTTGAGAGTGAGTAACAGGCATTTTAGTAGAAACTTTCTATGATGAAGGGGACAAAAGCCTCATTGATATGTTTCTCGGGGGTTGGTGGTTCTGGTCGAGATGTGTTATATGTGATACACTCGTTGGGCAGGAATGCTGGATTGATCTTTCCACCGCGGTTTATGGTTTGATTAAAAGCAGACTTTTGACAGTATGCTCTTGTTTTCAAAGGTTCTTTGTCAAATTTGCTAGATTTGTTTTGGATATAATGTTTGACGTGATGAAAGAATACCCGATGGGATTTGAAGAGTTGATGATTGATGTATAAAAACTTATTTCTCTTGATGAATTTGGAAAAACTAGGTTGTTGTTTCTTCAACGTGATGTTACGATAGAGGTTCTTTCTTCTCAGAATAAGGGGATTAGTCATGCATGAGTGATCAATGGTTTCTTTTGATTTGTTTGGATTCAGTTGATTCTTGTTTTTGAAAATTTCAAATCTTACTCTATCAAAGTGAAGGTTTTTAGATGCCCCTTCACGACAAAGCATGTCAAATGATATGGATAAAAGTCTCCCAATCTGGAAACTTGATTTGACAATTTGAAGATTTTAAACAAGTGTTTTGAGATAAAAATCCGTAGGATGGTAAAGGATTCTGTTGATACTGATGATGAGATTTCCGAATTATGATAGGAGAGACATCCTCTATTGCACGATTCATTTTAGGATTCTGACAACGTTCGTTTTGTCACAAATTTTGCTTGAGAAATAGTTTTAATGGTTTGTTTGCCACTCTGGTTTGATGAAAAATGATGTTGATGAAAAATGCTTCAAAAAATGTTTTTGAAAATTTCAAAATTTTTCTCGGTTTTGCTCTCTGTTTTTTTGTTTTTTAGAATAGAGTCTACATGCGCTACTGAAATTCCTGGATGCACTAAAATAATAACCACACATGCTAGGCTGCCCCCAGACACACGCTAAACTTTTTGGACTGTTAAAATTGTTTTTCTAGCTGTTGAAAAATCTATGCGCTATCCTGGGTCTTCGACGCACTAACTGTTGGATTTTATGCGCTAATGTTTGGTTCCCACGCGCTAAGCTGCTGCTTCCACGCACTAGACTATTTTTCTGATGCGCTAAAGGATTTTGCACTGATTTGTCTTGGGATCAAACGCTATTGTTTGGAACTGACGCGCTAACTTGAGGTTTGGATGCGCTAACAAAAGTACTGTACGCGCTAAGAAGTTGCTCTTATGCACTAAACTACCCTGATTGAGTTTTTCTTGTGAATTTTGAAATTTTGTTGCGAATTTTTCAAGTTTGATGGATGATTTTTTGAGGTAATAAGTGCAAGCACGGCACAAAAAGTTCTACCATTTTGCCTAATCTAACAAAAAGTGTATGTTCGGCGAGGATGTGTTCAAATCCCCAATGTTTGAACAGGTTTTGATACAAGTAATACACTTCAGAAAGACTTTTTAGTCAAGGGTCATAAATAACATCATAGCCCACTAGTCTCGATACTCTGTCAGCTCAAACAGTCGTGTCACCCCCTAGAGGGCGCCCATTTTTTTGATTTGCCAGAAATTAACTCAAAGTGAATCGCTTCATAGTTGAGTAGTTATCTTGGGAGATATATGGTGAGTAATCTTGGGGGTGGATTCTTCCCCACCCTTGCACTATGATGTTATAAATGTCTGGGTACTGACTCGGTTCAAAGCTTCTATTTCTAGGATTTGTAATCAGGCTTCCCGTTCGGCCATCAATGATAAACTCCCTCAGGAGGCTTCCCAACCTTTAGAACAAAGGCTTTACGTATTTCAAGGATACTGGGGGAAGGCTAATCACTGCGCGCAACCGTTGAAAAGGACTTTCATCACTTTCCACATTTGATTATAGTGGGTTGGAATTCTTGGTGTCAAAGTTGTTCCCCACTTAGGTCATTCCCTTCACACCGTCCATAAACGGCTTTAAGAGTTGATTTCAACTCCTCGAGAAGGCAGGCTTGCTAAAGGTTTTATTGCTTGAAGTAAAGAAAGCTGTAATAGTGGTCTAGATTTTTTATCACCCAGTTAAGGGGAGAGCATATTCCTTCCACTTTCGAGACAAAGCAATCAATTTGGTTTATTTTATCCTTTCAATTCAGTGATTTGCTAAAATCTATGTGGAGATGTTGCTCCACAAAAACATGATGTTTATTTTATCCTTTCAAAGCAATGATTTTCTGATCTATGAAAAGAAATTTGGTCAGCAAAGTAAATTCGATGTTTTGGTCAGCAAAATGAAAATCGATTAAAAGAAAATGGCCCGCTCCACCTGCAAGAAAATTGTTAGAGTCCTGCAAGCAAACCAGAGAAAAAAATGTTAGATGATTTGGGGGACTTCCACAAGTTTAAAAGCTCAGTTCGGTTACAATTTTAAATTTTTGCTCTCTGTCTGTGATGCGCTATAGAAAGGACTGCACACGCTACAAGAAATCCTAGATGCACTAAACTTATGTCTCTCTGCGCTACACTATTTTCTAGATGCGCTACTCTGTGCGTTGGACGCGCTGCTGTGTTTTTTTTTCGCGTTGAGACCTACAGGAAAAATATTGATTTGATGCATTACAAGATGGTTTAGAAGCACTGGATGATGGACAGAAAGCACTAGCTGGTAAACTCGATGCACTAGCTGATAGACCCGAAGCGCCAATATATTTTGTAGATGCGCTACTCTGTTTTTCGGCCGTGCTAAGACCTACAGAAAAAGTTTAGTGGGGTTATGCACTAAAGAAAGGTCTTCACGCGCTAGAGTATGGACCCCATGCACTAAATAGAGAGCAGGATGCGCTAGACTGTTAACTAGATGCACTAGGGAATGTTTCCCACGCGCTAATTGCTGTTTCTCGCGGACCTACAAAAGTGATTAGTTTCAAAAACTGATTTGATATTTGGGGTCAGGCCCCATGGTGGGCGCTAGAAATGTATGTGGGAAAAGTGGGCTGATAAAACTTAATATATGAAAATATTGCTAGAAACTAGTCCACACACACACACAGGACTTCTTGGTGCAAGCTATGGAGTAACATAGTATTACTCAGCATCCCAAGGTGGGTCCCATGGTTCTCTATCTCACAATGTCCCTCAAACCAATGTTTTTGCTCTCAGATCACTGAGCAAAATGGTTTAGGGATGGCAAATGCAAGAACGAGGGATGTCTTGATAGATTTTAGAATGAAAGGTGTGTTAAGCTATGTATGATTCTAGAAATGCAATAAACTAGATGATAAGATGACAAGGTTAGTATGAATACTATCCTAACCTGATATATTTAGTCTATGATTGAGCTAAATGATAAAGAAAGTATTCTAAACATGCATATTTAGACTAATTTCTATTCTAAAGAGAGGCTAAATGATGAGCATAAAATGATATAAGAAAGCTTGAATGTATTTGAGCATAAGTGTGATGCTACAAATTTGAAGGATCATTGTTTTTTATGGAGGAATGAGAGCTCTATTTATAGCAAAAATAGGGTAATGGATGGTCAGGATTGAAAGAGTTGATCAAGGGTTGAGTTTGAATGTTGGCTGATAAAACTTCCAGCGCGTGATCCAGAAACAGAAATGTATGCGAGAAAAGTGGGCTGATAAAACTTAATATGTGAAAATATTGCTAGAAACTAGTCCACACACACACAAAGGACTTCCTGGTGCAAGCTATGGAGTAACGTAGTATTACTCAGCTTCCCAAGGTGGGTCCCATGGTTCTGTATCTTACAATGTCCCTCAAACCAATGTTTTTGCTCTCAGATCACTGAGAAAAATGGTTTAGGGATGGCAAATGCAAGAACGAGGGATGTCTTGATAGATTTTAGAATGAAAGGTGTGTTAAGCTATGTATGATTCTAGAAATGCAATAAACTAGATGATAAGATGACAAGGTTAGTATGAATACTATCCTAGCATGATATATTTAGTCTATGATTGAGCTAAATGATAAAGACAGTATTCTAAACATGCATATTTAGACTAATTTCTATTCTAAAGAGAGGCTAAATGATGAACATAAAATGATATAAGAAAGCTTGAATGTATTTGAGCATAAGTGTGATGCTACAAATTTGAAGGATCATTGTTTTTTATGGAGGAATGAGAGCTCTATTTATAGCAAAAATAGGGTAATGGATGGTCAGGATTGAAAGAGTTGATCAAGGGTTGAGTTTGAAAGTTGGGGATCCATGTTTGTAATTGGCACCAATGAAATGGTGACAAGTGTCATAATAAGGTTGGGCTGAGAGAAGGGATTGGAGACATTAAATGCCTGAGAAGACCTCATGGTTATCTAGAGGGTAAGGGTCAAGCTTAAGTTAGGATTACCCACTGGATTAAGAGTTAATCCAAGGATAAACCTTTATGCAAATGATTAAGAGATAATCATGGTCAAAGCATTAAAGCCCTGATTAGACCCTTGGGTTGGATGAAGGTTGAGTTAAAACAAATGTTTTAACCATGTAGGAGGGTTTGAGTTAACCATTAATGGTTATTCGAGACTTTGGGGGATTAAGTGGTTGAAAGTTGGAAGCCTTCAATGGTTATCAAAGACTTTGAGGAATTAAGTGGTTGAAGACTTGAAGCCTTTAATGGTTATCAAAGACTTTGAGGGTTTGAGAAGTGACCTCCCCTTGCTTAGGGATGTGACAAAGTTTAGAGGAGGGGTTAGGCTTAATTAGAAGCGATTAGAAGTTTCTAGAAGGGATTAGAAAGGGGTTTAAGATTTTGCAAGTGGATGGAGGGACAATAGGATTTAATTGATTTAAATGATTTAATTCAATTTGGTTGCAATTTGGAGAAATTAAATAAATTTTATTTATTCAATTTAGGATAACTATTTAATTAAATTTGAATTTAATTAAAAGTGGATAGGGGGGATTTAATTGAATAAAATGATTTATTCATTAAATGGGTATAGTGAATTTTATTTAAATAAATTGAGTAATTTACTTAATAAAATAGAAGAATGTGGATAATTTAATTAAATTAGATTTAATTAAATAGAGAAATGAACATAAAATATTCATTTAGGAATATGGTCATTTTTATACATCTACAAGCACATTGTAGAAAGCAGATGGTGTCACTCCATCGATAAGTGGAACTTATCTTCTATTATGCATTGTGTGCATCATAGTTTGGTGAGATAAGGAAGATGAGGTAAAGGCAAGTGCTCAAAGTTTCTCATCGGATCCACTGGTGAAACAAAAGGAATGCCTCAAGTGCATGAGAACAGGGTTGTGCACTGGATCGACTGAGAAGGCATGTTAAGTTGCCTAGACAGGTGAAGGACTAATGAGTTTGTCATCTTGACAAACCAGATGAGTTGATAATCAGTCTGATGATGAAGGAAAAGTGGTACAAAAGAAGAGTGAAGGGTTTGTCACTTTGACAAACTGACTGAGATATGGTCTGAGCTAATCAAGGAGAAAGCATAGTTGAGTAGATGCAGATAGAGGAAGAATGGCTCGACTAAATTTGGAGTGTGGTGAAGGTTGATGACCTGGTGTCATCAAGAGTGCTTACCGATATGTAAATCCACCCGTAATATGGACAAGGTTCAAATGCAGAAGACTTCCCACTTATGGGAATGAGCACACTTTGGATAGACATGTCTGGAGACCGGTTTGGGTTTTCCACTAGTACATCACGTAAGGGTAGACATGAGGAGTTAACTGGTAGAATGTAAGATACCGACAGGGTTAGTAAACCAGTAGGAAAGAGGAACTAGTAGAGTGGTTGGTCAGTGATCCTATCTGGACCAACATGAAGGAGCCATTCTGGTAGATGGTCAACATAGATGACACATGGAGTCAAGGTGGTGAACCTGTATCGGATGAAGATGGAATGTACACCAATGGGGTAGGTGTAGAGTTGGTTGACATTAAAAGTGACTGCGAAGCTTGAGGTGGAGTTGCAGAAGTGCATGGCTCAAGATAAAACAAACAAGAGAGGATCGAGGATAGACTAATTGAGAAGATCAAAGTAGTCGAAGCAATCCATCATGCCATTAATGGTGATTGACCATGAAGTTGATGAATAGTAAGAGGGGGGGTGAATTAGTATCCAAAAAATCTTTGCACTTAAACACTTTGCAAGACTAACAGTAAACCGGTAAAACAATTTAGCAGACAAACCAGTTAACAAACATGCAAACCAAATAGCTAATAATGCATTCACCCACAATAGCACAAATACCATAACACAAGATATTTTGACATGGAAACCCAAATGGGAAAAACCATGGTGAGATGAAACTCACAAGTAACTATCCGCAGAATAGAAACCAGACCGGTTAAGGTCTTACAATGTTCTTTACCAGAACATATCCTGTTAAGAATCTCAATCTCTATTAGGAGATAAGTCTGATTAAAGACTACCTTGCTAGAGGATTTTAGATTCACAGATGTGAATCACTTTGTTAGAGGATTTACAAGAGGCTTTTGGGCCTACTCGGTTAAGGGCTACAGACTTGTCAAAGATGTGAGTAATCAACAAGTGAGTGATCTATCAAATAGCACAAATTGCTTGGTTAGATCCTTGGTAGCTCGATCTTAATGCTTTACAACATTACTTTAGTCTTCTATACATTCAAACTCTCTCTAACTCTTCACCTACATTGAACCCTAGCAACAACATCAACCTCAACAACAATAACAACCTTAGAACCCTAGACATGATGTCCTTATAAAGGAATCTGATTTCATGTCGGTCCAATAGGATTACAATACAATTTCCTAGGTTCAATGCATCTGGACATATCTGGTAACATGACACAAAAAGCACTACCAGAGAGTCGGCACCGTCAAACGATCGGTGAATGGTAACTCATCACAGAGTATTACTGGTTCATACAAAATACAGGTTGTTGGTTTGTCAAAATGAAGACTAGTAAAAATGTGTTATGCCGCTTTAATCCCTCATACCACTTGGTATCTATGAACCGCTCAGGGTCAACATGCCGCTTCAGACCAGTAAACACATTTTGCAAAATATCAATAGTCTAAAGACTATAATACAACATATCGGTTGGAATAAATACTGGTTGTGCTCTAACTAACACATATAAAGAGGATCTTAATGCAAGTGTGTGTCCATCAATGACAATCACAACATGAACATCAAAAATGCCAACAATTTCCTCCTTTGGCATTGATGGCAACACTTAGGAAAATTAAATTTTGACATCTAAGTGTTTTACAACAAAAACATGCCATTAGCAAAATTGCTCCCCCTAAGCATATACATTATCCCTTTAACAATACGATGTATAACAATTTTGCATATAGAGCATAAACATTGAGATATCAGAGCATATATCAAAGTGCAAAATTTTAAATCCAAATACTTCTCCCCTATACTTCTCCAAAATAGATAGAGTACTTCTCCCCCTTTGCCAACAATGACAAAGTACTGCTGAAAAATCCTGTTTCCATTTGATATTAAAATAATAAAAGTTTATGACAACAAGGAAAAATACTTGTCAAAAATAGATTTATAGTCCTGCAAGAATTGTTTCATCAATAGAGACCAGGACTCAAGTAGGGAGGTGGCTACTTCTTTCTCTGTTTGCATCTGGGAGACCTATTCTTCCATGGCATCAACTATGCTCATCTCTTATGTAACTATCAAGGTATCCAGGTTTAGATAACACTTCTGAAGAATTTGTAGACGTGGGAGTAGAACCAGTTGTAGCTCCTACAAATCTCTAGACCGTGTGCTGATCTCTTGCTCCATTTTGGCTGACTGGATGTGAAACCGGTGAATGGTTTTCCCATAAGTTGCAAAGGAATCATAAGGCATCATGAATGTACTCATGTAGGACTGTAAGTCTGTTTGAAGCTTTTGCTTTTGAGCTAGCACATGATCATAGAACAGATGGGGTTGACAGATTTTGCTAAGTAGCAGATTTCCCTCATCCAAAGCATCCCTTATATGCTTTTGTTCTTTCTTCAGTTCAGTCCGGAGCTCATTCAACTTCTTCACCAGAGCTATATTGAGAGATTTTTTATGCTTCTTCTTGATATTAGCCTCTGCTACCTCTTCAAGGCTCTGCACCTGATCATCTACTACTGTGCATAGGAGCTTAAGTCTAGCTAGTGATGAATTGGTGTTTGGAAGATTTGTACCAGGTATCAAACCGGTAAGTGTGTCCACAACATCTTGAATTACATCCCGCTCCTTCTTCCTCTGTATGTTTTCAAGGCGCTCTTGAGCTACCTTGATGCTCTACATTAGCTCCGATTCACTTGCAAACTAAAGATCGATAGGACTGGTGAGGTCAGCCGGTTTGGTTTGACTCCCGGTTGCCTTCGGAGTTTCCATCTGTATTCTCTTCACCGCTTCTCCTACCTTGTCTTCTTCTGCTTTCTTCTTCTCTGCTTCCTTCTTTTTCTCCTATTCCTTATCTTCCTCTCTTCTTTATTCTTTTTCTCCTATTCCTTATCTTCCTCTTCTTTCATTTCTTTTCATCTTCTTGCTTCTTTTTATCCTCTTCATCTTTCTTCTTCTTTTTCTCCTCTTCATCTTTCTTCTTTTTCTCCTCTTCATCTTTTCTTCTCTCCTCTTTTCTCTTCTCTTCCTCTTTTCACTTTTCCTCATCTTCATCCCTTTTCTTTTTCTCTGCCTATTCCTTAGTCACTTCCTGCCTGTCCTCAGCTTGCTCATTACCCTGTTCAGCCTGTTGCTCCTATCCTATTCCCTCAGAAGGTATGTCCTAAGTAACATCTTCTACATCTAGGGCATCGACATCAATAGTGTCAATTGATTCTACAACCAGATTTCCTTCATCATCAAATGCTTCATCCGGTTTGGATATAACCGGTTCTTCCTCAGCTTGCCCGTTAGCTAGATGTGCTTTGTGAGTTTGGACAATAGTTACCATATACTGATGAGTGTCCTTTTCGACATCATCTACTCTTCCTTCTAACAGCTAGATTCTTCTTCTTCTAGTGAAGAAGAGTCCTTTATTTTGGTCAATAACATCAAATAATTCAAAATTTCCTTTTCTATGGCAATGCACCATTTGTTATCTAATGCCTTATACAAAGAATCTGGTGTCTGAGATTTAATCTCTGATGGTGACCGGTCATTTGTACACAAATAAACAATAATCTCCTGTAGCACTTCTTATTTCTCCTCATCACTAAAATCATCATAGTAGTCTACTAAATCATGTAGTAATTTTCTCCTAATATTCTTTATTGTTCTTTGACAATGTGTCAAAGGTTTATATGAGGAGATATCAATATTTACTGGTACAGATGCTGCCGGTTCATTCTTTGTTTTCTTTCTTGTCTGTCTCACCTTCTTGGGCCGCTCCTCAGACACAGTTTCCTCTAAGTCTGGAGAGTTGCTTTTTGTCTTCCTTTTCCTCTCAAAGACTTTAGCCAGTGCTGCTTCTGGTTTCTTTTTGGCTGGTGACCGCTTGGTCACTTTTGGAGTTGCAGTAGTAACCGGTGCAGACGCTGGAGGCACTACCTTTGCCTTCTTTACTATAGGTTATTTTCCTTTCTTTGCTGGTGGTTCCTCAACCAGTGCTATCCTCTCTAGGTAGGTGTCAGTTCTCTTCGCCTTAGGATCAAGTGGTGAGGCAATAAGGGTAGAGGCATACCCTTCCAGCATATCGTACATCACCTCATAGCCCATTGGCTCTACTTCTTCCTATCTAGGCTCAACAACCTCCATTATGCATTTATCTTCTTGGATGGTGAAGTAGATGTCATCTTCATATTTCTTGACAATATCACCTGAGATCCTCATCCTTTGGCTCATTTTTCATCTGAACTCATCAAAGTACTTGTTCAAAAAATCAGGGTAACCAGTTTCAATTGCTTGAATGCTCTCCTTGATTTGCTTGGTTATCGGTTGGGCAGGAGACCACTGGACATCTCCTACTCCTGGAAAGTATCCTTGAAAGTAAAAGAACAACTCGACCAGTAGTTGTCTGAACTTAAACCTTTGTGCATTATCCTATTTGATCGACTTTAGATTTGACAGGAGTTGCCTCTGCATACCAGTGCATAGGTCAAATGATGCGTCCTCCTTAATCATTCGATAAGCAACATTTATCGCTACAGCAGATACAGAGTTAATTTTGCTAGCAGAGAATGTCTGGTAGCCTATTACCATGCAGGCATACTTAACCAGATCATCCTTGATGGAGTTGACTGTCATGCCTCGTGAGTCACTCACTGAACAGGTGAGCCTTATCATTTCAGTTTTGCTTATTGTCCTTAGGGCTAGCACTTCCCCTGTGTTGTAGAAACTAGTGACTGCATGAATTGTCTGTGGCGTGATATCATGCATCCTCTCCAGGTATATCTTGTCACCATGGATTCTGCTCAAAATGATCCTTATGTGATCTTCTATAAAATGTTCTAGGAAGTAGACAACACTGTGGAGTTTCTTCTTCTCCAAGATATTATACTCTGGTTTGATTTTCTTATCCTTGCCACAAAACAAGCCTAACTAGGAGTGGATAGCTAGAGAACCTAGGTCTTCAATCTTGCAGTCTATGTAGTCAGAAATTCCCTCTTCTACTATCACACTAGCTAGAACTTGTGATAGAGCATTATACTTGGACTTTCATTGAATAAAACTTTCAGACTCAATGGATGCACTAGAATTGGTATGAGATGCGGAAGCCATGATAGAAACTTTAAGAACTTTGAGAAATACCTTTTTAAAACACATGAATTTAGGGCTTTTTGATTCTCCTTCACTCCACACTCCATCGGTTGTTGAATCACTACTTTGTGTTCTCTACTTGACTGCTTGCAGTTTGAATTTGAATCTCCTTTGCGGTTTGTCAATTTCTCAAGATCTCAGCTCAAATCGCCTTTTCGTCGCTCTTCTCTTTGGAAAACTTTTCTTCACTCGAAATCAAATAGTGAGAAATGATTTGAAAAATGTCTTTAAACATATCTCTTACCTACCACCATTAATGCTCCTCTATTAGGGCGTAAACCCTAATTTGCCTTTTTACCATTTTTGGTCTCCTGCCAAGCGACATGTATCATATATCGGTTAAGGTCTTTTACCAGTATGAACCGGGGGTTTGAAACATTTTTCCGTTTGCTCGCCCTAAGATTTTCTGAGGCTTAGTTTGTCGGTTACGATATTTCCAAACTAGGTGCAGAAACTGGTTCCTCTTGTAACACCACTGGTTTCTTCTTCTAGGTTTTGTTCATATCCACTTGAATAGTGTCAACATCAATGTCTCCTTTTAGAGTGACTGGTATATCATCAGATATGTTCTTTCTTGATCTACAGAATCAGGCAATGCGACCAGGTTTGTTGCAGTGATAGCAGACCAATTTAGGTGCTCTCCAAGGTCCATTATTCATGTTTCCATTCTTCCTTCTACATGTTGCAGTAGTGTGACCATGACCATGATAGATCATACAATTTTCTCTCCATCTGGTTGCCGCTTGATAGCCACTGCTTCTTGGCTGATGATTGAAGACATTAAACCAGTTGTGATTCCGGTTCACAAAAGGTTTAGGACCAACTCCTTGGGTCCTCTGAGGATATCTTCCAGTGTCATTCATGAAAGACCTGCATTCAAATGCTCTATGCCCATACTTGTTGCATGCATAATAGTTTCCATTGAATCTATAGGATCTAGGCTTATCATTTAGGAAATAAGGAAAATTGTTGTAAGCCTTACTCCTACACACATTTGCAGTATGTCCTTCTTTAAGACAGTTAAAGAAAATAGGTTTAAACTTTTTCTTACCTTTATCCTTTGATGTTGGTTGTTTCTTTGATGCTCCAACATTTGTACTAGAGGTCTCACCTTCCTCATGACCGGAATAACCAAGTCCATTGGTATTCTTGACCGGTTTGGCAGATTCAAGCTTTTGCTCAAGCTTGACAATACTCTTGTTGAACTTAGCAAGTATTTCCTTTGACTCAGAGAGTTCTTTGGAAATAGCAGCATTTGTTTCCATCAGGTTTTCATTCTCAGAGATGGCAGTGTTCAGTTCTCCTTGCATGTCGTCCTTTTCCACTTTGCTAACCTAGAGTTGAGTAGTTAGGGCACTGATCTCTTGTTTCAGCTTGGAAATCTCATGATCTCTTTCTTTCACCAGATCTCTTTCTTTCACCAGATCTTCAGCTTTCCTTCGGTTCTCAAGCTCTTGACACATCCGGATAGTCAGTCCTTCCAACTCCTTTCTCAGGTTGGAGTTTGATTCATTCAACTTGTTTACTTCTGCAATTAGGGCTTCCATGTCTGCTTCATCTGTAGAACTATTTTAAGATAGCTCCATCAGCTTTTCTACATGTTCTCTCCTTTTTGCTTGAGATGCCTTGTATTTGACCATAAGATCATCATAGACTTGCTCAGACTGAGTGAGCCATTGAGTAAGTTCCCTCATGGTGTATTCCCTCATATCTCTTTCCAAGTGGTTAAATTTATAGAAAGATAGGCTCTGATACCAATTGATGAATACTAAGAGGGGGGGGTGAATTAGTATCCAAAATATCTTTGCACTTAAACATTTTGCAAGACTGATAGTAAACTAGTAAAACAATTTAGCAGACAAACCGGTTAACAAACATGCAAACCAAATAGCTAATAATGCATTCACCCACAACAACACAAACACCATTACACAAGATATTTTGATGTGGAAACCCAAATGGGAAAAACCATGGTGAGATGGAACTCACAAGTAACTATCCGCAGAATAGAAACCAGACCGATTAAGGTCAGACTGGTTAAGGTCTTACAATGGTCTTTACTAGAACAGATCCTATTAAGAATCTCAATCTCTATTAGGAGATAAGTCCGATTAAAGACTACCTTGCTAGAGGATTTTAGATTCACAGATATGAATCACCTTGTTAGAGGATTTACAAGAGGCTTTTGGGCCTACTTAGTTAAGGGCTATAGACTTGTCGAAGATGTGAGTAATCAACAAGTGAGTGATCTATCAAATAGCATAGATTGCTTGGTTAGATCCTTGGCAGTTCGATCTTAATGCATTACAACATTACTTCAGTCTTCTATACATTCAAATACTCTCTAACTCTTCACCTACCTTTAACCCTAGCAACAACATCAACCTTAACAACAACAAAAACCTTAGAACCCTAGACATGATGTCCTTATAAAGGAATCTGATTTCATGTCGGTCCAATAGGATTGCAATGCAATTTCCTAGGTTCAATGCATTTGGACATATATGGTAACACGACACAAAAAGCACCGCCAAAGAGTTGGCACCATCAAACGATTAGTGGATGGTAACTCATCATAGAGTATTACCAGTTCATACAAAATATCGGTTGCCGGTTTGTCAAAATGAAGACTGGTAAAAATGTGTTATGCCACTTTAATCCCTCATACCACTTGGTATCTACAAACTGCTTGGGGTGGACATGCCGCTTTAGACTGGTAAACACATTTTGCAAAACATCAATAGTATAAAGACTATAATACAACATACCGGTTGGAACAAATACCAGTTGTGCTCTAACTCACACATATAAAGAGGATCTTAATTCAAGTGTGTGTCCATGAATGACAATCACAACATGAACATCAAAAATGCCAACAGAAGTAAGCCGACAGATTGATTGAAGGTTATTGGAAAAGGAAGGCTTGATCAAGAAGGCGCACTAATGGCAAAAATGTACAGTTGGTCATCAGAGAGATCAGATCGAGCAAGATCTGATTGGATTTGGTTTTTCTTGAGGATGGTGAGGAAACCCTAACCACCTAGATTTTGAAAAGGCTTTTGGTGGAAAAACCTGGCTATAAGTATGAAGGCCAAAGAGATTGTAAGGGGTTGCTGAACAGAAGAAATATATGGGGCTATTGCAAAGTGACTAAGTGTTACTTTTGCAAGTGAAAGCAAATCAGCCAAGTGCTCAAAGAGTATCTGAGACAAGAGGGAGAGTGAAGAGTAGAACCGGTAGTGGTTATACTGGCAGAGCAAGAGGGAAGAGAACTATAGAGAAGGAAGACAGTGGACCAGTAGAGTTTAGAACTAGTAAAGTGCAGAGTAGTAAGGAGAAGATACTACAGAGAAGAAGAGTAAAAGAGGTGTACTGGTAGGGCTTGCTGATAGAGAAGTAGTAGGTGAAGAGTAGCAAGAGAAGTGAGTATTGCAGAGAAGGGATCTCACCGACAAAATAAGGTATATGAAATGGTTTCAAGATTCACTTGTAAAAAGACAACTACTTTTGTATTTAAAGTTTAATTTAAGAACACTGAGTTGTAGCTCGGTATAGGGGTTGTAGCCCATAAAGTCAAGGGTTGGTGTTCCTTGGGTTGGTGCCCTAAACTTTATAATAGTGTTTTCATTATGAGGTTGGATTGGAGCATTAGTCTCCAGCAACATTGCTCACCGAGTTTTTTCCCATCTTGGGTTTTCCTCGTACATCCTAGTGTTATGTGATGACCCTTTGTGTGATTGCATTTGTGTTGGTCTCTCTATTAACCAGTAAGTTTGTATTGAGTTAGATCTATCAACCGACATGCTCACATAGAATTACTAAAGGGAAAAGTTTGAGAACCACTAATTCACCCCCTCCCCCTCTCAGTGGTGCATTGTGTCTAACACAAAATTCCTTTGTAACCAAGATATTACCTTTGTATTGATATATGTTATTGTAATCACTGAGTTGGTGCTCAGTGTAGGGTTTGGTGCTCCTTGGGTTGGTGCCCTAAATGTTGTAACCATTTTTTATTGTGAGAAAGCATTGGAGCAATTGAATCTAGCAACATTTCTCACTAAGGTTTTTCCCATGTTGGGTTTTCCTTGTATATCTAGTGGTGTGTGATATGCCCTTTTGTGTATGCTTGCATATTGATGTCCTCCCCTATCTTACCGGTATATTTGCCTTGTGTTAGATCTGCTAAACCAGTACACACAATTGGGATTAAAAGGGTTAAAGTTTGAAAAGCACTAATTCACTCCCCTCTCAGTGGCATCTTATGTTCTACAAACACTAAACAATCTAAGCAACACAATTAACCCCAAACACCTCAACATTGGGATGTTTAGAAATAAGGAAATGAGATAAAGAAAAAAATAATCAAGTGAATGCAAACCTCATACTCCAACTTTGATTTGATTATCTTTGATTTGGATGTGCGCTCAAGACGTAGCTAGTGCGTGATCGCTCCATGATGTGTAGATCGATGATTGGATTCAAGATGAAAAGATGGGATGATTGGATATGAAAGTTGATTTTGGCATTATGATAGTATGGATGTGCTAATGGAGAGATAAATCTTGCACTATAACGATGTATTATATGAAATATGGATAATTTGATTGAAAAAGAGGAGGGATTAAATAAGAGAAGGGAGGAGAGGAAGGGATTTGGTGCAGTCATGATTAGGAGGGACCTCAATGAGATCTATCTAGACCATGCAACAAGAGTAAACATTAAAAAAACATGACAAGATGATGGAGGCAATACAAAATTGATTGATTATATCATGAAAAATTATTCACAATCTATTGGTAACATGTGGGCTACAAGATTTGGCTCACTGGCCTAATACAAACATGCTTAATTATAGTCTCGGTAAATACCAGACCTTTTCACCTCAAGATAAATCTTTCTGGATCTAACAACTTGCTACTACAAGCTAAATTGCATTAATTTGTATGGTCTAGAGGGATCCAGTCAGCCCAAGAAGAATCAAACAACCATGAACATGATGAAATGTGTAAAATCATCAGGTTGGCCTCCGCCAATGAAAATCCAAAGGAAGAAGTGTGGATCAAAAGAAAGGTCAGCCACATGACAAGAAATGTTGGAAACAACGAGCTGGAGCTTCGCAAGATATAAAAAGGATCTACAAGATTCACGAATAGAAAGTAGGTCCAAGCAGTTCTGGTGTTCTAAGCCAAAAAACTTTCTTGGAATCCGAAAGCGATAACTTGTCAGAAAATGATCCAAACATCCCGTGGCTCAGGAATAAGGATGGTAATCATGTTTGTAAGAAAAATCTAGCTCCACAAGATGCGATGAGAAAATGCAAGAAAATGCAAAAAGAAATGTTGAAACTACAAAATAGAAAACAAACTAAAAAGAAATGTTTTTGGTTGATGCAATATTTCCAAGAATAGGGAATGCTCCTGCATCAAGATTGGAAAATGAGACACTTGTCCTCAAGGAGGACAAGTGGCAATCTAAGGGATGACAAGTGGAACAAGATTCCACACTTGTCCTCAACGAGGACATGTGGCTTAAGAGGGAAAGACAAGTATCCAAAAGAGGGACACGTGTCTTGGGAAGGAATGAAATGTGTCCTCTGATGAATACTAAAAGGGGGGGGTGAATTAGTATACCAAAAATCTCTATCCTTAGACACTTAAACAGTCTGAAGATAAACCGGTAAAACAGTTTAATAGACAGACCGGTTATCACACATGCAAACCAAAATGCGAATAAAGCATTCACCCACAAAAGCAATACAACCATAACACAATATATTTGACGTGGAAACCCAACTAGGAAAAACCACGATGAAATGGAACTCACAAGTCACTATCTGCAGAATAGAAACCAAACTGGTTAAGGTCAAACCGGTTAAGGTCTTACAATGTTCTTCACCAGAAATAGATCCTGTTAGGAATCTCAGTCTCTATTAGGAGATAAGTCCAATTGAAGACTACCTTGTTAGAGGATTTTAGATTCATAGAAGTGAACCACCTTGTTAGAGGATTTTACAATAGGCTTTTGGGCCTACCCGGTTAAGGGCTACAGACTTGTCAAAGATGTGAGTAATCAACAAGTGTTTGATCTATCTAATAGCACAAATTGCTTGGTTAGATCCAGTATAGCTCACTGCTAATGTGTTTTAGCATTACTTCAGTCTTCTCTATCTCTCTCAGTTACAACTTGATCTTCTCAGATAAGATCACTCTTACAACAACTCAACAACCACCTTAAACCCTTTCAACAACAACTCAAAACCCTAGACATGATGTCCTTTTAAAGGAATCTGATTTCATGTCAGTCCAATAGGATTACATTACAATTTCCTAGGTTCAATGAATCTAGACATACTCGGTAACACGACACAAAAAGCACAATCAATCAATCGGTGGATTGGTAACTCATCACAAAGTATTACCGGTTCATACAAAATACCGGTTGCCGGTTTGACAAAAATGAAGATTGGTAAGAATGTGTTATGCCACTTTTCTCCCTCGTACCACTTGAGATCTACGAACCAATTGGGGTCGACATGTCGCTTCAGACCAGGAAACACATTCTGTAAAATCACCAATAGTCTAAAGACTAGAATACAACATACTGGTTGAAACAAATACCGGTTGAGCTCTGGCTCATACATATAAAGGGGATCTCAATACAAGTGTGTGTCCATCAATGAAAATCACAACATAAACATCAAAAATGCCAACAATCTCCCCCTTTGACATTGATGGCAACACTTAGGAAAATAAAATTTTGACATCTAAGTGTTTTACAACAAAAACATGCCATTAACAAAATTGCTCCCCCTAAGCATATACACTATCCCTTAATCAATACAATGTATATCAATTTTGCATATAGAGCATAAACATTGAGATATCAGAGCATATAGCATATATCAAAACATATATCAAAATTTTAAAACCAGATACTTCTCCCTATTTGTCTCCAAAATAGATAGAGTACTTCTCCCCCTTTGCTAATAATGACAAAGTACCGCTGAACAACCCTTTTTTCATTTGATATTGAAATAATAAAAGTTTATGACAACAATGAATAATACTTGTCAAAAATTGATTTATAGTCCTGCAAAAATTGTTTCATGGATAGAGACCAGGACTCAAGTAGGGAGGTGGCCACTTCTTTCTCTGTTTGCATTTGGGATACCTATTCCTCCATGGCATCAACTATGCTCAGCTCTTGCGTAACTGTCAAGGCATCCAGGTTCTGATAACACTTCTAAAGAATTTGCAGACATGGAAGTAAAACCAGTTGTAGCTCCTACAAATCTCTAGATCGTGTACTGATCTCTTGCTCCATTTTGGCTGACTAGATCTGGAACCGGTGAATGGTTTGCCCATAAGTTGTAAAGGAATCATAGGGTGGCTTAAATGTACTCAAGTAGGACAATAAGTCCATTTGAAGATTTTGCTTCTAAGTTAGCACATCATCGCAAAATAGATGGGGTTGACAGATTTTGCTTAGTAGCAAGTTTCCCTCATCCAAAGCATCCCTTATATCCTTTTGGTCTTTTAGAAGTTCAAACCAGAGCTCATTCAACTTTTTCACTAGAGCAATGTTAAGAGCCTTTTGATGCTCTTTCTTGACATTTGCCTCAGTTGCTTCTTCCAGGGTCTGCACCTGATCATCCACTACAGTACATAGTAGTTTGAGCTGTGCTAGTGATGATTCAGTGTTAGGAAGATTGGTACCGGGGATCAAACCAGTAAGGGTGTCTACAGCCGCTTGAATTATGTCTTGCTCCTTTTTCCTGCGAATGATTTTAAGGTGCCCTTGAGCAACCTTGATGCTCTGCATAAGCTTTGACTCACTTGCAGATTGGAGATCAATAGGACTGGAGATATCGGCCGATTTGGCTTGACTCTCGGTTGCCTTCAGAGTCTCCATCTATGTGCTCTTCATTGCTTCCGCTGCCTTGTCTGCTTCTTCCTTCTTCCTTTTCTCTGCTTCTTTCTTCTGTTCTTGTTCCTTGTCTTCCTCTTCTTTCTTTTTCCTCTCTGCTTCCTTCCTCTTCTCCTCTTCTTTCTCTTCCTCTTCCTTCTTCTTCTTTTCTTCCTCTTCTTTCTTCTTCTTTTCTTCCTTATCCTCTTCTTCTTTCTTCTTCCTATCATCTTCTTGCTTCTTCTTCTCTTCATCTTTTCATTTCTCCTCTTCCTCTTTTCTCTTCTCTTCCTCTTTTCTCTTTTTCTCATCTTCATCCCTCTTCTTCTTCTCTTCTTGCTCCTTAGCCGCTTCCTATGTGTCCTTGGCTTGCTCACTGCCCTGTTTAGCTTGTTGCCCTTATTTTGTTCCCTCAGAAGGTATGTCCTAAGTGACAACTTCTACGTCTAGGGCATTGACATCAATAGTGTCAATTGGTTCTTCAACCGAGTTTCCTTCTTCATCAAAAACTTCATCCAATTTGGATATGACCGGTTCTTTTTCTGCTTGCAGGTTGACCATTCGTGCTTTGTGAGCTTGAATAGTATGATTCATATACTGATGAGTGTCTTTTTCAACATCATCAACTCTTCCCTCCAACAGCCAGAGTCTTCTTCTCCTTGTGAAGAAGAGTCCTTTATTTTGGTCCAAAACATCAAATAATTCTGAATTTGAGAGGTCGGGAAAGTACTGTGCAAAGACTTTCTCCCTAATCTCCTTTTCTTTTTCAATGGCAATGCGCCATTTATTATCTAATATTTTATATAAAGAATCCAGTGTCTGAGATTTAATCTCTGATGGCGACCGGTCATTTTTACACAAATAAATAATGATTTCCTGTAATACTTCTTCTTTCTCCTCATCACTAAAATCATCATAATAATCTACTAAATCATGCAGTAATTTTCTCCTAATGTTCTTAATTGTCCTTTGAAAATGTGTCAAAGGTTTGTATGAGGAGATATCAATATTTACCGGTGCGGATGTTGCTGGTTCATTCTTCTTCATCTTCTTTGTCTGTCTAGCCTTCTTTGGCTTTTCATCAGACTCAGTCTCTTCAGAGTCCAGTTAATTTGTCTTAGTCTTCCTTTTTCTTTCAAAGACTTTTGCCGGTGTCACTTCTGGTTTCTTCTTTGCAGGTGACCACTTGGTCACTCTTGGAGTTGTAGTAGTAGTCGGTGTCAATGTTGCAGGTACTGCCTTTACTTTCTTTGCAACCAATTCTTTTCCTTTCTTAATAGAGGGTTCCTCGGTCGGTGCAATCCTCTCCAAATAGGTTCTGGTCCTCTTAGCCTTAGGATCAAGAGGCAAGGCAATAAGGGTTGAGGTATACCCTTCCAGCATGTCATACATCACCTCATAGCCCATTGGCTCCACTTCTTCCATTCTAGGCTCAACAACCTCCATTAAGCATTTGTCCACTTGGATGGTGAAACAGATGTCATCTTCATATTTCTTAACAATATCACCTGAGATCCTTACCCTTTGACTCATCTTCCTTCTGAACTCATCAAAATATTTGTTCAGCACATCAAGGTAACCGGTTCCAATCTCTTTTATGCTTTCCTTGATCTGCTTGGTCACTGGTTGGTCAGGAGACCACTGGACATCTCCTACTCCAGGAAAGTAGCCTTGGAAATAGAAAAACAACCCAACCAATAGTTGTCCAAATTTGAATCTCAGTGCATTATCCTGTTTAATCAACTTCAGATTAGATAGGAGTTGCCTCTACATACCAGTGCATAGGTCAAATGATGCATCCTCTTTAATCATTCGGTAAGTGGCATTTACCGCTACAACAGATACATAATTAATCCTACTGGCTGAGAATGTTCTATAGCCTATCACCATGCCGTATTTCACTAGATCATCCTTGATAGGATTAACTGTCATACCTTGTGAGTCACTTGTTGAACCAGTGAGCTTGGCCATTTCCATTTTGCTTATTGTTCTTAGGGCTGGCACTTCCCCTGTGTTACAGAAACTGGTGACTGCATGAATTGCCTGAGGCGTGATATCATGCATCCTCTCTAGATACATCTTGTCACCATGGACTCTGCTCAAAATGATCCTTATATGATGTTGGTATTTTGGTATGGTTTTGTCATTGACGTCAACACCTGCTAAATACACCTACTTTGGAGATCCAGCAACATTCACCGGCAATCAGTAAACTATTCAAACAATCACCGGTATATGGGTTAACCGATAGGATATAATGTTCACCGGTACCTGCAATGACATGGAAGACACTTGGTAATGTCGAAGACATCATGTGGACACTTTTCCTTGAAGTAACATCATTGGTATATTCTTATTTGCATATTTGCTTTTACCGGCAAATAGGTCCAAGTTATCTAGGGTTACACCGACAGGTTTATCTTTTCCAGATCAGCATGGTACGCTATGGAGATGATTTATTATTGTTATAAAAGCATTAAGCCGACATGTTCAATCAGTTATTGCATCAGATATTGTATTATTTGTAAAAAATTTTATTGTAATATCTTGTAGAGCCGACCTACTAAAATTGTTCTTAGGGTATGGTATAAATGTAAGATCAATTGTGGAATGCGAAAATGATTTAAGGAAGGATATATGTGAGATCAAGCAGAGATATACATGAAGACATCGTTTGAAGGTGAAGTTAGGTTTTTGTAGAAGCATATCAGCATTACACCGGTACTGAATCCAGCATATGAAGATGCTATTTTGTGTAGTACATTCTCATTGGATTTAACCATCCAACTGTAGTTAGTGTGACTCTCATTTGTGTTTGAGCAGTGAGCTCTAGGTTGTTGGCCTTTCTGCATGTGTAGACCCCTCTTGTACACTCACTATTTGTAGTAGTATCATCTAATTGTGGGTAAGGTTTCCCATCATGGTTTTTCCCCTTATAGGGTTTCCATGTACAAATATTTGTGTCATGTGTTGTGGTTGACTTTGTGCTTATGTTTCATGCATTAATTCTTACCGGTATAGCATTTCCTATTAACACTGTTTACCGGCACATTTAACTATCTTACAGTATTAAGCATTAAGTTGGTTAATAAGATTTTGGTTTGAATTTATTAGACAACTGATTCATCCCCCTCTCTCAGTTTTCCCTGGGACCTACAATTGGTATCAGAGCCTAGTCCTCTTTTTTTGTAGAAGTTTAACAACTTGAGGAGATCCAATGTCTACTAATTATTTCAAAAAGGATAGTCCTAAACTTGATGGAACCAACTATGGAATATGGAAAATCAGAAAGGAGACACATCTGAATTGCATTGGTAAAGACATCTGGGAAGTTACTAAGAATGGTTATACTGCTACTGTAGCTGGTCAGCCTGCTCCTATTACTTTAGCTAAAGATGAAGAAAATGATTGCAAAGCAAGAGAAGCACTTTTGAGCACATTATCAGATCAACAAATCATGGGATTATCAGATAGATCTACTGCAAAAGCTATTTGGGATCATTTGGAAACACTGAATGAAGGGGATTCCATAGTCAAAATTGCAAAAATTGAAAGCTTCTGAGTCAGGTATGAACATCTAAAAATGGAAGAAGATGAAAGAATTTCTACTTTTATGGAAAGAGTAAATGAAATTGTTTTAGGTATCAAATGTTGTGGAGGAACCTTGAGTGAAGATGAGATTGTTTCAAAATCTTAAGAGGTTTTCCACCGACATATAAAATGAAGGTTACTGCTATTAATGAGTTGAGAACAATGCCTAATACATCAGTAACTAGGGATACATTGATTGGAAAACTTTCAGATTTTGAAATTGAGGAATTTGGTCCTGTTGCTACTATAAAAATTGATTTGGCCTTCAAAGCATCAACATCATCTGCTCCATCTTTTGACAAATCAGACTGGAGAGCCTTTTATGCAAGAGAACTTGAAGAAACCAAGAAGGAGAATGAAGAGCTTGAAGAACTTGAAGCACTATTTGCAAGAAAAATGCCAAAAGGTCCAATTGGAAGTAAGTATGAAGGTAAAGCTCCCTTTAAATGTTTCAACTGCAATAAGATTGGTCATATGGCTTCAAGATGCCCTGATAGACATGCTAGACTAAGAGAAGAAGCTAGAAGGACATACAAACCTAATCCTGAATATCAGAGATACAGATTTAAGAAAAACAAAGATAAATCTTGTTACATTGCTGATGAAGGTGTGACTGATGATTCTGATGAGGATCCAGCAGACAATGGATGGGTCTTTGTTGCTATAATAGAAGATCAACCGGTACCTATTGCTCAACTGGTAGAACAAGCCCTAGTAGCTAAAGTTGAATCAAAGGATGAATGGATTATTAACTCAGGATGCTCACATCACATGACTCGAGACAAAGGCAAATTCTTGAACTTTCAAGAATACAATGGAGGTTTAGTAAGATTCGGAGATGACAAAGCCTGTTCAATCAAAGGTAAGGGTTCAATATCTCTTCATGGTAAAGATAACATTGACAATGTTTACTATGTTGAAGGATTAAAACATAATCTTTTAAGTGTTGGTCAATTAGTTGAGAAAGGTTTTCAGCTACAATTTAAAAATGGAAAATGCAAAATCATGAATAGAACTGGTTTGGAAATTGCAACCGGTAATCAGACTGGAGGTAATATCTTTCATTTGAATAACAGTGAAAAGGCATGCTTAATTGCACATATAGATGAAAGTTGGCTATGGCATAAAAGACTATGTCATGTAAATTTTGATTGCATGGTAAAAATCAGTACTTCTAAGGCAGTTAGAGATCTACCTAAAATTATGAAACCTCATAATACAATTTGCAAGGAATGTCAATTTAGAAAACAAGTTAGAACTAGTTTCAAAAGTATTCCAGAAAAATCCAATAATGCTCTTGATTTAATTCACACTAATTTATGTGGTCCGGCTAGAACTAAAAGCTTACAAGGTGATAGATATTTCATGCTAATTATTGATGATTATTCTAGAATGTGTTGGGTTACTTTTCTCAGGGAAAAATCAGAAGCACTTGGGAAGTTCAAACTATTCAAAGCAATGGTTGAAAATGAAACCGGTAAGAAAATTAAATGTTTAAGATCAGATCAAGGAGGAGAATTCACATCTAGAGATTTTAATACATTCCGTGAAGTAAATGGAATCAAAAGACAGTTATCAGCACCTCGGACACCACAACAGAATGGAGTTGTTGAAAGGAAAAATATAACTATTTTGGATGCAGCAAGAAGTATGTTATCAGAAGCAAATCTACCACATGTGTACTGGAGAGAGGCAGTAAGCACTGCTGTCTATACATTCAACAAAGTTCACATCAAAGGTGAAACCAGTAAGACCCCTCATGAACTATGGTTTGGTAATACTCCTACTCTTAAGTATTTCAGAATTTTTGGAAGTAAATGTTATATTAGAAGAGATGAGTATATTAGCAAGTTTGATCCTAGAAGTGATGAAGGAATATTTCTTGGTTATTCATCTAAGAGTAAAGCTTATAGATGCTTAAATAAAAGATTACAGAAAATTGTTGAGAGTACAAATGTAAAGATGGATGAACAATTCAGAGGAACTTCAAGGTATATAGACTCTAAACTGGTAACAGAAATTATGACAAATGAACCAATAGTAAATCCATCAGTACAGAATGATGATCTAGTTACTCTGGTATCATCAAAGGATACCATAGTAATTGAAGAACAACAATAGACTAAGACACCCCGATATGTAAGACTGAATCATTCTGAAGATCAGATAATTGGAAGCAAATTTAAAGGAGTCATGACAAGAGGAAGATTGGAAAATGAAGAAGTATGTCTTATTTCTCAAATTGAACCATTATCTATCAATATGGCATGTGAAGATAAATTTTGGATTAAAGCTATGGAAGAAGAATTAGGACAAATTGAGAAAAATAATACTTGGACATTAGTTCCCCAGACTGAAAATAAAAATGTAATTGGAACCAAATGGGTATTTAGAAACAAACTCAATGAAGATGGTAAGGTTGTTAGGAATAGAGCAAGACTAGTGTGTAAGGGATATTCTCAAAAAGGAGTTGATTACAATGAAACCTTTGCACCGGTAGCCAGAATTGAGGCAGTTAGATTATTCTTGGCCTTTGCAGCTCACAAGGATTACAAAGTTTATCAAATGGATATTAAATGTGCATTTTTGAATGGAGATCTTGAAGAGGAAGTATATATTGAACAACCTGATGGATTTTCTTTGACAGATAACAATGATATGGTTTGCAGATTAAGAAAAGCTTTGTATGGACTAAAACAAGCTCCAAGAGCCTAGTATGCAAGATTGGATAAGTATCTTTTAAAAATTGGTTTTACTAAAGGAAATGCAGATAGCAATTTATATTACAAAGTAACTAATGATGACATTTTGATTATGGAAGTATTTGTTGATGATATAATCTTTGGAGGAGAAGATGGATTATGCAAAGAATTTTCTCTTAAAATGCAGCATGAATTTGAAATGTCTATGATTGGAGAAATAAGATTCTTTTTAGGATTGCAGATTTTACAGACTGATAAAGGCATATTTTTGAGTCAATCTAAGTACTTGAAAGAACTACTCAAGGAATTTGGGATGGAGAACTCTAAACCGGTAAGCACACCTATGACTACAAATGACAAATTATCTCAAAGGGATGAATCTACACCTGTTAATCCAACTAGATACAAATCTATGATAGGAGGTTTACTATATTTGACACAAACCAGACCTGATATTATGAATGCAATATGTATAGTTTCTAGATTTTAGAGTAATCCCAAGGAAAATCATGAATCAGTAGTAAAAAGGATTTTCCGGTACTTACAAGGCACAACAAATCTTGGATTATGGTATCCTAAAGATGAAAATTTTGATCTATATGCATACACAGATGCAAATTGGGCAGGAGATGTGGATGATAGAAAGAGCACCACTGGAGGAGCATTCTTTCTTGGAAAGAGATTAGTTTCTTGGTTAAGTAAGAAACAGAGTTGTACATCTTTATCAACAGCATAATTAGAATATGTTGCAGCAGCAACAAACTGTACATAGGTACTTTGGCTTAAGCAAATGTTGAAAGACATAAAGGTAAAATGCAAGCAACCTATTACTATATATTGTGATAACACTGCAGCAATTGATATATCTAAGAATCTAGTATTACATTCTAAAACAAAACATGTTTCTATCAAACTGAATTTTCTAAGGGAAAAAGTTGAAGAAAAGGAAATAAAACTAGTTTATGTGAATACTAAAGAACAACTTGCAGATATTTTTACAAAACCTTTGCCTAAGGAAACTTTTGAGTATCTCAAAGATCAGCTCAGAGTCTTACCTCCACCGGTAGAGACTTAGACAATTGATGATTGTCATCAATCAATAGAATTAAATGGACAAATCTTTTATTCCGGTATTTGATGAGGAAGCTACTTCTCAGGGGGAGTAGTTGGTATATTGAATTGGTTGGTATTTTGTATGAACTTGATCTTTTTGTGACTTTGGCATTTGATGTTAAAGGGGGAGAGATATATGGAAAAACATTAAGGAAAAATATATGGAAAAATGCATTATTGAGGAGAGATTGGTATTGTAAATAAATCTTTGTATAAACACATATTACTCCCAGGGGGAGAATTGGTTTTTGTACTTGGCATTTCTATTTTGGCACTTTGATGGTTTTTCCATCTTGTGTTTCCATCAATGCCAAAGGGGGAGATTGTTGGTATTTTGGTATGGTTTTGTCATTGATGTCAACACCTGCTAAATACAGCTACTTTGGAGATCCAGCAACATTCACTGGCAATCAGTAAACTATTCAAACAATCACCAGTATATGGTTAACCGGTAGGATATAATGTTCACCGGTACCTGCAATGACATGGAAGACACTTGGTAATGTCGAAGACATCATGTGGACACTTTTCCTTGAAGTAATATCATTGGTATATTCTTATTTGCATATTTGCTTTTACCGACAAATAGGTCCAGGTTATCTAGGTTTACATTGGCAGGTTTATCTTTTCCAGATCAGCATGGTACGCTATGGAGATGATTTATTATTGTTATAAAAGCATTAAGCCGACATGTTCAATTGGTTATTGCATCGGATATTGTATTATTTGTAAAATGTTTTATTGTAATATCTTGTAGAGCTGACCTACTAAAATTGGTCTTAGGGTATGGTATAAATGTAAGATCTTATTTGTAAGATCAATTATGGAATGCGAAAAAGATTTAAGGAAGGATATATGTGAGATCAAGCAGAGATATACACAAAGACATCATTTGAAGGTGAAGTTAGGTTTTTGTAGAAGCATATCAGCATTACACTGGTACTAAATCCAGCATATGAAGATGCTATTTTGTGCAATACATTCTCATTGGATTTAACCATCCAACTTTAGTCAGTGTGACTCCCATTTGTGTTTGAGCAGTGAGCTCTAGGCTGTTGGCCTTTCTGCATGTGCAGACCCCTCTTCTACACTTACTATCTGTAGTAGTATCATCTGATTGTGGGTAAGGTTTCCCACCGTGGTTTTTCCCCTTATAGGGTTTCCATGTACAAATATTTGTGTCATGTGTTGTGGTTGACTTTGTGCTTATGTTTCATGCATTTATTCTTACTGGTACAACATTTCCTGTTAACACTATTTACCGATACATTTAACTGTCTTACCGGCATTAACCATTAAGTTGGTTAATAAGATTTTGGTTTGAATTTATTAGACAACTGATTCACCCCCCCCTCTCAGTTGTCCCCGAGACCTACATATGATCCTTTGTAAAGTCTTCCAGAAAGTATACTACATTATGGAGTTTCTTCTTCTCTAGGATACTAAACTTTGATTTGATTTTCTTGTCCTTGCCGCAAAATAAACCTAACTGGGTGTGAATAGCTAAAGACCCTAGGTCATCTATTTTGCAATCAATATAATCAGAAATTCCTTCTTCAACTATTACTCCAGCCGAAACTTGATAGGGCATTGTATTTGGACTTCCTTTAAATGAAACTTTTCGACTCAATGGATGTACTAGAACTGGTATGAGATGTGGAAGCCACTATAGAGTATTTCAAGAACATGAAAAATACCTTTACAACATGAATTTAGGGCTTCTTGATTCTACTTCACTCCACTCTTTGTTGGTTGCCAAATCACCGCTTTGTGTTCTCCATGACCGTTTGCAAACTGAGTTTGAATCTCCTTCAAGACTTGTCAATTTCTTGAAATCTTAGCTCAAATCGCCTTTTCTTCGTTCTGCACTTTGAAAAACTTTACTTCACTTGAAAACAGATAGAGAGAAATGATTTGAAATATTCTTTTATACATGTCTCTCACCTACCAACATTAATGCTCCTCTATTAGGGCGTAAACCCTAATTTGCCTCTTTTACTATTTCCGGTCTTCTACCAAGTGATAGGTATTACATACCGGTTAAGGTCTTTTACCAGTGTAACCGGGGGGTTCACAATCATTTTGCTATTTTCTCCCCCTAAGCCTCTTTGGAGCTTAGTTTGCCGGTTCTAATATTTCTACACTAGGTGCAGAAACCGGTTCCTCTTCCAACATTGTTGATTTCTTCCTCCAGGTTTTATTCATGTCCACTTGAATTATTTCAACATCAATTTCTCCTTTCTGAGTGATTGGTATATCATCAGATATACTCTTTCTACTTCTGCAGAATCTTGCAATGTGACTCAGTTTGTTGCAGTGATAGAAAACCAATCCAGGTGCTCTCCAAGGTCCATTGTTCATGCTTCCATTCTTCCTTCTGCATGTAGCAGTAGTGTGACCATGTCCATGACAAATCTGATAGTTTTTTCTCCATCCGATTGCCTGTTGATAACCATTGTTGCCTGACTGATAATTGTAAGCATTAAACTAGTTAGGGTTTTGATTCACAAAAGATTCCAGACCATCTCCTTGGGTCCTCTGAGGATATCTTCCGGTATTGTTCATGATAGACCTGCATTCACATGCTCTATGCCCAAACTTATTGCATGCATAACAATGACCATTGAACTTATTGGATCTAGGTACATTGTTGATAAAATAAGGAAAATTATTGTCGGCTTTGCTCCTACATACATTGGCAGTGTGTCCTTCTTTAAGACAATTAAAGCAAATAGGTTTGAATTTTTTCTTACCTTTTCCTTTGAGTGTTGGTTGCTTCTTTGATGCTTCAACATTTGTTCCTAAGGATTCTCCTACCTCATGTCCAGAGAAACCAAGTCCATTGGTATTCTTTACCAGTCTAGATGACTCAAGCTTTTGCTCTAACTTGATAGTACTTTTGCTGAACTTAGCAAGTATTTCCTTTGACTCAAAGAGTTCTTTGGAAATAGCAGTATTTGACTCCATTAGGCTTGCATTTTCAGAGATGGCTATGTTCAGTTCATCTTGTAATCCTTCCTTTTCCATTCTACTCTCATGAAGGCAAGCAGTTCGTGCACTAATCTCTTGTTTCAACTTGGAGATCTCATGATCTCTGTCCTTTACTAGATCTTTAGCTTTCCTCCGGGTCTCAAGCTCTTGACTAAACCGGATAGTCAATCCTTCCAACTCCTTTCTCAGATTGGAGTTTGAATCATTCAGCTTATTTACTTCTGCAATCATGGCTTCCATATTTGCTTCATCTTCGGAACTACTTTCAGATAGCTCCATTAACTTCTCTGCATGTTCTCTCCTTTTTGCTTGAGATGCCTTGTATTTGACCATAAGATCATCATAGGCTTGCTCAAACTGAGTGAGCCATTGAGTAAGTTCCCTCAAGGTGTATTCCCCCATATCTCTTTCCAAGTGGTTAAACCTATAGAAAGGTTGGCTCTGATACCAATTGATGAATACTAAGAGGGGGGGTGAATTAGTATGCCAAAAAATTTTGTCCTTAGACACTTAAACAGTCTGAAGATAAACCGGTAAAATAGTTTAACAGATAGACCGGTTATCACACATGCAAACCAAAATGTGAATAAAGCATTCACCCACAAAAGCAATACAACCATAACACAAGATATTTGACATGGAAACCCAACTGGGAAAAACCACGATGAGATGGAACTCACAAGTCACTATCTGCAGAATAGAAACCAGACCGGTTAAGGTCTTACAATGTTCTTCACCAGAACAGATCCTGTTAGGAATCTCAATCTCTGTGAGGAGATAAGTCTGATTAAAGACTACCTTGTTAGAGGATTTTAGATTCACAGAAGTGAACCACCTTGTTAGAGGATTTTACAATAGGCTTTTGGGCCTACCCAGTTAAGGGCTATAGACTTGTCAAAGATGTGAGTAATCAACAAGTGTTTGATCTATCTAAGATCCAGTATAGCTCACTGCTAATGCGTTTCAACATTACTTCAGTCTTCTCTATCTCTCTCAGTTACAACTTGATCTTCTCAGATAAGATTGCTCTTACAACAACTCAACAACCACCTTAAACCCCAATCACAACATAAACCATTTCAGCAACAACTCAAAACCATAGACAGGATGTCCTTTTAAAGGAATCTAATTTCATGTCGGTCTAATAGGATTACATTACAATTTCCTAGGTTCAATGAATCTGGACATACTCAGTAACATGACACAAAAAGCACCGTCAGTGTGTCAGCACCGTCAATCAATCGGTGGATTTGTAGCTCATCACAAAATGTCGGCTGGTAACTCATCACAGAGTATTACTGGTTCATACAAAATACCGATTGCCGGTTTGACAAAAATGAAGATTGGTAAGAATATGTTATGCCACTTTGCTCCCTCGTACCGCTTGAGATCTATGAACCGCTTGAGGTCGACATGCCGCTTCAGACCAGGAAACACATTGTACAAAATCACCAATAGTCTAAAGACTAGAATACAACATACCAGTTGAAACAAATACCAGTGGAGCTCTAGCTCATACATATAAAGGGGATCTCAATACAAGTGTGTTTCCATCAATGACAATCACAACATAAACATCAAAAATGCCAACATCCTCAAGGAAACATGACTCTTTTGGGAGGAAGCCACCCAAAAATAGGATCAATTTCCTAATATTAAGGAAATTAGGGAATATGTGTGTGCACACACATGTGAGGGGAAGTTAGGATAAGGTTAGTTTAGGGGGATAGGGTCCATTAGAACCCAAGGGTTAGATTTAAGGTTAGGTTGGAAGGGGTTAATTAGGTAGTTGAAAGTTAGGAGCCATGTGCTCTAAAGGGAATATTTGAATTTAAATAATTCAAATAAAGGGATGAAAAAGGGGAATTAATTAATTCAAGGGATTGGAAAGGGGGGAATTAATTAATTAGATTAATTAATTCAAGGGATGGGCTTAATTAATTAGTATATTTAATTAATCAAAAGGCTAAAGGGAAATAAATTTGACAAAATTAATTATCCAAATTTAAGCATCTACATTTTTCCCCTCTTCACGGTGGTGCCAGAATAGCATTGGTGCAAAGAAAATAACACACTTGCAAGAGAAGAAAAATTGAAGTGGGAGTGAGAAAATGCCCTAGGAGGATGAAGGAATGGGTAGGGATGCCCCCTCGAGAGGGTGCATGGGGAGAAAGGATCAGGTGGCATTTCGAAAGAAACATTGCCCCAATAGACATGATAGAAAACTAGAAGCATGAGAAGAGGAGATAATACAAATGCAGTGAAGGTGAAGATGGAACCATCATGGAGCACAAGCACTTGCAAAAAAAGGATGTCATGTAGTACTTATTTGATTTAGCGATGTCTATGAGTCACCAAGGTATAAGGAACCAAGGTGGAATTTCATAGCCAATGCATGGACTGACACATATAAACAGACACACAGGCCAATCCAACACTACAGAAAGCTACAGAGACCCTATAGGCAACAGTGCTAGAAGAACCCCAAGAAGAAGATATTCCCTAGTGTAAGATGAGATAACTAAGACCTCATGAGGATACAACAAGGAGCACATCCAAAAGACACATCAAGCAAAACCAAAAGAAACAAGATCACATCGTAAGACTTGTTATTCCTAGTGCACCATGATATAAATAATCAAGGGGACCTAGAGGAAATAGAGCCCTCGAGAGCCTAAGAAGATAAAAAATAATCAAAGCCAACACAAGGGCCTCAAATATCTTTTGTCAAAGGATTTACATAAGGATTTGATGATGTCTGGTTTTAGGAAGGATACATCCTGTATAAGACAAAAATGATCAAGATGTTTGGTTTTAGGAAGGATACATCTTGTATAAGACTAAGATAGATCAAAACATCTAGTTTTAGAAAGGATACATCCTGTATAAGACAAATGATGGGTGTTGGTGAGAAGCATACATCTTGGAACAACACCAGGATAAAAGATTAGTGATGATTGACAAAAGGATCTGACAGGATCATGATGACCAAGATGCTCAAGGATGATTGTTGAAGAACCAACTGATAGGATATGATCTCGAAGATAGGACTAACAAATGCCTATGTATAGTGACACCTATATACAAGATGTACAAGATATATGGATAATGGAAGAAGACCCAAGGACAAGCATGATGTTTCCCCAGTCAAGATGAAAATCCATGCAAGATTTATGATTGATTGGATCATCTTGCAACAAGGTTGGGAACAAGACCAAGGATACGATTGGATGATTCCATTAGTGTTTGACCTTGGATAGATGAGGAAGATGGATAAGATTCTCATGCAATGGCATATTGCAAGGAGAAGATGAAATGATAGGATAGAATGGCATTGGATAGTGAGGGGGTATCCTAGAGCTCGATACCAATGAAAAGGGATGAAAGAGGCAATAAAATGATATGCAAATAGAGATGAAAAGGATTTGGAGATGATAGAATTATGGATGGATCAGGTTATGGATGGATAGATAAAGGAACTAGGAGATAAGGATTGGTAGATGGATGGATAGGATAAGGTAACTGATTGGAAGATAGGCATCCCAAGGCAAATGAATGGAAGATAGTGTGATAGGTAAATAAGGACTATGAAGTAAACGGTGTGATAGGGAAGTGGAAGACAAGAGGTGTCCAAAGTATGTATACAAAGTGGCCTTTTCTTTTATCAATATCCAAAGGAGGATGGAGGAAGTGAAATAGATTGGATCTAATGGATATGGCAGGCAGATCGAATGGAGGAGGAAATTCCTAGATGGCCAAAAGAACTTTCACCTAAGTACAGAGAGAAAAAGAATAAGAGAAATTATGCATGATGCCTATTTGCTAGGTTTTCATCACGGTACTTGTCCATAATGCCTCTTTGCCAAGTTTTCACCATTGGATGAATTTTTTTCTCTTCTCTTTTTTTTTCTTTTTTTTCTCTTTTTTTGGGAGTAAATTCATGAATGGAGATAGACGAGGATAAGTGGATTTGGAGTGTAGACACCTAAAATTGTCCAGTCTAATTAAATAAATATTTTTATTTATTTAATTACTTTAGCCTAATTCTTCTATTAATTAAATAAATCTTTATTTATTTAATTAATTTATTTATCCTTTTCTACCTATGACACATGTTATTCATCTCTTAATTCCTACACTACCTACCCTCTCATTATTTTATTATTTCTTCTACCTACCCTCTAATCATAGCTGACCATTTATCTTTTACACCTCTCAATCTTATCCCTCCATTTCTTATAGTGTCTTCTATATAAGGAGATGCTTCCTTCATTATCAACACTACACATTCTATGCATTCAACCCCTGGATATATACATTCTAATCAACCATCTTAGCATTTGATCTTTCATATGCGATCCTACTTGCAACCACATTTCCGTTCTTTGTTGAGCTCTTGTGCACAAATAAAATTTGAGAGCAAATATATCAAGAAAGATCAATGGAGATAGGAAGAATGGAGATCAAAACCCTATTGGACATGTGATGGTATAATCTTTGTGATTTCATTTGATTTGCATTGTCTTAGGTAATCTTCATATGTCATGGTAGATCTTTGTTGTTGTTAGGCTAGGGTTTTGTGGTTGAATCTATTTAGTCTTTCAATATTATTGTTATCCATTTTCACCATATACATTTTGGCACGCCCGATGGGACTCTTGTCCCTTTTGCATTTAACATCTTTTGTTGCAGATTTTGTGTTTGTAAGTTGCAGATCTGACATTTCCGACAACATTTTGATATTTTCACGTCTGCATACATTCGGATCGCGTTTTTTGATTTTTTGTTGCATCTGTGACATCTGGAATCGCGTCTGCGTCTTCGACATTATTTCACTTTTTTTTTGTAGATTGCAGGATTTCGCCTATGTTCCTGAATCGCGTCTGTGTTTCTGACAGTATTTTTATTTTCCAGATTGCAGGTTTTCATTATAGCCGTGTCTGTGGGCGATTTAATTGCGTCTACGAGATCTAGCCGTGTTTGTGATCATTTTAATCGTGTTTGTCTTGTAGGATTTTCTGTTTTTGCTTTTTTTTTGCAAAAATGCGTCTGTGAGGTGTTAAAATGCGTCTCTGTTGTGGAATCACATCTGTGTAGGGTAAAATCATGTCTATGTAGGGTAAAATCGTGTCTGTGTTTTCAAAAATAAAAATAAAAAAATAATTTTTTTTCTCATTTAAGGTTTTCATTTTTTGCCATTTTGTCTTGCATTTAATGTTTCAGATCTAGCTAACAAAATTGGTGCAGCTTGTCTTGAAAGTAAAATCATTTTGTTGAAGGTCCCTATTTCACAAAGTCTTTTGGATCTAAAATTTACCTAACTTGTGTGCTTGCAAGAAGGGGTGATCATTTGAAACCATCCAAAATACTAATAGATCTTTGTTGTAGGACCTTGGCAAGGGTTTTTGATCTTTATTGTGTGTCTTGTTTTCATAGACTATGAAACACTTCAATTGGTGCACTAAAATTGAACCAGTGTCCTTTGTGTCTTGGGCAATAGGCTCCTTTTGTTTAATCTTTAAAGGGCCTGTCTCCCCATGTGGTCATTAGGACTACTAGTGAGGAGAGAATGACCCAAGTGGTAGCGAGGAAAACCCACTTCTTTCAAGCCACTATAAACAACTGTATTCATGGTGAAAACTATGGATAACATGTGCTGATTAGTTCATACCGACACTATGTCTCCCCATAAATTCGTTTGATCAAATTTTTTTGATTAGTTGTAGGGCGTAACCCCTGCCAGCTGGGAGCCTTCTGTATTTATAGAGCTGAAAGTGCCGCATGTATGGCCACATGAGCAGATGCCCTTACTAGAACCTTTTTATTTTAGAAGCCAAAATCCTTCTAGTTGTTGGGGCAGGAGGTCGGACCTCTGGAGCGGCCCACACACATATGGTTCTTAGTAGAGATACAAAGTTTGCCATGGGGAGTTTTTGTGGGGACTGATGCTTGGCTACACCGAAAAGTGAGTGTTGAGGGTGGAGCTAGTGGGGTCAAGCATCTAAGTATCCGCTTTGAATAGTGTAGCCTCGAGGGAAACTCCATGTGGGATCAATAACTATTGTCCTGGCCAACCATAAGAATTGTGCTTGTCTTATTTTGAACAATCAAACATTTAAGAACAAACAACAAAAACATTGTGTCTTTTGTGTCTTCAAGTGTATGCAAAACATTTTTACATCAAACAACACACTTTCTTTGAGTCATTTTTGAGTCTAAACACTTGCAAACATTGAGTCCTCATCAACACTGTGTCCTCTTGTCATGAAAAACAGTCAAACATTCAGATTTGGTCACAACAAAACAACTTCATAGATTGGAAAAATTGCACTTAGTTTGTAGAAACACATCTATGTCTGACAGAACCGTGTCTGTGTCATGTAACCGCATCTGTGTTCCCTTGAGCAACATTTCACTTAAAACATCTCAGAAATGCATCCGTGTTTGATAGAACCACGTCTGTGTCATTTAAGCATGTCTGTGTCTGACAGAATAGCATCTATATCATTTGAGCACGTCTGTGAAGTATACAGGCACGTTTGTGTTCAAAACTAAAAACTTTCATAATCTAGCAAATAAGGAATAGTCAGTTTCAAACTTATTGAGCTTCCTAGGTATCTCTCTGGGTTTTCATCTAGCATTCAACCTATCTTTGGGTCTCACAAAGTCCATGATTGCTTTACGCCTTACATTATATTCACATTTGTCTAAACTTGAGTCAAAAAGTTACTTGCTTTTCCTCATCTTACTTTGTCAACACACTACATACAACAACATTTTGCTAAGTAGTCCCTCATCAAGGTCTATCACCTTTGGGTCTCATTTGGTCTTACTTAGAGTCAAGGTCAACTTAGCTCATCAAGAGAAACTATCATCTCTTTGGAAGTCACACCTACTCTACTACATACATACTTGGTCTTACACTTTGGACATTGCAAGTAAACTTTAGATTCATTTACATTCCATCCAGCTCTTGGTCTTCCATACTCTTTCCATTTTCATCTAGTCTCAAAACATCTTTGTCAATACCTAGTTCATGGTTGAAACTCATTCCCAAAAATCTAGGAGAGAAACTAAAGAGGCTCAAGAGTCCGCAAACATGAGTGTCTATGAGTATGACAATGATGTCTTTTTCAATTCTGATCATAACACATTACCTGACATGGATGCTTATAGAAACATTCCAAATGTTGAGAACATGGACACCACAAACAACAATGACACACACAATGACAATATGGACAACTTTTCCATACATTCAGCAAAAGTGGAAGACACCATTATGGATCCCTGTTTTAATCGATTGATTGAGGAAATAATGAAGAGAGATAGACAATATTTCTTACAAGTGATGGCACATAGTGGAGCCAAGATCCCTCATGATTTTGACATGTCTCAAATAATGGAAAATCGACCTTTGGAACAATCTCACTCCAACATGGATCAAAGGAGGCCTAATAGTGGAGGCAATAGAGGACCACATATGGTGCTTGGATCACCATCATTTTTTTTTAAAAAACCTGAGGTCCCATACACACATGGTCAAGCATATGATACTCACCTTCGCAGACCATTATGGAAGTCTTATGCAGAAAAATATGCTCAATCACATACCAATGCTAAGGATCGACCACCAAAGCAATTGAATATTCAAAGGCATGCTCAAAATTTGGACACAAGGAAACCCCATGTCAAATTTGGGGGCAACACACTAGAACAAACTCATGACATTCCTATAGAGTATGGTATACATGGACAAAGCAAATATTCCATTCATCAACATGACTCTATACCAAGTGGTCCATATACACAGCATCACTATAGACCTTCTCCATTTGAACATGTGTATGATCAATATCATCCGTATATGCAACATGCTCCTCCACCCGGTGGTTTAGGCATGGGGTATGGTCCAAGAAGTCAGTCTCCACCTAAGAACAATTTGGAGTAACAAATCAGGGACTTACAAAAGAAAATGGAGGACATAAATACACCGAAGCCAACATACACAATGAGAAACATATGTCCTTATCCATTTGACAAGAGCATTCCAATGCCTCCTTTTCCTACACACTTTGTGACACCTAAGTTTGATAAGTATAGAGGAAAAGGGGATCCTAAGGCACACATAAGACAATTTTTCATAGCTTGCATTGAGGTAGCAACAGAAGAGACATATTTGATGACATTATTCCCACAAAGCTTAGGTGATCAAGCTATGGAATGGTTCTCCCAACTCCCACCTGGAATTAAGTCTTGGGGTGACTTAACAGAGGCATTTATCCAACATTTCTCATACAACATAGAGACAGACATATCAATCACTACTTTGTGCAACACCAAACAAAGGGATGGAGAGTCTTTTTTATCATTTTTACAAAGATGGAGAAATCTAGCCAGCAGATGCTCTTATGAAATTCCACAAAAACAAATGGTAGAGATGTTCACCCAGAATGTTAACAAGGACATTGGTTATGACTTGAGAAAAGCTTGTTTGTCCACCTTTAAGGATGTCATTGAAAAAGGCTTAGCAACAAAGAAGGTCCTAATTGAACAAGGAGTTATTAAGATATTCAAAGAAAACAAAGAGGACTTTAAAGGAAAAGATAAGCCAAGATTTTGGAACAAAAACAAGAACACAGTCAATGATGGTGTTGTGGATGCCAATACAGTGTGACCCAAAATCATTTTTTCTAGATCAAGCTCTACAAACAATCAAGTGAATACTCAAACAACTTCGAAGTCATGAAGGAAGTACACTCCATTGGGAATACGACTTGAGTCAGTTTTCAAGAAGCTAGTGGCAAACAAGATAATCACAATTCCAGATTTTCCTCCATATGAGCCAAAGGTCAAACCAAATTGGTGGAATGATGATGAATATTGTGAATTTCATAAGAGAAAAGGTCATAAAATTGGTAATTGTCATCGACTAAAGAACATCATATAAGATCTCATTGATAGAGGTGACATTGAGATTGAAGGGCATTCATCCAATCAAGAACATGAGATGTTTAAGGAACCATTCCCAAAACATGACAAGGGAAAAGCTACAACCACGGATGATCAGACCAACTATACCAGAGCATAACTATGATTCCACTATCAATCACATTTCAATGGATAATTATGTCTCTACCATTATCATCAAGGACAAAACACCTAAGAATTCTACCCAAAGACCCAAAATTGTCCTAAAAGGAATTGGATCTTCTTCCAAACCAGCCTCTGAATGTAATGTCACAACTCATCGAGGTAAATTCACTTTACAAGGTACTCCAGCTAAAAACACTACTTCCTCATTAACCAAGCCTGAGTATGATCTTGTAGAACAGTTAGGGAAGACACCCGCGCTTATCTCAATCCTTGAGCTCTTACACATATCCCTCACACATAAAGCCATTCTTGACAAAATCTTGAGAGACGCCTCTATCCCTACTAATCTGAACATGGACCAGTTTCAAGACATGGTGGGATACCTATCCATTCCACACTCCCTTACATTCACAGAAGCTGATGACGCCTCCGTAAGTCAACCACATAATGCACCACTACATATTGAAGCCTTCATACACAAACATCAAATAAAATGAGTCCTGATAGATGGAGGAGTGGGTCTAAACATTTGTACATTGAGCACTATTAAACAATTGGGATATTCTAATAAAGCTATAAATTCTACAAATAAAATTACCATCAAGGCATATGAGGATGAAGAGCGCTCATCCAAAGGCACAATCACCCTACCTCTCAGAGTTGGGCCGGTTACAAAGGATGTGGTTTGTCAAGTCCTAGACCTAGATCTCACATACAATATCTTACTAGGACGTCCTTGGATTCATGAAATGAGGGCAGTTCCATCTACATATCACCAATGCATTAAATTTCCTCACAATGGAGTTGAAATAATAGTTAATGGAGATCCTAATCCATTCATATACTACAATAACTTGAGACTGAAAACTGAGACGATCATTCCAAGTAATCGAGAAGTTGTTCCTTCTTCTGCATACATTGATCCTGAATCATTAAAACCTTCGACATCAAAACAAGGTGAGCTTAAAGGAAAATTCCAGGACAAGGGCATGGGTGAATACACTTTGAATCAAACCATGTACTTACAACAAGTCATGAATTCACCAAAAGAATATGGATGACCACATCCTACTAAGCGGGTATCCATCATTACACTTAAATGGGATCCTACAATCTTCCAAAAATGGGGTGAAGTGGAAGAAGAAGACTTATACAAAATGCTTTACAAAGACCCTGAAAATGATACACAAGATCATATCAGCATACCATGTGAAAAGTATGGCAAAGGGTTCAAGATCCTACAAAAATTTGGGTATGATGGCAAAAGTCCTCTTGGCTTAAGAAAGGAAGGCATCATTGAACCTTTACAACCTGAATTGACATTCAAAAAGGAGCGCTTGAAAGGACTTGGTTTCACGAGTTCCAAAGAAAATGCTCAAAAGGCAGGAGAAGCATTACAAATCAAAGCTGCCAAAATTCAACAAGAGAATCGCTATTCCACATACTCTAATGAATGGGAATGGGATTCAGAAAAAATCCTCCAGTGACTATGAACTCACTGAGACATTCAGAGAACCAGGTGAACCCATAGAAGAAGAGAAATTTTATATAAAATTCAAAGTTGGCCAAGAAACAACCCCTGAGGATCCCACACAGTCCTTACCTCTAGGTTCTAGGTCGAAATCACATAGAATGAGGACACCTGTCCTGGAATGATGACAATTTGGATTTGTTCATGATTGAGACAGATGAGGAGAGTGCTAATGATGACCTTGATAACTACCTTGACATACCTGAGTATAACTACATCTTCACTCTTAACCCCACTAACTTCGAAGACATCAAAGGCCTTCCCCTTGTTCACCACCAACTTATTGACTGGGACCATCAAGGACCTGCATAGTTCGATACACTCCAAAATGATGAAGCCTTTATTGATTATCTAGGCATACGAGATGATCTTCCCCCTGGGGACCATAAAGAAGGATACACTATATAACTCAGTAGCATGACATACTTTGGTGAGGGTGTCAGGCCTTCCAGTCGCAAAAATATAAAAATAAAGACAAATCAAGGGTCTTATGGTGAAAACCATGTTGTGGCGTTGTCTAACCCCAAAAAAGTAAAAAGAAAGGACGTATCTGAGGGCGAAAACCTCTCTGAGACACCTGAAGATGGAAGGATCAACATTCTCCCAACATCATATGAGGAAAAGTCATCCATGTTGGTAGAGGAGATGATTAAAACAAACATTGGCACAAAAGAAGTTCCACACAACATATTCTTGGCTCAATGTTTGACAAAGACAGAAAGGTCAAAGTTCATAAGTTTCTTCACAGAACAGCAAATCAATTTTGCATGGTCATACGTTGATATGCCTGGATTGGATCCAGATTTGGTAATGCATCATTTGAAAGTTAAACCGGGGGCAAAACTAGTGAAACAGAAATTAAGAAAGATGCATCCACAAGTGGCATTATTAGTCAAAGTAGAACTTGAGAAATTATTGGATGTTGGATTCATACGCCAAATTGATTATCTCGAATGGATCTCCAACTTAGTGCCTATCAGTAAACTAGATCGTAGCATCAGAACATGTACAGATTTTAGAGACATCAACAAAGCTTGTCCTAAGGATGATTTTCCATTACCAAATATTGACTTAATCATCGATCTCATAGCTTGTCATGTGATGTTATCTTTAATGGATGGATTCTCTGGTTATAATCAACACAAAATGCCATTTACTTGTCCTTGGGGAACTTTCTACTGGAATGTTATGCTCTTTAGGCTAAAAAATGCAAGCGCTACATATAAAAGAGCCATGATAACTATCTTTCATGATCTCATGCACGTTACTGTGGAAGATTATATTGATGACCTCTTGGGCAAATCAATAGACAGAGCTACACATTTGGACATACTTTTAGTCATCTTTGATCAATTGGAAAAATATAAAGTAAGATTAAACCCCAAGAAATGTGTCTTTGGAGTAACCTCCGGGAAACTCCTTGGGATTCATTGTCTCAAAAAGAGGAATCGAAGCCAATCCAACAAAATTCAAGGCCATCCTAGAGATGCAACCACCAAGAAATATCAGTCAACTTCGATCTTCGCAAGGGAGACTCTAGTCCATATGAAGATTCATAGCACAACTTGCGGATAAATGTAATCGTTTTCAGCACCTGCTACACAAAAACATCAAATTCAAATGGGATGATAATTGTCAATGAGTTTTCCAGACACTCAAAGATTATCTTTTGAATCCGCCAGTTTTGATGCCACCAGTTCCAGATCAACCTCTATTACTATACATATCAGCTACTTCAATAGCACTGGGGGCACTCTTAGCACAATAGGTTGCTGAGGGAAAAGAAAAGGCAGTATACTACATCAGTCGCACATTGGTGGGATATGAGCTAAATTACACACCAATTGAGCATGCATGTCTCACTGTGGTCTTTTCTTTGCAGAAATTGTGACATTACATGCTAACTCATAAAACTAAGTTGGTTGCAAGAATCGATCCATTGAAATACCTTCTCAATAAAGCAACGCTTACTAGGCGACTAGCCAAATGGGTGATGCTCCTGAGTGAATTCAACATTGAATATGTGGACAGGAAAGCAATAAAAGGAATGGCTATCACAGATCAATTAGCAGATGCTCCCATGATAGATGATGTTCCTCTAATTTTAGAATTTCCAGATGAATCCATTTTAATAGTGTCACATGCAAAACCTTGGCAGCTATACTTTGTCGGCTCATACACACAGCATGGGGCAGGAGCTGGCATCCTCTTCATAACTCCTTAAGGGGATTCTATACCAAAATCATATTGACTATCATTTCCTTGCACTAACAACATAGAAAAATACGAGGCATTAACAACTGGATTATGAATAGTGGTTCAGTGGAAGATCCAGGAACTTCGTGTTTTTGGGGACTCTCAACTTGTAATTCGTCAAGAAACTGATAACTACCAAACAAAGGATGAGAAATTAATGCCTTACAAAAGAATGGTGGATCACCTGAAACAACATTTCACGAAGTTAGACTTTGAGGAGATACCAAGAGAGTAGAATCAAGCCGCAGATGCCATGGCTACAATTGCTTCACTAATCGATCTACCCCCGAATGAGACCCGCTATGAGTTCTTGGTGGATAACCTTTTGGTTCCCTCAAATGAGATCACTCCTACTGAAATAATATGTGTTGTTGGTCCTAAGTCCCAGTTATATGGTTCCATTTTCACATACCTTTGTGACAATACCCTTCCTCCTGGCCTATCCAATAACCAATGTCGCACTTTCATTCGCCAATCTTCTCGATATGTCCTTTTAGCCAATATCCTATACCATCGAGGTCTAGATGACACTCTTCTTAGATGTTTAGAAAGAGATGAAGCTCAGATTGCATTATGTGAAGTACATGAAGGGATATGTGGTGCACATTCTATTGGTCCTACCTTAGCCAAGAAACTCATTAGGACTAAATATTACTAGCCCAACATGGAAAAAGAATCATATCAGTTTGTCAAAAAATGTAAGCAATGTCAACTTCATGGAGATCTCATTCATGTGCCAGCGCAGGAACTTCAACCAATTGGGACTCCTTGGCCCTTTTTTTAGTGGGGACTCGATCTCATAGGCAAGATTCACCCTCCTTCCAATGGTCATAAATTCATTATCACTACCACAGAGTATTTCACAAAATGGATTGAAGTTGTGCCTCTCACACAAGTCATTGGAAAACAAATTGTTACATTCATCCTCAACTATATCATTTGTCGATATGGTATTCTTGTTTCCATCATCGCCGATAATAGGCGTCCCTTCAAAATTTAGGATGTTAGGGAACTCTGTGGCCGCTTCCATATTACCCATCATTTCTCCACACCTTATTACCCCGAAGGTAATGATCAAGCTGAGGCGTCTAATAAAACAATCTTTAAAATCTTAAAAAAGACAGTCAATGATGCTGGCCGCAATTGGCATATCCAACTTAATCCCACACTTTGGGCTTACCGCACAAGCTTCTACACACCTACAGGAGCTACACCCTATTCACTTGTCTATGGTGCTGAATCTATCTTTCCTATTGAGGTTGAGTTACCCTCTTTACGAGTCTCTTTGCAAAACATTATCAGTGATGAAAACTACAGGGTCTCTCGCTTACAAGAACTTGAACTATTGGATGAACGAAGACAAATTGCTTTTAATTATCTCAAGGCTTATCAACAATGAATGAGTTGCAACTACAATCATAAATTCAAGCCTCGCACATTTGAGGTAGGCAACTTAGTTCTTAGAGAAAATCCTAAAAATCAGTAAGACAGAGAGAAGAATGGCAAGTTCGAACCAAATTGGCTTGGCCCCTACATCATCACAGCAGCATATGGATCTGGTGTGTATCAGCTCTCAACTACAGAGGGTGAACCTTTTGAGGATCCTATCAATAGCATGCACCTCCATAGGTTTTACACATAGCTCTTCAACATATCCTAATCAAAAAATACAAAAAAAATAAAAAAATCTCAAAAGAAATACAAAAAAATCATAAACATAAAAAATTGTTACTTGGTGAAAACCTGGCAAACAGGCACCTTGTGACACAAAAAAAGTAAAAATTTGAAAAATAGAAAAACATTTTGTCCAATGGTGAAAACCACTTCGATGGCACCCTGGGCAAGTACCATGGTGAAAACTGGGTCACCAGTGCCATGTGTAGAGACATTGCTCGTCCCTCCTTCAAGATTCCATTTCATCCACAATAAATCTTACCCATTCTCATCATGGCTTGTTATTGATCTACCCAAGATTGGTTAGCCATTCATAATAAACCTCCCTTTTTACCCCTTTCCATTCATAATAAATCAGCTCTTATTTGTCTATCTGTGCACTATCTGCAATAACGAAACACTTGCATCTCCAATCCACAATAAAGTTCCATCTTCTCCACAATAAAGTATCAGTTTCATGGATTCAATCAGTTTTAGATGAGACACAGCAGCAACAATGGGATTCAACAAATCAAATCTTTCAACAGTCTCAGACAACATTATGGTTCAAGTGCTATCTATCCTTTTTTGTGAAAGTAAACATTTTGACCACAATCAAATAAGACTTATACAAGTGACAAGAGACACTAAACTTGAGGACTATAGTGGATGTTGGTGTCGAGTCTTGGTTTTATTTTGATTTTATCTTTTGGTGACATATCTTTTATCTTTTTTGGGATGTCTTTGACTAGAAAGGCGAGGGTGGGGTATCGTCACCTATTCTTCTTTTGCTGTCTATGGATTGTCTCTTAGTAATGCTATGACTTGTCCAAGGATATGAAGATACTATGAGTCTAGTATGAATAGGGGCATTCCTTGTTTACAATTGTCTTATCTCTATGCAAACAAGTCTAATGACTTTCTGGGTTGAACATATGCCGCGATTGTCATAACCTATTTTGCCATAATAAAGCTCAATGATGATAACACACAAGAAGCTCTTTCACTTTCATATCTTCTATCTTCCATCCCCCTTTCTTGATTGACTTCTATCATCCTTCTTGAGTCCGTGTAGCCTACTATCACATGACTGAGTATAATGACACACCAAAAAAAATTGTATTTCATGTAGTTGTACCTACATTACCACATATTAGCATTTCATACATACATATAGATATCACAATTGCATCACATCTTGCACAAAACACATGTTAGCACATTTTACATTCTCATCATGTAAATAGTTATTTCCATTATCATATCCATTTGCATTTCATACATTCACATTCACATTGGCATAAAATTTAAAAACATAAAAGAACAAAAATATTGCATTTCCTCATGTACATATTTTCATCACATAGAAACATCACATAGGTACACATGCATATAGCTACCGCAAGAAATCATCTCATATATATATATAATCATAAGTGTCATGATACAATGATGTCAAAATCATATGGCTACAATCACCTGAAGGTGTCTACATCATAATACAAAATGGTACAAAAACTGATACATAGGGAGCCCTCTACGACTATGATGAACTCCCTTCCTCGGAGCCGCCTGGCCTCGATGGAGTCTGAGCTCTGGAAGGAACCGCCCCAGGATCATTTCTCTTGTCCCCTCTATCTGGTGGTGGTGGAGGACCCATGACCCCACCACCAGACTCCTATCTCCTATGACTCCCTCTAGTGGTCGTCGCTGTCCGTGATGGTCTGCAGAAGCTCCTAGCCTATTTCTTTGGTGGCACTGCCTTGTAGTATAGGTCTCACCAATAACCTATCTCCCCCCCTGTGTACAGAACATAGGCATATCCAGCCCCTGTGTCCTCTGTCGCCTGCCTCCCAGCCCTCAATGTTGTCTTAGCCTTAGTGTAATGCTAGATAGCTTAATCTCACTCCCACTTAGTGTCCCTAAGCTGTCTCTTGAGTCAATCCCTCTCCCTCTCCAGCTCTTGGATCTCATCTTCTTATCCCTGGTAGATCTCCATCAGCTCTAATAGCTCATCCTCCTCCTCCTTGGCCCCCTGCACCTGTGGCTCTACCTATGGCTGCTCTTGTACTAGTGGTTGTACTTGTGCCTGTACCTGTGCCTACTCATGTGGCTACCCCTGCCCCTGTCCCCATCCCTGTACTTGTCCCTGCACCTATCTGGGACCCTGTGCTGCTAGCACTTGTAATGGCAACCCACCGGGACCCCTCACCACCCGAGCCTATCTCTCCTCTCCAACCTCTCTCCGTGAAGCCACTCTCCTCTCTCCTACTGCACCCCACCTCCTCCATCGACCTCTACCCCCACCATCTCCATCATCATCCTCATCCCCTCCGCCATCTCTATCTATCAGCTCTCCTAGATCTATCAGGCATGAAAATGGATGCTCTGCCCAATATGTAGTATACTCTGCATCCATCCCTGCATCCTCAATCTCAGGCCACATATCCCATGGCAAGGGAACCATCTCTACCAGCTACATCATGACCTGAACATATGATAATAGTGGCCCAAAGTGTGCCTGGTCTCACACTGTCTGTGCATACATACCGGAACCCCATGGCATCCGCTAGATCCTGCCAAACTGCCTGCATACCCTGTCTACCAACTACCTCTCCAATACATAGGGCATCTACCCAATCAGATATCTGCTCCTAAAGGTATAGGGTAGCTCTATTGCATCATCCTCCCACTACTCACACTCTCGGTACAACCTCCATATCACAGTGTCAATCTCATAAAGGACTTGACGCCAATACTCCAACTTGCCAATCCGTGGCTGTGATGTAATCATATCATAGAAGTGCACAAAGTTGTGTCAATGGCCCCTACCTTTGAAATGTATTGGTTGGGTCACTGGCAGATGCTCATAAGCCCATACCTATAATAATGTCACTCCGCAACCCAATCCTATGGATCCATGGTAGATGAACTGATGGAGCTCATAATATAAATTTGTCAGCACGCACGGTCCCCAGGTATATTTGGTATGCTATGTCACCAATGTCTCCAAGGTGCTCCCCCAACCCACAACCAACCCTCGTGTCACCCTATCTAGACACATGAACCCACTGATCACTCCTCCTAGCACTTGTGGTAGCGCTAGTTCTGTCACTATCATGGTGTCCCAGGCAACATGTCCTGCCCTCATCTCCAGTCCCGGATCCTGGAACACTTGTCTCAGTGCCTCCCTGTCTCCATCTCGATCATAGGGTATTGACTCCCCATCGATTGGTATTTGCAGTATCCTGTAAACATCCTCTAAGGTGACTATCATCTCACCCATCGACAAATGGAATGTGCATGTCTCAGAATGCCATCTCTCAGCAAGTACAATCAGCAAACCCATGTTCACCTGAAACTCAGGCACATACAGAATGAATCTCAAACCCATAACCTCAATGGAAGCTCGTTCCTTAAATGTCAGCTCTGGTCATAGCCTCTGAGTCAATGGGAGTCTCTCTTGTGACTCCAGCATAGGTAGGTACTCCTGTAGTCAAGCAAATCGATCATGTCAGTCAAAGTAGCATTCACTGTTCATCACAAAATGCTGCTTATTATCCTAGTGCTTGTATCTATAAAATGGCGCTCTATCAAAGTGACACTCACTATTCATCACAAAGTTTTGCTTCTATTCTAGTGACACTCATTGTTCATCACAAAGTGTTGCTTCTATCCTAGTGACACTCACTGTTCATCACAAAGTGTTGCTTTCTATCCTAGTGGTACTCTCTGTTCATCACAAAGTACTACATTTTTGCACTCCCTGTTCATCACAAAGTGCTTCTCATATTAGTACTCCCTGTTCATCACAAATTACTATGTCTTGGTACTCATTGTTCATCACAAAGTGCCTTGATCTATCCTAATCTTCCCTAGAGGACCTGCTTGAGTGTTGTTGTTCTCAAAATCTGATTCACCTTTACAATCCTTATAATGATATGATAACTCTGTATGTAGAAGAGAGATTAAAGAGAAGGAAACTTTCTGGACAACATATGACAAGGTTTGATTAACCTTCTACACTTCAAACTTATTCAAAGTTCAGGCGGGTATACCTTTGTGAACTAAATTCACACTTTTAAAAGATAAATCCACAGCAAATCAGTCCGAAAACTAGTGGATCTAATCACCTTAAAACTAATTGAAACAAAGGAATGAAAATTGTACTCATGTTAAGTATTGACCCACAAGATATGTAATAGACAACCTTGATCTACACCAGTGCCTTCTCCAAGGTCACAGAGTCATCTAAGTTCAAACAACACTTCCACAATCAAATATCTCTACATATTCCATCAGTTTGGCTTCTGCAGATCCCTATACATGCCTAACACACCTAAAAATTTATTCATATCAAACAAAACTGTGTTCATCAAAATTCAAAGTGTCCCACAAAGAATTTACTAGTAGAAATGATTCCTGCATATTTAATTCCCCTCCTGAAGAGAAAAGCTAAAAACATATCTACTGAAAGTTTCCTTACAACCCATATTCAAATGAAATAACCCTAGATTACTCAGAATGAAATAGTAAACACTTGCAAACATACTTGAAGACAACACGAAGTTTAAACTCAAAACCAATGGTCTGTATATTGATATTTTCTTCAAAAAAGTATTACAAAAACCTTCAAATATTCTCCATTAAAACTTGGAAAAGCTCAGATAAATTTCTACAGTGTTTTCTTACAATTCCTTGTGATCCTTTTTATCTAGTCCTGGTATCCATTTATAACAATATGGATGCACACATAGCTTTGGACTTTCCTAGGAGAGTTTGTTACAATCATTACTTCTTAAGAAGAAGTTACAAAACCTTTTACAAATGTGGTTACAAGTCTCTTTCAACATCTGCGGCTTCTTCCTCTTGTTGTTCTGTTGCAACATTTTCTAACTGCTCCACATCAAGCACTACATACTTTCTTGTCCATTTTTCTCTTTCACAATATCCATAACACTTGCAAAATAGTCACCACCTTTGAACAAAAATAAATGCATAAGGAGGGAGTACCATCCAAAAGGCCTATCCACTTTCTCATTCTTTACTCCTATTAGTCCTTCATGGACGACATCAGTGATATAGGAGGCATAATCAAAGGTCACTGCCGAAGAGGGGTTCAAAATTTGAGCAATCATTAGCATGTAATGAGTTGGCATATATGCCTCAGCATCTTCTCCTAGAATTTGGCAGAGTGACCAATATAATCCTTTGGCCCTAAGGGTAAACAAATTTAAAGAAAAAAGCTCTTCAGTATTAGGTCCTACAACTGTTAACCCGCCTATCTTCACAAAGAATTCTTTAAGAGGACCATTTTTAAGGTGGTTCCTCTGCACACTGTAAACTTGAGCTAGTGATTTGAAATTAATAGGTTCTAAAAAATTGGTAAATTCACTAAGCCCAAAAGCATTTCTAAACTCCTCATTATTTATTTCAATGAGGGTTTTCCCACTTATATCCTTAACACTTCTTGTGATTGCGTCATAGTTGTGTGCAATTTGAGTTAGGAGATCCACATCCATGAATACTCTAGAGACCACCAATTGGCCTACATCCAGCTCCTAGATATTGTTCATTGGGGCTGGAGAATTTCTCATACCAAATCCAACCTTAAATAATCCCAACCCAGACAACCCAATTTGAGGGTCTCTTAGCCAATTGCCCTTGTCATACAACCCTTCTCCTATTTTTAGGCTAGGAGCTCTTAGCACTAGTTCTTTTACCTTTGCTGCCACATTAGTTGACATTGTCAACTGTTCTAGGAAATCATCACAGATAGTCCTCTCTTGGTAATTAACCTTTCTGGAGAATTCTCTTTTAGGTGCCATCTTAAAAACTATGCAAACAATTTAATTACTAGTTCCAACAGTTTTGTAATTGTTTATGGTGAAAATGGATACAATACTAACAATATTGAAAGGCTAAAATGAATCCAACCACTAAACCCTAGCCTAACAATGAACAAAGATCCACCATAACATATGAAGATAACCTAAGACAATGCAAAATAACTCAAAATCACAAAGATTATACCATCACATGTCCAATAGGGTTTTGATCTCCATTCTTCCTATCTCCATTGATCTTGTTTGATATACTTGCTCTCAGATTTTTGTATGCACAAGAGCTCAACAAAGAACGGAATGTGGTTGCAAGTAGGATCGTAGTGTAGCCAAGTACTCAAAATCAGTCATTAGGTCATTAGGATGTGTCATTAGGGTTAGACAATGAAGAAATCATCTCCTTAAATAGAAGACACAATGAGAAATGGAGGGTTAAGATTGAGAGGTGTAAAAAGAGAGGTCGGCTAGGATTAGAGGGTAGGTATAAGAAATACCAAAATAATGAAAGAGGTAGGTAGTGTATGAATTAAGAGATGAATGACATGTGTCATGTGTAGAAAAAGATAATGAATTAATTAAATAAATAAAGTTTTATTTAATTAATAGAAGAAGTAGGACAATTAAATAAATAAAATATTTATTTAATTTAGGAAAGGGATAATTTAAATAAATAAATGTATTTATTTAAATGAAAAATAAGGCTAGAAGAGGATAAATGAATTAATTAAATAAATAAAAATTTATTTAATTAATAGAAGAAGTAGGCTTAGATAATTAAATAAATAAAATATTTATTTAATTAGACATGACAATTTTGAGTGTCTACATTTTGCCCCTCTTTGAGACAATGCGGCTTGTCGCGTTGTTTCAAAGAAGATAAGATGAACTGATACAGAGTTGCCCCAAGATGGGAATTATATGCCCCCTCGAGAGATTGGATGAAAATGTCTGAAAAGATTGCAGACAATCTCTCGATAAGAAAGACGGGATAGAATGGGCTGACCGAATAAAGTGACAAAGTCACAGGAAGAAGAATACTGATGCGGGAAATGAGGGCGAAGGCTAGGGTAGGCTATAAGATAGACCACGGGAAAAAGACATCTTCATTGTCATCTACACATCCACGAGAGCAAAGTGCAGAGCGAAAATAGAGCAGGAGCAGTCAGCAGCGATGGCTTTCATTCATAGATTCGACCGTGTTCACCGATTTCAGCGACCAGCAAATGCAGGAGAGCCGGTAAGTACCAAAAAACCTCCTCGTACTTTTACGCATTTCAAGTTTTGTCATTAATGCATGTTAGGTAGCAATAAATGCGCTAGGAATAGGGTAGTTAAAAAGTGCAAAAATGCGCAACCGCGTCTGTGTCAGTGCCAGGCGCGTCTGTGTCCAACAGGCGCGTCTGTGTCGGTTCTAGGCGCGTCTATGCCTGGGACCGCATTTATGCTGAATGCGGACGCGTTTGAGAATTGTAGGGGCGTTTATGTCATGTAGGGACGTCTGTGTTCCCTGGCCGCGTTTGTGATTGGTATAGGCACGTATGTGTTCAGGAAGCGCGTCTGTGTTGCAGAAGCGCGTTTGTGCAGTCTATAAGCGTGTTTGTGAGTTTAAAGCACGTTTGTGTTGCAAAATGCATAGTTTGGTCGTTTAGGTCAAATCGGCAGTTCTGTGATGAACATATGCTGTCGATTGGATAAGCTGCTGAGAGGATACACTCAAGTAGGTCCTCTAGGAAGACTAGGATAGATCAAGGCACTTTGTGATGAACAGGGAGCACCAAGATAGGCAGAACTTTGTGATGAATAGGGAGTGCGAATGTGAGTAACACTTTGTGATGAACAGGGAATGTCACACACGTAGTACTTTGTGATGAACAGGGACTACCACTAGGATAGATAGCAACACTTTGTGATGAATAGTGAGTGTCACTAGGATAGATAGCCATATGCATTTAGATAGCAAGTAGCATTGTGTGATAAATAGTGAATGCCACGATAACTGACATGATTGATTGGTTGACTGCAGGAGTATTTGCCTATATTGGAGTCACGGGAGAGATTCCCATCGACTCAGAGGTTGTGACCAGAGTTGTCGATTTAGGACATGATTTCTATTGAGGAGATGGGTCTCACACATGTGCTATATGTGCCCGAGTTTCGGGCAAACATGGGTTTGCTGACTACACTGGCGGAGAGATGGCACTCTGAGACTTGCACGTTTCACTTGCCTATGGGGGAGATGACAGTGACACTGGAGGATGTCTACAGGATTTTGCATATTCTGATCGATGGAGAGCTGATTCCATACGATCGAGAAGAAGATAGAGAGGCACTGAGACGGGTATTCCAGGATCCTGGGTTGGAGATGAGAGCAGGTCACGTGGCATGGGATACCATGACCGCGACAGGGCTAGCGTTGCCGGCTGTTATTGGAGGAGCCATCAGTGGTTTCTTGTATCCAGACAGGGCTACACGGGGATTGGCAGTTGGCTGGGGAGGAGCCTTGGAGACACTGGTGACAGAGCACACCAGATATGCATGGGGGCCATGTGTCCTGGCACATTTATACTATGAGCTGCATCAGTGGGACTAGGCTACGGAGTGACTCTCCTACAGGTGTGGGCATATGAGCACCTTCCTATCACATGACCTATCCACTTCAGAGGCAACGGGCATGGACGGAGTTTTGTGCATTTATACGATATGATTACATCACAGCCTCGGATTGGTCGATTGGAGCATTGGAGATGCGTCATAGATGACATTGATATGGTTATCTGGAGGCCGTACCTGGGGTGCGAGGAGTGGGATGACGACGCAGTGGAGCTACCCTGTGCATTCAGGAGTAGGTATCTTATTGGGCGGATGCCCTATATTCTGGAGAGGCAGCTTGTTGACAAGGTATGCAGACAGTTTGGCCAGATCCAGAGGATGCCGCGAGGCTCGGGCATGTATGCCCGTACAGTCAGAGATTAGGTACAGTTCGAGCCACTTCTATCATATGATCAGGCCGTGACACAGATGGCCGAGATGATGCCATTACCATGGGACATGTGGCCGGAGGTAGAGGATGCAGGGATGGATGCAGAGTATTCTGCATATTGGGTAGAGCATCCATTTCCGAGGTTGACAGATCCGGGAGAGCTGCTGGAGGGAGAGGTGGGAGGGGATGATGATGATGATGGTGGAGGAGATGGAGGCAGGGGCCGACGGAGGCGGAGAGGAGTGGTGGGGGAGAGGCGAGTAGCACCTCGGAGGGAGGGAGGACAGGAGAGAGCAGCCCAGGTGGTGATGGGTCGAGGTGGATTGCCCCTACAGGTACCAGCAGCACAGGGTCCTAGAGCACAGGGACCTAGATAGGTGCAGGGACAGGAGCAGGTGTAGAGACAGGTACCTATTCAGGCACCTAGACAGGTACAGGGAGAGGCACAGGTATAGGCACCTGCAGAGGAGGAGCCATAGGCAGAGGTTGAGGGTGGAGATCCTGAGGAGGATGAGCTACTAGAGCTGAGAGAGATCTGCTAGGGCCAGGCAGACGAGATTGCAAATTTGGAGTGGGAGAGGGATCGCCTCAGGATCAGGCTCAGGGACACAGAGCGAGAGAGAGAGACTAGGCCATCCAGCGATATACTGAGGCCGAGACAGCTCTAAGGGCAGGGAGGCGGGCAGCAGAGGATGCAGGGGTAGGCTACGCATATGTGTTGCGAGCCAGAGAGGAGATCGCCTACTGGAGGGATCTGTACTATGGTGTCGTGCCAGCAGATCAGCGGGCGAGGAGCTTCCATAGATCGTCGTGCATAGCGACGGCTACGAGAGGGAGTCGTAGGAGGCAGGCATCCAGTGGTGGGGTCATGGGTCCTCCACCACCACCAGACAGGTAGGGGGATCCTGGAGCGGGACCATCTAGAGCTCAGACTCCGTCGAGGCCAGGCGGCTCCGAGGGAGGGAGTTCATCATAGCCATAGAGGGCTCCCCTTTGTATCAGTATATGTACCATTTTTTTTTGTATTGTAGACACCTGCGGGTGATTTTGTAGCCATATGATTCTTTTGACATCATTGTATCATGACACATTTTGATTATATATGAGATGATCCATTTTTGCAGCAGCTATATGCATGTGTACCTTATGTGATGAGATGTTTCTTATTTGATACATGTTTTATGATATGGATGCTTATATGATGCAATGCAATATATTTTTGTTCTTTTATGTTGTATATGTGATGCATGATGCAAATGTGAATGTATGTAATGTAGATGAATATGATAATGCAAATGATTATTTACATAATGAAAATGTGAGATGTGCTAACATGTGTTGTATGCAGGATGTGATGCAATTGTGATATCTATATGTATGTATGAAATGCTTATATGTGGTGATGTAGGTGTAACTATATGAAATGCAAATGTTTTTGGTGTGTCATCATACTCAGTCATGTGATAGCAGGCTATGCGGACTCGAGAAGGACAATGGAAGTCAATCAAGAAAGGGGGATGGAAGACAAAAGATATGAACGTGAAAGAGCTTCTTGTGCGTTATCATCATTGAGCTTTATTATGGCAAGTAGGTTATGACAATCGAGGCATCTGTTTGGCCCAGAAAGTCATTGTACCTGTTTGCATGGAGATAAGACAGTCACAAACAAGGAATGCCCCAGTTCATACTAGACTCGCAGTGTCCTCATATCCTTGGACAAGTCATAGCATTACTAAAAAACAATCAACAGACAGCAAAAATAAATAGGTGACGATACCCCATCCTCCCCTTTCTAGTCAAAGACATCCTGGAGATAGAATCTCTAGTCAAAGACATCCTGGAAAAGCTAAAAGACATGTCACCAAAAGATAAAATCAAAAGAAAACCAAGACTCGACACCAACATCCACTGTAGTCCTCAAGTTTAGTGTCTCTCATCACTTGTATAAGTCGAATTTTGATTGTGGTCACAATGTTCACTTTCACAAAAAGGATAGATAGCACTGAACCATATGTTGTCTAAGTCTATTGAAAGATTTGATTTTGTTGAAACCCATTGTTGCTGCTGTCTCATCTGAAACTGACTGAATCCATGAAACTGATACTTTATTGTGGAGAAGATGAAACTTTATTGCGGATCTGTGATGCAAATGCTGCTTTATTACGGATTGTGCGTGGATAGACTTGAAGGAAGCTGGAAGAAACTGTACTCCTCGAAACATGTGATGTTCTCAGTTCTTCACCCATTACTAGACGTAGGATTGGCCGTAGTCACAGATAGGATCTGATTTATTATGGATGGAAAGGGAGTGAAAAGGGGGGGTTATGGATGGCTAACCAATCTTAGGTAGATCAATAACAAGCCATGATGGGAATGGGTAAGTTTATTGTGAGTGAATAGGTTGTGAGTGTGTGCAAAGTGAAAGGATGAAAGAGAATCCTGAAGGAGGGAGGAGCAATGTCTCTACGCATGGTGCTGGTGACCCAGTTTTCACCATGGTACTTGCCCAGGGCGCCACCAAAGTGGTTTTCACCATTGGACAAAATTATTTCTCTTTACTTTTTTCGATTTTTCAATTTTTTTGTGTCACAAGGCGCCTGTTTGCCAGGTTTTCACCAAGTAACGATTTTTTTTTGTTTTATAATTTTTTTTTGTATTTTTGAATTAGGATGCTCTGAAGAGCTTATGTGTAGAACCTGCGAAGGTGCATGCTATTGATAGGATCCTCTAAGGGTTCACCTTCTGTAGTTGAGATCTGATATGCCCCAGATCCATATACCGCTGTGATGATGTAAGGACCAAGCCAGTTTGGTTCGAACTTGCCCTTCTTATCTCTGTCTTGCTGATTCTTGGGGTTCTCTCTGAGGACTAAGTCACCTACCTCAAATGTATGAGGCTTGACTTTGTGATTGTAGCTACGAATCATTCTTTGTCGGTAAGCCTTGAGATGATTAAAAGCAGTATGTCTTCATTCCTCCAGCAGTTCTAGTTCTTGTAAGCGAGAGACCTTGTAGTCTTCACCGTTGATTATGTTTCTCAAGGAGACCCGTAAAGAAGGTAGCTCGACCTCAATAGGCAAGATGGCTTCAAAGCCGTAGATAAGTGAGTAGGGTGTAGCTCCTGTAGGTGTGCGGACACTTGTGAAATAGGCCCAAAGTGCAGGATTGAGTTGGATGTGCCAGTTACGGCCAGTGTCATCGACTGTCTTTTTAAGGATTTTGAGAATTGTTTTATTAGACACCTCAGCTTGGCCATTACCTTGGGGGTAATATGGTGTGGAGAAACGATGGGCAATATGGAAGCGCTCACAGAGTTCACGAACATCCTGATTTTTGAAAGGACGCCCGTTATCAGTAATAATGGAAGTAGGAATCCCGTATCGACAAATGATGTAGTTCAGAATGAAGGTAGCAATTTGTTTCCCAGTAACTTGTGTGAGAGGCACGGCTTCAATCCACTTTGTAAAATACTCTGTGGCTGTGATAATGAATTTATGTCCATTGGAAGAAGGAGGGTGAATCTTGCCTATGAGATCGAGTCCCCACTGACAAAAGGGCCAAGGAGATGCAAGTGGTTGTAGTTCCTGTGCTGGTGCATGTATGAGGTCTCCATGAATTTGACACTGCTTACACTTCTTGACAAACTGATATGCATCTTTTTCCATAGTAGGCCAGTAATATCCAATCCTGATGAGTTTCTTGGCCAAGGTAGGACCACTAGTATGCGGACCATATATCCCTTCATGCACTTCTCGTAACGCAATCTGAGCTTCGTCACTCTCTAAACATCTAAGAAGGGTGCCATCTAGACCTCATCGGTATAGGATATCTGCTAAAATGACATATCAAGAGGATTGGCGAATGAAAGTGCGGCGTTGATTGTTCGATAGATCGGGAGGTAAGATATTGTCGCGAAGGTATGTGAATATGGAACCATATAACTGGGATTCAGGACCAACAACACATATCATTTCCGTAGGAGTGATTTCATATGAGGGAATCAACAGGTTGTCTACCAGGAATTCATAGCAGGTCTCATTTTGCGGTAGATCAATGAGCGAAGCAATTGTAGCCATGGCATTAGCAGCGCGATTCTATTCTCTTGGTATCTGCTCAAACTCTATCTTTGCAAAGTGTTGTTTCAGATCATCTACCAGTTGTTTGTAAGGCATTAGTTTTTCATCTTTTGTTTGATAATCATCAGTTGCTTGACGGATGACAAGTTGAGAATCCCCAAAAACATGAAGTTCTTGGATTTTCCATTGAACTACAATTCTTAACCCAGTTGTTAATGCCTCGTATTCTGCTATATTGTTAGTGCACGAAAATGATAAGTGGTATGACTTTGGTATAGAATCGCCTTGGGGAGTTATAAAGAGTATACCCGCTCTTGCCCCATGCTGTGTATATGAGCCGTCAAAATATAATTGCCATGGCTTTGCAGGTGATATTGTTAGAATGGACTCATCTGGAAATTCTGACTGTAGAGGAGCATCATCTATCATGGGAGCATCTGCCAATTGGTTTGCAATGGCTTGTCCTTTTATAGCTTTTCTGTCCACGTATTCAATGTCAAATTCACTCAAAATCATTACCCACTTGGCCAGTCGCCCAGTAAGTGTAGCTTTGTTGAGAAGATATTTTAGTGGATCAATTCTAGCAATCAACTTAGTCTTATGAGTGAGCATATAATGTCGTAATTTTTGTGAAGCAAAGACCACAGCGAGACATGCATGCTCGATTGGTGTGTAGTTTAGCTCATATCCCACCAATGTGCGACTGATATAGTAGACTGCTTTTTCCTTGCCGTCAGGTATTTGCTGTGCTAGGAGTGCCCCCAGTGCCGTTGGAGTAGCTGATATGTAAAGTAGCAATGGTTGATCTGGAATTGGTGGCATCAAAACTGGCGGGTTCAAAAGATAGTCTTTGAGCACCTGAAAAGCCTGTTGACAGTTCTCATCCCATTTGAACTTGATATTTTTATGTAGCAGGTACTGGAAAGGGTTACACTTATCCGCAAGTTGTGCTATGAATCTTCGTATGGATTGGAGTATCCCTTGTAAAGATCGAAGTTGACTGATGTTCCTTGGTGGCGGCATGTCCAAGATAGCCTTGACTTTTGTTGGATCGGCCTTGATTCCTCTTTTAGACACAATGAATCCTAGGAGCTTCCCGGAGGTTACTCCAAAGACACATTTCTTTGGATTTAGTCTCACCTTGTATTTTTCAGCCGATCAAAGACAACTGAAAGTATGTCCAAGTGTGTATCTCTGTCTATTGACTTTCCCAAAAGATCGTCAACATAATCTTCCACGGTTATGTGCATGAGATCATGAAAAATAGTGGTCATCGCCCTTTGATAAGTAGCACCTGCATTTTTCAGCCCAAAGGGCATGACATTCCAACAGAAGGTTCCCCATGGACAAGTGAATGATGTTTTATGTTGATCTTCAGGTGCAATCCTGATCTGATTATATCCAGAAAATCCGTCCATTAAAGATAACATTTCATGGCCTGCTGTGAGATCAACGATCAAGTCAATGTTTGGTAACGGGAAATCGTCCTTTGGACAAGCCTTATTGATATCTCTGAAGTCTGTACATATTCGGATGTTGCGATCCGGTTTGCTGACAAGTACTAAATTGGAAATCCATTCGGGATAATCAATTGGGCGTATGAATCCGACATCCAGTAATTTCTCCAGCTCTGCTTTGACTAGCAATGCCACTTGTGGATGCATTTTCCTTAATTTCTGCTTTACTGGTTTTGCCCCCGGTTTGACTGTTAAATGATGCATCACTAAATCCGGGTCTAGCCCAGGCATATCTGCGTAAGACCATGCAAAGTTGATTTGTCATCCCTTAAAGAAGCTTATGAATTTTGCTCTCTCGGCCTCTGTCAATGATTGAGCCAAAAATATGTTGTGTGGAACCTCTGCTGTACCAATGTTTGTCTTTATAGTCTCCTCTACCAACATGGATGATTTTTCCTCGTATGATGCTAGGAGAATGTTGAGCCTTCCATCTTCGGGCGCCTCAGAGAGGTTTTCACCCTCAGATATGTCCTTTCTTTTTACTTTTTTGGAGTCAGATAGCGCCACAGTGTGGTTTTTGCCATAAGACCCTTGTTTTGTTTTTATTTTCACATTTTTGCGACTAGAAGGCCCGACACCCTCACCAAAGTATGCTATGTTATTGAGCTCTATGGCGTATCCTGCTTTGTGGTCTCCAGGGGGAAGATCATCTCGAATGCCAAGATAGTCGACAATAGCTTCGTCATTTTGAAATGTATCAAATTGTGTTGGTCCTTCATGATCCCAGTCAATGAGTTGGGGGTGAACAAGGGGAAGGTCATTAGTGTTTTCAGAGTTTGCTGGACTAATAGTGAAGATGTGGTTATATTCAGGTATGTCAAGGCAATCGTCGAGGTCATCGATGGCACTCTCCTCATCAGTTTCGATCGTGAGCGAATCCAAATTGTCATCACTAGTAGAGCCTTCTGGGACAGGTGTCCTCATCCGATGTGATTTTGACCTAGGACCTTGAAATGAAGCTTGTGCGGGATCCTTATGGGTTGGTTCTTGACCAACTCTGAACTTTTTGTAAAATTCCTCCTCCTCTGTGGGTTCATCTGGCTCTCTGAATGTCTTGGTGAGCTCATAGTCACTGGAGGATTTGTCTGAACCCCATTCCCACTCATTGGAGTCTGTGGAATAGTAATCCTCTTGTTGAACTTCGGCAACTTTAATTCGCCATACCTCTTTTGTTCTTTTATTATGTAGTCTGGGATTTAGAAAACCAAGCCCCTTGGAGCATTCCCTTCTTGTAGTTAGCTCAGGTTGTAAGGGCTCCATGACACCTTCTTTGCGTAGTCCGAGAGGGCTTTTTCCATCATACCTGAATCTTTGCAAAATTTTGAAGCCTTTGCCATAGTTCTCACAGGGTATAATAATCTGATCATGTGTGTCCTCTTCAACGTCCTTATAGAGCATTTTATATAAATTTTCTTCTTCTAGTTCACCCCATTTTTGAAAGATGGTAGGATCCCATTTGAGCATCATGATGGAGATTTGCTTGTTAGGATGTGGCCTCCCATATTCCTTGGGAGAGGTCATGACTTGTCGTAAAAACATTGTCTGATTCAGAGTGTATTCTCCCATGCCTTTTTCTTGAAACTTGGCTCTAAGTTCACCTTGTTTGGATGTCGAGGGCTTTAATGACTCAGGATCAATATATGCTGACAAAGGAGTAGCCTCACGATTGCTGGGAATGATAGTCTCAGTATGTGATCTCAAGTTATTACAATATATGAATGGATTTGGATCACCATTGACCGTTACCTCAACTCCATTGTGAGGGAACTTTATGCATTGATGGTATGTTGATGGGACTGCCCTCATTTCACGAATCCACAGACGTCCTAGCAATATGTTATACATGAGATCAAGATCTAGGACTTGACAAACCACATCCTTTGTGACTGGCCCTATTCTTAGTGGTAAGGTGACCGTGCCCTTGGATGAGCACTCTTCATCATCATAAGCCTTAATGGTGATTTGGTTTGTAGCATTCACAGCTTTGTCAGAATATCCCAATTGTCTTATGGTGCTCAATGTACAAATATTAAGACCTGCTCCTCCATCTATCAGGACTCGCTTTATTCGATGTTTATGTATGAAGGCTTCAACATGTAGAGGTGCATTATGTGGCTAACTTATGGAGGCGTCATCGGCTTCTGTGAATGTGAGGGAGTGTGGAACGGATAGGTATCCCACCATGGCTTGAAACTGGTCCACGTTCAGATCAGTAGGGACGGTAGTATCTCTCAAGATTTTGTCAAGGATGGCTTTATGTGCAGGAGATATACGTAGAAGCTCCAGAATGGAGATGAGCGCGGGTGTTTTCCCTAATTGTTCTACAAGGTCGTACTCAGGCTTAATTGATAAAGGATTGGTATTCTTAGTGGAGGTACCTGGAAATGTAATCTTACCTCGACGGGTTGTAACATGACATTCAGAGGTAGATTCGGATGAAGATCCCACACCTTTTAGGACAATTTTGGGTCTCTGAGAAGGATTCTCAGGATTTTTGTTTTTGATAGTGATAGTAGAAATATGATTGTCCATCGAGATGTGATTGATAGTAGAATCATAATTGTAAGGTGCTCTAGTGTAATTGGCTTGATCATCTGTGACTTTGCCTTTTCCTTTGTCATGTTTTGGGAATGGTTCCTTAAACATCTCATGCTCTTGATTAGATGAATGTCCCTCAATCTCAATGTCGCCTCTATCAATGAGATCTTGCACATTGTTTTTCAATCGATGGCAATTACCTGTCTTATGACCCTTACTCTTATGAAACTCACAAAATTCATCATCATTCCACCAATTTGGTTTGACCTTTGGTTCATATGGAGGAAAATCTGGAACTATGATCACTTTGTTTGCCACAAGCTTTTTGAATATTGATTCAAGTGGTTCTCCCAATGGAGTGTACTTCCTTCGTGGTCTAGAAGTTGTTTGATTGTTCACCTGATTGTTGGTAGAACTTGATCCAGAAAAGACGAACTTTGGTCTCACTGTGTTGGCATCAACAACACCATCATTAACTATGTTCTTGTTCTTGTTCCAAAATTTTGGTTTGTCCTTTCCTTTAAAGTCCTCTTTGTTTTCTTTGAATAGCTTGATAACTCCTTGTTCAATTAAAACTCTTTCTGTTGCTAGGCCCTTTTCAATAACATCTTTGAATGTAGACAAACAAGCTTTTCTGAGATCATAACCAATAGCCTTGTTAACATTTTGTGTGAACATTTCTACCATTTGTTTCTGCAGGATTTCGCAAGAGCATCTGCTAGCTAAGTTTCTCCATCTCTGTAAAAATGTTGTGAAAGATTCTCCTTCCTTTTGTTTCGTATTGCACAAGGTAGTAACTGAGACATCTGTTTCAATGTTGTAAGAGAAATGCTAAATGAATGCCTCTGCTAAATCGCCCCATGACTTAATACCAGGAGGTAATTGAGAAAACCATTCCATAGCTTGGTCACCTAAGCTCTGTGGAAACAACCTCATCAAGTATGTTTCTTCTGCCGCTACCTCAATGCAAGCTGTGAAGAATTGTCTTATATGTGCCTTGGGGTCTCCTCTCCCTCTATATTTGTCAAATTTTGGTGTCACAAAGTGTGTAGGAAATGGAGGCATTGGAATGCTCTTATCGAAGGGATAAGGGCATATATCTCTCATAGTGTATGTAGGTTTTGATGTACTCATGTCCTCCACTTTCTTTTGTAAATCTCTTATTTGTTGCTCCAAATTATTTTTTGGAGGAGATTGATTTCTTGTAGCATACCCCATGTTTGAAACGCCCATTTGAGGAGGAGCTTGTTGCATGTATGGATGATACTGATCGTAGACATGTCCATATGGAGGTCTATATTGTTGCGACATGTATGGAGCATTTGGCATAACTTCTTGTTGGGGAACCCCATATCTATTTTGTGTGTATAAACCATATTCAATAGGCCTTTCATTTTCCATTGTGTTGCCCCCAATTTTGACATGAGGTCTCCTTGTGTCAAAATTTTGAGGATGTCCTTGAGTATCCACTTGTTTTGGTTGATCCATACCTTGAGTGTGTGTTTGAGCATAAGGCCTCCATGATGGTCTTTGAGTATAAGTATCATATGTTTGAGCTTGTGTATGTGGGATTGCTGGTTTTTGAAGCAAAACTGATGGTGACTCAGGCATCATATTCGGTCCTCTATTTCCTCCACTATTTGGTCTCCTTCGATCCATGTTGAGTTGAGTTTGCTGTGAGGGTCAACTTTCCATAAGTTGAGATAAGTCAAAATCATGCGGTATTTTAGCTCCACTATGTGCCATCATGTTTAGAAAGTATTGTCGATCTCTCCTCATTATCTCTTCAACCAATCTATTGAATTGAGGATTCATTATGGACTCTTCTATGTCTGCTGATAGTATTGAAGAGTTGTCCACTGTGTCATTGTGTGTAGCATTGTTGTTTATAGTATTTGCGCTTTCCACATTTGGATTGTGTCTATAAACATTCATGTCTGGTAATGTAGTGTGCTCAGGATTGTAGAATAGATCATTGTCATACTCATAAGAACTCATGTTTATGGATTCTTGAGCTTCTTTAGCTATTCTCCTAGATTTTTGAAGGCGGGTTTCAACCATGAACTAGGTGTTAGACCAAGATGTGAGAAACTAGATGAAGAATGAAAAAGTATGGAAGACCAAGAGTTGTATGGAGTGTAAATGAATCTTGAGGTGTACTTGCAATGTCCAAAGTGTAAGACCAAGTATGTAAGTAGTAGAGTAGGTGTGACTTCCAAAGAGAGGATAGTTTCTCTTGATGAGGTAAGCTGACCTTGACCCTAAGTAAGACCAAATGAGACCCAAAGGTAAGAAACCTTGATGAGGGATCACTTAGCAAAGTGTAGTAGTATGTAGTGTGTTGAAAGAGTATAGTGAGGACAAGCAAGTGACCTTTTGACTCAAGTTTAGACAAGTATGAATGTAAAATGAGGTATGAAGCAATGATGGACTGTGTGAAACCTTAGAACAGGCTGAATGCTAGATGAAACCTGAAGAGACAACCTAAGAAGCTCAAGTATGCCGAAACTGATTTTCTTTGTTTGCTTGACTGTTAAAGTTTTCAAATCCTGACACAGACGCCTCTGTATACTTCACAGACGCGATTTCAAGACACAGACGCTGATAAAAACACAGACGCTATTCTGTACTTCACAGACGCGCTTATCTGATGAAGACGCGGTTTGAACAGACACAGACGCGTTTCTGTAACCTTAGTGCAATTTTTCCTATCTGTGAAGTTGTTTTGTTGTGACCAAATCTAATTTTTCGACTGTTTTTCGTGACAAGAGGACACAATGTTGATGACTCAATGTTTGCAGACTGTTTAGACTCCAAAAGTGTGTTGTTTGATGTAAAAAGTTTTTTTGCATACACTTGAAGACACAAAAGACACAATGTTTTGCTGTTTTGTCTTGAATGTTTGAGTGTTTAGCATAAGACAAGCACAAATCTTAGGGCTGGCCAAGACAATAGTTGTTGATCCCACATAGGGTTTTACCCCCAAGGCTACGCTATTCAGAGTGGATACTTAGATGCTTGACCTCATTGGCTCCACCCTCGGCACTCACTTCTCGGGTCAGCCAAGCATCAGTCCCCATGAAAACTCCCCATGGCGAACTTTGTATCTCTACTAAGAACCGTATGTGTGTGGGCCGCTACCAGAGGTCCGACCTCCTGCCTCAACAACTAGAAGGATTTGGGCTTCTAAAACAAAAAGGTGCTAGTAAGGGCATCCGCTCGTGTGGCCATACATGCGGCACTTTCAGCTCTGTAAATACAGAAGGCTCCCAGCCGGTAGGGGTTACGCCCTACAAATGATCAAATAAATTTGATCAAACGGGTTTATGGGGAGACATAGTGTCGGTATGAACTAATCAGCACACGTTATCCATAGTTTTCACCATGAATACATTTGATTATAGTGGTTCAGAAGAGGTGGGTTTTCCTCGCTACCACTTGGGTCGTTCTCTTCTCACTAGTAGTCCTAATGACCACACGGGAAGACAGGCCCTCTAAAGATTAAACAAAAAGAGCCTATTGCTCAAGACACAAAAGACAATGATTCAATTTTAGTGCACCAATTGAAGTGTTTACTAAGCTATGAAAAACAAGGCACACAATCAAAATTACAAAACCCTAGCTAAGGCCCTGCAATAAAATTGTTAGTAGTTTGGGTTGTTTCAAATGATAACCCCTTCCTGCAAGCACACAAGTTAGGTAAATTTTAGAAAACCCAAAAAGACTTTGTGAAAAGGGGCCTTCAACAAAAATGTTTTTGCCTCCAAAGCAAGCTGCACAAACCAGGTTAGCTAGATCTGCAAGGGTTAGCCGAAAATAAACCAGATCTGAAACCCTAAGTACAAAATCCGAAAACCCGAATCTCAGAAAAATTGAAATTGCAAAACAGAAAGCACAGACGCTGCTATACCAGACACAAACGCGTCTATAAAACGCAGACGCGGTTCTGTTATGCACAGACGCGCTCAGAGATCACAGACGTTGTTAAATGACACAAACGCAGTCTGATGCAGCGCAGACGCGGTTAGGAATCACAGACGCACCTTTCGGAACCCTGCAAAATAAAAACTGACAGAAACACAGACGCGATTCCCTCTATCGCAGACGCTTCTGAAACACAAAAACGCGATCCGAACACTCGCAGACGCGGAAAAACCTAAATGTCATCGAAAAATTGTCCGATCTGCAACTTCAAAAATGCGAAATCTGCAACAAAAATGTTAAATGCAAAGGGACAAGAGTCCCACCGAGCGTGCCAAAATGTTTATGGTGAAAATGGATACAATACTAACAATATTGAAAGGCTAAAATGAATCCAACCACTAAACCATAGCCTAACAATGAACAAAGATCCACCATAACATATGAAGATAACCTAAGACAATGCAAAATAACTCAAAATCACAAAGATTATACCATCACATGTCCAATAGGGTTTTGATCACCATTCTTCCTATCTCCATTGATCTTGTTTGATATACTTGCTCTCAGATTTTTGTATGCACAAGAGCTCAACAAAGAACGGAATGTGGTTGCAAGTAGGATCGTAGTGTAGCCAAGTACTCAAAATCAGTCATTAGGTCATTAGGATGTGTCATTAGGGTTAGACAATGAAGAAAGAATCTCCTTAAATAGAAGACACAATGAGAAATGGAGGGTTAAGATTGAGAGGTGTAAAAAGAGAGGTCGGCTAGGATTAGAGGGTAGGTATAAGAAATACCAAAATAATGAAAGAGGTAGGTAGTGTATGAATTAAGAGATGAATGACATGTGTCATGTGTAGAAAAAGATAATGAATTAATTAAATAAATAAAGATTTATTTAATTAATAGAAGAAGTAGGACAATTAAATAAATAAAATATTTATTTAATTTAGGAAAGGGATAATTTAAATAAATAAATGTATTTATTTAAATGAAAAATAAGGCTAGAAGAGGATAAATGAATTAATTAAATAAATAAAAATTTATTTAATTAATAGAAGAAGTAGGCTTAGATAATTAAATAAATAAAATATTTATTTAATTAGACATGACAATTTTGAGTGTCTATAGTAATAAATCAAAACCTCAATTAAAACACACTGTCAAGTAATTGCCAAACAGGAATACAAGAGAACCTATTTTTTGCTTGAAGAAATCCGCTCTGCAACTGAAGAAATTTGCTCTGCAAGTGATGAAATTTTCTCTACAACCGCTTCTCTGCAACTACTCTTCAAAATGATGCCTTCATTCAATTGATGCAAAATCATATATGGTACTCAGGCTCTTAACTGCGACATTGATACCGCATGCTTGGGCCATCTCTTTAGAATTGAATTCATAGAAGAATTCAAAAATTTTGCTCCAACAGGTCATAACATGCCTGTGTATTTTCCTTTTTGCTCTTTCGCCATTTCACAGAGCATAACATCCTCACAATTTCGCTCAACAAAATCGTGCCAGCCATCTGATCAGATGAGACTTGGTCGGTCTTTACACTGTTTTAACCTCTTTTCCTTTGCCTCTAGGCCCTACCTCTTTTTCTCCATTTCACAAGCTTTATCCCTCGAGCATTTTCCTTTCGCAAAGCTATGCCAAGAGTTAGATGGAAATCTAACTGCCTGACCTTTAACCCCTACTGGAACTGTCAACTTTTTCACTAACCACACCTCACCTTGATGGCTAACGGTGTTTCTCTATTTCGCAGAGGTTAATCCGCTTACACCTTCAGGCCACGAAACAACGAGAAGCGTTGGATCAATCTTGAGATGAACATCTTTTAAGCGAGACCTTCATTACTTACCCCACTTATTTACCAGTTAACAAATGCCACATGGCACTTGGCCATTAGCTCTAGGAAACTCTTCGGGTTTAGTTCAGAGTCAACCATGTGTCTTACTTCCTGCATAACCGCCGGTTACACCTTGGCAGGCCCTTAATCACCTTTTGAAACTACGTGTCAATTGACACATCACCATCAAGCTTTACAAGAAGTAACAACTGTCATTCCACGTCATGCTGGGAAGAACCTCTCTTTCTCTTTCACCATTTCATAGGCCTTAATCCTCGGTTGATTTGCAACCACAAAAAAATGAGAACCCTTGGATCAAAATAGAGTTGATCCTTTTTTACCTTTATTCTTTATCTGTTCTTCATGCCCACTAGCTCTTTCGCCATTTCGCAGACCTTAAAACATGAGCATCTTACTTTCATGAAACTACGCTAGCCGTTAGATCTTATCAAAATTCCTGATGCTTAACACCCTACTTGAATCCGACAGACGTGGGTTGTCTGACTTAGCTTTATCCACCTGGTGTCTAGTCATTCCGGAACTGACATGTCAACTTTTTATTCGCTAAGAGAATACATCGGGATCCACTTTATCCTTGCCACCTATATCTGCCAAGTCACTTATTATCCTTTAGCATGACTCATCTTCTTGGACCCACCTTTTAATCCTTCAATCCAATTTGCTGACCACTTTGATCTTCAGCCACATGTCATTATCTTACTTGCCATCTCAACCAACTAGACTGCTTGCTTGGAACGCCATGTCATTTCGCTGTTTCATGAAAGCTATCTTTTGAGCATCTTTCTCCTGTGAAACTGTGCTAGCCATTAGATCTTTGAGAACCTGTGCATCCGTTATGCTTCTTATAAACATCTTTTGCCCAGGCCAAAAACCTTTCGCTGTTTCGTAAGGCATAACATGTGAGCATCTATTAGCCATGAAACAATGCGAGCCGTCGATTTCTTTTGAACTTGATCACCTTTTAGCCGTGGAAAAGTCTTCACCACTAGGACCCACCAAACCTTTTCGCCATTTCATGAAAGGTAATTTACTCACTCGTTTTGGCTGCGAATCAACACCAGCTGTTAGATCTTGAGGAAGATGGAGTCTTGTTAAACCAAATCAAATGCACATAGTTGAACATGCTTTTCCTTTTGCTATTTCGCATAGCTTAACACACCCGCAACTTCGCCTAATGAAATGGCGAAAGCCATAGATTCATCTGGAAGGTGCGCAACACTTACTGGACCTGACAACATTAGAAGGCAAAAGACATAAGGCATAGATTTTTTACCATTATTTAGTGACCACCTAGGTAGATAACAAGGGGGACACTTCACACGACCCCAAGACCCATTACTTAAGTGAATAAATTAATGCAGGAATAGAAACCAGAGGGTTTTGATCAGACATTCGAGCGATTTAAAACTAAAACCCTTAACGCTTAAAGACCTAACACAATTTTGAAGCAATTAAAAGCATACCTGACACAAAATTTCAAAAACCTAGGCAATCATGGGGAAAGAAAACCCATTTCTTAAACACTGATAACAGCAGCTCTGACTGGGGATGGTTGATTGCAAGGTCAACACAAGAAACTCTGAAGAAATAGACCAAAACATAGACCCAAACAAAAACAACAGGAAGCAAACAAAATATATACAAACAAAGGACCTACTGTGCATGGACCTCAAGAGAAATATTGTTTCAGGAATTGTCCATGCACTGGAAATTCTTGTACTTCATCATCCATATTTTTCATAAAATAAGAATCCTTTCCATTTAAATCATAGACCGCAAAAGGGCCAATCCATAATGATTCAAATTTCTTGTGTTTTCCCTTGTCTTGTCCTCTTGAATTCCACTGAAGAACAATATCATCAATTCAAAACTTCCTTAATGATGTCCTTTTATCAAAAAGTTACTTGGACTGCAGTTGGATCTTCAGATTTCTTTTATGAGCTAGAGCTCTGATTTCTTCCACTTCCACTATCTGAATCATTCAGTTTTCCATAGGTTCAGATAGCTCCATATCTTCAACTTGCAAGAATTTATAAACTGGAAGAAGATTGTTTACTGTCAGTCTAGCTTGAGTACCATAAACTAGTTCAAAAGGTGACATTCCAATGGCCTTCTTGACTATTACTCTATCAGCCCACAAAGCTAATTTCAACTTTTGGTCCCAAGACCTCTTGTTCTCTTCCAGGATTTTCTTGATGATGTTCAAGAGGCTTTTATTACTAGATTCAGCTTGTCCATTTCCCTGAGGGTGATAAGGTGAAGAGTAAGACATGATTATTCCATGACTGGTACAAAATCCAACAAACTCTTCTGACCTGAAACTCATGGCATTGTCCATTACTAATTTTGCAGGTATTCCAAATCTAGTTATAACATTGTCCATCAGGAAGTCAATGAAAACTTTACTCGTAGCTCTTCTTGTTGGAATAGCTTCAATCCATTTAGTAAAATAATTAGTGGCTACTATGATCCTTCTATGACCTCTTCTTGATCTCTCAACAATCTCCCCAATAAAATCAATGCCCCATTGGACAAAAGGGGCTTCCACTATGACTGGATTTAGGGGTAAAGCTCCTTCATACTTCAATTTGGATGAAATTTTTTGACATGGGTCACATTTCCTGACATGTTCATGAGCATCCTTGAATAAGGTAGGCCAATAGTACCCAGCCCCGATTATCTTACCAGTAGTTGTCTTAGCAGAGTAATGGCCTCCACATACCCCATCATGCATTTCAATCAACACCTTTTTAGCCTGGAATTCATCCAAACACATTGGCGATTCTCCATCTCTTTTTCTCCAAAACAGATCACCTTGAATGAGAACATATTTTTGTGACTTGAGTTTGAGAGTCCTTCTCTGATTATGTGTCATTCCTTCTAAAAATGTAGCATCTCTTAAAAATCAGACTATTTCTGAATACTAAGGTTGTCTTTCAATACTAGTGACTGAAGTACTTTTGATTTCAACATTATGTATCTCAACATTCAGAAGATTAGATTCAGTCATGAGCTTGGCCAGACCTAAGCCTCTCACCAATTTAGTGATATTTATTTCCAAGTCAAATTCTTGGATTCTATTAATCCATCTGCACCTTTTCCCTATAACCTCATATTGGGATAAAATATCCTTGACTGCAACATGTGGGACATAAGCAGTGATTTGTGCATTCACATGGTATGGCCTGAAATCTTTGACAACTTTAACTAAAGCATAAGCCTATTTCTCCATGGTTTCATACTTCAATTCTGCTGCTTGCAAAGACTTGCTATAAAAGGCTATGGGATGTTCATATCCCTCATTATCTTTTTGTAACAACACTACAGCTACTATATGGTATGAAGCAAAAGAGAATAGAGAGAAGGGCTTACTGTAATCAGGAGATTTCAGCACTGGTGCTTCCTGAATGGCCCTTTTAATTTCAGAAAAAGCCTTTGAGGCCTCTTGATCCCAACAAAACTTGGTATCCTTCTTGAGAAACTTGACAATGGGCTTCACTATCTCTACAAAGCTTGCAATGAATCTTCTAACAAAATTTACTTTGCCTAAAAAGGATTGAATACCTTTAACATTCTTCGGTTCAGACACCTTGTTTATTGCTCAATTCTTTTAGGGTCTATTCTTACCCCTTCCTTGGAAACAATATGCCCCAATAATTTTCCTTCGGTGACCCCAAAATGACACTTCTTGGGATTTAATGACACACCAAATTCCAAAGCCTTATTGAACACCTTTTCCAAATGTCCACAGTGGTCATTGACCTTTTTAGAGAAGCAAGTTAGATCATCTTGATAAACCACCATGATTATATTGATGAATTATTTGAAGGCTACATCCATAGCTCTCTGAAATGTAGCTCTAGCATTTTTTAATCCAAATGACATTCTTACATAGACATATGTTCCCCATGGAGTAGTGAAAGCAATTTTGAACTGTTCAGATTCCCTCACTAACACTTGATTGTATCCTGAAAAACCATCCATCATGGACAAAAGATCACAACCTGTTACTCTCTGTAGCATAGGTTCCATATTGGGGGAAGAGTAATTGTCTTTTAAAGAAGCAACATTCAAATTTCTAAAATCCACACACAATCTAATATCCCCATTTTTCTTTCTTACTGGGACCAAATTGGAGACCCATGAAGAATGTCTTATGGGTTTGATAATCCCCCCTTCTCTTAACTTAGTCAATTCTTGTTGCATCTTGGTTTCTAACAGGGGATTAAAAGGTCTCTGCTTTTGTCTGAAAGGCTTAGCATCTGGAAGTAAAGGAACTTCATGTTGAAAATGGTCTTGTCTATACGCCTTTAGGTCTTCATAAGACCAAGGAAAAACATGTTTATATCTTTTCAATAAATTAATAAGATTAGTTCTGACATGAGGGGGTAATTTCTTCCCAATGTATACTAACTTAGGGGATGATTCAATCCCCAGGTTTACCTCCTCCAATTCTTCCAACTTGGTGGTAGCTTGCTGATGTAAGTGACCATCATTGTAACTAAACATGCTCTCTAGTTCTACCAACCCCTTAGGTATCTCATTTGTTTCCAACTGGACAAAGTTGTTTCCAAACACTGTTTCCTTATTGTCAACCACCTCCACCAATGCATTGCAATTAATCTTTTGTCCATCATAATCATCAACACATTGAATGAACCTAAGAATATCTTCATCATCAGCAAAAACTTGCTAATTATACACATTATCAGGGATGGCAGGCCTAAATTTTATTTCCACAGTGGAGATGCCGATTAGTGTTGCATCATTATTTTTCAATGCAACATTAGCTAGAAAATCTGCCATAATATTTTTTGATCTCTCTATCCAATTAATAGAAAATGCACTAAAATGCTCAATGACATCCCAAACTGCATGTTTATACCTCTTTAATCTATCATTTTTGGATGCATATTTGGATCTTACCTGAGAGACAACCAATTCTGAGTCCCCTAAAACTTTCAATAGCTAGATTCCATGCCTTTTTGCAAATTCAAGCCCCAATAATAGGGCTTCATATTTTGTAGTATTATTTGTGCACTGGAAAGCCAGTAAGAAGGAATACTTACAAGTTATACTTGATGGAGATACAAAAAGAACCCCTACTCCAGATCCTTCTTTAGAGAAAGCTCCATCAAAATATATCTGCCATAAACCATGTTGTTGTGATTCTAGTTCGACCACAATGGGGTCAGTATTCTTCAACTGGGGTAAAATTGGTTGTAGTCTGAAATTATCAAGGTCCACATCAATCATACAATTGAGCATACTAGGATCTACATTTTCAATTACCCTAGGAGCACGTGGTTCTCTGTACAACTTGACCTGATTCCCATTGATTGGAATGGTGGCATAAGATAAATCCAGTTGGACATTTCCTCCTACTGTTGCTACCTGCTACCTGGACAACAACATACCATAATGGAGTTTAGTGTCAGTAACAATGACGTCCATTTTATAAGTTGCCTCAGGGAATGCTGCTATTTTTACTTCAACATCTCTCATTGTCCCTATCATAGGTGCTTCCCTGTTATCCATAGCATAGCATTTTCCATATACAGTGGTTACTGACAGTCCTAATTCTTTCATAACGCCATAGGGCATTACATTAGCAGCAACTCCTGAATCTATCATGCAGTTTTTTATCAACCAGTTATTTACTAACAAAGTAACATAAAAAGGATCTACCTGTGAAGGCTCTTGAGTAATAGTGGTTTCAACATAAACCTCTAGGGTTTGGAATTCCTGATCCTTTCCAATTTTAGCTGAACCGGTGGGTAGGACTGTGTCACTGTCAGATACATTAGAAAATAAAGACAAAGCTACATCCCTATGTTCTTTTATTTTCAGTAATTCTATTAATAGTACAGTAACCTTCATTTGTGTAAGAGCTTGAGCCATGTCAAATGTGGAACTACTACTTAATTTAGTATTAGCTCTAACTCTTTCTACCTTAAGCTGACTTGCCCTTTTTGCTATGGCAACTCCTTGTATATCATTGGTAATTTTATCATCTGTACTGTTGGGTACATCTTTAACCTTTTCCTTCTTTTCTTGACCAATTTTAGGGAAAGTAGTAGCACTACTTGTTGCCCCCTTTTGAGTAACCTCTTTTATGAACATGGAACCAGGTTCACCCTGATCAATGTCCTTCTTGGTGCTCCTTAAGTTGTAATTGTGTTTTGCTTTAGCAATAGCAGCTTTGGTGAGATTTTTAACTTCTTCCTCACTAGGCCTTCTAAGATGAACTTCTTCATCTTCAATCGTTACCACATTCAAGGTAGGATGCCAGTTCAGTGTTAGTTGTCCTTGAACAAACCTTTCATTTATCAAACACATCACTACATTCACCTTGTATAGATTCCTCATCACTTTCTATAATAGTCTCAAACATGTTAATGTCAGGCTCAATTTCTTGTCTCATGGACTCTTCAAGGGCTTGAGCTACTACACACTGATGAGGAGAATATGGCCCATCACAAGCAATACACCAAGGAGTGTTTTCTATATTATGGACATTTTTCCCTTTTAAGGGATATGGGGTATCTTGATTCTGAGCAATTTAGGCTTCTCATTTTGGGGTTTGCCATCTTTCCAGTTGGTATTGTCGCATAAGAAATTAGGATTCATCACAAGATAAGTAGATCAATCAAAACACTAAACAATCAAAGCAATATCATGAGAACACTCATTGAAATGAACCTAATTCTAAAGCACATTCAATAGAGGCACAAAAACAAAGCATTTAAAAGAAAATGTCATGCAAACCATATGCTTCTTCCATGCAGCTCCATTGTTGTTCTTTCCTCTTCAATGGGTTTGTGGATCTCACCTACAAGTGCTCTCACAATTGAAAGCAAAAAGCTCAAGAGTACTAGAACGAAAATTCAGTAGTTTGTTAGCAATTTAGAATTCATGAAGTGATTGAAGGGATTTGATTTGATTGAAAATCATCCAATTTATAGAAGAATTGGATAAGTGACAAGATTAGCATGATGCAATTCAAATGGAAATTGCAAATCAATATGACAAATTATGACAAATTATGCACTTTCAATGCACAATTTGATTGATTGATAATTGATGACAAATTATGACACATTCTATGTCAAATTGATTAATTATCAATTATGACAATTTATGACAAATTGAAATGTCATTCCCATAGAATTAGGAGATGAAATAGGAGGGAAAAGAAATTAGAAATTAGAAAAATTAGAAAAATTGAAATTGATGAAAATTAGGAATTAGAAATTGATGGAAATTAGAATTTAGTGAATTAGTGAATTAATTAATAATTTTTCATTTATTAATCAATTCACAAAGAGGAATAATTAGCCAATTAAATAAAGATTTAATTGTAATGAGAAGACTTAGGATAAATAAGTAATTTATTTAATCCTAAAGGAAGAAATGACAAATTAGGTTAAATGAATAAATCATAAAACCCTAGAAGACGAATTAGAAATGTGAAAATGACAATTAGGTCTTGATTGAAGATAATTAATGTCATGATTTTGAATTGATAAATGATCAATGCAACAAAATGATTTGATAAATGCGCCAATTGACGAGGAACAATGACAAATTGATCCAAATTGACATAATTGAGACAGACAATGATCGATAGCGAAATAATCACAAAATGACAAAATTGACAAGAGGACGAGGATCTACAACAAAATGAATCGCAAGATGACAAGATCGAACATGACAACGATCGATGACAAATCGATCGTAAAATGACAAGATTAAAGGATTGATGATAAATCGACAAGATTGATAAGAGGACAAAACCCTAATTAGGATTGACGATGTCCAAAATGATAAGATTGATGATAAGATTGACAAGATTGCTAGGAGGACAAAACCCTAATTAGGATTGACGATGTCCAAAATGATGACAAATGAATACGCACATTGATGCGACAGAGTAAAATTGATCAAAATCATGACTGGATAATGTTGTCGACAAGACCAAATTCGAAGACAAGATGATTGAAGAATGTAGAAGAATGACTCAATGTTTGCAAATGATAAAGACCAAGTGCGTGACATAGGAGAAATGTTAATGCGATGCAAAAACCTAAAATGAGGCAATGCGCAAATGTTAAAGTATGACCTCGCAAGCGTTTGACCATTTTTAGGTGTCTACATTTTGCCCCTCTTTGAGACAATGCGATTTTGAGCGTTGTTTCAAAGAACAATAACAAAAAATGCCCCAGACAACGATAATGACATATGCATGCCCCCTCGAGGAATTGGCCAAAAACATGCAGAAAAGAGGCCAATTGATCAATAAAAAATGATAGGATCAAACGGACTGACAATCGGAGATCGGATGCATGACAGACAATCAATTTAAGGTGCACAAGACCGCGACCAACATAAGATGGAGAGGACGCACGTCCATCTATGCAATGACAAAGAGCTATAAATGGGACCAAGAGGGTGAAAATGACTCATTTGCACTAGCTAAAGAGGAGGATTTGTTGCTCTGGACAAGGACACTTGCAAACAAATGGCAAACATTCCAACAGCGGATCACCTTGGAGAACGTGTACACACATTCAGACTACCGGAGGACGGAGGAGCAGCGGTATGTATCTCGAAAACCCATGTTTTAAATTTCATGAATTTTAATGGCTTACGGGACATTGCGGGGATGAGGAGGATAGAGGGAGCACCCAGTGACAGAGGCACGTACTCCTTATGACAGACAGTGGACATTATGTAGTTTGCCATTTTGTAGTCAGCCTGCGGGCCATACTTAGGACAGACAGTCCGATTGTGTACTCCGACATGATTATGATATGTGATAGGATACGCATCGATATGATGGATGCAATATGTTATGACTTATGTTTTTTGCATGTATGGATGACTTATGCACTGGTTTATGAACATGTATGGATGCATTTTTATGTATTTTGGATGTATTTATGAAATGAAATGGATAAAATGCTTGATGTAATATGCAAATGTACTAACCAAATGGATGCAGGATGCAACATAGGTTTTTGGATATCGGAGCACTAGACCGAACTGACTATCCGACCGGACGGAAGAAATGTTAGTAAAAAGAAAATGAGATAGAAGACAGTTAGAGATGATGAAAGCTTGCTTTCAGTAATGCACTTTTTAGGTGAGAACCTTTATTTTTATATAGCAAAATGGATGCGTAGCATCATGGCATTGAAGGCCAAAGCTGAAATGCAACCCTTTTTGCAAAAGACAGACACATCACAGACAAACGACAATCACAATCAAAAGAAAAGAAAGAGACCATGAGCCATCCCGGTCACTCTAAATCACTCAGTGACCTCATCGAGCAACATAGGAACATGATCGAAGCCAAAGATAAATCAATAAAAAGATAAGACTCACAAATTCAAGCAAATCAAACAAACATCTTGATCTTTATTGTCAAAAATTGAACGTGCTGTTAGGACGATCATGCTGTCTGGTTTCAGGAAATGCGGTACCCCGTCTAAGACAGGACACGGTCTGGTTTCGAGTATACCACACCCTGTATAAGACCCATGATAATGTGACAAGGACAAATGATTTGTAATGCTGATATTCGATTGTATGACAATTGTGATCAGTTTGAACGTTTGATTTTGATTGAAAAGTTCATCTGGTAATGCATGATTTCATTAAAGCACAGTGTTTGATTGATTGCAAGTGTCGTTGGATGAATGCTCAGTGATCTGTCAATGCACAAAGGGAATACCTTATTGCAAAATGTTTGTTTTTGTTTTCTTGAGTTTTATAATTTTTTTGAAATTTTTTCAGGACTTTAGACGATTTTTTTGGATTTTTTCAGGACATTATTTGATTTTTATCATCTTATTTCAGGTCATTTTTCAATTTTTTATGATTTTTTCAGGACATTTTTCAATTTTTATGAGATTTTTTTCAGGTCATTTTTTCAATTTTTAAGACTTTTTTTCAGGTCATTTTTCAATTTTTATGGATTTTTTCAGGACATTTTTCAAATTTTTATGACTTTTTTCAGGACTTTTTTCAAATTTTTATGACTTTTTTCAAATTTTACCCCCAGTGTCTAGCAAGGCAAGGAATATGATAGGTGAATAAATAGGCTTGCTGAAATGATGGTGGATAGAGGGAAGACAAAGGCCTTTTATTATGGAGACAACGCAGATGCAATTTCCAAGAGCTTTTGCGTGATGGGACAAGAGACTGGATATGACAATGTAAAGCAGTGACATGGCATGAGGGACATGTCAAGAGGTTTTTGAAACCATGTTTAAATTTTGTGTCCTTATGTCAGATCAAGATCAAGGAATGAAAAAGAATGTATGGATAGTGATAAGAGATGGATAGGATAAGCAAGACCAAGAATGGATAAAGGACATGGACTGAAGGTCGGGATAGGATAAGGGATAGTGGCAAAAAGTTGCAATAAGGTAGGGAATATGGATGAAAGGTTATAATAAGCAAATGGATAAATGACCAAAAGCTATGATAGACTAAAAGCTGCAAACAAGACGCGTGATGCTCATGATAATCCTCAGCCTTGTCAAAATCAAAGGTGGAAAGGGAAACTGGACATGAAGGACAATAGGATAATGGAGGAGTATGACATGATATGATAGGATAATGAAGGGCAATAGGATATGAAGGAGGAAACCTGCCCCCAAGTGTGGTTTGCAAGAAGTTCATAAATTACACATGATGCCTGTTTGCCAGGTTTTCATCGTGGTACTTGCCCAAGGCGCCTATTTGCCAGGTTTTCACCAGTGGACGAATTATTTTTCTTTATTCTTTTCCTTTTTTTTTCTTTTGTCTTTTTTTTTTTACTTTTTTTTTTTTACTTTTTTGACTTTTTCAGAAGAAGATGGACACATGATAGGGGATGGAAGAAGGACTCAAGCGTCTTTTTGTTTGGATAGTAGCCTTGAAAAGAATGGACCATGACCTTTAAAAGTATGCTCAAAGACGTTGGTAGGATAAGGACGTGTAAAATAAGATGAAACTAAGGCGAGGATTTATGCAAAGGATTGGACGAGAGGGATGGGAGGATGGAAAATATGCATTGGATAATGGATAGGGTATTGGAAGAATTGGGCTTTAGTGGATGGAAATGAAGGCAAGATCGACATTGGCACACACCTTGAGGGGTGATGGATTGATGGAGGACAAATGGATCTCAGATTGTGAGATTTGGATGGAGGAATAGCTTGGGATTTTGGGACATAAGGGCCCAAAATGGATGAAGGAGGTGATGGAAAAATAGACTTGGAAGGTTTGGATGGAGGAATAGCAATTTTGGATGCCAAGTTTGATGTTTCTCTTTGTGCTTCAAGGAGCTTCTTAGGGATCCACATGGTTTTTGATTTTTCATGCTTTTGTGGTTCCTTGGAGTGCATTGCTTGCACAAGGGATTTAGGAACCCATATAGATTTTGACTTTGCTTTATTTTGCTCAGTGGGCCTTTGTGGCCTTTTGTATTTTTCTTTTTCTTTATAGATCATATTTTTCTTTGCTTTGACATGTCGATTAGATTGGACATGTTGATCCTTGAATACATGTGGATTGCTAGACTTATGATGCTTATACTTGGCATCCAAATTGCTTGGAAGAGGGAATGAATGTCGGTGTGGATGGGAATGATATGGAGGCCTGTGGGATGGATGGAAGGTTCTCCAAGATGTGTGCCTTTTCTGATGTTGCATAGGAGATGGAGGGATATAGGGACCTAGAATGGATGGAAGCGATGATGGGGAAGGTGGACATTTGGATTTTGACTTTGAAGGGATACCAACGCCTTGAGTGTGAGCTTTGTAGCCATGAACATTAGTATACTCTTTGATATGGAAGGGCTCTTGCTCATGAAGGTCTACACCTTTGCCTTTATCGATATCTTGACTAGAAGACGCGAGTTTATTATGAGGTGGATATGATATGAGAGAACTAATGAGATCTTGAATTGGATCGGATTGCACCAAAGTGGAAGAACCCATTATGCATGTAGGGGGTTCATGAACATCTTGCACTGACACGTTAGAATCATGAGGGGTATCAGGATCATGAGGGGGACTAGGATCATGTAGTGGACATGGTTCGATGATAGGCTCTTCAAGAGATGGAATGGGAGGAATAATGGGATCATCACAAGAAATGTGATCTTGGAATGTATATGGAGTATTAGGACGTGGAGATGGAGGAACAAGTGGATCTTGTGGAGGATTTAAAGGAATAATTTGATCTTGACAAGGAGGAAGATCATTGGAATCTTCTTTAAAGGTGCTTTGCTCTTGACTTTCAATGGGATCATCGGAAAGAATGGAAGGGATATCTTGATCTTTCTGAGGAAGTGGAATATCAATGGGATTTGAAAGGACATTGTGTTCATGAAATGGAAGGGGATCATTTGGGATTGGATGAACTGGGATATCTTGATCTTGCTCGAGGAATGGAGTGTCAATAGGACTTTGGATATGATGGACAAGAATAGGAGAATCATCATGAGTTTCTGGGAAGATGGGGTCCTGGTCCACAATTGGATGGGATGATAAGGTTTTGGGATCTTGATCTTGATATGTTTCAAGACACATTTCTTCATGCTCTAAACTATCCTCTTGACATGGAGTTAGACTTTGAATATGCATGGGGGATTTTGGCAAGGGATTAATGCTTTGGCATGAAGGAAAGGCAATTTGAACATTTGTAAGATCAGACATTCCAATCGTAAAGCTTTCTTGCATCTTAGATTTGGGTCCACTTTTTGGTATTCGAGGAATCACTTCTTGTTGAGGGACACCTGTCATCAACATTTGTGTGGCCTTCATTTGATCTGGTGTTAAAGGTGTTGCATTAAACAATGGATTGTTTATTGTTTTGAATGTGGACTTTTGAGGAATAGTCACTGTCAATGCCTTTGAAGCACGTTTACTCATCAAGGTGGGTTGGGTTTCTTGTTGCACATGTTCTTCATTTGGATGCGGAGAGAAACCTAACAACTCACCACCTTGTTTTTGCACATTAATTTGCTTACTTGAGGAGGTCACATTACTCATCATGTCAAGATATTTTTGTGGGAACCTCTTAAAGAGCTTATTCAAGAATTTATCCATCTTTTTTGTCAACTTTGGATCCTTAAGGTACATGACAACATCATCAGAGACATCAAAATCTGATGAAGAATCTGGTAAAATATTTGGATTTGTTTCTTGCTGAATGCCTTGATCTGAACTAAATCCTTGTGAGAGAGTTTGTTCTTCATACAATGTTTGTATTTCATGTTGCAAGCTGGACTGATTCCAATTGAAAGGTGCACTTCCTCGTGGAGTTGGTGGGACACTCCCTTGTCCTGGTTTCATCGGTACAAACAGTGGTCCATCTAATGGTGGTGGTCCAAGTTGAACTGTTCCATATGGTGGTAGAGATGTGTTTGATGAACCTTCAACTTGCATTGTTTGACTAGTTCGAAACTGCGAATTTGCTATGTTATCCATGGGTTGATACATTGGTTCACTCATCTTCTTAGATCTTGATCTTGTCTCAACAGGCATGTCACTTATGCAAATGCAATTTTTTTTGGAATTTTTCAAAGACAATATATGATATGTAACTAAATGCAAACTAAATATGTGAAAATGCAATCTATGTTTTTGGTTGTTTTTGAAGATTTTGACAAACTTTTGAAATGCAAATCTAAAAGAGACCCTTAGGAAATTGAAATGATGTCTAGACCTCAAAGGACAAAAGGACCAAGTGACAAAGGACAAGATGACAATGTCTCCCCTATATGCTTGGATACTAAGCTAGGTTTGACGAAATGATATTGATGACAAAAAGACAAAAGGTTTGATAAGGTCTAGACTTCCTAACAATGACTTAGGGTTTATCAAAGATTTGGATTACTCAAGTATGACAAAACCTAGTTTTTGAGACTATATGCAAAAGGACAACTGCTATGATATGGTGATGACCTAAGCTTAATGAAGAGACTTAGGATATGCAAATGCAAATGTATGACAATGTCAACCTAAGGTTTAATTATGAAATGATATTACTCTTATGCAAGAGGACATATGCAAATGGATGACTTTTATTGACATGCAAAAGAAGTATGACTTAGGTGAAACCTAAACTTGATACTTGACAATGAACTTGCAAAATGCAAACTAGGATGAACCTAAATGCAAGTGACATAAGAGTTGAGACAATTTTTTGACCAATGTTGGACAACCATGCTTGAAGTATGATCTTTGAATCTTGTTGAATGTTTGTTGGATGAATGTCTTTGGTGTTTAATCTTGTTTTAATCAATGTGTTTTGCTTTTGAAATGGGATAACATTCAACTTTTGACAATCAAAGAATACAAGATGTTATAACTTAGACTCAAGACAATCATGCTCATTTCCACATTCCCTAGGGTAGGCAAAGACATTAGGTACTTGAGAGGTAGACTCATTATGGGATTCAAGGAGAATACATAGATGCTTGACCCCATGGGCTCCCCTCCACAGCACTCACTTCTCAGGGCAGCCAAGCATCAGTCCCCATGGAATCTCCCCATGGCGAACTTAGTATCTCTTCCAAGTATCCGAATTTGTCCTTCTCAAGCAACTAGAAGGGTTTTTGGCCTATAAAAACAAGGTGTTTAGTAAGGATTTCTGTTAAGCGTTACTCCTTGATGTCATGCAAGCATGATTGAGACATTAAGCCCATCAAGATACCAAACAAATGTAGTCGCGCAAGCACGATTTAGACCAAGAGGCCCTACTTAGATGTTGATATGAGAAAGAGTCCAAGGGTCATCATTTCCCAAGTAACTGCAATTCCCACGTAACACTTCCTTCAAAGCTTTCGCCCATCAGGTATTTTTTTATAGTGAGTTAGAATGCCAAGGAATTCTAGCCGTACTCACTTTGGGTCATTCCCTTCTCACGATTATCACTTGCTTGCTAAAGCAAAGTGGTCGGGAAGGCAGGCCCTCTAATGGAGACAAACAATCAACAAGACAAGCATGGTATCGAAGATCTGGATTTCTGATCACCCTATGAAGGATGAGAGCATACTCTCCTACTCCAATGTCATACTCAACAAACAAAGCAAACAAGGGTTCATTTCCAACCTATTAAAAAAATCACTAAGTGTCTAATTAGAAAACTCAAACACACAATTTGGTTGTTTCTCCAAGGCAACCTGCAAAACACATGTCAGAAGTTTGATTTGTTGTCTTTGACCATCGAATCTGCATAACACATGTTAGTAATTTGATTTTTAGTCTTTGTCATGTGTACGCCAAGATCCTACACAAATAATTAATACCAAAATCCAAAGCACAGATGATCTGATTTACGAAAACTATCAAAATTTCAGTCCACTTCGAGAAGGCATAACTTTCTCATCCTAGCTCCGAATTACAAACCGTTTGATGCATTAGAAAGGTATTCAAATAATCTAGAACCAAATTTTGGAAACATCAATGATCTCTCATCATGTTTCCGGGCACCATATTTGTCCACAAATGCACCGAAGACCCTCAAAATTGCAATTTACTAAAACATATAAAAATTTTCAAGTAAAAACTGCATTTTTCACCTCTGATCTGGACTTTACACAGGCGCAGAAGTCATGACATAGGTGCAAGATGTCTGACACAAGTGCAGAATGTCTTGACACAGGTGCAAGACTCTTCAACACAGGTGCAAGATGCTTTACACAGGCGCAGAAGTGTCCAGAATGCACTGCACGGCCCTGTTTTTGGGTTCTTTGACCTGCAAATCAACTTAGAAGCACTCCAAAATACAGTAAGATGGTTAGAAGGTTAGTATTCACGTCGGGTTCACCATTTAATGTCGCATAAGAAATTAGGATTCATCACAAGATAAGTAGATCAATCAAAACACTAAACAATCAAAGCAATATCATGAGAACACTCATTGAAATGAACCTAATTCTAAAGCACATTCAATAGAGGCACAAAAACAAAGCATTTAAAAGAAAATGTCATGCAAACCATATGCTTCTTCCATGCAGCTCCATTGTTGTTCTTTCCTCTTCAATGGGTTTGTGGATCTCACCTACAAGTGCTCTCACAATTGAAAGCAAAAAGCTCAAGATTACTAGAACGAAAATTCAGTAGTTTGTTAGCAATTTAGAATTCATGAAGTGATTGAAGGGATTTGATTTGATTGAAAATCATCCAATTTATAGAAGAATTGGATAAGTGACAAGATTAGCATGATGCAATTCAAATGGAAATTGCAAATCAATATGACAAATTATGACAAATTATGCACTTTCAATGCACAATTTGATTGATTGATAATTGATGACAAATTATGACACATTCTATGTCAAATTGATTAATTATCAATTATGACAATTTATGACAAATTGAAATGTCATTCCCATAGAATTAGGAGATGAAATAGGAGGGAAAAGAAATTAGAAATTTGAAAAATTAGAAAAATTGAAATTGATGAAAATTAGGAATTAGAAATTGATGGAAATTAGAATTTAGTGAATTAGTGAATTAATTAATAATTTTTCATTTATTAATCAATTCACAAAGAGGAATAATTAGCCAATTAAATAAAGATTTAATTGTAATGAGAAGACTTAGGATAAATAAGTAATTTATTTAATCCTAAAGGAAGAAATGACAAATTAGGTTAAATGAATAAATCATAAAACCCTAGAAGACGAATTAGAAATGTGAAAATGACAATTAGGTCTTGATTGAAGATAATTAATGTCATGATTTTGAATTGATAAATGATCAATGCAACAAAATGATTTGATAAATGCGCCAATTGACGAGGAACAATGACAAATTGATCCAAATTGACATAATTGAGACAGACAATGATCGATAGCGAAATAATCACAAAATGACAAAATTGACAAGAGGACGAGGATCTACAAAAAAATGAATCGCAAGATGACAAGATCGAACATGACAACGATCGATGACAAATCGATCGTAAAATGACAAGATTAAAGGATTGATGATAAATCGACAAGATTGATAAGAGGACAAAACCCTAATTAGGATTGACGATGTCCAAAATGATAAGATTGATGATAAGATTGACAAGATTGCTAGGAGGACAAAACCCTAATTAGGATTGACGATGTCCAAAATGATGACAAATGAATACGCACATTGATGCGACAGAGTAAAATTGATCAAAATCATGACTGGATAATGTTGTCGACAAGACCAAATTCAAAGACAAGATGATTGAAGAATGTAGAAGAATGACTCAATGTTTGCAAATGATAAAGACCAAGTGCGTGACATAGGAGAAATGTTAATGCGACTCAAAAACCTAAAATGAGGCAATGCGCAAATGTTAAAGTATGACCTCGCAAGCGTTTGACCATTTTTAGGTGTCTACAGGTATTATAAGGCATGTCATGCAACCTAGGGGGTCTATCTTGTCTGTTAGAATGAGGCTTATCATTTTTATTTACCTTGGCAGTCAGATCCTTCATAGCAATAACCAACTTTTCTATCTTGTCTTCCTCCTTAGCAGCTTTCCTAGGTTGCTATTTTGTTTCTTGCCATAACCTACCATCTGTTCTCCTTCCTAACTTCCCAGATGCCTTTCTATTGCTTTCCACATTAATGGCAATCCTAAATGCATCCCTTAGGTTATGTGGATTTTTATCCCTTAAGATATAGGCCATTTTAGAATCAAATTCATTATAATAGGTGTTCAAACACATGTTATCATCTAACCTCATCACCTGATATAATCTATGCATGGCCTTTTGAAATCTAGCATTGAAATTGGTGACCATTTCATTATCAGATTTTCTAATGTTATTAAATTCATTGAGCATGAAGCTCACATTTGTTTTGTCACCATATTGTTCTTGAAAACAATTCTTAAAGTCCTCCCATGACCCAATGCTATTAACTGGAAGACCTCTGTACCAATCTCTTGCATCATCAACCAGGGACTAAACAAACAATTTCATTATAACATCTTCATCCACTATCTCATAATAATTTATTAGGTCCCCAAAAGATTTTAAATGTTCCTCAGCACTAATTGCATTATTTCTAGTAAACTTATGGAGTATGTCCCTTAACTCAGTAGGAACATGGTTGGGATATCCTGGGATCCCATCAAAGAACAACTGTCTATACTACTCCAAGTTGATAGGTCTCCTTTGAAAAGGATTAGCAACATTATTGTTTCCCATGTTCATTCTAGCTTTTGGAATTGGGGACTGAGATATTTGGCTATGCTGATTGTTCATAGGGATTTGACTAACTATTGCTATATTAGTAGGCACAGTAGGCTGAATTTTAATCGAAGGAAGGGAAATTTGTTGAGGATCAGGCTTACTAAGTGTAGACGTCTAAAACTAGTCAACGCTTGCAGAGTCATACTTTAACATTTGTGCATTGCCTTATTTTAGGGTTTTTGCGTCGTATTAAAATTTCTCCTATGATTCGCACTTGGTCTTTATCATTTGTGAGCATCGAGTCTTTCTTCTACATTTCTTCATTTGCCTCACTTTCGATTTTGGTCTTGTCGATAACAAACTTCAGTCATGATTTTGATCGATCTTATTCTATCGCATCAATGTGCGTGCTCATTTGTCATATTTGGACATCATCAATCCTAATTAGGGTTTTGTCCTCTTATCAATCTTGTCATCATGCGATCGATTTGTCATCGATCGTCGTCATTTTCAATCTTGTCATCTTGCGATAGATTTGTCATCGATCGTGGTCATTTTCAATCTTGTCGTCTTGTGATCGATTTTTCATCGATCATGGTCATTTTCAATCTTGTCATTTTGCAATCTATTTTGTCATCGATCCTTGTCTTCTTGTCAATTTTGTCATTCTGCGATCAATTTGTCATCGATCGTCATCTTTCTCAATCATGTCAATTTGGATCAATTAGTCATTGTTCCTCGTCAATTGGCGCATTTATCAATCAAATCACTTATCAGCATTGGTCATTTATCAATTCAAAATCAAATCAAATTGATATGAATTATCTTTTGTCAAGACCTAATTATCGTCCTTGCATTTCTAATTCATCTTCTAGGGTTTCATGATTTATTCATTTAACCTTGTTTGTCATTTATCCCTCTAGGTTAAATAGTTTATTTATCCTAAGTCTTCTCATCGCAATTAAATGTTCATTTAATTGGCTAATTAATTCCTCCCTCTTTGTGAATTAATTAATAAATGAAAAATTGTTAATTAATTCACTTAATTCCTAATTTCCTCATTTTATAATTTTCCTAATTCCTAATTTCCTCATTTTCTAATTTCCTAATTTTTAAATTCATCTAATTTCAATTTTCTCCTATATTTCTCCTAATTTCATGGGAATGACATAGCAAATTTGTCATAATTTGTCATAATTGACAATCAATCAATTTTGACATAGAAATTTGTCATAATTTTGTCAAAATTATCAATCAATCAATTTTGCATAGAAAGTGCAAATTTGTCATAATTTGTCATGTTTTGTCATTCTTGATTTGCAATTTCCATTCGAATCTCTTCATGCTAATCTTGTCTTTTCTCCAATTTGTCAATAAATTGGATGAATTTCTTCAATCAAAGCCCCTGGTCCCTGGTCCCTAGTCGAATCAATCACGCTTCTAGTATTCTTGCGCTATTGTCTTGTCTACTTGCTTTCACATCATGCTTATGCACTAGTAGGTGAGATCCACAACAAAGCTATTTGAAGGAGAAAGAAGGACAATGGAGCCACATGAAGGAGACATCTGCATTTGGTTTGCTTAGTTTTCAATCTTGAATTCTTGTCTTCATGTTTTCATTGAATGTAATTAGGATTTATCATTGCAATTGAGTTTTTGTGATTGAACTAGGCTATTGTTTATGTTGCTTTGATGGTTTCTGAATTCCTTTCCACATAAATTGGTGAACCCGATGTGAACTAACCCCTTAATCATGTTTTGAGTGCTTTTGAGCTGTTTGCAGGTGAAAAAATCAAGAAATAGAGCAACTCAGAGCTTTCTGGACACTCCTGCGCCTGTGTCAAGGCATTCTGTGCCTATGTCAAAGGGATCTACGCCTGTGTCAATGCATTCTGTGCCTGTGTAAAAAAAAATAAAATAAAATAAAAAAAATAAAAAAAATTGGGTTTTCATTCTGTTTCTGCATTCTGGTTTTCTTTGGTACTAATCCTCTATGCAACACCTTGGCATTACACATGAAAAAGACAAAAAATGAAACTACTAACACATTTTATGTAGGTTTTTTAGTCAAGGACTAAACAAATTAAACTTTTGACTTGGTGATTTTGCAGGTTGCCTTATACTCCAACTAAACTTTGTGTTTGTAATTCATAATTAGGCACCTAGTATGATTTCTAAGTAGGATGGAATGAACATGTGTTTGCTTTGATTGTTGAGTTTTACATTGGAGTAGGAGAGTATGCTCTCATCCTTCTTAGGGTGATCAAAAATCCAGATCTTCAATACCATTCTCATGGCTCGGATTGTTTGTTACCTTTAGAGGGCCTACCTTCCCGACCATTTGCTTTCTTTTGCAAGCAAGTGACAATCGTGAGAAGGGAACAACCCAAAGTGAGCATAGCTAGAGTACGCTGGCATTCTAACTCACTATAAATAAATACCTGATGGGCAAAAGCTTTGAAGGAAGGGTTACGTGGGAATTGCAGTTACTTGGGAAGTGATGACCCTTGAACTCTTTCTCATATCAACATCTAAGTAGGACCTCATGGTCTAAATTGTGCTTGCGCGACTACATTTGTTTAGTATCTTGGTGGGCTTAATGTCTCAATCACCCTTGCGTGACACCAAGGAGTAATGCTTAACAGAAATCCTTACTAAACACCTTGTATTTAGAGGCCAAAAATCCTTCTAGTTGCTTGAGAAGGACAAGTTTGGATACTTGGAAGAGATACTAAGTTTGCCATGGGGAGATTTCCATGGGGACTGATGCTTGGCTGCCCTGAGAAGTGAGTGCCATGGAGGGGAACCTGTGGGGTCAAGCATCTATGTATTCTCCTTGAATCTCATAATGAGTCTACCTCTCAAGTACCTACTGTCCTTGCCATCCATAAGAAATGTGTGAATGAGCATGATTTTCTTGAGTCTAAGTTGAAGTATCTTGTCTTCTTTGCTTGTCAAAAGTTGAGTTGTGTCTCATTTCAAAAACAAGACAAATTGATTCAAAACAAGGTTAAACACAAGAGTATTTCATTCAACAAAGTTCAAAAAACCTTCAAACATGGTTGTCAAACATTTTTCAAAATCTTGTCTCAGCATTCATGTCACCTAGGTCCCTTAGGTTAGGTTTCACCTAAGTCACTGTCAAGTACCAAGGTTAGGTTTCACCTAGGTCATACTCCTTTCACATATCAATAAGGGTCATTCATTTGCATGTGTCCTCTTGCATTAGAGTAATACCATTTCATAATTCAACTTTAGGTTGACATTGTCATACATTTGCATTTGCATACACTAGGTCCCTTCAATAAGCTTAGGTCATTATCATATCATATTAGGGTCACTTGCATAGTAATTGTCCGTTAGCATATAGTGTCAAAACTAGGTTTTGTCATACTTGAGTAATCCAAATCTTTGATAAACCCTAAGTCATTGTTAGGAATTCTAGACCTTATCAAACCTTTTCTCTTTTTGTCATCATTGTCATTTGGTCAAACCTAGCTTAGTATCCAAGCATATAGGGGAGACATTGTCATTTTGTCCTTTTGTCACTTGGTCCTTTTGTCCTTTGAGGTCTAGACATCATTTCCATTTCCTAAGGGTCTCTTTCTTAGATTTGCATTCCAAAAAGTTTGTCAAAATCTTGAAAAAACAACCAAAAAAATAGCTTGCATTCTTGCCATAGATTCCATTTTCATTTATTTAGGTTGCATTTAGTTGCATATCATACATCATCCTTTTAAAATAAAAAATCCCAAAAACATTGCATAGTGACATGTCTATTGAAACAAGGTTTCAAGCACCAATGATGCAACAAAGTTTGACGTATCAACTAACAATGCAATCGAATTTTAATCCAAGGCAATCACAATTATATCCAACCCAACAACAAGGCAATATTGATCAAACTTTTTATGATGAAACAAGTCTCCAAATACAAAAACTAGAGGAGAAGCTAGCTCAAGAAAATGAGATTTTGGAACAAAGAGTGAAAAACATTGAGAAGAATAGATCACAAATGTCCAAAATGTTTTGAAAATTTCCAGGTCGAAATCCAAAGATTGAGCCAATTGATGTAAGATCTCTTCTTGAACGATTAGACATACCAGCTCTCCTCTCCCAAATAGAGATGATGAAACAATTTCAAGAAAAGAGACAACATCAATTTCAACATTATGTGCCTCCACAACAAGAACAAGAAGGTGTTTACTATGAATCAAATTTTCAACCAATACAACCAATGGCTCAACCAATTGTTCAACATATACAACCAATACAACCAATGGTCCAATTTCAACAATATGTCCAACCAACTATACAATGTCCACAATTGGTTCAACCAATGGTGGAATATCAATGTCAACAACCACAACCAAACATTCAAAAACAAAGGTTGCAGCACACACCAACCCAAGTTTCAAACATGTCAGAACAATTGAACCAAGTCCAATATCAAAACATGACACTAGACCAGAACCAACTCCTTGCCAAACAAGTTCAAATTTCAAATACAACCATGTCAAAACCTCAAAAGAAAGGTGGCTTTATTGCAATGCTCTTAAGGAAATTACCAAGTGAGTTCTTTGAAGAAGATCAAGATAATACAATTATGTCTAGCAATGCCTCATCCCCCCACAAAAAAATTGACTCTCCAGTGGCATCTATCCCTACACCTTTAGAAGTTTCACAAGAACCTTCTATATTGTCCTCATCAAACAATACACCCAAGGATGCAATTATCCAAGGGCTATCCATAATTGATTGCCACGATAATCCAGTTCATGATGCACATCCTTGTCATGTTTCAGAAATACAAGACCCAATGCCACCATGCACTTTATTGCCATTACCTGTTGTAGAAGACCCCATTCGAAGTCCCTCTTCCTCATGTTCAAGCATTGATTCCTTGCCAGAATCCATCACAAATGTTCAAAGTGCATTTCCTTCATGCCAAAGCATTGATCCCTTGCCAAAATCCCCCATGTATATCCAAAGTCCAACCTCATGTCAAGAGGATAGTTTAGAGCATGAAGAAACGTGTCTTGAAATAGATCAAGATCAAAATCCTGAAACCTTATCATCCCATCCAATTGTTGACTAGGACCCCATGTTCCTAGACACTCATGATGATTCCCCTATTCTTGTCCATCATATCCAAAGTCCTATTGACACTCCATTCCCCGAGAAAGATCAAGATATCCCAGTCCATCCAATCCCAAATGATCCCCTTCCATTCCAAGAACACATTGTCCTTTCAAATCCCATTGACATTCCAGATATCCCTTCCATCCTTTCCAATGATCCCATTGAAAGTCAAGAGCAAAGCAACTTTAAAGAGGATTCAAATGATCTTCCTCCTTGTCAAGATAAAATTATTCCTTTTCTTCCTCCATCTCCTTGTCTTAATGCTCCATATACACTCCAAGATCGCATTTCTTTTGATGATCCCATTATTTCTCCCATTCCATCTCTTGAAGAACTTGTCATTGAACCATGTCCACTACACAATCCTAGTCCCCCTCATGATCCTAATCCCCCTCATGATTCTAACGTGTCAGTGCAAGATGTTCATGAACCCTCGACATGCATAATGGGTTCTTCCACTTTGGTGCAATCCGATCCACTTCAAGATCTCATTATTTCTCTCCACCTCATAATGGACTCACGTCTTCTTCCCAAAGAAAAGAGTACCCTACAAGTCAAGATATTCATAAAGGCAAAGGAGTAGATCTTCATAAGCAAGAATTCCTTCATGTTAAAGAAAATATTAAAGGTCATGGCCTTAGTGAAATTCCTCAAGATGTGGGTACCCCTACTAAATCCAACATCCCTTCAAAATCCAAGCATACACCTTCCCCATCATACTTTCCATCCATCTTAGGTCCTTATATCCCTTCATCCTCTATGCAAGGTCAGCAAAACCACACATCATTGAGTAAATTTTGTCAATCCAAAAGAAGTCCATTTCATTCATATCCATCCATGCATTCCTTTCCCCCTCCAAGCAATTTGGATGCCAAGTATAAACATCATAAGTCTAGCAATCCACATGTATTCAAGGATCAACATGTCCAATATAATCGACATGTCAAAACAAAGAACAATATCATCTATAAAGAAAAAGAAATATCCAAAAGGCCACAAAGGCCCACTGAGAAAAATAAAGCAAAGTCAAAATATATATGGGTTCCTAAATCACTTGTGCAAGCAGTGCACTCCAAGGAACCACAAAAGCATGAGAAATCAAAAACCATGTGGATCCCTAAGTGGCTCCTTGAAGCACAAAAGCCTAAAGAAACATCAAAATTGGCATCCAAAGTTGCTAATCCTCCATCCAACCCTGTCAAATTTGTTCCTCCATCACCTTCTTTATCCATTTTGGTCCCTTATGTCCGCAAATCCCTAGCTATTCCTTCATCAAAATCTCCATATCCAAAACCCATTTTTCCTCCATCAGTCCATCACCCCTCAAGGTGTGTGCCAATGTCGATCTTGCCAACATTCCTATCCACTCAAGCACAATTCTTCCAACACCCTATCCATTATTCACTACATAGTTTCCATCCTTCGATCCCTTTGATCTCATCCTTTTCATAAATCCTTGCCTTAGTTTCATCTCATATTCCATATCCTTATCCTACCAACATCTTTGAGCATACTTTTAAAGGTCATGGTCCATTTTTTTTCAAGGCTACTATCCAAACAAAAAGACGCTTGAGTCCTTCTTCCATCCCCTATCATGTGTCCATCTTCTATTGAAAAAGTCAAAATACAAAATTGAAAAAAAAAAAAATTCAAAAAAAAGAAAAAAAAAAAGAAAGAAAAAAGTAAAACAAAAATAATTTGTCCACTGGTGAAAACCTGGCAAACAGGCACCTTGGGCAAGTACCATGATGAAAACCTGGCAAATAGGCGTCATGCGTAATTTATGAACTTCTTGCACACCACACTTGGGGGCAGGTTTTATCCTATCATATCCTTTTGTCCTTCATTGTTCCACTATCCTATCGAACCCCTGTCATTACCCCTCCATTATCCTATTGTCCCTCATGTCCATTTTCCCTTTACACCTTTGATACTGACAAAGCTGAGGATAGTCATGAGCATCACGCATCTTGTTTGCAGCTTTTAGTCCATCATAGCTTTTGGTCATTTATCCATTTGCTTATTACAACCTTTCATCCATATTCCCTAGCTTATTGCAACTTTCTGCCACTATCCCTTAGCCTACCCCGACCTTCAGTCCATGTCCCTTACCCATTCTTGGTCTTGCTTATCCTATCCATATCTTATCACTATCCATACACTCTTTTTCATTCCTCAATCTTGATATGACATAAGGATGCAAAATTTAAACATGGTTCCAAAAACCTCTTGACATGTCCCTCATTCCATGTTCTTGCTTTACATTGTCATATCCAATCTTTTGTCCCATCACACAATAGCCCTTGAAAATTGCATCCATATTGTCTCCATGATAAAAGGCCTTTGTCTTCCCTCTATCCACCAACATTTTAGAAAGCCTATTATTCACCTGTCATATTCCTTGCCTTGCTAGACACTGGGGGCAAAATCATAAAAAAATGAAAAATGTCCTGAAAAAATCATAAAAAATTGAAAAATGTCCTGAAAAAATCATAAAAATAAAAAAAATGTCCTGAAATAAATCCCTAAAAAGTCAAATAAATTCCTGAAAAAATGAACAAAAAATTTGTAAAAACTTGAAAAGAAAAAAAACAAAACAATATCCCCTTTGTGCATAGACAGATCACTGAGCATCCCTTCAACGACACTCAATCACACATTGTCCTTTAATGCAATCACGTATTCACAGATGAACTTTTTCAATCAAACCAGACATTCAAACTGATCAAAATTGTCTTATCAATCGAACATCAACATTAATATCATTCGTCCTTGGCACACTATCATGGGTCTTATATAGGGTGTGGTATACTCGAAACCAGACTGTGTCTTGTCTTAGACAGGGTACCGCATGTCCTGAAACTAGACAACATGATCATCCTATCAACACTTTCAACTTTTGACAATGAAGATCAAGATGTTTGTTTGACTTGTTGGAATTAGAGTCTTATCATTTATTGATTTATCTCCGATCATGTTCCTATGTTGCTCGATGATGTCACTGAGTGATTTAGAGTAACCAAGATGGTTCATGGTCTCTTTCTTTTTTGTTGTGATTACTGTTTGTGGAATGTTTGTTACAAACTCGAGCAACTATATCATTGGGTGTCTGTGATAAGTACGTTCGCTTTGTGAACGTCGCACATACCTCGACCCTTGATGTATGCACCCTATGATGCTTCACTCATTCCTTGTGTGCGATGTGTCTGTCTTTCGTAAAAAGGGTTGTGTTTCAGCTCTGGCCTTCAATGCCATGATGCTCTGCATCCTCTTTCCTACAATAAATAAAGGTTCTCACCTACTTATGTGCATTTGTGAAAGCAAGTTTTCCTTCATCTCTAACTGTCCTCTATTTAATTTCTTCTTACTAACATTTCTTCCGTCAGTCTAGTCGTGGTCTTTTACGCCTTCCAATGCTTGTCCTTTGTGCATCCGGTCTCCGATTCTCAGTTTGTTTTCTTCTATCATGTTCTATTATTCTTATCGATCAATTGGCCTCTTTTCTGGACATTTTCGGCCAATTCCTCGAGGGGGCATGCATATGTCATTGTCATTGTCTGGGGCATTTTCATTATTGTTCTTTGAAACAACGCTTAAAATCGCATTGTCTCAAAGAGGGGCAAAATGTAGACATCTAAAACTGGTCAACGCTTGTGGAGTTGTACTTTAACATTTGCACATTGCCTTATTTTAGGGTTTTTGCATCGCATTAACATTTCTCCTATGATTCACACTTGGTCTTTATCATTTGCGAGCATCGAGTCTTTCTTCTGCATTTCTTCATTTACCTCGCTTTCAATTTTGGTCTTGCCGATAACAAACTTCAGTCATGATTTTGATCGATCTTATCCTGTCGCATCAATGTGCGTGCTCATTTGTCATATTTGGACATCGTCAATCCTAATTAGGGTTTTGTCCTCTTATCAATCTTGTCATCATGCGATCGATTTGTCATCGATCATCGTCGTTTTCAATCATGTCCTCTTGTGATCGATTTGTCATCGATTGTGGTCATTTTCAATCTTGTCATCTTGTGATCGATTTGTCATCGATCGTGGTCATTTTCAATCTCATCATTTTGCAATCTATTTTGTCATCGATCCTTGTCTTCTTGTCAATTTTGTCATTCTGCGATCAATTTGTCATCGATCGTCGTCTTTCTCAATCATGTCAATTTGGATCAATTAGTCATTGTTCCTCGTCAATTGGCGCATTTATCAATCAAATCGCTTATCAGCATTGGTCATTTATCAATTCAAAATCAAATCGAATCGATATCAATTATCTTTTGTCAAGACCTAATTGTCGTCCTTGCATTTCTAATTCATCTTCTAGGGTTTCATGATTTATTCATTTAACCTTGTTTGTCATTTCTCCCTCTAGGTTAAATAGTTTATTTATCCTAAGTCTTCTCATCGCAATTAAATGTTCATTTAATTGGCTAATTAATTCCTCCCTCTTTGTGAATTAATTAATAAATGAAAAATTGTTAATTAATTCACTTAATTCCTAATTTCCTCATTTTCTAATTTTCCTAATTCCTAATTTCCTCATTTTCTAATTTCCTAATTTCTAAATTCCTCTAATTTCATGGGAATGACATAGCAAATTTGTCATAATTTGTCATAATTGACAATCAATCAATTTTGACATAGAAATTTGTCATAATTTTGTCAAAATTATCAATCAATCAATTTTACATAGAAAGTGCAAATTTGTCATAATTTGTCATGTTTTGTCATTCTTGATTTGCAATTTCCATTCGAATCTCTTCATGCTAATCTTTTCTTTTCTCCAATTTGTCTATAAATTGGATGAATTTCTTCAGTCAAAGCCCCTGGTCCCTGGTCGAATCAATCATGCTTCTAGTATTCTTGTGCTATCGTCTTGTCTACTTGCTTTCACATCATGCTTATGCACTAGTAGGTGAGATCCACAAACAAAGCTATTTGAAGGAGAAAGAAGGACAATGGAGCCACATGAAGGAGACACCTACATTTGGTTTGCTTAGTTTTCAATCTTGAATGTCTTGTTTTCATGTTTTCATTGAGTGTAATTAGGATTGGTCATTGCAATTGAGTTTTCATGATCGAACTAGGCTAATGTTTATATTGCTTTGATGATTTCCACATTTCCTATGTACATTAATTGGTGAACCTGACATGAACTAACCCCTTTACTATTTTTTTGAGTGCTTTTGAGCTGATTTGCAGGTAAAAAATCAAGAAACAGGGCACTTCAGAGCTTTTAGATAAACAAAACAACACAATATCCCCTTTGTGCATAAGATAGATCACTGAGCATCCCTCCAACGACACGCAATCACATACTGCGCTTTAATGAAAATCATGCATTCACAGATGAACTTTTTCAATCAAACCAGACATTCAAATTGAACACAATTGTCTTCTCGATCGAACGTCAGCATCAATATCATTCATCCTTGGCACATTATCATGAGTCTTATACAAGGTGTGGTATACTTGAAACCAAACTATGTCTTGTCTTAGACAGGGTACCGCATTCCCTGAAACCAGACAGCATGATTGTCCTATCAACACTTTCAACTTTTGAAAATGAAGATCAAGATGTTTTTTTGACTTGTTGGAATTAGCGAGTCTTATCATTTACTGATTTCTCTTCGATTGTGTTCCTATGTTGCTCGATGATGTCACTGAGTGATTTAGAGTGACCGGGATGGTTCATGGTCCCTTTCTTTTTTGTTGTGATTGTTGTTTGTCTGCAATGTGTCTCTCTTTTGCAAAAAGGGTTTCATTTCAGCTCTGGCCTTCAATGCCATGATGCTATGCATCCATTTTGCTACATTAAATAAAGGTTCTCACCTACAAAGTGCATTACTGAAAGCAAGTTTTTTTTCTTCATCTCTAACTGTCCTCTGTCTCATTTCTTCTTACTAACATTTCTTCCATCAGTTCAGATAGTCAGTTTGGTCTAGTGCTCTGATTTCCCCAAACACAGATGATGCATCCTACATTCATTGGTTAGTACATTTGCATCACATCGACCATCATATCAAGCATTTTATCCATTTCATATTATAAATGCATCGAAAACACATCAAAATGTATCCATACATATTCCACAATAAACAGTGCATAAGACATCCATGCATGGAAAATAACATAAGTCATAACGCATTGCATCCCATCATATTGATGCATATCATATCATATATCAAAATAATATCAGAGTACAAAATTGGACTGTCTGTCCTAAGTATGGCCCATAGGCTGACTACAAAATGTCCAACTACATCTGTCTCTATCCTAAGGAGCACATGCCTCTGTCACTGGGTGCTCCCTCTATCCTCCTCATCCCTACCATGTCTCAAGGATGATGTCCCTCCTATCCAAGGTCTTGGTTGTGGTGGTCTCATAGGTCCACTCACCCCCATGCTGCTCACTGACCTCCGAGAGCGTGCCCTGCTCTCTATCCTCGATCGTGCCCGATATGACACTGCTCACTGCTATGGTGGAACTGCACTCTCATATAGTGTCTTCCAATGGTGTATCTCCTCTCCGGTCTCTACCAACATCTGTGCCATCTCCCATGCACTGGCATCCCTAATCGACCCAATATACTCAGTGACTCTGTTCTTCTCGATGTGCCTGAGCTATTGTTGTATCTTGAGCCACTGTAAGTCTGGCTATCTCTACTCTGAACTGATCATGCTCTATCCTCAAGATGGCATTTTGTCTCTCTCTCATGTCGCAATATGATCATGCTGACTCGCTATGGTAGCCCTACACATCTCCATCTCCTCTATCCTAGTTGTCTCCAGCTCTATGGGTATATCCTGCAATGACTCCTGATCGGCTGAATCTGGCTCATAATCATCATCCCCCTCATCATCTCTGTCCTCATCATCCCTCTCATCCTCCTCCCCGTCCTAGTCCTCATCTCTATCCTCATCATCTCCTTCTTCCTCTCTTGTACATGGGAAGTCCTCTTGTCTCCTCGGATCCAGAGCAGGCATATTGTTTGTCACCCCTCAAGGTGATGCTATTCCCAAGTCCTACAAAATAACTTTTCATTGTACCAATAACATTGTAGAGTATGAAGCACTGGTCACAGGACTCTGAGTAGCGGTCCACTGGAACATCACACATTTACAAGTCTATGTAGATTCTTAGTTAGTCATCCGTCAAGTGAATGATGACTACAAGACAAAAGATGAAAAGCTTATTCCCTACAAGCATATGGTAGATTTCTTCAAGACAAAATTCACGGCTATCCATTTCAGTCAAGTTCCAAGAATGCAAAACAAGTCGACAGATGTGATGGCTAGGATTGCTTCCATGTTAAATATGCCCCACAATATGGAATATTGTGAATTTTTGGTCGAACAATTGCTTGTCCCTTCTTTTGACATTCCGATAGCAGATGTGATGTGCATTCTTGTTGGTCCTAACTCCCCGTGGTACAATGATGTATATCAATACTTGAAATCCCAAACCTTACCACCTAACCTTTCTGCTAACCAACACCGAGCCTTCATCTGACAAACAGCCAAATATGTCATCATTGCCGATACCCTTTACCGTCATTCCTTTGACCATACCCTCCTTAGGTGTTTGGATTCTAATGAAGCACAAATAGCTTTACACGAGGTTCACGATGGTATATGTGGGGGCCATTTCAATGGTCTGAGCTTAGCCAAAAAGTTGATTCGTGCTGGGTATTATTGGCCCACTCTGGAAAAAGATGTTCATGATTTTGTTAAGAAGCGCTACAAATGCCAGATCCATGGAAATTACATTCATGTACTAGCCCAAGAGATTCATTCTATTATATCTCTGTGGCCCTTTTCTCAATGGGGATTGGATCTTATTGGCAAGATTCACCCGACATCTGCAAATGGACAAAAGTTTATCATTACAGCCATAGATTATTTTACAAAATAGATCGAGGCTATCCCCATGACCTATATCACTGGTGTGCAAATTTCAAAATTCCTATTGAATTATATCATATGCAGATATGGGGTTCCCCTTGCCATAGTCATAGATAATGGTCGTCCCTTCAAGAATAAAGATGTCAAGGAACTCTGTGAAAAGTTTCATATCCAACACCGTTTCTCTAGTCCATATTATCCATAGGGTAATGGTCAAGCCAAAGCATCAAATAAAACCATTATCAAGATCCTGAAAAAGGTTGTCAATGATGCTGGTCGAGATTGGCATGTACAGTTGAATCCAGCACTATGGGCTTCTCGCACACCTACTGGTGCAACACCTTATTCCTTGGTGTATGGTGTGGAAGCCATTTTACCCTTGGAAGTGGAGATTCCTTCTTTGCATGTTTCCTTGCAACATCTGATTGATGATGAGATGCACAGAGTCTCTCGGTTGCATCAGCTTGAGATGTTAGATGAGAAGCATCAGACAACTCCGACACATTTGCAAGCATATCAAAACCGTCTCCGTCGCTCTTATAATAAGAAGGTCAAAGGAAGACACTTCGAAGTGGGAGATCTAGTTTTAAAGGCAAACCCCAAGAATATACAATCTACTGACATCATCAAAGGCAAGTTTGAACCTAATTGGGTTGGGCCTTTCATAGTGACTGCAGCCTATGGCTCGGGGGCATATCAGCTTACCATCCCAGAAGGTGAACCTTTGTCTGATCCTGTAAATAGCATACACCTTTGCAAGTACTGGGCATAATTTTCTATCAGCACTTCTTCAAGTATGATCTTGAAAAAATACAAAAAAATCAAAAAAATCAAAAAATACAAAAAAAAATCAAAAAATACAAAAATACAAAAAAATTCAAAAGATCAAAAAATACAAAAAAAAAGTGAAAAACAAAGGAAAAGAACAAAAAAGTAAAGAAAAATAATTCACCCTCTAGTGAAAACCTGGCAAACAGGTGCTTTGGGCAAGTACCATGGTGAAAACCTGGCAAACAGGCGCCATGTGTAAAATCGATCATTGCTCCATCATCTATCCTAACCTCTAGCTATGCTTTCTCTCTAAAGGTTTATCAGGTCTATCCTTGTCCTGACCCAATGTTCTGTTTCAAGCCTGTAATTGGTCAGCATCATTGTCTTGCATACTCCATTTCTTGTGCATATGTTTCAGTCCTGGCCTCTATATATCTCTTTCAGATGTGCATTGGGTGTGTTCCCCTTGTCCTGATCAATCATTGGAACTTTTAAATTTAAAATGTCCTGAAAAAATCACAAAAAATCGAAAAAAGTCCTAAAAAAATCCAAATAAATCAAATAAATGTCTCAAAAAAAATCTCTAAAAAATCAAATAATGTCCTGAAAAAATCCCTAAAAATCAACTAATGTCCTGAAGAAACTCCAAATCCAAAAATAAGCATTTTGCATTTTGTCAAGAAATGGTACCCTTTGTCCATAGACAGATGGATGAGGATACCTCCAATGACATGCAATCACACATTGTGCTTTAATGAAATCATGCGTTAACAGATGAAATTTTCAATCAAACCAAGCATTCAAATTGATCAACAATGTCTTATCAATCGAACATCAGCATCAACATTATCTGTCCTTGTCACATTATCATGGGTCTTATACAGGGTGTGGTATACTCAAAACCAAACTGTGTCTTGTCTTAGACGGGGTACCGCATGTCCTGAAACTAGACAACATGATCGTCCTATCAACACTTTCAACTTTTGACAATGAAGATCAAGATGTTTGTTTGACTTGTTGGAATTAGCGTGTCTTATCATTTATTGATTTATCTTCGATCATGTTCCTATGTTGGTCGATGATGTCACTGAGTGATTTAGAGTGACCGAGATGGTTCATGGTCTCTTTTTTGTTATGTTTGTTGTTTGTGGAATGTTTGTCACAAACTGGGGCAACTATATCATTGGGTGTCTAAGATAAGTACGTTCTCTTTGTGAATGCCACACATACCTCAACCCTTGATGTAGACACCCTAGGATGCTTCACTCATTCCTTGTGTGCGATGTGTTTGTCTTTTGCAAAAGGGGTTGTGTTCTAGCTCTGGCCTTCAATGCCATGATGCTCTGCATCCGCTTTGCTACAATAAATAAAGGTTCTCACTTACTTATGTGCATATGTGAAAACAATTTTTCCTTCATCTCTAACTATCCTCTGTCTAATTTCTTCTTACTAACATTTCTTCTGTCAGTCTTGGCAGTCTGTTCGAACCTATCATTTTCTATCATTCTTATTGATCAATTGGCCTCTTTTCTAGATATTTCTGGCCAATTCCTCGAAGGGGCATGCATATGTCATCGTTATTGTCTGGGGCATTTTTCATTATTGTTCTTTGAAACAACGCTTAGAATCACATTGTCTCAAAGAGGGGCAAAATGTAGACGTCTAAAAATGGTCAGCGCTTGCGAGTCATACTTTAACATTTGCGCATTGCCTTATTTTAGGGTTTTTGCATCGCATTAACATTTCTCCTATGTTGCGCACTTGGTCTTTATCATTTGCGAGCATCGAGTCCTTCTTCTGCATTCCTCATTTTTCTCACTTTTGAATTAGGTCTTGTCGATAGGAATCTTCAGTCATGATTTTGGTCGATCCTTGTCCTTGTCAATCTTGTCATTTTGAGATCGATTCGTCATCGATCCTTGTCCTCTTCAATCGTGTCAATCTGGATTGATTAGTCATTGTTCCTCGTCAATTGGTGCCTATCAATTTGATCAAATTATCAATCAAAGCATTTATCAACATTGGTCCTTTGTCAGTCAGATCCATGATCAAATCGACCCTACATCAATTATCTTTTGTCAAGACCTAATTGTCATCCTTGCATTTCTAATTTATCTTCTAGGGTTTTATGATTTATTCATTTAATCTTGTTTGTCATTTTCCCTCTAGGTTAAATAATTTATTTATTTATCCTAAGTCTTCTTGTCACAATTAAATATTTATTTAATTGGCTAACTAATTCCTCCTCTCTTTGTGAATTAATTAATGAATGAAAAATTATTAATTAATTTTCCAATTTACTAATTTCTTCTAATTCCTAATTTCCTAATTTTCTAATTTCCTAATTTCCAATTCATCTAATTTTCTATTTTTTCTAATATTTCTCCTAATTTCATGGGAATGACATTTCAATTTGTCATAATTTGTCATAATTGACAATCAATCAATTTTGACATAGAAATTTGTCATAATTTTGTCAAAATTATCACTCAATCAATTTTGCATAGAAAGTGCAAATTTGTCATAATTTGTCATGTTTGTCATTCTTGATTTGCAATTTCCATTCAAATCAAATTCATGCTAATCTTGTCTTTTCTCCAATTTGTCTATAAATTGGATGAATTTCTTCAATCAAGGTCCTTGGTCGAATCAATCACGCTTCTAGTATTCTTGCACTATCGTCTTGTCTACTTGCTTTCACATCATGCTTATGCACTAGTAGGTGAGATCCACAACAAAGCTATTTGAAGGAGAAATAAGGACAATGGAGCCACATGAAAGAGACATCTGCATTTGGTTTGCTTAGTTTTCAATCTTGAATGTCTTATCTTCATGTTTTCATTGAATGTAATTAGGATTTATCATTGTAATTTAGTTTTCATGATTGAGCTAGGCTAATTCTTATTTGCTTTGATGATTTCTAGATTCCTTAAATGACACATCATGGGGATATAGGATTTCACGCTTCTAGTATTCTTGCGCTATCGTCTTGTCTACTTGCTTTCACATCATGCTTATGCACTAGTAGGTGAGATCCACAAACAAAGCTATTTGAAGGAGAAAGAAGGACAATGGAGCCACATGAAGGAGACATCTACATTTGGTTTGCTTAGTTTTCAATCTTGAATGTCTTGTCTTCATGTTTTCATTGAATGTAATTAGGATTTATCATTGCAATTTAGTTTTCGTGATTGAACTAGGCTATTGTTTATATTGCTTTGATGATTTCCACATTTCCTATCTACACTAAGATCTTCTGATGGAAAAATGATAGGGGGATCTTTTAGGTAACTAATTTTTCTTTTGACTTCTTGATTAGTTGCATCCAACTCAGCTTTCTCTAGCTCCATTTATAGATCCTCCTTTTCCTTCCTCATTCTTTCCATCTCTCTCTCATGTGTTGATAGCCTATGAGAAATCTCTTCTGTATTTCTAGATCCAGTTCTATCATCCACCCATTTATGTTTCCCTTTATCAACATTATTCCTAGGAGGTTGTGAATCACTAGGCATTTCCCTATTTTGTTGGACTACTGACCTATATGTTGGCTTGGCCTTAGGGATCAGAATTTCTTTGATCACAGGGACTTCCTCAACACTCTTTTCCTTTTCCTTAGCCAATACTTCAAGATCAGCTATATGTCTAAGAAGCCTATCTCTCTCCATTAGTTTTTCTTTGAATTCCTTCTCCTTATTTGCTTCCTTTTGGGCTCTTAAAGAGATTAAGTGGTGAACCCTCCTATTTAAATCTTCTATTTCTTGTGACACTTTATCTTCATCAGGGAAATTCTCCTCAGAGTTAGATATATTGACTTGATCTATATCAATCAAGCTGATATTTCCATCAATTGTTCTAGGAACAGAATGTCTGATTGCATTTGAACTAGTCCTATCTCTCATAGACACACTAACATGAGATATATCTTGATTTAAAGCATGAGCATTATCTATATTTCCAAACAATCCAGAATGGAAACCTAATATATCATGTTCAGAATCTCTAGAAGAAGAATTAGACTTTGCATAAACAGGTCGATCAGGTATCTTACCGGTATTATTATTCTTTTGCACCCAAGTAGCATTTGATGGTTAGTGAAGCACTGACCTCTTCTGACCTCTTCATGATTGTTCGGGCAAACCTTCTTGCAAAGTTTCACGAGGATGCTTCTTCATGAATGATCTGGTGTTTTTTCCTCCTTGCATTATGCTTGTCTTCCTTTTAGAATTTTATGTATTTCACAAGGACTGGTTCCAAGATAACAGAGTCGCCACCCACAAGACTATGGGAATTATGAAAACAAGCTTAGAATAAAACATTGCACAACTTCAGACCAAATCAAATATCAACAGAAAATAGAGGGAACTTCCAAAAGGGACCTCCAGACACCACTGCTATATTTACCGAAGCACCAATTAATTCCACAAACACACAATGATTTTTCCTTATAAATCTAAGCACAAATCTGTGTCTGGATCCTTATTGTGACTCTCTCCAGCAGAGTCACCACTTTTGTTGTTCTCAAAATCTGATTCACCTTTAAAATCCTTATAATGATATGATAACTCTATATGCAGAAGAGAGATTAAAGAGAAGGAAACTTTTAGTACAACATATGACAAGGTTTGATTAACCTTCTACACTTTGAACTTATCCAAAGTTCAGGCGGGTATACCTTTGTGAACTGAATTCACACTTTTAAAAGATAAATCCACAACAAACCAGTCCGAAAACCAGTGGATCTAATCACCTTAAAACTAACTGAAACAAAGGAATGAAAATTGTACTCATGTTTAGTATTGACCCACAAGATATGTAATAGACAACCTTGATCTACACCAGTGCCTTATCCAAGGTCACAGAGTCATCTAAGTTCAAACAACACTTCCACAATCAAATATCTCTACATATTCCATCAGTTTGGCTTCTGCAGATCCCTATACATGCCTGACACACATAAGAATTTATTCATATCAAACTAAACTGTGTTCATCAAAATTCAAAGTGTCCCACAAAGAATTTACTGGTAGAAATGATTCCTGCGTATTTAATTCCCCTCCTGAAGAGAAAAGATAAGAAACATATCTACTGAAAGTTGCCTTACAACCCATATTCAAATGAAATAACCCTAGATTACTCAGAACGAAATAGTAAACACTTGCAAACATACTTGAAGACAACACGAAGTTTAAACTCAAAACCAATGGTCTATATATTGATATTTTCTTCAAAAAAGTGTATTACAAAAACCTTTGAATATTCTCCATTAAAACTTGGAAAAACTCAAATAAATTTCTACAACGTTTTCTTACAATTCCTTGCGATCCTTTTTTTCTAGTCCTGGTATCCATTTATAACAATATGGATGCACACATAGCTTCAGAATTTCCTAGGAGAGTTTTTTACAATCATTACTTCTTAAGAAGAAGTTACAAAACCTTTTACAAATGTGGTTACAAGTCTCTTTCAACATCTGTGGCTTCTTCCTCTTGTTGTTCTATTGCAACATTTTCTAATTTCTCCACATGAAGCACTGCATACTTTCTTTTCCATTTTTCTCTTTCACAATATCCATTCCACTTGCAAAATAGTCACCACCTTTGAACAAAAATAAATGCATAAGGAGGGAGTACCATACAAAAGGCCTATCCACTTTCCCATTCTTTATTCCTATTATTCCTTCATGGATGGCATCAGTGATATATGAAGCATAATCAAAGGTCACTACCAAAGAGGGGTTCAAAATGTGAGCAATCATTAGCATGTAATGAGTTGGCATATTTGCCTCAGCATCTTCTCCTAGAATTTGGCAGTGTGACCAATATAATCCTTTGGCATGATTGGGTCATAGTTGTGTACAATCTGAGTTAGGAGATCCACTGTGAGGCCTCACCTCGACTCAGTCTGACATTCAGTGGATTTTATATTTAGACTATGATGGATACTTTATTTTGATGCTTTTTGAGACTTAGAACTTATAAGATTTCAGGATTTTGATAACATTGCTATGATTTGGTGATTTAATTATATGCTTTATGAGATAGAACACTACATGATTGTTAGATAGGATGATATTGCAATGATAGATGTCGTTATTGAATTTGCAGGACTTTACTCTAAATATAGAACTGTGATGTATGTTTAGTTTATGTGAATTGGGATGAAATTGCCTATGTGAATTTGCTTGATAAAAGATGTATTCAATCTGTGCAGATGAAAATTGTATGCAAGTAATGATGTGTATTGTTATATTATTGAATTATATTATATATGGATATTTGGAAGTACTAATGTGTAAATTGAGATGTGCAGGAAATTTACCATGTGACCATGGAAAATTACGGAGAATCAAACCTAGACTTATGTATGTTCGTAAGCCAGGGTTTGTCTATTTGGAGAGACAACACCCCATTTGTGTTGTATTTTATTCGTAACAGTATATGCTGCATGAGTGTTAAGTGTTATTTAAATTTATTGTGTAAAAACCACAAGAGACAATTTCATGTTTTATTTTTGTAAAAGTGTTTTATTTGTGTCACTTGACACATGTGTGGATTTAAATTTAAATGTTTTATTTTGTCTCTTGGTGGGAAAGTGTTTAATTATAGTTCTTCTTAAATAAAATAATGTGGTCATAAATACTTTGGGAATATAATATTTGGGGTGGTCAACTTATGTTTGACCCGAAAAATAAACTTTAGAGGGGTTTAAAATGGGTTAAATGAACACCTAGGGGTAGTTTAATAGGGTTTCCTAAAGCCCATAAGGTATACCTAGGGGTTAGGGGTAATTTTAAGCAAGTTTTTACTTTATAATGATCTTTTTAACGCTTTAAAAATTGGCTTTTTTGAGTTGTGCGAAATTTGAAAATTTAGAAGTTAAATCTAATTTAGATTTTTCTTATTCGAATGGGAGTCTTTTTGCATTTTTGCTTTCTTTCCCTTTTGGTTTTTAGAAACTTGTGAGAACTCAGAGAGTGAGCTTCTTAAGCAAGATTTTGAGATTTTGAGGGTAATCACCAACTCTCCATTTTTGGAGACAAGAGAAATTTTCAAAAGAAAATAATGTTATGGAATAGAAAAATTGATTAAGGGTAGAAGGAAAAAGATTCATGGATTGGGCAGCTCTTCATCAAATATCATAATACCTTTGGGCAGATTAAGGTTGGTTTCAGTTATTCATTATAATGTCTTCTTCTTGCTTATGTCTGGAAGTTTGTTGGTGTAAGAAATTTTATCTATATTCTACTTGATGAAAAATAGGAGTTTATTTTTGTTGAAAGATCCTAAGTATTTAAAAAAAAAAAGTTTTAAGTAATTATTTTATTAGAGGAAAAATCACTGAATCCATTTATTCTAGAGAAGTATATTGTATTTCCTAAAATGTATTTCTAAATTGTATTTCTAATTAGTGTTGATTAAAAAGCTTATCAATAGATTTTGCTTCATTCTTTTATCAGCAATTAAAACCAAGTAAACAAAAAAAAGGCCTAATTCTATATATATATATATATATATATATATATATATATATATATATATATATATATATATATATATATATATATATATATATATATATATATATATATATATATATATATATATATATATATATATTTGAATTAACATAATGCTTTTCCTTTGTTATTTTAGTATAAAATTTTTGCATGTAAATCTTATTTAAAATATATGTATATATATTGGTATATTTTCACCCTTATAACTTTATGATTATAAATTTATATAAATATAAATATATATATATATAAATATATATATATATATATATATATAAATATATATATATATATATATATATAAATATAAAATATATATAAAAAAAAAAAAATTAAAAAAAGGGGAAATTTGGGTTCCACGCGGACCCCACTGTGTGTACGCACAGTGAGGGCCGCGCGGCGCCCACTGTGTGAACACACAATGCGGGCCGCTCGGCTCCCACTGTGTGGACACACAGTGGACGGCTGCGGCCGCCATTGTGTGGCCACACAGTGGTGTGAGCCGCTAGCGGCGCCCACTGTGTGGACACACAGTGGTGCCGCGGCGCCCACTATGCGCCCACACAGTGGCGCCTCGGCCCTCCCCGTCGCCTTCTTCGAACCTGCAACAAAAATGGCCGCCGCCTTGGGGTTTCGGCCCTGTAAAAAAAATACTCAGTGATAAACAAAAAATGGATTAAACCCTAGCCCGGGTAGGGCTAGGGTAAATGAAATAAAATATTATGATAGTTTTCAGAGTTATTAATATGTGTCAAAAAAAATATAAAACCCTAATTAGGGTTGGGAAGCAGATTAACTATTATCTTGGGGAGATAATTCTAAATGGATTAAAAATAATGTAAAATTATATATATATATATATATATATATATATATTTATATATTTAAATATAAATATATATATATAAATATATATATTCTGGTTATAAATTGGAGTAATTTTTTAATAAAGTTTTAAATATTTAAATGTTTTTTTTTTATATAGAGTTTTAAACATTTAAATACCTCTGTAGGATTACTCATAGGAAGTAAAAAGGGAAGTGAAATATATAAATTATAAGAAGTAAGCCTAGCCTTTATAATTTTAAATGTATTTAATGTAATAAATACTTAATTTTGTCCCGGGTAATTTAATTAGAGTATTTAAATTTTAAATTGGATGTTTAGACTATGTGTCTTATTGGGAATTGAATTAAATTTCCTCTCCTATTTTCTTTAACGTGATGGATTTAATAAACCTAATGACTAGGTATCTCATAGAGATAAAATTAAACCAGATAGCTTTCCGCAAATAAAATTAAACAAAATTTCGATGCTTGGTTCTTTTCAGAATTAGCTCGAGTATAATTATGGAAGTTTCAATAACGCTTGTCCTGTGAGTGAACTTTTTAATTAATTTGTATTTTTAAAAAAAAAAAAATTGTTCTGTTTTTGCCCTAAATTTTGGGCATGACATTTTGGTATCAGAGCGAGGTTTCCACACTAGGAACCTTACTCACTTACGTTTTGCCTTAGAATATTTAAAATTATTTTGTTAAATTGATTTTTGAATTTAATTGAATTTAATTCTAAAAGAAATAAATTAATTGTTTTGCCTTATTTCCTCTTAGGATGCCTTCGACGACGCGACAAGCTCGCAAGCATGGACGGGGTCCTAGACGTGTGCGCATAGCACGCGATGAGGTAGAGAGGGAGGCATCGGTTCCAGAGGAGAACCCAGAAGCACCTCCCGAATAGCCAAATGAACCTAACCGAGACCTCTTAGCAGCCATTCAGAATCTTATTGGCATTGTTCAAGAAAGGATCCCAACAGAGAACCCTCAGGTTAGGAGTCATGACTCTGGGAGTCATAGATCTGTTGATAGAGAATGAAGCAGGAGCCCAGCTCCGATTCCTATAGAGAGTCAGGGTGGTAATGAGCCAGAGTCAGTGCATATGCCAGGACCACCTCCAGCAGTGGAACCAGTTTATTTTGAGAGAGGTCGTCGAGATCCAGGGGATCTCATTAGGGAGGTCATGCGCCTCCAACCACCATCCTTCGGAGGTTCTAAAGATGGAGTAGAGGCCGAGGCATGGCTTTTGAGTCTTGAGAGGTGCTTTGTGTTGTGTTTTTATGAGAGCAACTTGAAAGCACGTGTTGCAGTTCATCTACTGAGAGGGACAGCCTCCACCTAGTGGAGACAGGAAGAGTACAAATGCGGATTAGTTCCTGATACACTCACTTGGGAGATATTCACAGAAAGGTTCCGTGAGAGGTACCTATCAGAACACTTCAGGCAGCGTCGTATAAATGAATTTCACGATCTCCAACAAAAAGGCTTGTCAGTAACCCAGTATGAGAGTAAATTCTTTGAGTTGTTGCCATATGTAGATTATCTTAAGGATGAGAAACTTCTTGTAAACCACTTCATCAGGAGATTAAATGCCGGTATAGCCGGTCCTGTTAGGATGTCCGCCCCAGAGAGCCTTCGGGTTGCTGTAGAAAAGGCACTGATTGCCGAGGAAATTCAGGTTAGACCACAGGACAATAGGGATCGGTTTCAGAACCAAAATCCCGCATCTCAGACTTATGGATTCTAGAAACCACATTGGAAAGGGAACAATTGAAATTCTCAGGGGTTCTCCAAACCCCCTCCTCCACAACAGACACCACAGAACCAGAGGCAGAAGCCTCCACAGTATCAGTAGGGCTCCAAGCCCAAATAGTGGCAGACTCAGGGACAGAAACGTGATCAGAGAGCACCGAGGCAGTACACACAGCCAACGGGGACTCAGCAGTCCTCCAGGGGTGGGTACAACGGATACAGTAGGACAGGAGGTCAGGCATTCTCTAGGCCTCAGGGTGCCCAGTTCCAGGCATGGGGTGCTTTCTTTACATGTGGAGCCATGGGGCATATGGCGAGGGATTTCCCTCAGGGACAGGTAGCAGGGAGTCAGCGGATGGCCGCTTCAGAGCCGACAGTTGGTGATATGGGCAGGTCCCATAGAGTATTCGCAGCGGTTGACAACCGCCAGGCTAAGCATTAGGCCACGGTTATCGAATCTACAGGTATAATCAAAGGTAACAATGTATCTATTTTGTTTGATTCAGGAGCTACTGACTCCTTTATATCTCCATTGGTTGTGGAGCGTTGCGGGCTAGTGGCAACTAGACAGGGTGTCAGTTGGGAAGTGGAATTAGCTTCAGGGGCTAGAGTGTCAGTGGAATTAGAGGTAGACCTTAGAGTGACTCCACTTGGATCTTACGGAATCGTACTTGGCATGGATTGGCTTTATGCCCACAGAGCCAAGATGGATTGCCGCCTAAAAAAGATCGAGTGTGAGGATGATCATGGTTTGCCCATAGTTATCACCGAGATTCAGAGGCCCGTGTCTCTTCGTATGATCTCCGCAATGCAGCTTAAGCGGAGCATGCGGAAGGGATGTCAGCTTTTTGCTATCACTATCAGTGACAGAGGGGAAGAGGAGGAAAAAGAAACATCGCTCGATGACCATCCTATCCTTAAGGGATATATAGATGTATTTCCTTCAGAGTTACTAGGAATGCCTCCCCGCAGAGAGATTGATTTTCATATAGACCTAGTACCAGGAGCTGAGCCAGTTTCCAGAGCACCTTATAGAATGACCACAAATGAGCTTAATGAACTTAAAATTCAACTCGAGGAACTTCTTGAGAAGGGTCATATCCGTCCTAGCGTATCCCCATGGGGTGCACCAGTCATCTTCATTAAGAAGAAGGATGGATCTCTCCGATTGTGTATGGATTATGGGTAGCTAAATCAAGTAACCATCAAGAACTGATATCCTTTGCCCAGAATTGATGATTTATTTGACCAGCTTCAGGGTGCCAAAGTCTTTTCCAAAATAGATCTGAAGTCAGGATACCATCAGTTGAGAATAGTGCAAAGTGATATCCACAAGACCGCATTTCGCACTAGATATGGTCACTATGAGTTTACCGTAGTCCCCTTCGGACTTATGAATGCCCCAACAGTTTTTATGAGCCTCATGAATGGGGTGTTCCGTACCTTTCTGGACCATTTTGTTATTGTGTTCCTCGATGATATACTGATATATTCTCGGAATGAGAAGGAGCATGAGGAGCACCTGAAACAGGTATTGCAGTGTTTGTGGGATAACCAGTTGTTTGGCAGCCTATCGAAGTGTGTTTTCTTTTGGTCTGAGGTCAAGTACCTTGGGCATGTTATTTCCGGTGATGGGATCTTAGTTGACCCATCAAAGATTAGGGCTATTATGGATTGGCCAGCGCCTACCAGTGTGACAGAGGTCAGGAGTTTCATGGGTTTAGCAGGGTATTACCGACGTTTTGTCGAGGGTTTCTCCAGAGTCGCACACCCTATTACTTCTCTTCAGCGTAAAGGGAAGAAATTTGAGTGGACAGAGAAGTGCGAGAATTCCTTTTAGGAACTCAAGAAGGCACTTACTAGCGCTCCTATCCTTGTTGTACCAGATCCTTCAGCTGACTTCATGGTTTGTACAGATGCTTCCCTAGAGGGTTTAGGGGCAGTTCTTATGCAGGATGGTAGGGCCATAGCTTTCGAGTCTAGGAAACTTAAGACTCATGAACTTAAATCCCACTCACGACCTTGAGCTCGCAACAGTAGTGCATGCACTTGTGAGGTGGAGACACTTCCTTTTAGGACATCACTTCGAGCTGCATTCAGATCATCAGAGTCTTTAGTACATCTTTACTTAGTCGAACCTTAATGCACATCAGAGGAGATGGATGGAGTTCTTGTGTGAATATGATTTTGACGTTCACTACATCAAAGGAAAGGAAAATGTAGTTGTAGATGCCTTGAGTAGGAGACGTCACGAGGTTTACACCATATCCATGGGCACAGACTTGAGAGACCGTATACTTCGGCACTTGCTAGAGGATGAATGGTATGCAGAGGTTTGTCAGGTAGTACGTTCGTAGGTTACTCTAGAAGGGAAATATGTGGATTATTCTTTGGAGTCCGATAGACTATTACACCACAGAGGGTGCATTTATGTACCTTCCTCCAGAGGGTTGCGAGAGTTCATTGTCACGGAAGCTCATAGAGCTCCTTATGCAGCGCATCCTGGGGTTAAGAAGTTGCATGCTGACTTGAGGCAGTTGTATCATTGGCCGGGAATGCGGCAGCTCATTGCTGAGATAGTAGCTCAATGTCTCGAGTGTCAGAGGGTAAAGGTGGAGCACCGCCATCCAGGTGGGTTGCTTCAGTCTCATGCTATACCAGAGTGGAAGTGGGATACTATATCCATGGATTTCATCATTGGTCTCCCTATGTCTTCTCGTCGCCATGATGCTATCTTGGTGACAGTTGACAAGTTGACCAAAGTAGCTCACTTTTCACCAGTTCGTACTACATTCACAGCTCCAGCAGTAGCACAGGTGTTCTTGCGAGACATTGTTAGACTACATGGTGTACCCCGCAAGATTATTTCTGATAGGGATTCTCTTTTCACTTCTTCCTTTTGGAAGTCATTGCAGGCAGCTATGGGCACTAAGCTCAATTTCAGTACAGCCTATCACCCGGAGATAGATGGTCAGACAGAGAGGGTCAATCAGGTGTTAGAGGATATGCTTCGTATGTACGTCATGGATCATCAGACCTGGTGGGAGGAGTATCTTCCCTTAGTGGAGTTTGCCTATAACAATGGGCATCACACTTCTTTGGGGATGCCACCCTATCAGGCATTATACGACAGGCCTTGCAGGACGCCCTTGAGTTGGGATTGCATAGAGGATAGAGTTGCTATTGGTCCTGAGTTAGTTCGGGATATGGAACAGTAGGTGGATTTGATTAGGCAGCATCTCAGAGAGGCTTAGGATATACAGAAGAAATATGCCGATGCAAAGAGGATAGATCGTAGCTACTTGGTTGGAGACAGAGTTTTCTTGAGAGTGCGACCGCATAAGAGTCCAATCCGTTATGGAAAGGGTTCTAAGCTCGCACCTCGCTTTGTAGGACCTTTTGAGATTCTGGAGAGGATAGGCCCAGTTGCCTACCGTTTAGCTTTGCCACCTAGCCTGTCACGCATCCGCGATGTGTTTCATGTTTCAGTTTTGAGAAAGTATATCTATGACAAGTCTCACATTTTAGATTGGGATGCCTTGCAGGTGGAGTCGGATGGGCAGCTAGCTTTGGAGCCCATTCACATTTTGGCACACCGGACATTGGCCCTTCTAGGTCGAGAGCTAGACTAGGTTAGGGTCCAGTGGGATTGTTATGATGAGGTTACGGCTTCATGGGAGGATGCAGCACGTATGAGATTAGAGTACCCCCACCTCTTTGATGAACTCCAGGAGGAAGTTCATGCCTAGAGGGGGAGGATGTGAGGCCTCACCTCGACTCAGTCTAACATTCAGTGGATTTTATATTTAGACTATGATGGATACTTTATTTTGATGCTTTTTGAGACTTAGAACTTATATGATTTCTTGATTTGGATAACATTGCTATGATTTGGTGATTTACTTATATGCTTTATGAGATAGAACACTACATGATTGTTAGATAGGATGATATTGCAATGATAGATGTCGTTATTGAATTTGCAGGACTTTACTCTGAATATAGAACTATGATGTATGTTTAGTTTATGTGAATTGGGATGAAATTGCTTATGTGAATTTGCTTGATAAAAGATGTATTCAATCTGTGCAGATGAAAATTGTATGCAAGTAATGATGTGTATTGTTATATTATTGAATTATATTATATATGGATATTTGGAAGTACTAATGTGTAAATTGAGATGCGCAGGAAATTTACCATGTGACCATGGAAAATTACGGAGAATCAAACCTAGACTTATGTATGTTCGTAAGCCAGGGTTTGTCTATTTGAAGAGACAACACCCGTTTGTGTTGCATTTTATTCGTAACAGTATATATTGCATGAGTGTTAAGTGTTATTTAAATTTATTGTGTAAAAACCACAAGAGACAATTTCATGTTTTATTTTTGTAAAAGTGTTTTATTTGTGTCACTTGACACATGTGTGGATTTAAATTTAAATGTTTATTTTGTCTCTTGGTGGGAAAGTGTTTAATTATAGTTCTTCTTAAATAAAATAATGTGTTGTCATAAATACTTTGGGAATATAATATTTGGGGTGGTCAACTTATGTTTGACCCGCAAATAAACTTCAGAGGGGTTTAAAATGGGTTAAATGAACACCTAGGGGTAGTTTAATAGGGTTTCCTAAAGCCCATAAGGTATACCTAGGGGTTAGGGGTAATTTTAGGCAAGTTTCTACTTTATAATGATCTTTTTAACGCTTTAAAAATTGGCTTTTTTGAGTTGTGCGAAAATTGAAAATTTAGAAGTTAAATCTAATTTAGATTTTTCTTATTCGAATGGGAGTCTTTTTGCATTTTTGCTTTCTTTCCCTTTTGGTTTTTAGAAACTAGTGAGAACTCAGAGAGTGAGCTTCTTAAGCAAGATTTTGAGATTTTGAGGGTAATCACCCACTATCCATTTTTGGAGACGAGAAATTTTGAAAAGAAAATAATGTTATGGAATAGAAAAATTGATTAAGGGTAGAAGAAAAAAGATTCGTGGATTGGGCAGCTCTTCATCAAATATCATAATACCTTTGGGTAGATTAAGGTTGGTTTTAGTTATTCATTATAATGTCTTCTTCTTGCTTATGTCTGGAAGTTTGTTGGTGTAAGAAATCTGTGTTCTTGAATGTTTTTGTTGAAAAATCTTTTGGTATTTTTGCATTATGATTTGTGTTGTGTTTTGGGAGTTTCCTCAAGACCTCTTACTCTTGGGAGAGAAGAGGATCTTGTGGGTGGTAGCAGTGACAACCCTCGAGTGAGAGAATCTCTTTTGAGAGCGATCACAAGGGATCTTTGTGTGACCCTTGTTGCATGGCCTGTTTGTGCAATGGGGGTCATAAGGAGGAATATAAGGCTAGAATGCCTTTGGGGGGCATAAGGAATAAGGGGTTGAGATTCTTGATATAATTATTGTGCCATGAGGTGGCTTCTTGTTTATTTCATACTTGCAGTTCTCCTCAGGGTATTGGTCCACTACCACCCTTTGAAAAGATCATCACCAAAGTGTGGTGCTGTGAAGCCAAGTTGGGAGTGTATTTGAAAATCTGTATGTATTTGCCTTTTATGTGTTTGCCTATTTGTTACCTGTCTAGGAATTGGTTCTCCGAGCTCGGGGGTGGCTACCAGTTAGCCTAGGCTTGGAGGTGAGCACTCCGTGGTCATATTTGTGTTTTTTATTATGCAGGAAAGTCAGGAGAAAGAGAATAGGAACCATGAAAAGACACAGAAGATTATTGTTGAAGATACTTAAATCCAGTTGCAAATATTTGCTTAAATTTGTTATAGAAGTATGCCTCATTCATAGAAAAGAGAAGCAAGTTGTAATTCTTGAAAATAGACTTGAGTTTTATTGTTGTAGCTAAGCAAAGAAACATCCTGTAAATATGCAGAATATCTTAGAGTTGTAAAAGCTTGTTTTATTTCTACTTCTGATTTTTTTTTTTAGAAAAAGAAAAGCCACTTTGAGTTGCATGCAAAAGCTTCTTTTGTATTATGAAAAAAAAAAAATAGTTTCCAATTAAATTTTATCTATATTCTACTTGATGAAAAATAGGAGTTTATTTTTGCTAAAAGATCCTAAGTATTTTAAAAAAAAAAGTTTTAAGTAATTATTTTATTACAGGAAAAATCACTGAATCCATTTATTCTAGAGAAGTATATTGTATTTCCTAAAATGTATTTCTAAATTGTATTTCTAATTAGTGTTGATTAAAAAGCTTATCAATAGATTTTGCTTCATTCTTTTATCAGCAATTAAAACCAAGTAAACAAAAAAAAGGCCTAATTCTATATATATATATATATATATATATATATGAATTAACATAATGCTTTTCCTTTGTTATTTTAGTATAAAATTTTTGCATGTAAATCTTATTTAAAAATATATATATATATATATATATATATATATATATATATATTGGTATATTTTCACCCTTATAACTTTATGATTATAAATTTATATAAATATAAATATATATATATATAAATATATATATATATATAAATATATATATATATATATATTTATATAAAATATATATTTTTAAAAAAAAAATTAAAAAAAAAGGGGAAATTTGGGTTCCACGCGGACCCCACTGTGTGTACGCACAGTGAGGGCCGCGCAGCGCCCACTGTGTGAACACACAGTGCGGGCCGCTCGGCTCCCACTGTGTGGACACACAGTGGATGGCCGCGGCCGCCACTATGTGGCCACACAGTGGTGTGAGCCGCTAGCGACGCCCACTGTGTGGACACACAGTGGTGCCGCGGCGCCCACTGTGCGCCCACACAGTGGCGCCTCGGCCCTCCCTGTCGCCTTCTTTGAACCTGCAACAAAAATGGCCGCCGCCTTGGGGTTTCGGCCCTGTAAAAAAAAATACTCAGTGATAAACAAAAAAGGATTAAACCCTAGCCCAGGTAGGGCTAAGGTAAATGAAATAAAATATTATGATAGTTTTCAGAGTTATTAATATGTGTCAAAAAAAATATAAAACCCTAATTAGGGTTGGGAAGCAGATTAACTATTATCTTGGGGAGATAATTCTAAATGGATTAAAAATAATGTAAAATTATATATATATATATATATATATATATTTATATATTTAAATATATATATATATATATATATATATATATATATATATATATATATATTTATATATATATATATATATATATATATATTTATATATTTAAATATATATATATATATATATATATATATATATATATATATATATATTCTGGTTATAAATTGGAGTAAGTTTTTTATAAAGTTTTAAATATTTAAATGTTTTTTTTTAATATAGAGTTTTAAACATTTAAATACCTCCGTAGGATTACTCATAGGAAGTAAAAAGGGAAGTGAAATATATAAATTATAAGAAGTAAGCCTAGCCTTTATAATTTTAAATGTATTTAATGTAATAAATACTTAATTTTGTCCCGGGTAATTTAATTAGAGTATTTAAATTTTAAATTGGATGTTTAGACTATGTGTCTTATTGGGAATTAAATTAAATTTCCTCTCCTATTTTCTTTAACGTGATGGATTTAATAAACCTAATGACTAGGTATCTCGTAGAGATAAAATTAAACCAGATAGCTTTTTGCAAATAAAATTAAACAAAATTTCAATGCTTGGTTCTTTTCAGAATTAGCTCGAGTATAATTATGGAAGTTTCAATAACGCTTGTCGTGTGAGTGAACTTTTTAATTAATTTGTATTTAAAAAAAAAAAAAAATTGTTCCGTTTTTGCCCTAAATTTTGGGCATGACATCCACATCCATGAATACTCCAGGGACCACCAATTTGCCTACATCCAACTCCCAGATATCGTTCATTGGGGATGGAGAATTTCTCATACCAAATCCAACCTTAAATAATCCCAACCTAGACAACCCAACTTGAGGGTCTGTTAGCCAGTTGCCCTTGTCATACAACCCTTCTCCTATTTTTAGGTGAGGAGCTCTTGGCACTAGTTCTTTTACCTTTGCTGCCACATTAGAAGACATTGTCAACTATTCTAGGAAATCATCATAGATAGTCCTCTCCTGGTAATTAACCTTTCTTGAGAATTCTCTTTTAGGTGCCATCTTAAAAACTATGCAAGCAATTTAATTACTAGCTCCAACAGTTTTTTAATAAATCAAAACCTCAATTGAAACACACTGTTAAGTAATTGCCAAATAGGAATACAAGAGAACCTATTTTTTGCTTGAAAAAATCCACTCTGCAACTGAATAAATTTGCTCTGCAAGTGATGAAATTTTCTCTGCAACCGCTTCTCTGCAACTACTCTTCAAAATGATGCCTTCATTCAATTGATGCAAAATCATATACGGTAGTCGGGCTCTTAACTACGACATTGATACTGCATGCTTGGTCCGTCTCTTCAGAATTGAATTCATAGAAGAATTCAAAAAAATTTCTTGAAAGGGTCATAACATGCCTGTGTATTTTCCTTTTTGCTCTTTCGCCATTTTGCAGAGCATAACATCCTCGCAATTTTGCTCAATGAAATTGCACTAGCTGTCTAATCAGATGAGACTTGGTTGGTCTTTACACTATTTTAACCTCTTTGCCTTTGCATCTGGGCCCTACCTCCTTATCGCCATTTTGCAAGCTTTATCCCCCGAGCATTTTCCTTTCGTGAAGCTATGCCAAGAATCAGATGGAACTCTAACTGCTCGGCCTTTAAACCCTACCGGGACCGTCAACTTTTTCACTAACCGTGCCTCATCTTGATGGCTAATGGTTTTTTGCTATTTCACAGAGGTTAATCCACTTACACCTTTGGGCCACGAAACAACGAGAAGTGTTGGATCAATCTTGAGATGAACATCTTTTAAGTGAGACCTTCATTACTTACCCCACTTATTTACAGGTTAACAAATGCCACATGGCACTCAGCCATTAGCTCTGGGAAAATCTTCGGGTTTAGTTTAGAGTCAACCACATGTCTTACTTCTTGCATAACCACCGGTTACACCTTGGCGGGCCCTTAATCACCTTTTGAAACTACGTGTCAATCGACACATCACCATCAAGATTTACAAGAAGTAACAGATGTCATTCCACATCATGCTGTGAAGAACCTCTCTTTCTCTTTCGCCATTTCACAGGCATTAATCGTCAGTTGATTTGTAGCCATGAAACAATGAGAACCCTTGGATCAAAACAGAGTTGATCCTTTTTTACCTTTATGCTTTATCTGTTCTTTAGGCCCACTAGCTCTTTCGCCATTTCGTAGACCTTAAAACATGAGCATCTTACTTTCGCAAAACTGCGCTAGCCGTTAGATCTTATCAAACTTGCCCGATGCTTAACAACCTACTTGAATCCGACAGACGTGGGTTGTCTGACTTAGCTTTATCCACCCGGTGTCTATTCATTCCAGAACTGACATGTCAGCTTTTTATTCGCTGAGAGAAAACATTGGGATCCACTTTATCCTTGCCACCTGTATCTACCAGGTCACTTATTATCCTGCAGCATGACTCATCTTCTTGGACCCACCTTTTAATCCGTGAATCCAATTCACTGACCACTTTGATCTTCGGCCACATGTCATTATCTTACTTGCCATCTCAACCAACTGGACTGCTTGCTTGGAATGCCATGTCATTTCGCTATTTCGCGAAAGCTATCTTTTGAGCATCTTTCTCCTGTGAAACTGCGCTAGCCGTTAGATCTTTGAGAACCTACGCATCTGTTATGCTTCTTATAAACCTCTTTTGCCCGGGCCAAAAACCTTTCACTGTTTTGCAAGGCATAACATGTGAGCATCTATCAGCCATGAAACAACGCGAGCCATCAATTTCTTTTAAACTTGATCGCCTTTTAGCCATGGAAAAGTCTTCGCTATTGGGCCCCGCCAAACCTTTTCACCATTTTGCGAAAGGTAATTTACTCGCTCGTTTCGATTGCGAATCAACGCCAGTCATTAGATCTTGAGCGAGATGGAGTCTTGTTAAACCAAATCTAATGCACACAGTTGAACATCCTTTTCCTTTCACTATTTCGCATAGATTAACACACCCGCAACTTCGCCTAACGAAATGGTGAAAGCCATAGATTCATCTGGAAGGTGCACAACACTTACTAGACCCGACAACATTAGAAGGCAAAAGACATAAGGCATAGATTTTTTATGATTATTTAGCGACCACCTAGGTAGATAACAAGGGGGGACACTTCACATGACCCCAAGACCCATTACTTAAGTGAATAAATTAATGCAGGAATAGAAACCAGAGGGTTTTGATCAGACATTCGAGCGATTTAAAACTAAAACCCTTAACCCTTAAAGACCTAACACAAATTTGAAGCAGTTAAAAGCATACTTGACACAAAATTTCAAAAACCTAGCCAATCATGGGGAAAGAAAACCCATTTCTTAAACACTGATAACAAGTGTATCCTCTTAGCAGCTTATCCAATTGATAGCGTATGTTCATCATAGAATTGTCAATTTGACCTAGAAGACACAAACGCACCTTCATGACATAAGTGCGCTTACATATTGCATAAACGCGCTTACTCCACATAGACGCGCCTGAAATACATAGACATGCCTCTGCTTTGCATAGACGCGCCTGCTTTGCATAGACGTGCCCACATAGCACAAATGCACCTGCACAATGCAGACGTGCTCACATTTGGTATAGACACCTTTTCCAGCACAGACACGCCCGACACAAATGCAGACGTGCCTAGCCAACCTAGACGCGCTTCAACATTTTTGACTTTTTTGACATTACCTAAATGCACATTTATTACCCTACCTAGCATGCATTAATGACAACATTTATTACAACAAAGTACAAGGAGGTTTTGCGGTACTTATCGGCTCTCCTGCATCTGTTGGCCTCTGAAATTGGTGAACACGATCGAATCTATGCATCAATGCCATCGATACTGACTACTGCTACTCTATTCTCTCTCTGCACTCTAATCTCTTGGATGTGTGGATGACAATGAGGATTTTTTCCCGTCGTGGTCTATTTTATAGACTGCCCTTGCCCTAACCCTAGCCCTCATTTCCCAAGTCAGTCTTCTTTATCCTGTGACTCTGTCACTCTATCCTATCTAGTCAATCCATTCTAGCCTTTCTTTCTTATCAAGAAATTGTTTGTGATCTTTTCAGACATTTTCATCCAATCTCTTGAGGGGGCATATCATTCCCATCTTGGGGCAACTTTGTATCAGTTCATCTTATCTTCTTTGAAACAACGTGACAAGCTGCATTGTCTCAAAGAGGGGCAAAATGTAAACACCTAAAATTGTCTAGTCTAATTAAAATAAATATTTTTATTTATTTAATTACTTTAGCCTAATTCTTCTATTAATTAAATAAATCTTTATTTATTTAATTAATTCATTTATCTTTTTCTAGCCTTATTTCTCATTTAAATAAATACATTTATTTATTTAAATTACCCTTTTCCTAAATTAAATAAATACTTTTATTTATTTAATTATCCCACTTCCTCTATTAATTAAATAAATCTTTATTTATTTAATTAATTCATTAACCTTTTCTACCTATGACACATGTCATTCATCTCTTAATTCCTACACTACCTACCCTCTCATTATTTTATTATTTCTTCTACCTACCCTCTAGTCATAGCCGGCCATTTATCTTTTATACCTCTCAATCTTATCCCTCCATTTATTATAGTGTATTCTATATAAGGAGATGCTTCCTTCATTATCAACACCACATTCTATGCATTCAACCCCTGGACATATACATTCTAATCAAGCATCCTAGCATTCGATCTTTCATATGTGATCCTACTTGCAACCACATTTCCATTCTTTGTTGAGCTCTTGTGCACATATAAAATCTGAGAGCAAATATATCAAGCAAGATCAATGGAGATATGAATAATGGAGATCCAAACCCTATTGGACATGTGATGGTATAATCTTTGTGATTTCATTTGATTTGCATTGTCTTAGGTAATCTTCATATGTTATAGTGGATCTTTGTTGTTGTTAGGCTAGGGTTTTGTGGTTGAATCTATTTAGTCTTTCAATATTGTTGTTATCCATTTTCACCATATATATGGAGGATAGGTGATAAGGGAGATGGATGGAGGACTCTTGCATCAAGTTTCATATCAAGGTAATAAGAGCCCATTTGAAGTGATCAATGGGTGTTGGTACAACTTTATTAGTGTTGGCATTGTGTTGTCATTAATGTCAACAGGTATGGGAGATGTATGTGCAGTACTATCATTGATACATACATGATGTGATGTCTTTGATGTCACCTAGCCTAGCACGTCACCGATACATAGGTTAGTGTTGATATATGTTGAAGACATAAGGATGAGTGTCATGTTGGCAGCGCATTGTTGCCAACCAACACGAGAGAAAGATGCTAGGTTGTTGATTATGCTAAAGAGGCGTAATGTTACAAAAATCATATCAACACCAGAGGTGAAATATGTGTAGGCCACCAGTATATTGTGTAGATGTCAATCAATAGGACTCCCACCAGATGAAGATGATATCACATTTTGAAGATATGACTAACAGTGAGTGTGCCCAACTGGATCACTTGTGCCTGTTTGAAGATGTGTTTGCTCAAGTAGGGAAGCCACATTGTGCATTGCAAGATGTAGATGACAAGGATCCACTCCCATTGGTAAGTGGACCTTATTTCCTATTATGCATGGAATTCATCATAATTATCTGAGATAAGATAGAAGAGTTAAAGGCAAGTATTTGAAGTCTCTCACTAGATCAACCGACATAACACTAAGTTGCTTGAGGTGCATGTGATCAGTGATATGCAAGGGATTGGTTGGGTAGACATCATGGGTTTCCAGTACACATATTGAAGGATACGTTTGTCACTTTGACAAACTAGTTAATAGGAGAACCGGTCTATTGATGAAGAAGGCAAAGATGGAACAACTACAAATAGAGGATGTTGTCAGATTGAATATGGAGAAAGGTGCTACCACAAATGCAGACAGATGGAGATTGTTGAAGGTTGATGACATGGTATCATCAAGGTGGCTACTGATAAGTATGTGTTAGACAGTTCAAATAAATAGAAGACAACTGAGAGGGGGGGTGAATCAATTGTCATAGATTACAAGGACTATTAGCAGATAAAACTTTAATACCGGAACCCAAAAAATTAATACTGGAATGCTTAAACCAAATACCGGAATAGAAGTTAAACCAATTAAGCATAAACAATAATCACAAATTAAATACCATCCACACGACACCAAGATTTGTACGTGGAAAACCTGGTAAAGGGAAAAACCACAGTGGGAATCCTACCCATAGTTAAATAATACTTCTGGAGTAAGTATGTGAATTACAATTGAGGGACTTGCACTTGCAGGAAGGCCAACAACCTAGAGCGCACTACTCAGCACTAAAGGAATCTCACTGACTACATAGAAATCTAGACTACAATCCGGAGAAGTGTTGAACTACAAAAGATAGCATCTTCTATGCTTGAGTACAGTTCCAGTTAAGCTCAATACTGGAGGACTAAATCCTCTTACATAAACTTAATTCGATCTCCAATGATCGACCAAATCCTCTGCCTAAATGATATTACATTAATCGCACATTACATCCCTTTCCATTACAATAATCTTATTAGATGATGATCTACAATGATATCTTACAACATATATATACAAACCGTCGATCATAAACAATCAGGTCAGCTACCAAACATTAAACCAATTATATAATTACATCACATGTCGACCTAAGATCAAACAAATAATATCCAACACATAAGACTGTTAGGTCCCAGAGACAACTGAGAGGGGGGGGGAGTGAATCAGTTGTCAAATAAATTCAAACCAAAAACAACTTAACCAACTTAATGCTTAATATCGGTAAACTAGTTAAGTATGTCGATAGATAGTTTTAACAGTTAATTGTTATACCAGTAAATATTAATGCATGAAACATAAACACAAAGTCATCCACAATACATGACACCAATATTTGTACGTGGAAACCTTGTAAGGGGAAAAACCACAGTGGGAAACCTTACCCACAATCAGATAATACTACTATAGATAGTAAGTGTACATAAATGGGGTCTGCACATGCAGAAAGGCCAACAACCTAGAGCTCACTACTAAATCACAAAATGGGAGTCACACTGACTATAGTTGGATGGTTAAATCCAATAAGAATGTACTGCACAAAATAGCATCTTCATATATTGGATTCAGTACTGGTGTAATGTTGATATGCTTTCACAAAAGCTTCACCTTTAAATGATGTCTGCATGTATTGCACTACTTAATCTCGCATATACCTTCACACAATTCTTTTTTGGATTCCACACTTGATCTTACAAATAAGATCTTACCTTTATACCATAACCTAAGACCAATTTTAGTAGGTCGGCTCTACAAGATATTACAATAAAAATATTTTACAAATAATATAATATCTGATACAATAACCGATTGAGCATGTCGGCTTAATGCATTTACAACAATAATTAATCATTTCTATAGCGTGCCGTGTTGATCTGGAAAAGATAAACCTGCTGGTGTAACCCTAGGTAACCCTGGACCTATTTGCCAGTAAAAGCAAATATGCAAATATGAATATACCAATGATTAATTCATTAAGATAATATGTCCACACGATGTCTTTGATATTACCAAGTGTCTTCCATATCATTTCAAGTGTCGATGATCATTATATCCTACCGGTGAACCATATACTAGAAACTGTGCAATAGTTACTTGCTTGCTGGTGAATGTTGTTGGATCTCCAAAGTGCTAGGTGTTGACATCAATGACAAAACTATACCAAAATACCAACAATCTCCCCCTTTGGCATTGATGGCAACACAAGATGGAAAAACCATCAAAGTGCCAAAACAGAAATGCCAAAAACCAACAATCTCCAAAAAGATCATAACCAGAATACAAAGAGTAATAGTCTCTCCTAAATAACAATCTCTCCCTCTGAGAGCAACATGTGTTATCCAAAGTTTCCATACCAATCTCTCCAAAAGATAATGTGTTTTTCCATATATATCTCTCCCCCTTTGACATCAAATGCCAAATTTATAATAAAACCAAGTTCATATACAAAATACCAATCAATTTAATATACCAACTACTCCCCCTGAGAAGTAGCTTCCTCATCAAAGACTGGAGTAAAAGATTTGTCTTTTAATTCTGTCGATTGATGGAAATCATCAACTATCTAAGTCTCTACCGGTGGTGGTATGACTCCAAGTTGATCTCTGAGATATTCAAAAGTCTCCTTAGGCAAAGGTTTTGTGAAAATATCTGCAAGTTGTTCTTTAGTATTCACATAAACCAGTTTTATCTCCTTTTCTTCAACTTTTTCCCTTAGAAAATTCAGTTTGATTGAAACATGTTTTGTTTTAGAATGTAGTACTAGATTCTTAGATATATCAATTGTTGCAGTGTTATCACAATATATGGTAATAGGTTCCTTGCATTTTACCTTTATGTCTTTCAAAATTTGCTTAAGCCATAGTACCTGTGTATAGTTAGTTGCTGCTGCAACATATTCTGATTTTGCTATTGATAAAGATGTACAACTATGTTTCTTATTCAACCAAGAAACTAGTCTGTTTCTAAGAAAGAATGCTCCATCGATGGTGCTTTTTCTATCATCCACATCTCATGCCCAATTTGCATCTGTGTATGCACATAATTCAAAGTTTTCATCTCTAGGATACCATAATCCAAGATTTATAGTGCCTTGTAAGTACCAGAAAATCCTTTTTACTGCTGATTCATGATTTTCTCTAGGATTATTTTGAAATCTAGAAACAATACATACTGCATTCATAATATCAGGTCTGGTTTATGTCAAATACAGTAAACCTCCTATCATAGATTTGTATCTAGTTGGATTAACAGGTGTAGATTCATCCCTTTGAGATAATTTGTCAGTTGTAGTCATAGGTGTGGTTACCGGTTTAGAGTTCTCCATCCCAAATTTATTTAGTAACTCTTTCAAGTATTTGGATTGACTCAAAAATATACCTTTATCACTCTGTGAAATCTGCAATCCTAAAAAGAATTTTATTTCTCCAATCATAGACATTTCCAATTCTTGCTGCATTTTAATAGAAAATTCCTTACATAAACCATCTTCTCCTCCAAAGATTATATCATCAACAAATACTTCTATAATCAAGATGTCATCATTAGTTATTTTGTAATATAAATTGTTGTTTGCATTTCCTTTAGTAAAACCAATCTTTAAAAGATACTTATCCAATCTTGCATACCAAGCTCTTGGAGCTTGTTTAATCCATATAGAGCTTTGCTTAACCTGTAAACCATATCATTGTCATCTATCAAAGAAAATCCATCAGGTTGTTCAATGTATACTTCCTCTTCAAGATCTCCATTCAAAAATGCACATTTAATATCCATTTGATAAACTTTGTAGTTCTTGTGTGCTACAAAAGCCAAGAATAATCTGACTGCCTCAATTCTAGCTACCTGTGCAAAGGTTTCATTGTAATCAACTCCTTCTTTCTGAGAATATCCCTTACACACTAGTCTTGCTTTATTTCTGACAACCTTACCATCTTCATTAAGTTTGTTTCTGAATACCCATTTGGTTCCAATTACATTTTTATCTTTAGGCCAGGGAACTAATGTCCAAGTGTTATTTTTCTCAATTTGTTCTAATTCTTCTTACATAGCTTTAATCCAAAATTTATCTTCACATGCCTCATTAACAGATGATGGTTCAATTTGAGAAATATGACATACCTCTTCATTTTCCAATCTTCCTCTTGTCATAACTCCTTTAAATTTATTTCCAATGATTTGATCTTCAGAATGATTCAATCTTACATACCGGGGTGTCTTTGTTTGTTGTTGTTCTTCAATTATTGTGGAACTCTCAAATGGTACCGGGGTAACTAGATCTTCATTCTATACCGATGGATTTAGTGTAGGTTCATTTGTCACAATTTCTGTTGTCGGTTCAGAGTCTATATACCTTGAAGTTCCTCTAAATTGTTCATCAATTTTTACATTTGTACTCTCAACAATTTTCTGCAATCTCTTGTTAAAACATCTATATGCCTTGCTCTTAGACGAATAACCAAGAAATATTCCTTCATCACTTCTAGGATCAAATTTTCCAATATACTCATCTCTTCTAATATAACATGTACTTCCAAAAATTATGAAATACTTAAGAGTAGGAGTGTTACCAAACCATAGTTCATGAGGGGTCTTACTAGTTTCACCTTTGATGTGAACTTTGTTGAATGTATAGACCGCTGTGCTGACTGCTTCTCTCCAATACACATGTGGTAAATTTTCTTCTGATAACATACTTCTTACTGCATCCAAGATAGTTCTATTTTTCCTTTCAAAAACTTCATTCTATTGTGGTGTTTGAGGTGCTGATAGCTATCTTCTGATTCCATTCACTTCACAGAATGTATTAAAGTCCTTAGATGTGAATTCTCCTCCTTGATCTGATCTTAAGCATTTAATTTTCTTACCAGTTTCATTTTCAACCATTACTTTGAATAGTTTGAACTTTCCAAGTGCTTCTAATTTTTCTCTGAGAAAAGTAACCCAACACATTCTAGAATAGTCATCAATGATTAGCATGAAATACCTATCATCTTGTAAGCTTTTAGTTCTAGCTGGACCACATAAATCAATGTGAATCAAATCAAGAGCATTATTGGATTTTTCTGGAATACTTTTGAAACTAGCTCTAAGTTGTTTTCCAAATTGACATTCCTTACATATTGTATTCTGAGGTTTGACAATTGTAGGTAGATCTCTAACTGCCTTAGTAGTACTGATCTTTACCATGCAATCAAAGTTTACATGATAGAGTCTCTTATGCCATAACCAACTTTCATCTATATGTGCAATCAAGGATGTCTTTTCACTGTTATTCAAATGAAATATATTACCTCTAGTCTGATTACCGGTTGCAATTTCCAAACTAGTTCTATTCATGATTTTGCATTTTTCATTTTTAAATTGTAACTGAAATCCTTTCTCAACTAATTGACCGACACTTAAAAGACTATGCTTTAATCCTTCAACATAGTAAACATTGTCAGTGTTATGCTTACCATCAAGAGATATTGTACCCTTACCTTTGATTGAACAGGCTTTGTCATCTCCAAATCTTACTAAACCTCCATTGTATTCTTGAAAGTTCAAGAACTTACCTTTGTCTCCTGCCATATGATGTGAGCATCCTGAGTCAATGATCCATTCATCCTTTACTTCAACTTTAGCTGCCAGGGCTTGTTCTACCGGTTGAGTAGTAGGTGTTGGTTGATCTTCTATTATAGCAACACAAACCCATCCATTATCTATTGGATCCTCATCAGAATCATCAGTCACACCTTCATCAGCAATGTAACAAGATTTGTCTTTGTTCTTCTTAAATCTGTATCTCTGATATTCAGGATTAGGCTTGTATGTTCTTCTAGCTTCTTCTCTTAGTCTAGCATGTCTATCAGGGCATCTCGAAGCCATGTGACTAATCTTATTGCAGTTAAAACATTTAAAGGGTGCTTTACCTTCATATTTACTTCCAATTGGACCTTTAGGCATTTTCCTTGCAAATAGTGCTTCAAGTTCTTCAAGTTATTCATTTTCTTTCCTGCTTTCTTCAAGTTCTCTTGCATAAAAGGCTTTCCAGTCAGATTTGTCAAATGATGGAGCAGATGATGTTGATGCTTTAAACGCTAAATTTGTCTTAATAGTAGCAACAGGACCAAATTCTTCAATTTCAAAAGTTGAAAGTTTCCCAATCAATGTATCCCTAGTTACTGATGTATTAGGCATTGTTCTTAACTCATTTATAGTAGTAACCTTCATTTTATATGCCAGTGGCAATCCTCTTAAAACTTTTGAAACAATTTCATCCTCACTTAAGGTTCCTCCACAATATTTAATACCCAAAACAATTTCATTTCCTCTTTCCATAAAAGTAGAAATCCTTTCATCTTCTTCCATTTTCAGATGTTCATACCTAACCCGGAAGCTTTCAAGTTTTGCAATTTTGACTATGGAATCTCCTTCATTCAGTGTTTCCAAATGATTCCAAATAGCTTTAGCAGTAGACCTATTTGATAATCCCATAATTTGTTGATCTGATAATGCGCTCAAAAGTGCTTCTCTTTCTTTGCAATCATTTTCCTCATCTTTAGCCAAGGTAGTTGGACTGGGTTGACCAAGTACATCAGCAGTATAACCATTCTTTGTAACTTCCCAGATGTCTTTTCCAATGCAATTTAGATGTGTCTCCATTCTGATCTTCCATATGCCATAGTTGGTTCCATCAAGTTTAGGACTGTCCTTCCTGAAATAATCAGTAGACATTGGATCTCCTCAAGCTGTTAAACTTTTGTAAAAGAGGACTAAGCTAAGATACCAATTGTTAGGTCCTGGAGACAACTGAGGAGGGGGGGGTGAATCAGTTGTCAAATAAATTCAAACCAAAAATAACTTAACCAACTTAATGCTTAATACCGATAAACCAGTTAAGTATGTCGGTAGATAGTTTTAACAGTTAATTGCTATACTGGTAAAGATTAATACATGAAACATAAACACAAAGTCATCCACAACACATGACACCAATATTTGTACGTGGAAACCCTGTAAGGGGAAAAACCACTATGGGAAACCTTACCCACAATCAGATGATACTATTGTAGATAGTAAGTGTACATAAATGGGGTCTGCACATGCAGAAAGGCCAATAGCCTAGAGCTCACTGCTCAATCACAAAATGGGAGTCACACTGACTACAGTTGGATGGTAAAATCCAATAAGAATGTACTACACAAAATAGCATCTTCATATGTTGGATTCAGTATCAGTGTAATGTTGATATGCTTTCACAAAAACCTAGCTTCACCTTTAAATGATGTATGCGTGTATTGCACTGCTTAATCTCGCATATACCTTCACACAATTCTTTTTCACATTCCACACTTGATCTTACAAATAAGATCTTACCTTTATACCATAACCTAAGACAAATTTTAGTAGGTCAGCTCTACAAGATATTACAATAAAAACATTTTACAAATAATATAATATCCGATGCAATAACCGATTGAACATGTTGGCTTAATGCATTTACAACAATAATTAATCATTTCCATAGCATGCCATGTGGATCTGGAAAAGATAAACCTGTCGGTGTAACCCTAGGTAACCCTGTACCTATTTGCTAGTAAAAGAAAATATGCAAATATGAATATACCAATGATTAATTCATTAAGATAAGATATCCACACGGTGTCTTCCATATCATTTCAAGTGTCGGTGATCATTATATCCTGTCAGTGAACCATATACTAGTAACTGTGTAATAGTTACTTGCTTGCCGGTGAATGCTGCTGGATCTCCAAAGTGTTGGGTGTTGACATCAATGACAAAACCATACCAAAATACCAACAAAGACATCCTGGAACCACATCAAGAGGTTTGATCCACACGTTACATCAAACTGGTCCATAACCTAGACCAAAAGGGACCTGGTATAGGTCCATACACTACAGCAATGATCTTAATCTGCCAAGCCTCAAACATGAACACTAACAACATCTGAAAACTCCACCAGAAGCTACACCAACACCACTTATGCAATTCATCAAAGATCTTCATAAAAAGCTCTACTGGTGAAACCCTCACCGTAACCAGAAACCAAGCTTCTAAGAAAATAGGATATCATCTGATCATCAGACCAAAACCAACTTATTAGATATGAATATGAATATTGTGAATAAGCCAGTTCCATAACCAAACCATACCGAAGCCAACCAGATCATGCTGGATCCAAGTCAACCAAAAACCACTCAACTTATCGGGACCAGAAGGGTGTCGGTAAAGCATCCAAACATATAGTGTTGGCATCAATGATAAAACATCAGTGCAACACATAATCAATTCCTCTAGATGGCCAACAATCTCCCCCTTTGGCATTTATGGCAACACTAGATGTGAAAAACATCTAAGTACCAAGAAATGCCAAACAAGTCTCCCCTATGGAAGATGACCAACAATCTCTTGCTCAAAGATATAGCAATGAAAAGACCAAACTCTACATGTGAATAATATCTCTGTAAAGATCTAAAATATACACATATCTTTCTCCTTCTCAATATCTTTACCCTTTTACTTTTTGTTTTTATTATCTCTCCCCCTTTTACTTTTGTTTTTTCACATCAATATCTCTCCCCCTTTGACATCAACACCAGAAATCTGACAAAAAATATCAAAGCAAAAACATAAACCACTGAATCACAGAGCTAACTACTCCCCCTGAGTAGTAGCATCCCCACATCAATGCCGAAATGAATGGTATATCTGATAATGCATACCAGACTGATGTCAAATTGCATCAATCAAGTCTCTACCAGAGGGACAAAAACTCCCAAACTGTCTCTCATGTACTCAAATGATTCCTTGGACAAAGGTTTAGTGAAAATATCTGCAATCTGCTCTTTAGTGTTTACATAAACCAGTTTTATTTTATTTTCTTCCACCTTTTCCTTCAAAAAGTTATACTTGATAGATATGTGCTTTGTCTTAGAATGAAATACCGGATTATTTGATATATCAATAGTAGCAGAGTTATCACAATGAATAACTATTGAGCATTACAATCCACCTTTATATCCTTTAGCATTTGCTTCATCCATAATACTTGTGTATAGTTAGTAGCAGCAACAACATTCTTAACTTCATCATTAGATAAAGAAGTACATGATTGTTTATTGTTGATTCATGAAACCAATTTCTTTCCAAGAAAGAAGGCTCCACCAAAATTACTTTTCTGGTCATCAACATCTCCAGCCCAATCAATATATGTATATGCACATAATGTAAAGTCATCATCCTTAGGGTACCACAAACCATATTCTAATGTACCTTGCAAGTATCCAACAATCCTTTTCATTGCACTCTCATGATGTTCTCTTGGATCAGTCTGAAATCTTGAAACAATACAAACATCATTCATTATGTCAGGCCTTGTCTAAGTCAAATAAAGAAGACCTCCAATCATAGATTTGTATCTTGTAGGATTTACGAGTGCAGAAATATCTTTTCTTGTCAATATCTCAATTATAACAATAGGACTACTTATCGGTTTAAAATCTCCCATACCAAATTTCTTCAACAATTCCTTAGCATACTTTGTTTGATAGATAAAATACCTTTTTCAGTTTGAGTAATCTGCGAACCTAAGAAAAATTTCATCTCACCAATCATAGACATCTCAAATTATCTCCATACTTTTAGAAAAATCTATGCATAACTTATCTTCACCTCCAAAAATAATGTCATCAACAAATACTTCAATAATTAATATATCATTATCAATGATCTTGTAGCGTCATAAATTGTACGCACTTGCTAGGGTGGTACAATTTCACACCTAGTTTAGCACCTGCCTTGGCGCATTTTGCATTTTGCATTGCATTTCCCCTTTAGCACTTAATTAATTAAATTAATTAGGTCTAAGGTTCTATTTTATCATCTCCCATATCATAAAGTTGGCCCCTTTTCATTAAAGTGTGCCCCTTTCATGTTATTCCTCCAATACATCATTTAATCAAAAACCCTAATTAGGTCCTATTTTGAACTTGGGGGCTTGATTTCGGGGGTCAAAACATCTCGAAATCACCTGTAACTTCGGGATTCTCTCTAAAATCATCATATCTGACGGCCCTGAAAATTTGGTGAAAAGTTGTCAGGACCATGGCGCCCGGCGTGCACATGGTCCTGAACATTTTTCCCGAAATTTTAGGAGCACAATCCAATCATAAAATAAAGCTTAACCCCAAGAAATTGACAGGAGATTCAATCTCTAGGTCGGCCAAAAGTTGAAATTAAGACCTAGGGTTTCATATATAAGAGCTCTCTTTCTTCATTTGAAAGGATCTAGATTTTTGGTTTCAAGGAACTTCTATGCAGCGAAAGAGTAGATCTTTGAAGACTTCAATAACATTCAACATCCATCCATCAAGCATTCATCAATTTCATTCATCCATTTAGGGCTTTGAAGACATTGAAGAGCAATAGGGGATCACCGACTGAAGATTGGCTTGTACCCCTCCCTTGGGTTTGGGTATGATTTCATGTTGTTTTCATGTCTTTGCATAAGCTTCATCATATAATTTGTATTCATGCTTTAGATCACTTTGCATCTTGATTTGGAGCATTTACATTATCATTTACAAGCAATTAGGGTTTACTTTCTAGGTTGCTCTAGCTTGCTTACTTTCATTTTAGGATCTTGCACACACACAAGGTCTACACACACATTACTTTTACAATACAACTTGGCTATTCGTGGAGGTGGAAATCACCAAAGCAGGGGTTTGACTAAGGCAAAACCCTATATAGCCACCCACCATGCCTTTTCAGATATAAGTGCAGGTTTCGGATTCGGATGATGCCGCAAGTTACAGATCCGGGAGAAGCAGACTGAGACAGAACAACACACCAAATTGCAGAGAAAAAGACCAGGACAGGGGCGTGGGGCACCCTGGTCTTACCAGGATAGGGGTGCTGGGCACCCTGGTCCCTGGGACAGGGGCGTTGGGCGCCCTGGTCCTTCTGTCAGACAACAATTTTCAGCATTTTTGACAGCTTTTCAGGTTGTAAAACAGCAGTTTCAGGAGCAATTTCAGGGGCAGAATTAGGACAGTGGCGCCCACACCCCCGTCCCGAACATTTTTAGTCAGATTTCAACTCCGAGTATGCATTTGCATTCTTGCCTAGTCCTTGTGTTTACAGCTTTCCATTGTTTAAGTTCAATTCTGCAATCTTGTTATTAGTTCATACTTGCACTTTGGGGTTAGGAATTGAACTTGCATCACTTTATCTTTCAATTACAACAAAGGAATAGAAATCCTAATAGGTAGCCCATGGCTCTCTCTTCCACAAAAAGAAGTAGCCAATTGTGTGATACCTCTAGGCTCTTTCGTATTCCACAAATGTGTGATTGAAAGTGAGATTAGGGCATGTTTGCTTAGTGTCACTTTTTCCCCCACACATTTTGGTGAACCCGACGTGAATTCCAATCTTCTCTAATTCTGATTTATGTTTTAAAATTTGAGTGTTTATGCTATTTCAAATTCAAATTTGTATTTAGAAGTTTTAATTTCTTACAAGATTAAAAAATCTAGAGGAAATTTTTGCTAAAACCCTAATTTTTCAATTCAAAGTTGAACTTGTGGATAGCTTAATTGAGATCAATAATTTCAAATCTGATTTAGGAACTCATTTGAATCATAAATTTCATTTTCTAAATCTACATTCTAAGTGCTTGCATTGGTTAAAATTAAACATTTCCTTCTATTTTGCATGTGTTATCATTTGAAAGAGGAAAATTGTTGTCATGATGCATCCATTTCATAGATGTGATAATGGGTTAGCTTCCCTTGTTTCAATTTTTCCTTCTCCTAAAGAACCTCCCCCCATCTATAACAACATTTTAGTGCCTAAAAGAGTTGCTACCAATCCCTTTGAGACTCTCCCATGCTCTAAGGATGAATACTTTAAGAGTGATCTTGACAATTCTCCTAAAATGTGCCCTTCCTATTTAGCTATCCTAGAAGAAGAGAATGATATCATAAACACCTTTCTTAATGTTACTTTACCTTCCCTCCATGATGCCTCTCTAAGTGAAAAGGTATTTATGGACATTGACTTATTTTCTCCTAAAGTTGGTCCTTCCAATGGGGGCATGTTAGTGCAACAAGAGGTCATGAACACTTCTTTCAAAGATCTCCTTCCTAAGCATGAATCTTTGGAGAAATATGTTCATGTTCCTCCTAAAAAACACTCCCTTCATGAGGATCCTTTTGTGCAAGAAGATGACATGATCCCTACATTTCCTAGTGATGGCATTTCCTTTTCCAACAAAATTCCCACTAGAGATGATGAATTAATGGTAAATGCTTACCCTTCTCCTAAAGTTTGTCTTACCCATAAGCATCCCTTAGAGAAAGAAGATGAAATAATATGCAATTTCCTTAATTCTCTCTCCCCTAAAGATCATATTGAACATATTTTGAGGAAAGAGAATGAGTTTAACACATCTATTGATGCTCTCCCTCCTAAGGATGAGGAATTAATAAACAATGTTATCTCCTCTCCTGAAATTGACAATACTTCAAACATTCCTTTCAACAAACTCACTATTTGGGATGAACCATTAGAAGAAGGTGTAGACTATTCTATACCCCATGAGAGAACCCTAGCCAAAGGGGATGAAATCAAGATTGAAAACTCCCTTGATAGTTTCTCACCTTCCTTGAATCTCAATTATTCTCCCTCTAAAAATAAAGCATCTCCCTCTCCTCAACTTGGTTCTACTCATAAGGAAACCCTAGTTCAAGGCAAGATGGTTAACATCTCTTTCAAAGATCTCCCCCTCAAGAGTGAGACTTTAGATAGTAATGTTGATCCTTCTCCTAGAGAGTTTATTCCCCATGTAGATCCTTTGATGATAGAGGATGATATGACCTTTCCTAGTATTACTCTGCCTACTAGAACATCAATGCCTACCCCTTGTCTCTCTCCTAAAATTGATTTAATTCATGATGAGATTTTAGTGCAAGAGAAGACTATCAATAATTCTTCCAACACTTTTGTTCATTCCTCTAAACCATCCTCAATCAATTTGATACATGTGAATGAAACACCTAACAAACCTCTCTTCACTGTCCAAGGTGCTTGTCCTTCTCAAAATTCTCAACCTTTAAATAAGCCTATCTTAGTGGTTCAAGGTGGTTATGCTAATGATTCTTTTTGCACTCCTAAGAAACCTATTATTACTGTGCAAGGAGGTTATTCTACTAAGAACCCTTATGAGTATGCTAAGAAATTAACTAGAGAGAGTTATCATGCGGTTGCCCATACTTATCATACTAGAAATAATAGGCAGCCTAATCCTCCTCCTGTTACTCCAGTTTCTCTTCCTCCTTCCCAACCTATTCTTCCTCAAGCTCCTCATATTTCACAAATTCTTAGTAAGGACTATGATCTCATAGAACAACTTAAAGCTACCCCTGCTAAGATATCCCTTTGGGATTTGATCCAAACTTCTTCCGCTCATCATGGAATGTTACAAGATGCCTTGAAAGACTTGAATGTTCCTCCACCTAATACATCTAGTAATATAGTGTCTTTGGTTAACTCTGTGATGAATCCTAAAGCTCAAATTGTGTTTACTCAAGATGAGTTGCCTACTAGTGAAATTCAACATCAATATGATCCCTTGATGATTGTGGTTATCATAAATGACACTGCTATAAGACGAACACTGGTAGATAATGGTTTTGGCCTTAATGTGTGTAGCATTAATCTATTGCATAAGATGAATGTGGATACATCCCTTATTGAGCCTGACTCTCGTCCCATTAGAGGCTTTGATAATGTGGCTAAGTCTTCATTAGGTATTATCACCTTACCCATCACAGTGGGATCTGTTACTTTGCCTACTCCTATCCATGTTATCTCGGGAAATCTAACATACAACTTGTTATTAGGGAGACCTTGGATTCACAGTATGCAAGCTGTCCCCTCTACATTGCATAGACAAGTTAAATTTATTTATAACAATAAGACATATACCTTGATAGGTGATACTAATTTTCAAACTTGTTTGCAAACATCTACTTCCAAAGGGAGCTCTTCTAAGCCTTCCTCTTCTAGTGATGACTCGTTAAACAAGATACCTATGGATGAATCATCACCCTCTGATAATCAAAATTCTTTGGATGAGTCTGAAGTTCCTGAAGAAGCTTCTTCTCAACTTGAATCTACACATGAAAGGGCTTTTGATCCTGAGAAGGTTCTCACAGAAGATGATTGGGGATCTCTTGATTTTAATCCCACCTTTGTAGGTGAGTATAGGGTTCCTCCTAGAGAGCTTAAAGTTAAAAAGAAGGAAGAAACTAGAGATCAATCAATCTTACCTAAACCTATGAGCAATAATTTTGTGGCCGCTTCTCAAACTTCTTCTCCTCACACCTCTAATTCTGAAGAATTTGATTCTTTGTCTTATGAAAAAACACCTTTTCTTTCTGAAATGGCTAATCGTTATGGTCATGGTTTTCATATTTTGGCTAAGAGTGGCTATAGTGGAAATGGTTGTGGCGCAAATGAACAAGGAATTAAAGTTCCTTTAGAACATAACATGCATGAATATTCATTTGGACTTGGATATAATCTTTTTAAGCCCGCCAAAGCATCTAAAAGACCATCTCTCAATGTGAATGCTATATTTAGTAGTGATGATGATCTCACTTCAACTAAATCATCTTCTACTTCTATCAACTCTCATTCCCCCCATAAGGAAATCTTGGCGATGAACAAATCTCTTTATGACTCCCCTCAAATTTCTAAATCCACTTATGAATCTTTATCTCCTATTCATCATAAATTCCTTTCCTCCAGGGATAAGGCTCTAATAAATTACACTCATCTCTCTTCTAAGATTTCTCGTAACTTTCCTTCTTCAATTTTTATCATTTTATACATGTTTTTGATCTCACTTATAATTGAGCATTCAACATGTTATATTCAAATACCTCATTCAATCTATCATGTCTTTAAATAACATTAATGGCTATTATGTTGCTCATCATTATGTGACATTGGTAGCTCATTTACTGGGGGCTCATTGTCATTCATGATGGTACAATTTCAAGTGCAATCATATTTTTGAAGCAACATAATAGCCTAATTTTTCTATGTTATCTCTTGTTCCTATGGGGTAATAGTGTGGAAATATTGATCATCTTTTCTTTAGAATCCCCTTTTCCTAGATATGGGAGAAGATGTGTATTCTCTTTCTTATCTTACCCACTTCTTGTGAGGAGCATTTTACATACACTAATGTCTTGCTTGCATGAACTCATGTGAGTATGTAGTACATTTTGCTTATGTCTAAATCTATCCCTAGAAGATTATGTAAGTCCTTCTCATTGTCCTTATCCTTGGGAGGCAATGATCTTTCCTTATTTTATCTAAGGATCCACTTTTTCCTATTTCGTGGATGGTGTGAACTTTATTACTTGATGTTATTCCTTGTATGCATTTGTTGTTGTTTGTTCAAGGATTCTCTCTTACAAGAGGTGTAAGTCCTTGACTACAACCTCTTTTGCACTTGATAAAATACATCCATAATGAATTCACTCTCCCAATTGGGTTAAAAAGAGTGTCATCCTTCATTAAGAATCACTTTCACCTCGCAAAAGAAGGAAGTATTGCATTCTTATTCTCTTCTTTGTCTTATTCTAGAAGATGTTATATTTATCTAAGACAATTCCTCTCGGGGATAGGTGTCTTTTGTTCAAAGATCTCTTCTCCTCTAAGGATCTCCTTTACACATACTACAAGATATCCCTTTTCAACTATCTTATCCTGGCTTAAAGAGTGCAAAACTCTCTTGCTTGGATCTATGACATTATTGCATTTTTGGGGTATCTTCTTTTGTGATGAAGGTAGGTATCCTTGTTCTACTTTTCTTATGACATAAACATTACACTTTTGAGCAATGGGTCATTCTCGGAACTAGAGCACAGACTCTTAGAGCGAGATGTCTCCATTTTTCTTTTATGCAAGGTGATTATTCTCGGAACCAGAGCACAGACTCTTAGAGCGAGATGTCACGCTTTTGTACTATACATATACAGGTTGTAGCATACTCAGGCATAGACTCCTATGATATTCTTCTAACCTCACTTACACACACATGCACGAGGTTGAGTGGAACTAGCGGCATAAGGCTAGACTTTCTCACTCTCCTCCCTTACATGGATCACCTAGACAAACTCTAGGGGCTAGTTTTCCATGTCCTTTTCCCATGGATCACCTAGACAAGATCTAGGGACGAGAAGTCCATGTTTTCTCTCTCACTATTCTTCTCATGGATCACCAATGTGTGTATTCATGCTTTTTTCCTTTCTTTTCTTCTCTTTGCATTTTGTTTCCATTGACATCCTTCATCTTGTGTTAGAGAATTATCAAATCCTCACACTCTTTGTTGTGTTGGAATTGAGATTTAGTCCTCTTTCTTACCAAATGATTCTCCATTAGTTTTTGATCTCATATCAAATCTTCTTGTGAGCATTTGTCATCAATATTCTTTAACAATTCGAAGTGGTAAACATGATACCCTGTTTCAACTCACTAAAATTAGCAAGCCGAAACAGGGGGGGGCATATAGCTACCCTTGAATTTTCATCACCTTCCTTAGTAAGCATTAGGTGATTTTGTGATCTAACATGTGGTTTTGTAGGGTGCGGTTCCTAACTGTGTACTGCAGATACCGCTGGGGGCTTCGTCCGACAACTTATGGATATATCCTTTTTCAAATAATGTTTGCTTTTCTATACTTTAGCTTGCATATGCACGTAGTGTTCATATGACCGCTAAAGTGGGGGCTAAATGTAGCATCATAAATTGTACGCACTTGCTAGGGTGGTACAATTTCACACCTAGTTTAGCACCCACCTTGGCGCATTTTGCATTTTGCATTGCATTTCCCCTTTAGCACTTAATTAATTAAATTAATTAGGTCTAAGGTTCTATTTTATCATCTCCCATATCATAAAGTTGGCCCCTTTTCATTAAAGTGTGCCCCTTTCATGTTATTCCTCCAATACATCATTTAATCAAAAACCCTAATTAGGTCCTATTTTGAACTTGGGGGCTTGATTTCGGGGGTCAAAACATCTCGAAATCACCTGTAACTTCGGGATTCTCTCTAAAATCATCATATCTGACGGCCCTGAAAATTTGGTGAAAAGTTGTCAGGACCATGGCGCCCGGCGTGCACATGGTCCCGAACATTTTTCCCAAAATTTTAGGAGCACGATCCAATCATAAAATAAAGCTTAACCCCAAGAAATTGACAGGAGATTCAATCTCTAGGTCGGCCAAAAGTTGAAATTAAGACCTAGGGTTTCATATATAAGAGCTCTCTTTCTTCATTTGAAAGGATCCAGATTTTTGGTTTCAAGGACCTTCTATGCAGCGAAAGAGTAGATCTTTGAAGACTTCAACAACATTCAACATCCATCCATCAAGCATTCATCAATTTCATTCATCCATTTAGGGCTTTGAAGACATTGAAGAGCAATAGGGGATCACCGACTGAAGATTGGCTTGTACCCCTCCCTTGGGTTTGGGTATGATTTCATGTTGTTTTCATGTCTTTGCATAAGCTTCATCATATAATTTGTATTCATGCTTTAGATCACTTTGCATCTTGATTTGGAGCATTTACATTATCATTTACAAGCAATTAGGGTTTACTTTCTAGGTTGCTCTAGCTTGCTTACTTTCATTTTAGGATCTTGCACACACACAAGGTCTGCACACACATTACTTTTACAATACAACTTGGCTATTCGTGGAGGTGGAAATCACCAAAGCGGGGGTTTGACTAAGGCAAAACCCTATATAGCTGCCCACCATACCTTTTCAGATATAAGTGCAGGTTTCGGATTCGGACGACGCCGCAAGTTACAGATCCAGGAGAAGCAGATTGAGACAGAACAACACACCAAATTGCAGAGAAAAAGACCAGGACAGGGGCATGGGGCGCCCTGGTCCTGCCAGGACAGGGGCGTTGGGCACCCTGGTCCCTGGGACAGGGGTGCTGGGCACCCTGGTCCTTCTGTTAGACAACAATTTTCAGCATTTTTGACAGCTTTTCAGGTTGCAAAACAGCAGTTTCAGGAGCAATTTCAGGGGCAGAATTAGGACAGTGGCGCCCGCGCCCCCGTCCCGAACATTTTCAGTCAGATTTCAACTCTGGGTACACATTTGCATTCTTGCCTAGTCCTTGTGTTTACAGCTTTCCATTGTTTAAGTTCAATTCTGCAATCTTGTTATTAGTTCATACTTGCACTTTGGGGTTAGGAATTGAACTTGCATCACTTTATCTTTCAATTACAACAAAGGAATAGAAATCCTAATAGGTAGCCCGTGGCTCTCTCTTCCACAAAAAGAAGTAGCCAATTGTGTGATACCTCTAGGCTCTTTCGTATTCCACAAATGTGTGATTGAAAGTGAGATTAGGGCATGTTTGCTTAGTGTCACTTTTTCCCCCACACAAATCTTATAATATAAATTACTGTCAACATTACCCTTAGTAAAACCAAGTTTCAAAAGATATTTATCCAACCTTGCATACCAAGCTCTAGGTGCCTGTTTCAAACCATATAAAGCTTTCCTTAACTTGCAAACCATGTTTGTATTATTTGATAGTGAAAAACCATCAGGTTGCTTAATATAAACTTCCTCATCAAGATTCCGATTTAAAAATGCACACTTAACATCCATCTAATAAACCTTGTAATTCTTATAAGCAGCATAGGCAAGAAATAATCTTACAGCTTCAATCCTAGCTACAAGTGTAGGAGTCTCTTCATAATCAATTCCTTCCTTTTGAGAATATCCTTTATAGACCAATGTAGCCTTTTGCCTTATAACTTGACCATACTCATTAAATTTGTTCATAAAAACCCATTTAGTTCCAGTAACATTCTTATTTTTAGGCCGGGGAACCAAAGTCCATGTATTATTTTTCTCAATCTAATCTAATTCTTTTTCCATAGCTTTCAACCAATATTCATCTTTACATGCCTCAATTACTAATACCAGTTCAACTAGTGAAATTAAACATACCTACATAGTTGCCAATCTTCTTCTTGTCATTACTCCATTGTTCTTATCCCCAATGATCTGATCTTCTGAATGATTCAATGTCACATACCTAGGAGTCCTTTGACTCTATGTTCCTCTTCTTGGTTCTTTAGCTACTGTTGAATTTTATGATACTATTGGAGTAGCTCATTCAGCTCTTTGTTTTGATAAAGGTGCTACCGGTTCTGATATGATTATTTCCACTATTGGTTCCCTTTAATAAACTCTGATTTGACTTCTGTTCAGCTCATCTACTTTGACATTAGCACTCTCCATAATTCTTTTCAATCTCTTGTTATAAAATCTATATGCTTTGCTTTCATTAGAATAACCAAGAAAGATGCCTTCATCACATCTAGGATCAAATTTGCCAATGGTATCATCTCTCCTGATATAGTATTTACTACCAAAGATTCTGAAATACTTAACTCTAGGTGTATTGCCAAACCATAATTCATAAGGTGTCTTACCAGTTTCTCCTTTGATATGTACTCTATTGAATGTGTAAATTGCTATGCTTACTACTTCTCTTCAGTAGATATGAGGTAGACTAGCTTCCATCATCATTGTTCTAGCACCATCCAAGATAGTTTTGTTCTTCCTTTCCACAACTCCAATCTGTTGAGGTGTCTAAGGAGCAGAAAATTATCTTCTTATACCATGCTTGTCACAAAAGTTAATAAATTCACCGGATGTGAATTCTCCACCATGATCTGATCTCAAACATTTAATCTTCAATCCTGTTTCAGTTTCCACTTTAGCCTTAAAGATTTTAAACTTTTCAAATGTTTTAGATTTTTCCTTTAGAAAAGTAACCCACATCATTCTAGAATAATCATCATGATTAGCATGAAATATCTATCACCTTGAAATTTTTTAACTCTACTACACACAAATCAGTATGAATAAGATCAAGAACATCATTTGATTTATCTTGTATACTCCTAAAAGAGGATCTGACCTATTTCCCCATTTGACTTTCTTTGCATACTAGATTATAGGGATTTATAATCTTAGGTATATCTCTAACTGCCTTAGTTGAACTAATCTTCACAATACAATCAAAATTCACATGACATGGCCTTTTATGCCATAGCCAACTCTCATCAATTTGTGTAATCAAAAAATTCTTCTCACTGGAGTTCAAATGAAATACATTACCTTTAGTCTGTGTACCGGTTGCAATCTCCAAACCAGATCTGTTAATGATTTTACATTTTGAATCCTTGAACTATAATTGAAATCCCTTATCCACTAATTGTCCTACACTCAAAATATTATACCTTAAACCTTCAACATAATAAATATTGTCAATATTGCTCTTACCATCCAATGATATAGTTCATTTTCCTTTGATCATACATGCTTTGTCATCTCCTAATCTAACTAGACTACCATCAAATTCTTGCAAAGATAGAAACTTCCCTTTATCTCCAGTCATATGATGTGAACAACCAATATCAATTATCCATTGATCCTTGTCTTCAATTTTAGCAGCAAGTTCCTTCTCTTCAGATACTTTCTCTTCCAGTGTTGGAACATCTTCCTTGATAGCCAGGAACACCCATTCCTTCACATTGTCTAGACCACTAGCAGATTCTTCTGTTGGTTCATCATCATAATTTGTAATGTCTTCCTCCTCTGCTATGTAGTATGATTTGTCTCTATTTTTCCTGTACTTATACTTGTCTCGATATCCAAGGTTAGGCTTTAATGATATTTTAACTCTTTCTTCAAATCTTGAATTCCTTTTAGGACATCTAGATGCAAAATGACCAATCTTATTACATGCAAAATATTTAAAAGGTGCCTTTCCTTCATACTTACTTCCTACTGGTCCTCTAAGTACTCTTCTAGAAAATAGTGCTTCAAGTTGCTCAAACTCATCATCTTCTCTCTTCATATTTTCCAATTCCTTTGCATATAAAAATTTCTAATCTTTCTTACTGGTTGCAGACGTAGATGCATGAAAAGTAGGTTCAGACTTCACATCTCTAGAAGGTCCAAATTATTCAAGCTCAAAAGTAGATAATTTCCTAACCAAGGTATCTGTTAGACTCAATGATAGTCCCAAAGACACTGAGAGAGGGGGGGGGGGGTGAATCAGTTTCTAATCGGTTGATTGAATATTTAAACTTATTTATAACTTTGCAACCCAAAACAGTGTATCGGTAAACAAGAATTAATGCAGTAAACACAAATAACAGAGACAACATAGAAGCACACCATAACACAAGATATTTAACGAGGAAACCCAGTGTGGGAAAAACCTCAATGGGATTTGTGACCCACAATATTTACTCACTGACCAATAAATAAGTACTACTTACAATAGGGGCCTACACATGCAAGAAGGCCAACAACCTAGAGCTCGCTGCTCAAAAGAGTCTCACTAAGTACAACAAGGATAATTAAATCCAATACAATGTACTACTCAAAATAGCATCTCTAATGCTTGGTTCAGTACCAGTTTATGCTTAGATAGATACCTTAACCAAAAACCTTCGTTGTCACTAAATCACCTTATACAATAATCTTCTTGATTACAATATTCACTATTTCTCATACATACATGTCATACCTTACTTGCCTACAAAATGACTTATAAAATCTCATACTTATATGAGTCATTATAATATATAAAGTCAGCTCACAAAATATAATTACATTATAATACAATAATCAAAAGTTCATCCCATGTCAGCCTAAGTGTTAGTGTGCTTCATTGTCAGCGTAATCTGAATGCCAGTGTAAGTACCTGTCGGTGTCGGTGCCAGTGTAAGCGCCTACCGGTGCCTGTGCCAGTGATTAACCTATTGCCGATGATCCTGTGCAACCTAATACCGGTTGGTTGTCATCAATGACAACATCAACCAATCTCATATGAGTGTAGAATGCCAATAATCTCCCCCTTTGGCATTGATGGCAACACTCATGAGATAAATAAAAAATAGTCATCCCAAAACTGAAATCCAAAAAGATGTGCTCCCCCTGAGCAAGTGATCTCCTCTGTACATGCATATTTTTCTCTCCACTACTCCCCCTTTGACATCAATGACAAAGGATGTCAAAAAGAAGAATCAAAGAGTACAAAATTTCTACCTCAAAGTCTGCAATCGATTGATTACTATTTGAAAAATGTCTGCCAAAACTAGGTTCAAATTCAGCATAAACTTCTCACTGTCAGAGAGAGTTCTCTTAGTCTACTGGATCATACCGGTGAGATAGTGCATTTGCTACTCCGGTGATTGCTCTCCAGGATTTTTTGCCTTAGTTAGTTTAGCTCTTTGAGTAATCATACTATCCAACCTTGGACCAAGTTTATTCTTTAGCTCCCAGGCTTTAGACCTTATTCTTGCCTTTTCTTTTTCCAAGTTTTCCAATTTATCCTCATGTACTGCCATTTCTTGCTCAAAACCTAATGTAAGTTCAGATGAACCTATCATGTTGTCCGCTATGTCATCAATTTATTTTTGTGTCCTTTTGATCTCTTCATCAATGTCCTCTGTCAAATAGTGAGGTTTACATGCTTCTTTATACAACTCCTTATACTCCAAAATTGTAAAATTAAGTACCGGTAAAAGTGTCCAAGTGATCGGTACAATTCTTTATAGTGTTCTCAAAGAATGTATTTTTCTCTTTGTCAACTCTCTCCTTAATGGTATCACCATTCACCTTTTCCAGGTTTAGAACATTTTCAGCAATAAATTTGGACAAAGTGTCCAATTTACCTAAAGAATCATTAATGTGATCTATCTTACAGGTGGGTGCAATCAATGACAACATCAACCAATCTCATATGAGTGTAGAATGCCAATAGTATCTTTGTTCACAAATGTGTTAGCCATTATTCTCAACTCATTAATAGCATTAGCCTTCATCTTGTAGGCTAGTGGTAGGGCTCTCAAGACTTTAGAAATAATTTAATCTTTGCTCAGAGTTCCACCACAACATTGAATTCCCAGAACAATCTCATTTACCCTTTCCATGAATGCAGTAATCCTTTCATATTCTTCCATCTTTAGGTTTTCATATCTCACACGGTAACCATCAAGTTTTGCAATCTTCACTGTAGGGTCAGCTTCATTAAGAGTCTCCAACTTATCCCATATAGCCTTTCCAAATGATTTGTCATTTAATCCCATTATTTGTTGATCTGAAAGTGCACACAAGAGGGCTTCTCTTGCTATACAATCATTATCAAGCTCCTTATCTAGGTTTGCTAGAGGAGGATTGTCAAATGTCGGATTATGAGGTGTGACACCATTTTGTGTGATTTCACAAATCTCCTTACCAAGACATTGTTGGAATCCAATAACACTAAGAGGTAGGGTGAATCAATGTTATACCAGAATGATCAATTTTAGCCTTATTAAAATATGCATACACCAACCGGTATACCGGTACATAGAGAATTAAAATAATTAAAGTAACCAATAAGCCAATCACATAAATAGGAATCATAACACAGATTTATATGTGGAAAACCTCAAAGAGGAAAAACCACGGGGGGATTTGTGACCCACAATATCAATCCACTAGGCATATGAAGAGATATTATAAAATATAAGGGGCCTGCACTTGCAGGAAGGCTTACAGCCTAGAGCATATTGCTTGATCATAAATGGAGCCTCACTGACTACAAATAAATCCAGACTACAATCCAGAGAACTGTTGAACTACTAAGATAGTGTTTTCTATGCTAGAATACAGTTCCGGTTTAAGCTCTATCTGTTCTGGTTTGAAACCCTAAACCCTTTACAAAAATAACCCTTACATAAATATCCTCACATACATGATCTCCCTAATATATTTTTTATCTCCTTGATTATCTCCTTCCAATTACATATTCACATGATGATGATATCAAAATGATCTATCAAACTGACCTATATACCCTATACAACTTATCATGCCTTATGTCGGCTTACAAAGATAATTACAATATCAAATTACATGTTGACTAGATAACATGAATGCCTGAATATTAGAAATAATTGTCGATGCTAGATCCAATAGATGTCGGCCTCCAATACCGATAACCATATTCTAAACCATGTTGGCCTATAATACAGGTAACCATATTCTAAACCATGCTGGCCTACAATACCAATAACCGAAGAAATCCTTTTGTCCTACTGGTACTAGTGTAGTGTCTATGAAGTTCCTGCTAGTACACAACTAAACCAAAATATGGAGTTGGAACACAATACCATGTTGCCATCACGCCTAGGAATATTTCTCTAAAAGATAGCTCTAGATGAACTAGATGAACTTGAATTGTTAGATGCCATAGGATCTTCCTCAAGCAGTTAAGCTTTCTGTAGAGAGGACCAAAGATCTAATACCAATTGTTAGATAGTTCAAATAACTAGAAGATAACTGAGAGTGGGGTTGAATCAGTTGTCACAGATTACCAAAACCATTAGCTGATTAAAATTTAATACTGGAACCCAAAACATTAATACCAAAATGCTTAAACTAAATACCGAAATAGCAGTTAAACCAATTAAGCATAAACAATAATCACAAAATAAATACCATCCACATGACACCAAGATTTGTACGTGGAAAACCTAGTAAAGGGAAAAACCATGGTGGGAAGCCTACCCACAATCAGATAATACTTCTGTAGTAAGTATGTGAATTATAATTGAGGATCCTACATTTGAAAGAAGGACAAAAGCCTAGAGTGCACTACTCATCACAAAAGGAGTCTCACTGACTACATAGAAATCCAGAATATAATCCAGAGAAGTGTTGAATTGCAAAAGATAGCATCTTCTATTCTTGAGTACAGTTTTGGTTAAGCTCAATACTAGAGGACCAAATCCTCTTACATAAACTCAATTTAATCTCCAATGATCGACCAAATCCTCTACTTGAATGATATTACATTATTTACACATTGCATCCATTTCCATTACAATAATCTTATTAGATGATGATCTACAATGAGATCTTACAACATATATATACAAACCCTCGACCATAAACAATCAGGTCGGCTACCAGACAATAAACCAATTATATAATTACAAAACATGTCAGCCTAAGATAAAACAAATAATATCCAACACCTAAGACATCCTAAAATGACATCAATAGGTCTGATCCACATGTTACATCAAACTGGTCCATAACCTAGACTAACCGGGACCCAGTATAGGTCCATATACTACAACAACGATCTCCATCCACCAAGCCTCAAACATGAACACTAATAGCATCTGGAAACTCCACCAGAAGCTGCACCAACACCACTTATGCAATTCATCAAAGATCTTCATAAAAATCTCTATCGGTGGAACCCTCACCATAAACAAAAACCAAGCTTCTAAGCAAATAGGATAGCATCTGATCATCAAACGAAAATCAACTTACCAGATATGAATATGAGTATCATGAATAAGCCAGTTGCATAACCAAAACATACCTGAGCCTCCCAGATCATGTCGGATCCAAGTCAACCACAAACCACTCCACTTACTAGAACCAGAAGGGTGCCGGTAAATCATCCAAATGACTAGTTTTCGCATCAATGACAAAACATCAATGCAACACACAATCAATTCTCCAGATGGCCAAAAGTATATCCATAGGTAAAGATGACAAGTTACAGAAGTGAAAGGCTCCCATCTATTGAAGATGTGCATGAGGAAGGTTGGTGAGAGTGCTGGACTAGTTTAGGTGTTCCACCGGAAGAGAAGCAAAGTGCAAGGTTGAAGACACACTGGTTAGGGTATAACCGACATGGCCTGTGAATTGGTAGATGAACCCGGTTGTGTGGTTGGTCGGTGATCTTGTCTGTACCAACATAGAAGACATAGAAGAGGTGGATGTTGACTATGATGACATGGAGGTGATAGGTGTTATGCACACTATAGTCGGTGAAGTGTTGTCAGTGAGGTAGGTGTTGACTGGATGACATTAATGTCGACAACATGTTTCATGGGTCGAGAGAAGAAGGGTGTAGCTCAAGACTGATCAGAGGACATAAATCTGATTTGATGACTTCATGATCAAGGTTGAGTGTCCAGGTGCTGATCAGGGTAGGTAAAGTTATCTGAGTGATCGATTCATAGGTGTTTGACAAGTGTAGACCGAAAGTGGTGTCGTGTATCCCAAATATGGCAAACGTGTTCTGGATGCAGTGGGATTGGCAGAGTTTGATTTATTCATTGCAGGTGGTCGATCTCTGGAAGGAGATGTGATTGGCTTTGGTTTGCCTCAGGGTCGGTGAAGAAACCCTAGCACACCATAAGTTTGTATGTCTTTTTGGCGGGAAGGAATAGTATAAACATGTAGATCGAAGACCTGATTTGTTGCTACTGTAGAAGAGAGTAAATTTAGTGAGGGAGAAAAACTAGAGAGTTAACCAATCTAGTGCAAAACAACAATCACAGAAGAGACTGAGTGTGTGAGAGAGAACCAATTCAAAGATTTCAACCAATGAGAATGAGGGAATTGACAGTCTACCATGAAGTATGACAGAGAATTACACCGGTGGTGACATAACTGATAGAGAAGGGCCACAAAAGATTAAAGAGAAGATTGCAGTGAAGTATTAGTAAGCTAAGAACCAATAGTAATCAGATAGTAGACAATTGACTAAGGGAAGAAGACTGATGGTGTCTAGTAGCAGTGTGATAGAGAGAAAAGAGAATTGACAGAGAAGAAGAAGAGGTTAAACTAGTAAGGTTGTAGCAGAGAGTGAGTTACAACGGGAGATAAGGTTGTAGCAGTGAGAGGGTGAGCAGAGAACCGACGGAGAATTGGAGAGAGGAGAACCGGTGGAGAAACTTGCATGAGAGTTACAAAGTTATTTTGTAACAAGGATATTACTTTTATAATTGATAATGTTCATTGTAGATCCCTGAGTTTGAGCTCAGTGTAGGGGTTGGTGCTCCTTGGGTGTAATGCCCGCCAAAATACCCTAGAGAAAATAAGCTAACTAACATCTAATTGGAAAAAGCAAAAATTGTTTTGTTTAACAACTAATTTAATCTTAAATATCATTTAGGCAATGTGAATAATCAATCATCAACTTATTATTAATATAATCATAACATTAAACCATAATCATTAAATCAAATGCGCAAATGGAATTACTAACTACATACACATTGCTCCACCCCCCAAGGGTATCTCAACGTCATTACTTAGTTTCCTCTAACCCAAGCCATAACTGTTGGCATATGTGCAAGAGTATGATGGCATGCTGATATTGTATGTTGTCATTGATGCCAATATGCTAAGAAGTGAACTGGTATATTGAAGTTAAGCAATTGGCAAAGAGAACTAGTATGGTGGTGTAAACTGGTATATGTGCAATAAGTGAAGTGGTATGCTTGTCCAAGTGAACCGGTATGATGTTGTGAACTAGAACCGGTATGTTAGAATGAGAACTGGTACATGGAATGTGGTAGGACTACCGGTTGGTAGTCTTAGCTTCAAGGTTTTTGGTTGAAGTGTTCCAAGCCTGTGTCATTCAACCAATGACATTGTGTGATGAGTTAGCATTATAATGGAGATCAGATCATGTTGCCACATCAGTCTCGTGCACATGAAGGATCTTGCATGAAGGAGATTGATCCTATCTACGTCAGAAATGTGCAAAGTCTTTGCGAATGATGGAGAATGTCTTGAAATCTATTCAAGACTATTGTATTCAAATGCAAAGTGTTCAATGGTCAGGATTGAACTGATCAATTGCTCAACCTAAGTGTTTAGGGTTTATGCTGCCGACCTATCTGTTTTCTATAAGGTCGATGTTGTGTTTCATGTTGAGGTTGTTGGTAAATGTTGTGTGTGTATCTAAGTGTAGAGATACATGATTCTTGCCATACTAGATGAGAGGATTGATACCTGCATAGTGTGTGTGCAAAAGGAAGGAACTAAAGTGGATCTGCATTGGCATTTAGTGCTATTACTAGATTATTGTAATACCTGTTGATTTTTAAATACTTCAACAGATGGAAAATCCCTTAACCGGGTAGCTTTAACCAACTTGTTGTAAATCCTTAAACAGGGTGACTCAAAGCCATTGAGTTCATAAAATCCTCTAACAAGGTAACCTCTAACAGGGTTTAACCCCTAACCGGGTATTCTAGCCATCCCTTAACCGGGTGATCCCTAACAGGATTGGTTCCTAATATAACCTATTGTAACAGTCTTTAATCAGACTAGGCTTCTAATAGAGCAGACTTCAAAAGAGTTCAAATCAGCTTGTGGGTATTCATCCCCACCGTGGTTTTTCCTAGTTGAGTTTCCACGTGAAAAATATGTGTGTCATGTTTGATGCCTCTTTCATGTGATGCTTTGTTGTTCTCTATCAAGCAGTGAATCATGTTATACTAGTAAGTTATTACATTTCTGATGATAGATTATTTGTTTATGCATAAGGACTAAATGGAAATGAGGAAGTAGGTTGTGTGGAAAGCTAAGAAGTTTGACTAGTTCATGTCTTTCACAGTTGCATTGTGTTTAATCAGTAGTAGTCTGGTTTGAACCGGTGTTAGTGATTGCCAGTAATTTACAATCTGCAATCAAACTAGTTAGAAAAAAAAATTTGTACCTATATTGATTCACCCCCCCTCTCAGTATCGGTTTGGTACTCAACATTCATCATTGAGTTATCAATTAGTATTAGAGCATCCTCCAGGTCCTCTATGTTGTAAGCTTAACCACTTGAGGAGAAGATCCTATTGTAATGATGAAGAGGGAAGGTCCAAAGTTCAACAGAGATAACTTTAAAATATGGAAGGACATAATGAAGATATACATCAAAAGCATGGGTGTTCAACATTGGAGCTATGTTGAGAATATTTATGTTATCCCTACCGATACTCTCACCGATGACCAAAAGAGAGAGATTTAGGAGAATGAGAAATTCATGGAAGCCCTAATCAGTAGCTTATCTGACATTGAGTTTATTGATGTCCAGGATAGAGACAATCCCAAAGAAGTATGGGATACTCTTGAGAGTATCTATGGCGGTGATGAGAATGTAAAACAAACTAAGGAAGAAAGCCTTAGAGGGAAGTTTGAAGACATGCGGATGGTTGAAGTTGAGACCATTCAACAATATGGAATATGAATCAAAACCATTGTTGGAGATATCAAGAGTGTAGGTGGTAAAATGGAAGATTCCACCATTGTTAGCAAAGTTTTGAGATCTCTATTACCAGTCTATGCAATAAGGATTGCTGCTATTCAGGAGTTGAGATCAATAGACAAGACTAAGGTATCCCTAGACTCCATCATTACAAAATTAACAACCTATGAGCTAAATAGTTTTGATGGAAGTGTTCAGAAGACTGAATCAACTTTTAGAGCATCTGTTGCATCACCCAGAAAAGGAAAAGAAGCAAGCACTAGCGGTGAACCAAGACAGAGTAGAGAAATGGATGATGAGGAGATTCTGGTGGAATTTGAAGCTCTTCTTGCCAAGAGACTTCCTAAGGGAACTGATAACTATAGAGGTAAGCTTCCTTTTAAATGCTTCTCTTGTAATCGGATAGGACACATAGCTATAAACTGTCCTAATGGTGATAGCAAGGAAAAATCGGAAAGGTTCAAGAAATTCAAAGGAGGAAACTGGAGAAATTGTTTTGTAGAAGTTGATGAAGGTGTCATAGATGAGGAATCAGAAGATGAAGAAAATGAAGATATTGTGTTTGTTGTAGTCAAGGAGGATGTGTCAAACAAGAAGGCTCTTGTCTCCCGCTTTGATAATTCCAATGAGTGGATTATTGATAGTGGTTGCTCTCACCATATGACTAGTGACCGAAGCAAGTTTATATCCTTGGAAGAGTATGATGGTGGTGTGGTTTGCTTTGGTAATGATGCGCCATGTATGGTCAAAGGCAGAGGGTCCATCTCTCTAAATGGAAAGAGCAGTGCTAACAATGTGTATTGGGTGGAAGGTCTCAGACACAATCTATTGAGTGTTGCCCAGTTGAATGATGGTGGACTCACTCTAGAATTCAAAAAAGGAGTCTGCAAAATCAAAGGAAAGAATGGTGAACTGATGGCCACCGGTATGCAAACAAAAGGTGACTTATTTCAGCTGAATGAAAATATAAGTACATGTCTTATGGCTAAGTTTGATGATAGTTGGACATGGCATAGGTGACTCTACCATGTAAACTTTGATATTATTGTGAAGGCTAGTAAGACCAAGGCAGTCAGAGGATTACCTGTGCTGAGAAAACTAGAAAATCCTTTGTGCAAAGAGTGTCAACTGGGGAAAATGTCTTGTTCAACCTTCAAAGGTAAATCTTTCGCTGCTAACAATTTACTTGATCTTGTGCATACTGATTTGTGTGGTCCTATGAAGACTAGGAGTGTGTAGGGAGATAGGTATTTTATGATTCTTACAGATGATTGCTCAAGAATGATGTGGGTCACATTCTTGAAGGACAAATCTGAAGCTTTTGGAAAGTTCAAAGCCTTCAAAGCACTGGTAAAAAAGGAAAGTTATAGAAGAATCAAATGCCTTAGAACTGATCAAGGAGGGGAATTCACTTCTGATGAATTTAACAAATATTGTGAAGAGAGTGGCATCAAGAGGCAATTATCTGCCCCCCAAACTTCACAACATAATGGCCTAGCAAAGAGGAACAACTGGACTATGGTTGAAGTGGCTAGAACTATGTTGATCCAAGGAAAGGTCACTCACACCTTTTGGAGAGAAGCAGTGAGCACTGCAGTCTACATAATGAACTAAGTACTCATCAAGAAAGAAAAGGATAAGACTCCTTATGAGTAATGGACCGGTAAGACACCAGTGGTAAGCTACTTCAGAGTGTTTGGTAGTAAATGTTATATCAAGAGGAGTGAACATTAGAGCAAGTTTGATGCCAAATGTGATGAGGGAATATTCCTAGGGTATTCCACTAAGAGCAAAGCCCTTAAATGTTTCAACAATAGGACTTAGAGAATTGTTGAAAGCATCAATGTTAGGGTTGATGAAAACTTTGAGAAATCTGAGGAAACCGGTAGAGAGCATGCAGGAGATGAACCGATAGTAACCTTCTGGGAACTGGTTGCAAATTTTCCCACTACCAACAACTGTGCTCCTACACCAGTAGATGTTGATGAAGATGAGGATGATGAAAAAAAGCAAGAGGAAGGTGTTAAGATTATACCTAGGTATGTCATTCAAAGCAGATCATAGGAGACAAAGATATAGGAATTCTTACAAGAAGAAAGGTCAGAGAAAACTCATGTATGATCTCTGAATTTGAGCCTAAATCATTGAAAGAGGCAAATAAAGATGAAGATTGGATCAATGTAATGGAAGAGGAACTTGATCAGATAGAAAAGAATGGTACATGGTCCTTGGTACCAAATGGGTTTTCAGAAATAAGCTGAATGAAGATGGGATAGTGATAAGAAACAAAGCCAGACTAGTGTGTAAGGGGTATGCTCAAGAAGAAGGAGAAGACTATGGAGAAACCTTTTCTCTAGTAGCCAGACTGGAGGGAGTTCATATGCCTCTTGCATATGCAACTTTTAAAGGATTGGTATACCAAATGGATGTAAAATCTGCATTTCTAAATGGAATACTTGAAGAGGAGGTGTATATAGAGCAACCAGATGGGTTTTCCCTATCAGAAGATAGTGACATGGTGTGTAGGCTACATAAATCCTTGTATGGACTAAAGCAGGCACCTAGAGCTTGGTATGAATGCTTGCACTCCCATCTTGTGAAGATTGGATTTGAAAGAATAAGTGAAGATAGAAATATCTACTTGAAATCAGAAGGAGATCAGATTCTGATCTATGAGTATTTGTTGATGACATCATCTTTGGAGGAGATGACAAGATGAGTCATGATTTTGCCGATGAGATGAAGAAGGAAATTGAGATGTCACTCATAGGGGAGATTAAGTTCTTCATTAGACTGTAGATTCAACAAATGAAAGATGGAATCTTTATTACTCAGTCCAAGTATGTCAAAGAGGTGTTGAAGACCTTCGGCATGGAAGATAGTAAACCAGTTGGTACACCAATGGTGACCAGTTGTAAACTATCAAAAGAAGATGACTCAACATTGGTAAATGAGAAGGAATACTGATCAATGGTTGGTAAGTTGCATTATGTAGTGCATAGCAGACCAAACATTGCACATGCAGTGGGTATTACCGCTCGGTTTCAGCAAAGCCCAAGAGAATCCCACTTGGTAGTAGTCAAGCGGATTCTTAGATATCTGAAAGGAACTATTGACTATGGGTTATGGTATCCATACAATAATGGGTTCAACCTGAAAGTGTTCACAGATGTTGATTGGGCTGGTAATGCATATGACTGGAAGAGCACAACTGGTGGTGCATTCTTTCTCGGTGGTAGATTGGTCTCGTGGATGAGTAAAACGTAGAGTTGTATCTCTCAGTCTACAACATAAGTGGAGTATGTTGCAGCTTTTATGAACTGTATCCAAACTATTTGGATGAAGCATGTATTGAATGGCTTCAAAGTTCCTGTATCTGAACCGGCAAGTATATTCTGTGAAAATACAAGTGCAATTAACATTTCCAAGAATCTGGTTTTACATGCTAGAACCAAGCACTTTAAACTCAAGTATCATTTCTTGAGGGAAAAGGTTCAGAACAAAGAGGTAGCATTGGAACATGTTCCCATTAAGGAGCAGTTAGCAGACATATTCACCAAGCCTCTACCGAAGGCTACTTTTACCTATCTAAGAGGTGAACTAAAAGTATGTGCTCCACATCGGTCAGGTATTACAGTGTCTAATATTTTTTAGGATTGATGTGATGAAGGATGCTACTCCTTAGGGGGAGCAACATAGTGGAACAGGGAAGCGTGTGCCTCCACTTTGGCATTGTTGTCAAAGGGGGAAAAGATGTGAAGCGGGGAAGATATCTATAGCAATAGGGAGAAGATGTGATGCTAAGTGATATCTTTGTATATTGCCATCAATGCCAAAGGGGGAGATTGTTGGCATATGTGCAAGAGAATGGTGACATGATAATATTGTATGTTGTCATTGATGCCAATATGCTAAGAAGTGAACCAATATATTGAAGTTAAGCAATTGGCAAAGAGAACCGGTATGGTGGTGTAAACCAGTATATGTGCAATAAGTGAAGCGGTATGCTTTTCCAAGTGAACTGGTATGATGTTGTGAACCCAAATCGGTATGTCGGAATGAGAACTGGTACATGGAATGTGGTAGGACTACCGGTTGGTAGTCTTAGCTTCAGGGTTTCCGATTGAAGTGTTCCAAGCCTGTGTGATTCAACCAATGACATTGTGTGATGAGTTAGCATTATAATGAAGATCAGATCATGTTGCCACATTAGTCTCATGCACGTGAAGGATCTTGCATGAAGGAGATTGATCCTATCTACCTCAGGAATGTGTGAAGTCTTTGCAAATGATGGAGAATGTCTTGAGATCTGTTCAAGACCATTGTATTCAAATGAAAAGTATTTAATGGTCAGGATTGAACTGATCAATTTCTCAACCTAAGTGTTTAGGGTTTAGGGCTTATGCTGCTGACCTATCTGTGTTCTATAAGGTCGATGTTATGTTTCATGTTGAGGTTGTTGGCAAATGTTGTGTGTGTATCTAAGTGCAGAGATGCGTGATTCTTGCTCGACCAGATGAGAGGATTGATACTTGCATAGTATGTGTGTAGAAGGAAGGAACTAAAGTGGATCTGCATTGGCATTGAGTGCTATTACCAGATCATTGTAATACCTGTTGATCTTTAACTACTTCAACAAATGGAAAATCCCTTAACCGGGTAGCTTTAACCAGCTTGCTATAAATCCTTTAACAGGGTGACTCAAAGCCATTGAGTTCATAAAATCATCTAACAAGGTAACCTCTAATAGGGTTTAACCCCTAACCGGGTATTCTAGCCATCCCTTAACCGGGTGATCCCTAACAGGATCGGTTCGTAACAGAACCTGTTGTAATAGTCTTTAATCGGACTAGGCTTCTAATAGAACGGACTTCAAAAGAGTTCAAATCAGCTTGTGGGTATTCATCCCTACCGTGGTTTTTCCCAGTTGGGTTTCCACGTAAAAAATATGTGTGTCATGTGTGATGCCTCTTTCATGTGATGCTTTGTTGTTCTCTATCAAGTGGTGAATCATGTTATACTAGTAAGTTATTACATTTTTTATGATAGATTATATGTTTATGCATAAGGAAAAAATGGAAATGAGGAAGTAGGTTGTGTGGAAAGCTAAGAAGTTTGACGAGTTCATGTCTTTCACAGTCGCACTATGTTTAACTGGTAGTAGTCTGGTTTGAACCGGTGTTAGAGATTGCCAGTAATTTATAGTCTGCAATCAAACCGATTAGGAAAAAGTTTTTGTACCTATACTGATTCACCCCCCCCCTCTCAGTACCAGTTTGGTACTCAGCATTCATCATTGAGTTATCAATAACATCTATTCATTATTTCCTAATCTTAAAACCATTACTATTCCATCATGCCCATATGAAAAGCATTTACTATCTCCATTAAGATGATATTCAAATACATGTTTATCGATGCATTCTATCCTAGAATTAATCTCCTACTAAATGATATACAATTCTTGATACATTCTTTAATCATCTACATATATGCAATGCACTTAATATTTCTTTTTATATTACATAATCCTAAATGCTTTCCTACCTTATGATAGGCAATCCTTTAATTCCTTAAATTACATGATATCTATGCAAGATCAATCCCATAACTAAGGTTAATTTTAAGCTCCAATTCCATATGTTCCTACAATTCCTTTACCATCCATATCCCTAAGTTTATTATGGAACCAACATGCTTATCTTTCACCAAATGTAGAACATGGAATACATTCATTTTAACACATACATTTCATTTATGAGATTCTTACATCCTAATATGATTCTTAATCCTTAATGCATCCTATATGCTTAATACAAGGTCCTAATGCCATTACCAATTAACCATTGATATGCTATGCAAGTATACCTAACATTTCAATGCACTAACATCAGTGAAAACCACATTTAAGAATGATATTATTTATGCCATGATCATTACTTATGTTCATTCTACCATCTAATTTTCATTATCACATTGGCATCTACTAAAGGGCTCATTCTCCCACATCTTTCCAAGTAACACTTAATACAAACATGAACAAGATCTATCCAATATGAAACCATTGCAAGAATAGAAATCTATATGAATCACTTCCTCTTTCAAATCTTATTACATAACATCAATTATAAATTTCACAATTACATTATATTCATAGGCTTCAATCCAAGACATCATCTAGATTACATACACCATTAAAAATACATGAATTTCATAACAAGAGCATAGCTCATCCATATCCTAAATATTTTATGATCATTACAAGAATAAATTCAGCTCTTAAAATATTATATCCAATATATAAATCTTCTACAATAGCATCCATAATTCATCATGATGATAAATCTACTTCCACGCAAGAAAGAACACCAACAAGGGGAAAACCCAATGGTAAAAAGAACCAACCACCCGACCACATGGAACCACCCCCCATGCTAGGAGATGACATAGGGTCCCAACACACACTCTACATATAGGTTGACACTTAATACCAAAAGACAAGATTACAACAACACTGTCAACATGGAGCAAATACAACCAACATAAACAACCATAATAAGAAACTTCCAGAGGCATATCAATCAACAAGGCATAGTCATAAGATCATAAAAGGGAACACATGTAGGATTGGAGTGTAATGCCCTGCCAGGAAACCCCTGAGGGTTTAAGTTAAAAACACTCGAATAGAGTGTAAATTTAATTTTTTTATAATATTTAAGAGTATTACTGATTAGTTACAACATTAAGATAATTTTGGAGTTATCTAAAACTAGATAACACAGCAGAAGGCTAAACGAACCTAAGGAGTTTCCCAACATGATTACGTAACCTTACACCTAACTCAACTCGCGTCAATTGATCCAATAAGCCGGATATCTTAATTGCGAGATAATGCATAAGACATGATTATATATATGTTCAATGATATGACATCTTAGAATTTTAGGAAGCGTTCATTTATATCAGGTGGATAGGAGACCATCGCGAGGTTATTTACTCGTTGCACTTTAAATCATAATTACATTAAGAGGCCTCCCAAAAGGATCAAAGCGTTTAATATAATGAAGTTCATTCATTGGGTTTAAGGCAACCAACCACAATTGTTATCATCCTTTATAATTAAAAGTATGGCTAATAGGGTGAGATTCATTCATTGAGGATTAAACTACCATTATTAGAGTGAGGTTCCCTCATTAAAGTTTAAGCATAACCAAACTAAAGAGTCGTAGTTTCTTTATGGAGGATAGAATGCAATTAGCCATAGGGTTCATTCATTGAAGTTTTAATATTGCTAATAGATGATCTAAATTCATTAAGGTGAAAATGGTTTAGGAACACATGAGTTATTCCTTTAAATTAACATATAGTTAGCAAGATGATATTCATCATTATAGGATTAAAATATAAGTTTGTAGTGACGTTCTTCCATTAGGATTAGAATATAACTATCTTGTTGCGTGTCACTCTTTTTAGTTAAATGAAGTTAATATGGAAATATACATTTACCAAGATTAAGATATAAACAACTATACAAATACTTCCCTTTTCAGTTCAATTTTAGCAACATAAAGAGAATTCTTTTATAAGGGTTATAATTATGGATAACTAGTTGAGTTCACCCATTTATAAAATTAATCTGATAAAGATTATTTGTTAAGATTATAACATAAATAACTAAATAAATTCATCCAATATAGTGACATATAACTAACATGACAATGCTCATTAACTAAGATAAAAAAGTAAATACCTATATGAGGTTCATCCTTTAAATTTCAATTTAGGATTTATAACATTAATTCTAATGTTGTTTCCCTTTCACATTCGTTCAAATTACCAACTTATATCAAGCTAAAACAATGAAGGCATCCTAATGAGATTCTTTCCACCATTATTTCCTTTAATTAACATAAACCAAATTCTTTTCCATAATCATACTTACAATGTTTTATGAACCTAATTACTACAATTTCCAAGATGAATAATTTTATGCACTTTGATTTAAATTCATTAAATTTCCACCATACACTTATACAAGATAACAACCATACATGATAACTTAAATCATGAAACAAAGGAAGCTAAAACATCGCATAACACAGATATGATCTCGGAGTTCACCCCTAAGGGGCTACATCTCTGGGTCTGCTCAACTGCAAGACCCCTCTAGCATTTAATATAGTTAGGAACTTACATAATCACATACTTTTACATCTTTGCCACTTAGGCGAACACCACCAATATACAATAGACATCTCGGTCAGAATTTACATAATGATCCCTTTTGAAGCGGGTCCAACTGAACACTTCAAGCAATTGCAGGTTCAAATGACGGACGCTACTCTGACTAGGGACGTAGCCAGCCATGACCAACACAAGTAAACAGATGACAGAGTCCAAAACAAACCTAGCGAAGCCTTGCCAATACTTAACTCAAGCGAAAACATAAAATAAACTTGCCATCTTTTCCATTATCTATTTCACATCATCAGGGAAGAAATAACTAAACTATTTATTTTACTAAAAGAAGGTATCATTTTCTTCCAATCGACGCATTATTAAGTTTCTGGTGATCTTGTTGGCATATCAGTTGAGTTTCCAAAATTTCCATGACGAACTTAAAATACTTTAACATTTTCGATTCCCATTTCTAAGTTCACAGAATGCTCAGATAGTATCACTATGTGTTTCCTGAATACTGTATTAATTAAAAATTACCAGTTATTAATTACTATTCAATATATTTATATAAATTTCCTTAAAAATCATATATATTAAAAATGTTGTTTAATAACGTTCAAATTCCAAATTTCATTATTTATTAACACATATATGAACCTTCACATTAAATATATGCATTAATAAAACAAATTAACTATTAACTAAGAACTATATTTAAAAAAAAAAACACTGTCATAAAAATCATTTTTTTCATTTTTCTTATTTTATAGTATTAATATGTTTTATATATATATATTTTTTTAAACTAATAAAATAAAAAAAAACTAAAAAAAAAAACTAAAATTAAAAAAAAAGGGAGGGGGGGCGGGGCCCACCTTCCAACCCGGAAGAGGCGGAAACCCCACAGTCTCCCTCGCTGCCTTGCTGTGCACAAGGATTTCCCCCTGCGGGCCGCTGTGGACGCAGGGTTTCCCTGCGGACACTGTGGTCGCAGGTTTTACCCTGCTGCCATAGTGGACGCAGGGATCCCTGCAGCCCACTTAGTGGCTGCAGGTCCTTGCGGCCTGTGGGGAGGAGGGCGCGGGTAGAGCCCTCGGCTCCTCCGCCTTCCAACCCTAGCCGCTAATATATTTTTTTGATTATATTTTTTTTTTTTATATACATTTTTTTTTTAATATATATGGAAGATTCATAGTTTAAGCCTAAGACAAATTTTTTTTGAATGAGGATACTGAAAGAAAAACCTTACACAGTCACAGCCATAGCCATTTATTTGATATTTTTATTTTCTTATTTTTATCCTTTCTTATTTTTTTCCAGAATATTTAAGCAATAGATTGGGGAAGATTTTTCTTCTTTCAAAAAGTCCAAGAAACCATGACAAATCTAAAATCCAAGAACAACCAAGCTTTCAACAAAACTGAAAACTAAATCTTAAGAACATTCATGGGTATTATTATTTCTTTTTCTTTTCAGCATTTCATGGAGAACATTCAATCACCAATTTTTATTCTTGATCCAACAATAACAAAAAGGGTAGGTTGGAATCCTACCTCATAACGCATTCCGAGCATGACTTGAAGGAGAGCTCCACCTACAACTCAAAGCAAAACTCCATTTTCTCCAAAATTTTTCCCACCTCCATTTCTAAAAGATCCCAAAAAGAGAACCCCCAAAAATATTTCAAAAACCAGGTTAAATGAGAACCTCTCTTTTTTTTGACCTAATTTTCAATTTCGAATTTAGCCATTTATTTTTTATTTTTTAAAATAAAAGAAAATCAAAATGGAAATCATTCCTTTCCACTATTCAATACATCTTATTCGCTTTTCTAATTAAAATTAAAATGTTTCTATTTCTTATTTAGTTCTAATTTTAATTTCTCCATATTACTTTAGCCAACATTTATATTTTGAACTGTTAACAAGGGTAAGGTATTTAGGTTAATTTAAATTTCCAAAAATCAATCCTTTATACCATATCAACTTTACAAGTAAAAAGAATAATTTCTTTTAAATAATAAAATTACCCCTTTCTTTTCCAAAATGCGAAAATGATAAATTTATTTCTATTTCCCCATGACTTTAAATCTTTCCTTTCTAAAAATGCATAACTAATTGAATTTCATTATTTAAAATTAACTATTAAATTAACTCGCTACAACATAATAAAGCGACCCTTTTTTAATAAATGACTGATCTCATGAAGGAACCTATTTATTTTAATTCCTCAACTTTTAATGCGTAAATGAACACATCATTTCAATTTAGATGCTTAAGCTTGCTACAAATATAAATAAAGCGATCTCTTAAATTAACGATTAATCATATAAAACAAAACTACCTATTTTAAATTTCCAAATTACAAATGCGTACATCCTCACATTAAATTGGATTAAATGCTTAGGATAACAAACTCCACTTACCCTGCGCAAGGCACGTAAACCAAGGAAGTCCACCAATCACACGACATGCAACCTAATGAAAAGAAAGCCCCACAAACCACACACACGATGCTCACCTGACCATGGCTAAGGCAAGATGAGAGTTTTATGACCCCCAAATCCGAATTCTGTGGATGGAGGAGGTTTACTCAAACCTGCGAATCCCGAAGGAGATGAACCTCACCCTAGGCGGTGTTGTACCTGCAATCTCCTGCACCCATGAATCATGCAAGCATAAATATACATATACATATTCAATGAAGGCGTTAGCTCGAGATTTATCACAAGAGTTAGAAAACAATTACATTTACACAAGAATCGATGCAAAAGAACAATAATAGGTATGCACAATTATTTATATCATCTAAACTACACATTGCATCATGGTTAACCTACCATTCAAGAATGCCACATAGGAAGTCAATCAAGGTCAAACAGGTTTTACAAGTCCGACCAAGGTAGGGGCATTACATGGAGTGTCATCACATGCCATCCACATAACACATAACATAAGGCTCTTAGCCTAATGGACATGTGGAGCCATCTTAACCTATGAGAGACTAAGGGAGATTAGCTTATCGTCTTCACAGCCTTCTCATACTTATCCTAAAACATCCTCCCTAGGACTAAGTCGTGAGGCTCAAATCAATTAATTATCTTATTAATGAATTTCCCAAACCCATAATTTTATTATTAAGTTTCCACTTGATTACAATAACATGATAAACTCCCAATGCATCCTGGTGGTGTACACTTCATGCATTCTAACAAGGAACCTCATGCAAGCCTATCTCTCATGACCCTGGTCATCACGAGGAAGCCTACTCCCCCTTAACATGGTCTCAAACATGACAACACAAGAGGCTCTAGAATCGTAATTAAATATGAGAACATACATAAATATGAAATCATAAACAATCCATATGCAACCAACAATCTCATCTCATAATCTTGAAACATGTGAAAGGTCACAACATGAGAACCAAAAACCAATGATCCTCTTAGAAAAATCAACATATCAAGGCCATAATAAATTCCATAAAATCTGAAATGAGTCATCAAATAATCTTAGCAAGGCCTATCCACTTGCTAGCGCATAATCACAAGAATCTCAATCTCTCTCTTGGCGCATCATCAAGAGAGGAAACACAAACAACTCAAATGGAGTAAAATGCATATAAAACATGAAAATGAATCATATAAAGACTTTAAAAATCATAAATAAATATAAGACAACATCATAAATGCCCTAAAAAATCCTTTGGTACGACCCAAAATCCAACTGACATCAAACATACCTCAAACTAGATAAAACCCTAAAAATACATACATTGGTGCATACATTCATTGAAGTGGCACATATGACTTATCTTTTAGTGCATATGGGTGATTTTTTAGCACATATGGTGATTATTTTAGCTCATATGGTGATTATCTTAGCACATAGGAAAAAGAGTGCAAATTTTGTAGAAAACTGCTAAAGTGTGGGATCAAAACTGCTTGAAACATAATGAGCCAAATATGACACATTTATACTTGTTGGAATCAGCATGAAATGAACTTTAAGAATATTTGAACAACATAAAATAATAAAATTCAGCCAAGGAACTCTAATTGAAAACATAATGCAGATTTCTGGAGGGAAAAACATCTCCAGCAAGTTCAAAAAACCATCTAACACCAAATCTTGAATCCAAATCATGAAATAGACTCAACACAAATATAAATACAAACAATAAAATTATTCTGAACATAAAAGAACATTAAAAAATGGGGAATATAAAATGTCTCAGAAGGAGATGAGTTATGTGAGTCTTCCTCACGACAAGGCCAGACTAGAAGCTCACAAGGCTCTCTCCTCTTAACTCCACAAACTCCCTTAAATCTTTAACAACATGAAATAAATCTATGAAACAACAATAATCAAATACAATCACATAGTAAATAGAAGAAATCTCAATACATAGAAATCCCATTTCATGGATTCACGACAACCACATAAAAGATAACTTCCAAACTTTCCTCCAAATAAAGATCTCATAACCCATGGAATTCCCAATCATTTCCATTAAGAATAGAGAAAATAAAATAAAATATTTCCTTATTCCCCACACAAAACATTCACATAGTAAACACTTGTAGACAATGAAAACAAAGATAAACAACAAGGGTATGGTCTCCAACCTGCAACCCATGTGATGGTAGGTAGCTGAAGGAGAGCCCACAAGTTTTGCAATCCAAATAAAAACCCAAATCTCTTCTAAACCCAGTCCAAGCAATCCACCGAGAATCCAAAGCCAAAGAATGGAACCCATAAATAGTCATAGGGAATCCATTACAAGGAAACAATAAACAAGAAACCCTAGAAAACCAACCAATAGGATAATTCCATTTTGGAATATTTTTCCCATATCCTATGGTTTCCCCAAAATAAAATCCTCCAATAGGAGAATAGGGTAGGTAGGAAATATTAACATATATTATAAGTAGGTGGGATAAATATATTTTAATATCCCAAGGTATAATTACCATGCAGCCAAATAAATATTAGTATTTAAACTATAGCCCTTTAGGAATTATTATTGAATACATTATGAACTATAGTTACTTTTAATTAAATACTCGCCAATAGAAAAAAAAATTAAATAAATTAACCATTAAATAATTTATTACTTCCAATCTTAAATATTAATTAATATTTAGACTATAGTCAAAATCTCAAATAGCTTAAATCATATAATTAAAAATAAAAATAAATAATACTAACTGTAGACGTCTAAAAATGGTCAACGCTTGTGGAGTCATACTTTAACATTTGCGCATTGCCTTATTTTAGGATTCTTGCATTGCATTAACATTTCTTCTATGTTGCACACTTGGTCTTTATCATTTGTGAGCATCGAGTCCTTCTTCTGCATTCCTCATTTTTATCGCTTTCGAATTAGGTCTTGTCGATAGCAATCTTCAGTCATGATTTTGGTCGATCTTATCTTGTCGCATCATGGTGCATGCTCATTTATCATCATTTTGGACATCGTCAATCCTAATCATTGATAGAATTAGGGTTTTGTCCTCTTGTCAATCTTTCAATCATCTTTAGCTTGTTAGTAATCATTTGCGATTATCAACTTGTCAATCTCGTCATTTTGCGATCGATTCATCATCGATCCTTGTCCTTGTCAATCTTGTCATTTTGTGATCGATTCGTCATCGATCCTTGTCCTTTTCAATCATGTCAATTTGGATCAATTAGTCATTGTTCCTCGTCAATTGGTGCCTATCAATTTGATCTCCTTGTCAATCTTGGTCAATTTGTCATTGATTTTTGTCAACCAATCTCAATCATTTATCCACATTGGGCCTTTGTCAATCAGAATCATGATCGAACCTACACTAATTTCTTGTTGTCTTGACCTAATTCCTTGTCATCTTATTTCTAGGGTTTTATGATTTGTTCATTTAATCCTTTTCTTCTTCTTTGTGGGTTAAATAAATCTATTTATTTAGTCCTAGGTCTCTTTCATGAATTAATTAATGGATGAAAACCTATTAATTAATTCACCTAATTTCTATTTCATCTTTTTCTTCAATTCTCTAATTTGCTAATTTCTCCTAATTTCTATTTCTATTTCAATCTTGTCATAATTTGTCATAATTTGTCATACTCCTTGCATAGCAAATTGTCATTTGTCATAATGTTGCCATTCTTGATTTGAATTTCCCTTCAAATCTCTTCATGCCAATCTTGTCCTCTCTCCAATTTGTCTATAAATTGGATGACTTTCTTCAATCAATCAATCAATCAATCAATCAATCACACTTTCGAGTAGCCTTATGCTATGAATTTCATCTCTCAACAACTTGCTTTCCACTTGCATTTTGCACTTGTAGGTGAGATCCACATCAAATTTGAAGGTGAAAGAAGAACAATGGAGCCACATGAAGGAGATATCTGTGTCGGTTTGCTTTAATTTCATTTGATTTGGAATATCTTGTCTTTATGTCTTCATTGATTGGATTGGGATTGCTTTCATAATAGCTTTAGGTTTTGTGGTTGTCCTAATTTGCTATTGTTTTGATGATTTTCAATTTCCTGATCTACATTTTTGGTGAACCCGACGTGAACTAACCCCTTAACCATGTTTTGAGTGCTTTTGGGCTGTTTGTAGGTGAAAAACTCAAGAAACAGGGTGACTTGGAGCTCTCTGGGCACTTATGTGCCTTTGTTGATGGGTTTTGCACCTATGTTGAGCATTTTGTGCCTATGTTGAGGCATTGTGTGCCTGTGCAAGGCCAAAAAAAAAAAAAAAAAAATGTTTTTACTTGCAAATTTGTTTGTTTTCATTCTGTTTCTTGCATTCTCATTTTTCTTTGGTGCTAATTCTCTGTGTAGCATTTTGGCGTTACGTGTGACGAAGACTAAAAATGCAACTACTAACAAATCTTATGCAGGACGTGGTCAAAGGCTCTCATTAAAACATCTTGCTTACGATTTTTTAAAGTAGTTGCACATTTTCATTTTTTTAAAGGTTAATGAACACCATGCATGCTTTGTCTGTTTTTAATTTGATTGCATGTTTTAACCCTTAGAACTGGGCCTGCCTCCCGATTTTCTTGGCACTTTGCATAGGCATTGGTGAGAGGAAATGACCCAAAGTTGTGATGGGCTAAAGCCAAGCTCTTAACCACTCTAAATAACTGTGGATGCAACGAAAGTTGTAGACAATGGGTGCTGGAATGGTATTGCGATGATTTATTCGCCGGATTAATACCCACCCGAATGGATGCCCTTACTAGAATCTCTTGTTTTTAGATGCCAAAATCCTTCTATCTGTTGGCTCAGGTGTTGTGATATGCACATGTCGAAGACACCTCTCATGTACTCCTCGGTTAGAGATAGCAAGTTCTTGGGAAGTGATGCCTTTTGAACTCGAAGCTTGGTATGCCCGAGAAGTGAGTGCACTCTAAGGGGGAGCCAATGCTACCAAGCGTCTAGCTATCCAACTAAGTGTTGTATTTTATGGTTAGAGGATTCAACAGATATTGCCCTTGCTAGCCATAGGATTTTTGTGAATGTTCTTGATTGTCTTGAGTCAAAGTCAAACAAACATTTTTTCTTCAGTGATTGTCAAAAGTTAAATCAAAAACAAACTTTCAAAAGTGCTCATAATCAACTTGGGTTTTCAAAATCAACAACCTTCAATTCAAAACAAAATCCAAACGAAAGTCCAAATTTGTCCAACTATTCATCCAACATTTGAACATGGCTTGTCAAAACATTGAATGTCTTTGTTTCAAAATTCATGTCACTTTAGGCTAGGTTTTGCATAGTCCAACTTAGGTCCTAGGGCATATTGTCATCTCCCTTCATTTTAGTCCTTTTCATTGCAAGAGTCCTGATTTTGCACTTAGGTTCAAAATCATTTCCCTAAGTTTGCATTTCATTGTCATATCCAAGCTAGATTTCCATTTAGGTGACATTTGTGCATTATCCTTGTCATGCTAAAATTAGGTCTTGCTTAGGTTGCATTTTGCATATTCCAAGTCATTGGTCTTCACATATCCTTATCATTGTATTTTCATCTTGTCATATCATATCCTTAGATCATTTTCATGGCATATCCTAAGTCATTGTCATAATCATTGCCTTCTTGCATTTAGTCTCAAAAATTTGGTTTGTCAAACTTGAAAAATCAAAACTTTGGATGATACCCTAAGTTGTTGTTAGGGAGTCTTGACCTTGTCTAAAATTTGTCCTTTCATTAATATCATTTTTGTCAAACCTAGCTTAGTATCCAAGCATATAGGTGAGACATTGTCAATTTGTCCTATTGTCATTTGGTCTTTTGTCCTTTAAGGTCTTGGCTTCATTTCAACTTCCCAAGGATGAGGCTTTAGCTTTGCATTTCAAAAGTTTATCTCCAAAAATTCAAAAGGTAAAAAAACATTAAGTTGCATTGTCATCCTTTTAGGTTGCATTTGTCAATCCCATTAGTTGCATTGCATAGTGACATGTTTGTTGAAGTGAGGTCTCAACCTTCTTATGAAGCCATGTCATCACAATTGAGAAATCAATCATGTCAATCCAATCTCTACATGTCTTAGAACTTGGATCAAACTTATCATGATGATGTAAATGTCCAAATACAAAAACTAGAGGAGAAACTAGCTCAAGAAAAGGAGATTTTGGAACAAAAAGTGAAAAACATTGAGAAGAATAGATCACAAATGTCCAAAATGTTTCAAAAATTTCCAAGTCGAAATCCAAAGATTGAGCCAATTGATGTAAGATTTCTTATCAAACAATCAAACATACCAGATCTCCTCTCACAAATAGAGATGATGAAACAATTTCAAGAAAAGAGACAACAATATTATGTGCCTCCACAACAAGAACAAGAAGGTGTTTACTATCAATCACATTTTCAACCATCACAACCAATTGTTCAACAGTTCCAACATTTCCAACAGACACAACAAATGGTCCAACACATACAACCAATGGTCCAATTTCAACAATATGTCCAACCAACTATACAATGTCAACAAATGGTTCAACCAATGGTGGAATATCAATGTCAACAACTACAACCAAACATTCAAAAACAAAGGTTGTAGCACACACCAACCCAAGTTTCAAACATGTCAGAATAATTGAACCAAGTCCAATATCAAAACATGACATCAAACCAAGACCAAATTCTTTCCAAGAAAGTTAAAAATATAAATCCAATCATGTCAAAACCTCACAAGGATTCAAATGCATCTCCAAAGAAAGGTGGCCTTATTAGACAAATCTTAAAGAGAGTCCTAAGTGATTTTCCCGAGGATGATCAAAATCATACACCAATGTCTAGCAATGGCTCATCCATCCATCAAGAATTTGACCCTCAATTTGCCTCCACTTCCCCTCCCATTCTATCATATTTTGAAGTTTCACAAGAGAAATTTACACCATCGCCTCCAAATGATGCATCAAATAATGCATCCTCCCAAGGATTGTTTGCCACAGAAATATATGTTAATCAATTCATTTATACAAATCCCTTGTACTATTTGGAAATACAAGATTTAATGCCATCAAATGCTTCTCTTTTAGAGAGTCCCATTCAAATTCCATCCCCTTCATGCCAATGCATTAATCCCTTGCCAAAATCCCCCTTGCATATCCAAAGTCCAACCCCATTTCAAGAGGATAATTTAGAGCATGAAGAAACGTGTCTTGAAATAGATGAAGATCAAGATCTTGAAACCTTATCATCCCATCCAATTGTTGACCAAGATCCCATTTCCCCAGACACTCGCAATGATTCACTTATTCTTGTCAATTCTATCCAAGAACACAATGTCCTTTCAAATCCCATTGACATTCCACTTCCTAAGAATCCCTTCCATCCTTTCCGATGATCCCATTAAAAGTCCAGCGCAAAGCAACTTTAAAGAGGATTCCAATGATCTTCCTCCTTGTCAAGATCAAATTATTCCTTTAAATCCTCCACAAGATCCTTTTGTTCCTCCATCTCCTTGTCTTAATGCTCCATATACACTCCAACATCGCATTTCTTTTAATGATCCCATTATTTATCCCATTCCATCTCTTGAAGAGCCTATCATTGATTCATGTCCACTACACAATCCTATCCCCCCTCATGATCCTCATCCCCTTCATGATTCTAATGTGTTAGTGCAAGATGTTCATGAACCCTTGACATGCATAATGGGTTCTTCCACTTTGGTGCAATCCGATCCACTTCACGATCTCATTATTTCTCTCATATCATATCCACCTCATAATGGACTCGCGTCTTCTTCCCAAAGAAAAGAGTATCCGACATGTCAAAATATTCATAAAGGCAAAGGAGTAGGTCTCTATAAGAAAGAATCCCTTCATGTTAAAGAAAATATTAAGGGTCATGGCCTCAATGAAATTCCTCAAGATGTGGGTACCCCTACTAAATCCAACATCCCTTCAAAATCCAAACATATCCCTTCCCCTTTATCCCTTCCATCCATCTTAGGTCCTTATATCCCTTCATCCTCTATGCAAGGTCAAAAAAGGCACAAATCCTTGAGTAAATTTCATCCATCCAAAAGAACTCCATTTCATTCATATCCATCCATGCACTCCTTTCCCCCTCCAAGCAATTTGGATGCCAAGTATAAACGTCATAAGTCTAGCAATCCACATGTATTCAAGGATCAACATGTCCAATATAATCGACATGTCAAAACAAAGAACAATATGATCTATAAAGAAAAAGAAATATCCAAAAGGCCACAAAGGCCCATTGCTCAAAAAAAAAAAGTTAAAATCTATATGGGTTCCTAAATCCCTTGTGCAAGCAATGCACTGCAAGGAAACACAAAAGCATGAAAAATCAAAAACCATGTGGATCCCTAAGCGGCTCCTTGAAGCACAAAAGCCTAAAGAAACATCAAAATTGGCACCTAAAATTGCTATTCCTCCACCACCTTCTTCATCTGTTTTGGGCCCTTATGTCCCAAAATCCATAGCCTTTCCTTCATCAAAATCTCAATATTCAAAATACATTTTTCCTCCATCAGTCCATCACCCCTCAAGGTGTGTTCCAATGTCAATCTTGCCAACATTTCTATCCACTCAAGCATAGTTCTTCCAATACCCTATCCATTATCCAATGCATATTTTCCATCCTTCGATCCCTTTGATCCCATCCTTTGCATAAATCCTTGCCTTAATTTCATCTCTTTTTCCATGTCCTTATCCTACCAACATCTTTGAGCATGCTTTTAAAGGTCATGGTCCATTTTTTTTCAAGGCTACTATCCAAAAACAAAAAGACGCTTGAGTCCTTCTTCCATTCCCTATCATGTGTCCATCTTCTATTGAAAAAGTCAAAATACAAAAAAAAAAAAAAAAAGTGAAAAATTGAAAAAAAAAAAGACAAAAGAAAAAAGTAAAGCAAAAATAATTCATCCACTGGTGAAAACCTAGCAAATAGGCACCTTGGGCAAGTACCATGATGAAAATCTGGCAAATAGGCATCATGCATAATCTATAAACTTCTTGCATATCGTACTTGGGGACAGGTTTTATCCTATCATATCCTTTTGTCCTTCATTGTTCCATTATCCTATCGAACCCCTGTCATTACCCTTCATATCCTATTGTCCCTCATGTCCAGTTTCCCTTTCCACCTTTGATCTTGACAAGGTTGAGGATCATCATGAGCATCATGCATCTTGTTTGCAGCTTTTAGTCTATCATAGCTTTTGGTATTTATACATTTGCTTATTATAACTTTTCATCCATATTCCCTAGCTTATTGCAACTTTCTGCCACTATCCCATATCCTATCCCGACCTTCAGTCCATGTCACTTATCCATTCTTGGTCTTGCTTATCCTATCCATATCTTATCACTATCCATACACTCTTTCTGTCCCTTGATCTTGATCTAACATAAGGACGTGAAATGCAAAACATGGTTTCAAAAACCTCTTGACATGTCCCTCATGCCATGTCACTGCTTTACATTGTCATATCTAGTCTCTTGTCCCATCACGCAATAGCCCTTAAAAATTGCATCCGTATTGTATCCATGATAAAAGGCCTTTGTCTTCCCTCTATCCACCAACATTTCAAAAAGCCTATTTATTCACCTGTCATATTCTTTGCCTTGCTAGACACTGGGGGCAAAATCATAAGAATTGAAAAATGTCCTGAAATAATCATACAAATTGAAAAATGTCTTGAAATAATCAAAAAAATTGAAAAAAATCCTGAAAACATTCAAAAACATCAAAAAAATCATATAATGTCCTAAAAAAATCCCTAAAAATCAAATAATGTCCTAAAAAAATCCCTAAAAAGACAAATAAAGTCCTGAAAAATGAACAAAAAAATTGTAAAAAACTCGAAATTCCTACAAAGTGAAAAACATCAAAATCCAAAAACAATTTCTTTGGCATTTTGCATTTTGTCAATAAATGGTCCCCTTTGTGCATAAATAGATCACTGAGCATACATCCAATGAAAATCAATCAAACATTGTGTTTTAATGAAATCACGCATTAACAGATGAACTGTCCGACCAAGAAAGCATTCAACCTGATCACAGTTGTCATATCAATCACTCAACATCAATATCATTTGTCCTTGTCACTATTATCATGGGTCTTATACACGGTGTGGTATACTCGAAACCAGACTGTGTCCTGTCTTCGACGGGGTATCGCATTCCCTGAAACCAAACAGCATGATCATTCTTGTTTTCCACTTTTTACAATGATGATCAGACTGTTTGTTTGACTTGGTTGAATTTGTGTGTCTTATCTTTTTACTAATTTATCTTTGGCTTCGATCATGTTCCTATGTTGCTTGATGATGTCACTGAGTGATTTAGAGTGACCGGGATGGTTCATGGTCCCTTTCGTTTTTTTTTATTGTTGTGTTTGCTGTTTGTGGAATGTTTTTCACAAACTGGGGTAACTATATCATTGGGTATCTATGATAAGTACATTCACTTTGTGAATGCCGCACATACCTCAACCCTTGATGTATGCACCCTAGGATGCTTCACTCATTCCTTGTGTGCGATGTGTCTATCTTTTGCAAAAGGGGTTGCGTTCTCACTCTGGCCTTCAATGCCACGATGCTCTGCATCCGCTTTTCTACAATAAATAAAGGTTCTCACCTACTTATGTGCATTTGTGAAAGCAAGTTTTCCTTCATCTCTAACTGCCATCTATCTAATTTCTTCTTACTAACATTTCTTCTGTCAGTCTTGGCAGTCCGTTCGAACCTATCATCTTCTATCATTCTTATCAATCACTTGGCCTCTTTTGTGGATTTTTCCAGCCAATTCCTCGAGGGCATGCATATGTCATTGTTATTGTCTGGGGCATTTTCATTATTGTTCTTTGAAATAATGCTTAGAATCACATTGTCTCAAAGAGGGGAAAAATGTAGATGTCTAAAAATGGTCAATGCTTGTCGAGTCATACTTTAACATTTGCGCATTGCCTTATTTTAGGGTTCTTGCGTTGCATTAACATTTCTTCTATGTTGCACACTTGGTCTTCATCATTTGCGAGCATCAAGTCCTTCTTCTACATTCCTCATTTTTATTGCTTTTGAATTAGGTCTTGTCGATAGCAATCTTCAGTCATGATTTTGGTTGATCTTATCCTGTCGCATCATGGTGCGTGCTCATTTATCATATTTTGGACATCGTCAATCCTAATCATTGATAGAATTAGGGATTTGTCCTCTTGTCAATATTTCAATCATCTTTAGCTTGTTAGTAATCATTTGTGATTATCAACTTGTCAATCTCGTCATTTTTCGATCGATTCATCATCGATCCTTGTCCTTTTCAATCATGTCAATTTGGATCGATTAGTCATTGTTCCTTGTCAATTGGTGCCTATCAATTTGATCTCCTTGTCAATCTTGGTCAATTTGTCATTGATTTTTGTCAACCAATCTCAATCATTTATCAACATTGGTCCTTTGTCAATCAGAATCATGATCGAACCTACATTAATTTCTTGTTGTCTTGACCTAATTCCTTGTCCTCTTATTTCTAGGGTTTTATGATTTGTTCATTTAAACCTTTTCTTCTTCTTTATGGGTTAAATAAATCTATTTATTTAGTCCTAGGTCTCTTTCATGAATTAATTAATTGATGAAAACCTATTAATTAATTCACCTAATTTCTATTTCATCTTTTTCTTCAATTTTCTAATTTGCTAATTTCTCCTAATTTCTAATTTCTATTTCTATTTCAATCTTGTCATAATATGTCATGCATTTTGCATAGAAACTTGTCATAATTTATCATAATTTGTCATAATGTTGCCATTCTTGATTTGAATTTCCTTTCAAATCTCTTCATGCTAATCTTGTCCTCTCTCCAATTTGTCTATAAATTGGATGAGTTTCTTCAATCAATCAATCAATCAATCACACTTTCAAGTAGCCTTATGCTACGAATTTCATCTCTCAACAACTTGCTTTCCACTTGCATTTTGCACTTGTAGGTGAGATCCACATCAAATTTGAAGGTGAAAGAAGAACAATGGAGCCACATGAAGGAGATATCTGCATCGGTTTGCTTTAATTTCATTTGATTTGGAATATCTTGTCTTTATGTCTTCATTGATTGGATTGGGACTTCCTTCATAACAAATTTAGGTTTTGTGGTTGTCCTAATTTGCTATTGTTTTGATGATTTTCAATTTCCTGATCTACACTAACTATCAAATCTCTCAACAAATAGACAAATAATCCAACACCACATAAATAACCACGTGACAATAAAATCACCCATAACATAAATAATCCTCATACCAAAAGAGTCAATCAATACTAACATACTTCCAAATTGACAATTGACATGACTAATTGTGCCTAGTGACAACTTAAACCTAGAGTATGTGAAGGGAACCCATGTCAACTTCAAAACCACATATTACCATTGGGATTAAAGACACGCTCGCACCTGTGAAGCCAGGATGAACTCTCACTTGGAAACCCACGAGGAATAGGTGTCTGGTACCTACAAGTCTTGCAACCACAAAGCGATAATGCATGTATACATACATACATACATACATATACATACATACATATATATATATATGTATGTATGTATATGTATGTATGTATGTATGTATGTATGCATGTATATATATGTATGTATGTATGTATATATATATATATATACATGTAAGTATACACACACACACACACATATATAGCACGCAAGTGGTATAATTTTGCAACGGCACATTCCACTCACAATGAGTGATGTGACATTGATTCCATCATGAACACAGTCAAACAATAGGTCAAACACAACATATAAACATCTCATAAGAAATATCCATGAAATAGGGTTAGTACATCAATGGTAACATCAAATACATAATCAATGCAAAACCATCCATAATATCATCTAGCGCATAATCAATGTAATTCCATCTATGTAAAAAGAACATATAATCATCAAGTACATGAAAACATAAGGAAATCCATCAAATGTATATAACCATCAAATCTCATGATCAATAATGATAACACCATCATTCATGAAATCATCAAAGTAGCATAAGTCCACATAATCATAAAGAAACTGAAACACATGTCACAACCTATTCATAATCCATTATGTCATCTTCAAGAATCTAAATAGGTCTAATAGGTCTAAATATGTCTATCAAGCATGAAATAAAAGTCTAGTAGAGGAGGGGCACTATATTGGGTTGGAGCCGTAAAATCAGGGGTTGGTGCTCCTTGGGTTTGTGCCCTAAAGGAGGAGTGGTACTCCTTAGGTTGGTGCCCTAAATATTGTAACCGAGGTTTTCATTGTGAGGCTGGATTGGAGCACTAGTATCTAGCATCATTTCTCACCAAGGTTTTTCCTTTCTTGGTTTTTTCTCATACATCTAGTGTTATGAGATGTCCCTTCTATGTGGCTGAATTTGTGTAATACTCCCATCTAACCGGTATGTCTTCTTTATGTTAGATCAGTTAATCGATACATACACATAGGATAGAAAAGGTTTAAGTTTCGAAATCATTGATTCACCCCCCTCTCAGTGGCATCTTGTGTTCAACAATTGGTATCAAAGAATAGGTTCCCGGTTGATAAGTTTTCTCTAGCTTGGGAAGATTCTGGTATTTGAACATAATGGTTTGCTTACTGTCAACCCCTACTCCAATGCTTGATGGTTCAAAATTTTCTGTTTGGAGTCATAGGATGGAAGTCTACCTATCATCCCTTGGGTTTGATGTATGGATGTCAGTAGTAATTGGCTGCCCTAGTAAAGTCAGTCCTCCCACTGATTCAAATGCAGAAGGAAGAAACCAGTGTAATGATGTAGCAATTAAGGTTATATTCTGTGGGATTTATAAAGATGTTTCCTCATAGGTGGACAAATGCAAATTGACAAAGAGCCTATGGGATAGATTGAAGAAGATCTATGGAAATGAGCCTACCATTACAAAACTGGTTTGTGAAGACATGATGAGAAATGCAACTCATATATCTGTAGATGATGAAGGAAGATCTGTTAGAAACCACAACAACGTTGAAGAAGGAACCCACCTCTTCATGGCTCAAGAATTGGAATATTAGAGGCACACATTTGAGAATGATCATGCAGATCATTCCTACTGGTAAGATGCATTTGGAAATGATAGTGAAGGTGAAGAAGAAGATGAAGCATAATTAGATCTTGAAAGAGAACTTGTAAGCGCACTCAAAGAACTTAGTAGAGAGGAATGAATACAAGTTATTCAAGAATGTTGTAGTTGTGGAACAAAACCAGTTGATCAGATGCCTTGAAGAATCTGATAAATGTATCTCAGAGTTGAAGACTCAATAAGAAGACACCAAGGAGTGTTGATGTAAAGATCTAGCATCTGAGCTAGAGGCAAAGGATAAAGAGTAACAATAGCTAGAAGGAGAAATGGAGAATCTTTGAAATGACCTTGAGAATTGTCAAGATGAGCTCAAGGTGAGGATCCGGTTTAGTGGAAGTAGCGATGCCTTGGACAAAATGTTGAAAAAGAAAAAGAATTCCAAGGATACCAGAGGATTAGGAAGTGGTGCTAGTGAATGCTCCACCAACAAGAATGTCCCCCACAGTGACATTTTGTTTATTTCCTCAAATGGAGATAACAAGGGAAAGACCTTTGATGAATACTAAGAGGGGGGGTGAATTAGTATACTGAAAAATAATGAACTCAAACTCTTAAACAGTTTAGCAATTAACCGGTATAACAAATTTACTAACAAACTGGTTAAGACAAGTGCAAACCAAACAGAAAATAAAGCATTCACCCACAAGAGCACAATCACCATAACACAAGAGGTTTTGACGTGGAAACCCAAATGGGAAAAACCATGGTGAGCAAAAACTCACAAGTAACTATCTACAGAATAGAAACCAGACCAGTTAAGGTCATACAATGTTCTTCACCAAAACAGATCCTATTAGGAATCTAGATCTTTGTTAGGAGATAAGTCCTATTAAAGACTACCTTGTGAGAGGATTTTCAGATTCATAGTTGTGAACCACCTTGTTAGAGGATTTACAAAGCCTTTGCTGGGCCTACCCGATTAAGGGTTCCAGACTTGTTGAAGATATGAGTAATCAACAAGTAGATGATCTAGATACTAGCATAGTATGCTTGGTTAGATCCTTGATAGCTCATTGTTAATGCACACTAGCATTACTTCAATCTTCAATATCTCCACATTGCTTCTTCACACAATCCTAATCTTCTCTTCTATATTTGTACATACAAAAACCTCATCTACTCCTAAAACCCTAGATATGATGTCCTTATAAGGAGTCTAATTTCATGTCAGTCCAATAGGATTACATTACAAGTTCCTAGGTTCAGTGCATCTAGACACATTTGGTAACATGACACAAAATCACTGCCAAAGTGTCAGTGGATGATAACTCATCACAGAAATACCAGTTGGTAACTCATCATAGAGTACTACTAGTTCATTACCGATTACCGGCTCATACATTTTACCAATTACCAGTTGTCAAAATGAAGACTGGAAAAATGTTAACTACCGCTTTGGGATCCTCGAACCTCTTGAGGTCTTCATACCACTTTGGGCCTTCATTCAGTTTGTGATCGGTAAAGACCTTCTACAAAACACCGATAATCTAAAGACTATAATACATAATACTGGTTGGAACAATTGTCGGTTGAGCATAACTCATACATAAGGAAAGTGATCTCAAAACAAGTGTGTGTCCATCAATTACAATCACAACATCATGAAAATGCCAACAATCTCCCCCTTTGGCATTGATGGCAACACTTAGGAAAATTTTGACATCTAAGTGTTTTACAACAAAAATATGCCATAATCAAAATTACTCCCCCTAAGCATATACACTATCCCTTTTGTAGAAATTACAATGTATACTACTCCCTTAAAGAAATAACATGAAAGTATACATAACATTCACCAAAATTTTAGATACTACTCCCCCTTTTCCAACAATGACAAAGTAATGCAGAATAACCCTTGTTTCTCATTCACATTAAAATGAGTAAATGTTTATGACAATAATGAGTGAAACTTATCAAAAACAGATTTAAAATCCTACATAAAAGTCTTCATGAATAATGACCATGACTCAAGTAATGAGGTAGCCACCTCACTTTCTATGTGCATGTGTGATACCTGTTCTTCCATGGCATCAATTGTACTCATCTCTTGAGTTAACGTTAAAGCTTCTAGATTGAGAAAGCACTTCTGAAGTATTTGTAGTCTGGGTAATAAAACCAATTGAAGTTCCTACAAATCTCTTATTTGGTTGCTAATCTCCAACTCTATCCTGGTAGACTGGAGCTGATATCGGTGAACAGTTTGCCCATATGTAGTGAAAGAATCATAAGGTGTCTTAAAGTTTCTTATGTATGTCTGCAAATCAGATTGTAGTTTATCCTTTTGAGCAAGCACATCATCACAAAATACCTGTTCTTCCATGACATCAATTGTACTCATCTCTTGATTTACCATTAAAGTTTCGAGATTGAGAAAGCACTTCTAAAGAATTTGCAGTCTGGGTAATAAAACTAGTTGAAGCTCCTACAAATCTCTTGTCTGACTTCTGATCTCCAATTCTATCTTGGCAGACTGAAGCTAATACCGGTGAATAGTTTTCCCAAATGTAGTGAAAGAGTCATATGACATCTTAAAGTTGCTTAAGTATGCCTGCAAATCAGATTGTAGTTTATCCTTTTGGGCAAGCACATCATCACAAAATAGATGGGGTTGCCCTATTTTGCTTAGCAGTAGTTTTCCCTCATCCATAGCATCTCTTATATCCTTCTGCTCTTTCTAAAGTTTAGACCGGAGCTCATTCAGTTTCTTTACTAAGGCAGTGTTAAGTGCCTTTTGATGCTTCTTCTGTGCATTAGCTTCAACAACTTCTTCCAGGCATTGTACTTGGTCCTCTACAACTGTACATAGAAGTTTTAGTTTGGCTAGAGAGGAATCGGTATCGGGGAGGTTGGTACCTGGGATCAAACTAGTAAGGGTGTCAATCACAGTATGAATGACATCCTACTCCTTTTTCCTCCGCAATGTTTCCAGTCTTTCCTGTGCTAGCTTTATGCCTTGCAGCAACTCTGATTCATCTACAGATTGGAGGTCAAGAGGACTGGTGATGTTGGCCAGTTTGGCTTGACCACTAGTTGCCTTTGGAGTCTCCGGTTGTTTTCTCTTTTCTGCTTCCTTCTTCTCTTCCACTCTTTTCTTTTCCTCTTCTTTCTCCCTTTGCTCCACTTCATACTTTTTCTTCTCTTCCTCCTTCTTTCTTTCTTCTTCTTTTCACTTCTCCTCATCTTTTCGCTTCTCCTCTTCTTTCTTTTCCTCCTCTGCTTTCCTCTTCTCCTCTTCTTTCTTTTTTTCCTCTACTTTCCTCTTCTCCTCTACTTTCCTCTTCTCCTCTTCTTTCCTCTTCTCTTCTTTTCTCTTCTCTTCTTCTTGTTTCCTCTTCTCTTCCTCTTATTTATTTTCCTCCTCTTTCCTTTTCTCTTCCTCTTTCTCCACTTTCTCTTTGTCAGCCTTTGCCTTGTCCAGATTCTCCTTGTCTGCTTTTTCTTTGTCCTATTTCACCTTGTCTACTTTTTCCTTATCAGCCTTTTTGTTTTATGTGTCTGAAGTGACATTTTAAACATCCAAAGCATCAACATCAATGGTGTCCACCTGTTCTGTAACTAGTTCTCCTTCACTATCAAATACCTCATCCAATTTTCTGGTTTCCATTTCCTATTCAGCTTCTCTATTTGCTTGAGCTACTTTGTGCATTTTCACAGCTGCTTTAGTATGGGAGTGTGTGTCTCTCACCACTTCAAAGGATTTTCCTTCTAGCAGTAGGAGTCTTCTTCTTCTCATGAAGAAGAGACCTTTGTACTGATCCATGATTTCAAACAATTTAGAGTTTGATGCATCAGGGAAGTAATCTGCAAAAATCTTTTCTCTAATCTCCTGTTCTCTCTCGATGGCAATGTGCCATTTGTTATCTAAAGAATTGTACAACAAATCAAGTGTCTCAGATCTAATTTTTGAAGGTGACCGATCATGAACACATAAATAATTAATGATTTCCCACTCTATTTCCTCTTTCTCACTATCGATAAAATCATACTCCTTAAAATCACTAAGCAATTTTCTCTTAATTTTCTTAATAGTCCTTTGAAAATGTGTCATCGGCTTATAAGAAGAGACGTCAATATTTACCGATGCTGATGATGCAGGTGCTTTGCTAGTAGTGTTTTCTTTCTTCCTTGTTTGCCTGGTCTTCTTAGGCTGCACATCTAATTTTGTATCCTCAGACTCCAGTGAGTTTCTCTTGGTCTTCCGCTTCCTTTCAAATACTTTAGTGGGTGCAACTTCCGGTTTCTTCTTGGTAGGTGACCGCTTGGTCACTTTTGGGCTGGCTGAGGTAACCGGTGCCGATACTGATGGTATTGCCTTTTCCTTTTTTACTGAAGGTTCTTCAACCGGTGTTACCCTTTCCAAGTAGGTGTCGGTTCTTTTTTTCTTTGCATTTAAAGGAGAGGCAATCAGGGTAGAAGCATACCCATCCAACATGTCATACATCACCTCATATCCCATAGGTTCTATTTCTTCCTATCTAGGCTCTACCACTTCCATTACACACTCATCTACTCTAATGGTAAACCAGATGTCCTCTTCATATTTCTTAACAATGTCTCTAGATATCCTCATCCTTTGACTCATCTTCCACTTGAATTCATCAAATTATTTATTCAAGACTTCAGGATATCCGGTTCCCACTACTTTGAGACTTTCCCTAATTTTTTTGGTGACTGGTTGAGCAGCAGACCATTGAATATCACCAACTCCTAGGAAATAGCCTTGAAAGTAGAAAAATAGACCTACCAAAAGTTGTCCAAATTTAAACCTTAGAGCACTGTCCTGTTTGATGGACTTCAAGTTTAATAGAAGTTGCTTCTGCAAACAAGTGCATAGATCAAATGAGGCATCCTCCATAATCATTCTGTTGGTGGCATTTACCGCAGTAGCAAAGACAAAGTTTATTCTACTAGCATAAAACATTTGGTATCCAATCACCATGCAAGCATACTTGACCAACTCATCTTTGATGGTGTTGATGGTCATTCCCCATTGGTCACTTAGAGAACTGGTGAGCTTAGTCATTTCAGTCTTGATGACCTTCCTTACTGCTGACACCTCACCAATGTTGCAAAAACTGATGACAACATGAATTTCTTCAGGTGTAATGTCATGCTTCCTTTCAAGATACATCTTGTCACCATGCACTCTACTCAGGATGATGTGGTTGTGCTCTTCCGTGAACTCTTCAAGAAAGTAAATTGCATTGTGAAGTTTCTTCCTCTCTAGAATGTTGTATTCTAGTTTGATCTTCTTGTCATCCCCACAAAACAAACTTTGCTGGGAATGAATCGCTAAGGATACTAGGTCTTCTAATTTGTAGACGATGTACCCTGAAATATCTTTTCGAAAATGACTCTGGCAGGTATTTGGGATAGGGCATTGTATTTCATTTTTCTTTGAATGAATTCCACTGAGTCCATGGGTACACTAGAGCTGGAGTGCGATGTAGAAGCCATGATCAACTGATAAACAAATTTTTTGAGAAATACCTTCTGAACTTTGAAATTTAGGGTTTGCAAATACAGCTTCGCAACACACCACTTTGGTTGCTAGATTACCGCTTGGTGCTCTTCAATTGATTGATTGACAATATCTTTGGATTCTTTTGCAAGATTTAAAATCTCTTTGAATCGCAAGTCGAATCGCCTTTTGTTGCTCTACACTTGAAAAATTCTTTGCTCAAAAACCGATAAGTGAAAATGACTTTGAAAATTCCTTTTAAACGAATTCTTCACCTACCATAATAAATACTCCACCGCTAGGGCATAAACCCTAATTTTGCCTTTTATCGCTTCACAATCTTCTGTCGATTGATAGGTAATGTATATCGGTTAAGGTCTTTTACTAATATAAACTGGGGGTTCGAAACATTTCACTGATTTGTTCCCCCTAAGCTTTTCTAAAGCTTAGTTTGCTGGTTCAGAGACTTCCACACTAGGTGCAAAAACCGGTTCATCTTGTGACACTTCTTCAGGTTTTTTTTTCCATGTTTTATTCATTCCTTCTTAAATGGTTTCAACATCAATCTTCCCTTCTGGAGTGACCGATATATCATCTGATAGGTTCTTTCTCATTCGACAGGTTCTGGCAGGGTGTCCTAGTTTGTTGCAATGATAGCATACCATTCCAGGTGTTCTCCATGGTCCATTGTTCATTCTACCATTATTCCTCTTGCATGTTGCAATAGTGTGACCGCTACCATGACAAATCAAACAGGTTTCTCTCCAACCAATTGCTACTTGATAGCCACCACCACCTGACTGATGGTCATAGGCATTATACCGGTTTGGATTCCAGTTCACAGAGGATTCAGGAAAAACTCCTTGAGTCCTTTGAGGATATCTCCCAGTGTTGTGCATAACAGACCTGCATTCAAATGCTCTATGCCCAAACTTGTTGTATGCATAACATTTTCCATTGAATCTATTGGATCTAGGCTTATTGTTTAGAAAATAAGGAAAATTATTGTAGGCCTTATTTCTACACACATTAGCAGTATGTCCTTCCTTGAGACAATTAAAGAAAACATGTTTAAACTTTTTCTTACCTTTATCCTTTGATGTTGATTGCTTCTTTGATGCTACATCTTTTGTTCCAGAGGTCTCACCTTCCTCATAACCAGAAAAACCAAGTCCAGTGGTATTCTTTACCGGTTTCGCTAATTCAAGCTTTTGTACTAGCTTAACAGTACTCTTATTGAATTTGGCAAGTATTTCCTTTGACTCAGTGAGTTCCTTGGAAATAGCAGCATTGGATTCCTTCAAGGTTGCATTATCAGAAATAGCCATGTTTAGTTCACCTTGCATTTCTTCTTTTACCACTTTACTTTCTTGGAGATGAGCGGTAAGGGCACTGATTTCTTGCTTGCTTGGAGATCTCATGATCTTTGTCTTTTACCAGATCTTCAGCTTTCCTTCGGTTCTCAAGCTCTTGACACATTCTGATAGTCAGTTCTTCCAGTCCCCTTCTCAGGTTGCCATTAGATTCATTCAGTTTTTCAACTTCTTCAACTAGGGCTTCCATGTCTGCTTCATTAGAAGAACTATTTTCAGTAAGCTCCATCAGTTTCTTAGCATGCTCTCTTCTTTTTTCCACAGAGGATTTATATTTGACTTTGAGTTCATCAAAGGCTTTCTCAGTCTGAGTGAGATGATGAGTAAGTTCCCTCATAGTGTATTCCCCCATATCTCCTTCCAAGTGGTTAAACTTATAGAAAGGTTGGCTCTGATAACAATTGATGAATACTAAGAGGGGGGGTGAATTAGTATACCAAAAAAAACTAAACTCAAACTCTTAAACAATTTAGCAGTTAGCCGGTATAATAGATTTACTAAGAAACTGGTTAAGACAAATGCAAACCAAACAACAAATAAAGTAGTCACCTACAAGAGCACAATCACCATAACACAAGAGGTTTTGACGTGGAAACCCAAATGGGAAAAACCATAGTGAGCAGAAACTCACAAGTAACTATCTGCAAAATAGAAACCCGATTGGTTAAGGTCAAAACGGTTAAGGTCATACAATGTTCTTCACCAGAACAGATCCTATTAGGAATCTATATCTCTGTTAGGAGATAAGTCCTACTAAAGACTACCTTGTGAGAGGATTTTCAGATTCACAGTTGTGAACCACCTTGTTAGAGGATTTACAAAGGCTTTGTTGGGCCTACCCAATTAAGGGTTTCAGACTTATTGAAGATATGAGTAATCAACAAGTAGATGATCTAGATACTAGCACAGTATGCTTGGTTAAATCCTTGATAGCTCATTGTTAATTCACATTAGCATTACTTTAGTCTTCAATATCTCCACACTCGGTTTCTTCACACAGACCTAATCTTCTCTTCTATATTCGCACATACAAAAACCTCATCTACTCCTAAAACCCTAGACATGATGTCCTTATAAGGAGTTTGATTTCATGTCAGTCAAATAAGATTGCATTACAAGTTCCTAGGTTCAATGCATCTAGACACATTTGGTAGCATGACACAAAATCACCACCAAAGTGTCGGTGGAAGATAACTCATCATAGAGTATTACCAGTTCATTACTGACTACTGGTTCATACATTTTACCAATTACCGGTTGTCAAAATGAAGACTGGAAAAATGTTAACTACCACTTTGTTCCTTCATACCACTTTGGGATCCTCAAACCACTTGAGGTCTTCATACCGCTTTGGGTCTTTAGTCAGTTTGTGACCAGTAAACACCTTCTGCAAAACACCGATAGTCTAAAGACTATAATACATAATACCGGTTGGAACAGTTGTCGGTTGAGCATAACTCATACATAAGGAAAGTGATCTAAGAACAAGTGTGTGTCCATCGATGACAATCACAACATCATCAAAATGCCAACAACCTTCACTACCCATAATACTCCCTAGAAGAAGGTTGATCCAACCACAATCAGTGAAGACATGAAGCCAAAGATGATGAGTGGTGCTACAAGAAGGAGAAAGAGTTTAGATCCAAAAGGAAAAGGGAAGATGGGAGAAGGAAGCTTCAGCGAAAGAAAGAACATAAGAAGACAACATAGAAGACCTCCTACTGGTAGAAGACAAGGAGATGTTGCTGCCCACAAGACAAGGCAAGTGTGGGAAAAGAAGAGATTGGATGGAAGAGCTATAGAGCATGGACAATCCAAGATCCATCCCTGAAGAAGAAAAAATGGAAATACTAAATTGGTAAGATCTCCACATGCATAGAAATTTTTTTTTGTAAGTTATGTGCCCCCTTTCTCTAGTTATTAATTTGCATGCAAGGGATATGGCCATAGGGCAGATGAATGCAAAATGAAGTCTAGGAATAGACAGTTTGCTCTTCCTAGAGACAATATTATTGTCTGTCAGAGGTGTAATGGTTTTGGCCATAAAAGTCATGATTGCAGAAGGATGAACATGCAATCATATGATAACCGATATAGCAGCAATGCTCAGTATGAAAATGGGTTTAGAGCATATGGAAGTCAAAGGATAAATGTCCTTGCAAGATCAAGAGGTCCACCAATTCTGGTAGCTAGTTACAATAGCATGACCAGAAGAAGATGGTCAAACAAGTTTGATAGAAGGTCCCCCAATCATGTGTATGGCATGAACATGGTTTTCTTCTACAACAATGCTTTTGATAGTAATGTTGAATCCGATAGATCAAGGAGTAATGAGAAAAAGAAGGAAAGACTAGCTCCCAAGACTGAAAATGGGAAGAAGAATGAGACCAAGCAGGTTTGGAGGAAGAAGCAAGAAGATGCAACCATGGATCGACACTGTGCATTCAATGCACAAATGTTATCTCTTAAGGCTTAAAGGAGATGCAGAACCTTAGGGGGAGTGGTACACTAACCATATCATTCACCCCCTCAGTGGAAGAGGAAAAATGGAAGATCAAGCTGCTATCGGTATGAAGGAAGGAAATGAGATGGTAAGTGTGTGTAGTGGCGGCCTTGGCTACACACCTACATATCAGAGATAGGTCACTACCGCATGTGTCAATAGATGGCTAATTAACAATTGGGATCAAATTCAAATTGACACAAGAAGATAGGAGTTAGAGAAAGGTCCTCCAGTAGAAATGATGGACCGGTATAGGAAACCGGTATGTGCAGTATGGTATCGGTATGAATACTACCCGGTAGTACATGTTATGTAAGACAATGAGGTCTAGGATCATTGTATTATCCCTGGTAGCATGGATGGGGGATTTTATGTCTCAGGTGACACTGAAGAAGACTTGAATGACATATGTTGGCTTGGTTGTTAATTATGTATGCATGCATCCTTTGTGGGCTAACCAATTTGATATGTGGCATGATAATGATATTGTATGACATTGTGTAATCTAGGATCATGGCATATGTTGTGGTGGATATAATGGAGCTGATAGATCATTATTTGATGACATATGCATATCCCAACCGGTATGTTGGTGCCCAAAAATGGGTTTACACTGACTCAAAGGCAAATACCAAGTTTTTTTTCTCTTGATAATATCTATGGAAAGCCACTTCCAACTGTTTAATATTCTTCAGACTTGGACCAACATTGACAAGGATGCTAGATCCTTCTACTCTTTAGGCTCTACAAAACTAGGGAGGGTGATCCCCATGCTTATTTGTGATTTTACACCACACTCACAAATCATGCATGAAATAAATCAGATAATCTCATATAATGACTCAACAATAAGGGAGAATGCTCTGGAATGGAAAATTCCTCAGTGATCCTCAACCCATTTGGAGCATGAGATGACTAATACATTTGATAACATTCATATAAAATGAAATTATTCTGATTTTCAACAAGTTATAGCAAACCAGTGGTGATTTTTGAATGGTAAATAACTACCCAAGCATTCACTTAATTATGATCAGTGCCTTATGTTGGCATATGATGAAGCGATGACAAAGTATGTTGTCATTGATGTCAATAAGTGCTCAAGAAGATACACCAGTATGCATCGATATATAGATTGGAAGCATTTTTGGTCAACCGAGATAGAGTGGACCGGTGTTGGGGTTCACTAAGTGTGATTATCGGTTGGTAGTCTTTGTTCAGTTCTAGGGTTTTCGGTATGGCTTGTGCGGTGCAACCAATGGTGTTTTGTGAATGTTAAGGATAAGGATCAGGATGCCACGTCAGATGTGTGCACATGAAGGATTTCCTTGAGGATTTTGTGCGTGGAGATCGAATACATTGAATGCCTACCTCGGGAATGCATGATTTTCTGAGTGGTGTATGAAGAGAACGTGATGGGTTACCATTTTCCAGATGCGGTGAAGATCGAATGATGCAATATGACTTGTGATCTATTTGAGATTGCTTCATTCTATGCAAAATGTTTTTGAATGGTCAGGATTGGATCGCCTGTAATTGTAAACCTAAAATATTTTGGGTTTAGGTTTTATGCTACCAACCTAATTTTTGTCTATAAGGTTGATGATGTTTGTTATTGTTGTTGTTGGAAAATGTTGTGTTTGTGTCTGCATGTTGAAATACTTTAGAAACTAGAGTGTGAATCCTACAGAGTATGATTACAAAGGAGATGAGCTAAATAGGATCTGCCTTAGCAAATAGTGTTTTTATCAGATCAAAGCTTTACCTGTTGACTTCTAACCATTTCAACAAAAGAAAAATCCCTTGACCGGGTAGCTTTAACAGGCTTGTTGTAAATCCTCTAACAAGGTGAGTCAAGTTCATTGATTTCTTTAAATCCTCTATCGAGGTAACCTTTAACAAGGTATATAGCCATCCCTTAATGGGGTGATCTTTAACAGGATCGGTTCCTAACAGAACCTTATTGTAAAGTCTTTAACCAGACTAGGCTCCTAACAAAGAGGACTTCAAAAGAGTTCAAAACAAGCTTGTGGGTATACATCCCAACTATGGTTTTTCCCATTCAGGTTTCCACGTGAAAAATCTGTGTGTTATGAGTTGTGCATTTTTTTATGTGATGACTGAGTATTCTTTGTCTAGGCGATTATGCATGTAGAGCTAATAGTTATGGTATTACTACTACAACACGTGCATATGTATTTTGGTGAAGTAGTTATCAATTGTTGAATGATATTTGAAGTATTCAGTTTTACTGGTCTTGATGTCTAAAGTCTTACTGTGTTTAACGAGTATTGCCATGGTTAAGTTCAGTGATGAAGACAACCAGTTATCATTATTTTAACTTGATAAGTTGTTGAGAAGTTTTTGTTGGTACTGATTCACCCCCCCCTCTCAGTACCAACTAGGGTATTTATTATTCATCATTATTCATCAATTGGTATCAGAGCAACTCCAGGTCCTCAGTAATATAAGCTTAACCACTTGAGGTAAAAGAACCCGCTTTAATGATGAAGAGGGAAGGTCCTAAGTTCAATAGAGATCACTTCAAAATATGGAAGGACAAAATGAAGATTTATATCAAGAGTTTGGGTGCTCAAAATTGGAGCTATGCTGAGAATGTCTATGTTATCCCCACTAAAACTCTAACCAATGATTAGAAAAGAGAGATTCAAGAAAATGGTCAAGTCATGGAAGCCCTTATTAGCAGTCTGTTTAATATTGAGTTCATTGATTTACAAGATAAGGAAACTCCTAAGGATGTATGGGACACACTGGAAACCATTTATGGCGGTGATGAGAATGTCAAGAAAGCTAAGGAAGAAAGCCTTAGAGGAAAATTTGAAGACATGAGGATGGTAGAAGGAGAGACCATTCAGCAATATGGCATAAGGATCAAGACTGTGGTTGGAGATATCAAGAGAATTGGTAGAACAATTGATGATGCCACCATTGTCAGTAAAGTTTTGAGATCATTGTTACCGGTCTATGCAATCAGAGTTGCTGCTATTTAGGATTTAAGATATATCAACAAGACAAAGGTATCTCTAGACTCTATCATTGCAAAGTTGACTGCATATGAGTTGAAGAGCTATGATGGCAGTGTTTAGAAGACTGAGTCAGCCTTTAGAGCATCTGTTGCACCAACCAGGAAAGGAAAAGAAGCAAACACCAGCTATGAATCTAGGCCAAATAGAGACATGGATGATGAGGAGATTCTGATGGAGTTTGAAGCTCTTCTTGCCAAGAGACTTCCAAAAGGCACCAAAAAATATAGAGGTAAGCTTCCTTTAAAATGTTTTTCCTGCAATAAGATAGGACCTATAGCTATTAACTGTCCTAACAATGAAAATAAGGATAAACTGGAAAGGTTTAGAAAGTATAAAGGAGGAGGTAGTAGAAACTATCCTGTTGTAGTGGATGAAGGTGTTACCAATGAAAAATCTGAGGATGAAGAGAATGAGGATATAGTGTTTGTAGTTGTAAAGAAGAGGTGTCTGATTAGAAAGCCCTTGTCTCTCACATTGACAACTCCAATGAGTGGATCATTGATAGCAGATGTTCTCACCACATGACCAGTGACCAGAGAAAGTTTCCATCTCTAGAAGAATATGATGGATGTTTTGTCCGGTTTGGCAACGATGCACCTTGCATGGTGAAAGGAAAAGTATCCATCTCACTGAATGCAAAAAGCAGCACGGATGATTTCTAATGGGTGGGAGGCCTTAAGCACAACCATTTGAGTGTTTCTTAGCTAAACGAAAAAGGACTCATACTGAAGTTCAAAGGTGGAGCCTGCAGAATAATTGGAAAGAGTGGAAAACTTATTTCCATCGGTAAGTAGACCAAAGGAAACCTATTTCAGCTGAATGCCAAGATTAGTCAGTGCTTGATGGTGAAGTTTGCTGACAGTTGGATATGGCATAGGAGACTTTGTCATATGAATTTTGATAATATTCTAAAGGTGATTTAGATCAAGGCAGTAAGAGGATTTCCTTTGCGGAACAAACTAGAGAATGTCAACTTGGGAAGATGTATTCCTCAACATTCAAAGGTAAGACTTTTTCAGCAGAGAACTTACTTGATCTTGTGCACACCGATCTGTGTGGTCCTATGAAAACAAGAAGTATTTAGGGAGATCGGTACTTCATGATTCTTACTGATCACTGCTCAAGAATGATGTGGGTTACATTCTTGAAAGACAAGTCTGAGGTATTTGGAAAGTTCAAAGCCTAAAGAGCATTGGTAGAGAAGGAAAGTGGTCAAAGAATAAAATGTCTTAGAATTGATCAAGGAGGTGAATTCACTTACGATGAATTCAATAAGTACTATGAAGAAAATGACATCAAGAGGTAGTTTTTTGCCCCAAGGACACTATAGTAGAATGGCATAGCAGAAAGGAATAATAGGACTATAGTTGAAGTGGCTAGAACTATGTTGATCCAAGGAAAGGTAGCTCACACCTTTTGGAGAGAAGCGATGAGCACTACAGTCTATACTATGAATCGAGTACTCATAAAGAAAGGTAAAGATAAAAACCCTTATGAGTGATGGACTGGGAAGACTCCCACTATGAGATAAACTAAAGTATTTGGCAGGTAAGTATTATATCAAGAGAGGTGAGCATCTGAGCAAGTTTGATGCTAAATGTGATGAAGGAATATTTTGGAATATTCCACTAAGAGAAAAGCTCTCAAATGCTACAACAATAGAACCCAGAGAATTGCTGAGAGCATCAACGTCAGGGTTGATGAATCCCCTGAGAAACCTAAGGAAACCTGCAGTGAGCAAGTGGAAGATGAACCGGGTGTAGCCTTCTAGGAACCGGTTAAGAAAGAAACAAGCAAAGATCTCAGTGTTCCTATACTAGTAGAAGCTATAGTAGGTGAAGAAGAATAAGAGGAAAAGAAAATAGAACTAGCTAGAATCATTCCTAGATATGTGAAACTACATCATGATCCGAAGAAGATCATAGGAGATAAAGATGCAGGGATACTCACAAGAAGAAATTTGAAAGAAAAATCTTGCATGATCTCTCAATTTGAGCCTAAGACTACTAGAGAGGCACTTACAAATGAAGACTAGATTAAGGCAATGGAAGAGGAGCTAGACCAGATAGAAAATAATGCAACATGGTCTTTGGCACCTAGACTAGAACACAAGAATGTCATAGGTACCAAATGAGTCTTTAGGAATAAGCTGAATGAAGAAGGCACAACTGTAAGGAACAAGGCAAGACTTGTATGCAAGGGATATGCTCAGGATGAGGGAGAAGACTATGGATAAACCTTTTCCCCAGTGGCTAGACTAGAAGGTGTTCAAATTCTACTTGCCACTAATACATTTGGACTAGATTTCCAACTGAGGTTTCTGATGGAGAAGGTATATTGTGGCCAGATTTGATTTTTTTTGAAAAAATGCCTATGTTCATCGTAATTCCAACAAAAATTTCCCATTTGTTTTCAACGAAGAAGGCATTAGCAATGAGAATTTTCTTTTTTTCAAAAAAGTGCTCAAGTTCATCATAATGCCGACAACAAGGGCCATTACTTAAAAAAAAAGGAAGAGGGAAATTCGTTTGTGAACATTACAATCCTGTGTAGGCATCCATGGTGACTTCAACCCCCAAGAACATCAAACCTATGTCGAAGGCATTTGTGGCATTGCTTGCAATCCTGCGTAGGAGGTAGATTCAAATTGCCATAGTTTTTACTTTCATGTTGCAAAAATATACATCTCTTTGCGGCATCGTATCAAACAATTCACAAGCCTTGTCCATGTTTCCACATTTTGCATTCATGTCAAGAAGGGAATTTGCAAGTACAACACCTAAAAAAATTCCTCTATCCATTATGCTTTGATGGATGTCGATACCCTATTCCAAAGCTCCCATTTTTGCACAGGCAGGGAGGATGCTGCCAAAGGTTGTGGAATTTGGCTTTATGAGTTCCAATTTCATTTGCATGAAAGTGTCTAAAGCCTTTTCGACAAATCCATTTTGTGCATATCTAGTAATCGTTGTAGTCCACAAGACAACATTTCTTTTAGGCATTCTATCAAATAGTCCACGTGCCTTGTCTATTCTTCCACATTTTGCATACATGTCTACCAGGGTAGTTGCAACTACAACATCTGACAAAATTCCTCTATCCTTTATGCTTCGATGAATGTCCATACCCTGTTCCAAATCTCCCATTTTGGCATAGGTAGGGAGGATAGTAGCAATGGTCGTGGAATTTGGCTTTACACCTACTGATTGCATTTTCTTGAAAGTTTCTAAAGCCTTCTCAAAAAATCCATTTTGTGCATATCTGGCAATCATTACAGTCCAGGAAACCACATTTCTTTGTGTTACTGCTTATCAAGTTGCCATTAGTTTTTATATTCAAAGTCATACTATATATTCTAGTTGATTAGCACTACCGAATCATGTAGTCGGTATAAATAGAGAAGTCGATATGAACAATCTAGTCGGTTACAGAAGAAAGCAATCACAGAATGCAGTATACACCGAGTTGTCTACCGAGCATCTTTTTATGGCTACCAAGCAGTAAAGTTAACACATCGAGTTGATATTCATCAAGTGAAATGTGTTACTAGATACATTGAACCTGGACATGCATATGAAAACATGTTACAAGATCGAGGCACATCTAACCATTATTACATTGGAAATTGTACTAGAAGATTGTGTATGATTGCGAGGTCAATCTAACCAATGAAATATTTTGTTTAGTTATTCATTTGAGGAATCTTGTTTGTAAGATTGAAGCAATGAATTGGATCACCGTTTTAAGAGATCTATATATACAACATTATTGAAGTGTATGTATGCATGAAGGAAGACTGTTACAGAGACATAGAGGTCACCAAGAAGGTTTTCAGAGAACAATCAAAGAATAGAGTAAATAGAAGGGTTTACCGAGTTACTATATGGGTTACCGAGGTATGCTATAAGCAAGGTAATCTTATCTTGAGCACATAGAATCTGCTATAACATTTTAGATGTAAAGTTGCAGATGTTTGTAATGATTTTATTGTAATATTGTGAAGTTGAAAGAGAAACCTTTAACAGGGTAAAAGACTCTAACCAAGTCTATAAATTGTAAAGCCTCTAACCAGGTGTAGCATTCAGAATAAATGTTGTAAAATCCTTTAGCAAGGTAGATCTAATAGATCTTGTTACTCCTAACAAGGTAAGCTATCAGAAATAACTAAATGTAGCTCTAACCGAGCATTCTTTATTATTGCAGTAGTGAAGTTGTGGGTGGCATCCCCACTGCAATTTTTCTCTCTAACCAAGAGTTTCTGCGTAACCAAAATATATGTGTTATGGAGTGAATCATGTATGATTGTTATCTGTTTGTTTTAACTTTATTTTATGTTACTGCACTATTCTGTTTATGCATAATAGTAAGGTTATTATTCAAGAATGGTTTTGGAGTACTGATTCACCCCTCCCCTCTCAGTACATTAGCTTTCCATATTGGGCCTAACAATTGGTATCAGAGCTTGAATCTTGGAAAAGGGTTTAACTACCTAAAGAAAAGATCTTATCAATGGAAGGCTATAAACAATCTCAAAGGATTGTGTATCTACAAGAAGAGCTGGATCATGCAAATCAAGTGATTGCAGACATGCAAAGGCAAATGCAAAAATCTTTGAAAGTAAGAAGAAGATTATCTGATGACTTGCAGGATTCTCAAGAGTTAGTGGAGCAAATTGAGACATCATCTGAGAATAGTAAATCTGAAGAGATTGAAGAAATGATTGGAGTATTGAAAGAAAAGAACAAAGCATTGGCTGATCAACTAAAAGCAATGAAAAGAGAACATGAACATTTCAGTACATAGATGACTGAAAATCTAGATGCATTGAGGACAGTAGAGGATAAAGCAAGAGATCTACAAAGAGAGAAACAACAACTTGAAGTCTTAGTATCTGATAAGAATAATGAAATCATAAGGTTAACTGGGATTCAACAAAATATGACAGATCAACTAGGTTATGCACATCATGAAGCAATTCTAAAGAATGATGAAAATCAAGCATTAAAACTTGAAGTATTAAGGTTGACTGATGAACTTGAAACAAAGAAGAAATCCAAAGAAACATTGAAGAAGAGTTATGATGCATCAAAGATGTTGGATGAGCAATTGAATACAAGAAGACCCAACAAAGATGCAAGACTCGGTTACAAAGGAAAAGAATCAACCGAGAAAGGAATTCATACTACTGAGAGAGGATAATCATCAAAGCAAGCTGGAAACAGGAATAACTTCAAAAGGAAGAAGCCTATTTGCTACTACTGTGGAAATCAAGGTCATAATGCCAACATATGCCAGATTAGAAAAGGTAAGCAACCGAATATCACTAAGTCCAATGGATATTGTTACAATTGCAATAAATATGGTCACACATCTAATCAATGTAGGACAAAGTCTGTTAACAACTATCAGAAGGCAAAATTCAAAGGGTTTGTAGAAACTGCAATAGATATGGACATAGTACCGAGAAGTGCTGGTCTAAGCAAAAGAACTACATGCGGTGTCCACACCGAGCAAACACTAGAGGTTACCGAACTCACACAGATCCTTACTGATAATATGCAGCAGTACTATGGGATTATAATACAAGGATATGGTGCAAATGTTGTGGAAGATATGGACATATTAGTGCCAATTGTTTTATAAGGTTTGGAATGAACAACCGAAGATCACAGAGAAATCCTGGTATGGCATGTTTTCATTGTCACGAAGCTGGACATTTAGCTGGTGATTGTAGAGATCAACCTAGAAGAGACACTGAAGAGATAAAAGAAAAATTTAAGATGATTTGGAAAAAGAAGGAAATCATGTCAGATGAAGAAAGCACCTTACCTACCAAGTTAGGTGCACCTATTCCAAATTAATCAGAAAAGGTATGAAGGGACTGCATTCTCTAAAGGTTAAATCATAACAGTTCCTATTCTATTATGTACAAAATTCAAAATCTGCATAGTTAAGATGCATTAGAAAGTTTGAAATTCTATCAAAAGTACTTTATAGAAAACCTGTCAAGTCGGTGTATACAGGAAGCCTGTCAAGTTGGTAAATGAAAGAAATTTGGTTACTTGGTTAAAATGAAAAAAAAGGAGTAAATTGGTTAAAGGTGAACTGAGTGCATTTAATGTTTTGACCTAACTCGCACAGAGCCCGATAAGGTATTTTGTGTACTTAAAGGTATTTTCGCGGTCATTTTCATTCACCAAGTTTTCAAGAGAGTAGAGCAAAGAGAATCAAGGTGATCAAACTTCATTCAGAGCGAATTTCAAGGTATTTACATCAAATCTCATCACACTGTTAGGCTAGTTTTTGATCTAGTCAAATTGCTATTATCTACTGAGTGTGAAGCATCAGTTGTTTGTAAACCGTCAAACCCTAAGGATAGTTTGCTAAGTTTTTACCTGAAATCTACAATGGCACCCAAGATCCAAGATCCCGTAGTTGTCAAGAATGTGGAGAAGCCCTCGGTGAAGTACTCTTTGACTCCTAAAGTCGCCTTTGAACCGGATGACAAAACTACATTTTCACTCATCCCGGATCAAGTCTTGTTAGTAGAAGATGTTAGATTCTTCACCAAATGTCGTGTTGAAGAACTCGGTCATGTTGAGAATAGTGACACATATGATGAACTTTGTACCGATGGCAAAATGGATAGCAAGTACGAGCATATCAAAATCAAGGGATTAACTGAAGCCCTAGCCTATCCCCATGTGTTCAACCCCAGTGGGTTAAGTTTGTTTTAAGTAGAGTTCATGATGATTTTATGTGGCTAGAGGAGCAACCATTCAAAATCACCAAGGAAATCATTCATGTGATCACCGGGTATCCTATCTATGATAATGCACGAGCACAGAAAATGATATCACAGAAGGAGTTAATCAGTCTAACTGGAGTAGAATCTAATTACCGAGGACTGAAATTGAACAATGTTACTAATGCAGAACTTAAGTTTGCAATTAGAGTAATTGGTTAATGTTTCTTCCAATCAACAAGGGAAAATAGTGTACCATGTGCCGCAGTTGACTTAGCCTATAAAATAGTGAAAAGGGGAATGAAAGTAGATTTATGTGAAGTACTATTGAAGAACTTGTTTGAGAACCTGAACATAATAAGGAAGCTGAAGAAGAACAACTCGGCAAATAAATTGAAGTTTGGTTCACTTCTTGTATTCATGTTTTTCTACTTTGAGAAGTTCTTTCCCTCAATCGGTAAGTAGTTTGGGAGCTACACCGACCTATCACCCATCAAATCAATGATTTTATCAAGAAATTGGGAGATAATTTTAATGATATCATGGATGACTATTTCAGCAAATTTCAAGAGAAGATGCACAACAGGTACCGGATTCCTCCACAGCTGGTAGAGAAATATAAGGATGATATATGTTTTGAGGTAGACACCGATTACTGTTATGTGAATGTTGTTGAACCAAGGACTCAATATTTGCCACCAATGGGTTATGAGATTGAATATGATATCACACAACAACAAATTGATGCCTATCTTTCATTTCCAAGGCATGCTACCGAACTAAGATATGGAATTTATGAAGAGGTGAAAGAAAAAGTAAAAATGAGCATTGTAGTACCCAAGGCTATAAGAAAGGCTACAAATATGATAAAGGTTTTATCTGAGAAATTCAGAGAAGAATCCTCCTCTACACCTGTCAAAGGCACTCTTTCCATTACTGAAGAGGAATCAGAAGCTCAAGAGGCAGCAATAACATTAAGTACCGAGTTGCCTAAGGGTAAAGTTTTGAAAAGAAATAAACAGGACATTTCAAAGACCCTACCGACTCCACCAACAAAGAGACCTAACACTAGAGCATTAGTTGTATCACCAAGTAAGAAACAAAAGAGTGTTACTGCACCCAAGATAACCAAGACCTACAAGAAATCTACTTGGAGACTCATTCTAGCAAAAGAGTCTAGTGATACAGAATCCGATGATGCAAACAAATTTCAGATTGTAAAAAGAAGAAGGTAAATATTCATAGTGTTGAAAACTTTTGTGCCAATCTTAAAGAATATGGTGGATTTGCAGGATTTATATATGTCAAGTATGAGAGTAGGAATAATGATGAGAAGCGACAAATTGAAGAAGTTGTCATCTGCACACTTCTAAAGTTTCAGCGAGCTCCATTAGAACTAGTAAAGTCACTTCCAAGTGAATTATACTTACATATTGATAACAGATGGAAATATGCAATGGACTCAGAGAAACAAATAAGAGAAAGAAGTCTAGTCCATCTATTTCCTGATATGTCTGTAGTAGAAATTAAAGAGCATTTGACAACATACAATTCTAAATTTCTTGTCAAACAAAGAGCCTTAGAATTGATGAATGGGCTATACATTGATGTAGAAAATGAGACAAAATCCAAGTGGCAGGAAATCTTCAAAATAAAGGATGTCGGTGAACAATCTCAAGTTGAAATTGTTGATGTCATCGAGCAAGGTTCCGATGCTACCAAGTAGGACCCGGTTGACACTATTCAAATTGATGAAGATGTCATGGATGCAAAAGCACCGGAGCAGGAAATGATAGAAGGCACTACCTATGTAAAATTTGTATCTAGTGAATCTGTCTTAGAACAAGTTCAGCCTTATCCGCTAGTCAAGCCACCTATCTCTATTGAAGCTCCTAAGGATACAGAACAAGGCACCAAAGGTCACAAGTCTGAAGCAGTAGAAGATACAACTAAAAATCAGACGTCTCAAGCACTGAAAATGTTACAGCTGAGACCCCTAGTACCAAGACACCCAAAGACACCACAACGGCTACAGGAACCGACCAAAGTGTTGCATCTATCGAGCAACCTACCGAGGGTCAGCAAGCCTCACAAGCACTTGTCTTAGTACAACCGACCACAGGTAAAGAGAAGAAGGTGAGAAAGCATAGTTTCAAAGTTGATTTAACTAAACCGATAGTGTTGCCCAATGTGGATATCTCAAAATTAAAAGGGCAAGCACTTATTGATTTTAGTGAACTATGCAAAGCAAAGGCCGAACAAGAAAAACAATTGGCCATTCAAAAGAAGAATAAAGTACCACAGAAGGTAAAGACACTACTAACATATATGCTAGCTTCAACAACAGTGTCAACCAATGCAGCCATCCACATTCAACTGGATGAACTCCTTACTCAAATAGAAACATCTAGAGTTGATGCATCTGAGTACTTGACCAAGCTAAAAGATAAAGAGCTTACTGCAAAGATGATAGAAGAAGTACAAAAAGTTCTCGCTATAGGGAAAGTAAAGCTTGTCAAATTCATTGCTGATTTGTCCCCTCAACTCAAGCATATTCTTTATTTATTTCAGAAACTTTGTACATTTTCCTTATTCATTAAAGATATCAAGAATAAAACTGATGCAATTGAGAAAGAGATCACCAATCTCTCAACTAAGTTGACCACTGAGCCTAATTCAGTTCAGAATTTTTATACTCAGCTTCAATAGCTCATGGCTCAATAGTTAGAACTCAGAAATGAAGAGCATAAGATTAGGATGGATATAATGACCCTCCAGACATTATTCCTTCCTCATCTCTCATTAGTTCAAGAGCAGATTAACCGAGCTACACGCCTATCTACTACACAAGAGGGCAACACTCTTGATGGCTTAATATCACTATTGGTTGATATTCAAGCACAAAACTCTTTAATGGAAAGTGTAAAGGATGCACTCTCAGTCGCACTCATCGATGCCCAGAACAAGTATAAATCTATTTTTGATCAGTTACCGCCCTCAGATGGAAATTAAGTTTTTGATGTTTGTCAAAAAAGGGGAGTAATACTACATAAGGGGATTAATATACTATATTTGGAGAGTGATATAGTTTTGGTAATACAATTTTGAGTATTGTATACAGGGGAGTATACCGAGTAGAGCAAGCAGAGAACACAAGCATAGAATAGAACCGAGCATGCAAAATTCGAGTTATATACTGAATAATGATAAGGGGAGTATATCTACATATACTATTTCATTGACTATTGTATATATTGTCAAGTGTAGTCATTTTGCAAAGTATATACATTTTTGAGTTATGACTTTGAAAGTAGTTTTTGTCAGACATCTCAACTAATGTCAAAAGGGGAGATTGTTACTACTTATCAAGTTGCCATTAGTTTTTATATTCAAAGTCATACTATATATTCTAGTCGGTTAGCACTACCAAATCATGCAATCGGTATAAACAGAGAAGTTGGTATGCACAGTCTAGTCGGTTACAAAAGAAAGCAGTCACAGAACGTAGTATACACCAAGCTATCTACCGAGTATCTTTTTATGGCTACCGAGTAGTAAAGTTAACACACCAAGTTGATATTCATCGGGTGAAATGTGTTACCAGATACATTGAACCTGGAAATGCATATGAAAACGTGCTACAAGATCAAGGCACATCTAACCGTTATTACATTGGAAATTGCACTAGAAGAATGTGTATGATTGCGAGGTCAATCTAACCAATGAAATATTTTGTTTAGTTATTCATTCAAGGAATCTTGTTTGTAAGATCGAAGCAATGAATTGGATCACCGTTTTAAGAGATCTATATATACAACATTATTGAAGTGTATGTATGCATGAAGGAAGACTATTACAGAGACACAGAGGTCACCAAGAAGGTTTTCAGAGAACAATATAAGAATAGAGTAAATAGAAGGGTTTACCGAGTTATTATATGGGTTACCGAGGTATGCTATAAGCAAGGTAATCTTATCCTGAGCACATAGAATCTGCTATAACATTTCAGATGTAAAGTTGCAGATGTTTGTAATGATTTTATTGTAATATTGTGAAGTTGAAAGAGAAACCTTTAACAGGGTAAAAGACTCTAACCAAGTCTATAAATTGTAAAGCCTCTAACCAGGTGCAACATTCAGAATAAATGTTGTAAAATCCTTTAGCAAGGTAGATCTAATAGATCTTGTTACTCCTAATAAGACAAGCTATCAGAAATAGCTAAATGTAGCTCTAACTGAGCATTCTTTATTATTGTAGTAGTGAAGTTGTGGGTGCCATCCCCACCGCAGTTTTTCTCTCTAACCAAGAGTTTCTGTGTAACCAAAATATATGTGTTATGGAGTGAATCATGTATGATTGTTATCTGTTTGTTTTAACTTTATTTTATGTTACTACGCTATTCTGTTTATGCATAACAGTAAGGTTATTATTCAAGAAAGGTTTTGGAGTACTGATTCACCCCTCCCCTCTCAGTACATTAGCTTTCCATATTGGGCCTAACACTTTGAGGCAATCCATCAAACAGTTCCCATGCCTTGACTATGCTTCCACATTTTGCATACATGCTAACAGAGCAGTTGCAACTACATCTGACAAAATTCCTCTATCTTTTATTCTTTGATGGATGTCCATACCCTGTTTCAAAGCTCCCATTTTGGCATAGGCTGGGAATACGCTAGCAAATGTAACTAAAGAAATACAATGATCAGTGCCAAAGACATCAAACCACTACTAACAAAACCGAGAGTCTAAAATATGATAGGGAATAGTGTGAGTTGTCCTGAAATAAAATATTTTATTTTCAATTTCAACTAAAACATAATTACTCGGCCATTTAATGTTATTAATAACTATTTAATTCATGAAAGAGATAAATAGTTGGCCACAAGTACATGAGTTACTAAATGAACACAAATAAGTGAATTTGATATTCAAAACTATCTACAATGAATTCAATTCTTGTCCATTAGTCATTTATGTTTGCAATAAGCATCTTTCTTTGTTTTTCTTAATCTTTATTCATAGTTATGTGCATATTTCACATTCTATAATTAGGATATCAATTGCTATGGCTTAACAATAGCATGATGTTTGTGTTGTGGTATAGATGCATGAAAACATAATTATGGGATTTCTATATTATAGAGATCATAAATCTAGATATCGCATATTAGTTCTAGCTCTTCTTGGATTGAGTTTAAAGTTGACATATAGTCATAAAGCCATTATTAGTAGATCTATCCATTTCTAGTAAAAACAATTGAGAAAGTCATTTTGATATTGAGAGTTTCTTATCTGTTTACCTATTGATCATTATTAAGCCATAATATTTAGGCCTATTTATCTCTCTTGCAAAACCTTTGTAAGTGTCCTAGATTGTCCCTACTACTCACTCTTCAATGAGATAGTGGAGTTCTAAAGATTTGTTGCACAAGATGGTGTTGAACGTATCAAAAATGCTAGCATGGAAGGCATGTTCAAGCTTCCACTTGTACAACTTACAACAAATGATTTTTTGATAGAAGAGATTCTTGAAATAGGGATACAATAGAAAGACAATTACATACAAACCTCCTCAGTTGAAAGTAACATATGTGTATAAAAAGAGTACATTGAATCCCAATCCATAAACACAATAGAGATACCGATGGAGACTTAATTGGATGTAGCATGTCACACCAAAGTTGTTAGATTATGCTAAGCTAGTACATAATGTTTCCTAAAGCCACATTAGTATTTTACCTAGATCATTATCTACCAAAACTAGCTATAGTAATCCTTTTGAGGATTCATTTTATGGTGCTAGATCTTTATTTAGTTCCACTTCTTGTTTGAGAAAAGAATAGTTATTTCTTGAGGTAGATGAATATCCCATCAACAAAGGACAAGACCCTTTCTAGAATATAACAAATTCTACTCCAACAAAAGATCATGGGGGTTTCACTAGAGATATTGAATAAGAGATAGACTTCTACTGTTGCATTAAAAGCATTGGCATGTTCTTCATTTATTGATGTAAAATCTCTGTGATGCCACCACAACCAACAAAAGTGTAAAAAGTCATTTGCAATGCATGGATTTTTAGGATTGTCCTTTGAGAAAACAAAATTAAAGTATGAAAGTAGGATCTGCCAGCTCCTGAGGGACTCTTGATGAAAAATAACTGTAAAATATTCGGGCAAGCTTATATGCAAAAACTCATGCTTCCTAATGGGTTTATGTACAGAAATAAGCACGAATTAAGTGGTACAAAGAGGCAGTGTAAGTGAAAACTTTTGGTGTTGTGTCTACTCCATCTCAGAATGGGAATGACGAAGGTGCTATAAGAGGAGCTTAGAAGGGTGTTGGAAGAAGTGGGGGTGTTTACATTCCCCCATTTAAGTTGGCTCAAATGATGAAAGATGTGGAAGACAAGAGCAATGTGGAATACCAGCGCATGACATGGGATGACCTTTGGAAGAGTATCAATGGGTTAGTAAACAAGGTAAATGCATCTAACATCAAGAACATCATTCCAAAGTTGTTTGTAGAGAATCTCATCCATGGGAGGGGTCTATTTTGTAGGTCTTGTATGAAATCCCAAATGGCATCCCCTGGATTTATAGATGTTTTTGTTGCGTTGGTTGCTATGGTAAATACCAAGTTTCCTAAAGTTGGCAATCTTCTTTTGTGAAGAATTATTTTGCAGCTTAAGAGGGCATACAAACTCAATGACAAGCACATGTTGATAGCAGCAGCCAAATTCATAGCTCATTTAGTGAATCAACAATTTGCACATGAGATCATTGCCTTGGAACTTCTCACCCTTTTACTAGAGAACCCCACAGATGAGAGTGTAGAGGTTGTTGTTGGGTTCGTGAAAGAATGTGGTTCTTTGTTGCAAGACCTTTCACCCAAAGGTCTCTATGGGATTTTTGAAAGATTTAGAGGTATTATCCATGAGGGGGAAATTGACAAACGAGTACAGTTTTTAATCGAAGGCCTTTTTTCATTTTGCAAAGCTAAGTTCGAGGATCATCCAGCTATGCGTCCAGATCAGTTAACACATGAAGTTTTCCTAGAAGATGAACTTGATCATGAAGCTAGTTTGGATATTTTCAAGCCAGATCCTGATTTCTTAGAGCATGAGGCAACCTATGAAAAATTGAAGAAAGATATCCTTGGAGATGCTTCTTCAGATGAAGCAAAAGGGGAGAATGATTCAGGTGATGATTCAGATGATGATGATGATGAAGAGGAAGGTGAGGAAGCACTGAGAATATAGAATGAGACAGAGACAAACTTGGTCAATTTAAGACGTACAATTTATTTAACAATCATGTCAAGTGTTGATTTTGAGGAAGCTAGTCATAAGCTACTAAAGATCAAGCTTGAACCTAGTCAAGAGAGAACTTACCTTCATTATTATGGTCTTCTTGGGCAAAAATTCTGTATGATCAATAAAATTTATGAGGAATGTTTTGATAAGTGTTTTGTACAACAGTATTCTATGATACACAGACTGGAAACAAATAAACTACGTAATGTTGCAAAGTTTTTTGCCCACTTACTTGGCATAGATGCTCTTCCATGGCATTATCTTGCTTATATACGTGAGATAGAGGAAGATACTACTTCCTCTTCCCATATTTTTATAAAGATTCTCTTGCAGGAGCTGGCAGAGTGGCTTGGTATATTGTTTCTTAATGGAAGGTTGAACGATCCAACAATGCAGGAGTCTTTTGATTCAATTTCTCCAAAGGACAATCCCAAAAATTCACGGTTTGCTATCAATTTCTTTACTTCTATTGGTCTTGGTGGTATCACTGAGAGTTTACGTGAGTATTTGAAGAATATGCCAAGGCTTGTAATGCAATAGCAAAAGTCTATTCCCAAGTCAAATGAATCTACTTCTAATGATGATTCTTCTAGTTCATCAGGTTCATCAGATTTAATACATCAAACTCAGATTCTGAGAGTGAAACTGACAGTGAGAGCAGTAAGGAGTCACCAAGAAAGAAAAATAATTCAATGCATGATAATGAGTATGAAAAAACAAGAAGAAAGAAAAGGGCGAGGGCATCTGACTCAGAGGATGGAAGTGACAATGAAAAAATCAGAAGGAAAAAGAAAAGGAATTAAAAATCTTTCTAGTCAGTTATTCAAGGCTCCAGTAGACACCGTTTTCCTGGACTGTGACAAACAAAAGAATCACTCCCAAGTGCTTTGGTTTAATAATAGATGATTATAAGATGCTACAATGTTGTCTTATGTATTTTAATAGCCATGGGTTTTAGAGTTTTGTACTTGATAGGTAATGGATAAACAGTGTTAGGAGGAGAAAATATTGAAGACCAAGTGCAGATTGTGATAATACTAGATCAATGAATCCTGTTATTTATTGAGTATTTCTTGTTTTCCATATTGTGTGATGTACCATAAGCAAACTAGAAATCTAAATTCAATAAGATTCTTTGTTCAATGATGATAATTTATATTTTCTTGCCTATGAAGAAAGACCATGTCAAACAATATCAATGAACAATAAAATAAGGAGACAATTGCTAGATTGTGGTCTAACTTGAAAAGAAAAGGTGATGGAAAATGTTATTGTTCGTGCAAAATTTGTAAGGGGTTAAAGACTAGAAGACTTCTAATCAAAACAACAAAGAAACATTGTAGGCTGCATGGTCACGTTGAAGGCGGACATGATTATCATCCATTGGTAAGTTTTTCATTATATCGTTTTGACAATTTATATACATAATAAATCACGTGATGATGAGATCATGATCACAGTTTATTTATGCTTATCAATTTTATATAGCTCGAGCATCCCAGAGCACATGGTATGGATCAACACAACCTTAAGAATGTGGATGAACATGGAGGTGTGAATATCAAAGCTAAAGATAATGATCCCATGGAAGATGACGATCATGAGCCAGAAAACACAATTGAAGATGATGGTACAAATACATTGATCCATGACTCATTTAGTACTCATGCATCTGATCATGATGATGAAGATGACCTTGATGTTGTTCATGATGTCCCTCTACTTGATAAGGCATTTGAGGCCCTTTACGAAGGCTCACAGACAACTCTTCTCTTAGTTGTATTGTTGTTGGTGAACTTGAAGGTTATGAATGGTTTATCCAACATAACAATTTCATGTATGTTAAGGTATGTCATATATGTCATAATAAATGGTGAATCATGTTGTACCATTAATATTCTTTATTATAACAAATTATATTTTTTCACTGTAGATTGATAGGTGAGTTTTTGTTACCACCATCAAATATTCTACCTCACTCATACCGAGAATTATCTGTCATTATGAAAGATATTGGAATGGAGTATGAAGCAATAGATGCTTGTCCCAATGATCATATTATATATCACAAACAACATGAATTTCAAACTAAATTCCCTGAATGTCATATCAGTAGATATCGAATAGATCAAATAAAAAAAAGGGTTCCTCGCAAGGTTCTTCGCTATATTCCCATTATTCCACGTATGCAACGATTATTCAAGTGCACTAGCTTGGCACAATTTATGGATTAACATGTATGCAATAGAAGTCGAGATGACATTATTTGAATGCCTGTGGATGGTTCAACATTTATGGACATAGAGGAAAAGTGGCCACACTTTAAAGAAGAACCTCATAATCTCAGGCTTTCATTGGCAGTGGACGGTGTCAATCCATTTGGAGAGATGAGATCTATTTACTCGGTGTGGCCTGTTTTTGTTATAAACAATAACATTCCTCCATGGATGTCAATAAAGAGGGATCACATAATGTTGGCAATGATTGTTCCAGGTATTTTATCATTTAAATATAGTCATCTAAATTTAATTATAAATATTGCAATAAAATGGTCATAATAATTATGTAATGTTTTTGTTCATTCGATTAGGTAAGTACCAAGTTAAAGATATGAATGTATATATCGAGCCTCTTATCGACGAGTTGTTGGATTTATGGAATGGTGTCACTATGTATGACATCTCTAGACCAATAAGACAAAGACAATTTCAATTCCATGCGATGCTTCTATGGACAATACACGATGCCCTGGGGCTAACACATTTTTGTGGTATGTTATAGTGTTTAAGTTGTGCATGAACATTATAATTCAAAAAATTATCATATTTAATCCAATTATACATTATCTTGTAGGTCTTCAAACAAAGGGAAAATTTGCATGTCCTTTTTGTGGTCCAAAGATGAAATCTAGTCATTCAAAAAGTTTAGGAAAGCAGGTGTTTGATGAGTATAGGCACTTTCTCCACAAAAATCATAAGTATCAAAATACTAAAAAACATCTTTTCAATGGGAAAGAAGAGAATACATCAAATCCATGAAGAATGACACCTCACCTGTGGAAGTTGGAATATAATAGAATTAATCATCAAGGTAATGGCATTCCATCTATTGGTTTGTCATAAAACATCTTTTCTATTTTGTTTTGTTTACAGATGATGTGATTGATGATCATGAAGGTCGTGAAGGCATAAATGACCACCTTCCTAAGGGAATAAAAAGTTATCCCCGATAATTTAGTAGGTTGCCCTACTATGAGAAGTTACAAATTGTTCATTTGTTTGATAGTATGCATATTGGAAAGAATATAACAGAGACAGTATGGAAAATACTAGAAGGAAGGTGTGACAAAGAAAAAATTATCAAAATATGTAGTGACATTCAGGATTCCAATCATGCAATGATAAATGTCATTCAATCAAATAGCCATGGAGACCAGATTAATATAAGTGAGCTTCCTTGGTTATTAACGAACCAGCAAAGCAATGCTATAAAAGAAGTCATACAAAAAATTCAATTTCCCATAGGATTTGCTGCAAACATAAACAATCTCATATCAAAGAAAAGTGAATTTGGGCCAGGGATGAAAACGCATGATTGGCATACCTTCATTAAGGTAATTCATGTTCTTGTGTTTTTAGTATGTATTTAAGTACTGCGCGTACGTGTACTTTTCATTATGTTACAAAAAAATGAAAAGATAATTTATAATTGTTGGAGTACGTTCTACCTCTATCTCTCCCAGACGACTTCAACAATAATGTCAAGCAAGTCATATATGATCTTGGAAAATACATGAAGTAAGTAGTGATATTTGTTTAGTTCGTTGTATAGATATTATATTTGCGATTTGTTTTACTTCTTATGTAATATATTTTTTTGCATCTTGAATACCTTGTAGGTGGTTGTCATGTAAAGAAATCCATAAAGATGATATAAAATCCATCTTTTTTCAATGCACAAGAACACTACCTCATACACCAAGTTGAGGAGATTGCATTGTGTGGACCTGTACACACTAGGTCAATGTGGATGGTTGAGAGACACTTGAAATTTTTTAAGGCTTTGGCTCGACAAAGAGCACATCCTGAGGGTTCTATGGTGGAGGGATATATGGTATACCAGACTATGGTGTACATTTCTGAATATCGTCCTAAGTTTGTAGCAAAGATCCACATGGATCACATTTGGGATCCCAACACCATTAACAAATTTGAAGGGGAGTACTTGACGGGGAAAGGTAGATTGAGGAAAGTGAGAGGTAATTATAAGATGTTATTGTAGTTAATTAATTCTTAATCTTCAAAATAAATCGATTGTAAGATGTCTATTTATTTTTTGTACAGTTGGTCGAGAGTGGGATGCACTACATTTGTATATTGCAAACAATCTTGATTCAATGATGGTATGGATTGAACGTTGTCAACATTCTCGATGCATGTTAACATGGGAAGCTGTGGCTTCATTGGTTAAAGAAGCACATCGTAATGGAGATTCCAATGTTACGCAAGGGGAAATTGATTTAGCATATGGTTTAAGAGATAAATAGGTACGTATAAATTTATTAATCACCCATATGTTTATCAACTCACAATGCAATAAATTTTACATGTTTGACATATCGTAGGTCAAATACCACAACGCTATGTGCTGCAATGGTCATAAATTTCACATTAAAAAGTTGGATGACATGAAGAAAACTTGTGATTCTAGCATCACTACAGTCTTTGAGGTGACAAATATTTCATCGAGAAATGAAATTCATCATCAAAAGTCTTAAAATCGATACTATGGAATTTTGGATGATATACTTGAGTGTGACTTTAATTCCTTCAAATTAGTTTTGTTCGTCGTCAAATGGTGTAGGCTACAATTGAATAAAAATGATCCTGATAGAACTGTTATTGAACATGATAATGGTTTTATAATGCTAAATACAAGGTCATTTGAACTAGTTGGGGATGAGCCCTATGTTTTTCCAAGCCAATGTGAGTAAGTATTTTACTCAGAGGTTCCACATAAACCGGGTTGGTCATATGTTGTTAGACATGATCCAAGAGGAAGGCCGATAAAGTATAATGTGATGGAAGAAGAAGATACCAAAGAAGTAGAAGATGAAGTGGATGATGATCAGGATCAACAGTTTCTCAATGACGATGAAGAAGAACAAGAAGAAGAAGGTGATGATGGTGATGGTGATGGTGATGGTGATGGTGATGGTGATGGTGATGGAAAAGCTGTTGATGATGATGATGATGATGATGATGGCAAAGATGTTGATGATGATGATGATGATGATGATGATGAAGATGAAGATGAAGATGAAGATGATGATGATGATGATGATGATGATGATGATGATGATGATGATGATGATGATGATGATGATGATGATGATGATGATGATGACCTTGATGTTCATGATGATGAAGAATGAAATGTATGAGGTATGCGACTAGTATATTATCTATTTAATATTGACTTCTTGATAGAATTTTTTTTACATAATTAATTCATTATGTTTTGAATTCTAATGCCATTACATAATTAATTCATGATGCACCTTTTAATATAGAGATGGAGATAGGGAGAGTGACTATTTATGTGACAATTTTTAAACTGTGTTTATTTATGGAAATTCGATTGTTTATTAGCTATGTGATGGATGTTGATTTAAAATACATATGTGATGGATCACATGTTTATGATGATGCATGTGACATTTTTTGAACTTTGTGTTTATTTATAGAATGTGGATTGTTTATTACCTATGTGATGAATCGTGATTTATGATACATATGTGATGGAATACATGTTTATGATGGCACATGATATGTGATGCTAATTGTGATGCTCAATTACATATATGATGACACACAATGTGATGCTTCTGATGCTTATGATATGTATGTATTTATTGTTTATCAACTTACAAATGTATTAATGCTTATGATGCTCAATTGATGTTGTTGATTTCAGGTATAGTCCCTGTGTGATGCTGTCACCCTTGGTGGGATCAGGTCGTTGACTACAGACATCGTCAACCATTTAGTTGAGGATCCTGTATAGTCTACATAAAGTAAAGGTAAGGAATTAAAAAAATTACAATGATTTTGATGACAACATCTTTTTATTATTTAATACTCTTTTTGTCTACAAAGTTCATGTTGTTCATGTTGTGTACTTTGTAATTTTGCTAACGTTTTTTATATTTTTTCTTTGTCACAAGACGACATGGATCCATCACATATCGCAGATAGAGATGTAGCTTGCGACACTTCTACTAAGGAGGTAAACCTCATTGTAATTGTACAAATTAGATAGAAGCAAACTGTTACATTATTATGTTCTTTTTTTTAGTGATTTATACTAATTTTGTAATTGTTAATGATATTCTTGACACATACGGATATTCAAGGAAAGGGAAATGGAGTTACAGTACCTGAGCACCTTTCTAGGGATGTGGAATTATTAGGGTTAAGCAATGATGACCTTGAAGATCCCACAGATCTTGTGAAATTCTTTAAAATTCCTCTTTAAAAATTAGAAAAGAGATTGTTGCTTTGGCAGCCATGCATCCTACCACTGATGAGATACGACAGAGGGTGGAATTATTGTTTAAGACAGTAGAAAACTTGCAAGTAAGCAGTAATGAAAGCTTTAATTATAACAAAAGTTCAATAATGGTTTATATTTTATTCTCTTTTATGTCATTAACTAAAATATGTATGTATTGTTTTTACAACAATTTATCCGCCCTCATGAAAGTCATTCCCATGATCAAGGTGTTGTAGGATCTTTAGGCGATGATGATTTTCTTGTATTATCACTTGCTTGGCTTATCACTCTGAGTACCCAAAACACATCATACTTGATACTGTCAATTTTCAAAATAAAGGTTCATCCTTGTTTACAATTCTTGCACTTTTCATATATTTAATGTTTGATATATTTAATGTATTATTCTTTAGGTGATGTCAATGTTACTATGCAAATGCCATCGCCGCCTCGTCAGAGGTCACCCTCACCTATATTGCCAACTGCAATGTCGGCAACACATAGCATGCAAACATCCTCTAGTGCATGTCATATTGGCCCGCCCATTGTTGGTAGATCCCTCTTTTGCTCTATCTTTTGTCATGTGTTTATTTCCCTTCAAGCGTTCTTTCTTGAATTCTAATGCCATTTCATAGTGGATTCATTTTTTGTAGGAGGAGATGCACATGAGGATGTGCCAGAGGCGACTACTGCTAATAACATACCATCATTTCCTGGATCTTCTCGTATTGCTAGTACAGGAACGTTGTAGGCCACATTGGTGGTGAGCAACAAAGAAATGCTTCCCTTAAAGATACAAAAGGTTCCAGGTACTTTAAAATTATTATTGTATATACTCTAATTGTAATTTACTTTATGATCACTTGTTTTGGACTAATGATCCCATGAATTTTTTGTAGGCAATGATATTTTCTATAAACATCTTAGTGACATTGCATTGCAGATATTTGGGCCCACCATACGTAAAAGGTGGTACATCATATGTGAACTAACCCTAATCCACTTTTGATTTCATATCATTGCTAGAATAGTTTTCCTTTGATCCATTTCTTGAAGTGTAATAAATGTACCTTCAGTTCATTTCTAAATCTAACAGGTTTGTTTTTTCTTTAAAAGGTGGAATGACCAAGAAAAAAGGTTAAAAGATGAAATGACAAACCAAATGGTTGAGTGGTTTGGAAATGGCACCTTTGACAAAACCAAGCTCCTTGAAAAAGTTGGCACATATCTAAAGTATATGAGAGACCAATGTAGGACCCATTTGGAGAGGAACCTAAAGTATGAGTGTCCCCCCATGATTCCAGAGAGGGAGTGGAAGGACCTAATTTTGGATGCCAAGGAGAGAATTGAAAGGCAAAAAGGAAATACACCACTAGACACCAAAAGAAGGTACGGGATACTATTAAGAATGTAATTATGTACTAATTAATTACTCTTTATATTTATATAATCTAACATATTTCAAACTTTTTATAGATTGAGTGACACGTCAAAGGCAACCAAGGCAGGGCAAGAAAAGCACGGGCAACACAAACTCGACTCTGGTGGTTACATGAAACTCGATACATGAATTGTAAGTATCTCATGTAAATGAAATATTGCATCAAAATATTAATAAATTGCAAACATTTTTTTTTTATCAAACAATGTAAGCAAATTCACGGTACCAAGCAAAAATGTAGGGCTCTGAATTCAATAGAGCACCCACATAAGATGACAAGAGAATTTCCTACCAGCAAGGCTATTCAGTTGCGACTGATCAGCTATGAGAATTGAGTGGGCATACACAACATTCGAGTGCATCTGTCACACAGGTAAATATGCTAAATGGAAGTTATTTCAAATTGAATACTTTACCAATAATCTAATTGATGTTGAGTTCCAACATAAAGTGACTATATTTGTTTTAAATAAGCAAGCAATGATAACAATGTGCATGTCATTGGAATGCATCCTGCTAATTGTGAAACACCACCTGCACATGAAGGTCCGAATGTGCATCCCAGTAGTGGAGGTATTAATTTGCTATTCAAATTTATTTATTTAGCTATTAATATAATTAAACATCTTAATTTGTAATTAGAGTAGTAATTAATGTAACCTTTTTTGTTAATATTTAAGAGCATGTAGTCGGTGGTGAGCACGTGGAGCATGATCTGGGTACACAACCTCAAGAACGTGATGTTCCCCACTCAAGTAAAGAGGACCACTATTATTGCTTTAAACAAATATAATTGCAATTGGTTTTAAGCATTAATGTAACCTTTAGTATTTCCACTCCAGATGATCTAGAGGGTGTTCAACATGTTGAGGTTGAGGCTACACAAAATGATGTGGCCCCATCAGGTAAAGAGCACAACAATTATGTTCTCTAAATTAATGAAATACTTGTAACAATAATAATTTATTTTTTTTAATTTAACCCATTTCTTTGTTATTGCAAAGGATCCCCCTTTGCTTCAGTGTCCTCGTCCTCAGTATAGGACTAGGCATACATTGAGATCACGAGTAGTTGGCGGAAAATCTGCAGAGGGGGGAAATGATGAAGAAACCGATGTTCCACTTAGTCTTTTCATAGATTCAAAGAAAAAACAAAGAAAGAAATGACTGTAATCTAACTTACTTGATAATGACTGATTTTTATGTGTTAGTGAATGTATTTATGTGTTAATTAATGGTTATGGATGATATGTGTTAATTAATATTGATGAATGTTGTGTGTTAATTAATGTTAATCAATGTTATGTGTTAATGAATGTTATGTGATATTAATGAATGAATTCTATATTTTATTAATGGTAGAAATAATAAATGAATGAATGAATGTTATAAGATGTTAACGGGGAATTTAGAGTGATGTTAAGGGGGGGGAGGGGCCAAATGAGCTTCCACCTTCACATGGTTGGCCCTGTTAAGTAGAGAATATTAAACTATTCTCGAAACCAAGCAAAGCTCAACAAGGTAACACACTTTTCAATATTTCATTATGTTGCACAGTTAAACTTATTGAATAATGTATATTGAATCTTAATTGCAGGGTCCAACAGAGCCAACACGAACAACAACACCACAAGTTGTTGGGTATAATGAACTCCCATATTGTCTTGTCTATACATGAACAATATGAGTTGCTTCTAGTGTTGATATCCAAGGTAGGACTACAAAAGTTATGAATATGTCTCATCCTTGTAAGCTTTTTTATTACTTCTATGTAATGAATATGCCTCATCCTTGTAAGTTTTTTTATTACTTGTAAGTCATGAATATTGCTCTTTAGTTGATTAAAATTAAATGAAAATCTTTAATGAATACACAAAACTATATATATATGCAGGCGAACCATGGTTGAGATGGTCCAACTCCCTAGTCTCACTCTACGACTAAGCTCATGCCATATCTAAATCAAAGACATCTCAGATACATCGTTGATGGAAAGCTGCAAAATGCCATTTTCATACATAAGTAAGACATACACAATTGGGCACAATCACCAAGAGAATGGTAAAAAGTGTGTTTGAGATTGTATGATGGATGCAAAAAATCTCTTCATTAATCCTTGACTCATGATTGTTATAATACTTCTTTAGAATTCTCATGTCATTTGTTGCACTTCTTCACTATTTTGGACTAAGTTTCAACTATGTATTTGCCTTGACTTATGACTGTGCCTAGCTTTGTCCTATCTTTGTAAGCTTCCTTTTTGAATTGTGGTTGTAGCTTTGATAATACCTTTTTAATGTATTTGTAAGGAGGAAAATTCCTAATGCATGTTGCTAATTGTGTTCTAGTGATGGAGACTAACCTTTTTGTACTTGATGTTTTTGACTAGTTGTCATAACCTCTAACTTTGATGCTTGTGCCTTAATAGAACTAGATGTTTCTTGTATGAATACTTGGTCAAGGACTGCATTATGATGCTATAGGGCTACAAACTAATATTATTTATTGTATTGAGTTGCACATTTGACATGAGTTTCCCTATGACTGCTATACCTCTTGAGGTTATAAGGTGTTGTTCTTGTCAAGTTTTGACAATGTTGCAACAATAACGTGTTATTTGTTGTTAAGGTTTGAAAACACCTTTTAGAAACTTATACCCTGCTTTTTTTCACTCAGTAGACTTGATTACTGTCATTTTATTTGGTATGACTTCCTACTGGCTTTACTATAGACTGCAATCTCTCTAGACTATATTTTCTGAGTGTTGTTGTTCTATGCTTGACCATCTATTAGGAAAACATAGCTTGAAATGTCCAAAACAATTAATGAATGACTGCACTATCACCAATCTATCTTGAAGGCTTGACTACTCTTTAGATTATGATTATGAATTTCATGATATTTCATGAGACTACTCTATCCCCATATGAAACCCTTTGTTCCCACAAATCAATGCTTTGAACTTGACTGCAACTTTATAGTGATCACTGTCTTTGTACAGTAAGCTTGCTACTTTCTCAACTTTTGATATATTGGAGGCTCCTAGGATGGTTTCTATCTTATAGGATGGTTATAATCAGATTATAACCAGTCTCCATGGTTGCAAGACCTGAAGAAGGATTCTTATCATCAATTAGATGCATACTTTTGGGAATATAGAAAGACAAAAAAATATATTAGAACCGTATTTTTTGTTGAGTCATAATATGATGTGTTAATTTAGCTAAATAAGGGAACCAATGTTGTATTAGGTTTAATTCCACAATGATAGTTGAAGCTTGTTAGAGATAGGGGATTTGTAGTAGTTGGCTTGTTAGGTTATGTCACAATCCCATGAAGGTCCTTGTAAACTGTTAATGTCAGTAGACATGAGACTGTTATGTAACGAATTGGATCAGCTAAACCTAGAAGTTCTATAGTGAATGAATCAACTGACTCAAGTGTATGTTAATTATCTTATGATGGTCATTTATGACCGTTATACTTAGTAGAAATTAAGTAGTTCGCGAGATAGTTGGTTAGTAAACCAGTGAGTTAGTTGGCTCAAGTGTATGCTATTTATCATATGATGGTCATTAATAACCATTATTGTTAGTACACATTAAGCAGATGGCTTGTTTAGATGGTTGGTAACTAGTGAGTTTGTTGAGCTCAAGAATTGGATGTACAAGTCAAGCAAGGGAGGTGAACACTAACAATGCATTGGTGCTTGCAATGTTAAAACCTTGGCCAAGATGGTGATGCTTTATCTAAGTGATGAAACTGGCCATTTGAATTCCTTTCTCATATTGATTAGCTTAATAATATTTGTTCAATGTTTTTTATCATTAAAAGATTACCTTCCTTTTAGATAAATTAGTTAGATTCTTATTATGTTGAAGAACATTTAGTTAGTTTTCTCCTTCAACTGAAGTAGTTATGTTTTATTTTGAAATGCTCAATTTTTTATCTTAATATAGATCACAATTTATTTTCTTTAAGTATAGAATTAATGGAATATTACATATGGTATTAGAGAAACCAAGTTTGACATTGAACCTCAAGCTTTCCACCTATAAACAAAACTATATACATATGTAGGTGCACCATGGTTGAGATAATATGCAGGCGCACTATATACAAAACTATATTCACAAGTAAATCTTTTATTTAAATCCAAAATATGAAACACAAAGTTTTACTAGAAGAATGCAAGTAACCTTATCTCCTTTAGATAATATCACAAGCAATTGCCTATAGAAAGATGCAGTAATCCACAACATATACACAAAGGAAAGATGACTGATTATATTATGTATGTTCGCAAAATGGTACAATAGTAAGCCTGAGGCTATATTCTACTTCTTCTCTAATGATCCTTATTGTTACAAAAGTTCCCTCATTTATATGAGGGTATACATTGTCAACAAGCATCGTGGCTTTTCAACATATAACTATTAATTAGCACTTTGTTTAACAAAGTGGAAGATAAACAAGTTCAGCATTCCTATGTGTTGAATGCACTTATCATCTTTATACATTACAACATCATTGTTTAGTGTCCTCATGTCGCTTTCTATCTGGAAATGATTGGATAGAATATGGTTAACAAAAAGTGACAATTCTTTGTCCCGATCCAACTCTTCTACTACTTGATTCTTCTCATCACTGAACTCTTGTTTCCACTATTCCAACAATACTAACTCACCATTATTGTAAAAAGAGGGCACCGTAGGGGTACTCCCATCCAGCCTCTAAAGCTCTTTCCTTAATTGATTTGCCAAATCATCATGGGACTTCAAGTAAGCCTTGGCTTCAGTTTTCTCACCTGGATTCATCAGACTGTTGTCATTCATCATGTCTTCCAATCGAGACCTGAGCCTTTCATGCTCTTTCAAAGATTTGACTATTCCAGTGTATGTCTTCCAAAAGATTTCTACAACCTACACCATACTTTTGAATCTATGCTCAATGACCTCAAGAACTAACTTATCCATCTTTTTCTATTCCTTTTTTACTTGTCGAGATGTCTTTTTGGACCTATTCCTCCAATACACAACATCTATCAAGGCATCCATGGCATCTCTGTCAACACCGTATGTCATCCCTGTTTGACTGGTACCTGTATCAATCTGAAGCAATCTTTCTTGCAGCCTCTGTTTTTCTTCATCGGTTTTCTCATATAGGCTTTTGTATGTAGAATTTTCTCAGACCAAAAAATCTATCTGATCTTAGTTCAATTTAGCGACATCCAAATTTAGTTTGGCAGTTGTTCTAGGTGATAGTTCTGATACTTAATGTTAAGTACAGATGCCAAGCTGATAAGATGAGAGGGGGGGTGAATCATAAAAACTTAATCTTCCATAAAAACATCAGATTCAACCTCGGTAACATATATTTTAGTAATATAACCAAAATTGTTAAACATGCAAACTCAAAAGCATATAAACATCATAAACCTCATAACACCAGATTTAACATGGAAACCCAAATAGGGAAAAACCACTGTGGGATTTTGGACCCACTAAGAAATATACTCTTCTAGAGTATGCTCGGTTAAAAGCAAATCCTGTTAAAGATTACAAACACATTGCTAGATGTGACCCGGTTAAGGGATTTCCCTTAGATCTGTTAGGATATTCACCTTGTTAGAAGTGACCTTGTTAAAGGATTTCAAACACTTAATCAGAATGTCACCTTGCTAGAGGGTTTTACAAATAAGATTGTTAAGTCCACTAGGTTAAGAGATTTTTTGTCACTTCACAAAATAACAGTAATAAAATCTATCTGCAACTTCACATCTAAAATGCTAAAGAAGATTCTTATTTTCTCAATACAATTTAGACATAGAACTAATCTTGTCCATTTGCTAGGCTCTATACTCTGTTATTCAAAATAGTTCTTCAAGCTTCTGTTCTCGGTAATCACTATGTAGCATCCCTATGCATACACTTGCCCGCATACATTGTTTATCAATAGTTCCCTATTTATAAATAATTCACCAACTGCTTAATCTCCTTGATCACATTTCCCATGATCAATCACAACCATCAGATCTTTAAACTTTGACCAGGTTCAATGTATCCTTCGATCTGAAAATGTTTTACCCTGCCTTGGAACTTGCATACATTTCTTGGAACTTGTGCTAGGGTATTGCGGTTCAATCTGCATTGTAGATCTTCATGTCGATTTTCCTTTGCCATAGATTCTTTAACAAACTTCATTCATGACATACCAATCATTTAATCATAGCCAGCTAATCAGCTTCCTTCATTAAATAATGCATATAATCATTTAATTCATTCTGTTAGAATTCAGTTACAACTTGGTAAATACTAAACTTCACTCGGTAGACATTTCGCCTTCATTAACCGATAGCAATAACCTTAGGGTTTATCGACTAGGTTCCTTAGGGTTTACCGACTAGGTTCTTTGCTCAGTAACATAGTATAGTATTAACCTTTCAATCAATAACATATGTATGATATCAAAACAATCTAAACATCATGATCTCATCATTGTCTAACTTGGTAATAGTTGCCCATTGAATAACTTATTCATCCCCTTATTCATCAAATTCTTTCTGTATCTTTTACCGACATCTTTATACTCATCAAATCATACTTCTCAAGATATGGCAACATCATACTAATTTATAAAATCAATATCTTGACATCAACGACAAAATAATACTATTAAGATAGTAAATCATCCTTAATCAGTTATATCCATAATCATCAACAACCTTCTCAATATCCAAATTGAAATGCCAACAATCTCCCCCTATGGCATTGATGGCAAAACCAATTGATTTGACCTAATTGATTCAAATTGCTATGAGATTCTGAGATGCTAAAATTCTCTCCCCTTGTCATCAGTTTTCTCCCCCATACACTATACTTCTCTTCTTTTCTCAGTCTTTCTTTTCTTTAGTCTTCTCCAGTCTTCTCCCCCTTTGACAACAATGCCAAAAAGTAAAGAACTAAAACATAATTTCTTCATGTATGAAGTGATTTCCTGTTGTGATGTATCAACTTAGTCTTGGTCAAAGCATTTTGTTTTCAATTCCTATTTCTTGTATTATTTCATGTATTGTTTCCTGCACACCTTTAGAAAACATCCTAAAGTGTGTAAATCAGCATCAATTCCTAAAAGATATTTTGTAGAGTCATTGAATTGATGCCTTCACCAAACTCGGTTAGTGAGTAGAAGATACAGGTAGGACCCCTAACTTACTTCTGAGATACTCAAAAGTGTCCCTTGGCAGTGGCATGGTGAAGATATCTGCTATTTGTTCCTTTGTGCTAACATACTCCAACACCACTTTCTTCTCTTGGGCTTCTTCTCTAAGATACTGATATTTGATAGAGATGTGCTTTGTTTTAGAGTGCATAATAGGATTCTTTGAAATGTTAATGGCACTAGTATTGCAACAAAATATAGTTATTGGCTCGATAACTTTCTCATTTATACCTTCCAACAGTTGTTTGATCCATGCTATGTTGGTACAATTCAATGCTACAGCCACGTATTCAACTTCTGCTATTGACTATGAAACACATCCTTATTTCTTGCTAAGCCAACTCACTAGTCTTTCTCCTAAAAAGAAAGCTCCTCCACTTGTGCTTTTTCTATCATCAATGTTGCCTACCCAATCAGCATTAGTATAAACTTTTAAATCAAAATCATTTCTTTTCTGATATACTAAGCCATAATCTTCAGTGCCTTTCAAGTATCTAAAAAATTCTCTTGATTGTTGTCATGTGTGTTTCCTTGGGATCTACAGAGAATCTTGCAACTATACTTACTGCATGTGCTATGTCTGATCTACTGTGAACAACATATTGTAGCTTTCCAATCATGGATCGATAAAGTGTCTCATGAATAGATGCAGATTCATCATTCTTTGATCGTTTACAGTTGATAGTCATAGGAGTACTTACTAGTTTTGAATCCTCCATTCCAAATTTCTTCAAGATTTCCTTTGTGTACTTGGATTGAGTAATGAAAATCTCATTTTTCATTTGCATTATCTGTAAACCTATAAAATACTTTATCTCACCAATTAATGACATCTCAAATTCTTTGCTCATTTCATTTCCAAAGTTCTTGCATAAAGAGTCATTTCCACAAAATATAATATCATCAACAAATATGGCTGAGATTAGTATTCCATTTTCATCATTCTTCATGTACATATTGTTGTTTTCACTTGTTCTTATAAAACCAATCTTGATTAAATAGGAGTGCAATCTTTCATACCATGCTCTAGGTGCTTGTTTCAAACCATATAAAGCTTTGTTCAATTTACATACCTGATCTTCATTCTTGTTTTTAACAAATCCTTCAGGTTGTTCAATAAAAACTTCTTCTAATACTCCATTCAGAAATGCAGATTTGACATCCATTTGATATACCTTGAAAATTTTGTAAGTAGCATATGCCAACAATGTTCTTACTCCTTCAAGTCTAGCCACAGGTGCAAAAGTTTCACCATTATCAATTCCTTCTTCTTGGGCATAACCTTTGCAAACTATTCTTGCTTTATTTCGAATGAGCTCTCCATTATCATTCAGCTTGTTTCTGAAAATCCACTTCGTACCGATTACATTTTTGTCCTTCGGTCTTGAGATTAGTGTCCATGTATCATTCTTCTTGATTTGGTCAATCTCTTCTATCATAGCATTTATCCAATCTTCACTGTTAAATGCCTCTTTCACTATTCTCGACTCAAATTTAGATATTAGACATGTGTTTTGTCTCAGTTTCTTCCTTGTCATCACTAGATCATTCTTATCTCCTATAATCTGACTTGGTGCATGATGTCTTCTGACATACTTGGCTAATACAGGCTTGGTAGGCTCTGTATGATCTTCTTCATCACTCGGTAACTAGAATTCTCTTCATTTTCTTCAACAGTTTTCTCGATAAGACTTGTCGGTTGAACATAGACAAATTCATCGCAGTATTCTGGTTCCTTGGAATTTCCTTCATCATTTCTTTTTGTAGATTCATCAATTTTCACAATTGCACTTTCTACTATTTTGTTAGATGATTTGATCAGATATTTAAATACTTTTCTTCTAGAAGAATAACCAAGAAATGTTCCTTCTTCACTTTTTTGATTAAACTTGCCATTTCTATCATCTTTGTGTACATAGCATCTACTTCCAAAGATTTTTAAATAACTTACATTAGGTTTCTTGTCATACTAGATTTCATATGGTGTCTTCATAGTTCCTTTCTTTAGTTGTACTCGGTTTAGGGTATAAACTGCTATGCTTATTGCTTCTCTCCAAAATGTTTGTGGCACTTTCTTTTCAATCATTAGGATTCTGGCACAATCCACGATAGATCTGTTTCTTCTCTCATCTATTCCATTTTGTTGTGGAGTTCTTGGTGTAGATAATTGTCTTTTAATAACATGATCATTGTAGAATAAGTTGAACTCATCAGATGTGAACTCTCCTCCTCTATCTGATCTAAGACATTTCAGTTGTCTTCTTGTTTCATTTTCAACTCTTGCCTTGTACCATTTAAACATTTGAAAAGCTTCTAATTTTTCTTTTAAAAACATTACTCACATCATCCTTGAGTAATCATCCACAAATAATATGAAATATTTATCACCATAATCACTTTGAACTTTCATAGGACCACAAAGATCGGTGTGCACAAGATCTAAAATTCCCTTAGAAGTGTAAGACTTACTTGTAAAGCTTGATCTTTTCATCTTACCCATCTGGCATCCTTGGCACATAGCATTCTCAGGTTTTTCCAAACTCGATAGACCTATTACTCAGTGCTTCTTACTTATTTTGATCAGATTATCAAAATTTACATGACAAAACCTTTTATTCCATAACCAAGTATCATCTATCTTTGCATACAGACACTTATTCCAAGTTGAGTCAAGGTGAAATGTGTTACCTTTTGTTTGTGTCCTGGTAGCAGCTAACTTTCCATTCTTGTCATGAACTTTGACAATTCCTTTCTTAAATTCTATTCGGTACCCTATATTATTTAGTTGTGCTACACTAAACAAATTGTATTTCAAACCTTCAACAAAATAAACATCATTGCATCTTGCATTATCAAGAAGTGTTATCGATCCTTTACCTTTTACTGGACATGGTGCATCATTACCAAATATTACATAGCCTCCATCATAATCTTCTAACATAACAAACTTGTGTTTATCACCAGTCATGTGATGTGAGCATCCACTATCTATGATCCAAGAATCATTATTATTTATGTGACATATTAGGGCTTTTTCTTCATACCTTTCTTCATCTGATCCATCTTTGATAGCCACATAAACCACTTAATCTGTATCAGTTTCATCTGATTTATCATCATTGGATTCCTCATCAGATATTAAGCATGTCTTTCTATCTCTTCTTCTGAAGTCTCGGTGTCTTCTGTAATGATTATCTTTCTGTCTATCATCTCAGTAATCTCTTTTTTTAGTAGAATCTTTGTCAGGACAGTTAGAAGCCATATGTCCTATCTTATCACAATTGAAACATTTCAAAGGTAGTTTTCCTTTATACTTACCTTTGCCTCTCGGTAACCTTCTAGATAATAGTGCTTCAAACTCTTCTTGCTTTCTGATTTCCTCATATAGTTTGTGTACTTCGTCCATGTTCTTACGAAATCTTTCACTTACTCCATTGTGATCTCCTTCAGAGTACTTATACTTACTTTCATTGTAATCATTATATTCATCAAGATGAAAAGAACTAAATGCAAATTCAACTTTATTTACCGATGACCCACTATTATCAAAGTTACTTAACTCAAATACATGTAGCTTACCAATAGTAGCATCTAAAGAAACTGGCATATTAGGTACAGATCTCAATTCATTGATTGTAGAGACTTGGATTGCATAAGCTGGTAGAAGGGTTCTTAACAACTTACTTGTTATATCATTTTCTTCAATAGTTCCACCTGCTCCTTTGATTTGATTTACAATCTCCTTTAGTCTTGTACTATACTGGGTTATGTTCTCACCTTCATTCATCCTAATAGATTCAAGTTGCCCTCTTAGACTATCCACAGATGCCAAGTTGATAAGATGAGAGGGGGGGTGAATCATACAAACTTAATCTTCCATAAAAACATCAGATTCAACCTCGGTAACATATATTTCAGTAATATAACCAAAATTGTTAAGCATGCAAACTCAAAAGCATATAAACATCATAAACCTCATAACACCAGATTTAACGTGGAAACCCAAATAGGGAAAAACCACTATGGGATTTCAGACCCACTAAGAAATATACTCTTCTAGAGTGTGCTCGGTTAAAAGCAAATCCTGTTAAATATTACAAACACATTGCTAGATGTGACCCGGTTAAGGGATTTCCCTCAGATCTATTAGGATCTTCACTTTTTTAGAAGTGACCTTGTTAAAGGATTTCAAACACTCAATCAGAATGTCACCTTGCTAGAGGGTTTTACAAATAAGACTGTTAAGTCCACTCGGTTAAGAGATTTTCTGTCACTTCACAAAATAACAGTAATAAAATCTATCTCCAAGTTCACATCTAAAATACTAAAGCGGATTCCTATTTTCTCAATACAATTTAGACATAGAACTAATCTTGTCCATTTGCTGGGCTCTATACTCTGTTATTCAAAACAGGTCTTCAATCTTCTATTCTTGGTAATCACTATGTAGCATCCCTGTGCATACACTTGCCCGCATATATTGTTTATCAACAGTTCCCTATTTATAAATAATTCACCAACCGCTTAATCTCCTTGATCACATTTCCCATGATCAATCATAGCCATCAGATCTTCAAACTTTGACCAGGTTCAATGTATCCTTTGATTTGAAAATGTTCTACCCTACCTTGGAACCTGCATACATTTCTTTGAACTTGTGCTAGGGTATTGTGGTTCAATTTACACTGTAGATCTTCATGATGATTTTCTTTTGCCATAGATTCTTTAACAAACTTCATTCACGAGATACCAATCATTTAATCAAAGCCAGCTCATCAGCTTCCTTCATTAAATAATGCATGTAATCATTCAATGCATTTTGTTACAACTCACTAAAAACTAAACTTCACTCGGTAGACATTTCGCCTTCATTAACTGATAGCGATAACCTTAGGGTTTACCGACTAGGTTCTTTGCTCAGTAACATAGTATAGTATTAACCTTTCAATAAATAACATATGTATGCTATCAAAAAAATCTAAACACCATGATCTCATCATTGTCTAACTCGGTCATAGTTGCCCATTGAATAACTTATTCATCCCCTTATTCATCATATTCTTTCTGTATCTTTTACCGACATCTTTATACTCATCAAATCATACTTCTCAAGATATGGCAGCATCATACTGATTTAGAAAATCAATCTCTTGACATCAATGACAAAATAATAATATTAAGACAGTAAATCATCCTTAGTCAGTTATATCCATAATCATCAACAACCTTCTCAATATCCAAATTGAAATGCCAACAATCTCCCCCTATAGCATTGATGGCAAAACCAATTGATTTGACCTAATTGATTCAAATTGCTATGAGATGCTGAGATGCTGAAATGCTCTCCCCCTGTCATTAGTTTTCTGCCCCATACAATATACTTCTCCTCTTTTCTCAGTCTTTCTTTTCTTTAGTCTTCTCCAGTCTTCTCCCCCTTTGACAACAATGCCAAAAAGTAAATAACTAAAACATAATTTCTTCCTATATGAAGTGATTTGTTGTTGTGATGTATCAACTTAGTCTCGGTCAGAGCATTTTGTCTTCAATTCCTATTTCTTGTATTGTTTCTTGTATTGTTTCCTCCATTGTTTCCTGCACACCTTTAGAAAACATCCTAAAGTGTGTAAATCAGCATCAATTCCTAAAATATATTCTGTAGAGTCATCAAATTGATGCCTTCACCAAACTCAATTAGTGAGTAGAAGATAGGGGTAGGACCCCTGACTTACTTCTGAGATACTCCAAAGTGTCCCTTGGTAGTGTCTTGGTGAAGATATCTGCTATTTGTTCCTTTGTGCTAACATACTCCAACACCACTTTCATCTCTTGGGTTTCTTGTCTAAGATAATGATATTTGATAGAGATGTGCTTTGTCTTAGAGTGCATAATAGGATTCTTTGAAATGTTAATGGAACTAGTATTGTCACAGAATATAGTTACTGGCTCGGTAACTTTCTCATTTATACCTTCCAACAGTTTTTTGATCCATGCTATGTTCGTACAATTCAATGCTGCAACAACGTATTCAACTTCTGTTTTTGAATGTGAAACACATCCTTGTTTCTTGCTAAGCCAACTCACTAGTCTTTCTCCTAAAAAGAAAGCTTCTCCAGTTGTGCTTTTTCTGTCATCAATGTTGCCTGCCCAATCAACATCAGTATAAACTTTTAAATAAAAATCATTTCTTTTCTGATATACTAAGCCATAATCTTCAGTGCCTTTCAAGTATCTGAAAATTCTCTTGATTGTTGTCATGTGTGTTTCCTTGGGATCTGCAGAGAATCTTGCAACTATACCTACTGCATGTGCTATGTCTGGTTTGCTGTGAACAACATATTGTAGCTTTCCAACCATGGATTGGTAAAGTATCTCATCAATAGATGTAGATTCATCATTCTTTGATAGTTTACAGATGGTAGTCATTAGGAGTACTTACTGGTTTTGAATCCTCCATTCCAAATTTCTTCAAGATTTCCTTTGTGTACTTGGATTGAGTAATGAAAATCTCATTTTTCATTTGCATTATCTGTAAACCTATAAAATACTTTATCTCACCGATTAATGACATCTCAAATTCTTTGCTCATTTCATTTCCAAAGTTCTTGCATAAAGAGTCATTTCCAAAGTTCTTGCATAAAGATTCATTTCCACAAAATATAATATCATCAACAAATATGGCTAAGATCGGTATTCCATTTTCATCATTCTTCATGTACATATTGTTGTTTTCACTTGTTCTTATAAAACCAATCTTGATTAAATAAAAGTACAATCTTTCATACCATGCTCTAGGTGCTTGTTTCAAACCATATAAAGCTTTGTTCAATTTACATACTTGATCTTCATTCTTGTTTTCAACAAATTCTTTAGGTTGTTCAATAAAAACTTCTTCTTCTAATACTCCAATCATAAATGTAGATTTGACATCCATTTGATATAGCTTGAAATTCTTGTAAGCAGCATATGCCAACAATGTTCTTACTTCTTCAAGTCTAGCAACAGGTGCAAAAGTTTCACCATAATCAATTCCTTCTTCTTGGGCATAACCCTTGCAAACTAGTCTTTCTTTATTTTGAATGACCTCTCCTTTTTCATTCAGCTTGTTTCTAAAAATCCACTTTGTACCGATTACATTTTTGTCCTTCAGTCTTGGGATTAGTGTGCATGTGTCATTCTTCTTGATTTGATCAATCTCTTCTTTCATAGCATTTATCCAATCTTTACTATTAAATGCCTCTTTCACTATTATCGACTCAAATTCAGATATTAGACATGTGTTTTATCTCAGTTTGTTCCTTGTCATCATTGGATCATCCTGATCTCCTATAATCTGACTTGGTGCATGATGTCTTCTGACATACTTGGCTAATACAGGCTCGGTAGGCTCTCTATGATCTTCTTCATCACTTGGTAACTGGATATTCTCTTCATTTTCTTCAACAGTTTTCTCGGTAAGACTTGTCGGTTGAACATAGACAAATTCATTGTAGTCTTTTGGTTCCTTGGAATTTCCTTCATCATTTCTTTTTGCAAATTCATCAATTTTCACAATTGCACTTTCTACTATTTTGTTAGATGATTTGATCAGATATTTAAATGCTTTTCTTCTAGAAGAATAACCAAGAAATGTTCCTTCTTCACTTTTCTGATCAAACTTGCCATTTCCATCATCTTTGTGTACATAGCATCTACTTCCAAAGATTTTTAAATAACTTACATTAGGTTTCTTGTCATACTAGATTTCATATGGTGTCTTCATAGTTCCTTTCTTCAGTTGTACTCAGTTCAGGGTATAAACTGCTGTGCTTATTGCTTCTCTCCAAAATGTTTGTGGCACTTTCTTTTCAATCATCAGGGTTCTGGCACAATCCACGATAGATCTATTTCTTCTCTCAGCTATTCCATTTTGCTGTGGACTTCTTGGTGCAGAGACTTGTCTTTTAATAGCATGATCATTGCAGAATAAGTTGAGCTCATCAGATGTGAACTCTCCTCCTCAATTTGATCTAAGACATTTCAGTTGTCTTCCTATTTAATTTTCAACTCTTGTATTGTACCATTTAAACATTTGAAAAGCTTCCGATTTTTCTTTTAAAAACATTACTGACATCATCCTTGAGTAATCATCCACAAATAATATGAAATAGTTATCACCATAATAACTTTGAACTTTCATAGGACCACAAAGATCAGTGTGCACAAGATCTAAAATTCTCTTAGAAGTGCAAGACTTACTTGTAAAGCTTGATCTTGTCATCTTACCCATCTGGCATCCTCAACACATAGCATTCTCAAGTTTTTCCAAACTCGGTAGACCTCTTACTCGGTGCTTCTTACTTATTTTGATCAGATTATCAAAATTTACATGACAAAACCTTTTATGCCATAACCAGGTATCATCTATTTTTGGATATAGACAATTATTTTGAGTTGAGTCAAGGTGAAATGTGTTACCTTTTTTTTGTGTCCCGGTAGCAGCTAACTTTCCATTCTTGTCATGAACTTTGACAATTCCTTTCTGAAATTCTATTCGGTATCCTGTATTATTTAGCTGTGCTACACTAAATAAATTGTATTTCAAACCTTCAACCCAATAAACATCATTGCATCTTGCATTATCAAGAAGTGTTATAGATCCTTTACCTTTTACTGGACATGGTGCATCATTACTAAATCATACATAGCCTTTATCATAATCTTCTAACATAACAAACTTGTGTTTATCACCAGTCATGTGATGTGAGCATCCACTATCTATGATCCAAGAATCAATAGTATTTATGTGAGATATTAGTGATTTTTCTTCATACCTTTCTTCATCTGATCCATCTTTGATAGCCACATAAACTAATTCCTCTGTATCAGTTTCACCTGATTTATCATCATTGGAATCCTCATCAGCTATTAAGCATGTCTTTCTATCTCTTCTTCTAAAGTCTAAGTGTCTTCTGTAATGATTATCTTTCTTTCTATCATCTCGGTAATCTCTCTTTTTAGTAGAATATTTGTCAGGACAGTTAGAAGCCATATGTCCTATCTTATCACAATTGAAACATTTCAAAGGTAGTTTTCCTTTATACTTACCTTTGCCTCTTGGTAACCTTCTGGCTAATAGTGCTTCAAACTCTTCTTGCTTTCTGATTTCCTCATATAGTTTGTGTACTTCCTCCATGTTCTTATGAAATCTTTCGCTTGCTCCACTGTGATCTCCTTCAGAGTACTTATACTTTCTTTCATTGTAATCATTAGACTCATCAAGATGAAAAGAACTAAATGCAGATTCAACTTTATTTACTGATGACCCACTGTTATCAAAGTTACTTAACTCAAATGCATGTAGCTTACCAATAGTAGCATCTAAAGAAACTGGCATATTAGATACAGATCTCAATTCATTGATTGTAGAGACTCGAATTGCATAAGATGGTAGAAGGGTTCTTAACAACTTACTTGTTATATCCTTTTCTTCAATAATTCCACCTGCTCCTTTCATTTGATTTACAATCTCCTTTAGTCTTGTACTATACTGGGTTATGTTCTCACCTTCATTCATCCTCATAGATTCAAGTTGCCCTCTTAGACTATCCACTTTTTGTCTTTAAACATGTTCATCACCTCCATACATAGTTATGAGCTTGTCCCACATTGCCTTTGCATCATTGTAGCCTTCTAGATCATTAAACTCTGAGTTTGTCAATGCAGATGTTATTTCAATCATTGCTTGGATATGGTCTTGCTTTGCCTTTATCTCTTCCATTATCAATGGATAGGTGCTTGGTGTGATGAAATCATTCTCCATATAATATACCGCATATTCTCCAACTCCCGATAGGTGCGGCTTCATCCTTTTCTGCCATGTAGAGAAACTTGACTTGTTCAGCTTTGGTGTATCCCTCTTATACATCTTTGGATCTTTGCCTCAAATACCTTTAAAAATTTTCTTCGGGAGTCCAAAGCTCTAGTACCAATTGATAGTTCTGATAGTTAATGTTAAGTACAGATGCCAAGCTGATAAGATGAGCGGGGGGGCTAAATCATACAAACTTAATCTTCCATAAAAACATCAGATTCAACCTCAGTAACATATATTTCAGTAATATAACCAAAACTGTTAAACATGCAAACTCAAAAGCATATAAACATCATAAACCTCATAACACCAGATTTAACATGGAAACCCAAATAGGGAAAAACCACTATGGGATTTCGGACCCACTAAGAAATATACTCTTCTAGAGTATGCTCAGTTAAAAGAAAATCCTGTTAAATATTACAAACACATTGCTAGATGTGACCCAGTTAAGGGATTTCCCTCAGATCTATTAGGATCTTCACTTTGTTAGAAGTGACCTTGTTAAAGGGTTTCAAACACTCAATCAGAATGTCACCTTGCTAGAGGGTTTTACAAATAAGACTGTTAAGTCCACTCGGTTAAGAGATTTTCTGTCACTTCACAAAATAATAGTAATAAAATCTATCTCCAAGTTCACATCTAAAATACTAAAGCAGATTCTTATTTTCTCAATACAATTTAGACATAGAACTAATCTTGTCCATCTGCTGGGCTCTATACTCTGTTATTCAAAACAGGTGTTCAATTTTCTATTCTCGGTAATCACTATGTAGCATCCCTGTGCATACACTTGCCCACATACATTGTTTATCAACAGTTCCCTATTTATAAATAATTTGCCAACCGCTTAATCTCCTTGATCACATTTCCCATGATCAATCATAGCCATCAGATCTTCAAACTTTGACCAGGTTCAATGTATCCTTCGATCTGAAAAAGTTTTACCCTGCCTTGGAACTTGCATACATTTCTTGGAACTTGTGCTAGGGTATTGCAGTTCAATCTACATTGTAGATCTTCATGTTGATTTTCTTTTGCCATAGATTCTTTAACAAAATTCATTCACAGCATACCAATCATTTAATCATAGCCAGCTCATCAGCTTCCTTCATTAAATAATGCATGTAATCATTTAATGCATTCTGTTACAACTCGGTTACAACTTGATAAATACTAAACTTCACTCGATAGACATTTCACCTTCATTAACCGATAGTGATAACCTTAGGGTTTACCAACTAAGTTCCTTAGGGTTTACCGACTAGGTTCTTTGCTCGGTAACATAGTATAGTATTAACCTTTCAATCAATAACATTTGTATGATATCAAAACAATCTAAACATCATGATCTCATCATTGTCTAACTCAATAATAGTTGCCCATTTAATAACTTATTCATCCCCTTACTCATCATATTCTTTCTGTGTCTTTTACTGACATCTTTATACTCATCAAATCATAGTTCTCAAGATATGGCAACATCATACTGATTTAGAAAATCAATATCTTGACATCAATGGCAAAATAATAATATTAAGATAGTAAATCATCCTTAATCATTTATATCCATAATCATCAACAACCTTCTCAATATCCTTATTGAAATTCCAACAATCTCCCATTGTCTATTATAATGCCAACACTAGGGTCAGTCTTTCCAACCTGCTGCACCATCAAATGTCTAAAAGCTTCTTTTGTATCCACCAATATAGGTCTTTTATCTTTGGGATAGATAGCCCACTATAGAAGAGATTTCTGATCTGGATCATATCCTGATCCTCTAAAGAGTTTATCAATCTCTTTTGGCATCATTTGCTTACTTGGGTCCTATTTCTTGAGGAATCCATCAAACAACAAAGTAGAGTTCATGTCCCATCTAGAGTATAATAGCACACCAACTTCCTTAAGCAACTATCTTCCCTTCTCAGGTGTCATTTCTCTCATCATAAGATCCATCTCCTCTTGTAACTTTTGAAGTTACTGCTCTTCTTCACTATTTCTCATGTTATTCCTAATTTGAGATCCTTTATGTTGATAGAGGAATGAGGTGAACTCCTTGGAAGCAATGAAGTCACTATCAGCAATAAAATCCTCATGCTCTAGGAATCTGATGTCGGCCACTTCTCGGACATTCAGTTATCCTATTGCCAAGTCTATCGGTGTATCCTCTACATAATCAGGGGGGTAATCCTCTCGGGGAGTGAATGGAATGATGCCTGATGTGGAAGCAGGAGACATATGAGCCAAAGGCTCTGTATTCATAATAGTATCAATGTAATCCCTAAAAGCATGAGGTGAGACTCCCTCAAGTATTTCCAATTCATGCTCCATAAGTTTGTTGGCCAACTCCAAGGGGTCTTCAATCTTTTGTAGCACATTCTCATCCATTTTCCTTCTAAAAAGCTTTCATTTATAATCCTGCATTGCTTTCTCAAACTTTATTCGCTTCACTTTGGCCTCTTCTTTGCCAATGTTCTTAATGAGGTCATCTGGTAGGTAAGATTTATGCTCTCCAGCCTTCAGCTTTTGTGATGACCGGGCTATCCTTATGTATCTTTTAGGATCAAAATTGGGCCTTGGATCCCCCATACCCATACCATAATAATCCAATTTTGTCTGCAGTAGCCCATAGCTCTTTGAACTTTTCACAATAAAATCTGAAAATACTAACAACCTAGGTACAATTGATTGTTTCCCATGGCTTGTGAGAAGTTCTACACTCACTATTGATAGTTGCCTCACAATTTCCAGAAAAGCCACTCTATTAGGGACTGTAAGTGGTAGTAAGTATGGTCTCCCTTCGAACTCGTATACCCTGACTTGTGTGCAGTCTAAAAAACAATACCAATCTCCCCAATTGTGTTCAATTGAGGGATCTACAATGAAATCTTTTGGTCTTAGGAATCTTTGAACCTCTGGTGCAAGGGCATGATCACACGGGCATCCCAACAATCTATATAATGGATTGGCAAAGAACTCCTCAAAATGCCAATATTGATTATTCACATACCTCTGGTCCCATGAAGAAACCCATAGTTGCACTGGTTTTCTCATCCCAACATTGTCATCTATCCTGACACATAACTCTTATGGCCATAACCCTTCATCTTGGCCCACATACAATAGCATATGCATAAGTAAGGAATAATGCTTGAAATGAACATTGATGACATCCCCCTTTAACTTTTCTAACCCATGATTCAAAACCTCAACCAAATAAGCAGAAAAATTAAAGAAGCAGGGGTCCTTAGACTGCAAATTGACACAAATGACCATGGCTGCAATATCCATCAAAGGATGGGATTTTATCCCTAGCACTTGGGCAACATAGTAATAGGTATACTTGAAATATGGATGGAAAGAGTTGACATCATAGGAAGCTTTATCATCCTGACCTAGTGGCACTAAGGACCCTGCATTCCTAGGTCTATGTATAGGGAGTCTCCACATTTTGTAAATGTGCTCTAGGTTAAAATATTCACTTGTTAACTTCTTGAGGTCAATCAATTCTTCAAATCCCCAATCCAACTCAAACACAATGTCAATAACCTCCTTTTTTATTGCAAGAATTGGCTCACCCATGTAGTTATATATGGTCTTGGTTTTAGAGTCATAATTGTTTGCCAATGCCTTCATGAGCTCCACATTCATGAATACATTAGCCACAACTAACCTTCCTAAGTTCAATCGCCATAAATTGTTGACAGGTTGAGGGGAAACTCTTCTGTTGTACCCATATATGAATAATTCATACCCTCTCAATTCTATCCATATGTCTCCAAGATCCTCAAACCAGTCCTCCAGGCCTTCCTCATTAGCTCTAATCTTCTTGGACCTCAAACTAGATGATGGCCACTTGTCAATCAAGTCCTGGGCCAAAGAACGCCCTTCCCTTTTCTGTCTTTTAGGTTTTTCTTTTGCAGCGATAGGTTTTTTTCCCTTTTTGGTCTTATTAGTTTTAGATGATGATTCCATTTGAATTTTAAAAAAGAGGTATGTGTGCAAACAACTTACTTGTAATTACTGAGCTTTATCTGTGAATTTTCCCAATTCCTGCTTTCAGTTCGTCGCCTATGAATTCCTTAATGTTGTGCCCTTTGATATTGATCCACTACTTATGGCATATTTAATCAGTTAGTAATGGCGGTTTGGACAATGGTCACTCGGGCACACATTCGAATTTAATAGCGATGTGACCTTCCATGGGATTTGTTTATGATTTTCATGGCAATAAATAATCATTTCGATGAGGATATGTCTTTCAATCATTTGTTTCTTTAGTCCATCAATCTCTTTGTTTCTATCGACAATAATTTTGTTTCGAATATTACTTTGATCAAGTATTTTTTCCCTTCATCGAAATACTATATTCAGTCAGTATGGTTGTCTCCTCATCAAAACATATCTGATATCCATCAGGTCTTATGTCGAAGAAACCTTGGGCTTCGGTGTCCTCCTTTATTTTTCCATCAAAATACTTCTTTCATCGATATCACTATGCCCCATTGATGAATGAGTCTATTATCTCACCGAAGCTTTTCTTTATTTTCCATTATCGTTCTTCACCGATAAAGTTACATCGGAAAAACCATGCATATTGAGAACATGCCTTTTAACCTCCTCAAAACCTATATCCTCATCGATATCTTTTATTGATGTAGCTTCCTTTTATCTGATCGCTATTATCCTTTCGATGAAAATGCTCCTTTCGGTGGGTCCTTTTTATGTTGCACCGATAGTATTATTTCCTCGAGAACTTTTCCCGTCGATGAAGACCCTCTCTGCTTTCTTCGATATCTTTTGTCGATGAAGTTTAACCTCCTCAAAACCTATATCCTCATCTATATCTTTTATCGATGTAGCTTCCTTTTGTCTGATCGATATTATTCTTTTGATGAAAATGCTCCTTTCGGTGGGTCCTTTTTATGTTGCACCAATAGTATTATTTCCTCGAGAACTTTTCCTGTCGATGAAGACCCTCTCTGCTTTCTTCGATATATTTTGTCGATGAAGTTTAACCTCCTCAAAACCTATATCCTCATCGATATCTTTTATCGATGTATCTTCCTTTTGTTTGATCGATATTAATCTTTTGATGAAAACGCTCCTTTTGGTGGGTCCTTTTTATGTTGCATCGATAGTATTATTTCCTCGAGAAATTTTCTTGTCGATGAAGACCCTCTCTGCTTTCTTCGATATCTTTTGTCGATGAATTTTAACCTCCTCGAAACCTATATCCTCATTGATATCTTTTATCAATGTAGCTTCCTTTTGTCTGATCGATATTATTCTTTCGATGAAAACGCATAATTGGTGGGTCCTTTTTATGTTGCACCGATAGTATTATTTCCTCGAGAACTTTTCCCATCGATGAAGACCCTCTCTGCTTTCTTCAATATCTTTTGTCGATGAAGTTATTATCTTTGGTGAGTCCTTTCTGGAATTCATTAGCGTTTCCTTCCTTCAATGGCTCTTTTATATCGATGATAATAATTATCTTCAGTGATAATAATTATTTTTTTTAATAAAAATTATCATTATCGGAATTATGATGAATACCAAGCTTTCGACCGACAACTTCTTTGACTGTCGACAGAGTCCATTGGTTGTCGAATTTCCGATGGGAATGGCACCGTCAACCAATCTGATGTCAAGTTTTTGACAGTGGATTTTTGTCGACACTTCGATGAAGATTCATCGCAAATTTGACAAACTATTGTTGGAAATCAGCTCCGAATGTACTTGTGTGCATTTGTAGCATTTAAAGGATTCAAGGTATATCAGATGGATGTGAAGTCTACATTCTTGAATGGAATTATAGAAGAGGAAGTGTATATTGAGCAACCAGATGGGTTCACCTTATCAGAAGATAGTGACATGGTTTTTAGATTACACAAGGCCCTGTATGGATTGAAGCAAGCACCAAGGGCATTGTATGAATGGTTACACTCTCATCTTGTAAAGATAGGATTTTAGAGAACAAGTGAGGACAACAACATTTATGTGAAATCTGAAGGAGATCAGATTTTGATATGTGAAGTATTTGTTGATGACATAATCTTCGGAGGAGATGATGAAATGAGTCATGAATTTGTAGATGAAATGAAGAAAGAGTTTGAGATGTCTCTCATTGGAGAGATAAATTTATTCATTGGTCTATAGATTCAGCAGATGAAAGAAGGAATATTCATTACCTAGTCCAAGTATATCAAAGACGTATTGAAGACCTTTGGCATGGAGGAGAGAAAACTGGTTGGAACGTCGATGGTGACTGGCTGCAAACTGACTAAGGAGGATGACTCAGCGTTGGTAAATGAGAAGGAGTATTGTTCAATGATCAGTAAACTGCACTATGTGGTGCACAACAAACCAGACATTGCTCATGCAGTGGACATTGTAGCTCATTTTCAGAAGAGTCCAAGAGAATCCCACTTGGTAGCAGTCAAAAGGATTCTTAGATACCTGAAAGGGACTATTGACTATGGATTGTCGTATCCATACAATGGTTATTTTAATCTCAAAAGTATTTACCGATGCAGATTGGGCAGGTAATGTGGATGAACGGAAGAGCACAACTGGTGGAGCATTCTTCCTTGGTGGGAGACTAGTCTCCTAGACAAGCAAGAAGTAGAACTGTATTTCCCAGTCTATAGCTGAAGCAGAATATGTGGCAGCATTTATGAACAGCACTCAGGCAATCTGGATGAAGCATGTACTAAATGGCTTCAAAGTACCTATATCTGAACTGGTGAGTATTTTCTATGATAATACTAGTGCAATCAATATTTCCAAAAATCCGGTATTGCATACTAGGACAAAAGACATTGAACTCAAGTATCATTTCTTGAGAGAAAAGGTTCAGAATAAAGAGGTTGTATTAGAACATGTTTCCAGTAAGGAGCAATTACCAAACATATTCACTAAGCCCTTATTGAAGACTACATTTACCTATTTGAGAGGTGAATTAGGGGTTCTGCCCCTTCATGAAGTAAACTAAAGTTGTGTGCTCCACATCACTCAGGTACTACAGTGACAAATATTACAAGGGTTGATGTGTTGAAGGATGCTACTCCACAGTGGGAGCAACATAGTGGAGCTTGGAAGCTTGTGCCTCCACTTTGGCATTATTGTCAAAGGCGGAGAAGATGTATGGGGGAGAAGATATATGGTAGTGTACACACAGACCAGTCCTGATGGTGGTGGTTGTGATCTTTGAACCGGTATATGACAACCAGTATATGTTATTGAGCATGGAGCAGATACTGAGAAATGATACACTGAGTATTGCCATCAATGCCAAAGGGCGGGATTGTTGGCATATGATGAAGTGGTTACAAAGTATGATGTCATTGATGTCAATAAGTTCTCCAGAAGATACATTAGTATGAATATTGGAAGTGGTTTTGGTCAATTGGGATAGAGTGGACCGGTGTCGGGGTTCACTAAGTGTGATTGCCAGTTGGTAGCTATTCAGTTCTAGGTTTTCCGGTATGGCCTGTATGGTGCAACCAATGGTTTTTTGTGAATGTTAAGGATAAGGATCAGGATGCCACATCATCTATGTGCATGTGAAGGATTTCCTTGAGGATTTTTCTCATGGAGATTGAATGCATTGAATTCCTACCTCGAGAATGCATGATTTTCTGAGCGGTGTATGAAGAGCGTGTGATGGGTTACCATTTTCCAAATGCGGTGAAGATCAAATGATGCAAAATGACTTGTGATCTATTTGAGATTGGTTCATTCTATGCAAAGTGTTTTTAAATGGTCAGGATTGGACCGCTTATAATTGTAAATCTAAAATGTTTTGGGTTCAGGGTTTATGCTACCGACCTAATTGTTGTCTATAAGGTTGATGATGTTTGTTATTGTTGTTATTGGCAAATGTTGTGTTTGTCTGCATGTTGAGATACTTGCCAAACCAGAGTGTGAAACCTGCAGAGTGTGATTGCAGAGGAGAGGAGTTGAATAGGATCTGCCTTAGCAAGTAGTGTTGTTATCAGATCAAAGCTTTACCTATTAACTTCTAACCATTTCAATAGAAGGAAAATCCCTTGACCAGGTAGCTTTAATAGGCTTGTTGTAAATCCTTTAAACAGGTGACTCAAGTTCATTGAGTTCTTTAAATCCTCTAGCAAAGTAACCTTTAACAGGGTATATAGCCATCCCTTAACCAGGTGATCTTTAACAGGAATAGTTCCTAACAAAACCTTATTGTAAAGTCTTTACCCGGACTAGGCTCCTAACAAAGCGGACTTCAAAAGAGTTCAAAACAAGCTTGTGGGTATTCATCCCCACCGTGGTTTTTCTCATTTGGGTTTCCATCTGAAAAATTTGTGTGTTATGAGTTGTGCATTTTTCATGTGATGACTGAGTATTATTTGTTTAGGTGATTATGCATGCAGAGCTAATAGTTATGGTATTACTAATACAACGCATGCATATGTATGTTGTTGAAGTAGTTATCAATTGTTGAATGATCTTTGAAGTATTTAGTTTTACTGGTCTTGATGTCTGAAGTCTTATTGTGTTTAACCGGTATTGCCATGGTTAAGTTTAGTGATGAAGACAGCCAGTTATCATTATTTTAACTTGATAAGTTGTTGAGAAGTTTTTGTCGATACTGATTCACCCCCCCCCATCTCAGTACCAGTTAGCGTATTTATTGTTCATCATTATTCATCACCTTAATCCATTGGGTACATGAATTCATATTGCATTAGACCGTACTTCTGACAGAATTTATCTAACAACGTAAAATCAAAGATAATATTGCCTCACAATATATTATGTTTGTAATCCCGACCCAAAACTAGTTATCAAAATCCCTATAAAGACCCCTATCACTCCGTAAATTTGTTTTAGCATTTAATTGGCCTATTAGACCAAAGCATGAACAAAAGGTTACATACACCACAACAGTGCAATGAATGATAAAATCCTTGATAATACGCATTCAAAGCATGATAGAACAATACATTTGAGAGAATTGGCTTTGAATCATATATTCATTCATTAATTTCATTGTCTCTATAAGAATACAATTCATACATAACTCCTTCAAGAACCTACAAAAATCATAGACACAAGACTCTTTTCTAATTTTTTCTTTATATCCTTTTGTTTCACCTAAACTTTTCTATTTGGAAACAGAAATTTAGAACACATAAGGGACCAAAATTTCTGAACACTATCTCATAGCCCTGGATTCCCTTTTATAAAAAAAAAGGGAGCAAACAAGCTTCAGGCCAGAGGAGACACCTATCATCTCAGAATGACTATGTGTAACCGCATTCTGTTATACAAAACAATCATCCTCGAACTTGCTTATACTGGATCAAAAGTTGAAGCCACCTTCTTCAAAATTTATGATAGAAATTACCCCCATCCTGCCTTACGGGTTGCAAAATATCTGTCACTAGAAAACAAAAATAGTTATACAAATAGTTTACAACTTTCTATTCATCATTAAAATACATGCCACTCCACGCACTATAGTCTTCATCCGATGGCCAATTGAAGTTCATTACTTCATCTTCTTTTTCCCTATATGGAATATACTTAATGCCTATTTGGTTTGCCTCTCTTTCAAAAGTTTCAAAAAATAGCCCTATAGCAATTATTTTATCCATATTATCTTCTAGCATATTCATATTTAACCCATCACAAATCATTTCCGCCTGGGTATTGATGACTCTTTCTGCCTCTTCCTTCCAAAATTGCAAAGGCTTAATTGCCCCTTCTCTATCTTCAATATCTGGCAAAAGAGTTTTTCCAAATTCACTAAATCTCTTCATCAACTCCCTTATCTTTCTTTCAATGTTTTCTGGAAAAATTTGGGCTTCTTGCATTGACTTTACTAACAAATATGTTGGTTGGAGTGCATGTAGTTTCACAACATAAAACTTAGAGGCTATAGACATCAATCTGAGTTAATTCCCTCTTTGTAACCACTTTGTAAACATGGGAATTTCCACTTCTTTATCATCATTAAACTTTTGAATAGCATCAAAAAGAAGAGAATATAAGGTATGGATATTATTTAACCAGCTTTCAACTTTCTCATTTAAATGAGTTAGCACTGAGCTAACTATATCCTTTTGTTGCTCGACTGATTGATCCTCTAATTCTTTGAGTTTATTTTCTAATTCCACTATCTTCTCCAAAAGATGAGACTCAATTGGCTCAGTGGATCTTGTAGTATCAGGCTCATCATCATCATATGGGACTAATACCATACCAGGGACATTAGTACTTATGTTCATCTAAGCTACTTCTCCTCCTTGGGCTATAGGCGATGACCTGGACGTTGATGGTTTAGACAACCCTATAAGTGCAGGATAAGGAACCTTTATTTGTCCTTGCTCCAGGATTTCCACTCTCATTTGCAACTCCACACATCTTTTCTAAGATGCATTATAATCATTAAAAAGTTTATCAAATTTCTTTATTAACTCAACTTTCTCTAAAGCTTCTTGTTTTTCACTCTCATGTGCCATCTTAGCAACATCAATATTTAAATTTGTAGCCTCTACACTTGATGTATCAACCAATCTCTTTATGATCAGGATTCCCCTTAAGTTGGGATTCAAGTCACTGATGTGGGGCTTTCTAGGTCCTTCCTCTAGTGCCCATATAGACAAGGTTGCATAATCATCTGCAAAGTCTGATCCACTCAATGCCAACCCTTCTTCCTCTTCCTTTGATTTCAAATGCATCTACATCTGCTATATCCCACTCTGGTAGTATCAAGACTCCGGCTTGACTTATAATTTTCCTTCCCTCATCAGCATTGATTTCCTTGAACTCTTCCTTCATTTCACTTTTTACTTCCTCGTGGATTTCTTGGTCTAATCTTTTTGGCCTTTGGGACTTCCTCTCAGCAATTCTTCCTTTGTATTCATCAACCTTTGTTTTCCATACTAACTACAAAAAGGTTGGGCTTTTTACAAATGCATCATCCTTAAGGAAGCTATCACATGCCTCTTTACTTGCATCATTGAAATCTTTACCCTAAATATCCAAGGGAGTAAGATCCAACTCCAAATTAGGAGGCAATACAACTATACCCATTTGCATTTCTGCACTTGTTGCAACAAACCTGTCTCCCTCCACCTGATATTCATCTTGTCTTACCAGTGAAAAGGATACAGTTGATGGTGAGGAACTTCTGCCAGAATCTTCAAGATCAATAATCTTAATTCCTTGAAAAGGCTTAGTCTGCATCTTCGGGCATGGTTCTAAACTCATCACCTTTTTACCTTTCCTCCTTATCAATCTCCTGATGTCATTGCTATTATCCTCTTCTTCACTTGTTTCTTCTCTAATCCTTTTATGGGAAGATTCTAGAATGGGTCTGTCTGCTATTATACCACTTGCCCTCTGGGATACAAAAGGTCGTGAACTTAATTGTTGTTGGCACTAGACTTCTTCAAGTCTAGTTAGCTTCTCTTTTAGAACCTTTGTCAATTCATCAAAAATTTTCATAACACATTCAACCTTGGCACAAAATGAGGAAAACTCCTTTAATGGATCATATTTTGGATATATCTTTTGGATATCGGCCCATAATTTTTTGAAGATTATCCACTTCTCTTTTCTCCATTCCTAGGTCATGGAGTCAAAATCATTTTGGATTATGTCCTTAAGAAAATTATGCACATGGGGTGAGTGACCTCCTCTTATTCTTGTTTTAAAATCCTTATAGAAACCCTCAGGATCACTGTTTCTAGCTATACTTACCCCCAAATGATATGGAACAAAGAATTTGTCAAAATGCTCATGTCCCCCTTTTAAAATCACAAAATGAGGGATTATAGTGTAGTCTAGGAAAATTGTTCCTTTTCCCTTTCCTTTTAGATCCTGATCTTGAATGCATCCTATCTGCCACATCACCTTAGAAAATCCCATTCTCAAAGGAATATTGAAGGGAAGTATATTTGGTTGTCCAGAGAAACCATAAATTCTAATAAAAGTGCTCACAGGGATAAAATCCCCCCAATTATGTTCTATCCTGGCAAGAGGCACTCTCTCCTTAGGTCTTACAAATTCATGTAATTCTTTAGGATTCCCTAGCAGATTTACTGTCAACCATTGTCTTAACCTAGAAGCAAAATTATTGCAAAATTGTTATCATACCTTATATAACTAGCTTCTTGTCTATCCCAAGACATATCTATTCTCCAAAGTTATACTGGAATCTCCTGATTATCAATTGTCCTTTTGAGGTTCATGGTACCCTCAAAATAGTCTGCATTTCTGAAAAGGAAGATATGCATAAGTAAATAATACCAAGAGAATTTAACACCAACAACTTGTTCCTTAATATCTAACAAACCCTCATGAATCTTTTCCTTGAGATAAGGGGCAAAGTAAAAAATTACTGTATAATCCGGATGTTGTATCTGCATAGCCATGTACATGAAAATAGGCAGCATCACTGTAATGGGATTGAAACCTAATATTTGGCACAAAGAATAGAAAGTAGCTTGAAAATAAGGGGCAAAGGTGCCAATTGGGAATGGCTCCTCTGAGCTAGGGCTGATATGATATGTTATACTCCCCACTCTGGCTAGATGCATTGGTAGGAAACTATTTCTGACAAATTCCCTCATCTTGTAATACTCTATCTTCTATTCATTTAAACCTATTGGCACCAGGCTTGGGGATGGTTGATATAGGTCAAAAACCTCTTGAAATAAAACCTCTTCATCATTTCCCCTAATAACCCTTGAAACGGGGTCATACCTGTCAGCAATAGCTTTAAGCAAATTGACATCTATAAAAACACCCGGTACTACCAATTTTCCCAAATCATATTGCAAAGGACTGGATAGTGGGGAATTTAATTTCCTTTGTCCATACCATAATTTGAATATTTCTAATCCAGTCATTTGTATCTTAGCATCTGCCAAGTGGAATGCTTTGTCAGTTAACCCCTCCCCTATGGTCTTTCCGTCCACAAACCTTTTCCTCTGCTTCTTATCATTTGTAGAGGGTTTCAACTGCCAAAAAATCATCATTAATATTTCTTTACATATAATCGACCTGTCCTAAATGTTTCCGCGAGGGTGCCATTTTCTACAACTAGGGCTTTATACTATAATTCCAAATTTAGGGAAGGAAAGCTAGGGCTAATACAAGATTTTCAAATTACCTGAGTAATTTAAAACAAATTTCACTATATTTTGTCCAACATCTAACCCTAATACAAATTAATTTTTTTCTCACAATCTCACACATAGTTTGTAATATCAATTTGTTTTAAGAACATATGGAGAGCTGAGACAAACTTACTGCTTTAATTTTTGCCAGAGATGAGAATTTTGTGTCGCAAAGAGATGTCCAAAATTCCTTCAGTAGCAGGAAATTCTTCAAAATTGCTAAGATATCTTTTGCGAATGAAAAACCTTTAAGGGTCTTTTAATTATTGTTTGGGAAAAGACGCAAATGTCTCGTCCGCCAATAATATTCGCGCGAGCGAAACAATGGCTCCTAGATTTGTAATTAAGAATTTTGAAAACTAGTCATCAATCATCCTCCTAGTTGGACAATCCAACGATGATCTACTTGTTGACTCATCATCTGTTCTTTCATCTATATCAATGGCCCCACAAAATCATGACACATCAGTAACACCTCCTTTTTATGTCGAATTCTATCAGCAGCCCCACTATAGGTCTTTCTGGTCAATTTGAGACACGTTGCATCATCCCGCGATGTCGCAGTCTATAACCACCTTGCAACTTCCATTACGAAAATATGAGGGCCATTTGATCTATTCAATCTTTACCTCTTTGCATACTGCCCATCAACTCCTTTAGGACTTAAAAGTCGAGTGCCTTTTACCTCAGGATAAAACATCCTCATTCATTTTGAGCATGTGCAAATTGATGGGACTGTTAGTAGACCGACCTTTACCACCTTGCAAACCAGTATTACAAAGCTCTTGACTGGTTGCACTGCTAACCCTGTCATCTTCCACTGATAACATGTGATATCATCTCATGATGTCACGGTCATTAAAACCCTCGCATCTTTGATCGTGAGGAAGCGCTAGTCATTGGATCTATCCTTTCTTTAATAGATAGTCATGGTATTTAACACTTGCCGGACTTAGGAAAATGCAAACATAGGCATAAATATTTTAAAAGGGGACCGATTATAGGGAATTTCATGCGGATGACTTAGGAAAGCATACTTTATGAACCGGTTAACCAATATTTTGCCTAGAGATTGAAAATGGCCTCGTGAACGAAAGTAGAACCCTCAACCTTAAGTGAGAAAAGGCAATAGAAGAATATAACAGGGGCCAAAAAAATACTTTCAAACCACTTTTCAATCATAAAAGACACAACCTCCCATAGCCCTAAACCCTAATACCTTGACCAAGGGCAAAATAAAACCAAGATGACCAAATTTTGTAAGACATAATATTAGGTCCTATCACGGTATATGTTACAGATTGGAGTTCTAGTTTTGAACCCAGTAGGCAATGAGGACCTAAGATCTATGATTCAGGGGGAGTTGACAACCCTATTTTCTTACTAGTATCAAACTTGTTGTACACAGAGGGTCTGTAAGTGTCTATGGTTGTACCAGTATGATTGTGTCTTTGAAAGTGTCTGGGGTTGTGAGATATTTCAATGTCTATCCAATTGAAATCACAACTAGACCACCGAGAGTGTTGTCTGCAAAGAGGAAGAGTTACCTGCACAGGAGAACATACAATTGGTATCGTAGAAGACACAATTAGTATCAATGTTAGCTTCAACACTTGATATTTGAAAATTGGGGTCAGAATGGCTCCTGCATATCAAGGGGAGATAATGTATTCTGACTGACAGGTATGTTGTATTCACTGACACTGTGCCTTCAATTGGTTTCAGACTTGTATATGCATCTATTTTTGGTTTGCATATACACTTGGTAGCTGAGTATTTGGTGTCAATTGGTGGTTGAGCCCTCCATCTCAAAGTGTTGTGAATTGAGTGGATGCAATGTATAATGGTCAAAGGAGGAGAAGCATCTGATAGAGAAAAAGGGGGTTAGAAAAGTGTCAGTGCCTGGTAGACACAGGGAGGAGAGAAACCCTGTCAGTGCCCTTTGCCATTATTGTCAAAGGGGAGAGAGATTTTGTAGTATGCCACTATAGTGTCATGACATGACATTGTGACCCCTACAATTTTAACCACATTTGGGGTCCTCACCTTGGCGATGACATCTCCTTCCTTAACCAAGTTCTATTTCTGCATTTCTAACCCTTCTCCCTTCCTCCTTCATGTCTTGTATTTTCTTTAGACCCTATTTGGGCTCCAAAATAGGGTAGGACAAAGGAGTGACACCCCTATCCCCTCTAGGACAAGGGCATGGCATCCCTTTTCCCTAGGATAGTGGCATGGCACCCTTGTAACCACCTCCTAGGGTGGTCATATGTGTGGGTTGCCTGATCTCCTATGCACTTCTTGTCTTCAAGGTTTGTTATTCCTCTTTGTTGGCCTTTGGTGGTTGAAAGTTAATCCTTGAGGAATGTATAAAAGGGAATTCAATACCCTCATTCAGGGATGGATGGATAGCACATAGATGGACAACAAAGGATAAGAAATAGAGAGCATAAGGAGAAGATATAAGATTTCAAGGTCATCATCAAGAATTTAAGTCTTCTTCATTCATCCATTCATTGGAGAAACATTAAAACATTCATTTTCAAGCATGTGTGTGTGTTAGGGTTTTTTCATGTTACATGTCATTTCATACAACATTTATAGTTACATTCAAGAAGAAAAGAAATCATCATCAACAAGTTGCATATCTACAAGGTATGCATCTCCATTGTTTATATTCAATCATTTGCAATTACTTTGTTTCTAGGTTGATTCCTCAACCCGGGTTTGACTAAGGCAAACCCTTATCCACACCCACATTTTCTTCTCTTTCTATGTGTAGGTTGCAAGTGCATAGTTGTAATTGCAGGTTTGGGCTTCATTTGAAGAGACAGAAGAACCCTTTTTGTTTCATGGATTTTGTGGCGGATCATGTACATTCCCGCCACGGTCTTGACAAATTTTCTCTAAATTGGGAGGGCAGATCTACATCAGTTTAATTAGCTCAGATCTGAAGTTACAATGCAATCCCGAACTGGTAGAACCTCATTTCACCCATTTTCTCTCTCTTTTCCACATAGTCAACAAGTCAACTTTCTCATTTACGAAAGAGGGTAAATCACACTTCAATCACTTGCAATACACTTAGTATTCAGATCCTTATCTCTCTTGGATTTGGCTCTATTGGATTCAACCCCTCTTTTGAATGTAAAGTTTCTCCCAATTGAAAATAATCCTAGGATCCAATTTTCCACTTTACAGCTGCATACTACATGTCTGAGAATCCATGGAACACACAAAGGGGGAGATTGATTATGTAGTATGTGGAATACTACATATGTCGACATCAATGCCAAAGGGGGAGATTGTTGGCATTGTGTTATTATTGATGTCAAACAATATAGGATGGCAACTAGTATGGGAGATGTATGTGCAATACTATCATTGATACATATAGGATGTGATGTCTTTGATGTTACCTAGCCTAGCAGGTCACCAGTACATAGGTTAGTCCTGACTTGTGTCGAAGACATAAGGACTGCAGACAGGTAAGTATCATGTTGGCAGTGCATTGTTGCCAACCAACAAGAGAGAAAGATGTTGGGTTGTTGATTGTGATGAAGAGGCAGAATGTTACAAAAATCACATCAACACTAGAGATGAAGTATGTGCAAGCCACCAGTATGTTGTGTGGATGTCAACCAACAGGACTCCCACCAGATGAAGATGATATCACAGGTTGAAGATATGACTAATAGTGAGTGTGCCCAACTAGATTAGTTGTGCTTGTTTGAAGATGTGTCTTCTTAAATAGGGAAGCCACATTGTGGATTGCATGATGCAGATGACAAGGATCTACTCCCACTGGTAAGTGGAGCATATTTCTTAGTATGTATGTAATGCATCATAGTTCTTTGAGATAAGACAAAAGAGTTAAAGGCAAGTGTTTGAAGGCTCACATTGGATCAACCAGTGTAACACTTAGTTTCTCGAGGTGCATGTGATAAGTGATGCACTGGATCAGCTGGGTAGACATGATGGGTTGTCGATATAGAGATTGAAGGATATGTTTGTCACTTTGACAAACTAGTTAATAGGAGAACCAGTCTATTGAGGAAGAAGGCAGAGTTGGAACATTTGTAGACAGAGGATGTTGCCGGATTGAAGATGGAGAAAGGTTCTACCACAAATGTAGATAGATGGAGATTGTTGAAGGTCGATGACATGGTGTCATCAAGGTGGCTACCGATAAGTATGTGTTGGCATTGCATGAAGATTGCATAGATGAAGTATAGTGTTGTCAATGATTTCAATAGAAACCGGTAATGGAGTTGTATTACAACCAATACTGATGCAATAGTGCAACCAGTAGTGAAGCAGTGAAGGAAACTGGTATTACTATTTGAAATAGAGTGATCAACTGGTGACCCTAACTTGTTGATAAGAAGAACACTAATCGATGGAGCTTGGAGAATTGGTAATGATTATCTATGATAGAATGGTGATCAAAGATGAAGATGCCATGTATGCATGTTGCACGTGATGAGTTTCAAATTGGTTTGGTGCATAAAGATAACTGTTTATCTTGGGAATGGGAAAATGCATAGAATGAAGTTAAAACTACTTGATGAGTTATAGGATTCGATGTGTGGTGATCTAGGAGCGGTTCAAGTTGTCTAGAACAATGTGTAGTTGATTTCTATGTAATCCAATGGTCATGTTTGAACCGATATGTTTGTAATATCTATGAGATCTTAGGTTTTGTGTTGTGTTACTGACCAATTGTATTTGTATTTAAGGTTGATGAATTTGTTTGTAAAGTGTGTTGGCAAATTTATTAAGTTTGAGTTTTGTTGCCGAACCAAAAGGAGTATCTGTAGAATGTTGTGAAGGAAGATAGGAGCATAAAAGGATTTGATTAAGCATAGCAGTGCTATTACCATATCAACAAAGACCCCGTTGTTCTCTAACCATTACAATATTTAAATCCCCTAACTAGGTAAGCTTTAATAGGCTTGGTGTTGTTTAAATCCTCTAAACAGGTGATCCATTACCTTGGATTTAAAATCCTCCACTGAGGTTACCTTTTACAGGGTATTGCCTTTAACAAGGTATTGTAGTCAATCCCTTAACTGGGTGGTCCTTAACCGGATCTGTTCCTAATAGAACAATTTTGTAAAGCTTCTAAAAAGGCTTGCTCCTAAGAGGGTGAACTTAAGAATAGTTCAAAATACTTGTAGGTATTCATCCCCACCATGGTTTTTCACATTTGGGTTTCCACATGTAAAATCATTGTGTCAAGTGGTGAATGATTTTGTGTGTTTTTTATATGGTTAATATGTATAATTGGTAAAACCACTAAGACATGTTTAGATGACTGGAAGTGATCTAAAATAAGCTATTACTAATGCTAGTAAAGTGTTTTAATATTTTGGTTAAAAGGTATTTGAGTTTCATATCAGTTACATTGTATCATTGATATTTTAGTCAACCCATAAACTTGATAGTGCAGTTGTAGTTTTAGTTATAGTGACTAAACCAATTAAGTTAGCAAGTTGTTTCTGAGCCTAATTTCAGTTTGGTGAAAATTTAGTTTATTTTCTATCTACTAATCCAAACCCCCCCCCCTCTCAGTAGTTGACTGGATCATTATTATTTCATCATATTATCAATATGTCCACTGGTAAAGCTGACAAGGTGCAAAAGTGAAAGGCTTCCATCTATTAAAGATGTGCATGAGGAAGGTTGGCAAGAGTGTTGACCAGTTTAGGTGTTCCACCAGAAGAGAAGCAAAGTGCAAGGTTGAAGACAAACAGGTTAGGGTATAACCTACAGGTCTATGAACTGGTAGATGAACTCGGTTATGTGGTTTGTCGATGATCTTGTCTGGATTGACATAGAAGACTTAGAAGAGGTGGATGCTGACTATGATGACATGTAGGTGATAGGTTTCATGCACACTATGGTCAATGAAGTGTTATCGGTGAGGTAGGTGGTGATTGGTTGACATTAATGTTGATAGTGTGTTTCACGGGTTGAGAGCATAAGGGTGCAGCTCAAGACTGATCAAAGGACAAAAATATTATTTGATGACTTCATGATCAAGGCCGAGTGTCCAGGTGCTGATCAAGTAGGTGAAGCTATCTGAGTGATCAATTCATAGATGTTTTACAAGTGCAGACCGAAAGTGGTGTTGTGTTTGCCAAATATGGCAAACGTGTTCTGGATGCAGTGACATTAGCAGAGTTGATTGATCTGTTACAAGTGGTCAATCTCTGGAAGGAGATCTGATTGGATTTGATTTGCCTCAAGGTTGATTAAGAAACCCTAGCACACCAAAAATTTGAATGTCATTTTGGTGGAAGGCATAGTATAAACATCCAGATCAAAGACCTAATCTGTTCCTTCAACAAAAGAGAGTAAATCCAATGAAGGGAGAAAAACTAGAGAGTTAACCAGTCTAGTACTCAACAACAATCACAGAAGAGACTGAGTGTGTGAGAGAGAACCGGTTTGAAGAGTTCAACTTGTGAGAGTGAGGGAATCATAAGTTTGCCATGAAGTCTGATAGATAAGTAGACTAGTGGTGATAGAACTGATAGAGAAGATCCATAGAAGATTAAAGAGAAGATTACAATGAAGTACTGATAAGAAAAGAACCAGCAATAATCAGATAGTAGACAACTAAATGAGGGAAGAAGACTGGTGGTGGCTAGTAGCAATGTGACAAAGAAAATAGAATTGACAAAGAGCAGAACTGACATAGAAGAAGAAGAGGGTGAACCAGTAAGTTTGCAACAGAGAGTGAGTTGCAGCAAGAGATAAGGTTGGAGTAGTGAGAGGGTGAGTAGGGAACTAATAGAGAATTGGAGAGAGGAGAACCAGTGGAGAGACTTGCATTAGAGTTACAAAGTTCTTTTGTAACAAGGAGATTACTTTTGTAATTGATAGTGTTCATTGTAGATCAATGAGTTGGGACTCGGTGCAGGGGTTGGTTCTCCTTAGGTTGGAGCCCTAAAATCAAGGGTTGGTGCTCCTTGGGTTGGTAACCTAAAGAAGGAGTGGTACTCCTTGGGTTGGTGCCCTGAATGTTGTAACCAAGGTTTTTTAGTGTGAAGCTGGATTGGAGCAGTAGTCTCCAGTAGCATTTCTCACCGAGTTTTTTCCCTTCTTAGTTTTTCCTCATACATTTGGTGTTATGATATGTCCCTTCTATGTGTGGTTGAATTTGTGTTATACTCCCATCTAACCGGTATGTATTCTTTATGTTAGATCAGTTAACTGGTATACACACATAGGATAGAAATGGGTTAAGTTTGGAAATCACTGATTCACCCCCCCTCTCAGTGGCATCTTGTGTTCAACAATTAGGAATTAGTGAATTATGTAAAGGCTTGGATTATATGGTTTTGATGGTGAGTATAAGGGATATGGTGGTGGCAAGTGTTAAGATGGAATGAAGGAAAGTGAGTGTGATGGGGGGATGTTGTCGGGACCAACATTAGCACATGTTGTGGGGGATGTGGGATGAGTGGAGGAGAGATCGGTACAACATGTTGATATGATGGAGGAATTGTTATAGGTAGCTTTGGGACATAGGGATCCAAAATAGACTTAGGAGATGGAGGGGGAGAATGTTTAGTTGGTGGACTAGCATTTTTGGATGCCATTGCAATTTCTTCTTTTGGATGCACTTCTTCTTTTTGCTTTGGAATCCACATTGTTTTTGCTTTTACTTTAGTGGGCCTTTTTAGCCTATAGGATTCATTGCATTTTGGTATCATCTTTTTCACTATTAGAGCATGTCTTTTTCAGTGGACATCATCATCTTTATATTGATGTGGGTGTTAGGCTTTATGCATTTTTAATTTGGCATCCCAATTGTTGCAAGTAGCATTGGAAGGAGTGTGCGAACATGGAGGAGATGGAGGGAATATGGGTGAAGTGATGGAGGTAGGATGTTGGATGGAATGTGAGGACATGTGCCTTTTTTGATCCTAATTACAAAAGAATGGAGAAGAAGTTTTATGATGGGTGATGGGGATATGGGATCTACATATGGAAGGATGAGTAGGAAAAGATGGAGGATGGGATTTTGGGATATAAGGGCCCAAAATGGATTTAGCATGTGGGAGATATATAAAGGTATAATTTGGGATATAGGGACCCATAATGGATTTAGAGGATGGAGGAAAATGAATGGTTGTTTTATCTTTATATGATGGAGGAGGGGGTATGGCAATAAATGATTTGGAGTAATGATGGGGAGATGCAATGGTGTGTCTGGAAGAATACTTGGATTTTGCATTAGTTGTACCAACATTTTATGGTGAAGTGCCTTGGGATATGTAACCGAGACCATGAGATCTTAGATGTTCTTTGACATGGATGGTCTCCAAAATACCTTTCTCATGTAGGCCTAAGCCTTTACCTTTATAGTTAATTTTTTTGAGATTTTTTTCTAAAGTAGGATACTTGTTCTCTAGGTAACAAGATGCGAGTCCATTATTAGATGGAGGAGAATGGGTGGTGTATTTGAGATGTTCTTTTTCTACGAGTGAACTACCATGGATGAAGGTAAGTGTACCAAGGAGATAGAGTGAAGGTGGTGGGATGGAGGATCAAGAGGTGGAGTATATGGGACAAGAGGATATAGACTTGGCAGAGGAAATGGTAGGGGATCTTGAGATGGAGGAGATGGAATGGTTGGATCTTAATTTGGATCAATAATTTTTTCAACATGCATTGGAATGATGGGATAGGTGTGGATGGTGTGACAAGGAGTAAGTGAGTAGACTCTTCAAAGGGAATGGATGGAATGACGGAAGGTTTGATGACTTGGGTGGATGGATTGGATGGAAGGATGAAAAATTCTCCAACTAGGATAGATGGAGTAGATGGAAGGATGGGAGATTCTTCAATTGGGATAAATTAATTAGATAGAAGGATGGGGAGTTCCTCAACTGGGGGAGATGGAGTATATGGAAACATAAGGAGTTCCTCAACTAAGATAGATGGGGTGGATGGAAGGATGTGAGGATCATCAGATTGAGTTTAAACAATGGTAGGAGTAGGTGATAGGTATTGTGGGTGGATGATCTCAATGAATGAAAGGTTTTCAATGGTGTTGGGAAGTGGGGGAGGAATGATAGGTGTGGGGGTTGGAAGTGAAGTTGGTGGAAGGAGATAAGATGAGCTCAAGGAAGGTATAAAAAGGTAGCATGAAGTGGATGGTGGATGATTGCATTAGGATGAAGTGAATGAAGGTGTTTTGGTTTGTTGCACATAAGGAACTTGTTGAACCTAAGAGGTACCACCTTGAAGACATTGTTGAACACTGAATACCACTGAGAGGGGGGTGAATCAGTGGTTTCTAGCTTTTTCTCTTTTCTAAACTAATATCAAAATATCAATTACTCACTTAACTTTTAAGAAGTCATACCGATAATACAAGAAAGAGAACCAAAGAGATCATTCACACACAAGTCATTCACAACTCTAGATTTATGAGGAAAACCCAATATGGGAAAAACCTCGATTAGAAAAGTTATTGGAGTTTACTGCTCCAATCCAACCTCACAATAAAACATAGACTTACAAATATTTTATGCACCAACCCAAGGAGAACCAACCACTACACTTTTAGGGCACCAACCCAAGGAGCACCAACCCCTGCACCAAGCTTCAACTTGGCGATGTATATTGAAATACTATTTGAATACAATTAAGGCTTTTTGTTGAAAATGAATTCTAGAACTCTTTGATCAAATGGCACTCTACCGGTTGACAGTCTTTTCTCCTCCACTAAAGCTCACACTATCGGTTGTGGAATTAATGTCTCTATTTCTCAACCTCTATAATCTTTCTCTTCCTCTTACACACACTAGATCACACTAGGATGATGCCTGCTCTACCACACCTTACTGATTAGGCTCAACTGCAAGACTATAGAACTGCCAGTAGAATCCTCTTCACCAGTATACTTTCTCATGCACACTGCAACTTTCTTAGAATTCTTTCTAAGGCTCACAACTCCTTTTCCTCTCTTAATATATCTACACCATTCCTCCTTCACTGCATCAACATGTTTTGTTTTGAGCTTTCATTCTTATATGGTGATTTTCTGCCAAAATGCAATTCAAAAAAAAACTTGAATGATCAGGGTTTCCTCTTTTCAATACAAGATTCATGAGATCCAATCCTACCTATCTTGGATCGATCACCTATCCTTGAATGTCACTCTATCGGTTGATAGTCTTTTCTCCTCCACTGAAACTCACACTGTCGATTGTGGAATTACTATCTCTATTTCTCAACCTCTATAATCTTTCTCTTCCTATTACACATGCAGTCTCTCAACAAACTGGATCACACTAGGATGTTGCCTTCTCTGCCACACCTTATCGGTTAGGCTCAACTACAAGACTATAGAACTGCCAGTAGAATCCTCTTCACTAGTATACTTGCTCACACACACTACAAATTTCTTAGAATTCTTTCTAAGGCTCACAACTCCTTTTCCTCATTTAATATCTCTACACCATTCCTCCTTCACTGCATCAACATGTTTTGTTTTGAGCTTTCATTCTTATATGGTGAGTTTTTGCCAGAATGCAATTTGAAAAAAAACTTGAGTGGTCAGGGTTTCCTCTTTTCAACACAATCTTCATGAGATCCAATCCTACCTATCTCAGATCAATCACCTATCCTTGAAGGATGCACCTGCACACGATTTCCATTATCCAATGCACACTTTTTGGAAATGGCAATCTCGAATTAGATCTTCTGTCATGAAATCAGTCGACACATAAAGTGCTTCAAAAGTTCCCTTTTCAAGGACATTCTGAATCAGATTTCCTTTGCATAGATTTAGATGCCAACTACTCATTGATCTTCCTCTATCATTCCTTCTTCCTTGAGCCGCAATCGGTCAGATATAATCCCATGATTTGTGGCTCCTTCATTAGTGGTGATTATCTATTTCATCAACCCTGTCGATGAGGCTTCACCCACTACAACATGTTTGCCACCTCTATTTTACATGGCATCACAATGACCAAGACATTGCCCACCAACACATAGTTGGTTTGGAAGACACATACCGGTACAACTCTTTTTTGGTAGGGCTTTCTTCTTCTATTAACCAGTAGAACTCTTTGCCTCAGGTGGTATGAGACACCTTTAACATTCTACCTCTTCATCATAAACAAGTAACCATCCTTCAGACCAATTGACATCAATGACAACTTAGTGCCAAATTTCTAACAATCTCCCCCTTTGGCATTAATGCCAACTTCTAGTGAGATACTCCATACCGGTACATTTCTCCCCCTTTGACACAATGAAAAAGGGTATTGTGCACTCCCCCTTTGATTCATACCAATCTCCCCATGTGAAAAATAGAACCTACCTAGGCAGATGACACAACTCCCAACTTGTGTCAAAGGTACTCAAAAGTGCTTACCGGTAATGGTTTGGTGAAAATTTCTGCTACTTGTTCACCAAAAGGAATATAATCCATCCTTACCTCCTATGCTTTAACCTTCTCTCTGAGAAAATTATATTTGATAGCAATGTGCTTTGTTCTGGAATGAGAATAGGATTGGTGATGTCCACTTGTATATCTTTGAGAGTCTGCTTCATGCAAAGCACCTAAGAGCAGCAATATACTCAGCTTCAGCAGTAGATGAGGAGAATCAGTCTTGCTTCTTGTTATGCCAAGAGACCAACCAGTCACCAAGAAAGAATGCACCACCACTTGTGCTCTTTCTATCATCCATGCATCCTGCCCAATCATCATCAATGTATACTTCCAAGATAAAATCTCCTTATTTAGGATACCACAAACCATAGATGAGTGTTCCTTGTAGGTACCTAAAAATTCTACTAACAACATTCATGTGTGACTGCTTTGGGCCAACTTAGAATCTGGCCACCATGCACACTACCTGAACTATATCTGGTCTTGAAGCAGTTAGATATAGTAGACTGCCTATCATGGACCTATACAGAGTCTGATCCACCATCAGTGATTCATCATTCTTGCTCAATTTTTTGTCGGTCACCATGGAGGTACTTACTAGTTTACAATCTTCTAGTTGGAATTTCTTCAACATCTCCTTTGCATACTTGATTTGAGAGGTAAAGATTCCTTTATCTTGTTGTAATATCTGCAAACCAAGGAAGCAAGTCAATTCACCAAGCATTGGCATCTCAAATTCTGACTGCATCTTATTAGAAAACTCTTTGCAGAGGGTATCCTTGTTGCCTCCAAAGATGATGTCATCTACATACACAACCACAATAATCATGTGATTCCCATCTTTCTTTATGTATAAATTGATGTCAGCACTTCCCTTTTTGAATCACTGCTCCTTCAAATACTGATCTAATCTTGAGTACCATGCTCTAGGAGATTGCTTTAGACCATACAGAGCCTTCTTTAATTGACACACAAATGTCTCATCATCATGTAGCATAATCCCTTCTACTTGCTTCATGTATACTTCTTCCAAATTTCCATTTAGAAAAGAAGATTTTACATCCATTTGGTATACTTTATAGCCCTTGTAGGCAAAGTAAGCTAGAAACATTCTAATTGCTTCTAATCTAGCCACCAGTGCAAATGTTTTTTCAAAGTCAATCCCCTCTACTTGAGAGTAACCTTTGCATACTAGTCTAGCCTTGTACCTTACAATCTTACCTTCTTCATTCATCTTGTTCCAGTAGACCCATTTTGTACCAATGATATTCTTGTCTTCCAGTCTAGGAACTAATTCCCAAGTCTTATTCTTCTCAATTTGGTGTAGTTCTTCCTTCATAGCATCCATCCATTCTTGTCTTTTACTAGCCTCAATGAATGTTTTGGGATCAACTTCAGTCATGAGGCATAGGTTGACTTTTGCATCATTTTGGGCAAGTCTTCTTTTAGTCTCCACACCATCACTCACATTTCCAAAAAATTTCTCTTTCAGGTGATTCAACTGTACATACCGACTAGGGGCCTTCTTGGATGTTACCTCTAGTTCAGTATCTTTCTAAACTTCACAATATTCATCACTAGAGTCATCATACCAGTTAACCTGTGGTTCACATCCTTTGTGCATATCTTCATCAAAATTAACATGCACACTCTCAACAAGTCTTCTTAGTCTTTTATTGTAGCATTTGTAGGCTTTGTTGTTAGATGAGTAACCAAGGAAGATTCCTTCATCACTCCTAGAGTCAAAACTTCCTAAACCATTGGTGCAAGAGCACGCTTCCAAGCTCTCCCTCCTTCTTGTTTTGTTGGTATTATGCTTCTCATGAAGCCAAGTGCTCATAGCTCCTAGTTAGGGTCCTAGAGTAGATCTTAGGGGTCATAAGTCAAGATTGAGATTTTCTTGAAAATGGAGGGTATGTGTGTCTTTGTGGTGTTTAGGGGTCCTTCATAGCATGGTGGGGTCCTTAGATTGGCCCATTATGGCTCTAGGAGTCATGAAGAGCAACATTGGGAAAGTTGCTCAAAAGTTGCAAAAGTTGCATGACAACTTTTTAAAAAGTTGTCAAGCAACTTTTCCACCAGGAGGCCAAAATCCTTAGTTTGGCATGGACAACCCTAATATGGGAACATAGACCAAGGCAAAGGTGGTATAAGTATTTGCAAACCCTAAATGCATGGGTTAGATGTCAAAGATTGTACGGCCCAAGCAAGAAGAGCTTGACTGTGACTATTTATTGGTTACCAGTCAAATTGAATGAAGTTACCGGGCAAGTAAAAGGATTGAACTGCGTGCAAAACTATGTGAAATGTCTTCTATGGTGTAAATACTTTCATTGTGAGTGATTACTTTAGGTTTTTGTTTACTGGTTGAGTGAGTTTGTAAATAATTTGTAATTTGTAGTCTCACTATCCAGTTTTGGACTGGTTGTGCAAATGAAGTCATAACTCCATTCCCCATTGTGGAATCACCATGAAACCATGGGGAATGGAAGTGAAGACCCTGTACTATAGTCCCATGCAAGCAGGGCCCTTAAAAATGCAGGAAGGCCAAGCAAAGACCCACTCCTAGGCGAGACTAGATAGTGCTCGGTTAGGAGAGGTCAAATTGCAGAGGTCTTGGAGTGCAAGGTTGGTCAGAGGAGAGTGCACCCTTTTGAGGAGGTGTAGAGGAGTGTGTGAAGAATCACTAGTGTGAAGGAGGAGCCTCCACCAATCCAAAAAAGGTGGCTAATATACAAAACCTTCACTGTGACCCAGGAAGACCCTAAAACCCCTCACAAAAACCATTGAAAACCATAAAATCCACCTAGGACAGTGTATAGACACTTGGAGGCCTCAAACCTAGAAAATCCATGAGTCCTTGCCAAATGAAGGGTAGTCCATTTTGGGAGTTTGTGTTGTTTGTGCACCATTTGTGAGAGGGAGCCCTAGAAGACCGGTTAGGAGGCCTAATTGATCCTAATCCTTGTAGCCCTATTTGAAGGCAAAAACACAAAATAGTGTAATTGGTAAGGGGTTGAAGGCTTGAAACCTCTTGGGGGCTCATGAATGGGTGAAAAGGCCATGAAATAGACCTGATACAACCTTGCTAAGACCTTGGAAGGTGTGGAACAAGCCTAGCCCTTATTAGCCATAGTAAGGGGTTTTGAGTCTCATGAGTAGGTGAGACCTTAGGAGCAGTATTGCCACTCATTAGTGGGTGGATTGGGCATGGTTAGGGGATTCCTCAAGCAAAGGGAAGTCCTAGAGACCCTAGGGTGTGTAGAGAACACCAAGTGATCCAAGGAAAGGATCCAAGAGCATAGACTAGGCTAGTCTATCCCTAACCCCATCCCATCAGATTGGTATTAGAGCAAGCAAAAGACTTGTTGGATTGTGTATGTCTCTATATACTGGTTAATCAGTAGGGGAGAGCAGAATGGTTACTAATGTAGAGCTGGCTAGAGAAGTAGATGAGTAGAAGGAGAAAAAAAGACTCCTTGAAGAAGCTATGAGTGAGATAAGGGATAAACTACAAGAAGTGGTGGATCAGAGGACACAAGGACCTTGGGATGAAGACACCAAGGGTAAAGGAAAGAAAACTATAGACATAGATGACACTATACCTAAACCAGATCCCTTGTTCAATGAAGAACCATTTGTAAAGGCTATTAAGGCTTTGAACACCAAGGCTTTTGAAGGATTGCCACATTTCAGTGGAAGGATGGACATAGACACTATGAGGGCATGGAAAACCACTTTGAGTGTGAAGGAGTGACAAAGGCTCAGAAGGTTAAAGTTGCCAAATCAAGATTAAGGGGAGAAACTTTGACATGGTGGAAGTACCTGCAAGAAGAAAGAGTTAGTATGGGGAAGCTACCTATTGCAAATTGGAAAGCCATGGTGAGTAAGATTAAGGAGAACTACTTACCAGAGGATTATGAAGTCCAACTTCATAAGAAGAGACAAGGATTGAAGCAGAAGGATCTTGATGTGACCTCCTACACAGAGGAGTTTCAAAAGCTATGTCTTAGATCCAAAGTCCAAGAAGATGAATCCATTAAGGTGGCTAGGTATCTAAGTGGCCTAAAGTGGAACATTCAACAGGAGATAAGCCTATGGACTCCTACTACTATTCAAAAATGTCATTAGCTTGCTACCAAGGTAGAAGAGAGGAACAAAAGAAAAGGAGACTCCAATAACAGGGGTAGAGGCAGAGGTAGAGATCTAGTGAATCACCGAGGTGGTTACCAAAGCAAGTCAAATGAGCAGAGGAACCAAGGAGAAGCCAAGTTGACTGAACATGGTAGTGAAACCAATCCTAGAGGAGGCCATTCTAGAGGAAGAGGTGCACAAGGTGGTCCAAGTAGGGGCAGAGGTATCAGCAGGGGTAACTCCTACTTTGCAACTATGAAGTGTTACAATTGTGGACAATTGAGGCACCCCACATATAGATGCCCTGACAAGCCTACATCATCAAACAGTTGAAAGAGGGTTGCTTATGCACATGAAGACTCTTTAAGAAGAAATACACTTGAGGTGGACCATATTGAATTGGAGATTGGAGAAAATATGATGTTCAATAGGGTCTTGATAAGATAGCCAGAGAAGAATGAACCTAAGCATAGGAGAGCATTGTTTAGGGTGAGATGCAAGATTCTTGGTAAAGTGTGCAAGGTGATAGTTGATTCAGGCTCAACTGACACAATCATATCAGAAGAGGCAGTTAGGAAGCTGAAACTCACAAGGATACCCCACACTAACCCATACAAGGTGACATGGTTGAACCATGAACAGAGTGTGCTAGTCAATGAACAGACTTGGGTAGAGTTTTCTATTTGAGGATACAAGGATAAGATCCTTTGTGATGTGTTACCTATGGATGCATGTCACTTATTGCTAGGAAGACCTTGGCAATTTGATAGGAAGGTGACCTATGATGGAGAGGAGAACTCCATTTCCTTTAAGAAGGACAACAATACTTTCAAGATTCAGTCTTTGATAGAGAATGAAGAGGGAACTTCAAAGTCGCCTAGTGTCTTAATGGCTACTGGTAAAGAGTTTTTAAACTTGCTACATGAGGAGGAGATAGTGAAGTGTGCCATCTTTGTGAAGCCAAAAGAGGAAGAAGACAAGTTGCAGGCAAAAATACCCAAGGCGGTAAAGCAAATGTTACAAGAACATAAGGACATAGTGAGTGATGGAACACCTGCAACACTCCCACCAAGAAGGTCTATTAGCCATCAAATAGACTTTGTTCCTGGTGCATCCTTACCTAACAAGGCTACATATAAGCTCACACCTGATCAGAATAAAGTGGTAGCAAGGCAAGTGCAGAAGTTATTGGAACAAGGACTGATTAAGAAGAGCATCAGCCCATGTGCAGTCTTGGTAGTGCTAGCATCAAAGAAGGGAGGTAAGTGGAGACTTTGCACTGACTCAAGAGCAATCAATAGGATCACCATAAGGTATAGGTTTCCTATTCCTAGAATAGAGGATCTAATGGACTATTTAGGAGGTTCTATGTATTTTACCAAGCTAGACCTTAAAAGTGGTTATCACCAGATAAGAATTAAGGAGGGTGATGAGTGGAAGACTGCATTCAAAACCACAGAGGGATTGTATGAATGGCTTGTGAAGCCATTTGGACTCACCAATGCTCCAAGTACCTTCATGAGGTTGATGAATGAGGTGTTGAAGGATTTCGCAGGCAGATTTGTGGTGGTGTACCTAAATGACATTCTCATCTATAGCAGAGCCAAAGAAGAGCACCTTGAGCATTTAAGGTTAGTCTTACAGAGGTTGCATGAGGAGAAGCTATCCATCAACCTAGAGAAGTGTGACTTCTTGAAGCAAGAGCTGGTTTACTTAGGATTTGTGGTGTCTAAGGGAACCTTGAAGATGGATCCAAGCAAAGTGGAGGCAACCTTGAATTGGCCTGCACCTAAAATAGGGACTGAAGTTAGAAGTTTCCATGGATTAGCCCAATTCTATAGGAAGTTTGTGAGGAATTTCAGTGGTATATGTGCACCAGTCCTTGACACCATTAAAGGAGGTCTTAAAACTAATTTTAAATGGACTGAGCAGGCTGACAAAGCATTTCAATTGTTGAAGCAAGAAGTAGCCACAAAACCTATCCTTCTCCTACCTATGTTTGATAAGCTATTCACTTTGGAGTGTGATGCAAGTGGAATTGTAGTAGGTGGTGTATTGAGTCAAGAGGGAAGACCTGTGGCATTTTTCAGTGAGAAGCTTAATGAAGCAAAAAAGAAGTACTCAACCTATGACCTAGAGTTGTATGCATTAGTGCAGTCTCTAAAGAAATGGAGGCATTACCTACTCCCAAAAGAATTTGTGGTGTTCACAGACAACCAGGCATTGAGTTACATTAATACTCAAGAGAAGCTTAGCAATAGACATCTGAAATGGATGGAATATCTCCAATCCTTCACCTTCACCATCAAGCATAAGAAGGGGCAACTTAACAAGGTGGTAGATGCATTGAGCAGGAAGTTGTTGATAGTTCAAGAGTTACAGTTGCAGAGCATAGGAATAGAAGGTTTCAAAGACCTCTATGAAGGAGATGAAGACTTCTCATCAGCTTACAAGGTTTGCAAAGAGTTTGAGAACCATTTCCATGGTGAGTATGTAGATTACACTCTCCAAAATGGTCTCTTGTTCAAGGGTAACCAGTTGTGTGTACCTAGAGGATACATGAGGAGAACCTCATCCAAGAAAAACATAATGGTAGTTTAAGTGGACACTTTGGAGTCAACAAAACCTTGGATTTAGTACAGATGTACTACTATTGGCCAAAGTTGCTAAGAGATGTAAAGAGGTATGTAGAGCAATGTGGACTGTGTCAAAGAGCAAAAGGGGGATCAAGAAATGTCGGTCTCTATCAATCATTACCGGTCCCTGATAGACCTTGGGAATGCATAAGCATGGACTTTGTAGCAGGACTTCCCAAGACTAAAATAGGTATGGACAACATCTATGTGGTAGTAGATAGATTTTCCAAGATGAGTCATTTCATTCCATGTAAGACTACACATGATGCTAGCTATGTTGCACATCTCTTCTTCAAAGAGATTGTTAGGATTCATGGACTCCCTTTAAGCATTGTTTCAGACAGGGACAGCAAGTTCATGGGTCATTTTTGGCAAACATTATGGAGGAGACTAGGAACTAACTTGTCATTTAGCTCAGCTTACCATCCACAAACAGATGGTCAAACTGAAGTCATCAATAGAGTGTTAGGCAACTTGTTGAGGTGTCTAACTAAGGAGTATGGTCAGACATGGGACCTTATCATTCCTCAAGCAGAGTATTCATATAATGACAATTTGAATAGAACCACTGGTAGAAGCCCTTTTGAGGTTGTATATGGTAGACATCCAAGGGGAGTATGTGAGTTGAGAGACCTTGGTACTTTGGAGATGAAGAGTGGGCAAGCAGAGGACTTCACTCAAACCATCAAGGAAGTCCAAAAGAAAGTTAAGAAGGCCATCCTTGAATCCATTCAAAAACTGAAAGCCAAAGTGAATCAGAAAAGGAGGCAAGTTCAGTTCAAGGTGGGTGACTATGTGATGGTCCATTTGAGAAAAGCTAGGTAAGCCTACCAAACTCTAAATGAAGAGGGTAGGACCTTGTAAAATTCTGGCAAAATATGGTGAGAACACCTATAAATTGGATTTACCTTTAGATTTAGCCATCTCACCAGTCTTCAATGTTGTTGATCTGGTAATGTACAAGGGAGAGATAGCAGAGCAGACTAAGAACCAAGCCAAGGTATTACAAGACTTGAATGTAAACACATTACCTCAAGTGAAGAAGCCTAAAGCAGAGGAGATCTTGGAATCAAGGGTGAAGAAGTCTACTAGACACCAAGTCTACATGGAGCACTTAGTGAAATTGGCAGATCAACCAGTATCGGAAGCTACATGGGTGGAGGAGAGCAGGTTCAAGACAATTGGAATAGACTCGGCTCTCATTTCTTCTTCTTTTTCTTAGTTTTGTGCAGAGGGGGATTATGGTGTAGGAGCACCCTTCCAAGCTCTCCCTCCTTCTTTTTTTGTTGGTATTATGCTTCCCATGAAGCCATTGTAAATAAAATAATGAGCCAAGTGCTCATAGGTCCTAGTTAGGGTCCTGGAGTATATCTTAGGGGTCATAAGTCAAGATTGAGATTTTCTTGAAAATGGAGTGTATGTGTGTCTTTGTGGTGTTTAGGGGTCCTTCATAGCATGGTGGTGTCCTTAGGTTGGCCCATTGTGGGTCTAGGAGTCATGAAGAGCAACATTGGGAAAGTTGCTCAAAAGTTGCAAAAGTTGCATGATAACTTTTAAAAAAGTTGTCAAGCAACTTTTCCACTAGGAGGCCAAAATGCTTAGTTTGGCATGGACAACCCTAATATGGGCACATAGACCGAGGCAAAGGTAGTATAATTATTTTCAAAGTCAAAGATTGTACGACCCAAGCAAGAAGAGCTTGACTGTGACTATTTGTTGGTTACCAATTAGATTGAATGAAGTTACTGGGTAAGTAAATGGATTGAACTGCATGCAAAACTGTGTGAAATATCTTCTCTGGTGCAAATACTTTCATTGTGAGTGATTAGTTTAGGTTTTTGTTTACCGATTGAGTGAGTTTGTAAATAATTTGTAATTTGCAGTCTCACTGTCTAGTTTTGGACTGGTTGTGCAAATGAAGTCATAACTCCATTCCCCATTGTGGAATCACCATGAAACCATGGGGAATGGAAGTGAAGACCCTGTACTATAGTCCCATGCAAGAAGGGCCCTTAAAAATGTAGGAAGACCAAGCAAAGACCCACTCCTAGGCGAGACTGGATAGTGCCCGGTTAGGAGAGGTCAAATTGCAAGAGGTCTCGGAGTGCAAGGTTGGTCAGAGGAGAGTGCACCCTTTGGAGGAGGTGCAAAGCTTTGTGTGAAGCATCATTGGTGTGAAGGAGGAGCCTCCACCAATCCAAACAAGGTGGCTAAAATACAAAACCTTCACTATGACCCAGGCAGACCCTAAAAATCTCACAAAAACCCTTGAAAACCTTAAAATCCACCTAGGACAGTGTACGGACACTTGGAGGCCTAAAACCTAGAAAATCCATGAGTCCTTGCCAAATGAAGGGTAGTCCATTTTGGGAGTTTGGGTTTTTTGTGCACCATTTGTGAGAGGGAGCCCTAGAAGACCGGTTAGGAGGCCTAATTGGTCCTAATCCTTGTAGCCCTATTTGAAGGCAAAAACACAAAATAGTGTAATCGGTAAGGGGTTGAAGGCTTGAAACCTCTTGGGGGCTCATGAATGGGTGAAAAGACCATGAAATAGACCTAATACAACCTTGCTAAGACCTTGGAAGGTGTGGAACAAGCCTAGCCCTTATTAGCCATAGTAAGGGGTTTTGAGTCTCATGAGTAGGTGAGACCTTAGGAGCAGTATTGCAACTCATTAGTGGGTGGATTGGGCATGGTTAGGGGATTACTCAAGCAAAGGGAAGTCCTAGAGACCCTAGGGTGTGTAGAGAACACCAGGTGATCCAAGGAAAGGATCCAAGAGCATAGACTAGGCTAGTCTATCCCTAACCCCATCCCATCAACCATCCACATCTTTCTTGATTAAGCACTTGCTTCCAAATACTTTGAAGTATTTGAATGATGGCTTCCTATCATAACATAACTCATAAGGTGTCATTTTGTTGTTTATTCTTAATTGAACCTAGTTCAAAGTGTATGCAGCAGTATGAATAGCTTCTTTCTAATATGCGTCTAGTAGACTGGCCTCATTTTACATGGTTCTGACCATCTCCTTGACTGTCATGTTCTTCCTTTCTACCACACCATTTTGTTGTGGTGTCCTAGGAGCAGAGTATTGCCTTCTAATTCCATATTTTTTAGAATAATCTTCAAATTCATTTGATGTGAACTCTCCACCCCTGTCTAATCTTAGGCATTTTAATCTCTACCCACTTTCCTTTTCCACTATTTTACAAAAGATCTTGAATCTTTCAAATGCTTGTGATTTATCTTGCAGAAAGGTGACCCATGTCATTCTTGAGTAGTCATCAATGAAGAGAATAAAGTATCTTTTACTAGCAAGAGCTCTTGTTTGATTTGGACCACACAGATCTGCATGCACAATTTCAAGTGGTCTTGATGTGTTGTGCTCCTTTGTCCTGAAACTCACTTTTGTTTGCTTACCTTTTACACATTCATCACAAAATGTGTTTACCGGTTTGATGAGGGGTGGAATATTCCTCACACACATCTTTTGGCTTACTGCAACTAAGTTATAAAAATTTATATGGCCTAATCTTCTGTGCCACAACCAACTTTCATCTACTTGTCCTAACATACATTGGGACTCATAGCATTCCTTCAGATTATAAAAATTTCCATCGGTTCTCTTTCGTTCTACCACAACTTTACCGCTACTGTGTTTCTTTATCTGGAAACCGGTTGAGTCAAAGGTGAATTTGTAACCTTTGTCACACATTTGACTCACACTCAGTAGATTATGCTTGAGTCCTTCCACATAATATACATCATGTGCCTTCAGTTTCCCATCAATGCTTAGAGTTCCTTTTCCCTTTATTTTGATGCAAGAATTTGTTAGCATATGATGATCTGATATGATGATATGATAATAATGTATGTTGTCATTGAAGTCAATAAGTGCAGGTGAACCAGTATGAATATTGGAAGAAGTTTTTATTAATGTTCAAGTTGGAGAACCGGTATGAAGAGATGAAGTGGACCAGTGTCAGGGTTTCACTAAGTGTGACTACCAGTCAGTAGTCTCAGCTCTAGGGTTTCTGGTTTGGCAATCTATCTTGTGCGATGCAACCGGTGACATTTTGTGGTGAGTTAGCTAAGAGATAAGGATGAGATCGAGATGCCATGTCAGTTTTGTGCATGTGATGGATTTCCTTGAGGATTTTGCATGTGAAGATCGATTGCATTAAATGTCTACCTCGGGAATGAACATTCTTTTTAGTGGTATATGAAAAGAGCGTGATGGGTTACTAATTTCTATATGTAGTGGAGAATGGACGATGCAGAATGACTTGTGATCTATTTGAGATTGTTTTATTCTATGCAAAGTGTTTGAATGGTCAGGATTGGACCGCTTGTAATTGTAAACCTAAAATGTTTAGGGTTTAGGGTTTATGCTACCGACCTAATTGTTGTTTATAAGGTCGATGATGCTTGTTATTGTTTGTGTTGGCAAATGTTGTGTTTTTATCTGAGTGATGAGATACTTGCCAGACCAGTGAGTGGAAAACTACAGAGTGTGATTGCAGAGAAGAGGAACTGAAAAGGATCTACCTTAGCATGTAGTGTTGTTATCAGATCAGAGCTTTACTTGTTGTCTTCTAACCATTTCAACAGTAGGAAAATCCATTTACCGGGTAGCTTTAATAGGCTTATTGAAAATCCTCTAACCAGGTGACTCAAGATCATTGAGTTCTTCAAATCCTCTAGCAAGGTAACCTTTAACAAGGTTTCAACCTTTAATAGGGTATATAGCTATCGCTTATCTGGGTGATCTTTAACAGGATCGGTTCCTAATAGAACCTTATTGTAAAGTCTTTAACTAGACTAGGCTCCTAATAGAGTGAGCTTCGAAAGAGTTCAAAAACAATCTTGTGGGTATTCATCCCCACCATGGTTTTTCCCATTTGGGTTGCCATGTGAAAAATCTGTGTCATGAGTTGTGCATTTTTCATGTGATGATTTAGCAGTCTTTGTTTAGGTGAATATGCATGCAAAGTTAACAGTTATAATATTACTGATACAACACATGCATGAGTATATTGGTAATGCAGTTATCAAGTGTTGAATGTTATTTGAAGTATTCAGTTTTACTAGTTTAGCTGTCTAAAGTCTTACTATGTTTAACCGGTATTGCAATGGTTAAGTTTAGTGATGAAGACAACCGGTTAGCATTGTTTTAACTTGATAAGTTGTTGAGAAGTTTTTGAATGTACTGATTCACCCCCCCCCCCTCAATATCAATTAGGGTATTTGTTGTTCATCATTATTCATCAATTGGTATCAGAGCAACTCTAGGTCCTTGGTGATATAAGCTTAACCGCTTGAGGTAAAAGATTGTTCTTTAATGATGAAGAGGGAAGGTCCTAAGTTCAATAGAGATAACTTGAAAATATGGAAGGATAGAGTGAAGATTTATATCAAGAGTTTGGGTACTCAACACTGGAGCTATGTTGAGAATGTCTATGTTATCCCCACTGGCACTCTAATCGATGATCAGAAAAGAGAAATTCAAGAAAATGGGCAAGTCATGGAAGCCCTTATTAGCAGCCTATCCGATATTGAGTTCATTGATGTACAAGATAAGAATAGTCCTAAGGATGTATGGGACACTCTGGAAAGCATTTATGGTGGTGATGAGAATATCAAGCAAGCTAAGGAAGAGAGCCTTAGAGGAAAATTTGAAGACATGAGGATGAATGAAGGAGAGACCATTCAACAATATGGTATAAGGATCAAGACTGTGGCTGGAGATATCAAGAGCACTGGTGGAATAATTGACGATGCCACCATTGTTAGTAACTAAGTTTTGAGATTATTGTTACCAGTCTATGCAATCAGAGTTGTTGCTATTTAGGAGCTAAGTTCTATCGACAAAACCAAGTTATCCTTAGACTCTATCATTGCAAAGTTGACTGCATATGAGTTGAATAGCTATGATGGCAGTGTTTAGAAGACTGAGTCAACTTTTAGAGCATTTGCTACACCAACCAGAAAAGGAAAAGAAGTACTAGTTATGAATCTAGACAATGCAGAGATATGGATGATGAAGAGATTTTGATGGAGTTTGAAGCTCTTCTTGCCAAGAGACTTTCAAAAGGCACCAGAAAATACAGAGGTAAGCTTCCTTTAAAATGTTTTTCTTGCAATAAGATAGGACATATAGCTGTTAACTGTCCTAACAATGACAATAAGGATAAACAAGAGAGGTTTAGAAAGTTCAAAGGAGGAGGTAGGAGAAATTGTCTTGTTGTAGTGGATGAAGGTGTTACTGATGAAGAATATGAGGATGAAGAGAATGAGGACATAGTATTTGTAGTTGTAAAGGAAGAAGTGTTTGACAAGAAAGCCCTTATCTCTCGCATTGACAACTCTAATGAGTGGATTATTGATAGTGGGTGTTCTCACCACATGACTGGTGACCGGAGAAAGTTTCTATCTCTGGAAGAATATGATGGAGGTGTTGTCCGGTTTGGAAATGATGCACCATGCTTGGTGAAAGGTAAAGAATCCATCTCACTGAATTGAAAGAGAAGTGCAAATGATGTCTACTGGGTAGAAGGTCCTAAGAATAACCTTTTGAGTGTTTCTTAGCTAAATGACAAAGGACTCATTCTGGAGTTCAAAGGTGGAATCTGTAGTATAATTGGAAAGAGTGGTGAACTTATTACCACCGATAAGTAGACCAAAGGTAACTTGTTTCAGTTGAATTCCAAGATTAGTCAATGTCTAATGGTGAAGCTTGATGATAGCTAGATTGGTATAGGAGACTTTGTCATATAAATTTTGATAATATTGTAAAGGCGAGTAAGATCAAGGCAATAAGAGAATTGCCTTTGTTGAACAAACCAGAGAATTCTTTGTGCATAGAATGCCAACTTGGGAAGATGTCTTCCTCAACTTTCAAAGGTAAGTCTCTTTCAACAGAGAACTTACTTGATCTTGTGCACACCGATCTATGTGGTCCAATGAAAACTAGAAGTATTCAGGGAGATAGGTATTTCATGATTCTTACTGATAAATGCTCAAGAATGATGTGGGTCACATTCTTGAAAGACAAGTCTGAGGCATTTGGAAAGTTCAAAGCCTTTAGAGCATTGGTAGAGAAGGAAAGTGGTCAAAGGATAAAATTCCTAAGAACTGATCAAGGAGGTGAATTCACTTCTAATGAATTCAACAAGTACTATGAAAACAATGGTATCAAGAGGTAGTTGTCTGCCCTAAGGAAACCACAACAGAATGGCATAGTAGAAAGGAATAACAGGACTGTAGTTGAAGCGGCTAGAACAATGTTGATCCAAGGAAAGGTTGCTCACACTTTTTGGAGAGCAGCGGTGAGCATTGCAGTCTATACTATGAACCAGGTACTCATCAAGAAAGGTAAAGATAAAACCCCTTATGAGTATTGCACCTGGAAGACTCCCACTATGAGTTATTTTAAAGTATTTGGCAGTAAGTGTTACATCAAGAGAGGTGAGCATATGAGCAAGTTTGATGCTAAATGTGATGAAGGAATATTTTTGGGATATTCCACTAAGAGAAAAGCTCTCAAGTACTACAACAATAGGACTCAAAAAATTGTTGAGAGTATCAATGTCAGGGTTGATGAATCCCCTGAGAAGCCTGAGGAAACTAGCAGCAAGCAAGTGGAAGATGAACCGGGTGTAGCCTTCTGGGAACTAGTTAAGAAAGAAACAAGCAAAGACCTCAGTGTTCCTATAACAGTAGGTGAAGAAGAAGATGGAGAAGAAGAAGAAGAAGAAGAGGATAACTAGAGTCATTCCTAGGTATGTGAAACTCCATCATGATCTGAAGTAGATCATAGGAGATAAAGATACAGGGATACTCCCAAGAAGAAAGGAGAAAGAAAACTCTTGCATGATTTCTGAATTTGAGCCTAAGACCACTAGAGAGGCACTTACAGATGAAGACTAGATTAAGGCAATGGAAGAGGAGCTGGACCAGATAGAAAAGAATGCAACATGGTCTTTGGTACCCAGACCGGAACACAAGAATGTCATAGGCACCAAATGGGTCTTTAGGAATAAGTTGAATGAAGAAGGCACAGTTATAAGGAACAAGGCAAGACTTGTATGCAAGGGATATGCTCAAGAAGAGGGCGAAGACTATGGAGAAACCTTTGCCCCAGTGGCTAGACTGGAAGGTATTCGAATGCTACTTGCATTTGCCACATTTAAGGTATTCAAGGTATACCAGATGGATGTGAAGTCTGCATTCTGGAATGGAATCCTAGAAGAGGAAGTGTATATTGAGCAACTAGATGGCTTTGCCTTATTTGAAGATAGTAACATGGTGTGTAGATTACACAAGGCCATGTATGGATTGAAGAAAGCACCAAGGGTATGGTATGAATGGTTACACTCTCATCTTGTGAAGATAGGATTTCAGAGAACAAGTGAGGACAACAACATCTACATGAAATCTAAAGGAGATCAGATTCTGATCTATGAAGTGTTTGCAAATGACATAATCTTTCAAGGAGATGATGAAATGAGCCATGCATTTGCAGATGAAATGAAGAAAGAGTTTGAGATATCTCTGATTGGAGAGATAAAGTTGTTCTTTGGTCTATAAATTCAGCAGATGAAAGAGGGTGTCTTTATTACCCAATCCAAGTATGTCAAAGAGGTATTGAAGACCTTTGTCATGGAGGAGAGAAAATCAGTTGGTACTGTTGGTGCCCAAAACTGCAGATTGGAAAACCCAAAGACTTGCCAACTCCTTAGGAAATCCAATCAGCCTTGGCCAACAGACAGGGATGGTCGAAGACCAAATCCCTCTACACTTCAGGCTCCACAAGACCTAGGTGGGTGTACCCTTCCCTCTCAAGCACAAAAGAGTTATTTAAATGTAGATTTAAGCCTCTAAGCAAGTTTACACAACTGGCAAATTAGTGTTCTGCAACTATGCTATATCATGTGCTTTAGTTGAATACTTTGAAAACTGAAAACTAAATATGAATAAAAGTGTATGTTAAAGATATTGTATATTGAAAATGAAATGCTTTTAGGACTTGAATGAAACCTGCAAGGATTAGTTCAAATAGGATATGGAAGAATGTTTCTTTGTAAGGACCTTATGCATACAAATCAAAATCTCATAAATGAATAATAGACCAGTGCCTCTATCCAAGAATATACATGATACTTTGTGGACAAACAATTTGATCAGACTCTTGAGACAGTTTTAAGGTAACTTGTAAACATAAGACCATCAATACAGAGGTTCCATTAAGTGCTATAAGAACATGAAGAAGACAATCTTATATTCAATTATAACAGCTTGTGGTGGCACACTGTATTAAACCCTTTATCAGATTTATCAAGAGGACAAAATGAAACTCATCAACACAAAAGTATACACGAATTCTGGAATTGAAACAACGAATCTTGTATATTAATTTCTGGAGAATGAATGCATACAATAGATACACTTACAGATACTCCATTACACAGTGATTGCTCAAAATGATACTTCCATTCCTACAGACTTCTCCAATACAGACATCCCATAGCCCTTACTGGCAGCCTGACAGATTGTGAATTTGTCCCCTCTTTTTTTTTAATTGAAAAAGACTCCCTATAAATACCTGATCCAAAAGACATATGTGAAAGGACACACCCTTTGGTTTACAGAGATAATTACATTTGACTCCCTAAAATACACACTAAATAAAGCTTTAATAATGTATCCTTTATCCTCCGCTTTGATAATGCTTCCCGTAAATATTCAATATATCCTGCACATAAAATAAACCAATCAAATCCCTTATTAATTAAAGAATAAACATATTCCACTTTAGATTAGGCAATAATCATTTTACCCTATGTAAAATACTTATTTACAATAATTCACTTAAATCAAAGTATTAAACACTTGTAAATATTTATTCCAATAATAGTTTTTATTAAATAACATAAGGTAAAAGATTTTGTATAGTAAGTAAAAGAAAATACTTCCCTTCCCATAATGTTACAATATATATGCTTGTGTGACTCATGGTTGCAAGAGATTGCAGGTACAGTACCACCTAGGTGTGAGGTTCATCTTCACCTGGATTCACAGGTTTGAGTGTAGCTCTTTGGTCCTTAGAGTTTGCATTAGGTGGTCGTAAAACCCTCATTTTACCCTAGTTGTGCTCAAGTGAGCGTCGACAGTCGTCCATTGGTTTCCCTTTTTGTTTGGGCTTGCGGGTCGTGTATCTGGTTGTCTTTCTTGGGTTGCGTGCTTTGCGCATGGTAAAATTGAGTATTTAATTTGATTTAATGTGTGTTTACGCATTTTAATTAAGGAACTAAATTAAATAGATTTCTTTTATGTGATTAATCATTAATTAAAAATTGCTCTATTCATGTTTGTAGCAAGTTCAATTTAATGGTTATTTTAAATGATGAATTTATTCAGTTTATGCTTTTCAAAAGGAAAGATTTAATTTATTCAAAATAGAAATAATTTAACCTATTTGGCATTTTGGAAATAGAAAAGTTAATTTCAATTAAGTGAGAAAATCAATTTTCATTAGAAAAGCAAGTTTAATATATATATTTGATATAGGCTGAAAGAATGATTTTTGGGATTTTATTTTAAATGAAAAATATTTTTTTTAAATCCAAAAATAAATATTAGGTCAAACATTCCTCCATTTAACCTAGTTTTGAAAATATTTTTTGGGGGATTATTTTTCGAGAGCATTTTTTTTAGAAAACATTTTTGGAGAAGGATTTTTGGAGGAGATTTGGGCATTTTGGGAAGGAAGGATTTCTTGAGCTGCAGGTTGGGCTCTTCATTAGATCTTTCCAAGAATGTGAAATGAGGTAGGATTCTGATGCATCTCTTTGAATTCTTTTTATATTGAGTTTGTTTTTCTAAAACCAAATATTGGGAATGGTTGTTCATGATGAAGTCTTGCTTAAAATCTCCAATGGGTGTTCTCTGATTTAAGTTTATATATGGGAATTTGTTTTGGGATTTGGCAGTTTGGTGGAATTATTGTATGAGAAATGATCTTCTTTATGCTCAAATGTGATATCTGGTTGAGGAAATTTTGACTGTTTTAGTTCAGGTTATTCTGGAAATTTTAATTATTCGATAACCATGGCCATTTTGGAAATTTGTTGGAAATCTCTGTTTGAAACTGTAAATAATAAACAAGCTAGATTTCTTCTTCTTTTTTTGAAAAGTTCTTATTAAATATTAAAAAAGGGGGGAAAATACAAAATTTATTTGGGTGTTTAGGGTTTGGAGGGTGGAGGAGCTGAGGCTCAACTCGTGCCCCCTCCCTTCCCCTCCTCCCCACGAGTTCGCAACCTTGCCTACGACCACAGTGTGGCCGCAGAGGGCCTGCGACCATAGTGTGGTCGTAGAAGCCTGTGTCCACATTGTGGCCGCAGAAACCTACGTCCATAGTGTGGCTACAGGAGCTACGGAATGGGAAGCGTGTGTCCACATTGTGGCCACAGAAACCTGTGTCCATAGTGTCGCTACAGGAGCTACAGAATGGGCTTCCACCACTCCCGTGATGGGAGGTGGGCCCCACAGTTGATGTTTTCTTTTTTATTTATTTATTTATTTTATTAAAATATAAATAAATGTATCGTGGTATAAATTCTGGTTAATTAAAACTTTTTAATATTTTTTATTTAAAAAGTTTTAAGAGTATATTTTTTTATTATTAATTATTAATTAATATATATATATAATAACTATGGATTAATATATATATATATATATATATATTAATTAATAATTAATTTGTAAATTTAATATTAAGTATTAATTAGTATATATTTTATTAATTATATATATATATATATATATATATATATATTATAATTAATATTAAATTTGTATTTTGTTATATACATGCAAGGAAGTATCATTAGATTTGGAAAATGATCATCGATTATATTTCCTTTAAAATGTATGTTTCCATTTTTGGAAAGTGTATATCTATGTTGCAAAAGATGAAATTAGTTTATTGTTTTTGAACAAGTATGAGAATGATATTTTATTTTGAAGAATAAATATCATATCTTAGTTGATTAATGAATGTTTGATTTTTATCATCGTGTATTCCGCATATATATTATAATTATTAGCATGTGATTTTGGTTTGTCCCGATGAAGTATTTAAATTATTGTATGATGCAACTGAGCTTTAGTGAGTTAGTAAACCATGAACGACTATACCTAGATAAGGTAGACAAACCGCAATCAAACTTAGATCCTTTAGAAAATTGGGTCAATTGTTACGTGTAAATAATAGGAAAGAAGAATGTCTTTTCCAATCTATGCCTATGCATGTTTAATTTTCTATACTCGCATTTTCTTAAGAAATGGCGAGTCCTTGATGGTGAATGTTGAATATTGTCACATGTTGATTTGGGTACTTGTTTATACCCTTGATCTTGAGTATTTATTGTTTTCATGTGTTGGTGTTGTATCCGGTCATGTCCTGTTGTTTTCGCCCTTGTAAGAACCTGATATCTATGTTAGGCCATGTGTTGCTTATGATGGGTTGCAAAGACTTAGTTTCGTGGATCCACCAGTCGATTTTTGTATTTGTTTCTTATTATGTTCAGTTGGATCCTTTTCCTATTCAGGGATCATTCTTGTATTTAATGACCGATGTGGTCGTATGTATTATTGGTTTAAGTACACCTTGATTTCTAGATGTAAATGATGTAAACCTTATGTATTCTACACCCTATTATTTTATCAGAGGGGTCTTGCAATTGAGTAGACCCGGAGATGTAGCCCATTAGGGGTGAACTCTGCTATCATTTCGGTGTTATGTGGTGTTTATGTCCTTTGGTTTCCTCTTTAATTTAGCATTTATGGATGACATTATGTTAAAATGTGTAATGTGGATTAGATGAAGTTAATCGTAAATGCATGTATGTAGTCATCTCATTAAAGCGGTAATTTGGATCACGAAGAATGTAAATTCGAATAATTGGAATGTATTCATTTGTTGATAATGCAAGTAAAGTATGCTTGGAAAACATTCGTTAGTTTATTATAAAATTAAAGTATGTAATGTTTTAGATGCATGACTTATGTTTAATAAAAGTTGGGCGAGATGTATGGTTAAATTGTAATGGATGAACTCACCATGGTATCTATATTATTAACCTTAATGGATGAACTCGTCATGCTATCTAAATTTTAACTCTAATGGATGAACTTCATTATGTTATCTATATTTTAACTTTAATGGATGAACTTCATCATGATAGCTATATTTTAACTTTAATGGATGAACTTCATCAAGTTATCTATATTTCTAACCTTAATGGATGAACTCATCATGTTATCTAAATTTTAACTCTAATGGGTGAACTTCATTATGCTATCTATATTTTAACTTTAATGGATGAACTTCATTATGTTATCTATATTTTAACTTAATGGATGAACTCATCATGTTATCTATATTTTAACCTTAATGGGTGAACTTCATCATGTCATCTATATTTTTAACCTTAATGGATGAACTCATCAAGTTATCTATATTTTAACCTTAATGGATGAACTCATCATGTTATCTATATTTTCAACCGTAATGGATGAACTCATCCGGTTATCTATAATTTAAATTTATTGAACGAATTATATCCTTGTTTAAAGTAATAACTAGTAATTAAGTAAATCAACTTAATTGGGTTAATTAGCATGGGTTGAGTTAAGTGTTGAATCAAGTAATCATGTTGGGAAACCCTTTAGGTGTTAGTTATGTCTTCCACTGTGTTATCTAAACATATGATAACTCATTACATCATCATGTTGTGTTTAAAACTCTTAAAAAATATATATTTGCACTCTATTCTTGAGTTTTAGCCTTATCCCTTCAGGGTTTCCTGGTGAGGCATTACACATGCTAGGACAAAGCACATTGAGCTCAAGTATCCTTTGTTGAGAGAGAAGGTTCAAAACAAAGAGGTTGTATTAGAATATTTTTCCAGTAAGGAGCAGCTAGCAGACATATTCACTAAGCCCTTACCAAAAACTACATTTACCTATTTCAGAGGTAAATTAGGGGTTCTGCCCCTTCATGAAGTAAACTAAAAGCTTTGTGCTCCACATCAGTTAGGTACTATACTGTCAAATCATTTAGGATTGATGTGTTGAAGGATGCTACTCCATAGGGGGAGCAACATAGTGGAGAATGGAAGCTTGTGCCTCCACTTTGGCATTGTTCTCAAAGGGGGAGAAGATATCTGATGTATGGAGGAGAAGATATATGAAGTGATGAAGATATATGTTATAGTTTCACTGGTCTATGTTGTTTATAGTTGCAATGCTACACTGAGTATTGCCATCAATGCCAAAGGGGGAGATTTTTGGCATATGATGAACTGATATGATGATAATGTATGTTGTCATTGATGTCAATAAGTGCAGGTGAACCGATATGAAGAGATGAAGTGGACTAGTGTCAGGGTTTCACTAAGTGTGACTACCAATTGGTAGTCTCAGCTCTAGGGTTTCCGGTTTGGCAATCTAGCTTATGCGATGCAACCGTTGACATTCTATGATGAGTTAGCTAAGAGATAAGGATGAGATCGAGATGCCACGTCACTTTTGTGCACGTGATGGATTTCCTTGAGGATCTTGCATGTGAAGATCGATTGCATTAAATGTCTACCTCAGGAATGAACATTCTTCTTAGTGGTATGTGAAGACAGTGTGATGGGTTACTGATTTCCATATGCGGTGGAGAATGGATGATGCAGAATGACTTGTGATCTATTTGAGATTGTTTTATTCTATGAAAAGTGTTTGAGCGGTCAGGATTGGACCGCTTGTAATTGTAAACCTAAAATGTTTAGGGTTTAGGGTTTATGCTATCGACTTAATTGTTGTCTATAAGGTCGATGATGCTTGTTATTGTTTGTGTTGGCAAATGTTGTGTTTGTATTCGACATACCAGTGAGTGGAAAACTACAAAGTGTGATTTTAGAGTAGAGGAACTATAAAGGATCCGCCTTAGCATGTAGTGTTGTTATTAGATCAGAGCTTTACCTGTTGTCTTCTAACCATTTCAACAGTAAGAAAATCGCTTTACCGGGTAGCTTTAATAGGCTTATTGCAAATCCTCTAACTAGGTGACTCAAGATCATTGAGTTCTTCAAATCCTCTAGCAAGGTAACCTTTAACAGGTTATATAGCCATCCCTTAACTAGGTGATCTTTAACAGGACCGGTTCCTAATGGAACCTTATTGTAAATTCTTTAACCGGACTAGGCTCCTAACAAAGCGAGCTTCAAAAGAGCTCAAAAACAAGCTTGTGGGTATTCATCCCCATCATGGTTTTTCCCATTTGGGTTTCCACGTGAAAAATATGTGTGTCATGAGTTGTGCATTTTTCATGTGATGATTTAGCAGTCTTTGTTTAGGTGAATATGCGTGCAAATTTAATGGTTATGATATTATCGATACAACACATGCATGAGTATATTGATAATGTAGTTATCAAGTGTTGAATGTTATTTGAAGTATTCAGTTTTACTGGTTTAGCTATCTGAAGTCTTATTGTGTTTAACCGGTATTGCCATGGTTAAGTTCAGTGATGAAGACAACCGATTATCATTTTCTAAATTGATAAGTTGTTGAGAAGTTTTTGTATGTACTGATTCACCCCCCCTCTCAGTACTGATTAGGGTATTTGTTGTTCATCATTATTCATCAGAATTGTCTCCAAGCCTTACTGATCTACCTTTCCATTCTTCAAGTTTGATGAATTTATTTTTGTCACCAGTCATATGGTTTGAACAACCACTATCTACCACCCATAGATTTTTCCTTTCAGCATGCAAGGCCGTCTATACTAAGAGACTTGATTTTGCCTTTTCTTTTTCTTTCTCAACCCAAACTGGTTCAATTTCCTTCTTCTTGTTTTCTGCTATATTGAGCTCAGGTTCAGTTACTGGCCCTTGATCTAGATTTGCCTTCATTTGCTTGATCTTCTTGTTTTTGCATAACTTTGCTATGTGTCCAAATTCTTGATAGTTATAGCATTTTACATTTTCATTAAAGGGAACGTCCTTAAAATTATTGTAGGATACATGTTTATTCTTCCTACAATCAAAACTCTTATGACCATATCTATTGCACTAATAGAAGACAACATTCATATCTCAGAATTTATTAAATGGGTTTCTAATTTCATAATTCATAGAAGGTTTATTGTTTAATCTACAATCAGCTATTCTGTGTCCAAATTTATTACACTGGTAACAGTAACCATGAAAGTTTGGAACATACCGGATAGGTTGTCTTGGTCCTAAATGGAACTTCCTCATGGAGGGTCTTCCCTTCATGTTGTTGAATCTGGTGAATCCTTCACGGTCAATTCTGGTATTTCTCCTTGGGTCTGCATATTGGTGCAAGAGGTGTGGCCTTCGGTTCATTTCAACATACCAGTTTGAGTGACAATTTCCAACAGCATCTGCATATATATTTTTGTCGGTATCCTTGCTTACAGTGAATGTCTTCTTTCCTTCACCTTTGATTGAAGAGGTGAACATTATTTCTTTGTCGGATTTATCTTTGTGGGTTGAACTTTGACCTTCTTCAAAGCCTAAGCCACCAGTGTTTTTGGATTGCTTTTGTTTGCTCAACATCTTATCTAAGGCCTCAGTGCTGCCTTCATACTTGATCCTTATTTTTATTTCTTCCTTGATTTCTTCAAGCTCCTTTCTGAGCTTTATTATTTTTGCTTCCAGCTCTTGATGCTCCTTTTCTTTTTTTGTTAGATCAAAGGTTGTAACTTCACAAATCCTCTTAGTTTCTTCCAGCTGTAGCTTCAAGTCAGATATGACTTGACCAGATTCTTCTAGAGACTATTTCAAAAGATCTTGTTCATCTACTACAACAAGCTCAACCCTCTTGAGTTCTCTTCTTGTTTTACTCAATTTTTCAAGAGCACTGATAAGTTTGCTCTCCAAAACCACTTCAACCTCAATATCCTCTTCTTCCTCATCTTCATCGGCTGATCTGTCAAGTTCCATGAAGAGATTTACTTTTTTGTTGTTCTCATGGTCATCATCTTTTGATGCATTTTCTTTATCTATTGTGTCATCCTCAAAGGTATATAAGTTTTTCTGGTTCTGGTAGCCTCTCCTTCCCTACTGGTAGTCATTCCTTTCACTATCTTTGCCGACAAATCTTCTGAACTCTCTTGACTCATCTCCACTAGTTTCTTTGTGAGGACAATTTGCAACGAAGTGTCCTACCTTTCCATAGTTGAAGCACTCAAGTGGTAGCTTTCCTTTGTACCGTCTGGATCCTCTTTTGAGCTTCTTGACAAAGTTTGCTACTTATGCATCAAAATCTTCACTAGATTCTTTATGAGTAACAACTTCTTTGCCCTTTTTGGTGATATTGAATGCTACTTCTTTCCTTGAGGAAGTATCATCGGTTGTTCTCATCTCATAGGTTGTCAGAGAGCCAAATAGCTTATCCATTGTAAAAGTCTTCAAATCCTTGGCTTCTTCTATGGTTGACACCTTAGTATCATATTTGGGAGTAAGAGATCTAAGTATCTTCTTGACAAGAATCTCATCTGCAATCTCTTCTCCAAGTCCTCTAATGGTATTCACAGTCTCATCAAATCTGTGAAGATAGTCTGCAATCTTTTCATCATCTTTCATTTTGATGCTTTCAAGTTGGTCTTTTAATGTTTGCAGCTTGGCTTCTTTGACTTTTGCATCTCCCTCAAACAACCTCTACAATTTGTCCCATGTCTCCTTTGCTGAAACACAGTGCATGACTTTGACAAATTCATTATCGGACAATCCACTCAAGATAGCATGTTTTGCCTTTGCATTATTCTCATACTCCTTTTTACATCCGGATTAGATGGAGGAGTATTAAGAAAAACATACCCATTCTTGATGGACATCCACACATCAAACCCAAGAGATGAAATATAGGTCTTCATTCTTCTTCTCCAGAAGGCATAGTTGGATCCATAAAACATGGGGGCTTTTGAGGAAGTAGACTCACTTCTTGCCATTGTGTTCAAAGTCTAGAATCAACCCAAGGTTTAAATATAACCAGGAACCTTTCTCTAATACCAATTGTTGAACACTTAATACCACTGAGAGGGGGGTGAATCAATGGTTTCTGGATTTTTCTCTTTTCTAAACTAATCTCAAAATATCAATTACTCACTTAAATTTTAAGCAGTCATACTGGTAATACAAGAAAGAGAACCAAAGAGATCATTCACACACAAGTGATTCACAACTCTAGATTTACGAGGAAAACCCAATATGGGAAAAAACTCGGTGAGAAAAGTTGTTGGAGTCTACTGCTCCAATCCAACCTCACAATAAAACACAGACTTACAAAGATTTTGGGCACCAACCCCTGCACCAAGCTTCAACTTGGTGATGTATATTGAAATACTATTTAATTACAATTAAGGCTTCTTGTTGCAAATGAATTCTGCAACTCTTTGATCGAATGACACTCTGTCGGTTGACAATCTTTTCTCCTCCACTAAAAATCACACTATCGGTTATGGAATTACTATGTCTATTTCTCAACCTTAGTAATATTTCTCTTCCTCTTACACACATAGTCTCTCGACACACTAGATCACACTAGGATGTTGCCTACTCTGCCACACCTTACCGGTTAGGCTCAACTGCAAGACTATAGAACTGCCAGTAGAATCTTCTTCACCGATATACTTGCTCACGCCAACTGCAACTTTCTTAGAATTATTTCTAAGGCTCACAACTCCTTTTCCTCACTTAATATCTCTACACCATTCCTCCTTCACTGCATCAACATGTTTTATTTTGAGCTTTCATTCTTATATGGTGATTTCCTGCCAGAATGCAATTCAAAAAAAAACTTAAGCGGTTGGGGTTTCCTCTTTTTGACACAATCTTCATGAGATCCAATCCTACCTATCGCGAATCGATCACCTGTCCTTGAAGGATGCACCTGCACATGATTTTCATTATCCAATGCATGCTTTCTAGAAATGGCAATCTCGAATAAGATCTTCTGTCATGAAATTAGTCAACACATAAAGCACTTTAGAAGTTTCCCTTACAAGGACATGCTAAATTGGATTTCCTTTGCATAGATTTAGGCGCCAACTACTCTCTGATCTTCCTCTGTCATTCCTTCTTCCTTGAGCTGCAATCCTATGATTTGTGGCTCCTTCATTAATGGTGATTATCTGTTTCATCAACCCTATCGATGAGGCTTCACCCACCACAACACATTTACCACCTTTGTTTCACATGATGTCATAACGATCAAGACATGGCCCACCAACACATAGTTGGTCCGAAAAACACATACCGGTACAACTCTTTTTTGGTAGAGATATATTCTTCTATTAATCAGTAGAACACTTTGCCTCCAGTGGTGTGAGACAACTTTAACATTTTGCCTCTTCATCATAAACAAGTAACCATCCTCCAGACCAATTGACATCAATGACAACTTAGTGCCAAGTTGCCAACAGACATTTGGCCCTAATATAGTTAGGTATAACATTTTATGATGGGGGATTTTAGTTATCATTACCCTGTAACTGATGAATGTTCATCACCACATAAGATGAAGGAGCTTCATCTAAGTAATGAAGTCACAGTCATGAAATAATAGGTTGTGATGTCACTTGGGGTTGACATTATGGAGCATTGACAACTTCTGGTACTGATTGGATGAGTGGGGGCACAAATGATATTGACATTGTGTAATTCATATCCCCAGTCATAAATTGTGTGACAAATGATGTTGGATTAGGATTAGATGGAGGATTGAGATAGGATGGAAGATTAGGATTGGATGGAAGACTTAGATAAGATGAAGGATTAGAATTGGATAAATAATTTAGATAAGATGGAGGACTAGAACCAAATGGAGAATTTAGATAGGATGGAGGAGTTAGATAAGATGGAAGATTAGAACTGGATGGAGGACTAGAAATGGATGGGTAATTTAGATAAGATGGAGGATTAGAACTGGATGGAGAAGTGAGATAAGATGGGATATTAGAGCCAAATGGAGAATTTAGATAAGATGGAGGATTTGGATTAAGGATGTAAGCGAAAGAAAATAAAGGATTACCAAACCCATCATAATAAGATTGAGACATGACTTGGACATATATCTCATCAGGTTGATCAACCATATCCTCATCATCATCAACATAAGGTGAAGTGGAAGAAAATGAAGGACGACCAAACTTATCCTAATAAAATTGCAATATGATGATTAGTTGATGAGTTGGATAGAGATGAAAGATGAGAATGGATGATAGACCAAAGCTCAGAATGATATGAATAACAAGATTAAAGTAGAATAGGGACTGAATCTGAGGAAACTAGAAAGAGGCTGAAGTTTGATGTTTGATTTTGGATGTTCGATATTTGGATTGATGACCTAGGAAGAAGGCAATGATGACTCAAATTAGGATATGAGAGATGATGATGGACGATAGTGATGACACAAGCTAGAAATGAGAATCGAGATTTGATTAGTGATGTTCGATTGGAATAAGGGACCAGAGTTATGACTTCTAATTGATATGATAAAAGTTTGATTTTGTAAGTCAAAAACCTTTAGAGGATGATAGTAACGATGCAATATTTGGAATATGACAATGTAATGACTTATCAATTGCAATGATGAAAGCTTGATTTTGCGAGTCAAAGACCTTAGTAGATGATAGTGACGATACAAGTTTGAAACAAATGACAAGGTAATGACTTAGCAATTGTGATGACAACAGTTTGATTATGTAAGTCAAAGACCTTAGTAGACGATAGTGATGATGCCAAATTTGAAATAAGACCAATATGAAATGATTTGACGCTTGACCGAGGTAAAATTTTGATAGCGTAAGAGGACAATTGACGCAAAATTGATTGATCAAAAGGAAGTACAAGACCAAATTAGAATCTAGGGAAGTGAGATTGTTTGATATTTTAAGTTGATATTTGACAAAGATTATTTCCACACCAAACACTGAAAACACGCAAGTATGATAATGAAAAGCCGATATGCACTTCCTAAGATAGTCAAAGATGATACTTGTTGAATCCCCTAACCATAAAATACCACATCCAACATGATAGATAGAAGCTTGGTACCATTGGCTCCACCCTCAACACACACTTCTCGGGCATGCCAAGCTTCAAATTTCTAGAGATCTAAGGATATAGAGAAATATCCTATATCCAATTGGGGGATACATGAGGGGTGTCTTCAGCATGCATGTATCACAACACCTGAGCCAACAAGTACAAGGATTGGGGCCACTATAACATTGGTTCATAGTAATTTTTTGATAGGTCCAGTCAAACAATGATTTCACAAAGAAAGCCACTTAAGGATATAATTGATCTTATCAGTGTAGAGAAGACCTCCACATATGACAAATTCACTCTGACCGTTTGACCAGGTATTTGTATAGCATCTTGAAAAAAATAGGTCAAGGTCACACTGGGAGAGATGCTATCCCCAATGTGCCCCTATTTTCAAAAACTCCCTTGAGGTGATTCGGCCCCTAAGAGGTGATTCACTAATAAAGATAAAAATGGGTGTCATTAACCACCTTTCTGATCACCCAAGTTTTGCAAAGGCGAGGGGAGAGGATAATAGGTGTAACTGTCGGTCCACCCTACAAGTGTACAAGTGTGCCAAACATGGAAGATAAAAGGTTCAATTTTAATCCCCAAATAAGATTGTTTACTCTAAAAAGAAAACACACTCCTAAGTTACCCTTGCAAAATAAATGGTTAGTAGATTTCAAATTTGTCTTTTACCAATTGGAACATCTCTACAAGGAAATTGAGTTAGTAATTTGGGTTTTATATTGTCTTTGACCATTCGAGCACCTTTGTAAGGACCCTATTTTGTCACACTCTACAAAAAAAGAGTCACAGTTAGCACATTTCATCAAATTAGTCAGTAAACAACATTGTTTTTGCCTTAAAAACATGAAAAATTGCTTAATTTTTTAAGTTAGATCATTGAAGACAAATTGTCTCAATATTCTACACAGGTTCAGAAAGTATTGACACAGGTGCAATTTGAGCTCACACAAGCACAATTATAGCTCACATAGGCATAGAAGTGTAGTGCCTATGTAAAATAATGAGATTCAGCCTATCAAAGGTCAAATTTGCACAAAAAAGGCTTAGAATGAGCATATAAACCATAATTTTGAGAAATTTTCCCTATGTGAGACCAAAATTCATTATGATTGTAATATATTGACTAAATTTCAATCACCATGTGATGCATCCATAGTTATAAATGTGATTGTAAATCGTAATGTGAGAAAATGGAGAATTTCTAAGCCTTTTAGAATGAAAATGCAGAAATCTTCCACCCAAAAAATCCTAATGACTTAAGTGCAAGGAATGGTTGTTTATTTCCATTTTAATTAATGCTACGTGAATTCAATTCAACCAATTTTTTTTAGTAAACCACTCTATTTTTTCCCTCACAATATAAAAAATTGATGAATTCTGCAAGTTAGAGTATTGAGGACAAAGTGTTTCAGAATTCTGCACAGATGCAGAAAGTCTTGACAAGATTTGGTGTTCATTTTATAGCCCCAAATTGAGATTTATTACTCTTTTAAAGCCAAATTTTCAATACAACCAATCATGAAAGATTGTTGTTCATTTCCCAAAAGCGTAATTAGAGCTATTTGTGTTCATTTTAGCCTAATTAACCCCCATACAATCCTATTTTATGATAATACGATGAAACTATAATGATCCAGTCAACTACTAAGAGGGGGGTGAATCAGTAGATAGAAAATATACCAAACTTTCACCAAACTTGTTTCAAACTCAGAAAACAACTTACTTAACTAACCGGTTTAGTCTATGTATCAAAACTACAACTGCACTATCAAGCTTTACCAGTTGACCAAAATATCAATGATACAGTGTAACAGATCTGTAACTCAAATACCATTTAACCAAAACATTAAACCATTTAACTAACATCAGTAATAGCTCATTTCAGATCACTTCTGGTCATTCAAACATGTATAAGTGGATTTACCAATCATTCATACCAACCATATCAAAAACACATCCACAAAATCATTCACCACTTGACACAATGATTTTTCATGTGGAAACCCAAATGGGAAAAACCATGGTGGGGATGAATACCCACAAGTATTCTGAACTCTTCTAAAGTTTGCCCTGTTAGGAGCCAAGCCTTGTTAGAAGCTTTTACAAAAATGTCCTGTTAAGAATAGATCCAGTTAAGGACCACCCAGTTAAGAGATTGACTACAATACCCTGTTAAAGGTAATATCTTGTTAGAGGTAACCTCGGTGGAGGATTTCAAATTCAAGCTAATGGATCACCTGGTTAGAGGATTTCAACAAGAAGCATGTTAAAGCTTACCTAGTTAGGGGATTTAACTATTGTAATGGTTAGAGAATAACAAGTTCTTTGCTGATCTAGTGATAGCACTGCTTTGCTTAATCAGATCCTTTTATGCTCCTATCTAGCTTCACAAAATTCTGTAGATACACCTTCTAGTTCGGCAACAATAACTCACACTTAACCAAAATTTCCAACACAATTACAAATACAATAGGTTGGTAACACAACACAAAACCTAAGATCTCATAGAGATCACAAACATATAGGTTCAATCTTGACCATTAGATTACATAGCAATCAACTACACATCGTTCAAGACAACTTCGACCTCTCCTGGATCACTCTTGGACCACCACACATTGGATCTTGTAGTTCATCACATATTTGTCACTCCATACTAAGAAATTGATCATTCCCAAGATAAATTGTTATCTCTACGCACCAAATCCATTTCAAAACTCATTACATGCATCATGCATACATGGCATCTCCATCTTCAATCATCATTCTGTCATAGATCATCACAACCGATTCTCCAAGTGCCATCGGTTAGAGTTACCGGTTGATCTCTTTGCTTCAATAATAATACCAATTTCCATCACTACTTTACTACTGGTTGCTTAACTGCATCACTACTGTTTGCAATAAATCTTCATTACCAGTTACTATTGACATCAATGCAATCTTCATGCAATGCCAACATTCTCCCCCTTTGGCATTGATGGCAATACAAATATTAATACAACTTGATTGTGATGATTGAGAGTAAAGCATATACACATAATAGGAATCCTGGTGTACATTTTCTCCATATACTCTCCTTCAACTATATCTTCATGTCTACAAAAATCAATCATATACCTTTCTCCCCCTTTGACAACAATGCCAAAGTGAAGGTAAATCATACAATTTCAAGCTTCGTCGATCTACAACTAGATGCTCCCCCTGTGGAGTAGCTTTGGTCTACACCAATCCTTCTTCAAGATTTTCAATAGGCTTTGAGATAGATGCCTTCCACATCTGCTTAATTGACTTCATGTAGGGGTACGACCCCTAACTTACCTCTAAGATACTCAAATGTAGCCTTAGGTAGAGGTTTAGTAAAGATATCTACTAGCTATTCTTTTGTAGATATATGCTCCACTGACACATTCTTACTTTGCACTTTCTCTCTCAGAAAATGATACTTCAGCTCAATACACTTTGTTCTAGCATGCAACACTAGGTTCTTTGAAATGTTTATAGCACTTGTGTTATCATAGAAAATTCTCACCAATTCTGATATCTTCAACTTGAAACCTTCCAAAATATGTTTCATCCAAATTGCTTGGGTACATTTCATGTATGTTGCAACATATTCAGCTTTTGCAGTTGATTGAGAGATACAACTCTGTTTCTTGCTACTCCAAGACACTAGTCTACCTCCAAGAAAAAATGTGATGGTATGATGAAAGAATAAGTATCTGGTCAACTACTGAAAGGGGGGGGGGGGTGAATCAGTAGATAGAAAAACTGATACAAACTTCACCAATCAATCTCTCAATGTAAACTTAGAACAAACAATGAAATAATCTTTGTCAAGATAAAAAATCATAAGCTAAACTAGTTGTCTATTACAACAAATTAATAGTAAACAACTTCTTCATTTCTCAATGCTTCTAGTTATCATGACTTATCAGAATAGTTAAGTAGTTAAGTAAATCGACCATGAAAACATAACCACAAAAACATTCACCACTTGAAAAAAATATTTTTGATGTGGAAACCCAAAATAGGTAAAAACCACGGTGAGATGAGACTTAGAAGATAATATCTGAACTCTTCTAAAGTTCACCCTATTAGGAGCCTAGCCTGTTAAAGCTTTACAAAAAGTCCTGTTAAGAACTGATCCTGTTAGGAATCACCCAGTTAAGGGATTGACTACAAATACCTTGTTAGAAGCAATACCCAGTTAAGAGTAACCTCGGTAGAGGATTTAAAAATCCAATCTAATGGACCACCTTGTTAGAGTATTTGAATAGTATGAAGCTTGTTAGAGCTTACCCAATTAGGGGATTTCAATTCTACTATAATTGTTAGAAAACAACATGAGTTTGTTGATCTATCTAAATAGCACTACACTTGCTTGATCAAATCCATTTCATACTCCTACCTACCTTTACTCAAACTACAGATGCATCATTTGGCTAGGCAACCACACTCTCAACTAAACAATTTCATCGACCTTAAATACAAATCAATTAGGTAGATAACACAACAAAAACCTAACTCTCATCAAGATTACAAAAAAAATCAGTTCAAATATGACTGTTGGATTACATAGCAATCTCTGCACATCAATCAAGAAAACCTTGATCACTCCTTGATCACTGCTTCATCCAAACTTTGAAACTCATCACGTGCTTTGCATTAGATGCAATACATTTTCTCATTCCCTAGACAAAAACAATTACAACTCACCAAAATCTCTTGAATTGTCTTCATGCAATGATCATACGTGTCATAATCATTACTACTCATCATCAGATCATAAACCAATATAACCAATAAACTTGATCGGTTAGGGTTTATCAAAAACAATAGGTAGGGTTCACCGATTATAAAAATAGATAAGGTTTATACCTTTACACCGGTTACCAGTTCTCCTCACAAATTCTTCCTACCAGTTATAGTAATAATATTACAACAATATCATTACCGGTTCAATTGACATCAATGACAACATAACATATCATTGATTCAATCTTCATGCAAATGCCAACAATCTCCCCCTTTGGCATTGATGGCAATACAAATATCAACACCATTGATTGTTGTGTGATTGTGAATAGGAATCCTGGTTTACATTACCAATTATTCACCATGTTCTCTTTGTCTTCAGTTGGCCACCGGTTCTCCTTCCCATAATCACATACTTCTTCTCCCCCTTTGAAAGCAATGCTAAATTGAAAGTAAGACATGTAATGTCAAATGGTATTGTGCATCAACAATCTGCAACTTGACGCTCCCCTTGTGGAATACATCCACTTCTACACCAATCCTCCTAAAAAATTCTGCACGTAGCTCCAGGACTGATGTAATATACATCATACTTAACTAACTTCATGAAGAGGGACAACCCCTAACTAACTTCTAAGATATTCAAAATTAGTCTTAGGCAGAGGTTTAATAAAAATATCTGCAAGCTGCTCCTTGGTAGAAAAATTCTCTAAGATAACATCTTTACTCTAAACTTTTTCCCTCAAGAAATGATACTTCAATTCAATATGCTTGGTTCGTGTGTGCAAAACATGGTTCTTAGAAATATTTGTGGCACTTGTATTATCACATAGAATCTTTATAAGTTCTGAAATCTTCATCTTAAAACCTTCCAAAATGTGCCTCATCCATATAGCCTGTGTGCAATTCATGTAAGCTACAACATACTCATCTTAAGCAGTAGATTGTGAAGTACAACTCTTCTTTTTACTACTACATGAAACAAGCCTTCCTCCAAGAAAAAATGCTCTATCGGTTGTGCTTTTCCAGTCATCAACATTTCCTACCCAATTTGCATCTGTGTACACCTTCAAGTCAAAATTTCCTCCATATGGATACCATAATGCATAATCAACAGTACCTTTCAAGTATCTAAAAATTCTCTTTGTTGCTACCAAATGTGTTTCCTTAGTATTCTTCAAGAATCTAGCAACTATACCAAATGCATGAGCTATGTTTGGTCTGTTGTGAACAACATAGTGCAATTTTCCAATCTTTTACCGGTATTCCTTCTCATCAATAGATTTAGACTCATCTTCCTTGGACAACTTACAACCTGTAACCATAGGTGTGCCAACTGGTTTATAGTCACTCATGCCAAAAGTCTTCAAGACCTATTTCACATACTTATACTGTGTGATGAAAATACCATTCTTCATTTGTTGTATTTGCAAGCCTATGAAATTTTTTATTTCCCCCACTAAAGACATTTCAAACTCATTTTTCATTTCATCTACAAAATTGTTGCTCATGTTGTCATTACCTCCAAATATGATATCATCAACAAATACTTCAGTGACTAGTATTTGATCTCCTTCAGATTTGAGATATATGTTACTATCATCACTAGCTCTCAGAAAGCCTATCTTCATTAGATGTGTATGAAGCCTTTCATACTATGTCTTTCTTATCAGTCAGAGCATAAGCATTTGGCTGCTCAATGTATACCTCTTCTTCAAGTATCCTATTCAAAAATGTTGACTTAACATCCATCTGGTATACCTTGAATTTCTTGTGTGCTGCAAATGCAAGTAAATTTCTAACACCTTCCAGTCTTTCCACTGGTGCAAAAGTATCACCATATTCATCTCCTTCCTCTTGTGCATAACTTTTGCATACCAACCTAGCTTTGTTGTGAACCACAACACCATCTTCATTCAACTTGTTCCTAAAAACCCACTTAGTCCCTATCACATTTTTATTTACCAGTCGGGGTACCAGGGTCCATGTGTTGTTCTTCTCAATTTGATCTAATTCCTCCTCCATAGATTTAACCCATTGATCATCACCAAATGCTTCCTTAGCAGTTCTTGGTTCAATAGTGGAGATCATGAAAGAGTCTCTGATTCTTCTTCTAGTTAGTACTCCAACATCCTTATCCCCAATAATTTGTTTAGGATTGTGATTGAATCTAACATATCTTGGAATAATATGATCATTATCTCTAGGTTCATCTTCTTCATTATCATCATATTCTTTAGAATTTATTTGTTTCAATTGAACTGGTACATCAATATTTGCTTTGTCGGTTTCAGATTTCACAATTTCTGGTTCCAAAATCAAAATGCAAGGATATTCATCTTTTTTCTCTGAACTGGTTTCCTCTGAGACTTTAGAAAATTCATCCACTCGAACATCAACACTCTCAACAATTCTCCGTGTCTAGTTGTTAAAACAATTGTAGGCCTTACTCTTGGTGTAATAGCCAAGAAATATACCTTCATCACTTTTAGCCTCAAATTTGCTAATGTAATCACATCTCTTAATAAAATATTTGCTTCCAAATATTCTAAAATAGCTAACATTAGGTGATTTACCATACCAATATTCATAAGGAGTCTTGTCCTTACCTCTCTTTACTAGAATCCGGTTCATAGTGTAGATTGTTGTGCTGACAACTTCTCTCCAAAATGTTTTCACTACACCTCCTTGTATTAACATCGTCCTAGCAGCTTCAACAACTGACCAGTTGTTTCTCTCTGTAATACCATTCTGTTGTGGTGTCCTCAGTACAGAAAGTTGCCACTTGATACGATTTTCTACATAATACCTAGTAAATTCCTCAGAAGTAAATTCATCGCTCTGATCTGTCCTCAGACACTTTATCTTCTTATCACTCTCTTTCTCAGCTAAGGCCCTGAATGCCTTGAACTTACCAAAAGCTTCAGTCTTATCCTTCAAGATTATGACCCACATCATCCTTGACAAATCATCAGTGAAGATCATAAAATATCTATCACCTTGAATACTTTTTTGGTGCAGGAGCACCCCAACAATGAAGCCCCTTTTTCATTTTCATGTTTGTAATAAAGATCTATTTTTGTAAGACCAATTGTCAAGATGGTACATTTATAAACCACTTGGTCAAAATTGGTCAATGGATCTATGGTAGATTAGGAAGAGTCAATTTTGTGTGCCTGGTTTGCTTAGGGTTCATTTGGAAACCTTTGGAGTGCAGGAAAATGCATAAATGGTCGATAGACCAAATATTGCATAAAGTTATAAAAGTTGCATTTTCGGTGTAACTTGTCCTGATAAAGTCGCCTTCTTGAAAAATTGTCATCGGCTATCGGTGTAGTAGTTGTGAGCTCCACTCGGTAACCCGATAGCAAGACATGCGGAAGGAATCGGCATCGGGGATCAGAAGTCAAGGATCCTGACTTACCTCAATGATCTGATAAGACAACACACTTGGAGTTTTGGCATTGACTATCAAAGACACAATCTGGAAGTCGTCGTGATGACCCGATGGAAAGGTAGACTTGTGTTCACATGTTATCGTGCATCAGCAAAGCACACTTGAAGTTATCCCAAAGAGCTGATGGAGAAGCGTACCACCTTGAGGATATTTCATCGGACATCGGGTGGAGAGTTTTTGAGCTACTCTGAATACCCGATAGGAGCTCACCACTGGCAGAGTTGAGATCGTACATCAGGAGCATTGTTTTTGTATAAACCTGATGACTCGATAGAATCGCATGATTGTAAAACATTTCAGTGAGGTCATGTTTTTGACCTATGCGGATGACCCAATGGAAGTTGCCAACTACCAAAAAATGTAACTGAAAAGGAATTAGGTCTCCCAACTCCTTCCAATGGCTAAACCAGTTTGAACTTTGATTGAGGACATTGAAGGGAGACATATATGAACATGTTTGAATCATTTCTAGAGGAGAGGCGAATGATTCAACAAATGTAATAGAACTTTTGGTGTGAACAAAAATACAGTTGCAGGTTTCACAAAACATCTTTTGGTGTTGAAAATCAATAATTTGCATTAGTAGGACTTGGAACAAACATGAGGGCTTAAATTGTGTATTTCCAATTGTGTACAAGTGGCCCAGGATAAAGGTGGATAGACCTGAGTTAGAAATCAGGGTTTCTAACTAACGATGGCTCTAACTTGAGATTCCTACCTTGGACCACAATGACCATTATGGGAGTTCAAGTTAGAGAAATGTATGTTATGATTTTGGTAATTACAGCTTGGAAGGTGTTAGCACTTAGGTTCCACACCATACCCTAGGCCAAGCATGCCCATGTGCTTGGTCTCAGAATTAAGGAAGTAGGAGTGCAGAAAGACTCTGGGAGTGGACTAAACCAATCCAAGGTTGGAATGTGTATGTAGGAATATCCTTAGACCTAAAACAAATGACCATCTAGCCAAGTGTATTCATTTGCAAGTTGTTACCCCAAACTAGACCTGGTCACCCCATTAGGCTTGTCTGGCCTAGACAGTTCAAAAGTGTACAAGAGGAGTTGGAGCTTGTCCTTTTGGAGTTTGAAGGTACTCAATAAAGGGTACTCCGATCTATAGTTTGTTTTATTCATCCTTTGAAGAAGTTGAGGTTGTTTTACCAAAAAACAATGTCTAAAGGGCTACAAACAGAAAACAGTTTGGTTTAACATTCATGATGCATTTGGGTGTTGTGGGTCTAGGAGTTGTTTGGGATAAACTTGATTGATTAGAACAACTCTAAAATGAGATAGGGGAACCCTGTCCACTCCCTAAACTGAAGGGTTCGAGTAGTATCATGTTTTGCTAATTTGGATTATCATCCATTAGCCTTAGCATGCTAAGTAAGGCTACATTTGTTCATTGGGTCAGAGTGAACAAGAGAATTGATTTCTTGTAGAAGATGGGAGTTAGGGCTTTATTGTGCTTCCCCTGATGTTCTCTACATCATTTTTGTTCTTATTGGTCCACAAAGATCTGTATGAACCAAATCTAACAAATGTTCCGCTGAAAAAGATTTTCTCTTGAAAGTTGAGAATGTCATCTTTCCCAACTGACATTCTTTGCATAAAGCATTAACCGATTTGTCTAACTAAGGTAAACCTCTCACTGTCTTGGACTTAGTCACTTAAATAATATTATCAGATTTTATATGACAAAATCTCTTCTGACAAAGCCAACTATCATCTATCTTTGCAATTAAACAGTTGCTGGCTTTAGAATTAAGATGAAATAAGTTACCTTTAGTTTTCTTCCCAGTTGCAATTAGTTCACCCTTATTGTCATAGATCTTGCACATACCATTTTTAAATTCCAATGGGTATCCTCTGTCATTGAGTTCTGTCACACTCAAAAGATTATGCTTTAAACCTTCAACCCAGTAGACATCATCTGCACTACTCTTTCCATTAAGAGAAATAGTTCCCATACCTTTAACCATGCAGGGCGAATCATTACCAAATCTTACAACTCTGCCATCAAATTCCTTTAGAGAAAGAAATTTTCTCCAATCACTGGTCATGTGATGTGAACAACCACTATCAATGATCCAATCATTAGAGTTATCCATCCTGGATACTAATGCCTTCTAGTCTGGCATCTCTTCTTTAATGATTACAAAAACAATGTCTTTATTAACATCACCATCAGATTCCTCATCAGTGATACCACCATCAATGGCAATAAGACAATCTCTTTTGCCTTTACCCTTTTACTTCTTGAATTTCTCTCATTTGTGCTCATTATCACCATTAGGACAATTAGCAGCAATGTGTCCAATCTTGTTGCATGCAAAACATTTCAAAGGTAATTTTCCTTTATATTTACCTATACCTCTAGGCAACCACTTGGCCAATAATGCTTCAAGCTCAACTAAGCTATCTTCATCATCTACTTCTTTGTTGGATCTGGATTCATAACTGTGACTGGCATCTCTACTTTTCCTCATAGATGGGTTAGAAACAGAAGCTCTAAATGTAGACTTGAATTTATGTACACTACCATCATAACCATTTAATTCAAAAGAAGTAAGCTTGCCAATGATAGAGTCAAGAGTTACCTTATTTTTGTCAATGGACTTCATCTCCTGAATAGCATAGACCGGTAGCAGGGTTCTCAGTACCTTACTGATCACTGTGGAATCTTCCACTTTGCCTTTTGCACTCTTAATTTTACTAACTATCTCTTTTATCCCTTGACCATACTGTTGAATATTCTCACCTTCAGCCATCCACATGTCATCAAATTTTCCTCTTAAACTCTCCTCTTTAGCAATCTTAACATGTTCATCACCACTATAAATCTCTTCAAGTTTTTTCCATACCTCATATGCAGTTTCAAGACCATGAACATCTACATACTCTGCATCAAACAAAGAACTGATAATAGCCTCCAATGCTTGATGATTTTCTTGTTTCTCTTTCTTCTAATCATCAGTCAATATCCCAGTAGGTACAATATACTTAGTATCGACATGTTCCCAATACTGACTACCCAAACTCTTGATATAAATTTTCATTATGTCACTCCATATCCTATAGTTCTCTTTATTAAACGTTGGACCTTCCTTCTTCATCATGATCTACAAGATCTTTACCTCAAGTTGTTAGGCTTATATCTTAGAGGACTTGATATGCTTTGATACCAATTGATGGTATGATGAAAGAATAAGTATCTGGTCAACTACTGAGAGGGGGGTGAATCAGTAGATAGAAAAACTGATACAAACTTCACAAATCAATCTCTCAAAGTAAACTTAGAACTAACAATTAAATAATCTTTGTCAAGATAAAAACTCATAAGCTAAACTGGTTGTCTGTTACAAAAAAATTAGCAGTAAACAACTTCTTCATTTCTCAATGCTTTTGGTTATCATGACTTATCAAATAGTTAAGTAGTTAAGTAAATCAATCATGAAAACATAACCACAAAAACATTCACCACTTGACACAAATATTTTTGACATGGAAACCCAAAATAGGTAAAAACCATGGTGAGATGAGACTCACAAGATAATATCTGAACTCATTTAAAGTTCACCCTATTAGGAGCCTAGCCTATTAAAGCTTTACAAAAAGTCCTATTAAGAACTGATCCTGTTAGGAATCACCCGGTTAAGGGATTGACTACAAATGTCTTGTTAGAAGCAATTACCCGGTTAAGAGTAACCTCAGTAGAGGATTTGAAAATCCAATCTAATGGACCACCTTGTTACAGGATTTGAATAGTACCAAGCTTGTTAGAGACTACCCGGTTAGGGGATTTCAATTCTGCTGTAATTGTTGGAAAACAACATGTGTTTGCTGATATGTCTAAATAGCACTACACTTGCTTGATCAGAGCCATTTCATGCTCCTATCTACCTTTACTCAAACTACAGATACATCATCCAGTTAGGCAACCACACTCTCAGTTGAACTGTGTCTATCTCTTTTGCCAACTCTCTACTAAACAATTTCATCGACCTTAAATACAAATCAATTAGGTTGGTAACACAACAAAAACCTAACTCTCATCGAGATTACAAACAAATTTGGTTCAAGTATGACCGTTGGATTACATAGCAATCTGTACACATCAATCAAGAAAACCTTGATCGCTCCTTGATCACCACTTCATCGAACTTTGAAACTCATCATGCGCTTTGCATTAGATGCAATACATTTTCTCATTCCCTAAAAAAAAATGTTACAACAACTAGCCAAAATCTCTTGAATTATCTTCATACAGTGATCATACATGTCATAATCATTACCACTCATCATCAGAACATAAACCAATATAACCAATAAACTTGATCGGTTATGGTTTATCAAAAAAAATAGGTAGGGTTTATTGGTTACAACAATAGATAAGGTTTATACTTTTACACTGGTTACCAGTTCTCCTCACAAATTCTTCCTACTGGTTATAGTAACAATATTACAACAATAACAACAATATCATTACCAGTCCAATTGACATCAATGACAACATAACATATCATTAATTCAATCTTCATGCAAATGCCAACAAAATGCTCCTCTGGTTGTACTCTTCCTTTCATCGACATTGCCTGCCTAGTCTGCATCTATATAGACTTTCAAATCAAAGTCTCCTTCATATGGATACCATAATCCATAAACAATTGTGTCTTTTAGGTATCTAAAAATTCTTTTGGTTGCAACCATGTGTGTCTCCTTTGGACTTTTTTGAAATATGGCAACCAATCCAACTGCATGAGCAATGTCCAGTCTGTTGTGAACAACATAGTGTAGTTTACCTATCATGGACATGTACTCTTTTTCATCAACTTATGTAGAATCATCTTCCTAAGACAATTTATAGCCTACAACCATTGGTGTTCCAACTGGTTTATAGTCTCCCATTCCAAAAGTTTTTAACACTTCTTTCACATACTTGGACTATGTGATAAAAATTCCTTCCTCCATCTATTGAATTTGCAAACCTATGAATTTTTTTATTTCACCTACTAGTGACATCTCAAATTCACTCTTCATCTCATTAGCAAATTCATCACACATGTCATCATTACCTCCAAAAATAATATCATCCACAAATACCTCACTAACCAATATCTTATCTCCTTTTGTCTTCAGATATATGCTACTGTCTTCACTGGTTCTATGAAAACCTATCTTCACTAAGTGAGAGTGAAATCTTTCATACCATGCGCTAGGTGCTTTCTTCAAACTATATAGTGCCTTATGTAATTTGCACACCATATCCTTGGCTTTAGTCAATGCATAACCATCTGGTTGTTTAATGTAGACTTCCTCTTCCAATATTCCATTTAGAAATATTGACTTCACATCCATATGATATAACCTGAATCCTCTATATGTTGCAAATGCAAGTAGAGTCCTTACTCCTTCCAATATTGCAACTAGTGCAAATGTCTCACCATAATCTTCACCTTCTTCTTGTGCATATCCTTTGCATACCAATCTGGCTTTATTCCTAACCACTACTCCATCTTCATTCAGTTTATTTCTGAATACCCATTTTGTACCTATTACATTATTGCTCTCCAGTCTGGGTACCAGTGACCATGTATTGTTCTTCTCTATCTAGTCAATTTCTTCTTCCATTGCCTTGATCCAATGTTCATCTCTAAAGGATTCTTTTTCTATTCTAGGCTCAATGGTGGAGATCATACAAGAGTTCTCTCTTATCTCTGTTCTAGTTAATACAATTGCATTCATGTCTCCAATAATTTGATCGAGATTATGATTGAGTCTAACATACCTTGGAATAACATGATCATGGTCTTTAGGTTCTACTTCTTCTTCACTTTCTTCATCTTCTACCTGTTCCAGTTGAACTGGGGCTTCAGTATTCAGTTCACCAACTTCTGGATTTACCGATTCCAGTTCCAAAAATAGTATGTAAGGTTCTTCCTCCTTCTCCTTGCTGGTTTCACCTAAATCTTCAAGAAACTCATCTACTTGGACATTAACACTTTTAATGATCTTCTTAGTTTGGTTGTTGTAACACTTGTAAGCTTTTCTCTTGGTGGAGTAACCAAGAAATATGCCTTCATCACTCTTGACATCAAACTTACCAATATAATCACCTCTTTTGATAAAACATCTACTACCAAAAAACTTAAAGTAATTGACATTAGGTCATCTACCATACCAGTACTCATAGGGTGTTTTATCCTTACCTCTTTTAACTAGTATCTGGTTCATTGTATAAATAGTTGTGCTGACAGCTTCTCTCCAGAATGTCTTAGCTACACCTCCTTGAATTAGCATAGTCCTAGAAGCTTCAACTACTAACCGATTGTTCCTTTCTGTAATACCATTTTGGTGTGGTGTCCTTGGTGCAGAAAGTTGCCTCTTAATTCCATTGTTTTCACGGTATCTAGTGAATTCCACTTAATTAAATTCACCACCTTGATCAGTTCTTAAGCACTTTAGCTTTATTCCACTTTCATTTTCAACTGAGGCTATTAATGCCTTAAACTTTCTAAAATCTTATGTCTTTTTCTTCAAGAATGCGACCCACATCATCCTTGAGAAATCATCGGTAAAGATCATGAAATACTGATCACCTTGAATACTCCTAGTCCTCATTGGTCAAGAAAGGTTGATATGAACCAAATCTAGCAAATTTTCAACTGAGAAAGATTTTCCCTTGAAGGTTGAGGATGTCATCTTTCCTAACTGACATTCCTTGCACAAAGCATTTATCGGATTATCCAACTATGGAAAACCTCTTACTGTTTTGGACTTACTGACTCTTACAATGTTATCAAAGTTTATATGACAAAATCTCTGATGCCAAAGCCAACTATCTTCTACTTTTGCAATTAAAAACCTACTGACTTTAGATTTTAGATGAAACAAGTTACCTTTTGTATGTTTGCTATTTGCAATCAATTCACCTTTACTTCCATAAATCTTGCACATTCCATTCTTGAATTCTAGTAGGTAACCTTTGTCATTGAGTTGAGCAACACTCAAAAGATTGTGTTTCAATCCTTCAACCCAATAGACATCATCTACACTACTCTTACCATTTAGAGAGATGGATCCCTTTCCTTTCACCATGCAAGGTGAGTCATTCCAAAATCTCCAAACACCTCCATCAAATTCCTTCAATGTAAGAAACTTGCTCCGGTCACCAGTCATGTGGTGTGAACAACCACTATCTATAATCCAATCATCAGAACTATCCATGTGAGAGACTAATGGCTTCTTATCCGATATCTCTTCTTTAATAACAACAAAGACAATGTCCTCATTTGCATCTTCCTTAGATTCTTCATCTTTAATTCCTCCATCTACTGCAATGAGACAATTTCTTTTACCTTTGCCTTTATACTTCCTATACTTCTCACATTTTTCCTCATTATCTCCATTTGGATAGTTAGCAGCAATATGTCCAATCTGGTTACATGTAAAACACTTCAATAGTAATTTACCTTTGTACTTACCAGTACCTTTGGGTAGTCACTTGTCCAATAATTCTTCAAGCTCAATCAGACTATCTTCATCATCTACCGCTCTATTGGATCTAGATTCATGACTGTAATTCACTTCTCTACTTTTCCTTACCGATGGGGTTGAGATTGATGCTCTAAATACAGATTCTGATCTCTAAACACTTCCATCAAAACCATTTAATTCAAATGCAGCTAATTTACAAATGATAGAGTCAAGAGTTACCTTTGTCTTATCAATAGATTTGAGTTCTTGATTGGCTACAACTCGGATAGCATAGACCGGTAGAAGGGTTCTCAACACCTTTCTAACCACAATGGTATCCTCCACTGTACCTCCAACACTCTTGATTTCATCGACTATCTCTTTGATTCTTTGACCATACTATTGAATGTTTTCACCTCCAACCATCTGCATATCATCAAATCTTCCTCTCAGACTCTCTTCCTTGGCAATATTAACATGCTCATCACTGTTATAGATTTCTTTCAGTTTCTTCCATACTTCATATGCAGTCTCCAATCCATGAACATCAACATATTCTAAATTGGACAATGAATTGATGATGGCCTCCAATGCTTGATTATTCTCTTATTGCTCCTTCTTTTGATCATCTGTCAAAATCCCACTAGGCAAGTTATATTTATTAACAACATGTTTCTAATACTGGCTTCCTAAGCACTTAGTGTATATTTTCATCCTATCAATCTATATTCCATAGTTTTCTCTATTGAACTTCAGACCTTCTTTCTTCATCATGTTCTCTTAGATCTTTCCCTCAAGCTATTAGGCTTAAACACAAGAGGACCTGGACTGCTCTAATACCAATTGATAATATGATGAAAATATAATGATCTGTTCAACTACTGAGAGGGGGAGGGGGTGAATCAGTAGATAGAAAATATACTAAACTTTCACCAAACTTGATTCAAACTCAGGAAACAACTTACTTAACTAATCGGTTTAGTCTCTGTATAAAAACTGCAACTGAATTGTCAAGCTTTACTGGTTGACCAAAATATCAATGATACAGTGTAATAGATCTATAAATCATATACTATTTAACCAAAACATTAAACCATTTAACTAACATTAGTAATAGCTCATTTCAGATCACTTTCGATCATTCAAACATCTATAAGTGAATTTACCAGTCATTCATACCAACCATACAAAAAACACATGCACAAAATTATTCACCACCTGACATAATGATTTTCACATGAAAACCCAAATGTGAAAAACCACGGTGGGGATGAATACCCACAAGTATTCAAAAATCTTCTAAAGTTCACCCTATTAGGAGCCAGGCCTTGTTAGAAGCTTTTAAAAAAATGTCCTATTAAGAACAAATCCAATTAAGGACCACCCGGTTAAGAGATTGACTACAATACCCTATTAATGGTAATACCCTATTAGAGGTAACCTCAGTGGAGGATTTCAAATCCAAGCTAATGGATCACCTGGTTAGAGGATTTCAACAAGAAGCCTATTAAATTTTACCCGATTAGGGGATTTAATTGTTTTAATGGTTCGAGAACAACAGGGTATTTGTTGATCTGATGATAGCACTGCTTTTCTTAATCAGATCCTTTTATGCTCCTATCTACCTTCACAACATTCTGCAGATACACCTTCTAGTTCGGCAACAACTCACACTTAACCAAATTTGAAAACATAATTACAAACAATTTCATCGACCTTAAAAAAAATACAATAGGTCGGTAACACAACACAAAACCTAAGATCTCATATATATTACAAACATATTGGTTCAATATTGACCATTATATTACATAGCAATCAACTGCACATCATTCAAGACAACTTCAACCTCTCCTGGATCACTCCTGGATCACCGCACATTAGATCTTGTAGCTCATCATGCGCTTGTCACTCCATACTAAAAAATTAATCATTCCCAAGATAAATTGTTATCTCTACGTGCCAAATCCACTTCAAAACTCATCACGTGTATCATGCATATGTGGCATCTCCATCTCCGATCATCACAATCAATTCTCCAAGCTCCATTGGTTAGGTTTCTTCTTATAAATGGGTTAGCGTACTGATTGATCTCTCTACTTCAATAGTAATACCGGTTTGCATCATTGCTTTACTACTGGTTGCTTAACTGCATCAGTACCTATTGCAATAGATCTTCATTACCGGTTGCTATTGACATCAATGACAACACTATACTTCATCAATGCAATCTTCGTGTAATGACAACATTTTAGCCTTAAAATCATGAAAATTTAGGCAATTTTGTCAAATTAGGCAACTAGGATCAATGACCCCAAAACCCTACACAGGCACGATTCTAGGCCACATACGCACAATTCCAGCTCAAATAGGCACAAGTTGAGCTCACACAGGCACAAGTTCATGTCACACAGGTGCAAGTTAACCTCACACAGGCACAAAAGTTCTAAAACTACCTAGAAAAGAACCAAAACTGTCCCAAAAAGCCTCAAATTGGCAAAATTGAACCTGCAAGCTAAAAAGGAACTTAACCAATAGCAAAAATATTATATTGACCCACGAAGGGGGTCCCACTAGGCAATGCCAAAAAATTTGTGAAGTAAATTATGCTCAAATATAAATGATTGAAAGATAACACTAAACAATCTAAGGAACACAATTAACACCAAACACCTCAACATTGGGATGTTTAGAAAGAAGGAAAAGAGATAAAGAAAGTAATAATCAAGTGAATGAAAACCTCATACTCCAAATTTTATTTGATTATCCCCGATTTAGATGTGTGCTCAAGATGTAGCGAGTGCTTGATTGCTCCATGATGTGTAGATTGATGATTGGATTCAAGATGCAAAGATGGGATGATTGGATATGAAAGTGGATTTTGGCATTATGATAGTATGGATATGCTAATGGTGAGAGAAACATTGCATTATAACGATGTATTGTATGAAAGGTGGATGATTTGATTGACAAAGAGGAGGGATTAAATAGGACAAGGGAGGAGAGGAAGGGATTGGAAAATGAGACACTTATTCTCAAGGAGGACAAGTGGCAATTCAAGGGATAATAAGTGGAACAAGATTCTGTTGGTATTATGGATGTGTTGCATTAGTTTTGTCATTGATGTCAACACTTATCCTTCTGGATATCTATGGTTATGTTGAACCGACATTGGCAAGTTTAGTGACTTATGCACAGTCATCTGTATATGCTCAGGTCGATAGGTTATATTTTTCACCGGCATGAAGGATGACTTGTTATCATCTGGAGATCACTTGGTTATGTCGAAGACATGGTTTGGATATTTGGTTTTGGTATTTTGGTTATTGGTCTAAATGGGTTGACATATTTGTTGTTACCAGAAAATTGGTCTAGGTTATGCACTAGCACACGTTATCTATTGCAGATCAGCACGACACGTTATGGATATGATTTATTGATTGGATATTGTTGTAAATGTATTAAGCCGACATCATGCATCGCATCTTGATTCATTTGTAATTAATTTAATTTTAATATTCTTAGTGAGCCAACATACACATTTGATCTTAGGTTTTGGTATATATGCAAGATCTCATTTATGAGATTAATGTAACAAGTAGAGGAACACATGTTGGCATTTTTGATGTTTATGATGTGATTGTCATTGATGGACACACACTTACATTGAGATCTTCTTTATATGTATGAGCCTAAGCTCAACTGGAATATGTTGCAACTGGTATGTTGTATTATAGTCATTAGACTATTGGTGTTTTGCAGAATGTGTTTACCAGTCTGAAGCGACATGTTAACCCCAAGCGGTTTGAGGATCTCAAGCAGTACAAAGGATCAAAGCGGCAAAACACATACTTCCCAGTCTTCATTTTGTCAAACCAGCAACTGGCATTTAGCTTGAACCGACATTTTGTATGAACCGGTAATACTCTGTGATGAGTTACCAACCGGCATTTTGTGATGAGTTACCATCCACCAATTGTTTGATGGTGCCAACACTTTAGCGGTGCATTTTGTGTCGTGTTACCAGATATGTCTAGATGCATTGAACCTAGGAAATTGTAATGTAATCCTATTGAATTGACATGAAATCAGATTCCTTTATAAGGATATCATGTCTAGGGTTTTAGGCTGTTGATAATGTTGTTGTTGCAATAGTTGATATTGCGGCTAGGGTTTAAGGTGGTTGAGGAGTTAGAGAGAGAATGAATGTGTAGAAGACTGAAGTAATGCTGGAATGCATTAGGAACGAGCTATCAAGGATCTAACCAAGCAGTCTGTGCTATTAGCTAGATCAATCACTTGTTGATTACTCACATCTTCGACAAGTCTGTAGCCCTTAACCAGGTAGGCCCAAAAGCCTTTTGTAAATCCTCTAACAAGGTGGTTCACATCTGTGGATCTAAAATCCTCTAGCAAGGTAGTCTTTAATCGGACTTATTTCCTAACAGAGATTGAGATTCCTAACATGATCTATTCTGGTAAAGAACATTGTAAGATCTTAACCGGCTTGACCTTAATCAATCTAGTTCCTATTTTGCAGATAGTTACTTATGAGTTCCATCTCACCGTGGTTTTTCCCATTTTGTTTTCCACGTCAAAATCTCTTGTGTTATGGTGTTTGTGCTTCTATGGGTGAATGCATTATTAGCTATTTGGTTTGCATGTGTGTTAACCGGTTTGTCTGCTAAAATATTTTACCGGTTTACTATTAGTCTTGCAAAGTGTTTAAGTGCAAAGATTTTTGGCATACTTATTCACCCCCCCTCTTAGTATTCATCAATTGGTATCAGAGCCAACCTTTCTATAAGTTTAACTAGTTGGAAAGAGATATGGGGGAATACACATTGAGGGAACTTACTCATCAGCTCACTCAGTCTGAGCAAGTCTATGATGATCTTATGGTCAAATACAAGGCATCTCAAGCAAGAAGGAGAGAACATGCAGAAAAGCTGATGGAGCTATCTGAAAATAGTTCCTCTGATGAAGCGAACATGGAAGCCCTGATTCAAGAAGTAGAAAAGCTAAATGAATGCAATTCCAACCTAAGAAAATAATTGGAAGGACTGACTATTCGAATATGCCAAGAACTTGAGAATTGGAGGAAAGCTAAAGATCTGGTCAAAGACAAGGATCATGAAATATCCAAGCTAAAACAAGAGATTAGTGCCCTAACTGCTCAACTCCATGTGAGCAAAGTGGAAAAGGAAGACATGCAAGGAGAACTGAACATTGCCATCTCTGAGAATGAAAACCTGATGTAAACAAATGTTGTTATTTTCAAAGAACTCTTTGAGTCAAAGGAAATACTTGCTAAGTTCAACAAGAGTACTATCAAGCTAGAGAAAAATCTTGAATATGCCAAACTAGAAAAGAATACCAATGGACTTGGTTATTCTAGTCATGAGGAAGGTGAGACCTCTAATACAAATGCTGGAACATCAAAGAAACAACTAACATCAAAGGATAAAGGTAAGCAAAATTTTAAACCTATTTGCTTTAACTATCTTAAAGAAGGACATACTGCAAATGTGTGTAGGAGTAAGACTTACAACAATTTTCCTTATTTCCTAAATGATAAGCCTAGATCCTATAGATTCAATGGTAATTGTTATGCATGCAACAAGTATGGATATAGAGCATCTAAATGTAGGTTAGTTATGAACAACATTGGTAGATATCCTTAGAGGACCCAAGGAGTTGGTCCTGAACCTTTTATGAACCAGAATCTCAACCGGTCTAGTGCCTTCAATCATCAGCCAAGAAGTGGTGGCTATTAAGTGGCAACCGGATGGAGAGAAAATTGTATGGTCTGTCATGGTCATGGTCACACTACGGCAACATGCAGAAGGAAGAACGACAACATGAATAATGGACCTTGGAGAGTACCTGGATTTGTCTGCTATCACTGCAACAAACCAGGTCAAATTGCTAGATTCTATAGATCAAGAAAGAACATATCTGATGATATATTGGTCACTCCAGAAGGAAACATTGATGTTGACACTATTCAAGTGGACATGAACAAAACCTGGAAGAAGAAACCAACAGTGTTACAAGAGGAACTGGTCTCTGCACCTAGTGTGGAAATCACGGAACCGGCAAACTAAGCTTCAGAAAAGCTTAGGGGGAGCAAATGGTGAAATTTTTTGAACCCCTTGTTTACACCAGTAAAAGACCTTAGCCAGTATGCGATACCTATCAATAGGTAGAAGACTGGAAATGGTAAAAGGCAAATTAGGGTTTACGCCCTAATGGTGGAGCATTAATTGCGGTAGGTGAGGAATATGTTTAAAAGGATTTTTCAAATCATTTCTTGTTGGCATATGGACACTCCAATGAGACATTGTGTGTGATTGAAGGTTTTGTCATTGATGGCAACCTTACAATCCTATGGCACCGGCAAGACATTATACCGACAAAAGCATTACACAGACAACCTTGCAATCCTATGGCACCGGCAAGACATTATACCGGCAAAAGCATTACACAGGCAACCTTGCAATCCTATGGCACCGGAAAGACATTATATTGGCAAAGCATTATTTAAACAGGACAGTGCACCGGCATCAGCAAGATCAATCTACACCGGCACCGGCACAGAAGGAAATATGTATACCGGCACAGAGGCCGACAGGATTTTTGATATGTAATATTTTGTTTATTATTATAAGTTGACTTGGGAAATTGTAAAATGACTCTTGTATATAAAAGAGATCATTGTAGACATTTGTAGGATATGGATAGAAAGCATAAATAAATTATAAGGCAGACCTAATGTGCGAATTGTAGGTCAAGGGTATATGTAAAGAATAGAGCAAGAACCAGTACTAAATATGGCATTGAAGATGTTGTTGTAAAGCAATATAGATCATTGGATTTGCATAATCCTCATTGTAAGTCAGTGTGACTTCTTATTGAGCAGTGAGCTCTAGGCAGCTGGCCTTCCTGCATGTGCAGGCCCCTATTGTAAGTAATATTCTCTTATTGGCCAGTAAGTGAATATTGTGGGTCACAAATCCCACCGAGGTTTTTCCCACACTGGGTTTCCTCGATAAACATCTTGTGTTATGGTGTTCTTTTCATGTGGATGTTTTTTATTATGTTATTTACATTAATTCTTGCATACTAGTATACTGTTACTTTATGTTCTGCATGTTCAGTTTTAAGAAAATTACAAAACTAGTCAGATACTGATTCACCCCCCCCCTCTCAGTATCTATGGGAACCCTAACAATTGGTATCAGAGCTTGGTCCTCTATTTTCAGAAGCCTAACAACTTGAGGAAGACCTTGACATTGGTAAAGATGGAAAATCTGATGAAGCAACTTGAAGGAGCTCTTACTGACTATGATGCAGAGAAGTTGAAAAATATCAAATTAGAAGATGATTTAAAAGTAGCTCAGGACATTATTCAGGCACTTCAAAAAAATCTTACTGTTACAAGAAATAAGAGAAGAGAACTTTGTGAAAAATTGCAAAATGAGAATGATGAAAAGGAATCACTAAATGATATGATAAGCAAATTTAAACAAGAGATCATGACAACAAAAAATGAAATGCAGGATATGACTATGAGATTTTACAAAGAGATTGAGGACAGAAAGAAGAATGAAGAAGAGTTGACCAAAAGACTAAGTGATGCAGCAAATGAGAACACAAGACTTAGCTATGAAAATGACATGTTGAAGACAGATCTGATGCATACTTAGAATGACTCGAATGAACTAATGAGATAAAAAGAAATCTTGGAAAGGGAATTGGAAATTGCAAATCAACACAAAGAAAAATTCAAGAAAAGCTCAGAAGAACTTGGTACCTTATTGAAGAATCAAAAACCCAAAGGTGACACTTCTGGAATTGGATTTGAAGTTGGAGAAAGCTCCAGTGCTGCAAATACCTAGGATCACAGCAAACCGGTAAGACCTTCTAATACTTACAAATTCAATGGAAAATTCTTTAACTACAATAAATATGGTCATAGGGAAAATGAATGTAGATCTAGGAATTATTAGAACATCAATCCTCCCACCGGTCAATGCACCAAATGCAACAAAATTGGTCATAACTCTAAAAATTGCAGAATGAATGTAAGATGTTATGTTTGTGGAAGATTTGGTCATTTATCAAATAAATGCAGAACACAAACCGGCATAGGTTATGGGAAAGCTATTCAAAAAAATAATGTAACTTGTTATGCATGTAGCAAGATTGGTCATATTGCTAAATTTTGTAGAGGTAAAGGTACACCGGTAGATAACAAAAGCACTAGTTTGAAAGGTAAAGAAAAGGTTGAAGAAGTTAAGCAAGAATTTTCAAAGCAATGGATTAGAAAAGGTAATCTAAATATTGGAGATACTCCTCCACCAGTAGAACCAACAAATGCTCCATCGACAGGACAATATGATGCTCCACCAGCAGGATGTTCTTCATCAAATTGAAGAAAATTATCTTGAGGGTTTGGCAATCTAATGACACATGTGCTATTATTCCCTCGGTTAGAGAAAAGAAGTTGAAAATCATTCATTATCAGCAAATAAAGTTAAGCTAATACATTACCGGCAAGCAATTAATGTGGTAGGTAGTAGAAAAGACTTTATAAAATAAGGTTTTTGGCTCCATTTCATTTCACCGTGAATTCAAACTTTCAGAGAGCGCAAAGATTTATGAGCTAAGGCATTCCGAGCAAAGAGGCAAAGCACTTCAGCAATCAATCCATCCAAAGGCAGAAAAAGGTATTTATCATCATGGAATCTTCCTTTGCACCTGAATTCAAAGCAAACCCTATAGTAGTCAAAGTTATAAAATGACCTAGGCCCGTGTTTCAGCTAAGAAAGATGACAACATAGGTGCTTTTTCAAAAATTCCAAAAGGTGTTGTTTATGCAGAAGACCCTAGAATGTATATTCATTGCAACATAGAGGAATTAGGTGATGAAGAAATCAAAAACATGTATAAATCTATTATATGTGACAACTCCGAAAATGTGAAACCTGAACATAAAATTGTTGAAACCCTAGGATTCACTGAAATCCTCTGCATTCTTGAATTTCCCAAGGAAGTGGTTAGGATAGTTTTAAGGAGGGTACATGGTTCATTCTTTTGGCTTGACTCAGTGCATAAAATTACAAAGGAAGTTGTGAAAGCAGTAACAGGGTTACCTTCCACTGGTAACAGACCTGACAAAACCAAGAAGGTCTCCAATGACTTGGTAACAAACTTAATTGGTGCAACATCCGACAAGAGATCATTGAGGGTTAATGATGTGACCGATACAAATGTTAGATTTGTTAGCATGATTTTAGGTTACAAATCAACTCATGCTAATAGGCTTAACTCAGTTTCTAGTTTATGCATAAAGAGTGCTTATGACATGGTTAAGGACAATGTAAAAATTGATATATGTGAATGGTTAAAGGATGAGTTAATTGACAATTTAGCAAAAATCAAGAAGGATAAGAAAGGAACCTTTAGATTTGGAAATTTACTTGTATGCTTAATGCTACATATAACCAAATAGGCTCCTGGTATAGGCAACAAGGATTTTGGATTTGACATACCGGTAGGAAAATAATTGTCTGACTTATTCAACCACATGGGTGAAAACAAAGAAAAGAATATCAATGAGTATTTTCAAGCACTAAAGGTCAAAATGAATAAAAGAATCAGACTATCACAAGAAATTGTCAACAAATGCAAGGATGATATATGTTTTGTAATAAAAAAGGATGAGATCTGGATGGAAGTAGTCATCCCAAGGACAATCTGGGTAACAGAGATGGGGTATGAAATAGATGACCACATAGTTGAAACTTATGCCAAAGCACTTCTAGAAGCCCCCAATGAACCAAAGGAAGAAGTATTTGGTAGTGCTGAGACCATTGAAAGTCAAATTCAATCTAAAAAGAGAGTGAAAAAGGTTGAGGCATTTGTGAGAAAAGGAACCAGACAAGCAAAAGCCATAAAAGAAGATGTATTAAAGAAAACCGGCATAATTGAAGATGAGTTGGCAGCCCAACAACCTGAAACTCATCTATCACTGGTATGCACTTCCTCAAAAGGAGATATACCAACAACTTTCAAAAGAGTTGTCAGGAAAAGAGACCCCTCACCGGTAACCACTCCTTCACCTAGAAGGACAAGACAAAAGCAACAAGCCGTAAGATCTCCGGTCAAGAAAGTCACACCTAAGAAGAAGCTGACCCCCAAAAAGAAGAAGAAGACAAACACTGACTTGGCCCCTCTTGACATATTACTGAATGAGATCACAGAGGAAGGTAAATTGAAAAACATAGGGAAAATCTATAAAACCCTATTAGATGATGAGAAAGGACAAGTTGAAGAGAGTGTCATATTACACATGGACATGTATAAAAAGTTTTTGTTGCAAGTCTTAAATGAAATTCTTGATGAACTATATAAAAGACTTGAGGCTAGAAGGCAAGGAATAATTGAGTTGGATAAGAAAATAAAAATAGAAAAATTACTTGTAGTATACCCGGTCAACTCTCCTAAGGAAATTGATGATCTGATAGCTCAGGCCAACCAGATAGTTTTTTCCACTGCACACCGACAAATATCACTAATGGCAGGTAGAGTTACTAAAGTTTCAAAGGAAACAAAAGATGGTTGGGATACATTCTTGGTTGAAAAGGAAAAACAAGAAGAATATAGGAATCCCAAGCCCATTCTGGTACATCAAAAGGACAAAAGGAAAGGTAAAGTTGGTGGGCCACCAAGTATCAAGATCAGAGACAACTTACCCCCACCTCCTTTAAATACTCCATCGATAAAAACAACAACTGTAGAAGATCAACTAGCAGCGAAGAGTATGGACACAGAGGATAATAATACTAATCCTGAAGTCCTATATACTATGAATGTTGATACTCAAAAAATCAACATAGTGGTAGATAAGGATACAACAGATAAATCAGGAAATAAAGAGCAACTGGCAACAGGAAACAAAGAGCAACTAGCAGCAGATTCAGAGAAAAAGATGGAATCCAGAACACAAACAAAGAAACCAATAGAGCTAAAGGCTCTAGAACAGATGCCACCGATACGAAATGATGCAGGAAAACTAGTGCTTAAAGAGACGGAGACACAAACAGACCTACCAAAGGTCAATACTAGCATGGTCACTTCCACCGGCACTCAGTTTGTTGGATCACCATCAAATGTAACAGAGGTATTTCTTGAATCTATCAAGAAAATAACTGATTATAGCTCACAAGCCTATAAAGCGATAGATGATTCAATTCCTGTTTTGAAATCAATAGCTCCAAATTGTAATATAGCCAGCAAAGATTCTTTAGGCCAATTGGATACACTTTGTAAATATATTTCTGGAAATTTTGAACAAACAAAGGTAGAATCTATAAAGGAAAGTGTAGAAAAAGAGAAACAAAAATTCTTTGAGGAAGGAATAAAGAAGTGTAATAGGGAATTTGACACACTTCTACCGGAACTATGCAATTTATTGAAAGAACACAAAACTCTGTACAAAGACATATGTAAGATAAAAATTTTGACCATAGATGTAGACAAAAAGATGAGCAAGGTACAGGAAGAGATAAATAAACTTGCAGATAATTTTGTTAACTCACCCGATGCATTATCAGATTTTGAGGAAAAGATAACAAATTTTGAGGAAGAATTGCTCAAATTAGAAAGAGAGAAAGAGAAAATAATAAACAAGGCAAAATTCTTGAGATCTAAACTAAGTCCAAGATTGGACTATTTAGCATCTCTGTGGAAGGAAATCTCAGAGGCACTAACACAAGGAAGAAAAACACCAGCAGAGCACTTGCAGCATCTCACCAGTACAGTATACAGAACTAAGATAGCAATAAAAGATAGCAAGAAGTTTATGGATGGTATAAACTTAATTTTGGGAGATATTCTTCAGTTAATAACTACCCAACTACAAGGTTGAGGTTATGGATTGGTACAACTACAAAATCTACTAACCTTTGTCATTGATGCCAAAGGGGGAGTAGTAGGATGAGAAAATTCAAAGCACAGGGATCACATGCTCAGGGGGAGCTCTCACATTTTTGGTAACATTTTTGGTCTACACATTTTTGGATATCTTTTTGAAATTTCTCATGAGTGTTGCCATCAATGCCAAAGGGGGAGATTGTTGGCATATGGACACTCCAATGAGACATTGTGTGTGATTGAAGGTTTTGTCATTGATGGCAACCTTGCAATCCTATGGCACCGACAAGACATTATACTGGCAATAGCATTACATAGGCAACCTTGCAATCCTATGGCACCGGCAAGACATTATACCGGAAAAAGCATTACACAAGCAACCTTGCAATCCTATGGCACCGGCAAGACATTATACCAAAAAAGCATTATTCAAACAAGACAGTGCACCAGAATCAACAAGATCAATCTACATCGGCACCGGCACAGAAGGAAATATGTATACCGGCACAGAGGCCGACAGGATTTTTGATATGTAATATTTTGTTTATTATTGTAAGCCGACTTGGAAAATTGTAAAATGACTCTTGTATATAAAAGAGATCATTTTAGACATTTGTAGGATATGGATAGAAAGCATAAATAAATTATAATGCAGACCTAATGTGCGAATTGTAGGTCAAGGGTATATGTAAAGAACAGAGCAAGAACCGGTACTGAATCTGGCATTGAAGATGCTATTGTAAAGTAGTACAAATCATTGGATTTGTATAATCCTCATTGTAAGTCAGTGTGACTTCTTATTGAGCAGTGAGCTCTAGGCAATTGGCCTTCCTGCATGTGCAGGCCCCTATTGTAAGTAATATTCTCTTATTGGCCAATAAGTGAATATTGTGGGTCACAAATCCCACTGAGGTTTTTCCCACACCGGGTTTCCTCGATAAACATCTTGTGTTATGGTGTTCTTTTCATGTGGATGTTTTTGATTCTATTATTTACATTAATTCTTGCATACTGGTATACTGTTACTTTATGTTTTGCATGTTCAGTTTTAAGAAAATTACAAAACCGGTCAGATACTGATTCACCCCCCCCTCTCAGTATCTGTGGGAACCCTAACATTTCTCACTATCAATTTTCAAAGCGAAGGAGGTTTTTGAGTGCAGAGTGATGAAAAAGCGATTTGTGCTGCGATTTTGAGAATTTAAGAAAACTTGAAGGAGATTCAAATTCAAATTGCAAATGGTTAAGTGAAGAACGCAAAGCGGTGATTCAGCAACCGATAGAGTGAGAGGTGGAGAAGAATCTGAAAGCCCTAAATTCACATTTTTTGAAAGGTGTTTTTCAAGTTTTTAGTTTCTATCATGGCTTCTGCATCCCATACTAGTTCTAGTACATCTATAGATTCAGCAAGCTTTATTCAATGTAAGTCTAGATATAATGCCCTATCACAAGTTCCAGCTAGTGTGATAGTAGAAGAGGGAATCTCAGATTACATAGATTGTAAAATAGAAGACCTAGGGTCTCTAGTAATTCACTCGCAACTAGGTTTTTTCTGTGGACAAGATAAAAAGATCAAACCAGAGTATAGTATCTTGGAGAAGAAGAAGCTCCACAATGCTGTTTATTTCCTAGAGGATTTCACAGATGATCACATTAGGATCATTCTGAGCAGAGTTCATGGTGACAAGATGTACCTGGAAAGAACGCATGATATAACACCACAAGAAATTCATGTTGTCATCATTTTCTGCAATACAGGGGAAGGGCCAGCCCTAAGGATGGTAAGAAAAACTGAAATGTCCAAGGTCACTGGTTTAGTGAGTGACTCATGAGGTATGACCGTCAATTCTATCAAGGATGATCTGGTGAAATATGCATTTATGGTGATTGGATACCGGATGTTCTCAGCTAGTAGAATTAACTTTGTATCTATTGCAGTGGTAAATGTCGCTTACCGGATGATCAAGGAGGATGCATCATTTGACCTATGCACCAGGATGCAAAGGCAACTCCTATTGAATTTGAAATCAATCAAACAGGATAATGCATTGAGGTTCAAGTTTGGACAACTACTGGTTGGGCTATTCTTTTACTTCCAAGGCTATTTTCCAGGAGTAGGTGATGTCCAGTGGTCTGCTGACCAACCGGTAACCAAGAAAATCAAGGAAAGCATTCAAGTAGTTGGAACCAGTTACCCTGAAGTTCTAAACAAGTACTTTGATGAGTTCAGACACAAAATGAGTTGGAGGGTGAGAATATCAGGTGATATTGTCAAGAAATATGAAGATGATATTTTTTTCACCATTAAAGTGGATCAATGCATAATGGAGGCTGTTGAGCCCAGACAAGAGGAAGTGGAGCCCGTGGGCTATGAGGTAATGAATGATATGCTGGAAGGATATGCCTCAACCCTTATTGCCTCACCGCTTGATCCAAAGGCAAAAATAACTGCCACCTACCTAGAAAGGATAACACCAATTGAGGAACCCTTAGTAAAGAAAGGAAAAGAACCTTCAGTGAAGAAGGCAAAAATAGTGCCTTCAGCATCAGCATCAGCTACTATAGCCAGTCCTGTAGTGACCAAGCAGTCACCGGCTAAAAAGAAACTTGAAGCGGCACCTGCTAAAGTGTTCAAGAGAAAGAGGAAGACAAGGAATACCTATCCAGACTCAGAAGAAACTGTGTCTGAGGAAAAACTAAAGAAGACACGTCAAGCAAAGAAAAAGATAAAGAATGAACTAGCATCATTGGCATCGGTAAATATTGACATCTCCTCCTACAAACCTTTGACACATTGTCAAAGAACCATCAAAAACATTAGGAGAAAAGTGTTGAATGATTTGATTGATTGTTTTGATGACTTTAATGATGATGAAAAGGAAGCGGTAGAAAAATTAATTATTCAGTATTTATGTATAAATAACTAGTCGCCTTCAGAAATTAGAGATGAGACATTGAATTCTTTGTATAAGTCCTTAGACAATAAATGGCGCATTGCCATAGAGCACGAACAGGAAATGAGAGAGAAAGTTTTTGCTGAACATTTTCCTGATGTATCAAACTTAGAACTGTTTGAAGTAATGAACAAATACAAAGGCCTCTTCTTCATGCGAAGAAGAAGACTCTTGTTCTTGAAGGGAAGGGTAAAGAAGGGCTCAAGAATACACACACCCTTTCTCTAGAAGCTCTCAAAATGCATCAAGTGGCTGAAACCAAACGAAAGGCTGAGCAAGAACTGGTAATAACAAAACCGGATGAAGCTTTTGATGATGAAGGAAATCCGGTTACTGAACCTATCGATACTATTGATGTCGATGCTCTGGATGGAGAAGATATTACTTAGGGTACACCATCAGAAGCAACAAGACAGGTTGAACAGGAAATAAAGCAAAAGGAAAAAGAGGACAAAAAGGAGGAAGCAAAGAAGCAAGAAGAGGAGAAGAAAGATGAAGAGGAGAAGAAGAAGAAAGATGAAGAGGAGAAGAAGAAGAAGTATGAAGCAGAGAAGAAGAAAAAGGAAGAAGATGAGGAGAAATGGAAATAGGAAGAAAAGAGAAAAGAAGAAGAAAAGAAAATAAAAGAAGAGGAAGAAGAGAAAAGAAGAAGAAAAGAAAAGAAAAGAAGAGGAAGAAGAGAAAAAGAAACAAGAAGATGCAAGGAAGCAGAAAGAGGAAGAGGATGAGAAAAAGAGAAAGGAAGAAGAGAAGCAAAAGGAAGAAATAAAGAAGAAGGAAGAGGAAGATAAGGACGAGGAGAAGAAGAAGGAAATAGAGAAAAGGAAGAAGGAAGAGGAAGAGAAGGAAAAGGAAAAGAGAAGAGAAGCGGTAAAGAAGAAAACAAAGGAAGACAAGGCAGGAGAAGCGGCAAAAAGTACGTAGATGGAGACACCTAAGGCAACTTGTAGTCAAGCCAAACCGGCTAACCTTACCAGTCCTATTGACCTCCAGTTTGCAAGTGAAATAGAGCTACTATAGAGCATCAAGGTTGCTCAAGAATGCCTTGAGGTGTTAAGGAGGAAGAAGGAGGAAGATGTGATCCAAGCTATGGTGGACACTCTTACCAGTTTGTTACCTGGTACAAACCTCCCCAGTTCTGACTCATCATTGGCACAACTAAAGCTCTTATGCACAGCAGTAGATGATCAATTGCAGAGCTTAGAAGAGGTAGCAGAGGCAAATGCTAAGAAAGAGCATCAAAAGGCTCTAAATACTGCTCTGTTGAAGAAGTTAAATGGGCTCTGGACTAAACTCCAAAAAGAACAAAAGGATATAAGGGACACTCTGGATGAGGGGAATCTTCTACTCAGCAAGATTTACCAACCCCATCTATTCTATGATGATGTGATTGCATAGAAGAAAAAGCTTCAATCTGACGTGCAGTCCTACATGAGCACAATCAAGCCACCTTATGACTCCTTTACAGCCTATGGGAAAACCGTTCACCAGTTTCACATCCAGATAGCAAAAATGGAGCATGAGATCAGCACCCGGTCTTGAGATTTGTAGGAGCTACAATTGGTTCTACTCCCATGTCTGCAAATTCTTCAGAAGTGCTATCTAAATCTGGATGCCTTAACAGTGACACAGGAGATGAGCACAATTGACACCATGGAAGAACAAGTCTCCCAAATGCAGACAGAGAAAGAAGTAGCCACCTCCCTACTTGAGTCCTGGTCTTTATCTATGAAACAGTTCTTGCAGGACTTTAAATCTGTTTTTGACAAGTTTTATTCCTTATTGTCATAAACTTTTATTATTTTAATACCAAATGGAAACAGGGGTTGTTCAGCTGTACTTTGTCATTGTTGGCAAAGGGGGAGAAGTATTCTAAGAGGGAGAAGTATCTGGTATTTAAAATTTTGATGTATGCTCTGATATCTCTATGTGCAAAATAGTTATACATTGTATTGTTAAAGGGATAGTGTATATGCTTAGGGGGAGAAATTTTGCTAATGGCATGATTTTGTTGTAAAACACTTAGATGTCAAAATTTTATTTTCCTAAGTGTTGCCATCAATGCCAAAGGGGGAGATTGTTGGCATTTTTTATGTTTATGATGTGATTGTCATTGATGGACACACACTTACATTGAGATCTTCTTTATATGTATGAGCCTAAACTCAACCGAAATATGTTGCAACCGGTATGTTGTATTATAGTCGTTAGACTATTGGTGTTTTATCGAATGTGTTTACCGGTCTAACGCAGCATGTTAACCCCAAGTGGTTCGAGGATATCAAGCGGTACGAAGGATCAAAGCGACAGAACACATACTTCTTAGTCTTCATTTTGTCAAACTGGCAACTGACATTTAGCTTGAATCGGCATTTTGTATGAACCGGTAATACTCTGTGATGTGTTACCAACCGACATTTTGTGATGAGTTACCATCCACCGATTGTTTGATGGTGTCTACACTTTAGCGGTGCATTTTGTTTCATGTTACTAGATATATCTAGATTCATTGAACCTAGGAAATTGTAATGTAATCCTATTGGACTGACATGAAATCAGATTCCTTTATAAGGACATCATGTCTAGGGTTTTAGGTTGTTGATAATGCTATTGTTCCGATAGTTGATATTGTGGCTAGGGTTTAAGGTGGTTGAGGAGTTAGAGAGAGAATGAATGTGTAGAAGACTGAAGTAATGCTAGAATGCATTAGGAACGAGCTATCAAGGATCTAACCAAGCAGTCTATGCTATTAGCTAGATCAATCACTTGTTGATTACTCACATCTTTGACAAGTCTATAGTCCTTAATTAGGTAGGCCCAAAAGTCTTTTGTAAATCCTCTAACAAGGTGGTTCACATCTATGGATTTAAAATCCTCTAGCAAGGTAGTCTTTAATCGGACTTATTTCCTAACAGAGATTGAGATTCCTAATAGGATCTATTCTGGTAAAGAACATTGTAAGATCTTAACTAGTCTGACCTTAACCGGTCTGGTTCCTATTCTGTAGATAGTTACTTGTGAGTTCCATCTCACCATGGTTTTTCCCATTTAGGTTTCCACGTCAAAATCTCTTGTGTTATGGTGTTTGTGCTTCTGTGGGTGACTGCATTATTAGCTATTTGGTTTGCATGTGTGTTAACTGGTTTGTCTGCTAAACTATTTTACCAGTTTACTATTAGTCTTGCAAAGTGTTTAAGTGCAAATATTTTTGGCATACTAATTCACCCCCCCCCCCTCTTAGTATTCATCAACACATAGGTATATGGTTTTGTGACATGGTATGTGCAAATATTGAATATCATATGAGCAGACCATAAAGAAGGTTCAAGGAAGGTTTGAAGGTGATTATCAAAGCTTAACCGGTACTGAATCCAACATTGAAGATGCTACATTGAGAAATACATTATCATTGGATTTAATCATCCAAATGTAGTCAGTGTGCCTCCTATTTTGTTATTGAGCAGTGAGCTCTAGGCGGTTGGCCTTTCTACATGTGCAAACCCCATTTATGTACACATACTATCTATAGTAGTATCATCTGATTCTGGGTAAGGTTTCCCACCATGGTTTTTCCCCTTACAGGGTTTCCACCTACAAATCTATGTGTTGTGTGTTATGGATATTGTTTCTCTTTTTGTTTTATGCATTAAGCTTCACCGGTATTAATATTAACTGCTAATCTGTCAACCGGCTTAATTTTGGCTTATCGGTATTATGCATCAAGTTTAATTAAGTTATATTTGGGTTTAAATTATTAGACAACTGATTCATCCCCACCCCCCTCTCAGTTGCCTCCTAGGTCCTAACAATTGGTATCAGAGCTAAGTCCTCTTTTTGCAGAAGTTTAACAGCTTGAGGAGATTCTATGGAAACTAACTTTTTCAGGAAGCACAGTCTGAAACTTGATGGAACCAACTATGGTATATGGAATATCCGAATAGAGACACATCTAAATTGCCTTGGAAAAGACATATGGGATGTTAAAAAGAATGGCTATGTTGGTCCTACATAGAATCAACCTAATCCACCAACATTGGGTAAAGATGAAGAGAATGATTGCAAAGCAAGAGAAGCACTTTTGAGTGCATTGTCAGATCAGCAAATCATGGGATTATCAAATCGATCTACTGCTAAAGCTATTTGGGATAAATTGGAGACATTTAATGAAGGAGATACCACTATTAAAATTGCAAAACTTGAATGCTTTCAGGTCAGGTATGAAAATTTGAAAATGGAAGAAGATGAAAGAATATTTGCTTTTATGGAAAGGGTTAATGAAATTGTTTTGGGGATACAATGTTGTGGAGGATCCTTAAGTGAAGATGAGATTGTTTCTAAATTTTTAAGAGCATTACCACCAACATACAAAATGAAAGTAACTACTATTAATGAATTGAGAACAATGCCTAATACATTAGTATCTAGAGATACCTTGGTTGGAAAACTTTCAGCATTTGAACTTGAGGAATTTGGTCTTGTTGCTACTACTAAGACAAATTTAGCCTTCAAAGAATCATCATCTATAAAATCTGATTGGAAAGCACTTTATGCAAAAGAACTTGAAGATATCCAAAAGGATAATGAAGAACTGGATGAACTTGAAGCACTATTTGCAAGGAAAATGCCTAAAGGTCCTATTGGAAGTAAGTATGAAGGTAAAGCACCATTTAAATGTTTTAACTGCAATAAAATTGGTCATATGGAATCTAGATGTCCTGATAGACATGCAATATTCAGAGAAGAAGCTAAAAGAACATATAAGCCTAACCCTGAATATTAGAGATACAGATTTAAGAAGAACAGAGATAAATCATGCTACTATGTTGATGAAGGAGTTACTGATGATTCTGATGAAGAACCAAAAGACAATGGATGGGTTTTGTTGCAATAACAAAAGATCAACTGACACCTATTGTTCCACTGGTAGAGCAGGCCCTGGCAGCTAAAATCGAAGGAAAGGATGAATGGATTATTGATTTTGAATGTTCACATCATATGACTGGTGATAAAAGTAAATTCTTATCTTTTCAGGAATTCAATGGAGGTCTAGTAAGATTTGGGAATGATAAAGCTTGTTTGATCAAAGGAGAGGAAACTATATCTTTTGATGGTAAGCACAATACTAACAACATTTATTATGTTGAAGGTTTGAAGCATAATCTTTTGAGTTTTGGTCAATTAGTTGAAAAGGGATTTCAGTTACAATTCAAGAATGGTAAATGCAAAATCATGAATAGAACTAGTTTAGAGATTGCAACCGGTAATCAGACTAGAGGTAATATCTTTCATTTGAATAACAGTGAAAATGCATGCTTGATTGCACATATTGATGAAAGTTGGTTATGACATAAGAGAATTTTTCATGTAAATTTTGATTGCATTGTGAAGATCAGTACTACTAAAGAAGTAAGGGATTTACCTAAGATTGTAAAACCTCATAATTCAGTATGTAACGAATGTTAAATGGGAAAGCAAGTTAGAAAAAAATTTAAGAGTATTTCTAAGAAATCCAATAATGTACTTGATTTAATTCATACTGACTTGTGTGGTCCAGCAAGAACTAGAAGTCTATAGGGAGATAGATACTTTATGCTAATTATTGATGATTATTCTAGAATGTGTTGGGTTACTTTTCTCAGGGACAAATCAGAAGCTTTTGGGAAATTCAAGTTATTTAAGGCAATGCTAGAGAATGAAACCGGTAAGAAAATCAAATGTTTAAGATTGGATCAAGGAGGAGAATTTACATCTAAGGAGCTTAATACATTCTATGAAGTGAATGGAATCAAAAGACAACTATCAGCACCTCGGACACCTCAGGAGAATCGAATTGTAGAAAGGAAAAACAAAACTATTCTGGATGCAGCTAGAAGCATGATATTGGAAGCAAATCTACCTCATGTGTACTGGAGAGAAGTAGTGAATACAGTCATTTATAATTTCAACAGAGTTCACATCAAAGGTGAAACCGATAAGACCCCTTATGAACTATGGTTTGGTAATACTCCTACTCTTAAATACTTCAGAATATTTGGAAGCAAATGTTATATTAGGAGTGATGAGTATGTTGGTAAATTTGATCCTAGAAGTGATGAAGGAATATTTCTTGGTTATTCATCTAAGAGCAATGCATATAGATGTTTTAATAAAATATTGCAGAAGATTATTGAGAGTGCAAATGTGAAGATAGATGAGCACTTTAGAGGAAATTCAAGGTCTATAGATTCTGAATTAGCAGTTGAAATGATCATAAAGGAACCTATACAGAATACATCAGTACAGAGTGTTGATCCAGTCACACCGACATCATTAGAGAATTCCATAGTGACTGAAGAACCGCAACAAGTGAACAAACCCAGGTATGTAAGATTGAATCACTCTGAAAGTCAAATAATCGGGAATAAGTATCAAGGAGTTATGACAAGAGGAAGATTGGCAAATGAAGAGGTATGTTTAATTTCTCAAATTGAACTAACATCTGTTATTGAGGCATGTGAAGATAAACATTGGATTAAAGCAATGGAAGATGAATTAGAACAAATTGAAAAGAATAATACATGGACATTCATTCCCCGACCTAAAGACAAAAACGTAATTGGAACTAAATGGGTATTTAGAAATAAACTTAATGAAGCTAGTAAGGTAATCAAAAACAAAGTAAGATTAGTGTGTAAAAGATATTCACAGAAAGAAGGAATTGATTACAATGAAACCTTTGCACCGGTAGCTACAATTGAGGTAGTCAGGTTATTTCTTGCATTTCCAACATACAAGAACTATAAAGTATATCAAATGGATGTAAAATGTGCATTTCTGAATGGTGATCCTGAAGAATAAGTTTACATTGAACAACCTAATGGATTTTCATTGAAAAATGATGGAGATATGGTATGCAAGTTAAGGAAAGCTTTGTATGGATTGAAGCAAGCTCCTAGAGCTTGGTATGCTAGATTGGATAAATATCTTGTGAAGTTTGGTTACACTAAAGGTGATGTTGACAACAACTTATATTTCAAAGCGACTAATGAAGACATCTTGGTTTTTGAATTTTTTGTTGATGATATCATTTTTTGGAGGAGAAGATGGATTGTGTAAAGACTTTGCTAATAAGATGCAGGAAGAATTTGAAATGTCTATGATTGGAGAGATAAAATTCTTTTTAGGATTGCAGATTTCACAAACTGATAAAGGTGTATTCATATGTCAAACAAAATACATGAAGGAACTTTTAAATAAATTTGGTATGGAAAATTCCAAACTGGTAAGTACTCCTATGACTACAACTGATAAACTGAAATTGAAAGATGATTCAACTCTTATTAATTCAACAAGATATAAGTCTATGATTGCAGGTTTACTGTATTTGACACAAACATGACCTAATATAATGAATGCAGTATGTATTGTTTCAAGATTTCAAAGTAATCCTAAAGAAAATCATGAATCAGCAGTGAAAAGGATTTTCTGATATCTACAAGGCACAACAAATCTTGGTTTATGGTATCCTAAAGATGAAAATTTTGATTTATGTGCATACACTGATGCAAATTGGACAGGAGATGTAGATGATAGAAAGAGAACCACTGGCGGGGCATTCTTTCTTGGTAGTAGATTGATTTCATATTTGAGCAAGAAATAGAGTTGTACATCATTATCAACAGCAGAATCAGAATATGTTGCAACAACAACTAATTGTACTTAGGTATTATGGATTAAACAAATGTTGAAGGACATAAAGGTAAAATGCAAAGAACCTATAATCATCTATTTTGACAATTCAGCAGCAATTGATATATCAAAGAATCTAGTATTTCACTCTAAGACTAAACATGTTTCCATTAAGTATAATTTTCTGAAAGAGAATGTTGAAGCAAATGAAATAAGATTGTTTTATGTGAATACTAAAGAGAAGATTGTAGATATCTTTACTAAGCCATTACCTAAGGAAACTTTTGAATATCTCAAAGAGAATCTTGGGGTAATACCCTCATTGGTAGAGACTTAGACAGTCAAAGACTGACATCAAACCGGTAGAAACTAATAGAGAAATTTTTTTTTGGCTTTTGATGGAGGAGAGCTACTTCTCAGGGGGAGTAGTTGGTTGTGAATTGGTTATTGTAATTGATTATATGAGTTGAGTTGTATATTCTGGCATTTGATGTCAAAGGGGGAGAGATATCTATAGAAAAATAGTATCCTTTGGGGATAGATTATTCATTGGGGGAGAGATTTTTACTCTGCATTTTTTATTTCTGGTATTGATCTATTCTGGAGATTGTTGGTTTTTGGTTTTTGGCATTTCTGCTTTGGCACTTAGATGTTTATCCATCTAGTGTTGCCATCAATGCCAAAGGGGGAGATTGTTGGTATTATGGATGTGTTGCATTAGTTTTCTCATTGATGTCAACACTTATCCTTCTGGAGACCTATGGTTATGTTGAATCAGCACCGGAAAGTTCAATGACTTATGCACAGTCACTGGTATATGCTCACCGACAGGTTATATTGTTCACCGACATGAAGGATGACTTGTTATCATCTGGAGATCACTTAGTTATGTCAAAGATATGGTTTGGATATTTGGTTTTGGTATTTTGGTTATTGGTCTAAATGGGTTGACATATTTGTTGTTACCGACAAATTGGTCTAGGTTACACACCGACACATGTTATCTATTCTAGATCAGCACGACATGTTATGGAGATGATTTATTGATTGGATATTTTTGTAAACGTATTAAGCTGACATGATGCATTACATCTTGATTCATTTATAATTGATTTAATTGTAATATTCTTAGTGAGCTAACCTACACATTTGGTCTTAGGTTTTGGTATATATGCAAGATCTCATTTGTGAGATAAATGTAACAAGTAGAGGAACACACGAGTATATGGTTTTGTGACATGGTATGTACAAATATTGAAGATCATATGAGTAGACCATAAAGAAGGTTCAAGGAAGGTTTGAAGGTGATTATCAGAGCTTAACCGGTACTGAATCCAACATTGAAGATGCTACATTGAGCAGTACATTATCCTTGGATTTAATCATCCAATTGTAGTCAGTGTGACTCCTATTTTTTGATTGAGCAGTGAGCTCTAGGCGGTTGGCCTTTCTACATGTGCAGACCCCATTTATGTACACATACTATCTGCAGTAGTATCATCTGATTGTGTGTAAGGTTTCCCACAATGGTTTTTCCCCTTACAGGGTTTCCATGTACAAATCTCTATGTTGTGTGTTATGTATGTTGTTTTTCTTTCTTTTTTATGCATTAAGCTTCACTGGTATTAGTATGAATTGCTAATCTGTCAACTGACTTAATTTTAGTTTACAGGTATTATGCATCAAGTTTAATTAAGTTATATTTGAGTTGAAATTATTAGACAACTGATTAACACCCCCCACCACCCCACCCCCTTAGTTGCCTACCAGGTCCTAACAAATTCCACACTTGTCCTCAAAGAGGACATGTAGCTCAAGAGGGAAAGAAAAGTTTCCAAAAGAGGGACACATGTCTCTTTCGAGAGGAAGTCACCCAAAAATAGGATCAATTTCCTAATATTAAGGAAATTAGGGAATCTGTGTGTGCACACACATGTGAGGGGAAGTTTGGATAAGGTTAGTTTGGAGAGATAGGGTTGGTTATAACCCAAGGGTTAGATTGAAGGTTAGGTTGGAAGGGGGTTAGTTAAGTAGTTGAAAGTTAGGAGAAATATACTCTAAAGGGAATATTTGAATTTAAATAATTCAAATAAAGGGATGAAAATGGGGAATTAATTAATTAAATTAATTAATTAAGATATTTAATTAATTAAATGTCTAGAGGTAAATAAATTTGACTAAATTAATTATCCAAATTTAAGTATACAAAAACAACAGTTGTCATCCCAGATCTCAAGCGGTCAAGCTCCTTCTAGAGGATCAAGCTCTAATACTGATTGTTAGCAACCACAATGCAGGAAAACTAAGAGGGGGGGTGAATCAGTTTTCACCAAACTTAAACAAATTAACCTCAACTTCAGATCTGATCAATAACAAAAATAGAAAAGATAAATACCACATCAACAACACGCATAACACATGGATTTTTGACGTGGAAAACCCAGTCATGGGAAAAACCACAGTGGGAACCTACCCACAATATAATGATATTATGTAGTAATATGTGTAAATATTAGAATGGGGAATGCACATGCATTTAGGCACACTTCTTAGATCTCACTTCTCAAAAACAACAAAGGGGAACAACCCTGGGAAGGCTCACTACCTTACAAAGATTAGACAACAATCCATATTACATGAACTAAAATAATAGCATCTCCAAATGCCTAATTATAGTTTCGGTTAAGCACACTATCTACACAACAACATTTCTCTACTCTTCTCTACTATCAAAAGATAAATTTTCTTGTTCGAACATGCAATAATATCATAGATCATAGATACAACCGTAGACATACATCTTACATGATTACAACTCTTATTTTATACAAATCGTCAACCTTAACCTTAAGGTTGGCTCAACACATAAGACTTAATTACCATCACGCGATATATAAATCCATATGTGGACCAATACAATGTTGACAAGGACATAGCATGGACCCAAATTAAATCCTTGAACATGTAACACCACCGAATATCTCGCCAAGATCATCCTCAACATGCAAGAACCATCGGGTTGGCCAAAAAGGTTGCATAACACACATAATACCATCGGACCAATAAAATATTCAATAATGCACACCACGATCAATGCAGACAACCAAAACACATAGAACACGATCAGAGAACATCAACAAGCAATGTGAGTTCCATCGCAATAACCACAAGAACTCGGATAATAAAAATCATCATCATTTCATCACCGGAGCTTAAGAACACCACACACAAAATGAAAGATACACTTGTGAAGTTCCAAATCATCAACCATCCAAATGAAGGACACACATGAATGTCCCAAACATTCTCCAAAATCCATACAACATAATGAATCAATTCTGAAGTAATATAATCTAGAAATCACAACTTTGCAATACAAAACCAACAGAAAAACCAATAATCACATCGGATCACATAACTTGATCAAATAACCTTTCGAAATATTGAAACTCATACTAAATCAACTAGAGATAAGTATCTCAAAACTCATTAATCTGCATTAGCACATATGCAACCAAACTAACTCAACTTCTCTGCAACATACCAATTCTCAGTAACACGGTAATATACTAGCATCAATGACAACAACACATTCCAAAAACTCTAATATCCAATAATGGTAAGTAAAATATTGTAGTGTCATAAAATTGCGACCCTAGCAATTTTTGATTGCATTAGGGTCCTCACGCATGCAAACTCAAATCCTCTAGCCTGATAAGAGACTAGAGAGTGCTTGGGTTGCATAAAAAGCTTCTTCCTTGGCCTCTTCATCACATTTTTTGCACTCTGCTCTATGGACAGGGGTGGGATAGGGACATGGTGCCCCTGTCCTTGCCTTATTTTGGGGTAAGACCTTTCTAGAGAATGCATTGTAGGTTGTGCAATGAGCAGGAAATCTCCCTGATGTTGACCCATGACAAAATTAAAATCCACCAACATGTATTTAAGGGGCATTCCTCCTCTCATTTGCACAAGTTGGATAAGTTGAAGTTAGATAAGATTGGAGTATACACAAGCGATCGAGCATTCAAGAGCATTCAAGCATTCTTTTCTAGCATTGAGTATTCTCAAGTCTCCCTTCAAGGCTAGGTGTTGTAATCAAGTCAAGGATTCAACCATTGAAGAGGAGATTGATTTCAACATTTAATTCTATACACGCATTTCTATCAACATTATTGTACTACAACCTCCCTTGAGGTGATTTACAATTCAATCTTTCATTTACATCTACTTGCAAGTACTTTCTTTCATTACTTGGTTAATTCCAAATGGGGTTTAACCTAAAGGCAAACCCCCAATCCCAACACATTTCCCTCTCTTTTTTGTTTATAGGTTGTAGTTGCGCAGCTGTACTTTTGGATCCGGGCTTCATTTGCAGAGGCGAAAAACCCCTTTTCATTTCACAGATTTTTTGGAGGATCATGTACATTCTTGCCATGATCCACACAACTTTTCTATTAGTATTAACCGGTGACTAAGAGGAGGGGTGAATTAGTCAAAAAAATTTATTCATAATTCAAACATTCAAACTGACTGATCTGCAACTGTCCTTCCAAATTAACTTAAACATTGCATAAATCATGAAATTAGAGAACATCAAATAAAAGAGATTCGCATGCACACATAAGCATCACATAACACTAGCAATTATATGTGGAAACCCTCAGTTAGAGGGAGAAAACCATAGTGGGGATAACCCACAATCTCTTTTGCTGCAGTGAAAAAGAGTGCCCTGTTAAGAGCTTACAATCTATTTTTTCTGAGAACATTACCTTGTTAGAAGTGACTAGTATCTGGTTAAGAATACCTTAGAACCTGCTAAAGCTCACCTTGCTAGAGGATTTTACAACTTTATATCTGAAGTGACTCAGTTAAGAGATTTTACATAAAGAACCAGCTAAGGTTCACCCTGTTAAGGGATTTACAATGTTGCAATTGTCAGACGACAACAAAGATGTTCGATCTATCTGATGACACTATCTCTATCTCATAGATCCACTTAGCATACTTTGTTCTTCTGATCGGTGTCGACTTCACCGATTCATACTTCTATCTGTTGCACTCTATTCTGCTTCCTTGTTTACACTCACACTGATCTTTTTCACATTAACAACAACAACAATTGGAATTAATGATGTGAATATATTAGCCTTTAGTTCTGGTGCCAAATTTTCCTCTAAAAATCAGATTCAAAATTTTGTTATCGTGCCTCAAATTACTCTCCAAAAATCATTCCGGGAATAGCGATCAAGATAGTCAGTCATGGCAATAAGCTCACCAGTTGAAAAGGGAAGACTGTTGGTTCAACTAGATGTTAACTAGATGTTTCCAAGTCTATCAGTTGAGACTCACATTATGTTGGTTGTCACCTATGTATCAGTCTAATTCGGCCTAACCGGTTACCTCCTGTAAACCGATCTATTTTCTATTTAGCCGATTGATCTCATATGTACCGATCTATCCACTGCTTAGCTGGTTGACCTCCTATGTGTCATTCTACTCACTTCTTAGCCGGTTAACCCCTGTATACCGATCTACTCTCTTCTTGGTTAGTTAACCCCTATATACCGGTCTACTCACTACTGACAAGAATAAGAACTCTTGTTTTTTACCGGTTACCCTTTAGTCCTTTACCGATGGACTGTGATGACTTAGAAGATGATTTTTCCAACAATGACAACCATTTCATTCACTACTCATATAAAATGAATCATAATTCCAACAAAACTCCCCCTTTGGCATTGGTGGCAAACACTACAAAAATGTGTCGGTTCTAACCCCTGTTTCTGACCCTTGTAACCCTGTTTCATCTACCTCATAATATAAACTATACAAAATCTCCCTTTTTACATCAATGGTAAAGAATATACAAAAGGATTAATGAAAGTAAAGAAAAAATTTCTTTGAAATTTTCTTGAGTTGCTTGTAGAGAGGATTCCCATGAAGGCTTCACCCATTTCATGGTGTTGAAGTGTCCATGCAAAACTGTAGTAAAATCCTCCATATCATCGACTATCTTACAGTCAAGTGCACTTATGAGGCATTCTACTTCTTTAACATTCCTTTGCATGAAATCAATAATCGGTGCTAGGTAGCACTGTATCTCTAACAATCTAAGAGCTCGTTTGTCCTCCTCTTCTTCTTTCAACTTTTTGATTTCATGATTTAGTTGTTTGACCTTTCCACTAAAGGTCATTGTTGAGCTTGTAAGATGATCAAAAGAACCTATCAAATCTTGGATTTCCCTTTGAGTCTAAGGTCTTTTATCTTCAAGATCTTTGATTAAATCAGTGAAACTTGAGGATTTAACCAATAATCGGCCAACTTCCTATAATATAGTTTTGACCTCTTCAATACAGTTGGAGAGAACAAATTTTCCAACTAATATTTGTTCCATTAGTTTTTCTCCTCTCCTTGTTTTATATTGTCTTACTACAACCTTCTCCAGATCGGTTGCCTTTGAACTAATTGCAGTTACAAGAGTCCCCAACTGATCAATGATGGGTGCATTGTCATCAACAACAATGTCAGGAATTAGGTCAGATGGAATTGTCTTAGCAAAATTGAGAATTATTGCCTTCTTTTTCTTTGCTCTTAGTTCTGCCTTTTCACCTTGAATTCTCATTTTTTTAGAAACTTTCATCAATTGTTTGGGGGTCATCTTTCTTTATATCAATGATAGATTTTTCCTCTTCTTCCTCCTCTGTTTCATCTTCCTTTTCTACAACCTCAACCTCAGAACTGGCTGCAGTGGTGAGTTTTAATTTCTTCTTTTCACTCTCATTTTCTAAGTCTACTTTCGTCTTTTTTTATTGAAGCTTAATTAAAAAATTACATAGAGGTTGTATATATAAAGAATTTGCAGTCTAGAAGAATAAATAATAACTGCAGTTCTAAATATATTCCTAGCTTTGCATGGAAAGATACTAAGGCTCTCAAACTAAAAAAAGCAAACTACTCCCTAAATTAAGAATACAATAAGTGCATGCCCAACATGCTTTATTTACTAAAAACAAACTCATGCAAAAAGCAAAACTAAAAATAGTCCTAAGGATTCATGCATGCTGGAGTACATGCTTTATTTGCATGAATAAACAAAAAAAAACTATTAACTAAAAATAGCTTATGCATGGTGATGAATGGATAGCTTCATGTCCAAACTGGAGTTGCATGGAGCTGCATGCTAGAGCAGCATCACTTATCAACATACTCCCCCTTGATGCTGAGAGGGCTGACAATCTTATCTTGTAGTGCTATAAACTGAGCTTTCGCAACCGCTTTGGTGAATATATTTGCTAGCTGATCCTGGGTGTTGATGTGCTTCAATTCGACATCCTTCTTTTGCACCAAATCTCATATGAAGTGATATTTCAAATCAAAATGCTTAGTTCTACTGTGATGAACTAGATTCTTAGCTAACTTGATGGCACTCACATTGTCACAATAAATTACTGTAGGCTGAATTTGTTTTTCTCCAATTTCTTCCAAAACTTTTTTGAGCCAAAGAGCTTGTGTACCTGCTGAGGTAATTGCAACATACTCTGCTTCTGTAGATGAGAGGGCAACAATAATTTTCTTTTTTGAGCTCTAGGTAATTAAACCAGAACCAAAAGAAAAACAATTTCTAGATGTAGATTTACGGTCATCCATACTACCTCCCCAATCTGAATCACTAAAACCTGCTAGATTGAACTTTTCAGAAGGGTAGTAATGAATACCAAACCTTAAATTCCCTTTCACATACCTCAAAATCCTCTTGGCTACCTTCATATGTATTTCAGATGGATTTGTCATATACCTTGAAACAAGTGAAACTGAATAGGTAATATTAGGCCTCGTGTGGATTAGAAACATCAAGCTCCCCACAATACTTCTATAAGTTGTCTCATCAACTAAATCAACACCATCATCTCTACATAACAAATCTCCATGAGCACTTGGAGTGGAGGCAGGGTTACAATCAGTCATATTAAGTTTCTTCAACATATCCTGTACATACTTTGTTTGACAAATGAAAATCTCATCCTTACTTTGATAAACCTCCATTCCTAGAAAATATTTCATTAGACCAAGATCTTTCATCTCAAATTCTTTCATCATAGCAGCTTTGAATTCATCTTTCATCTTAGAACTACTACCCATATACAAAAGATCATCAACATACAAACTTATGATGAGAATATCAGTACCTTCTTGTTTGTAGTAAAGGGTAGGATCACTCTTACTTCTCTGGAAGCCATTCTCCTGAAAATATCCATCAATCCTGGCATACCACGCTCTTGGTGCTTGCTTGAGGCCATACAAAGCCTTCTTCAACTTGTAGACATAATTATCTTTTCCTTCCACTTCAAAACCTTGTGGCTGCTCCACATATACTTCCTCTTCTAAGTACCCATTCAAGAAGGCACTTTTCACGTCCATATGATGTATGCTCCACTTCTTCTGAGCTGCTAATGAAATCAGCATTCGTATGGTCTCTTGTCTTGCTACTGGTGCAAATGTCTCTTCATAGTCAATTCCATATTTCTGTGTGAAGCCTTTAGCAACTAATCTTGCCTTGTGTCTTTCAACACTCCCATCACTATTGAATTTGGTCTTGTAGACCCATTTGGTGCCAATCCTTTTTTTGTCATGTGGAAGTTCTGTTAACTCCCAAGTGTCATTCTTGTGAATGGAATCCATCTCTTCTTCCATGGCTTTCACCCAAACCTCATTAGTACATGCATCTTCAAAACATGATGGTTCAAAATCAGCCTTGGCTAATAAAGCAAAATTCATTGTTTCACCTACTGGGTTTTCTTCATGTACTTGATTTCTGTAGTACCCCTACCCTAATCAATTTCTAATCTCGATTTAATCTTCGTTAGTTTATTTTAATATAATGATTATAGTCAGATGTTTGATTCAATGCATAGCTGTTGATGTGATTTTCACACTAGTTGTATGCAAGTTGTTTAGTGTTCCTTTTTCATGGTATTAATATCGGACTAACGCTTTCATTAAGTTTATATATGTATGCATGTATGACTCTTGGTTGCAGGAGATTTCAGGTACAATGCCGCATGAGTGCGAGGTTCGTCTTCACCTGGATTTACAGGTTTGAGTGTACCTCTTTAATCCTTAGAGTCGGATTAGTTGGTCGTAGGACCCTAGTTGACCTTAGTCGTGCTCAAGTGAGCATCGTCAGTCGTCGTCAGTATTCCTTTTTTGTTTGGGTTTGCGAGTCGTCTGTCTGGTTGACTTTCTTGGTTTGCGTGCTTGGTGTGTATGGTTAAATTGATTAATTAGTCCTTAGTAGTTAATTTGATTAAATATGTGTTTGTGCATTAAAGATTAATGGACTAAATTAATTGGGATATCGTTATGTGATTATCGTTGATATTGGATTGCTCGTTTTAAATTGGGAGTAAGTTCAATTATATGGTTGATTTTGAATATTAAATGCATTTTGTATATGCTGTTGAAAAAGAAAGATTTAAATTTAATTGCAATAGAATTAATTTAATCTTTTGGCATTTTTGAATTAGAAAGGTTAAATTGAATTAAATGAGGAAATCAATTTGGAATTGAAAAACAATTTAATTTGTTGATATAGTTGGAAAAGAATTATTTTTGAGAATTATTTTTAAATAAAAAAAATTTAATTACAAAAATGGAATTTTGGTCAACTCTTCCTTATAACCTAAATTCTTGGAAAATTTTATGATGGATGTTTTTGGAAAAATGTTGGGGGAAAAATATTTTTTGGGGATGAAATTTGGGGGTTTTGGGAGGAAGGAGTTCTTCTGGATCTGGCAGGTGGGCTCTCCTTCAGCTCTTCCAGGAATGCGTATGAAGGTAGGAATTACCTTAACTGTTCTTCCTTGTTGCCATGGAAATAGTCTGTTGTTGAATGAAAATGCTTGTTGCTAAAAATCCAATCTTCTTAAATTGATTATAGATTTAATTTTGGATTTGTGGGTTTAAAAACTATGCATGGCTGGTGTTCTTGTAAAATAGTTGAATCATTGTGTTTAAAAAAAAAAAATGGTTCTTTTTGCCATGTCTGGTTTTTTTTTAAAATAAAAATAAATTTATTGGAGTTTTGATGTTCCTCAATCTATTTTGGGTGTTGAAACCCATTTGTGTTTGAAGAAATGAATACCCATCAAAAATAAGATGATACCAAAGCATATTTCTTCTTTTAAACCTGAGATTATACTAAATCAAAATTTATAAACAATTTAGTGTGGCATTTTTTTTAGTTTCGAACCGTGCAAATCAAAATAAATTTTTGGTTGGGGTTCAGAGGGCGGGGAGCGGAGCTCAACCCGCCTCCTCCTCCCCTCCCCTGCGCTTGCTTCCCGCTCGCGATGATCCTAGGCGTACTGTGGTGGTCGCAGGGGCCGTGGCGGCCGCAAGGCACCGCGGAACCTGTGTCCCCCGCCAGTGGCGCCGCCCGCGAGGGTTCCCTGCGGCTAGGGTTTGGGCACCCAAATCCTCCGCGTTGGGAGGTGGGCCCGGCCTTCGTCGCCCCCTTTTAAAATATGGTTTTTTTTTTGGTTAGTATTTAAAAAAATGTTTTTTTTTATGTATTTTTTTTGTTATTAAAAAAAAATGCATATAATATTTTAATATTATTTAATAAGACAATTTAATTTTATTTAATGATAATGTTTTAATGTTAAATGTTATTCATTAAATTATTAATTAATGTATATAATTAATTAATGAGTAATTAATATATATGTTAATTGGTTAAATTGCATTTTGATGTAGTTGCAAGGATCCATTTAGGCATTTGCAAATTGAAAGGAAGGATAAAATCAAATGTTTATTAGTTGTTAATTCTTGGAAATTAACCCCTATGTTAATAGTTTTTTTTTGTGGAAGTAAAATATTATGTCAATTTGGAAAATGGTTACCTATTTTGTTTTAGCTCCCTTCTAAGGGTATATTTCTTTTTTTTGAAAATATATACTTATTCGAAGGAGTGAGATTGAGTGATTTTATTTCAAGAGGGTATCAATGATGTTTTAATTGGAGATTAAATATCTTATTTAATTGGTTAACGGTTGTCTGATTTTATTCATGTGAAATTTGTTTGAGAACTCATTATGGCTTATATGTCTGTTCAATGCTTTGAACCTTAGAGAGTTAGAAAACCAAGAACAACCTGTATCTAAATGAAGTAGATAACTGCAATCTATTATAGATCATGTAGAAAACTTGATCGACTTTTAATGTTTAGATCAGTTCGGAAATGATTGTATCTGCTGAATATTACCTATGCGAGTTTAATTTCTGTATTAGCTTTTGCTTATGTAATGGCAAGTCGTGCTTGTTTGATAGGTCCCTGTCGCATGGATTGATTTGGGGTACCTATTTCAGTCCTCGGTTCCGAGTTGACTGTTGTTTTGTGGTAGTGTCATATTTGGTCATATCCTTTGTGTGGGGGTCGAATGATGAGTCATGTTTGACCAGATGGTAGTTTTCCCTTCTTGAACTCCATTCGTCTGACCATGTGTATTCCTTGGTTTTTGAGTTCGTCTTAGTATAGTCTAGTGTCGTATGGGAAAGTGGCTTTCGATTGGGGGCCGCGCCCAAAGTGGCTGCTGGGTAACCCATCGAAAGTGAGTCTAATAAGTGATAACCTATCAGTAGATTAGGATGTAATCTCTAAGTAAGATAATGTGCCTCACACATGGGACGAGTGCTAACATAGACCCGATGTGTTGTGAGAAGGCCTGAAATGGCAAACCATCATCCTTGTCTTCACGAGAGGATGTGTGGGTCCACATGGGGCTTGGATGGGCCGGAGGCTCGGATTAGGTTGCCAGGGTAACCCAGTGTATGGGGCCGGGACCTATGAAGACTTGCCATGGTAACCATACCAGGTTGTGTGATGACACTTGTCCCTACTTTCGCTAGTACATTGTTGTTTGTCCTGTTAGGAGTACCTTTGTGGGTCGTCCTTTTGTTTATGCCCTTGTGAGTACTTGGTTTCATGTTAGACCTTGGGTGGTGATGGCTCAGTTTTGTGGATGCTCTCCTGGACCTTTGTTTTAGCTTTGATTATGGTCAGCTAGATCCTTTTCTTTTCAGGGATCGTTTGTGTATTAATTGACCGATGTGATCGTTTGAATATTGTTTATATTTCGCCTTGATGGCAGGATTGTAAATGGTGTAACCTCTTGTATTCTTAACTTTATTAATTATCAGAGGGGTCTTGCAGTTGAGCAGACCCGGAGATGTAGCCCTTTAGGGGTGAACTCCGAGATCATTATGGTGTTATATGATGTTATTCTCTTATGTTTCCTTTATTTAGCTTTATCATGTATGATTAGCTTATGTTAGAATGGATAAGTGGATAAATGGAATTAACTTTAAATGCTTATATGCAATCTTTCTTGAATGCCATTTTGATAGAATGCATAAGTGGTTTAGATGAGATTTATCATAGATGCATGTATGCAATCATCTTTTAAATTGCAATAGATTGGAATATGAAAGAATGTAACTTAGAGTAATGGAATATATTCAGTTGTTGTTAAGGAAATTAAGTATGCTTGAAAAGATCTCATAAGTTTATGATGAAATTCTAGTGTGTTAGAATATTAGATGTATGGCTTGTATTTTATGAAAAGCTTGAATGAAGGTTATGAATAGATCTTAATGGATGAATCTTTGCTTGTGATTTTTATTTCCATCTTTTGAAAGAAATTATCCTGATTAAGAATTATCTCGTTATTAAGATGATCAGCTTATTGGATTAATTGTGTGAGTTAAGTGAATTGTGAAATTTAAGTAATCTCGTTGGGAAACTCTTTAGGTGTTAGTTGATGTCTTCCGCTATGTAATCTGAATCTTTGATATCTTGTTGTATCTTATGTGGTGTAACTTTTTAAAAAAAAAATTATTGCACTCTTTTCTTGTGTTTTGGCTTATCCCTTCGGGGTTTCCTAGCGGGGCATTACATTTGGTATCAGAGGCCATGTTGCAAACACTGGGATCTCTGGTGTCGCGTGTGCCCTCTATTGGTGTGAGGTGTATCAACCTTATGTGTATGCTTGTCCTCCTTTTGCATGTGAGTGATTGAACAAACCTTAACTGGTGTGTAGCATGTGTGTGTTCACACCTTGTTTTCACCTTCTTGATGTTGGTGTTTGAGTGTTTTTATGTGCTTTGTGTGCTTATTGATGTCTTGGTCTACGATTACTCATATTTTGAAAGAGAGTCGTATGTACCTTTCTTTTTTAGTGTTGTACTCTATAGACTAATCCATTTGGGTTGGTCAGTGCTTGTCTTGAATCTGAAAGTGCGAATTGTGTTTGTTTAAGATTATGATCTAGCTTAGTGTTGTCCACTTGAAGGACTAGTATGGCAAATATTGAATGCTTATTTTGTAGAAAATTGAATGATTATCACCATTCCTCTCTCTCTCTCTCTCTAGAAATTAAAATGATTAGGATATGTGTAATTATCTTTGATTCGAGTTTTCTTGTTTGCGAGAGAGAAAAGGGTGTGACTTCTTGAACCCTTGTGTGAACCCTATGATACTTATGTGTTTAGATAATAAAAGGGCTTTGGGTTTAAAAATTTATTTTGGTTATTGGGAGAAAACTGTATGTGTACGTTTAAAGAATTCTCCATGTGTATTTTGTAGGAGTAGCATAATTAAATTTTATCTTAAGTAATGTGCATTAATATGCGGATAGTTGTTATGTGAAACTGCTTTGTTTGTAAAAGAAGTATTAAAAGGAGCATGTTATTGTAGCTTCGAGAGAGTATATTAATGTGTTCCACGAAAGATTGTTTTATGTGTTTCATTAAACCAGTTTGATTGAAGATTTATTTTAGCAAATGCTCCATTGAACTTGCTTTTGGGTATATGTAATTACCTTAATGTGTTTAGAATGTGCGAATGAAAAGCTTGTTTGATGTGTATGCATTAATATGTTTTATTTGGGTGATAGCTCCTTGCTTACCTTTTTATCGTAATTTGATTTTAAATGATAGGTTGCAAAATTATGACATGTGTCTGTATTGTATTAGCAATAAGTGAGTGTTTTCAAGAGGTCTGGTATTATCGAAAAGATTGCTTGTTTTGATCTCTGTTGGCTAGAAAACTAGAACATTCTGTTGCAACCATAATTATTGGAAGTGTTTTGTTAGGCTGATTGTCATCCTTCTAAACGGTAGCAAAATGAAAACCGTGTAATTAAAATGATAGGCTTATAGTGAGAAATTTTATAATGTAGTGTGATCTGTTGATCTTGCGTTTTTGTAGGAAATAGTTTGGTTATCAAACTCTCTTTCCCTTCTCTTTGCCTAATCATAATATTTTTAGAAATGGTATTAAAGAATGCATTGATTTAAATAGAATGTTTGTAAAACATGTGAAATTGTACTATTGCATTTTGGCTTCATAGTGATAGATGAAAGTCCTCTTTGGGAAAAGAATTTGCTTAGCTAGTAATTTAGTTACGGATGCTTAGTGAAATTTGAGAAAGATATAGGAATGATGTTATTTCCTTATGTAATTGTGAATTGTTAATAATTTCAGTACTTGTATCTAGAGTAAACTTGATTCAGTTATTTATATAGAAAGCATAATTAAAATCTTCCTTGTATAGATGTTAGCGTACTGAAAAGTACTCCTCGTAAATGTGACTAAACCAGTACTGGTGTAATTGTGTGTATTGTAAGAAACCAGTGCTTATTATATGTACCCATGGATTGGTGAAGTAATCAACCATGGAGGATATGTTGCTTATGAGTATGGGAAACCATATTTTTTATGTGATGTTGCTTATTTGTTTCCCTACTGAGTACCAAACCTCGGGTTGTGGGTAACTCAGTATGTTAAGGGGTAGTATTCGAAGTAACCGTTCCTTGAATAGTATGGATTGGCGTATGAGTAATGTCGGCATGAAGCGACTTTAGCTTCTCTACTTCGAGGAATGATATAGTTGTACTATTAAACTATATCAAAGGTGTACACAATACTTTCCCTTTTGATGAATCTATTTATAGGTTTATATGTGACAGCCTATTCCTCTCCTTTATTTGAGCATATGGATGGTGGTTCTTGTGTATAGTGATGGTGTAATTTGGAGGATCCTTTGCCTTGTCTTCATGAAAGGTAGGTTTATTCACATGTGCTGCTAGTTAGTATGTGTTGGTGGGCATGTGGGTGGACCCTAGTCATGTATACCTCTGACTTACGACGAGTATCCTTCTAGATACATCGCTATACGGGATGTGACCTGCACGTGCTTTTTTCGTGAGGTACACTACCATGCGGGATACGCCCATTGCGTGTTTTCTCCACTTGGGGTATTGCCATGCTGCATGATGACGTGATGCGGGGTGATGTCGAGGTGCACACCGCCATGCCATGTGGGTAGTGTGACTATGTCGCACCACATGATGAGCTACTACAATAGCTAGTCAGTTGTTCCTTCCTTCCTCGTTGGTGGCTAGATGCTAGTCACACAGTGATGTTATGTGCAGTTGTGATATTCTTTATATTTCTTTGGGGATCAACATTTATTTTACTTTGACTTTGAAGGTTTAGCCACGATCTTGTGATCTTTTGCACTTTTGATTTGGTGTTGCAATTCCGGATTATTTTCTTGCCTTACTGTTGGAATTGATGATTTATTATCTTTATTCATCTGTACTTTGGTGGCTAAACTAGTTTATCCTTATTGTTTTCGGATGCTAGTCTTCTGTCGAAATGTGAAATTCCTCTCCAAGGACGTATGATACAGAATTGGTAGAGTGTGTGCGAGGAAGTAGATGTAGGGAACCTTGAGGATGGGGGTATGTGTGGCTGTGTTGCAGCTAGGACCCACTACCTACCTATGTGTGGTGACTATCTCTTGGAGGCTAACCACCCTGCTCAACAAGGGATATTCACAAAGATCTTGTATGGAAGGTAGCACCGCTATGGTGTGCCTAGCACCATCGAGCCTTGAGTGAGATATTGGATATTTATGATCTTATTGTTGTTCTGAGATCAGGCATAGAGATGCTGATCATGCATGTTATCTTTGACCGAGCATTAAACATGCTCACATGTGGCCTTTTGTGTTATGCATTCCAGTTATGTGGATGGTTATTATGTGTATCATGGAGTAAATTGTGTTAACTTGTCACTATGTTATGGGACATAGTCTTTGAAAAGGTTTTCTTATGCCTGGCAAGTGTAATCAATTGAGTTATTTTTGTTGCTCTTATTTATTGAAAGTTAATTTGGTTGTTGAAATTGATATTTAAGCTAGTTCTATTCAATAACATGTTATGATAAAGATGTATTGGTAAAGGAAATTGATCTTGATGGCATGTTTTCTTGTCATGTTTGATAGATGATTATGGTAATTGTTGCTTACCTCTTTGTAATGCTTTAATTTGGTGTAATGAAAGGGAGAAAATTCTTGTTTTTCTGCTATGATTGTGGATAATTTCTAGAATGTTATAAGGAATGTATGGATTTAGGTGTATCTTGCCAATGGATAATGGCGTTTGTAAAGGATTTTACAATAATATTTCATTTGATTATGGAAAGATTTCTATGTGCAATTTGATCTTTGTTGGATGAGTTTCAGGGCTGATGCGTACGACATGTTCTCCATCTAGCGTCACGACTTCCAGGAGTAAGTTGGAAACTAGGGGGGGAGAATGTAGAACCCCTGCCCTAATCAATTTCTAATCTCGGTTTAATCTTGGTTAATTTATTTTAATATAATGATTATAGTCAGATGTTTGATTCAATGCATAGCTGTTGATGTGATTTTCACACCAGTTGTATGCAAGTTGTTTAGTGTTCCTTTTTCGTGGTATTAATATCGGACTAACGCTTTCATTAAGTTTATATATGTATGCATGTATAACTCTTGGTTGCAGGAGATTTCAGGTACAACGCCGCATGAGTGCGAGGTTCATCTTCACCTGGATTTACAGGTTTGAGTGTACCTCTTTAATCCTTAGAGTTGGATTAGTTGGTCGTAGGACCCTAGTTGACCTTAGTCGTGCTCAAGTGAGCATCATCAGTCGTCGTCAGTATTCCCTTTTTGTTTGGGTTTGCGAGTCGTCTGTCTGGTTGACTTTCTTGGTTTGCGTGCTTGGTGTGTATGGTTAAATTGATTAATTAGTCCTTAGTAGTTAATTTGATTAAATATGTGTTTGTGCATTAAAGATTTGATGGACTAAATTAATCAGGATATCGTTATGCGATTATCGTTGATATTGGATTGCTCGTTTTAAATTGGGAGTAAGTTCAATTATATGGTTGATTTTGAATATTAAATGCATTTTGTATATGCTGTTGAAAAAGAAAGATTTAAATTTAATTGCAATAGAATTAATTTAATCTTTTGGCATTTTTGAATTAGAAAGGTTAAATTGAATTAAATGAGGAAATCAATTTGGAATTGAAAAACAATTTAATTTGTTGATATAGTTGGAAAAGAATTATTTTTGAGAATTATTTTTAAATAAAAAAATTTAAATTCCAAAAATGGAATTTTGGTCAACTCTTCCTTATAACCTAAATTCTTGGAAAATTTTATGATGGATGTTTTTGGAAAAATGTTGGGGGAAAAATATTTTTTTGGGATGAAATTTGGGGGTTTTGGGAGGAAGGAGTTCTTCTGGATCTGGCAGGTGGGCTCTCCTTCAGCTCTTCCAGGAATGCGTATGAAGGTAGGAATTACCTTAACTATTCTTCCTTGTTGCCATGGAAATAGTCTGTTGTTGAATGAAAATGCTTGTTGCTAAAAATCCAATCTTCTTAAATTGATTATAGATTTAATTTTGGATTTGTGGGTTTAAAAACTATGCATGACTGGTGTTCTTGCAAAATAGTTGAATCATTGTGTTTAAAAAAAAAAAATGGTTCTTTTTGCCATGTCTGGTTTTTTTAAAAAATAAAAATAAATTTATTGGAGTTTTGATGTTCCTCAATCTATTTTGGGTGTTGAAACCCATTTGTGTTTGAAGAAATGAATACCCATCAAAAATAAGATGATACCAAAGCATATTTCTTCTTTTAAACCTGAGATTATACTAAATCAAAATTTATAAACAATTTAGTGTGGCATTTTTTTTTAGTTTCGAACCGTGCAAATAAAAATAAATTTTTGGTTGGGGTTCGGAGGGCGGGTAGCGGAGCTCCACCCGCCTCCTCCTCCCCTCCCCCGTGCTTGCTTCCCGCTCGCAATGATCACAGGCGTACTACGGTGGCCGCAGGCGCCGCGGTGGCCGCAAGGCACCGCGGAACCTGCGTCCCCCGCCAGTGGTGCCACCCACGAGGGTTCCCTACGGCTAGGGTTTGGGCACCCAAATCCTCCGCGTTGGGAGGTGGGCCCAGCCTTCACCGCCCCCTTTTAAAATATGGTTTTTTTTTTTTGTTAGTATTTAAAAAAATGTTTTTTTTTATGTATTTTTTTTTGTTATTAAAAAAAAAATGCATATAATATTTTAATATTATTTAATAAGACAATTTAATTTTATTTAATGATAATGTTTTAATGTTAAATGTTATTCATTAAATTATGAATTAATGTATATAATTAATTAATGAGTAATTAATATATATGTTAATTGGTTAAATTGCATTTTGATGTAGTTGCAAGGATCCATTTAGGCATTTGCAAATTGAAAGGAAGGATAAAATCAAATGTTTATTAGTTGTTAATTCTTGGAAATTAACCCCTATGTTAATAGTTTTTTTTTGTGGAAGTAAAATATTATGTCAATTTGGAAAATGTTTACCTATTTTGTTTTAGCTCCCTTCTAAGGGTATATTTCTTTTTTTTGAAAATATATACTTATTCGAAGGAGTGAGATTGAGTGATTTTATTTCAAGAGGGTATCAATGATGTTTTAATTGGAGATTAAATATCTTATTTAATTGGTTAACAGTTGTCTGATTTTATTCATGTGAAATTTGTTTAAGAACTCATTATGGCTTATATGTCTGTTCGATGCTTTGAACCTTAGAGAGTTAGAAAACCAAGAACAACCTGTATCTAAATGAAGTAGATAACTGCAATCTATTATAGATCATGTAGAAAACTTGATTGAATTTTAATGTTTAGATCAGTTCGGAAATGATTGTATCTGCTGAATATTACCTATGCGAGTTTAATTTCTGTATTCACTTTTGCTTATGTAATGGCAAGTCGTGCTTGTTTGATAGGTCCCTGTCGCATGGATTGATTTGGGGTACCTGTTTTAGTCCTCGGTTCCGAGTTGACTATTGTTTTGTGGTAGTGTCATATTTGGTCATATCCTTTGTGTGGGGGTCGAATGATGAGTCATGTTTGACCAGATGGTAGTTTTCCCCTCTTGAACTCCATTCGTCTGACCATGTGTATTCCTTGGTTTTTGAGTTCGTCTTAGTATAGTCTAGTGTCGTATGGGAAAGTGGCTTTCAATTGGGGGCCACACCCAAAGTGGTTGCTGGGTAACCCATCGAAAGTGAGTCTAATAAGTGATAACCTATCAGTAGATTAGGATGTAATCTCTAAGTAAGATAATGTGCCTCACACATGGGACGAGTGCTAACATAGACCCGACATGTTGTGAGAAGGCCTGAAATGGCAAACCATCATCCTTGTCTTCACGAGAGGATGTGTGGGTCCACATGGGGCTTGGATGGGCCGGAGGCTCAGATTAGGTTGCTAGGGTAACCCAATGTATGGGGTCGGGACCTATGAAGACTTGCCATGGTAACCATACCAGGTTGTGTGATGACACTTGTCCCTACGTTCGCTAGTACGTTGTTGTTTGTCCTGTTAGGAGTACATTTGTGGGTCGTCCTTTTGTTTATGCCCTTGTGAGTACTTGGTTTCATGTTAGACCTTGGGTGGTGATGGATCAGTTTTGTGGATGCTCTCCTGGACCTTTGTTTTAGCTTTGATTATGTTCAGCTAGATCCTTTTCTTTTCAGGGATCGTTTGTTTATTAATTGACCGATGTGGTCGTTTGAATATTGTTTATATTTCGCCTTGAGGATTGTAAATGGTGTAACCTCTTGTATTCTTAACTTTATTAATTATCAGAGGGGTCTTGCAGTTGAGCAGACCCGGAGATGTAGCCCTTTAGGGGTGAACTCCGAGATCATTATGGTGTTATGTGATGTTATTCTCTTATGTTTCCTTTATTCAGCTTTATCATGTATGATTAGCTTATGTTAGAATGGACAAGTGGATAAATGGAATTAACTTTAAATGCTTATATGCAGTCTTTCTTGAATGCCATTTTGATCGAATGCATAAGTGGTTTAGATGAGATTTATCGTAGATGCATGTATGCAATCATCTTTTAAAATGCAATAGATTAGAATATGAAAGAATGTAACTTAGAGTAATGGAATATATTCAGTTGTTGTTAAGGAAATTAGGTATGCTTGAAAAGATCTCATAAGTTTATGATGAAATTCTAGTGTGTTAGAATATTAGATGTATGGCTTGTATTTTTATGAAAAGCTTGAATGAAGGTTATGAATAGATCTTAATGGATGAATCTTTGCTTGTGATTTTTATTTCCATCTTTTGAAATAAATTATCTTGATTAAGAATTATCTCGTTATTAAGATGATCAGCTTATTGGATTAATTGTGTGAGTTAAGTGAATTGTGAAATTTAAGTAATCTCGTTGGGAAACTCTTTAGGTGTTAGTTGATGTCTTCCGCTATGTAATCTGAATCTTTGATATCTTGTTATATCTTATGTGGTGTAACTTTAAAAACAAAAAATTATTGCACTCTATTCTTGTGTTTTGGCTTATCCCTTCAGGGTTTCCTGGCGGGGCATTACAATTTCCACTCCTCTGGTAGATATCACTCAATCTCCTTACTTTCCTTGTAGAACTTGGAGAAGAAGATGGACTTGAACTTGGTACTAAAGAACTTATGAAGGGTTGCTTGGTGGAGTTAAGCCACTGGATATAGAAACATTAGTTGGCTGCTCATGATCAATATCAGCAATTATATCATCATTCAAAATAGATTTTGGCTTCTCAACATGGCCTTTTTTATGACCATAAACTCCCCCTTCATCAAAAATCACATCTCTTGAGACAATAAGCTTGTTAGTGAGGGGATTATACAATCTATAAGCCTTGCTTTTCTCACTATACCCAATAAAAATACCTGACTCACTCTTTGCATCTAACTTTTGTCTTTTCTGATCCGGTACATGCACATAAGCCAAACAACCAAAAACTTTGAAATGATTAACATTAGGCCTTTTACCATACCAAGCTTCATAAGGAGTCATCTTTTCTAGTGTACTGGTGGGGCTACGGTTGAGGATGTACACCGCTGTAGCAACTCCATCTCCCCAATAAGAATTGCTCAATCCCTTGGTTTGTAACATGCACCTTGCCATTTCAACCATAGTACGATTCTTCCTTTCAGCTACTCCATTTTTTTGAGGTGTGTATGCAGTAGTAAGTTGCCTCTTGATGCCATTAAAATCACAATAATTTTGGAAAGCCTTTGAGCAAAATTCTCCTCCACAATCAGTCCTTAAACATTTGATCTTGCACGCTTTCTCATTTTCCATAAGGGCTTTAAACTTCTTGAATGTATCCAAGGCTTCATCTTTGGCCTTCAAAAAATATGCCCAACAATTTCATGAGTAATCATCAATAAAAGTGATGAAATATGATGACTTACCCAAACTCTTAGTCTGCATAGGACCACATATATCTGAATGAACAAGCTGAAGTGGGTGATGAGCCCTCCATGCATTGCCCTTTGGAAACTTTTCTCTTGCATGCTTTCCTTTAGCACAACCTTCACAAACCTCCTTGTGTTCCTCAACCTTGGGCAAACCAGAAACTAATGCATATGAGGTTAGAAACTTCAAACTATGAAAATTTAAATGGCCATACCTTAGATGCCATAACCAACTTGAATCCTCATAAGCCATATTTGCCAAACTGTTGTTATGTTCACCAAACCTCAAGGGGAACATCCTATTTCTTGTCATAGCAACAACAGTGATCACCCTATTATCCTTATTCTTATCATAGATAGTACAAGTCTTATTCTCAAAGACTACTTTATAATTTTTCTCACATAGCTGCCCAAAACTTAACAAATTGTGCTTCAATTATGGAGTATAATAAATATCATGAATACTCTTTATACTGTCTTTTGTTTGGACCTCCATAGCTCCTTTGGCAGCAACCTCCAAGGATTTATCATCACCAAGCTAGATCTTGGATTTGAAACCTCCATCCTTTGTTGAGAACAACTTCTCATTCCCTATCATATGGTTAGAGCATCCAGAATCTAGGTACCAAACATCTTTACTAGTATTTTCACCCTTGGCATAAGATAAAAATAAGTGATCAGGAGGATTGTCACTACTTTCTTGAGCATAGTTAGCACTTTTACCTTCTTTCAATCTGTATTCTCTTTCAAAGTGGCCATACCTATTACAATGGTAACATTGAACATTTCTCTTATCAAATCTGCCTCTACCTCTTCCTCTGAAACCACCACTTCCTCTTGAGCCACCTCTTCCTCTGCCTCTTGAAGAATTTTAGCTTTGCCCTTTACCTTGGCCTTGATTGATTTTGGCACTACTGCTGCTTGCATCTTCATTTTTTGTGATTAGCAATTTAGAGGAAAATGCTTTCTCTACACCTTCAAAAGAATCTTTCAATCTTTCTTCATGAGGCATCAAGGATCCAACCAGTTGATCAAACTATAGTTTTGTCAAATCCTTGATTTCTTCTATTATTATTGCTACATGATTCCATCTGGGTGTCAAAGATCTCAACACTTTTTTAATCAAAACTTCATTGCTTACAATTTCTCCAAGTGTAGCCATTTTATTGACCACATCTTTGACTCTGACACAATAATCACTTATACTTTCAGCTTCTTGCATCTTCAAATTCTCGAACTCTCGCTTCAATGTCTGAAGCTTGACCACTTTAACTTGATCACTACACTGGTAAGCTTCTTGTAGAGTCTTCCAAGCATCTTTGGCAGTTGTTGCTCCTGATATTCTTGGAAATAAGCTCTTATCAAGAGCTATCTGAATGTGAAACAAAGCTTGAGCATTCTTTTTCCTTGCTTCCTTTCTTGCTGTTCTTTCATTGGCTGTAAGGGCATTCCAATCAGTTGGCTCTTCATAACCTGATTCAATAATCTCCCACAAATCTTTTCCAATCAAAAAGGTCAGCATCTTAATGCACCAATAATCATAATCATTCCCATCAAATTCTGGAACGGGCATATGGTTAGAATTCGACATGATTAACTTTGGCGAAATTCTAACAATAAAACTTTAACCCAAAATAATTTTACTTGCTCTGATACCACTTGTAGAATTTTGAACCTGGCCTATCCTCTCTGAACCAACTGATTAGCAAACAATAACAGTAAAAAGAAGAAAAAATAGTGTCCATCACTATTTTCACTGAAGTTTTGTGAGGTTTATCTTTGTAAGGTACATCTTAAATTGTCACTTCATCTTCATTGGGATGCTTAGTTTGATCATCTCCCTTTACTAGTGTAACATCAGTATCAAGAGTTGATTTGGGTTTAACCAGTTGCTCAACATCCTTTGTCAGATTAGGAATATCTGACACAACTTTTCCTATGATATCCTCAACTGTGAAAACATCAAAACCTTCAGTAGAGTCTTTTTCTTTACCTTTCCCTTTGTCAAGAACAACTGCAAATTGGTCCTCTTTGGTTCCCTTTTCTATTTCATCTTCAACTTCCTTTTGTTGGCTCATGATTATTTTCCACAATGCAACACTCTCTTCATGTACAGCTTCAATTTCTTCTACAGGCACTCTCCTTTTTCTATTCCTTATTTTAAAATATTGAATACATGCTTCAACCACTAGTAAAGCTTGATCAAAGTCTAAATCATGTTGCACTTCCATGAGTGCTTTTATCCTGTGATCTTTCTCAATGGCTAGGGTTATTTTCCATCTATCTTCAATTTGATTCTGCAAATCTAATGGAATTATTCCATATAATTCACTGGGATTTCTACAGAACTTGTGCAAGTTCCAGATAAGTGCTTCTTCAATTTTCCTTTTCTCCCCTTCATTACAGAGGGAATATGTTCTCCCAATGCCAGATAGACCTCCATACTCTTTGATCCCATGGACCAATTCATCAACATTTGGAGCTATATTTCTTCCACTTCTTTTGACCTCTTTTATTTCCACATTTGATTGGGTATCGGTGTTATCACCCTCCTTTTCATCATTTTTGGGCTTCTTTTTAGCCTTTGTGTAAAATTTTCCTTCATTTTTTTTCTTTCTTGCATAAGTTACTCCTACCGGTCTACCTTTACTTGGAGAAGATGCAGGAGTATCTATGTCCTTTTCCTTTGTGTATGTTGTTGGCCTACTAGATGTAGTACCTTTCAGTTTATTATTTGACACTTTCTTCTTTTCTCCTATTGGTTCTTCATCTTTATTTGGTTTGTCCCTTGTTTGTTCACTAGTATCGGTGGAAGTAGTGGCACCAGATGCTTCACCTCCATATTTTTTGTCTAGGGTATCAATCATTTTTCTTACTCTCCTTCATATGATTGGCTCATTAAGTTCCTGATTTATTTTGGAGCTTACCTCCTCATGAATTCCAAATCTCTTTGTTTTCCTGTCTACCGGTTTAGATAGTAACACATTTGCATAAACTTTAACAATGTCTTCCCTGACCTCATATCTCATGGCTGGTACCCAAAAGGTTCTGGGTTGAACTGCTTGAATAATGCAACAATCAGTGTCTACAAGAAAGCAAATGTTGTCCTTGTACTTCTGAACTATACCGGTTGAGATTATTTCTCTTTTGTGCATTCTGATTTGAAATTCCTTAAAATATCCCCACATTGTTTCTCCAAACCTATCTCCTAAATCCCTAATCATTTCACCTATCTGAACCATGATAGGTTTTTCTTCAGACCATACTACATTACCCTTACCAAGAAAGAATTTTTGCACATAGAAAAATATACATACTAGTAATGAGCCATATTTGAATGATTTCTTCTTATCCTTCTTAATTCTCTCCATGTTCACCAGAAATTGACTTCTGATCAGCTTGCAAATATCATATGTTGCATCCTCCTTGATGATTCGATAGGAAGCATGTATAGCACTGCTTTGCACACTGTTCATGTAGCTTGATTGATAGACCCTATAACCCAACACTGCAGAAGCAAACTTTACTTTTGCATCTTCAATGCGAGCAACTATCATTGATCTCGTCACATCAGGATTAAGTTAACCAAGTGACTTCAGTGGATGATATTGTTCTTAGGTTTAGTGCTTCACCGGTTGTGCAAAACCCTGTCACTCTTTGAATCACATCCTTTGTGATCTTGATCAGTTCTTCAGCTTCCATCCATAACAATTGATCATGTACTCTACTTAATACATACCTAACCCAATCAAAATGAAATAGATCGAGAAAATCAATAGCATTTGACAAACCCTTGGTCTTCAGATGCAAATATTCTGCCTTCAACATATCATGATTACAGAACCCTTTAAATTCATTTTGAATGAATGTGTCTCCAAGTTCTTCAAGCTTGCAATGGATGAAGGAGCAAATATATTTGACCAATAACACGCTAGAGGGAAAAAATGATAAGGCACCGGTCATGTCGATCTCTCTACCCTTCATTGGATCTAGCTTGAACTCAGGTTTGTTGGTATTTTGGTATGGTTTTGTCATTGATGTCAACACCTACTAAAACACTAGCACTTTGGAGATCTAGCAGCATTCACCAGCAAGCAAGTAACTATTGCACAGTTACTAGTATCTGGTACACCAGCAAGATATAATGATCACCGACACTTGGAATGGCATGGAAGACACTTGGTTATGTCAAAGACATCATTTGGACATCTTTTCCTGGAGTTTTGTTCATTGGTATATTCATAGTTGCATATTTGTTGTTACCGACAAATAGGTCTAGGGTTACACCGGCAGGTTTATCTTTTCCAGATCAACATGGCACACTATGGAGATGGTTAATTATTGTTGTAAATGCATTAAGCAGACATGTTCAATCGGTTATTGCATCGGATATTATATTGTTTGTAAAATATTTTTATTATAATATCTTGTAGAGCCAACCTACTAAAATTGGTCTTAGGTTATGGTATAAATGTAAGATCTTATTTGTAAGATCAAATGTGGAATGCAAAAAAGGATTGTGTGAAGGTATATGTGAGATTAAGTAGAGCTATACACACAGACATCATTTGAAGGTGAAGCTAGGTTTTTGTGGAAGCATATCAGCATTACACTGGTACTGAATCCAGCATATGAAGATGCTATTTTGTGCAGTACATTCTTATTGGATTTAACCGTCCAACTGTAGTCAGTGTGACTCCCATTTTGTGATTGAGCAGTGAGCTCTAAGCTATTGGCCTTTCTGCATGTGCAAATCCCATTTATGTACACTTACTATCTGTAGTAGTATCATCTGATTGTGGGTAAGGTTTCCTACCATGGTTTTTCCCCTTATAGGGTTTCCACGTACAAATATTGGTGTTATGTGTTGTGGATGACTTTGTGTTTATGTTTCATGCACTAATCCTTGCCGGTATAGTAATTAACTATTAAAACTGTCTACCGACATATTGAACTGGTTTATCGATATTAAGCATTAAGTTGGTTAAATTGTTTTTGGTTTAAATTTATTTGACAACTGATTCACCCCCCGCTCTCAGTTGTCTCTGGGACCTAACAATTGGTATCAGAGCTTAGTCCTCTTTTAAAGAAGTTTAACAGCTTGAGGAGATCCAATGTCTAATAATTATTTCAGGAAGGACAGTCCTAAACTTGATGGAACCAACTATGGGATATGGAAGATCAGAATGGAGACACATCTAAATTGCATTGGAAAAGACATCTGGGAAGTTACAAAGAATGATTATACTATTGCTATACAAAGTCAGCCTAGTCTAGCTAACTTGACTAAAGATGAGGAAAATGATTGCAAAGCAAGAGAAGCACTTTTAAGTGCATTATCAGATCAACAAATCATGGGACTATCAGATAGGTCTACTACTAAAGCTATTTGGGATCATTTGGAAACATTTAATGAAGAAGATTCCATAGTCAAAATTGCAAAACTTGAAAGCTTCTGAGGCTAGTATGAACTTCTGAAAATGGAAGAAGATGAAAGGATTTTTGCTTTTATGGAAAGAGTAAATGAAATTGTTTTGGGTATTAAATATTATGGAGGAACCTTAAGTGAGGATGAAATTGTTTCAAAAGTTTTAAGAGGATTGCCACCAGCATATAAAATGAAAGTCACTGCTATAAATGAGTTAAGAACTATGCCTAATACATTAGTTACTAGGGATACATTGATTGGGAAACTTTCAGCTTTAGAAATTGAAGAATTTGGTCCTATTGCTACTATAAAGATAGATTTGGCCTTTAAAGCATCAAAATCATCTGCTCCATTACTTGACAAATCTGATTGGAAAGCCTTTTATGCAAGAGAACTTGAAGAACTTGAAGCACTATTTGCAAGGAAAATGCCTAAAGGTCCAATTGGAAGTAAGTATGAAGGTAAAGCACCCTTTAAATGTTTTAACTGCAATAAGATTGGTCATATGGCTTCAAGATGCCCTAATAGACATGCTAGACTAAGAAAAGAAGCTAGAAGAACATACAAGCCTAACCCTGAATATTAGAGATACAAATTTAAGAAGAATAAAGACAAATCTTGTTACATTGTTGATGAAGGTGTGACTGATGATTCTGATGAGGATCCCATAGACAATGGATGGGTTTTTGTTGCTATAATAGAAGATCAACTGACACCTACTACTCAACCAGTAGTATAGGCCCTGGTAGCTAAACTTGAAGTAAAGGATGAATGGATCATTGATTCAGGATGCTCACATCATATGATAGGAGACAAAGGTAAATTCTTGAACTTTCAAGAATACAATGGAGGCTTAGTGATATTTGGAGATGACAAAGCTTGTTCAATCAAAGGTAAGGGTACAATATCTCTTGATGGTAAGCATAACACTGACAATGTCTACTATATTGAAAGATTAAAGCATAATCTTTTGAGTGTTGGTCAATTAATTGAGAAAGGATTTCAGTTACAATTTAGAAATGGAAAATACAAAATCATGAATAGAACTGGTTTGGAAATTGCAACCGGTAATCAAACTAGAGGTAATATCTTTCATTTGAATAATAATGAAAATACATGCTTAATTGCACATATAGATGAAAGTTGGTTATGGCATAAGAGAATTTGTCATGTAAACTTTGATTGCATGGTAAAGATCAGTACTACTAAGGTAGTTAGAGATTTACCTAAAATTGTCAAACCTCAGAATACAGTATGCAAGGAATGTCAATTTGGAAAACAAGTTAGAGCTAGTTTCAAAAGTATTCCAGAAAAATCAAATAATGCTCTTGATTTGATTCACACTAATTTATATGGTCCAGCTAGAACTAAAAGCTTACAAGATGATAGATATTTCATGCTAATCATTGATGACTATTCTAGAATGTGTTGGGTTACTTTTCTCAGAGAAAAATTAGAAGCAATTGGAAATTTCAAACTATTCAAAGCAATGGTAGAAAATGAAACCGGTAAGAAAATAAAATGTTTAAGATCAGATCAAGGAGGTGAATTTACATCTAAGGAATTTAATACATTCTATGAAATGAATGGAATCAGAAGACAACTATCAACACCTCGGACACCACAGTAGAATGGAGTTGTTGAAAGGAAAAATAGAATTATCTTGGATGTAGCAAGATGTATGTTATCAGAAGAAAACCTACCACATGTATATTGGAGTGAAGTAGTCAGTACAACGGTCTATACATTTAACAAATTTCACATCAAAGGTGAAACTGGTAAGACCCCTCATGAACTATGGTTTGGTAATACTCCCACTCTTAAGTATTTCAGAATTTTTGGAAGTAAATGTTATATCAGAAGAGATGAGTATATTGGCAAATTTGATCCTAGAAGTGATGAAGGAATATTTCTTGGTTATTCATCTAAGAGAAAGGCATATAGATGTTTCAACAAAATATTGCAGAAAATTGTTGAAAGTACAAATGTAAAGATTGATGAAAAATTTAGAGGGACTTCAAGGTATATAGACTCTGAACTGGCAATAGAAATTTTGACAAATGAACCTACTCTAAATCCACTGGTATAGAATGAAGATCCAGTTACCTCGGTATCATCTAAGGATTCCATAGTAATTGAGGAACAACAACAAACCAAGACACCCCGGTATGTAAGACTGAATCATTCTGAAGATTAGATAATTGGAAACAAGTTTAAAGGAGTTATGACAAGAGGAAGATTGGCAAATGAAGAGGTATGTCTTATTTCTCAAATTGAACCATCATCTGTTAATGAGGCATGTGAAGATAAATTTTGGATTAAAGCTATGGAAGAAGAATTAGAACAAATTGAGAAAAACAACACTTGGACATTAGTTCGTCGGCCTAAAGATAAAAATGTAATTGGAACCAAATGGGTATTTAGAAACAAACTTAATGAAGATGGTAAGGTTGTTAGAAATAAAGCAAAACTAGTGTGTAAGGGATATTCTCAGAAGGAAGGAATTGATTACAATGAAACCTTTGCATTGGTAGTTAGAATTGAGGCAGTCAGATTCTTTTTGGCTTTTGCAACACACAAGAACTACAAAGTTTATCAAATGGATATTAAATGTGCATTTTTTAATGGATATCTTGAAGAGGAAGTATACATTGAACAAACTGATGGATTTTCTTTGACAAATGACAATGATATGGTTTGCAGGTTAAGAAAAGCTCTGTATGGACTAAAATAAGCTCCAAGAGCTTGGTATGCAAGATTGGATAAGTATCTTTTAAAGATTGGTTTTACTAAAGGAAATGCAAACATCAATTTATATTATAAAGTAACTAATGATGACATCTTGATTATAGAAGTATTTGTTGATGATATAATCTTTGGAGGAGAAGATAGATTATGTAAGGAATTTTCTATTAAAATGCAGCAAGAATTTGAAATGTCTATGATTGGAGAAATAAAATTCTTTTTAGGATTGCAGATTTCACATACAGATAAAGGTATATTCTTGAGTCAATCCAAATACTTAAAAGAGTTACTAAAGAAATTTGGGATGGAGAACTCTAAATCGGTAAGCACACCTATGACAACAAATGACAAATTATCACAAGGGGATGAATCTACACCTGTTAATCCAACTAGATACAAATCTATGATAGGAGGTTTACTATACTTGACACAAACCAAACCTGATATTATGAATTCAGTATGTATTGTTTCAAGATTTCAATGTAATCCTAGAGAAAATCATGAATCAGCAGTAAAAAGGATTTTCTGGTACTTACAAGGCACTATAAATCTTGGATTATGGTATCCTAGAGATGAAAACTTTGAATTATGTGCATACACAAATGCAAATTGGGCAGGAGATGTGGATGATAGAAAAAGCACTATCGGCGAAGCATTCTTTCTTGGAAACAAACTAGTTTCTTGGTTGAGTAAGAAACAAAGTTGTACATCTTTATCAACAGCAGAATCAGAATATGTTGCAGCAGCAACTAACTGTACATAGGTACTATGGCTTAAGTAAATGTTGAAAGACATAAAGGTAAAATGCAAGGAACCTATTACTATCTATTGTGATAACACTACAACAATTTATATATCTAAGAATCCAGTATTACATTCTAAAACCAAACATGTTTCTATGAAACTTAATTTTCTAAGAGAAAAAGTTGAAGCAAAGGAGATAAAACTGGTTTATGTGAATACTAAAGAGCAGATTGCAGATATTTTCACTAAACCTTTTCCTAAGGAGACTTTTGAATATCTCAAAGTTCAGCTTGGAGTCATACCACCACCAGTAGAGACTTAGATAGTTGATGATTGTCATCAACTGGCAGAATTAACAGAGAAATCTTTTATTTCGATCTTTGATGGGAAGCTACTTCTCAAGGGGAGTAGTTGGTATATTGAATTGATTGGTATTTTGTACATGAACTTGGTTTTATTGTAACTTTGGCATTTGATGTCAAAGGGGGAGAGATATCTATGGGAAAACACATTATCTTTTGGGGAGAGATTGGTATGAAAAAAAATAAAATTGAAAAACACAAGGAAAACACATGTTGCTCCCAGGGAGAGAGATTGTTGTTTAGGAGATATTATTACTCTCTGTATCTGTATTTTGATTTCTGGTTATAATCTTTTTGGAGATTATTTGTTTTTGGTACTTGGCATTTGTGTTTTGGCACTTTGATGGTTTTTCCATCTTGTGTTGCCATCAATGCCAAAGGGGGAGATTGTTGGTATTTTGGTATGGTTTTCTCATTGATGTCAACACCTACTAAAACACTAGAACTTTGGAGATCCAGCAACATTCATCGGCAAGCAAGTAACTATTGCACAGTTACTGGTATCTGGTACACCGGCAAGATATAATGATCACCGGAACTTGGAATGGCATGGAAGACACTTGGTTATGTTGAAGACATCGTTTGGACATCTTGTCCTGGAGTTTTGTTCATTGGTATATTCATAGTTGCATATTTGTTGTTACCGGTAAATAGGTCTAGGGTTACACCGGCATGTTTATCTTTTCCAGATCAACATGGCATGCTATGGAGATGATTAATTATTGTTGTAAATGCATTAAGTCAACATGTTCAATTGGTTATTGCATCGGATATTATATTGTTTGTAAAATGTTTTTATTGTAATATCTTGTAGAGCTAACCTACTAAAATTGGTCTTAGGTTATGGTATAAATGTAAGATCTTATTTGTAAGATCAAATGTGGAATGAAAAAAAGGATTGTGTGAAGGTATATGCAAGATTAAGCAAAGCTATACACACAGACATCATTTGAAGGTGAAGCTAGGTTTTTGTGGAAGCATATTAGCATTACACTGGTACTGAATCCAGCATATGAAGATGCTATTTTGTGCAGTACACTCTTATTGGATTTAACCATCCAACTGTAGTCAATGTGACTCCCATTTTGTGATTGAGCTGTGAGCTCTAGGTTGTTGGGCTTTCTGCATGTGCAGACCTCATTTATGTACATTTACTATCTGCAGTAGTATCATCCGATTGTGGGTAAGGTTTCCCATTGTGGTTTTTCCCCTTACAGGGTTTCCACATACAAATATTGGTGTTATGTGTTGTGGATGACTTTGTGTTTATGTTTCATGCACTAATCCTTACCGGTATAGTAATTAACTGTTAAAACTGTCTACTGACATATTGAACTGGTTTACCGGTATTAAGCATTAAGTTTCTTAAATTGTTTTTGGTTTAAATTTATTTGACAACTGATTCACCCCCACCTCTCAGTTGTCTCCAGGACCTAACAAGGTTGTGGTTCTTTAATTTCTTCAACCAATACATGAGTCGACACAGAAGTTGCCATGATGACCTTCAAGAAATTTTTTCTCAAATAGGGTTTGAATACCTTCTCCTCTAGGGATGCCAATCACCACTTTCACGCTTCTTAATCTCTTCGCACAAATATCACTAGAAAGATTTCGATCTCCTTAGGTTGCACAAGAGCTCGAGAATGTTCATAAGAAATCAAGGTAAGTGAAATGTATTGTCATTTCCTTATTTATCCATTGAGATTTATCAGTGCTTCGATACCACTATTAGTTTGAACAATTTACAACTTAAGGTACACCTATTTACTTTTTACCGATTGCTTGTTACCGATACCAGTACATAGACAATATTTACTAACCCACAAGACATTTATCAAATAAGAACTTTAGAAAAACTTGTATGCATTTCAACTATGCAGATAGACATAACCTTATATTGGTTAAGGGGATTCAATAATGATCTTACCATATGTACTCCCCCTGAGCATCAATATGCCTAGTTTGAAGAGGAACTGTCATCACTGAAGGATGATGACTTAGTTTTAGAAGGATTCTCTCCTTCTTTTCTTTATTCTTTCTTAATCCATGTCTTTTTCATTTCATTCCTTACCTCTTCAATTGTCTTCTTTCCTTTCAAGTCATTTTGCCCTTTCTTCTTGCCAAACTGGTTCATGTCTTCATACCGGTTGTAGGATCAATTCTTGCATTCTCTGGCTAAGTGACTGACCTTATGACAATTAAAACATGCCATACCAATTGTCCTCCATGGTCCTACATTAATTTTCTGACTTGTTCTCATTCTATAATTTGGTATACCATGACCAAAGTTACCACAAGTAGAACAGGTAGCATTGAACCAATTGCTCCTTTTATTAGGTCTAGCCGGTTTGAATGGTGATCTTGATGCATTTGACTTGAACATGCATTCTTCAACTTTGTGTCCATATTTATTGCATGTAAAGAAATATCCATTAAAGCTTCTTCTATTAGACATGCTCCTAGATCAAGATCTACACTTATAAGAAGTGTGACCATACTTGTGACAATTATAGCAATAACCATCAAAGGTGAAAGACTTATTTTGACTAACCGGTTGATTTCTATAGACATTAGACTTATGACCTAGTTTACCACAATGTTTGCAAGAAGATTTGGAAAACTTCATACCTTTCATTCCTGAATAGTTCCTTTTATCATCCTTCATCCTTTTGCATTTAGATGATTATCCAATTTCCATAGGACCTGTACCGGAGTAACCAAGATCGGTTGTTTCCTTTGTTCTCCTTTAATTTTTCAATTGTTCATCTATCTTCTCAGAGATTTCATTAAATTTCCTCAATTTTTCATTTCTCTTATTTGCATCTTTCAACTCATTTGTGAGTTGTTTAGTCTCTTTCATCATCTTCTCCTTTTCCTCTGCTTTGTTATGCAAATGCTCATGTATGTATTCATTATCCTGAGTGAGAATTCGGATTTATTCATCTTTTTCAATGATGATTGCATCATTTTCTCTTAGCGCTTCTTTAGCAAGCCTTTTGGCTCTTTCAACTTTTGACAAAGCTTCTTCTTCATCTCTTTTTCTTTCATCTGCTATCCTGCTCGCTTCTAGTATTTCAGTCATTCTCAGGGCCTGACTTTCATGCTCTCTTTTTAGATTTGTGAATTCTTCAGTCAACTTATTGTTCTTTTCCATCAATTCTAAGACTACTTCTGCTTCTTCAGATCCACTATGTTTAGAGATTTGATCTATGATATCCTGACTCTCATTTAGTTGTAGAGCTAGTTCCTTTCTTTTAGCAAGTGATTTTCTCAGTCTCTCTTTTAGCTGAGCAATAATTTCATTAACTTCATCAACCTACTTCTGATACCGGTATTCCTCCATGATATTTTTCCTCAAGTTGTCAAGATTTTATTCAAAGGACCAAAGCTCTGATACCAATTGTTAGTATTAACCAATGACTAAGAGGGGGGTGAATCAGTCAAAACAATTTATTCATAATTCAAACATTCAAACTGATCAGTCTGCAACTGTCCTTCCAAATTAACTTAAACATTGCATAAATCATGAAAGTATAAAACATCAAAGAAAAGAGATTTGTATGCACACATAAGCATCACACAACACTAGAAAATATATGTGGAAACCCTTGGTTAGAGGGAGAAAACCATAGCGGGGATAACCCACAATCTCTTTTACTGCAGTGAAAAAGAGTGCCCTGTTAAGAGCTTACAATCTATTCTTTCTGAGAAAATCACCCTATTAGAAGTGACTAGTATCCGGTTAAGAATACCTTAGAACTTGCTAAAGTTCACCTTGCTAGAGGATTTACAACTTCATATCTAAAGTGACTCAGTTAAGAGATTTTACATAAAGAACTAGTTAAGGTTCACCCTGTTAAGGGATTTACAATGCCACAATTTTTTAGACGACAACAAAGATGATTGATCTATCTGATGACACTACCTCTATCTCATACATCCACTTAGCATACTCTATTCTTCTTATCGGTGTTGGCTTCACCGATTCATCTCTCTTTGAGGGAAAGGGTTAGTTTTCCTCTTGATCTATCACTCATCATTTTCCCACCATTACATTTTGGTGAATCCAACGTCTTGCATGCTTTCCTTTGAACAAAATTGCATATTTTTCATTTACAAGTATAAATTTTCTGCAAACTTAAAGGTTAAATTATTTAAAACCCTAGTTTTTAAAATTAAAATTGAACTTGTGATTTGTAAAAATTTCTTGTGGTTGTCTTAGATCTGAAAATTGTTTTGAATGTCAAATTCAATTTCCTCATTGTCTTGTTCAATTTTGCAATTACAAAATTAAGAGGTTACTTGTTAAAACCCTAATTTTCAAAAATCATCTTGGAATTGGATTTCCATTTAATTTTCAGATTTCTGATTCTTCTCAGATTTGTTTTCAATTCTACAATTCAAATTTTCAATTTCCCCCCTTTTTCCCAAAGTTCAAATTTTAAAATTGAGTGGTTAGGTCACCAAACCCTAATTTTTAAAATTAATTGGATTTTGTGTTAATTTCAAATCAATTTCAGTTACGTTCAGATTTCTAAACATTTTCCAAGGTGTCCCTATCCATTAGGTTTGACCCTTTTCAAAATTGCACTTCAATTCCTCTTTTTCTTCAAAACCCTAATAGGGTCCTATTTTCACCTTTGTGCCTTCATTTTGCCCATCTAGAGATCATAAAATTTGCCATTTTTGGGGGGTTAGCTTTAAAATCATCATAATATCCATCCCTAAAAAAATTGAAAAAAGTTGGTCGGACCATGTGCATTCTTGCCATGATCCTTGACTTTTTTCCCAAAATTTCAAGAGACTGTTATAACTGTATTTAATAGCCTAAATCCAAAAGATTGGCTGATTTTATCAAATTTTGAACCCTCTAGAATCAGAAATGCCTTCAAAATTAAACATTGCAACTTTCAAGAATATTTTTAAAATTAAGAGATTAATTATTGTCTTCCCTGATTCTAAAAATTCTGATTTTAAAATTAAGTGGTATTCCCTTGGCCCTAATTTAAAAAAAAAAAAATTCCTTTCATTTTTGGAAATTGTCTCATTTTATTCCTCTAACAAAGTTCAAATTGTGTAATCATTATTTTCTTACATTTTATGTTACTCAATTTTGTAAGCTTTGTTCCACAATTCAAAATTCAAATTTTCCCTCTAGTGCATGAGTTTTACCACTATTAGTCCAACCTATCCTATCCCTGTTAGACAAAGCATTAGAATTAAGGCTTCCCAAGGTTTAATTACCAAGGAGATGGAGCCTAATTTGGGTGACTTCTATAATGAGGATCATGCTAATTCTTCCCATCCCAATCATGGGATCCATGTGTCCGTTGATGGATCCCATGATGAAGAAGAAGCTTTAACTAGGGTTTCTTTAGATCAACTTTCTATATTGGACAATCAATTTGATAGATTTCAATAATGGATGTCCCAAGAATACCCTAATAGTGAAGCTCTTCCATTAATTGAAGGTCTCAAATGCATACTTGAAAGTGATAAGAATGGAATTGATATATTGCGTGGAATTGAACATATTGTTGATTCTAATGTCATGCCTATTAAGAGTTGTGTTGAAACCCTAGATTACTCACAATCTTCAACACAAGTCAATTCCTCTATTTCTTTGACTAATCATATGACTAGTATTCCTACTTTCACATCTAACATTATGGCTACTTCAACTCAAAATGTCATTCCTACAACCATAGGTCATGGGGGCAATCCCTCTTCTTCATTTAATCCTCTGTTGATACCTATGTCTTGCATGAGTATTCCTACTATTCCTCAACCAATCAGTGTGACACAAGGGGAAATTTCTTCAACAACTTTATTCCTCCTTTAAGTGTCCCTTTTCCTACCCAATCATCACCAATGCCTACTTATCATAGTGTCCCACCACCTTATTCTCAATCCATGCCTTCTTTCAACAACATCACACCACCTTCTCAATCACTGGTGTCTAACATAAATTCTTCTATTGAAATGACAATTAACAATCTTTCTCAAACTGTGTCTTCTTTACAACAATCAATTGCTTCCATGAGTCAATCCAAGTTTAGTGTACCCACCTTTGATGTTGCGATCCCACTTTCTCTTGATATTGTTAAAGTCATGCCACCTAAACATGTGGAGATCCCTCAATTATAACTCTATAATGGAAAAGGTGATTCTCTTATGCATGTCCAAACATTTCAAACCTTGTGTACTAATTTTGCTTATGATCAATGATTGCTTGCAAAATTGTTTACAAGAACACTAAGAGATAAGGCCTTACAATGGTATTTCTCTTTGCCTTCCTATTCTATCACTTCCTTTCAACAACTAGCAAATTATTTCACCCAACAATTTCTAAACAACATTGGTCCTAAAATCACTTTGACCTATTTAATGCATTGTAAACAAGGTTTTAAAGAAAAAGTGACTAATTTCATTAGTAGATATAAGCATTGTGTGCTCAAATTTATTTTCATGTGCCTGATAATGATATTCAAATAATTTTCATTTCTAATTTACAAAAAGATATCAAGGAAAAGCTTCTTTTGTCTGAGTTTACATCCTTTCCGCAAATGTGCACAACACTCCACAATTATCAGTTGGTTGTGAGTCAAATGGAGAAATCCACTCCTCTGGATCCAAGTGATAAGGGGGAGAGTGTTCAACAACCATTTGTGAAGTTCAAACCAAAAAAGAGCTTCATCAAGTTCAATGATCCAATCAACAATAATCATGTGAATGCTACAACAGGTGTGCCTCCTATTTCTATTTTTTTCCAAAGAGAAAGACAATTTACTCCTTTGAATGAATATTTGCATAGTATTATGTCTCAGTTATTGCATAGAAATGTTATCAAACTTTCTCCTATAAAAAAAGTTGATCTTTCGAACTTTCATCTCCTTATTTTGATAACAAATCCTTTTGCCAATTTCATCGTCAACCTAGTCATGATACTGAGAAATGTTTTGCATTGAAAAATAAGGTTCAAGACTTGATTGATAATAATACTATATATGTGGTAGGTGTGAATGATAAAGGGAATAAATCAATGGCTCCTCCTAATCAAAATCTTAATATTTTCACTAATCCCTTGCCATCTCATACCTCTAACGTTATTGAGATTTTGCCTAGTTCTCTCTCTTCTAAAACACTCATCTGTATGGCTCCAAACTTGGTAATTAATATGGTAGAAACACAAGATTCACCTAAGGATCCTTGTATTACATTTGACCTTAGTGAGACCATTAGAGCACCCGATGGCCCTTTATACATAGTTTCAAAGGTTAAGGATATCCCTTGTCATGGTGCCCTGATTGATCCCTCTTGCATGGTTAATGTCATAACTGAAGAGTATATTTTCACTTTATGATTGCATAAACCACTATATGATGCTTCTAATGTAGTTGTGAAGCTATTTGATGGCTTCTCTTGTCCTACTATTGGTTCTATCACCCTTCCTATTGAAGTCCATACTAAATCCATGGATGTTGACTTTGTTATCATACCTTCTTCTGAGCAATTTTGTGTGAAGTTGGGCTATCCTTGGCTATCTTCCATAATATTGCTTCTCCAATCCACAAGTGTCTTAAATTTCCTCACAATGGAGAAATCATAACTGTGAACCATATCTTATTTTCTCCATCCAAAAGAAGACCTGGTCTTCCTATTGATCTCTTTTGGCCTAACAATTTCAATCTCTTCCATCAAGGAGCGATGCTCTTTTTCAATCTTATCAAAAATGGAAGAATGCTATGATTTTATCCTTAAGTCAACCTAGATCGCCAACACTTGGCATTCCTATTATTCTTCAATATGAGTTTATTCCCCTCTCGGATAGAACTAATCTCCCTCCTAAGGAAAATTGTCCACCTACTCCTATGGATGTGACTTTACCTTCACTTAAGGAGAACACCAATATTCATCCTAAGGTTAGACCTATACCTCCTCCTCATGATGGACTTGGTCTCCTTCCTACACCTAATATTCCTTCTTTATATGGTGCAGTTCCACCTCCTTCCTCTTATCAAGAGAAGAGGCCTTCATCTCCTATTGTTCAACCAAAAAGACCTCAACCTAAACCTTCAGCTATCATGGAGAAAAACATTCTTACTTATTCAAAGTTTTCTCCTCCTTCTCATCCTTCCACTAAGACTTGATGAAATCGTTGTGCAAAAGAACATTGATGAAGACATTGTGTTCAAGCTCGTGAATATATCCCTCAAAATACTAAATCTCCTTAGACTTCAATAGTTGACATGATTCCCTTTTCTCCTAAGCAAGATGTTCAACCATCTCCAAATCATAATTTGCATAAAACATGTGATGGTTTTACTCTTATTCATGTTCTTACTCCTCTTGCTTTAAACTTTGATGAAGAAATGGCTGAAAATGTTATTCATAATGGTAATACAACTCCTAATGCTTCTGACAGTGAGTATGAGTATGTTGATGTGGACAAACATTTATCGGATGAGTTTTCACAAACTTTAATCCTAGCTCCTAGAATCAAACAGTGACTTACAACATGAGCATAGTCCTTGTTTGGATCTTGTGATAGCTCCATCTATTGTGCTCGATATCACTCCACTAGCATGTTGTTTGCCTTCCCAAAATAGTGATCAACAAGATCAGGAGGCGAATGTCATGCTAGATTAGCAATATTAGAACTATAGATATTTCTCCCTCTCTTTTCTTTCTCCTTTGTGACCATTCTTCTATTGTTCCCTTAATGTCTACTTGGGGATGATGCAAAACATTGAGATCTTTTTTTGGTCTCTTTCATGTTGACTCAAAAGACATCCTCTCTTCCCTTTCTTCTAAGGTAGTGTCCTTTTTGGGGGAATGAAGATTATTATATGCATATACATACATGATATACATGAGTTATCATACATCATACTGATCGCGAGGAAAGCGACACTACCTTGTGTTTTATGTTCATTATCCTTGGATTTTTACCTCAATTGGGGGATAAATACTTGTGATAACGTGCTCCCTTTCTTCTCTTTCTCTTAGGTGTATCCTACCTTAAAGAAATCTCTCCCGATAAGTCACGTGCGATCGCTTTAACATGGGGGCATACACTCCACTCATACTTTCCTTCTTGTGATACAAAATTACTTAGTGAACTTTATTCACCAAAGTTGAAGATCCAAGACAATGGAACATCCAAATTTGAGTCACCAAAATCAATTTGAAATATTCAAACAATGAATTGTAGGTCAAAACTAGACTTTGATCACCAAATAAAATTTGCCAAAGATGGTAGAAAGAAGAACCAAAGAAAAATATGCATTCATGTGAATGCCAAACAAGGCTGAATTTAGATGCTAAAATTAGTGTGCTAGAAAAGGTAGGCCCAAAGAAAGAGAATTTGAGGCCAAATGGATGCTGAACCAAATTACAAATGAATTTCAAATAAAATTAACTACAAGTACTAAGGCCACTAAGTGATTTGACCAAGTTTTAGTGATAAATGACTTCAAAATTAGTAGATTGAAGGCAACTACAAACTAGTTTTAATGCCATACTATAAAATAAGCTAAAATTATCCAAGTCAATTTGTAAGCAAAAGCAAATTTCTGCCAAAAAAGTAGATTTTAGCAAGCACCAAAGTGATATAAGTCATTAAGATGATGCAAGCTAAAGCCAATTCATCCTCATCAAGCTTAAATTTAAGATTAAAATGCCAATTTAATTAAAGGGTTAAATATTTTGATGCAAAAATAAAGACAATAAATCACTAAAAATATTTTCTTGATACAAGAGGATTTGGTGGAAATTTATAAATATTATTGATAATAGGAAAGGATTTTTAAATATTAATCAAATTACAAGAGAATTTGTAAAGATCAATCGAATTGTATCAGATATTTGAAGAGATTTCACCAAAAAATTATAGAAATTTGAACAACCAAGCAAAATTTGCAACCTTCTAACTCCATTTTGCATCCCTCAATTGAAATATTCCTGTCATGCTTTCTTGCAAATTATTTTCATCTTCATTTGTAATAGTGAATATTTGGTACCATGTGAGATTGAGCCAAGAATACTAAGAAAAATGGAAACAACAAAGAGGCAATATTTCAAGAGAAAAATAGAAGTTGGATTAATGAGTGAGGAAATAAAAATATATTGGAAGGGGTACATAAATAGGAAAAGTATCTGTAATGGTGGGAAAATGATGAGTGATAGATCAAGAGGAAAACTAACCCTTTCCCTCAAAGAGAGATGAGAGCTTCACTATTGATTATCTTTCAAGCACTTTTCACCATTACATTAGGAAGATAAGGGATGATTCAATAGATTCAATCTCCACACAAAGATGATAGATTAAATTCTGAATGAATTGGGAATGTTAGGATGATCCCTTCTTCCTTTGTTTGATCTAGAAAGGAATTGGTTGAATTGTGTAGTGCAAAAGTGACAAAGAATCAATTATAACTTGAGATCTAAATATGGGATGAAGTTGTGCACCTGGATTTGGCAGTAAAATGTCGAGACGAAGTCGCCCTGCAAGTTTGATGAAAAGTTGTCTAGACCATGGCGAGAATGTACACAGTCCTCCAAAAAATCCACAAAACAAAAAGGGTTTTTCCGTCTCTACAAATGAAGCCCAAATCCAAAAGTACAACTGCACACCTGAAACCTACACATAGAAAAGAGAGGGAAATGTGTTGGGATTGGGGGTTTGCCTTTAGGTCAAACCCCAGTTTTGGAATTAACCAAGTAATGAAAGAAAGTACTTGCAAGTAGATGTAAATAAAAGACTGAATTGTAAATCACCTCAAGGGAGGTTGTAGTAGCAATGTTGATAGAAATGCTTGTATGGAATTGTATGTTGAAATCAATCTCCTCTTCAATGGTTGAATCTTTGACTTGAATGCAACACCTAGCCTTGAAGGGAGACTTGAGAATGCTCAATGCTAGAAAAGAATGCTTGAATGCTCTTGAATGCTCAATCGCTTGTGTATACCCTAATATTATCCAACTTCAACTTATCCAACTTATACAAATAAGAGGACAAATTCCCCTTAAATACATGTTGGTGGATTTGAATTTTGTCATGGGTCGACATCGGGGAGATTTTTCGCTCATTGCACAGCCCACAATGCAATCTCTAGAAAGGTCCTGCCCCAAAATAGGGCAGGGACAAGGGCGCCACGCCCCTATCCTACCCTTGTCTCTAGGGTAGAGTGTGGATAGAGTGATGCGAAGGCCAAGGAAGAAGCTTTTTTTGCAAGCCGAGCACTCCTCGGTCTCCGATCAGGCTAGAGGATTTGATTTCGCATGCGTGAGGTTCCTAATGCAGTCAAAAATTCTAGGTTCACAATTTTATGACACTACATTTAGCCCCCACTTTATCAAGAGTATAAGAGTATGTCGATACTATTGATAAAGTAAAAGGAAACAAGATTGAAAGTGTGTGTGGGAAAAGTGTAGGAAACGGAAAATGAGAATTCAAACTGGTCCACACACCAATGGGACTCTTGGTGCAAGTTATGGAGTTATATGGAATAAATCAACTTCCCAAGGGATGTTCCAATGTTCTCTATCTCACAAGAGCCCTCAAGCCAATGCCTTTGCTCTCAGATCACTGAGAAAAGTGACTTAGGGATGACAATCATGAGAATGAGGGATATTTGATCAATCTAACATGAATGCAATCCTAAATGTGCATGATGTTAACAAGAATGAATTAAAATAGCATATATATGATGATACAATGAAAATATTAGTAGCAAAACTATCCTAACATGATACACTAGCCTAATATGATTATTATGATAATAGAAATGCTCCTAAAATGATTAATAGATTATTTCTATTCAAAGAGAGACTAAATGCTTGATAAAAATGAGTATAGATTAGATGCATGAAACTTGGATATCCCAATGATAGAACAAGTGCTCTATTTATAGGAAAAACAAGGTAATGGATGGTCAGGATTGGATGATCTCATCAAGGGACATGATTGAAAGTTATTAATCCATGTTTACAATTCTCACCAATGAAATGGTGATAATTTTCAACAAAGGGTTTCTTGAGAGGAGATATAAGAAGCATTAAATTCTTGAGAAGACCTTATGGTTACTTTAGGAGGTAAGGGTTACAGTTAGGCTAGGGTCATCCATTGGATAAATCTTTTACCCAAGGTGTAAACTCTTGTGCAAGGGTTAAAGGGATAACCAAGGGTAAAGCCATGAATGCTTGATGAGACCCTTGGGTTAGATGAGGGTTGAGTTAGAGAGAAAGTCTCTAATCATGCAAGAGGGTTGAGTTAACCATTAATGGTTTGGAAGACTTTCAAGGTTAACTTGTTGAAGACATAAAGACTTTGAGGGTTTGAGAAGTGGCTTCCCTTTGCTTAGGGATGTGACAATAGTTAGTAGATGGGTTAGGCTAATTTAGAAGTGATTAGAAGAATCTAGAAGGGGGTTTAGAGAGGCAAGTGGGAGATGTAGGAGAATGCAAGTGGATGGAGGGTAATTTTAATTAAAACAAATTACTTTATTTCAACTAAAATAAATGTAACTTGCATAAATGCAAGTGGGGGATTAAAATAAATAAATTAGATTTATTTACTTGCAAGGAATAATTTAAGTAAATGTAAATTTAATTAAAAGGGGAGAAAGGGAAATTAATTAAATAAAAAGATTTATTTAATTAAGTTTTATGAAAGGCCTAGGTAAATTTAATTAAATTGGATAATTTATTTAATCAAATAGATGAATGTGAATAATTTATTAAATATAATTTAATTAAAATAAAGGAATGGGTTAAAATGAATATTAAATATTCACTTAGGAAAGTGGTCATTTTTATACGTCTACATTTTGCCCCTCTTTTAAGTGACATGTGTGCACATATTAATTCAAAGAAAAAATTGACACGTCGTCAAAATTTGGTTGATGTGATGTCATATGTCAAGATGTCGATGTCGTTCCTTAGATTTGATAAATGATATTGATGATGCCCCCTCGGGAGATGAATCAAAAAATTTAAAAATTTGAGTTGTTAAGCATTTTGATTCGATTGCATTTTTTAAATTGTGTGTGTGTTTAATGCGTGCTAATTGATTCATCTCCCAAAAATGATGTTTGATAGGGTTAAAAGTGAGACAACGAGCAACATACATGCCCCACCAACCCTAATTTACTTTTACCCTATAAAAAGGTAAAAAGTGATTTTATTTCTATCATTTGCACCTTTTGACTTGTTGTGAGAGTGAAATTTGGAGAGTGACAAGATGCCAGCTTCCTATGCCTCACACCGATTCGAGCGCGTTTATCGATACCGAAGGCCCACCGCGTATAGTCCACCTGTAAGTCATCCTTATTTTATCCTTTTTTCTTTTTGTTTTGTTGATTTTGGTCACGTTCTTATTTTTTTGCCTGCAAATTTCATGTTTTAGCATGTGAGGTCGGTTGCCTAGTACATATGATAAAATAGTTAGCGCATAGAGTTTGTCAACTAGGGTAGCGTCTAGGAATCATTTTGTAGCGCGTCGGAGGTTTAGGGTAGCACATAGGGCTAACAGGGTAGCGCATGTGGGGAACAAGGTAGCACATAGGGTTGACCTAGCACATGGGGTTCACAGGCTAGCGCAAGGGGTGATTTGGGTAGCGCTTAGGGTTAACCTAGCACACAAGGCAAAGTTTTTAGCACCTAGCCAAGCTTAGCAAGCGCATAGGTGGCAGCATAGTACGTGGGAGAGGTACCTTAGCGCATGAGCAGGAAAAATAGATGGAAAGAAGGATGATTGCATTGCGGGGAAAAATAGATGAGGAAGATGATTTTAGGAGTAAATAGGTGGCCGCCAAGTGCTTTGGGATGGATTTTTAGCTAATTTTGTATCTGCTGTAATGATGTTCAAGTCTTGATAGATTGTGAAATTGCTTTTGTTGTTGAAGTACCAAGTTGATTGATTGAATGATTATCCTGATTTGTTATTTGATATGGATCTTTGAATTTTTGCCTTGAATTGAATTTGATGTCTGATATGAGTTCCAATTCATGATTTCTGATATGGTTCCTATTATGATTTTTGTGATATGGTTCTATGAGGTGCTTGCGTTATGGGTTTTTGAGTTTGATTTCTTGATATGGTTCTTTGATTGTTGATATGGATCTTTTGATATGATTTATCGATATGGTACTTGTGTTATGGCCCTTGATGTTCGATATGGAACTTGATTTAATGCTTCGTTGTTTCAAGTTGATTTTGTCCTAATTTTGATATGGGATTTGATTTCAATATGGAACTTGATTTGATACTTGCATTATTTCAAGTTGAATTTGATGTCGATATGGAACTTGATTTGATATTTCGTTGTTTCAAGTTGATTTTGATATCGATATGGGATTTGATTTTTGATATGGAACTTGATTTGATATTTCATTGTTTCAAGTTGATTTTGATTGGATATGGGATTTTGATTTTCGATATGGAACTTGATTTGATATTTCATTGTTTCAAGTTGATTTTGATTAGATATATCAGATAGATGTGGGAACTGATGTTGGACATTTGTTTTGTTGTTACAGGAATGGCTTGGCGTACTTTAGTCATGAGAGCGATTTCCTAGACCATGGTCTCTGATTCCTTGATTGACATGGGTTGATAGGGATATTATTGAGAGGTGTGGGTTATCCTCTTTGTTGGACATGCCTCAATATATCATTAACCGAGGTTTATTGACAGATTTGGCAGAGAGGTGGCATAATGACACCAACACCTTTCATTTGGCCACTGTTGAGATGACAGTTACTCCTGAGGATTGTTATCGGATTTTATAGATTCTAGTGATGGAAGAACTATTGCCATATGAGCAGACAGAGGAGGATGGGAAAGAGGCTCTTCACTAGATATTCCACGATGATCAGATTTGTGGGTATGAGATCCCTTTCTAGGAGTTTATAGATTTTGATTATGCTCCACTACCGTCTGTATTGGTAGGTTTTTTAGGTGGTTTCTTGTGTCCCAATCGTAGGTTGAAGGGACTGGCAATGGGGTGGAGATTGGTGCTAGAGGATATGGTGACACAGGGTCATAGGTTTGCATGGGGGTCCTGTATGTTGGCCCATATTTATAGAGAGATGCACCAAGTGGTGTATCTGGGATACTTGAGTTTATCAGTCGGGGTCACATTCCCGCAATGAGGCCACTTGCAGACAGGGATAAGCCAGTTGGTTGGGCTAATGCATATGGGTATACAGGGATAGTTGTCTAGCATAAGCTAGGAAAACTAGAGCATTAGAGGAGGATGTTGGACGACATTGATATGATCATCTAGAGACCGTATATGGATTGTGAGGTGTGGGCGAAGGACGGGCTAGAGATGCCCTATGTATATATGTTGCGATACTTGATAGGGAAGACACCTTTTATCATTGAGAGGTTCTTGCATAGCCAAGTTTAGCGGTAGTATGGATGATAGTAGGGTATACCACAGGGAGCATGCTTATATGCTCGTCAGAGATAGGATGTTCCAGAGTGGGGGTCGATGATTGATAATGCAGCGGCGGTGGAGTATATGCAGTTGGCTGAACAGACAAGGGATTAGGGGTTTGGAGTGGTAGATGCTGGGATGACACGGGAGTTATCTGCTTACTTTGTGGAGCATGTTGTTAGATGGATATTAGACCCAGCAGAGATGATTCCCTCTTTTGATGATGATGAGGATGAGCAGCTAGAGAGGCAAGGGGAGTTGAGATAGAGAGAGGAGGTGACAGAGGATATAGAGGGGGGAGATGATGGAGGAGATGATGGAGGAGATGGGAGAGGAGATGGTAGGGGGATATGGGGAGAGAGAGGAGGAGATGGAAGTGATAGAGGAGATGGAGGGAGGGATGGGAGAGGAGGTGGAGGTCAAGATGGTAGAGGAGGTGGATTAGTCATGTAGGCATTTGGTGAGGGAGGGAGGGGAGGTTTGTTGGTTGGATTTGGTGGAGTTGGCCAGGTTGGCGAGGTGATAGAAGCTATGGGTGGGATAGAGGAGTTCAGGAGGCCGACCCAGAGGAGGAGATCAAATGTATTACCACTACCAGTGCCTAGGACAAGGACAGGGATGGGTGCTATCATGATACAGGTACCCGTTTAGGTTCGGGTACCTACCTATTGAGAGGACTCATAGATTAGGTCCCTACAAATCATAGTGCAACAACTTCAAGCACAGGTACTGGCTCAGTGGCATCAGATTACATAGATTACCGCAGAGAGGGATATGGAGAGAGAGCATCAGGGTTGAGAAGAGGAGATGTCACAGAGATTACAGAGAGCGACATTTGGTGCCCTGATGAAAGACACACTAAAGGAGATACAGTACAAAACCATGGCGGTTGAGTACTACAGGAACTTATATGAGGATCTGGTTCCTTGAGAGCAGAGGGATCCTAGTTTTACTATTCGATCGATTTGGAGTCAGTCGAGGATAGAGAGCAGAGGTGTTACAGGGCCTTCTCAATGGGATCCACCCGGAGATCAAGGAGCCAGGACATCTACTGTGAGACCATCAACTTTAATCCATTTTGTGAAATACTCTATAGTAGTGATTATGAACTTGTGTCCATTTGAAGAGGAAGGATGGATTTTCCCTACTAAATCTAGTCCCCACTGACAAAAAGGCTAAGATGTTGTATATGGCTGCAATTCTTGTGTTGGGGCATGGATAAGATTGCCATGAATTTGGTACTTAGGACATTTCTTTGCAAAGATATAAGAGTCTTTTCCATTGTCAGCCAGTAATATCCCATTCTCAGAAGTTTTTTAGAGAAAGTAGGACCACTTGAATGTGTGCCAAAAATACCCTTGTGAAGCTCATTTAAAGTAGAGTTAGATTCATTACAATCAAGGCAATGAAGAAGAGTACCATCTAGACCTCGACGATAAAGGGTATCGACAGTTAAAGTATAATAGGTGGCTTGCCGAATAAAGTTACGTTTTTGGTTATGTGATAGGTCAAAGGGTAGGGTATTGGTTATAAGATATTCATAGATTTTTCTATATAACAGAGAGTCTAAACCGGTTAAGGCATAGATAACATGGGATACGAAATTATCATAGGATGGGGAAAACGGTTGCTCTACCAGAAACTCATAATGACTCTGTTGCTCTGGAATTTGTAGCAGTGAAGTGATAGTAGTCATTGCATTGGCTGCTTTGTTGTCTGTCATGCCCAAAATTTAGGGCAAAAACGGAACAAATTTTTTTTTTAAAACATACTAAATTAATTAACAAGTTCACTCTTGCACCAAACGTTAATGAAATTTCCATTATTAAATTCGAGCTAATTCTGAAAACGAACTAAGCATCGATAAATTGTTAAATTTTAATTGCGGAGAACCTACTGATTTAATTCTATCTCCAAGAGATATCTAGTCAATAAGTTTATTAAATTAATCAAACTAAAGGAAGTAGGAGTGAAAATTTTAATTTATTCTCCCATAAGACTATATAGTCTTTTCAATTCTTTTATATTTCTCTTTATAATTTATCCCAAATTAAAATCAGGATTATATAAATTTATACATATATACATATTTGAATATGCATATATTTATATATTTATAATTTAATTACTTATTCAAAATACTCAAAAATTTATATATTTACATATATATATATATATATACCCATATATATATATGGATACATATATATATATTATATATTTTGCATAAATGGCAAATATTTTAATTCTAATTTAAAAAAAACATTATATCTTCCTAAAATATTGTTTCATATTTTCCCCAACCCTAATTAGGGTTCTAATCTCCCCACTTATATATTATCTAATCTAATTAACTTATTTATTTTTAATAACAACTTGCCCTAACCCCATTCGGCTAGGGTTTTAAACCATTTTTTTTTTTTATAGTCAATATTTTTGGCTGGGCCGAAACCCTTGGCGGCCATGGAACCATTTTATCGCAGGTCACGGGAGTTTGGGAGGCGGCTGGCCGTGCGCACCACTATGTGAGCTCACAGTGGCGCCGCGGCACCACTGTGTGCCCACAAAGTGGGCGCCGCTAGCCGCTCCCCACTGTGTGGCCACACAGTGGCGGTCGTGGCCGTCCATTGTGTGCCCGCACAGTGGGAGCCGCAAGCGGCTCCACTATGTGTGCACACAGTGGGCGCCGCACGGCCGTCCGCTATGCGTACACACAGTGGAGTCCGCGGGGACCCAAAACATTTTTTTTTTAATTTAATTTATTTTTAAAAAAATATAATATATAAATAAATATATATATATATATATATATATATATATATATGTATATATTTATATTTACTTAACTTTTATAATCATAGTTAAAAAGATGAAATTTATTTCATTATATATTTATATAAATTTTTAAAAGAGAAATTTACATGCAAAATTTTTAAGCTAATTTAATAAAAGGAAAAACATAAAGTTAAATCAGATTATATATATATATATATATAAAATTAATAAGCTTCTAAATCAATGTTATCTAAAATACAATTTAGAACACTATTCAACGATACATTATACTTTTTCTGGAATAAAGAAATTCATTGATTTTTTTTTTCTAATAAAATATTCAAATAAAACAACTTTTTCCATTTTAAATACTTAAAATCTTTCAGTATATAAAAACTTCTATTTTGCCTCGAGTAAAAATATAGGTAAAATCTAAATGAAAACAATTCTTTTATTCCTTTCCATAATACAAGAAGCTTTGCATGCAACACAAATTAACTTTTCTTTTTCAAATAAACCAGAAGTAGAAATAACAAGCTTTTCTTTTTAAGACATCTCTAAGATATTCTACCAATTTACAGAATGTTTTCTCTGAATAGTCACAACAATAAAACTTCAAGTCTACTTTCACAAATTACAACTTGCTTCTCTTTTCTATGAATGAGGCATATTTCTATAACAACTTTTAACAAACATCTGCAACTGAATTCAAGTATCTTCAATAACAATCTTCTGTATCTCTTTCATGGTTCCTAATCTCTTTCCTCTGAATTTCCTGCATAATAGAAAACACAAATATGACCACGGAGTGCTCACCTCACAGCCTAGGCTAACTGGTAGCCACCCCCGAGCTCGGAGAACCAATTCCTAGACGGGTAACAAACAGGCAAACACATAGAAAGAAAAACATACAGATATTCCAGACACATTCCCAACCTGGCTTTCACAGCACCACACTTCGGTGATGAACATTTTCAAAGGGTGGTAGTGGACCAAATACCCTGAGGAGAACTGCAAGTATGATACAAACAAGAAGCCACCTCATGGCACAATAAAAATATCAAGAATTCTCAACCCCTTAATCCTTATGCCCCCCAAAGGCATTCTAGCCTTATAACCCTCCTTATGACCCCCATTGCACAAATAGGCCATGCAGCAAGGGTCACACAAAGATCCCTTGTGATCGCTCTCAAAAGAGAGTCTCTCACTCGAGGGCTGTCACTGCTACCACCCTCAAGATCCTCTTCTCTCCCAAGAGTAAGAGATCTTGAGAAAACTCCCAAAACACATCAATTCATAAAACAAAATATCAAAATATTCTCAAACATAAACTTCCAAGAATACAGATTTCTTACGCCAACAAACTTCCAGACATGAACAAGAAGAAGATATTAAAAGTAAAAATTGAAACCAACCTTAATCTGCCCAAAGGTTATTATGATATCTGATGAAGAGCTGCCCAATCCACAAATCTTTTTCCTTATACCCTTATTCAAATTCCTCTATTCCATAACATTATTTTTCTTCTAAATTTTCTTCTATCTCCAAAAATGGAGAGTGGGTGATTACCCTGCTATTCCCAAAAATCTTCCTTAAGAAGCTCACTCTCTGAGTTCTCACAGGATTCTAAAAAAAAACAAAAAAAAGAAGAAAGAAAGCAAAAATGCAAAAAGACTCTCCTTCCAAGAGGAAAAATCTTGATTTGATTTAACTTCAATTTTCCATTTTCGCTCAACTCAAAAAAGCCAATTTTTAAAGCGTTAAAAAGATCATTATAAAGTAGAAACTTGCCTAAAATTACCCCTAACCCCTAGGTATACCTTATGGGCTTTAGGAAACCCTATTAAACTACCCCTAGGTGTTCATTTAACCCATTTTAAACCCCTCTGAAGTTTATTTTCGGGTCAAACATAAGTTGACCACTCCAAATATTATATTCCCAAAATATTTTTGACAACACATTATTTTATTAAAGATTAATTATAATTAAACACTTTCCCACCAAGAGACAAAATAAAATATTTAAATTTAAATACACACGTGTCAAGTGACACTAATAAAATACTTTTACAAAAATAAAACATGAAATTGTCTCTTGAGGTTTTTACACATTAAAATTTAATTAACACTTAACACTCATGCAGCATATACTGTTACGAATAAAATACAACACAAACGGGGTGTTGTCTCTCCAAATAGACAAACCCTGGCTTTACGAACATACATAAGTCTAGGTTTGATTCTCCGTAATTTTCCATGGTCACATGGTAAATTTCCTGCGCATCTCAATTTACACATTAGTACTTCCAAATATCCAAATATAATATAATTCAATAATATAACAATGCACATCATCAGTAGCATACAATTTTCATCTGCACAGATCAAATACAACTTTTACCAAGCAATTTCACATAAGCAATTTTCATCCCAATTCACATAAACTAAACATACATCATAGTTCTATATTCAGAATAAAGTCTTGCAAATTCAATATCGACATCTATCATTGCAATATCATTCTATCTAATAATCATGTAGTGTTCTATCTCAAAAAGCATGTAAGTAAATCATCAAATCATAGCAATGTTATCCAAATCCTGAAATCATATAAGTTCTAAGTCTCAAAATGCATCAAAATAAAGTATCCATAATAGTCTAAAATATAAAATCCACTGAATGTTAGACTGAGTTGAGGTGAGGCCTCACATCCTCCCCCTCTAGGCATGAACTTCCTCTTAGAGTTCATCAAAGAGGTGAGGGTACTCTGATCTCATATGTGCTACGTCCTCCCATGAAGCCGTAACCTCATCATAACAATCCGACTGGACCCTAACCTGGTCTAGCTCTCGACCTCGAAGGGCCAATGTCTGGTGTGCCAAAATGCGAATGGGCTCCAAAGCTAGCTGCCCGTCCGACTCCACCTGCAAGGCATCCCAATCTAAAAGGTGAGACTCATCATAGATATACTTTCTCAAAATTAAAACATGAAACACATCGTAGATGCATGACAGGCTAGGTGGCAAAGCTAAACGGTAGGCAACTGGGCCTATCCTCTCCAAAATCTCAAAATGTCCTACAAAGCGAGGTGCGAGCTTAGAACCCTTTCCGTAACGGATTGGACTCTTATGCGGTCGCACTCTCGGGAAAACTCTGTCTCCAACCAAATAGCTACGATCTATCCTCTTTGCATTGGCATATTTCTTCTGTCTATCTTGAGCCTCTCTAAGACGCTGCCTAATCAAATCCACCTACTGTTCCATATGCCGAACTAACTCAGGACCAATGGAAACTCTATCCTCTATGCGATCCCAACTCAAGGGCGTCCTGCAAGGCCTGCCGTATAATGCCTGATAGGGTGGCATCCCCAAAGAAGTGTGATGCCCATTGTTATAGGCAAACTCCACTAAGGGAAGATACTCCTCCCATCGGATCTGATGATCCATGACGTACATACGAAGCATATCCTCTAACACCTGATTGACCCTCTCTGTCTGACCATCTGTCTCCGGGTGATAGGCTGTACTGAAATTGAGCTTAGTGCCCATAGCTGCCTGTAATGACTTCCAAAAGGTAGAAGTGAAAAGAGAATCCCTGTCAGAAATAATCTTGCGGGGTACGCCATGAAGCCTAATAATGTCTCGCAAGAACACCTGTGCTACTGCTGGAGTTGTGAATGTAGTACGAACTGGTGAAAAGTGAGCTACTTTGGTCAACTTGTCAACTGTCACCAAGATAGCATCATGGCGACGAGAAGACATAGGAAGACCAATGATGAAATCCATGGATATAGTATCCCACTTCCACTCTGGTATAGCATGAGACTGAAGCAACCCACCTGGATGGCGGTGCTCCACCTTTACCCTCTGACACTCGAGACACCGAGCTACTATCTCAGCAATGAGCTGCCGCATTCCCGGCCAATGATACAACTGCCTCAAGTCAGCATGCAACTTCTTAACCCCGGGATGTGCTGCATAAGGAGCTCTATGAGCTTCCATGACAATGAACTCTAGCAACCCTCTGGAGGAAGGTACATAAATGCGCCCTCTGTGGCATAACAGTCCATCGGACTCCAAAGAATAATCCACATATTTCCCTTCTAGAGTAACCTGAGAACGTAATACCTGACAAACCTCTGCATACCATCCATCCTCTGACAAGTGCCGAAGTATACGGTCTCTCAAGTTTGTGCCCATGGATATAGTGTAAACCTCATGACGTCTCCTACTCAAGGCATCTGCAATTACATTTTCTTTTCCCTTGATGTAGTGAACGTCAAAATCATATTCGCACAAGAACTCCATCCATCTCCTCTGACGTGCATTAAGGTTCGGCTGAGTGAAGATGTACTAAAGACTCTGATGATCTGAATGCAACTCAAAGTGATGTCCTAAAAGGAAGTGTCTCCACCTCACAAGTGCATGCACTACTGCTGCGAGCTCAAGGTCGTGAGTGGGATAGTTAAGCTCATGAGTCTTAAGTTTCTTAGACTCAAAAGCTATGGCCCTACCATCCTGCATAAGAACTACCCCTAAACCCTCTAAGGAAGCATCTGTACAGACCATGAAGTCAGCTGAAGGATCTGGTACAACAAGGATAGGAGCGCTAGTAAGTGCCTTCTTGAGTTCCTGAAAGGCCTTCTCGCACTTCTCTGTCCACTCAAATTTCTTCCCTTTACGCTGAACAGAAGTAATAGGGTGTGCGACTCTAGAGAAACCTTCGACAAAACGTCGGTAATATCTTGCTAAACCCATGAAACTCCTGACCTTTGTCACACTGGTAGGCGCTGGCCAATCCATAATAGCCCTAATCTTTGATGGGTCAACTGAGATCCCATCACCGGAAATAACGTGTCCAAGGTACTTAACCTCAGATCGAAAGAAAGCACACTTCGATAGGCTACCAAACAACTGGTTATCCCGCAAACACTGCAATACCTATTTTAGGTGCTCCTCATGCTCCTTCTCATTCCGAGAATATATCAGTATATCATCGAGGAACACAATAACAAAATGGTCCAGGAAGGTACGGAACACCCCATTCATGAGGCTCATAAAAACTGCTGGGGCATTCGTAAGTCCAAAGGGGACTACGGTAAACTCATAGTGACCATATCTAGTGCGAAATGCGGTCTTGTGGATATCACTTTCCACTATTCTCAACTGATGATATCCTAACTTCAAATCTATTTTGGAAAAGACTTTGGCACCCTGAAGCTGGTCAAACAAATCATCAATCCTGGGCAAAGGATATCGGTTCTTGATGGTTACTTTATTTAGCTACCGATAATCCATACATAATCGGAGAGATACATCCTTCCTCTTAGCGAAGATGACTGGTGCACCCCATGGGGATACGCTAGGATGGATATGACCCTTCTCAAGAAGTTCCTCAAGCTGAATTTTAAGTTCATTAAGCTCATTTGTGGTCATTCTATAAGGTGCTCTTGAAACTGGCTCGGCTCCTGGTACTAGGTCTATATGAAAATCAATCTCTCTGCAGGGAGGCATTCCCGGTAACTCTGAAGGAAATACATTTGAATATCCCTTAAGGATAGGATGGTCATTGAGCGATGTTTCTTTTTCCTCCTCTTCCTCTCTGTCACTGATAGTGATAGCAAAAAGCTGATATCCCTTCTGCATGCTCCGCTTAAGCTGCATTGCGGAGATCATATGAAGAGACACGGGCCTCTGAATCCCGGTGATGACTATGGGCGAACCATGATCATCCTCACACTCGATCCTTTTCAGGCGGCAATCCATCTTGGCTCTGTGGGCATAAAGCCAATCCATGCCAAGTACGATTCATAAGATCCAAGTGGAGTCACTCTAAGGTCTACTAAAGTGGTGATCTCGCCAATCTGCAGCTGACATGCCCTAACCTCTGATTCCACTGACACTCTAGCCCCTGAAGCTAATTCCACTTCCCAACTGACATCCTACCTAGTTGCCACTAGCCCGCAACGCTCCACAACCGATGGAGATATAAAGGAGTCTGTAGCTCCTGAATCAAACAAAATAGATACATTGTTACCTCTGATTATACCTGAAGATTCGATAACCGTGGCTTGATGATCAGCCTGGCGGTTGTCAACTACTGCGAATACTTTATGGGACCTGCCCATATCACCAACTGTCGGCTCTGAAGCGGCCATCTGCTGACTCCCTGCTACCTATCCCTGAGGGCAATCCCTCGCCAAGTGCCCCATGGCTCCACATGTAAAGCAAGCACCCCGTCCCTGGAACTGGGCACCCTGAGGCCTAGAGAATGACTAACCTCCTGTCCTACTGGATCCGCTGTACCCACCCCTAGAGGACTGCTGAGTCCCCGTCGGCTGTGTGTACTGCCCCTGTGCTCTCTAATCACGTTTCTGTCCCTGAGTCTGCCACTGCTTGGGCTTGGAGCCCTGCTGATACTGTGGAGGCTTCTGCCTCTGGTTTTGTGGTGACTGTTGTGGAGGAGGGGGTTTGGAGAACCCCTAAGAATTTCGGTTGTTCCTCTTCCAATGTGGTTTCTGGAATCCATAAGTCTGAGGTGCGGGATTTCGGTTCTGAAACCGATCCCTATTATCTTGTGGTCTAACCTGAATTTCCTCGGCAATTAGTGCCTTCTCTACAACAACCCGAAGGCTCTCTGGAGCGGACATCCTAACAGGCCCGACTATACCGGCATTCAATCCCCTGATGAAGCGGTTTACAAGAAGTTTCTCATTCTTTAGATAATCTACATATGGCAACAACTCAAAGAATTTACTCTCATACTGGGTTACTGTCAAGCCTTTTTGTTGGAGATCATGAAATTCGTCTATACAACGCTGCCTGAAGTGCTCTGATAGGTACCTCTCACGGAACCTCTCTGTGAATATCTCCCAAGTGAGTGTATCAGGAACTAATCCGCATTTGTACTATTCCTGTCTTCACCAGGTGGAGGCTGTCCCTCTCAGAAGATGAACTGCAACACGTGCTTTCAAGTTGCTCTCATAAGAACGCAACGCAAAGCACCTCTCAAGACTCAGAAGCCATGCCTCAGCCTCTACTCCATCTGTAGAACCTCCGAAGGATGGTGGTTGGAGGCGCATGACCTCCCTGATGAGATCCCCTGAATCTCGATGACCTCTCTCAAAATAAACTGGTTCCACCGCTGGAGGTGGTCTTGGCATATGCACTGACTTTGGCTCATTACCACCTTGACTCTCTACAGGAATCAGAGCTGGGCTCCTGCTTCGTTCTCTATCAACAGATCTATGACTCCCAGAGTCATGACTCCTAGCCTGAGGGTTCTCTGCTGGAATCCTTTCCTGAACAATGCCAATAAGATTCTGAATGGCTACTAAAATGTCACAGTTAGGTTCATTTGGCTGTTCGGGAGGTGCATTTGGGTTCTCCTCTAGAACCGATGCCTCCCTCTCTTCCTCATCGCATGCTATGCGCTCACGTCTAGGACCCCGTCCGCGCTTGCGAGCTTGTCGCGTCAACGGAGGCATCCTAAGAGGAAAATAAGACAAAAACAATTTATTTATTTCTTTTATAATTAAATTTATTTAAATTTAAATTTCCATTTAACAAAATAATTTAAAATATTCCAAGGCGAAACGTAAGTGAGTAAGGCTCCTAGTGTGGAAACCTTGCTCTGATACCAAAATGTCATGCCCAAAATTTAGGGCAAAAACGAAACAAATTTTTTTTTTAAAACATACTAAATTAATTAACAAGTTCACTCTTACACCAAACGTTAATGAAATTTCCATTATTAAATTCGAGCTAATTCTGAAAACGAACTAAGCATCGATAAATTGTTAAATTTTAATTGCGGAGAACCTACTGATTTAATTCTATCTCCAAGAGATATCTAGTCAATAAGTTTATTAAATTAATCAAACTAAAGGAAGTAGGAGTGAAAAATTTAATTTATTCTCCCATAAGACTATATAGTCTTTTCAATTCTTTTATATTTCTCTTTATAATTTATCCCAAATTAAAATCAGGATTATATAAATTTATACATATATACATATTTGAATATGCATATATTTATATATTTATAATTTAATTACTTATTCAAAATACTCAAAAATTCATATATTTACATATATATATATATACCCATATATATATATGGATACATATATATATATTATATATTTTGCATAAATGGCAAATATTTTAATTCTAATTTTAAAAAAAAATTATATCTTCCTAAAATATTGTTTCATATTTTCCCCAACCCTAATTAGGGTTCTAATCTCCCCACTTATATATTATCTAATCTAATTAACTTATTTATTTTTAATAACAACTTGCCCTAACCCCATTCGGCTAGGGTTTTAAACCATTTTTTTTTTTTACAGTCAATATTTTTGGCTGGGCCAAAACCCTTGGCGGCCATGGAACCATTTTATCGCAGGTCACGGGAGTTTGGGAGGCGGCTGGCTGCGCGCACCACTGTGTGAGCTCACAGTGGCGCCGCGGCACCACTGTGTGCCCACAAAGTGGGCGCCGCTAGCCGCTCCCCACTGTGTGGCCACACAGTGGCGGTCGTGGCCGTCCATTGTGTGCCCGCACAGTGGGAGCCGCAAGCGGCTCCACTATGTGTGCACACAGTGGGCGCCGCGCGGCCGTCCGCTATGCGTACACACAGTGGAGTCCGCGGGGACCCAAAACATTTTTTTTTTAATTTAATTTATTTTTAAAAAAATATAATATATAAATAAATATATATATATATGTATATATTTATATTTACTTAACTTTTATAATCATAGTTAAAAAGATGAAATTTATTTCATTATATATTTATATAAATTTTTAAAAGAGAAATTTACATGCAAAATTTTTAAGCTAATTTAATAAAAGGAAAAACATAAAGTTAAATCAGATTATATATATATATATATATATATATTAATAAGCTTCTAAATCAATGTTATCTAAAATACAATTTAGAACACTATTCAAAGATACATTATACTTTTTCTGGAATAAAGAAATTCATTGATTTTTTTTTTCTAATAAAATATTCAAATAAAACAACTTTTTCCATTTTAAATACTTAAAATCTTTCAGTATATAAAAACTTCTATTTTGCCTCAAGTAAAAATATAGGTAAAATCTAAATGAAAACAATTCTTTTATTCCTTTCCATAATACAAGAAGCTTTGCATGCAACACAAATTAACTTTTCTTTTTCAAATAAACCAGAAGTAGAAATAACAAGCTTTTCTTTTTAAGACATCTCTAAGATATTCTACCAATTTACAGAATGTTTTCTCTGAATAGTCACAACAATAAAACTTCAAGTCTACTTTCACAAATTACAACTTGCTTCTCTTTTCTATGAATGAGGCATATTTCTATAACAACTTTTAACAAACATCTGCAACTGAATTCAAGTATCTTCAATAACAATCTTCTGTATCTCTTTCATGGTTCCTAATCTCTTTCCTCTGAATTTCCTGCATAATAGAAAACACAAATATGACCACGGAGTGCTCACCTCACAGCCTAGGCTAACTGGTAGCCACCCCCGAGCTCGGAGAACCAATTCCTAGACGGGTAACAAACAGGCAAACACATAGAAAGAAAAACATACAGATATTCCAGACACATTCCCAACCTGGCTTTCACAGCACCACACTTCGGTGATGAACATTTTCAAAGGGTGGTAGTGGACCAAATACCCTGAGGAGAACTGCAAGTATGATACAAACAAGAAGCCACCTCATGGCATAATAAAAATATCAAGAATTCTCAACCCCTTAATCCTTATGCCCCCCAAAGGCATTCTAGCCTTATAACCCTCCTTATGACCCCCATTGCACAAATAGGCCATGCAGCAAGGGTCACACAAAGATCCCTTGTGATCGCTCTCAAAAGAGAGTCTCTCACTCGAGGGCTGTCACTGCTACCACCCTCAAGATCCTCTTCTCTCCCAAGAGTAAGAGATCTTGAGAAAACTCCCAAAACACATCAATTCATAAAACAAAATATCAAAAGATTCTCAAACATAAACTTCCAAGAATACAGATTTCTTACGCCAACAAACTTCCAGACATGAACAAGAAGAAGATATTAAAAGTAAAAATTGAAACCAACCTTAATCTGCCCAAAGGTTATTATGATATCTGATGAAGAGCTGCCCAATCCACAAATCTTTTTCCTTATACCCTTATTCAAATTCCTCTATTCCATAACATTATTTTTCTTCTAAATTTTCTTCTATCTCCAAAAATGGAGAGTGGGTGATTACCCTGCTATTCCCAAAAATCTTCCTTAAGAAGCTCACTCTCTGAGTTCTCACAGGATTCTAAAAAAAAACAAAAAAAAGAAGAAAGAAAGCAAAAATGCAAAAAGACTCTCCTTCCAAGAGGAAAAATCTTGATTTGATTTAACTTCAATTTTCTATTTTCGCTCAACTCAAAAAAGCCAATTTTTAAAGCGTTAAAAAGATCATTATAAAGTAGAAACTTGCCTAAAATTACCCCTAACCCCTAGGTATACCTTATGGGCTTTAGGAAACCCTATTAAACTACCCCTAGGTGTTCATTTAACCCATTTTAAACCCCTCTGAAGTTTATTTTCGGGTCAAACATAAGTTGACCACTCCAAATATTATATTCCCAAAATATTTTTGACAACACATTATTTTATTAAAGATTAATTATAATTAAACACTTTCCCACCAAGAGACAAAATAAAATATTTAAATTTAAATACACACGTGTCAAGTGACACTAATAAAATACTTTTACAAAAATAAAACATGAAATTGTCTCTTGAGGTTTTTACACATTAAAATTTAATTAACACTTAACACTCATGCAACATATACTGTTACGAATAAAATACAACACAAACGGGGTGTTGTCTCTCCAAATAGACAAACCCTGGCTTTACGAACATACATAAGTCTAGGTTTGATTCTCCGTAATTTTCCATGGTCACATGGTAAATTTCCTGCGCATCTCAATTTACACATTAGTACTTCCAAATATCCAAATATAATATAATTCAATAATATAACAATGCACATCATCAGTAGCATACAATTTTCATCTGCACAGATCAAATACAACTTTTACCAAGCAATTTCACATAAGCAATTTTCATCCCAATTCACATAAACTAAACATACATCATAGTTCTATATTCAGAATAAAGTCCTGCAAATTCAATATCGACATCTATCATTGCAATATCATTCTATCTAATAATCATGTAGTGTTCATCTCAAAAAGCATGTAAGTAAATCATCAAATCATAGCAATGTTATCCAAATCCTGAAATCATATAAGTTCTAAGTCTCAAAATGCATCAAAATAAAGTATCCATAATAGTCTAAAATATAAAATCCACTGAATGTCAGACTGAGTCGAGGTGAGTCCTCACATTGTCCAACCTTGGTATTTGCTCAAAGGTAATGTGTACAAAATATTGTTTGAAGTCATCTACCATTATTTTGTATGGTAGTAGCTTGTCATCCTTTGTCTAATATTCATTGTTGATCTAATTTATAACCATTTGGAAATCTCCGTAGACTTTCAGTTCTGTGATTCTCAATTCTATGGCCATTTTGATTCCTGTGACCAGTGATTCATACTCAATGATGTTATTTGTGCATGGAAACATGAGTCTATATGATCTTGGTATGGTGTGCCCTTCAGGAGTGACGAACAAGATGCCAACACCTGAGCCATGTTGAGTGTAAGAACCATCAAAATACAAGGTCCATTGTTTGGGTGTAATAGTAAGGACACCCCTATCTAGAGATTCTACCTTCATTGGTTTCTTATCAGGTATTGGTGCCTCAACTAATTGATCTGCAACTACTTGTCCCTTGATAGCCCGACGCTCTATGTAGTGGATATCAAACTCGCTGAGAATCATAACTCATTTAGCTAATCTGCCTATAAGATCTACTTTGCTGAGTAAATACTTGAGAGGATCAATTTTTTCTACTAGCTTGATTATGTGAGCTAGCATGTAATGTCAGAACTTTTGAGAGGAGAAGACTACAGCTAAGCAGGCCTTCTCAATGAATGTGTAATTGAGCTCATAGTCATTTAATGTCCTACTAATGTAATATATAGCTCGTTCCTTGCCTTCTTGATCTTTTTGTGCTAACAGTGCCCCCAATGATATGTCAGTTGTTGATATGTGGTTTTCCTAGTATTGGTGGTACCAGAACTAGTGGATTCATTAGATATTGTTTGATTTGATAGAATGATTCTGCACATTTGGCCTCCCATCTCAATGGTATGTTCTTATGTAGCAGATGATTGAATGGTATACTTTTATCTACTATTTGGGCTATGAATCACTTGATAGACTATAGTCATCCTTGTAGAGATTTGAGTTGGCTAATGTTCTTGGGAGGTGGCATCTCCATGATGGCCTTTACTTTCACTAGATCTACTTCAATGCCTTTTGCTGACACAATGTAGCCTAATAATTTGCCTGATGTTACCCCGAAGACACACTTCTTAGGGTTTAGCCTAACTTGGAATTTCTCTTATCTTTGAAAGATTTTATCTAATATGCGAAGATGTTCTGCTCGGGTAAATGACTTAGCTAGTAAATCATCCACGTAGTCCTCCATGAAGGTATGCATCATATCATGAAAGATTTTTGTCATTGCTCTTTGATAAGTTGCCCCAACATTCTTCAAGCCAAAAGGCATGACATTCCAACAATACATTCCCCAAGGATAGGTGAACGCAGTTTTATCTTGATCCTCTGGAGCTATCTTAATTTGATTATAGCAAGATAAACTATCCATTAATGATAGCATTGCATGGCTTTTTGTGAGGTCTACAATTATGTCGATGCTGGACAAAGGAAAGTCATCTTTTGGACAAGCTTTGTTAACATCTCTAAAATCTGTGCATATCCTGATGCTTCCATTTGGTTTTAAAACTGACACAATGTTTGAAATCCATTCAGCATAGTCTATAGGTCGAATAAATCTGACATCTAATAGTTTCTTTAGTTCATCTTTAACCATTAGTGCTACATGTGGATTCATATTTCTTAGTTTTTGCTTGACTGGCTTAGCTCTTGGAGAAATAGATAAATGATGCATGATTAAGTTTGGATCTATTCCGAGAATATTTGCATAGGACTAAGCAAAATTGATTTTCTTTTCTTTGAAGAATCTGATAAACTTTGGTTTTTCTTCTTCTGTCAGAAATTTTTCTAGGTGTATGTTTTAGCTACTTCTTCTATACCAATGTTGATTGATTGAGTGGGCTCAATCAATATGGGTGATCGCTTCTGATAGTGTTCAGGAAGAGTTTCAAGTCTCCCATCCTTAGGTGCCTTAAAAATGTTTTCACCCTCAGATGCATCCTTTATTTTTACTTTTTTGTGATCTAATGCTTCCATTGACTAGTTTTCAGCATTAGATCCTGTATCTCTTTCACCTTTGCGACTGAGAAACTTGGCACCTTCCTGATTGTAGAAATTGTTATTTTGTTTGCTGGTAGAGTTTGTTTCTGGATTAAATGTACATGGGTAATGAATAATGGATTCATCATTTGGAAATATGGATAAGTCATGGTGTTCAAGTTCGTCCAAGTTTATGAGATCAGGAAATACGAGTGGTAAAGAGTCATTGGGTGGGTCGAGATCGACTACGGTAAGTTTCATGATAGAGGTGTCATTAAGGTTGTCTGTGAGATTGAATAAGTTAATGATACTGTCGAGATATTTGATGGTATCATCCTACATTTAGACTTGCTCGTAGTGTCACTACTCATTTTTTGTAGCTTTGTAGATATGTTGCGCACCAAATTCAAGTAATCTAGTCTTTGTGTTGTGTCCTTCTTGAGAAAGGGTTGTATGAATAGAACCTTCAGGGATATCTTCAGTAATATTTGAACAAGTTCCCCATTCATAGTCATTAGAATTAGTCTCAGAAGTGTTGTCCCGGAGTCTTTCAGTGCTGCTGACAAGTATGTTGTAAGGTGAAAAGAGATCCTTGATAATTGATACCAGTCTTGTAGTTTTCTCTGATTCTGAGTCGGAACCTACTTGTACTCTTTGCATTTGTTCATATATTGTTTCTCCTTGGGGAGTAGTGACTTATTCAGGAGGTGATTCTGCTTTGTTTTGAATAGGTTCTTGCACATAGTATACTTCCTCATAAGATGCTTCTTCTCTCTGAATGGCCAACTCCTCTTGTTTTTTCTCTTTTTCTTGGTGTTCTCGGTCTTTCCTTATTGTTTCTGCAGCTTCGTGTAGTGCCTCTTGCCATGAGTCTTTTTTGTATTTCTTTTATGCTTTCCATTGAGGTTTTTGATATTTATTCTTCTTTTGCCTTGGGGGTATTCTGTCTCCATAACCCAATCCTATTTTGTCTCTAGAAAATTGCGAAGGAGGGTCCAACGGTTCTGTGATGCCTTCTTGATGCTTGCCTATAGGTCCTTCACCATTGTATCCCATTCTTTGCATGATTCATAATCCTTTTCCATACTATTATGTTGGTGTGGCTATCTTCAGAGTAGCAGCTCGGACTTCTTCCTCATCCTTGTATAGCCAACTAAGGATGTCTTTTTCTTCTGATTCATGTTCTAGTGTGCCCAATTGAATAAATTTGCCATCAAACTTGGTGATGGGTTGTGTTTCTTGATGTGTTGATGTAGAAGGTTGCCCGTGAGTTTTTGGCAATGTTGGCAATTTGGATAAGCACATAGGTTTAAAAGAGTATTCTCATATGCCTCACTCTTTGATTTTCATTTTTTATTTGAAATCCATGGATAAAGATTTAAGCTTTTCTTGATGATGATCTAGTGTTAAAGAAATTTTGGCTTCCCTGTTGTGTGGAACCAAGTTGTCTTGGGTTGCCCCCATAGCATTGCAATGTTGAAAGGGGTTATTATCTACTGATATAGAAATATCTCATCCCTTATATGGAAATTTGACACACTGATGGTAGGTTGAAGGTACTGCTTGCATTTCATGTATCCAAGGATGACCCAATAAAATATTGTATGTCAAGTCTATGTCTGAGACTTGGTACATAGTGTCCCTTTGTATTGGTCCTACCTGAATAGGTAATATTACTATCCCCTTGGATTATCTCTCTTGATCATCATATGCCTTGATGGTGATCTTTTTGTGTGGATCAATAGACTATTCAGAGAAACCTAATGCACAGATAAGCTTTAAGGTATAGATATTGAGACCAGCTCCTCCATCTATTAGTACTCTTTTAACTCGATGTTTGTAGACTAAGAATTCAATTTGAAGGGGAGTATTATGTGAATGGCTCAACAAGATATTATCATGTTCGAAAAAGGTGAGATTATGAGGCCCCGTCATGTGAGCCACCATGGCTTGAAATTTATCAATATCCAGAACCTGAGGCACATTTGTTTCAACTAGTGCTTGTTCCAAGAAGTCCTTATGTTTTGGCAAAAGTTTTAGCAACTCGAGTATGGATATCTAAGCAGGAGTTTTCTGTAGTTGATCAACTAAGTTATACTGAGTCTTGGGGAGAATGGTTGTTGTTCATGTATGTCCTTTCAAGACATATTTTTGAGCTCTGGTGGTTACATTGATCGACTCATGTTCGTGTTTGTCTTTGATCTTAATGACATTTACTTTATTGTCATCTGTCGATATATGATTGATGGTGTCATTGTATATGTGATTTATGCGAGCTCCTCTAGTATCATTTGATGATGAAGCTCCTTCCTTGTTGTAATTTGGAAGATGATTTTTAAATGCGTCATGATCACCATTCATTTTGAGGCCATCGACCATTAAATACCTCTATCAATCATGTCTTGAACAATGTTTTTAAGCCTCATGCAATCATTTGTTTGATGTCATTTGTTTCGATGAAAATCATAGAAGTGTGAGTCATTCCACCAAGGTGGTTTGACCTGGGGTTCAAAGTTGTTTATGGCTGGTAATGTGATAATCTTGTTTGATAGGAGTTCTCAGAATGTTGATTCTAACAATTGCCCCAAGGGTGTGTAAATGCATATATTTGGAAAATTGTCGGTGTTACCCCTCAAATTTGGATTAGGTCCTCGATTTGTGTTGTTGCCTTGGGTATTGTTGGTGGTGTTTGCATTTGAGGGTCCTTGATTGGTATTTGGCAGATAAGTGTTAGTGCCTTAGTTAACACCCTTTTGATTCTTGGTACCCTGAGGATTACCTGATAAAGACAATATTGGTTGTTTGGACTTCATATCATTAGTATAAGTTCCTCCCTCATTAACACTATTTTTGTTTCTGGTCCAGAATCTGGATTTTCCTAAGGTGTGGTTGTTGTTCTGGTTGTTAAAATGAGAGTTGGATGAATTAGTTCCTTCTTTGAAGAAATTCAATGTTCCTTTCTTGATACATGCCTCTTCTACTTGGATTCCATTTTCGATTAATTTGGCAAAAGATGGTATGCACTAGAGCTTGAGTAGATAACTCATCTCACTATTTAGATTGTCGATAAACATTTCCATCTTTTCTTTCTCAGGCACATCTCGAGGATATCTCGAAACCGTACATCTCCATCATTGAAGAAACACCATGAATGTTTCATTGTTTTTCTATTTGGTATTACATACATCCAGCAAGGTGATTGTGTGTTGAATATTGTAGGAGTATTGCATGATAAATTTATTGACCAACTCATCAAAGGATCTGACAAGAGGTGTAAGTTTAGACAACCACTCCATTGTTTGCCCTCCCAAACTTCTTGGGGATAGCCTCATCAAATAAGTGTCATTGTGAGAAAATTCAAGGCTCATGGTACAAAACTCCCAAACATGATCGCGAGGATCACTCTTACTATCATATTTGTCATATTTGGGTATGTCTGAATTTGGGGGAAAATGTATCATGTTTAATCTCCTGTCAAAGGGGTAAGGACAAATTTCATTTAAGGAATATCGTATTGTGGTCCCCTGTTGCATGTCTTGTATTTGCCTCTGCAACATTTGCATTTGTTATGTAAGACAAACCATGGGCGCATTTTTTTGCCTAGGAAAAGGTTCCTCTCTTTCATTATCCCTGGTTCGGGCATGAGTGTGTTCTGGTATGTTTAGTTCAGGGTCACGTGTTTCCTCTTCTCTTTGTTGTTCTTGATAAGTGTAATTTTGAGACCTTATCCTAAAGATTTCAGTATCAAAGTGTTCAGGAATCCTAACTCCTTTGCTTGTCAGCATGAGCATGTATTTTGCTTTGTCAGCTTCTATGAGTCTTTCGATAAGTTTTTGGAATGAGGGATTTTCTTGACATTCTTGAATAAGCTCCTCAGTAATCTCCGTGTCCTCTAGATTTGCATACTTGAAAGGATTTGATAATCTTTGACCCATACTGGACTTTGGCTGTGTTTCGCTTTGCTTGTTTCATTTTGTTTGGGGGTTGGTAGTTCAAATCAAGCTATGTTATAAGTGATGCAAACTTCTGGGAAGAAAGCTGGCTTGATCTTTCCTCCATGATTCAAGCTTTGACTGAATGCTGCTTTTTGACAAAAATCTCTGCTTCTTAATGGTTCTTTGTCAAATTCGTTTGATTTTCCTTGAAGATATAATTGCATATGATAGAGAAAGGTGAGATGTGATTGAAGAGTTGACGATTTATGTAGAGGAATTTGTTTCGTTTGGCAAGTGTTTTGGAACTAGGTTATCATTTCTTCAACTTAGTGTTGTGATGAAGACTTTTTCTTCACAAAATACGAGGAGTGGTCATACACGATTGATCAATGGTTTCCTTTTGATGTTTTGGATTGAGATACTTTGTTTGAAAATGTAAGCCTACTTTTATCGACTAGAGGTTTAGATTCGCCTCCACGACAAAGTGTGTCAAATGATATGGAATGAAGAGTTTCCCGATATGGAGACTCAATTTGATGACTTAGGTTTAAACTAGGTATGTTAGGTTGATGAAATCCTTTAGATGGTGGACCTTTTGATTAGTGTGATGATGTTACCTAATTCTGATAGGATAAAGTCTTTACCCCTAGCTAGTTTTAGTTTTGACAATTTTGTTCTAAGATTAACTCGCTTGATTGTTTGGAATACTTTTTTGATGTTTTGGTTCAAGTTTTGCTTAGTAAGGTCAACTGAGGATCCAAAAGGGTAACTAAGACTGATTATAAAAATTTTCAAAAATGCCCAGTTTTGCTCTCTATTTTTCTAAGTTTTACCTATGCGCTAAGACAGAGACTGGATGCGCTAAAGTATGATCTAGATTTGCTATCCAAGGTCACCAATGCGCTAAGCTGCCTGTATTATGCGCTAAACTAGAGTTTTGATTTTTTTTTTGACAGGGATGATTAAGCGCTAATGTTTAGACTCTAAGCACCAAAGTTTACCCCCAATACGCTAGGCTGATGCTCCAAAGTGCTAATATGGTGTCTTAGAGTGCTAGTAAAAGTTTATTAAATTTTTCAGACTGCTATGCGCTATCTTTAAGAATGAGTGCACTAATTTTCAGCTTGTATGTGCTAAAGTGTGCTCTAGATGCGCTAGGAGATTGCTCCAACGCGCTAAATTGCTCTGTTTGTTCTATTTGCTCTGTTTTTCTTGGAAATTTTCAACACTTGTTTAATTTTGATGGATGATTTTTTGAAGAATAAATTGCAAACACAATAAGAAGAAGACAACTATTTTTGCCTATTCTAAACAAAGAGTGTATGTTTTACGAGGATGTGTTCAAATCCCCAATGTTTTCACAGGTTTGGATACAAATAAGACAATTCAGACAGACTTTTTATTCAAAGGTCATCAACAATACCATAGCCCACTAGTCCCAATACTCCATCAGCTCAAACAGCTGTGTCACCCCTTAGGGGGCACCCATTTTTTTGCCTTTTGCCAAAAATTAACCCAAAGTGAATTGCTTCACAATTGGGTAGATATCTTGGGAGATATATGGTGAGTAATCTTGGGGGTAGATTCTTCCCCACCCTTGCAATATGATATTGAGGATGTTTGGATACTGAATCAAGGTTTCTATTGCTAAGGTTCGTAATCAAGCTTCTTGTTCGATCTTCAGTGATAAACTTCCTCGAGAGGCTTCCCAACCTTTATAATAAAGGCTTTACATATCAAGATACTGGGGGAAGGCTAATCGCTGAGCAAAACCATTGAAGGGACTTTTTTCAACCTCCACTTTTGTTTATAGTGGGTTGGAACACTTGACGATAAAGCCGTTTCCCACTTAGGTCATTCCCCTCTCATTGACCATTTAAATGGTGCTCTAAGAGAAACTCGGGAGGGTAGGCCTACTAAAGGATTTAAATGCTTGAATTACAGAAAGCTTAAGAGTGGTTTGGCTTTTTGATCACCCAGTTAAGGGGAGAGCATATACCTTCCACTTTCGAGACAAGGCACAAAATGTTTTTATTTAACCCTTCAATTCAATGATTTGCTAACCTCTATTGGGAGATGTTGCTCCAAAAAGGAATGGTGTTCTTTTTAACTCTCAAATTAGTGATTTTTTGATCTAAGTAAAGAAATCCTGGTCAACAAAGAAAATTCTTTGATATGGTTAACAAAATAAATTCGATAATGGAATGATTTCCCTCTTTTGCTCTATCTAGAATTTGGAAATGAGGTTCTTTAACTTATCCAAGAAATGAAGTGGATCCTTTTAAACACCAAAGGATGGTGAGATTCATTTTAAAACTTTGCACAAATAAAGTTTGTCTTGTTCTTTTTAAACCCCAAAATGAAGTGTTTCTCTCCCTATGAAAACAAGGTAAGGTTTTTGTTTGTTGTTCTTTTTAAGTAACCCAAAAGGAAAATGAGTTCATTTTTACCAATAAGGAAATAAAGAAAACTTCAAATAACTAACTTAAGAAAGTTAGAAACAAGAAAAATTTAATCAAAATGCCTATACTAGTAAAATGAAATCTCCCAACCCTGCAAACAAATGTTAGTGACCTGCAATAAAACACCAGTTAGCAAAATGAGTTTTCAAGGTGGACTTCTAAAGTCTAATTTTTGGTCTCGGTTACAAATGTGTTTTTCCCTCTATGTCTGTTATATGCTAATTTGTAGACTTGATTCGCTAACAAAAGACCCAGATGTGTTAGGCTATTGTATGCATGCACTAAACTGATGTCTTAAAGCGTTGAGGCTTAACAAGAATCAACATAAGGGTTATGCGCTAAGTTTTAGGTCCAACGCGCCAAACAGTGAGCAATATGCACCGGAGGATAGACGAGATACTCTAAAGGATGGTACCAACATGCTAATCCATGTTTTTCACGTACCTAAAAAGTTAGTCCTACATCAAAAATGATTTGATAAATGGGGTTGAGCCCCACGATGGGCACCAAAAATGTGTTCGATAAAAGTGGAGTGAGGAAACAGAAAATGTAAATTCAAATGAGTCCACACACCAATGGGACTCTTGGTGCAAGTTATGGAGTTATATGGAATAACTCAACTTCCCAAGGGATGATTCATTGTTCTCTATCTCACAAGACCAATCAAGTCAATGCCTTTACTCTTAGATTACTAAGCAAAGTGACTTAGGGATGACAATGATGATAATGAGGGATAATTGATCAATCTAACATGAATGCAATCCTAAATGTGCATGATATTAACAAGTATTAATTAAACTAGCATATATATGATGATAAGATGAAAGGATTAGTAACAAAATTATCCTAACATGATACACTAGCCTAATATGATTATTATGATAATAGAAATGCTTCTAAAATGCTTATTAGATTATTTCTATTTAAAGAGAGACTAAATGCTTGATAAAAATGAGTATAGATTAGATGCATGAAACTTGGATATCCAAATCATAGAAGAAGGACTCTATTTATAGGAAAAATAGGGTAATGAATGGTTAGGATTGATGATCTTATCAAGGGCCAGGATTGAAAGTTATCAATCCATGTTTACAATTCTCACCAATGAAATGGTGACAATTATCAACAAAAGGTTGCTTGAGAGGAGATGTAAGAAGTATTAAATGCTTGAGAAGACCTTATGGTTACTTTAGGAGGTAAGGGTTAAGGTTAGGCTAGGGTCATCCATTGGATAAAGCTTTTACCCACGGGGTAAACTCTTGTGCAAGGGTTAGAGGGATAACCAAGGGTAAAGCCATGAATGCTTGATGAGACCCTTGGGTTAGATGAGGGTTGAGTTAGAGAGAAAGTCTCTAATCATGCAAGAGGGTTGAGTTAACCATTAATGGTTTGGAAGACTTTCAAGGTTAACTTGTTGAAGACATAAAACCTTTAATGGTTTTCAAAGACTTTGAGGATTTGAGAAGTGACTTCTCTTTTCTTAGGGATGTGACAATATTTAGTAGATGGGTTAGGCTAATTTAGAAGTGATTAGAAGAATCTAGAAGGGGGTTTAGAGAGGCAAGTGGGAGATGTAGGAGAATGCAAGTGGATGGAGGGTAATTATAATTAAAACAAATTACTTTATTTCAACTAAAATAAATGCAAGTGGAGGATTAAAATAAATAAATTAGATTTATTTAATTGCAAGGAATAATTTAATTAAAAGGGGAGAAAGGGAAATTAATTAAATAAAGTTATTTATTTAATTAAGTTCTATGAAAGGCCTAGGTGAATTTAATTAAATAAATTGAATAATTTATTTAATCAAATAGATGAATGTGAATAATTTAATTAAATAGAATTTAATTAAAATAGATGAATGGGTTAAAATGAATATTAAATATTCACTTATGAAAGTGGTCATTTTTATACGTCTACAGAAAGACTTTCACCATGTCAAGGAGGCAAGATGCGCCAAGCCCCCAGTGGACTTAGGATTTGATGACTTTATTTGACAAAGTGAAAAGGAAGATTGAGAAGGGGAGAACCATGACGTCAAGTAGAAAATTTCCCTTCACTATGAGTCATGATATCAAGGATACTAAAGATTACAAAGCAAAATAAAATTCACTAAGTAATTTTGTATCACAAGGAAAGTATGAGTGGAGTGTATGCCCCCACGTTAAAGCAATCGCACGTGCCTTATCGGGAGAAATTTCTTTAAGGTATGATATTGTTGTCTTCAAAATCTGATTCTCTTTAACATCCTTAATATAATATGATTGAACTCTGTGTAGAAGAGATATCAAAGGTAAGGAAATTCTCAGGACAACATATGACAAGGTTTGATTAAACCTTCTACACTTCAGACTTGTTTAGAGTCCAGGTGGGTATACCTTTGTGAACTAAATTCACACTTTCAAAAATTAAACCCACAGCAAACCAGTCCAGAAAACCTATGGATTTAATCACCTTGAAACCAACTGAAACAAAAGAATGCAAATTATACTCATATTCAGTATTGTGACCAACAAAACATGTAATAGACAACTTCAATCAATACCAGTGCCTTATCCAAGGTCACAGAGTCATCTAAATTCAGACAATACTCCCCAAACAAAATATCTTTACACATCCCATTGGCTTGGCTTCTATTAATCCTTATACATGCCTAACACTTATAAGAATTTATGCATATCAAATTAAACTATGATCATCAAGATTCAAAGTTCCCTACAAAGAATTTACTGGTAGGAGTGATCCCCGCATCTTTAATTTCCCTCCTAAAGAGAAAAGCTAGCGAAGACATCTACTGAAAATTGCCTTGCAACCCCATTCAAACAAAATAACCCTGGATTATTCAGAATGAAAACAATAAACAAAATGCAAACACACTTGAAGACAACACAAAGTTTACTCAAAAGCCGATGGTCTATATATTGATATATTCTTCAAGAAAGTACTACAAAAACTTTAGAATTTTCTCCATTACACTTAGAAAAGCTCAGATATGAATTTCTGCAGTGTTTTCTTACAATTCTTTTTTGCGATCCCTTTCTCTCTAGTCCTGGTATCCATTTATAACAATATGGATGCACAAAGCTTCGGACTTTCCGAGGAGAGTTTTTTACAATCATTTCTTTCAAAAAAAGAAGTTACAAAGCCTTTCACAAAAATAGTTACAAGTTCTTTTCGGCCTCTGTAGCTTCTTCAACAGGTTGTTCGGTTGCAACCTCTTCTACCTTTTCAGGGGTGCTCTCTAACTATTTCGGATCATTAGTGGCATATTTTGTTGTCCACTCATCATACACATCATTGGTTGGCCACGAGAAATTAATCACTTTAACCTTGGCCTTGGTCAACCTTTTCTAGGAGTTTCTCATCTTGTTGACTTTTGAATTGAAAAAACCATAATGTGACTTAATTTTCTCTATCTCCTGTATTGTCACAACAAAGAAGGAAGCATCATCTAGATCAATAATTCCTTTAATTCTTGCTGACAGTTTGGCTTCTACCTCCTTAAGCCACATTTGTTTGTCCTTCAGTTGATCTGGGCTAACAAAAACTCCCGGGAGCAACTCAAAAACCTGATCAGCATATTCCTTTTTGCACAAGTTAACTTTCCTATCAACATTATCCACCCCTGCTACTAATTGTACTAAATCTCTAGTGATGTCAAAAGTGGATTTAATGATAGGATTGGCCCCTGCTTCATCATAAGATGCACACATAAACTCTAAATCTTTCTCTCTAGGCCTCCACTTGTCAAAAATAGGTGTCAAAATGGCCTTATCTCCCCTAAGCTCATTCCATATATCCAAAATTTTACCTACATTATTGTATAGCAATGAGGCATTCATGGTACCTGCAAAACTAGTGACAGTGGCCTTTACTCTATCCTCATACTTCTTTGCATACAGGGCTTGAGCCTGTTTTAAATTCTCTAACTCTTGAGGAGTAATCTCAATCATTTGGGAGCTAGAAGGTGCTGGAGATGGTGGGAATTCAACGATAGGGCTGGTAGGTGGAGGTTTGGCAGGAGAAGAGGAGATCATTAGTGTTGAGGATTCACCTTGATGATATTGTCCTACTAGTTTCTTCTACAATTTAGCAATGATTCTATCTCTATTCCTTACCTCTTCTTGGGAATTAGTGTAGGCTTTTAAAACTGTCTCCAGTTTAACCTGGAGATCTTCCTTTTCCTTAGCCTCCCTTTCCACTACTGCAACACTAAATTTTGCATTTTCTAGTATAGTGCCAGCGGCTTCCACTACCCCAGTTGTTTGCACTCTCTTCACCATCATTCCTCCAAGATAACCTGACCCTGAGGTGTCCTTCTTCTTCTTATTTTCATCTCTTTTTAGAGACCACATGACTAATGCAGCATTGTGTTTATTGAAAGTAACTCCCTCTATAGGTTTTGTCTCCTTTCTTACTGCTTCTAGGACTAAAGCATCTTCTATGTCCCATTCAGGGAGAATGAGTACCCCAGCCTGAGCCACCATGTCTCTTCCTTGTTGAGGAGTGATGGTCTTAAATTCTTCAACCATTTCTTGCTTTATTTCTTCCTCAACTGTAGCTGGGTCTTTATGAGGCTGCTCACCCTTCCTTTTCTCGCACCTTGCATTGTATTTATCAATGCTCTGCTTCCACACAAATTGCATGAATGCTTCTGATGTGATGAACTTGTCATCAGCCAAGAAATCTTCACTGGCTCATTTGATCTCAGGATCCCATTCTTGGCCTTTGAATTCACTGATGGTGATATTCATTTCAGCATCTAAGGGCTCTTCTGGCATTCCTTCCTCTACTTCATCATAAGTGTAGGCAATTTCTCCTAAACTGCCTAACTGCAATAGTTGCTCAGCTACTACCTGTTCATCTCCTATATGGATAGGTGATTGAGATGGGGAGTACAAAGGTTCTTCAGGTTGTACCTCTTTTCCCACTCTTTGTTTCTTTGGGCTATTAGGGATGTCGATGACATCATGTATCTTCTTCTTTCCTTTAGAGGTAGAGGGCTCCCCTGAAGTGGGCATAAGCATACTATAATTAGATTTCTTGTGCAACATATAATCACCAGGAGGGATTGTTCTAGCAGATGCAGACCTACTAAAAATCAGTCTTGCTTTCTTAAGGTTGTTCTTGATTACAACCTCCCTCTTTTATTTTAGTGTTTGCATCACCTCCTCAAAGCTAAGAATCAAAAACTTCATCTTCTCTGCAAAGGGGTGAAAGCTAGACAAAGGGTCATAGCTTATGTCAAAATGGTGCACCAAGTTAGAGGCCTTTTTATAAGCCACCCACTTTTCCTTTCTCAACTTTTATTCATTTAAATCAAACTCATTTCTAATGAGGTCTTCAGGAAACTGAAATTGGTGGGGTTTAGCCTTGCATATTTCCCTCTTCCTAAACATTCCATTGAAGAAGTCTTCAGCATCAGCACATCAGGAGACTGCAGTTGATAAATGATATGGCTGAAGGAAATCTTCAAAACATTTCCAACCTCCTTTGGTTATCACAAAATGGTGTGACACAATAATTGTAGGGAAAATGGTCCCCTTACCTCTGCCTGTCAATTCTGCCTCCTGCACAGCACCAATCTACCTAAGAATTTCTGCAATTCCCACTTTAAGGGGGACCTGATAAGGTAACAAAAATGGGGTACCTGTGAAACCATATATTCTGAAAACTGTGGAAACAGGGTATAAGTAGATATCACCCCAATTGTGGACAATTTTTATGTCCTCTACAAATTCTTGTGGCCTAATGAATTCCAAAAGCACCTTAGGAATTCTTGGATTCTCCGAATAGATAAGGGTCCTAATTTTTTATGAAAAACATTTGTCAAACCTTAGAAAACTTGCATCTTCTCTGTCCCATGATAGTACTGTGCTCCATAGTTGCACTGGCACCTTTTCTCCATCCTTCTCTTTCACAAGATCCATCCCACTTGCAAAATAATCACCACCCTTGAACAAAAACAAATGCATAAGAAGGGAATACCACCCAAAAGGCTTATCTACTTTCCCATTCTTGATCCCTATCAATCCATTATGGATAGCATCAGTTATAAAAGAAGCATAATCAAAAGTTATTGCCACAAAAGGATTCAAAATCTGAGCAACCATTAGCATGTAGTGAGTAGGCATACTTGCCTCAGCATCCTCTCCTAGGATTTGGCAGAGTGACTAGTATAATCCTTTAGCCCTAAGGGTAAACAAATTTAGAGAAAAAGTCTCTTTAGTGTTAGGTCCCACAACTGTCAACCCGCCTATCTTCACAAAGAATTCTTTCAGAGGCCCATTCCTAAGGTGGTTCCTTTGCACACTATACACCTGAGCTAATGATTTAAAATCAATAGGCTCTAGAAAATTAGTGTATTCACTTAACCCAAGGCATTCCTGAATTCCTCATCATTAATCTCAATGAGGGTCTTCCCGCTGATATCGTTAACACTTCTTGAAATTGGGTCATAATTATGTGCAATCTGGGTCAAAAGATCTACATCAAAGAAAACCCTAGGGATGACCAATTTTCCAACATCCAACTCCCATATACTATTCTGAGGGGCTGGAGAATTTCTTATGCTGGATCCAACCTTGAATAATCCCAACCCAGACATCCCTATTTGAGGGTCTCTTAACCAATTACCCTTATCATATAAACCTTCTCCTATTTTCAGGCAACAAGCTCTTAGCACCAATTCTTTCATTTTGGAAGCCACATTAGTTGACAATGTCAACTGGTCAAGGAAATCATCACAAATGGCCCTCTCTTGGTAATTGACCTTCCCTGAGAATTCCTTCTTAGGTGCCATCTCTTAAAACTAAACAAGCAATCTAACAATCACCCTAAATTGTTCTACGACAAATCAAAACCTCAATTTAAAGCACACACAGTTAAAAATGATGGCCAAACAAGAGTATAGAAAAACCTTCTTTAACTCAAAGGAATTAGCTCTACAACTGAAGAAATCCACTCTGCAACTGAAGAAAAACCACTCTGCAACTGCTTCTTTGCAAATACTCTTTAGAATGATACCTTGGTTTAATTGATGCGAGATCATATATGGTAGCTGGGCTCTTAACTGCGACATTGACTCCACATGCTTTAGCCATCCCTTTAGAATTTAATTCATGAAAGAATTCAAAATTTTCGCTCCAACGGGTCACAACGCCTGTGTATTTTCTCTTTTCACTATTTTGCAAGGCCTAACTTCTTGGCAATTTTGCTTCACGAAATAACGCCAGCCATTAGATCAAGATGAAGTTGATCTTCCTTTAACTTCCTATTTTATTTGTCTTTGGGAATGCAAAACCTTTTTACCATTTCGCAGGGCTTAAAGCGCGAGCACTTTACCTTTGCAAAATAGTGCGAGCCGTTCGATCAAATGAGACTTGATCGATCTTTACATTCTGAACTGACTTCGGTAAATGTGGGCCCTCTGACTCAACTCCAAATAGCTAGCATCTAGTCATTTTCCAAGCTGACATGTCAATCTTTCATTTGTTGAGAGACAAACATTAGGTTCCTCTGCATTTTTGCCACTTGTATCTATCAGAACACCTTTTATCGCGCGGCATGACTCACTTCTGAGACCCGCCTTCTTTTAAACTCTTGGACCTGCCTCACTGACTGTTGCATTTTCTACCACGTGCCATCATCTTACTCGCCTTCTAGACCAGTCAGACTATCTGCTTGGAATGCCACATCATTTCGCCATTCCGCAGAGTTTAACTGTCGAGCCCTTTTATCTTGCGAAATAGCACGAACCATCGGATGAAATCAAAGATGACCATCTTTTATGTGAGACCCTTTTAGCCATTTTGAACACAATTCCTTTTCGCCATTTCATGGGTTTTAAACCACGTGCAAATTTGCCTTGTGAAATAGCAAAAGCCATAGATTTTCCTGAAAAATGCGCATGACTTAATGGGTGCTAATATTGCTAATCTAGCATGACATCCACCTCCCGATCTTGTTGATCACTATTTTGGGAAGGCGAACAACACACCAGAGGGGCGATATCGAGCACAACAGATGGAGCTATCACAAGATCCAAACAAGGACTATGCTCATGTTGTAAGTCACTTTGTTTGATTCTAGGAGCTAGGATTAAAGTTTGTGAAAACTCATCCGATAAATGTTTGTCCACATCAACATACTCATACTCACTATTAGAAGCATTAGAAGTTGTATTACCATTATGAATAACATTTTCACCTATTTCTTCATCAAAGTTTAAAGCAAGAGGAGCAAGAACATGAATAAGAGTAAAACCATCACATGTTTTATGCAATTATGATTTGGAGATGTTGGTTGAACATATTTCTTAGGAGAAAAGGGAATCATATCAACTATTGGAGTTTGAGGAGATTGAGTATTTTGAGGATTATTTTTAGGGATAGCTTCACAAGATCGAACACAACATCTTCATCGGCATTCTCTTGCACAACAATTTTGTCGAGTCTTAGTGGAAGGCTAAGAAGGAGGAGAAACCTTTGAAGAAGTAAGAATGTTTTTCTCCTTGATAGTTGAAGGTTTAGGTTGAGGTCTTTTAGGTAATTTGTATTATTCGATATCTTTTGACTTTGCATAAGCATATTTACATTAGTATAAAAACTAGTGATAAGTGTGTATGCCAAAATTCATCATTAAATTCAACTAGAAACAGAGGGAAATCACGAATCCTAAACAAAACCAATGAAATGATACAATCAAGCAAATAGGAATGTAAAATAATCAATCAAAACTCCCTATTCCATGACTGCATGTAGTTTCCATTGTTCTTCTCTTCTTTGTGGTATGATAGCTCTCAGATATCACACTGACAACCTGCAAATGACACAAAGATTCAAAGTTCGTGATTGTTGAAAATGGAGATTGAATGCTCAATTTATAGATTATTGGGTGAGATTGATTGAGAGGTGGAAATTGGATGAGCTCCATGTTGATTGATAGTTGAACTGCTAATTTGGAGGTGGAACATAATAGATTTAATAGATCAATGAGTTAACTGATTGAGAAAAAAGATGATTGAAAGATGAAAAAGGGTGATTGGAGGAAATAAAGAGGATGGAATAGTTAACTAATTGAAAGCTGATTGAGAGCTTTATTTAGAAAAAAACTAACTAAAAGATAGAAATAGGGATTGAAAAGATTTAATTAATTTAGCATGTGCTTGCACTTTGACTTTGATTTTCAATTTAATCTTTGCATGAGATTTAATTCAAATATTGAATTTATTTTAAATTCAATTTGTTATTTGAATATATTTAGAACTTGACTTTGATTTCCAATTTGATTTTTGAAATCATGCACATGTATTTGAAGTTGGAAGAATAGGAATTTGAATTTGAATTTAGAGAATTAATTAAATTAAATGAAATCAGAATTTGGGGAATTGGAATTAAATGAAATTAGAAGCAATACGAATTTGGGGATTTGGAATTTGAAGAATTAATTAGTTAATTAAATAATTTAAAGAAATTATTTAATTATTTAGAAATTGAATTTAATTAAATAATAAAGATTATTTAAATTAAAGGATGAAAATCATAATTAATTAAATAATTAATATTTAGAAAAAGGGTTAATGATTAATTGAATAGAGATAGAAATTGAAAATGAATGTATTTAAATAATAAAGATTATTTAAATTGAAGGATTAAAATCATAATTAATTAAATAATAAATATTTAATTAGCATTAGAAAATGGTTTAAATGATTAAACAATGATAGAATTGAAAATAGAAAATTAGTAAGATGATGAAGAAATATGAAATTAGAAGAATAAGATTAATTAGCTTAATTAAATAATTAATGAATTATTTAATCAATTAGATGAATTATTAGTACATGATCAATGAGACTTTTTTAGGTGTCTACATTTGCCCCTCTTTAAGATAATGTCAAAATGACTTTGTTTCAAAGAAAATGAAAAATTTCTGCCCCAGTATGTATCGGTGACGTTTAGTGTGTAAATATGCCCCCTAGGAAAAAGTGGTCGAAGAATTCGGAAATTGATACCATATTGTCGATATCATTGTAATGAGCAATCGTGTGAAGTTTCATACAATATCAGGATCATTTGAGTAGCCTACAAGTTCGTTGAAGTTCACAGGGTCCACGACCATTGGAGTGAGAAAAACCCTAATTTTGAGCTATAAATAGTGATTTTGCCATTTCATTTGCTCATTTGCATTATGTTGAGTTCTTGGAAATCATTATGAGTCTTTTGTTTTCCTATGAGTATTTTATCATCATGGTTGGCTATAGGGCACAACTGCAATTGTCCAAGTGAGTACGTTCTTATCAGAGACCACCGGGGACGGGCGACATGGTCTTTTTCCAAACTTTTGCTCTATGTTTTGCCTGTTTTTGTCAATTTTTCCAAATTTTTTGATAGTCCTAATTTTTAAGGATTACGCAATCACCTTTTGTTTTTCATGCATATGCATTAATTGTCACGCATTACCCTAAAGTGTATCGCATTAGTGTAGGTGTTATGCATAGGTTTCAAGTGTTATGCAAATGTTTATCTGTTTACGCATTAGCTCATATGTTCATGCATACATGTTAAATGTCAAGCATAAGCATTAAATGTAACACATTAGTGTTAAATGCAATGCATAAGTGTTAAACATTATGCATTCATTGTAAATTGAAGCTTTTTGTCATGCGTATGATCATTTTTTAATCACTTTATCCGATATCTGATATTTTCAATATTTTTTATGTGCAGGAGAATATTGGAGTGTTATACTGCTGACAGAGTAGATCCAGTGGTCTTGATCTATGAGTCTATTTACTTGATGAGGAGATTTCTCATATCCAACATCTAGGATTGTATTATGCTTTACATTTGCCAAAGAGTATGGCCAATAGGGCCTTGATCACTGCGTTAGTGGAGCGATGGCATTCTGAGACATGTACCTTCCATCTTCCGATTGGTGAGGCCTCCATTACATTAGAGGATGTGTGGCATATACAACATATTCCCATCCATGGTGAGAGATTTTTATATGATCATGATGATGGCGTTGCTGGACTATGTGCCCTTTTTGAGTGTGAGGAGTAGGACTTACAGATCAGTGGTCATTATGATATCCCATGGGATCGATTGGACTATGATGATCTCACTATAGTATTGTGTAGTATCGTAGGTGGTTTTCTTATTCTTGACAGATGAGGCCATGGCTTTCCAGTTGGATGGGGAAGAGTTCTCCATGATATGATTGTTCATCATTGAGTATATGCTTGGGGTCCTTGTCTCTTAGCCATGGTTTATTATCCAATGCACAACATTGTTTACTTGGGATACCGATCGATCAAGTATGGTGTGACATTGCTCCAGACCTGGGCTTGGGAACACATTTCTATCTAGAGGCTAGTTATTCATGTTAAATTGAATCTTGAGGAGCCATATGCATACAGATATACACCTGGGATTAGACACAGGGGTTAAGGTAACACCTTGTACTGGCAACATCAGTTTGATATCTTACAACATTTCATTTGGAGACATTTAGATTTCCCCGGTTGGACAAATGATGCTCAACACTTGCCATTCTATAGACAATAGAGATATCTCATTGGGAGGACCGTGGAGATGCAAAGGATTATTGAGATGTACCTTCTAGGATGAGTACTCAGATAGTCTGGGGAGATATAGGTGACAGCTATTGTTACAACTTCATTTGCTCGTGTTTCTCATGAGGTTTCTGATTGGGGTGCTTGTATACAACCACATGTGGTTGTTTCTGAGTTTGATGCTCTTCAGGCATTACAGTGGGGTTGGAGTGTAGGTACGACATATCCAAGGACTACTCCTAAGTATGATGCATGGTGGGCCAGACATATGCCTATTCCACTGAGTGATCTAACTGTTCCAATCACAGCTGATGTAGGAGCATCCTCGGTCGATGAGCAATATTGCATCGACCAAAAATATTTCCTTTCAGTTTTGTTCTTGTTTAGTTCTTTGTGCAGTTTTATGTATTCTTACTGGTATGTACCAGTAGTTTCTTGTTCTTTGTGGCAGATCTTGCTTGCGGTTTCCTAGTGGTTTCATGTGGTTGATTCTAGATTTCTTGTTCATTTAGGTTCTTTTCTGGTCAGCTATCGCTTTTGGTTGGCTATTTTTGGGTTCCCGAGATAGTTCTTGTGCTTACTAGTTGGTCTTCCTTCATTACCAATGTGATTCTTGGTGTGTGGATCCATCTTGGGTCTTGTTCAATGTTCTTTGGTGTGTTGTCGACCTTCCTGCTGAACTGCATCACTTGGTTGTTATTATCCAGAAATATTTATCTAATTCTTAGGGCTGGCCTAATTACACATTTCATTTTCCTACATTGGTGAATGTAATCTTATGAGGCCGACTCGGATGTGTTCCAGTGGGTATAAATATGATGTTAGGTAATCATTTGTAGGGGTAGAGGGAGTAGAACTTAGAATGAGGATTGAGATTCACATCTTGTGATCTGATTGATTCTTAGAGTCCCGATTGGATTGTATCTGGCTTGAAGCCTACATGTAACCGGTTAATTACCGGATGTTCTTTGAGGATAATATAATGATTGTTGGAATTTATATGGCTTTATTATGATCTATTTATGTGAATTTGTTATGTTTTATTATTTCTATTGTTGTGTCTCTCTCGCTGTATAAGTCGGTTGACTCTTTTGAGAGTTTTTACCAGTTATGGTTGCATCAATTAGTATCAGAGCTGGTTATGGACCGGCCAGCGAAAGAATCATTTGTGAACATTGAGGCATTCCTTGAGGTGGACAGATCTTCAATTGGAGGTAGGTTGCGTGTGTATTCAATAGATTGTCGATGGGAGGCAATTGAAACTGGTAGTCTGATCACCAAGTTGAGGTAGTTCATCGGAGTGGAAGAAGAGATGTCGTCGAGGAGAACAAACCCCCAGAGGGTAGAACAGATGATGGAAGACTTCAAGAATGAAGTAAGGAATGAAATCCATAATGCTTTGGCTAGTTTGCGAAGAAACCCTGATTCTGAGGATGAATATGAGGAAGTTGATGAAGAGCTTAAGGAAGCTGAAGGATCAGAAGACGAGAGAGAGGAGAGATTCCTAAGAGTAGTGGCACAAGCAAGAAAAGTGCATAAAGTTTAGGTTTCTAATTTTTCTAGAACGTTTAACCTGGAGGATCTGATCGATTGGATCAGAGAGCTAGAGGACTACTTTGAGTTTAAGGATGTCAAGGACCTGCAAAGAGTTTGTGTTGGCATTTTTGCATGTAGATTGCATTAATGATATGTTGTCATTGATGTCAATTGAACCGGTAAATGATAGTCATGTTATTGCTGATATTGTTGTTTTTGATATTGGCTAATAACTGGTAAGAAGAGAGTTGTGAAAGATGTTATAACTGGTATGTAAAGTTTGTGAGTTGAATTGGTGAACCGGTGTAAAGGGTTTAAACCTTTCTATGTAATGTAACTAGTAAACCCTATCAGTTGTTAAACCCTAACCGACCAAGTTTCATGGTTTATTATCTAATGAGCGGTAATGATGGAGACGCGTGTGATCATTTGATTAAGGAGATATTAAATTGTTTTGGCATGTTTGTTCTTGTCTAGGGAAGGAACAAAGTGGATTGCATCTAATGCACAGTGCATGATGAGTTACAATGTCCAATGGAGCGGTGATCATGGAGCGGTTGGAATTGTCTTGAAGAATGTGAAGAGATTGTCATGATTTTTAATGGTCAAGATTGAACTGACTTGTTTGTAATCTCAATGATGAGAATTAGGTTTTGTTGTTTTACTAACCTAATTGATTTGTATTTAAGGTCGATGAAGTTGTTTGTTAAGGTTGTTGGCAAGGTTGGTAGAAAACCTATTGAGTGTGTTGTTGCCAAACCGGTGGATGGATCTACACTTTGAATGAAGGAAGACTGAAGGTTATAGAAGGATCTGATCAAGAAAATGTAGTTCTACTCAGACATATCAAGAAAACCTGTTGTTTTCTAACAATTATAGTAGAAGTTAAATCCCTTAACCGGGTAAGCTCTAACAAGCTTGGTTACTCATTAAATCCTCTAACAAGGTGGTCCATTAGCTTGGATTCTTAAATCCTCCAGTGAGGTTACTCCTAACAGGGTATTGTGCTTCTAACAAGGCATATTTGTAAATCCCTTAACCGAGTGATTCCTAACCGAAATTAGTTCTTAATAGGACTTATTGTAAACCTCTAATAGACTTTAGCCTAATAGGGCTAGCTTCGAAAGAGTTCAGATAGCTATCCTTGTGAGGCTCATCTCACTGTGGTTTTTACCTATTTGGGTTTTCCACGTATAAACATTTGTGCCAAGTGGTGAATGCTTTTGTGGTTGTGATCTTATTTGTTGATTTAGTTAATCTTTGATAAGGGATATTAAGTAGAAGCATTGAGAGATGCATATGTTGAGTTATGATTAAGCATTGTTGATATTCAAAAGATTGAAGTTGTTGTTAGGACCGAAAGGCAATTGAGAGGTGGGGGTGAATTAGTTGTCAATTAATTTCAACCCAAATATAACTTAATCAAACTTGATACTTAATATCGGTAAACCAATCTTAATTCTAGTTAACAGATTAACAGTTAATATTATTACTGGTGAAACTTAAAGCATGAAACAGAAATAAAATAACATCCACAACACTTAACACAAAGATTTTTGACATGGAAACCCTGTAAGGAAAAAAACCATGGTGGGAAACCTTACCCACAATCAGATGATACTACTGCGGATAGTATGTGTACATAAATGGGTTTTGCACATGCAGAAAGGCCAACCACCTAGAGCACACTCAATGGGAGTCGCAATGACTATAGAAGGATGGTTAAATCCTAGAATAATGTACTGCTCAAAATAGCATCTCCAATGTTGGATTCAGTATCGGTTAAGCTTTGATAATCACCTTCAAACCTCCTTGAACCTTTGAATGATGTTTGCATGAATAGCTCTGCTTATATTTACATATACCAAATACCACACTCCATTACAATATCATTCTATGTTACATTCATCTCACAAATGAGATCTTACATATATACCAAGCCTAAGACTAAATGTGTAGGTCGGCTCACTAAGAATATTCAAATCAATTACAAATAAGTCAAGATGTGATGCATCATGTCAGCTCAATACATTTACAATAATATTCAATGAATAAATCATCTACATAATGTGTTGTGCTGATCTAGAATAGATAACATGTGCTGGTGCATAACCTAGACCAATTTGTCGGTAACAGCAAATATGTCAACCTGATTAGACCAATAACCAAAACACCAAAACCAAATATTCAAACCATGTCTTCGACATAATAAAGTGATCTCCAGATGATAACAAGTCTTCATCAGTGCTGGTGAACCAAATGTCGGTGACTATGCATAAGTCACTACCCATGCCAATGAACACAATGTGTCAGTGTCATAACCATAACTCTCCAGAAAGATAAGTCTTGACATCAATGAAAAAACTAATGCAACACATCCATAATACCAACAATCTCCCCCTTTGGCATTGATGGCAAAACTAGATGGAAAAACATCTAAGTGTCAAAGCAGAAATGCCAAAAACCAACATATCTCCCAAAATAGAGATCAATACCAGAAATCAAAAATCAAAATGTAGAGAGTATAAATTTCTCCCCAATGAATAATCTCCCAATAGGATATTTTTTTTCCATAGATATCTCTCCCCCTTTGACATCAAATGCCAAAGAAATAGAAATAAAATACCAGAACATACAACCAACTACTCCCCCTGAGAAGTAGCTCTCCTCCATCAAAGCCGAAAAAAGGTTTCTCTATTAGGTTCTATCAGTTTGATGCAAAACTTCAACTATCTAAGTTTCTACTGGTGAGGGTATTACCCCAAGCTATTCTCTGATATATTCAAAAGCTCCCTTAGGCAAAGTCTTTGTAAAAATATTTGCAATCTTCTCTTTAGTATTCACATAAACCAATTGTACTTCTTTTGCTCCAACATTCTCTTTCAAAAAATTCTATTTGATAGAAACATGTTTAGTTTTAGAGTGAGATACCAGATTCTTTGATATATCAAAGGCTACAGAATTATCATAGTAAATGATTATAGGCTCTTTGCATTTTACCTTTATGTCCTTCAACATTTGTTTAATCCATAATACCTGAGTACAATTAGTTGTTGCTGCAACATATTTTGATTCTGCTGTTGATAATGATGTACAAGTCTACTTCTTGCTCAACCATGAAATTAATCTACTGCCAAGAAAGAATGCTCCATTGGTGGTTCTTTTTCTATCATCAACATCTCATGCCCAATTAGCATCTATGTATGCACATAAATCAAAGTTTTCATCTCTGGGATACCATAAACCAAGATTTGTTGTGCCTTGTAGATACCAGAAAATCCTTTTCACTATTGATTCATGATTTTCTTTAGGATTACTCTGAAATATTGAGACAATACATACTACATTCATTATATCAGGTCTTGTTTGAGTCAAATATAGTAAACCTTCAATAATATATTTATATCTTGTAGGATTAACAGGAGTTGAATCATCCTTCAATGAAATTTATCAGTTGTAGTCATAGGTGTACTTATCGGTTTAGAGTTTCCCACACCAAAATTCTTCAATAGTTCCTTCATATATTTAGTTTAACATATGAATATACCTTTATCAGTTTGTGAAATCTGCAATCCTAAAAAGAATTTTATCTCCCCAATCATAGACATTTCAAATTTTTCCATCATCTTATTAGGAAAGTCTTTACATAATCCATCTTTAACTCCAAAAATGATATCATCAACAAAAATTTCAATAACCAAGATGTCATTATTAATCACTTTGTATTATAAATTGCTGTCGGCATTACTTTTAGTGTAACCAAGCTTCAAAAGATATTTGTCCAATCTAGCATACCAAGCTCTAGGAGCTTACTTCAATCCATACAAAGCTTTCCTTAATCTGCGAACCATATCTTTATCATTTGTTAGTGAAAATCCATCAGGTCATTCAATGTAAACTTCCTCTTCAAGATCACCATTCAGAAATGCACATTTTATATCCATTTGATATACTTTGTAGTTCTTATGAGATACAAATGCAAGAAATAATCTAACTGCCTCAATTCTAGCTACCAGTGCAAAGGTTTCATTATAATCAATTCCTTCTTTCTTTGAATATCCTTTACAAACTAATCTTTCTTTGTTCCCGATTACCTTACCATCTTCATTAAGTTTGTTTCTGAATACCCATTTAGTTTCAATTACATTTGTGTCTTTAGGTTGGGGAACCAATGTCCATGTATTGTTCTTTTCAATTTGTTCTAGTTCATCTTCCATTGCTTTTATCCAATGTTCATCTTTACAAGCTTCAATAACAGAGGCTAGTTCAATTTGAGAAATTAAGCGTACCTCTTCATTTGTCAGTCTTCCTCTTGTCATAACTCCTTGATACTTATTTCCAATTATTTGATTTTTTGAGTGGTCCAGTCTTACATACCTGGGTTTATTTACATGTTGTTGTTCTTCAATCACTGTGGAATTCTCTGATGATGCTGGTGTGACTGGATCAACATTCTGTACCGGTGCACTCTGTATTGGTTCATTTATGATCTTCTCAACTGTCAGTTTAGAATCTAAAAATCTTCTAAAGTGTTCATCTATCTTCACATTAGTACTCTCAATGATTTTCTGCAATCATTTATTAAAACATCTATATGCTTTTCTCTTAGATGAATAACCAAGAAATATTCCTTCATCACTTCTAGGATCAAATTTACCAACATACTCATCTCTCCTAATATAGCATTTGCTTCCAAATATTCTGAAATACTTAAGAGTATGAGTATTACCAAACCATAGTTCATAAGGGGTCTTACCGGTTTCACCTTTGATGTGAACTCTATTGAAAGTGTAAACTTTTGTATTCACTGCTTCTCTCCAGTACATGTAAGGTATATTAGCTTCCAATATCATGCTTTTGGCTACTTCCAGAATAGTTATGTTCTTCCTTTCCACAACTCAATTCTGCTGAGGTGTCTAAGGTGCTGATAGTTATCTTTTGATTCCATTCACTTCACATAATGTATTAAATTGCTTAGATGTAAATTCTCCTTCTTGATCAAATCTCAAACACTTGATTTTCTTACCGGTTTCATTCTCTATCATTGCCTTGAATAACTTGATTTTTCCAAATGCTTTTGGTTTCTCCCTGAGAAAAGTAACCCAACACATTCTAGAATAATCATCAATGATTAGCATGAAATACCTATCTCCCTGTAAACTTTTAGTTCTTGCTGGAGCACACAAGTCAGTATGAATCAAATCAATAACATTATTGGATTTCTTAGAAATACTCTCAAAATTTGTTCTAAATTGCTTTCCCATTTGACATTCCTTACATACCGGATTATGAGGTTTCACAATCTTAGGTAAATCCCTTACTGCTTTAGTAATACTGATCTTCACAATACAATCAAAATTTACACGACAAAGTCTCTTATGCCATAACCAACTTTCATCAATATGTGCAATCAAGCATGTCTTATCATTGTTATTCAAATGAAAGATGTTACCTTTAGTTTGATTGCCAGTTGCAAAATCCAAACCAGTTCTATTTCTAATTTTGCATTTTCCATCTTTGAATTGTAACTGAAAACCCTTTTCAACTAACTAACCAACACTCAAAAGATTATGCTTCAATCCTTCAACATAATAAACATTGTCAGTGTTATGCTTACCATCAGGGGATATAGAGCCTTTTCCTTTGATCCAATAAGCTTTATCATCACCAAATCGTACTAGACCTCCATTGAATTCCTAAAAAGATAAGAATTTACTTTATCACCAATCATATGATGTGAACATCTGCTATCAATTATCCATTCATCTTTCTCTTTGATTTTAGCTACCGGAGCCTACTCTACTAGTGTCAGTTCATCTTCTGTTATAGCAACAAAAGCCCATCCATTATCTGTTGGTTCTTCATCAGAATCATCAGTAACTCCTTCATCAACATAGTAACATGATTTATCTATGTTCTTCTTAAATCTAAATCTTTGATAATCAGGGTTAGGCTTATATGATCTTTTAGCTTCTTCTCTCAATCTTGCATGTCTATCAGGACATCTAGATGCTATATGACCAACTTTTTTGCAATTGAAACATTTAAATGGTGCTTTACCTTCATACTTACTTCCAATTGGACATTTAGGCATTTTCCTTGCAAATAGTGCTTCAAGTTCTTCCAGTTCTTCATTCTCTTTCTTGATATCTTCAAGTTCTTTTGCATAAAGTGCTTTCCAATCAGATGATGATGATGATACAGATGATTATGCTTTGAAGGCTAAATCAGTATTAACTGTAGCAATAGGACCAAATTACTCAAGCTCAAATGCTGACAATTTAACAACCTAGGTGTCTCTAGATACTAATGTATTAAGCATTGTTCTCAATTCATTAATAGAAGTTACTTTCATTTTATATGTCGGTGTCAAATCTCTTAAAACTTTAGAAACAATTTCATCTTCACTTAAGGAACCTCCACAACATTGTATACCAAAACAATTTCATTAACTCTTTCCATTAAAGAAAAAATTCTTTCATCTTCTTCCATTTTCAAGTTTTCATAGCTGACCTGATAACATTCCAGTTTAGCAACTTTGACAGTGGTATCTCCTTCATTAAAAGTCTCCAATTTATCCCAAGTAGATTTAGCAGTAGATCGGTCTAATAGTCTCATGATTTGTTGAGCTGATAATGCACTCAAAAGTGCTTCTCTTGCTTTGCAATCATTCTCCAAGTCCTTGGTCAAATTCGGTGGGTTAGGTTGACTCTGAGTAGGAGCAACATATCTATTCTTTGTAACCTCCCATATATCTCTCCCAATGCAATTTAGATGTGTCTCCATTCTGATCTTCCATATACCATAGTTATTTCTATCAAGTTTCAGACTGTCCTTCCTAAAAATGTTAGTTGCCATAGGATCTCCTCAAGCTGTTAGACTTCCACAAAAAGAGGAATAAGCTTTGATACCAAGTGTTAGGACCGAAAGGCAACTGAGAGTGGGGGGGGGATGGGTTAATCATTTGTCATTGAATTTCAACCCAAATATAACTTAATCAAACTTGATACTTAATACCGGTAAACCAATCTTAATGTTGCTTAATAGATTAACAGTTAATATCATTATCAGTGAAACTTAAAGCATGAAACAGAAATAAAAACAACAACCACAATGCATAACACAAAGATTTTTGGTGTGGAAACCTTGTAAGGGGAAAAACCACAGTGGGAAACCTTACCCACAATCAGACAATACTATTACAGATAGTATGTGTACATAAATAGGATTTGCACATGCAGAAAGGTCAATCGCCTAGAGCACACTGCTCAAATGGGAGTCGCAATGGCTACAGAAGGATGGTTAAATCCTAAAATAATGTACTGCTCAAAATAGCATCTCCAATGTTGGATTCAGTACCAGTTAAGCTCTGATAATCACCTTCAAACCTTCCTTGAACCTTTGATTGATATCTGCATGAATATCTCTACTTATATTCACATATACCAAATACCACACTTTGTTACAATATCATTCTATGTTACATTCATCTCACAAATGAGATCTTACATATATACCAAGCCTAAGACCAAATGTGTAGGTCAGCTCACTAAGAATATTCAAATCAATTACAAATAAGTCAATATGTGATGCATCATGTCATCTCAATACATTTACACTAATATTCAATCAATAAATCATCTCCATAAAGTTTTGTGTCGATCTGGAATAGATAACGTGTGCTGGTGCATAGCATAGACCAATTTGTTGATAACAACAAATATGTCAACCCGATTAGACCAATAACCAAAACACCAAAACCAATTATCCAAACCATGTCTTCAACATAATAAAGTAATCTCCAGATGATAACAACTCTTCATCAGTGTCGGTGAACCAAATGTCAGTGACTGTGCCTAAGTCATTGTCCATACTGGTGAACACAATGTGTTGGTATCATAACCATAGATCTCCAGAAAGATAAGTGTTGACATCAATGATAAAACTAATGCAACACATTCATAATACCAAAAGGTTTTTACTATTAAAGTTGTCATAACAATTAAATCAGTTAATGTCAAGTATTCTTATGAATATTGATCTTGACTGAGATATGTTTACTTTGTTTAATTGAGTTTGAGTTTGGGAACTTTGTATCAGTTTTTCATTATACTAATTCAACCCCCCCCCCTCTCAGTATTCTATCGGATACTTATTCTTTCATCATATCATCAATTGGTATCAGAGCGTCTCAGGTCCTCTTAATCTAAAAGCCTAACAACTTGAAGAAAAGATCTTGTAGATCATGATGAAGAAAGAAGGTCTGAAGTTCAACAAAGATAACTATATAATATGGAGTGACAAAATGAAGATTTACATTAAGAGTCTTGGTAGTCAGTATTGGGAGCATATAGAAAATAAGTATACTACACCTACTGGACAACAAACTGATGATTAGAAGAAAGAATAACAAGAAAATCACCAGGGACTTGAAGTTATTATCAGTTCCCTATCTAATGTTGAAATGTAGATGTTCATGGTCTTGAAACTGCATATGAAGTATGGAAGAAACTAGAAGAGATTTATAGTGGTGATGAACTGTTGGCATTATGTGAACTGGCATGAGCCTTATGTAAACTGGCATGAAGACATAATGATATTGTATGTTGTCATTGATGTCAATATGAGACATAGTGTGAACTAGCACATGAGATAAGTGAAGAAAGAGGTACCAGCATATGTGTGAACCGGTATATGCAGAAGTGAAGCGACACATTTGTTCAAAGTGAACCAGCATGCAGTTATCGCAACCGGCACATGGAAGCACTATATGACTACCGGTTGGTAAGGCAGCTTCCACTTCGGGGTTTCTGGTTGGAGTATCTCAAGTCTGTGTGACTCAATCAGTGATCTTTTTGTGATGAGTTAGCAGTATGATGGAGGACAGATCATGTTGCCACGTAAGCTCTGTGCGCGTGAAGGATCTTGCATGAAGAAGACTATTCCTATCTACCTCGGGAATGTGCGAAGTCTGTCAAATAGTGATAACGCGTGATGGGTTATCAGCCGCCATGAAAACGGTGGATAATGGACGATGGAGAATGTATTGAGTTTGACTCAAGACTGGTGCATTTAATGCAATATGTTTCAACGGTCAGGATCGAACCATTTGAATTGCTCAACCTAACAAGTTTAGGGTTTTAGGTTTTTGCTACCAACCTGTATGTTCCCTATAAGGTCGATGTTAGGTTTCTGTCTGAAGTTGTTGGCAAAAGTTGTGAGTGTGTATACAATGAAAGCGATACAAGATTCTTGCCAGACCATAGGAGAGAAGAGATACCTGCAAAGTGAATGTGCAAAATGAAAAGAGGAGTCTAAATGGATCTATATTAGTATTAAGTGTTGTTAACAGATCATTGTAATACCTGTTGATCTCTAACCACTTCAACAGTTGTAAAATCCCCTAATAGGGTAGCCTTAACTGGCTTGATTCAAAATCCCTTAAATCGGGTGGTCTTAACCGGCTTGTTGTAAATCTCTTAACCGGGTAACTCGAAGCTAATGAGTTCTAAGAAGCTAGAGAAGCTTAGGAGATCTTTTCAGCTATTGAGTTCTTAAAATCCTCTAACAAGGTGACCCTACCGGGTTTAACCCTTAATCGGGTGATCCCTAACAAGATCGGTTCCTACTAGAACCTATTGTAATGTTCTTAACCGGACAAGGCTCCTAATAGAGTGGACTTCTAAAGAGTTCAAAAAGTAGCTTGTGGGTATTCATCCCCACCATGGTTTTTCCCAGTTGGGTTTCCACGTGAAAAATATGTGTGTCATGTGAAATGCTTTTGTCTTGTGATGCTTTGTTTTATCTATTATGCACATGAAGGTTCTATGTTCTATGCTTGTCTATAAAACATATTGAACTCACTATTGTGAAGATTTGATGGTTAAGTCATCTAGTTCATGCATGTGAATATTATGATAATGTGGTATTGAGCTAAGAGAAAAGCTTAGTGAGTGACCGGTTCATGACTAACTGAGCTATACTAGATGTTACCGATTGCACTCTGTTTTACCAGTATCTCTATTTATCAGTCATTATGAGTGTTTGTTGTTAAAAAGATTTTGGACTGTATTTGTGTCTGTACCAATTCACCCCCCCTCTTAGTACTGGCTTGGTACTAGTGGTTCATCATTGAGTTATCAATTGGTATCAGAGCACTCCAGGTCCTCTGAGTTGTAAGCTTAATCGCTTGAGGAAAAGATCCTAGCCAAATGATGAAGAGGGAAGGTCCAAAGTTCAACAGGGAAAACTTTGGTATATGGAAAGACAGGATGAAGATATTCATCAAAAGCATGGGTGTTCAACACTGGAGTTATGTTGAAAATATATATGTTGTTCCTACCGGTACTCTCACCGATGACCAAAAGAGAGAGATACAAGAAAATGGGCAAGTCATGGAAGCCCTCATCAATAGTGTATCTGACATTGAGTTTGTTGATGTTCAGGACAAGGCAAATCCCAAAGAAGTATGGGATGCTCTTGAAAATATCTATGGTGGTGATGAGCATGTAAAATAGGCTAAGGAAGAGAGCTTGAGAGGAAAGTTTGAAGACATGAGAATGGTTGAAGGAGAGACCATTCAGCAGTATGGAATAAGAATCAAAATAGTTATTGGAGAAATAAAGAGTGCAGGTGGCAAAATAGAATATTCCATTGTGGTAAGTAAAGTCCTGAGATCCCTGTTGTTGGTCTATGCAATAAGGGTTGCTGCTATTCAGGAGCTGAGATCAATAGACAAGTCTAAGGCATCCTTGGACTCCATCATAGCCAAGTTGACATCCTATGAGCTGAATAGGTTTGATGGTAGTGTTCAAAAGTCAGAATCAGCTTTTAAAGCTTCTGCTATACCATCCAGAAAAGGAAGAGAGGCTAGCACTAGTGGGGAACCTAGTTAGAATAGAGAAATGAAGGATGAAGAGTTTCTGATGGAATTTGAAGCTCTTCTAGCCAGGAGATTCCCAAAAGGAACTGGTAAATACAAAGGTAAGCTACCTTTGAAATGTTTCTCTTGCAATCGGATAGGACATATTGCTATGAACTGTCCTAATAGTGACAATAAGGACAAACCAGAAAGGTTCAAGAAATTCAAAGGAGGAAACTAGAGAAATTGTTTTGTGGCAGTTGATGAAGGTGTCATAGATGAGGAATCAGAAGATGAAGAGAATGAAGACATTGTGTTTGTCGTTGTAAAGGAAGATGTGATAGACAAGAAGGCTCTTGTCTCCCGGTTTGATGATTCCAATGAGTGGATCATTGATAGTGGCTGCTTTCACCATATGACTGGTGACCGGAGCAAGTTTCTATCATTAGAAGAGTATGATGGTGGTGTGGTTTGCTTTGGCAATGATGCACCATGCATGGTCAAAGGCAGAGGGTCCATCTCCTTGATTGGAAAGAGTAGTGATGGCAATGTGTATTGGGTTGATGGTCTCAGACACAACCTTCTAAGTGTTGCCTAGTTAAATGATAGCGGACTCACTCTGCAATTCAAGAATGGAGTTTGCAGAATCAAAGGTAAAGATGGTAAATTGGTAGCCACTGGCATGCAGACTAAAGGTAACCTATTTCATCCAAATGCTAATATAAGTCCATGTCTTATGGCTAAGCTTGATGATAGCTGGATATGGCATAGGAGATTTTTCCATGTGAACTTTGATAATATTGTGAAGGCTAGTAAGATCAAGGCAGTTAGAGGGTTGTCGATGCTGAGTGAACCAGATAATACCTTGTGTAGAGAATGTCAATTAGGGAAAATGTCTTCCTCAACTTTTAAAGGTAAATCTTTCACTGTTGACAACTTGCTTGATCTTGTGCATACTGATTTATGTGGTCCTATGAAAACTAGAAGTGTGCAGGGTGATAGGTACTTCATGATTCTCATTGATGACTGCTCAAGAATGATGTGGGTCACATTCTTGAAAGACAAGTCTGAAGCTTTTGGGAAATTCAAAGCTTTCAGAGCATTAGTGGAAAAGGAAAGCGGTAAAAGGATTAAGTGTCTCAGAACTGATCAAGGAGGGGAATTCACTTCCAATGAATTCAACAAGTACTGTGAAGAATTTGGCATCAAGAGACAGTTGTTTGCCCCCCAGACTCCATAGCAGAATGGCCTAGCAGAGAGGAATAAACAGACTGTGGTTGAAGTAGCTAGAACTATGTTGATCCAAGGAAAGGTTGCTCACACCTTTTGGAGAGAAGCGGTGAGCACTGCAGTTTACACTATGAACCAGGTACTCATCAAAAAAGGAAAGGACAAAACTCCTTATGAGTATTGGACCGGTAAGACCCCTGTGGTAAACTATTTTAAGGTCTTTGGTAGAAAATGTTACATCAAGAGGAGTGAACATCAGGGCAAATTTGAAACTAAATGTGATGAAGGAATATTTCTAGGATATTCCACCAAGAGTAAAGCTTTCAAGTGCTACAACAATAGGACTTAGAGAATTATGGAAAGCATCAATGTAAGAGTTGATGAATCCTCCGGGAAGACTGAGAAAACTGATAGTGAGCAAGTTGTAAATGAACTGGTTGCAACCTTTTGGGAACCAGTTATCAGTCAACTGAGCACCAGTAACAATGTTCTTGAACCGGTGAATGTTGATACTGATGAAGATAAGGATGAAGAAGAAAATCAAGAAGAACCAATTAAGACCATTCCTCGGTATGTCAAGTTGAATCATGATCCCAAGTAGATCATAGGTGATAAGGATGTAGGAATCCTTACAAGAAGAAAGATTAGAGAAAACTTATGTATGATCTCTAAATTTGAGCCTAAATCATTCAAAGAGGCTCATAATGATGAAGACTGGATCAAGGCAATGGGAGAAGAACTTGACCAGATAGAGAAAAATGGTACATGGTCCTTGGTACCCAGACCAGAGCATAAAAATGTCATTGGCACCAAATGGGTGTTCAGAAATAAGTTGAATGAGGATGGCACAGTGATTGGGAATAAAGCCAGACTGGTATGCAAAGGATATGCTCAAGAAGAAGGTGAAGACTATGGGGAAACCTTTCTCCTGTAGCCAGATCGGAAGGAGTTCGTATGCTTCTTGCATATGCAGCTTTTAAGAGATTCAAGGTATATAAAATGGATGTAAAATCTGCATTCCTAAATGGTGTACTTGAAGAGGAGGTATATATTGAGCAACCAGATGGGTTTACCCTATCTGAAGACAGTGACATGGTATGTAGGCTACACAAAGCATTATATGGTCTAAAACAAGCACCTAGGGCATGGTATGAGCGCCTACATTCCCATCTTGTGAAGATTGGATTTGAGAGAACAAGTGAAGATAGCAATATCTACTTGAAGTCTGAAGAAGATCAGATCCTCATCTGTGAAGTTTTTGTTGATGACATCATCTTTGGTGGAGATGAAAAGATGAGTCATGAGTTTGCTGATGAGATGAAGAAAGAGTTTGAAATGTCACTCATAGGGGAGATTAAGTTCTTCATTGGACTGCAAATCCAACAGATGAAAGATGGAATCTTCATCACTCAGTCCAAATATGTCAAAGAGGTGTTGAAGGCTTTTGGCATGGAAGATAGCAAACCGGTTGGTACACCAATGGTGACCAATTGCAAATTGACAAAGGAGGATGATTCCGCACTGGTTGATGAGAAGGAATACCGATCAATGATTGGTAAGTTGTATTATGTAGTGCATAGAAGACCGGATATTACACATGCAGTTGGCATCACTGCAAGGTTTCAGAAGAGTCCAAGAGAATCTCACTTGAGTGCAGTCAAGCAGATTCTTAGGTATCTGAAGGGAACAATTGACTATGGATTGTGGTACCCATACAGCAATAATTTCAATCTGAAAGTATTCACAGATGCTGATTGGGCTGGTAATGTGGATGACCGGAAGAGCACAACCGGTGGTGCATTCTTTCTCAGTGGTAGATTGGTCTCATGGATGAGTAAAAAAAAGAGTTGCATCTATCAGTCTACACTGGAAGCGGAGTATGTTGTAGCTTTCATGAACTGCACTCAGACAATCTGGCTGAAGCATGTACTGGAAGGCTTCAAGATCCCTGTCTCTGAACCGGTAAGTATATTCTATGATAACACAAGTGCTATCAATATATCAAAGAATCCGGTTTTACATTCTAGAACTAAGCATTTTGAGCTTAAGTATCATTTCTTGAGGGAAAAGGTTCAGAATAAAGAGATTGCACTAGAACATGTGTCCAGTAAGGAGCAGTTAGCAGACATATTCACAAAGCCTCTCCCAAAGACAACATTTGTGCATTTGAGAGGTGAATTAGGGGTATTGCCCCTTCAGGAGGTGAACTAAAAGTGGTTGTTCCACATCAGTCAGGTACTGGATAGACAAATCTTTGGTTGATTGGTGTGTTTAAGGATGCTACTCCTCAGGGGGAGCAGCATGAGGAAACAGTGATGATTGTACCTCCACTTTGGCATTGTTGTCAAAGGGGGAGAAGAAGTGAAGCAAAAAGATATTTGCAGCAAATGGGGAGAAGATGTGAAGCAAAGAAGATATCTTTTGTATATTGCCATCAATGCCAAAGGAAGAGATTGCTGGCATTATGTGAACCGACATGAGCCTTATGTAAACTAGCATGAAGACATAATGATATTGTATGTTGTCATTGATGTCAATATGAGACAGTGTGTGAACCGGCACATGAGATAAGTGAAGAAAGAGGTATCGGCATATGTGTGAACCGGTATATGCCAAAGTGAAGTAGCACATTTGTTCAAAGTGAACCGGCATGCAGTTATGGGAACTGACACATGGAAGCACTGTATGACTACTGGTTGGTAGGGCAGCTTCCACTTCGGGGTTTCCGGTTGGAGTATCTCAAGTCTGTGTGACTCAATCGGTGATCTTTGTGTGATGAGTTAGCAGTATGATGGAGGACAGATCATGTTTCCACGTAAGCTCTGTGCGCGTGAAGGATCTTGCATGAAGAAGACTATTCCTATCTACCTTGGGAATATGTGAAGTCTATCAAATAGTGATAATGCGTGATGGGTTATCAGCTGCCATGAAAACGGTGGATAATGGACGATGGAGAATGTCTTGAGTTTGACTCAAGACTGGTGCATTTAATGCAGTATGTTTCAATGGTCAGGATCAAACCGTTTGAATTGCTCAACCTAACAAGTTTAGGGTTTTAGGTTTTAGCTACTGGCCTGTATGTTCCCTATAAGATCGATGTTAGGTTTCTGTCTGAAGTTGTTGGCAAAAGTTGTGAGTGTGTATACAACGAAAGCGATACAAGATTCTTGCCAGACCATAGGAGAGAAGAGATACCTGCAAAGTGAATGTGCAGAAGGAAAAGAGGAGCCTAAATGGATCTATATTAGTATTAAGTGCTATTAACAGATCATTATAATACCTGTTGATCTCTAACCACTTCAACAGTTGTAAAATCCCCTAACAGGGTAGCCTTAACTGGCTTGATTCAAAATCCCTTAAATCGGGTGGTCTTAACCGACTTGCTATAAATCCCTTAACCGGGTAACTCGAAGCTAATGAGTTCTTAAAATCCTCTAACAAGGTGATCCTACCGGGTTTAACCCTTAACCGGGTGATCCCTAACAGGATCGGTTCCTACCAGAATGTATTGTAATGTTCTTAACCGGACAAGGCTCCTAACAGAGCGGACTTCTAAAGAGTTCAAAAAGCAGCTTGTGGGTATTCATCCCCACCGTGGTTTTTCCCAATTGGGTTTCCACGTGAAAAATATGTGTGTCATGTGAAATGCTTTTGTCTCATGATGCTTTGTTTTATCTGTTATGCACATGAAGGTTCTATGTTCTATGCTTGTCTATAAAACATATTGAACTCACTGTTGTGAAGATTTGATGGTTAAGTCATCTAGTTCATGCATGTGAATATTATGATAATGTGGTATTGAGCTAAGAGAAAAGCTTAGTGAGTGACCGGTTCATGACTGACTGAGCTATACTAGATGTTACCAGTTGCACTCTGTTTTACCAGTATCTTTGTTTATCAGTCATTGTGAGTGTTTGTTATCAAACCGGTTTTGGACTGTATTTGTGTCTATACTGATTCACCCCCCTCTCAGTACTAGCTTGGTACTAGTGGTTCATCATTGAGTTATCATGAACATGTTAATATTTCCAAAGAGGAGAGTTCAAGAGGCAAGTTTGATGACATGAGAATGTCTGAAGGTGAGAATATCCAACAGTATGGTCAAAGGATTAAAGAGATAGTTGGTGAGATAAAGAGTGCAGGAGGGAAAGTGGAAGATGCCACTATAATCAGTAAGGTACTGAGAACCCTGCTACTGGTCTATGCTATCTGAGTTGCAACTATTCAGGAGCTAAAATTCATTGATAAGACAAAGGTAACTCTTGACTCTATTATTGGCAAACTTACTTCTTTTGAACTAAATGGCTATGATGGTAGTGTACAGAAATCAGAATCTGCATTTAGAATTTCTATCTCTAACCCATCTGTGAGAAGAAGTAGTGATACCAGGCATAACTATGAATCTAGATCCAACAGAGATGCTAAAGATGAAGACAGGTTAGTGGAACTTGAAGCATTGTTGGCAAAACGACAGCCTAGAGGCACTAGTAAATATAGAGGTAAGCTACCTTTAAATGTTTTGCATGCAACAAGATTGGTCATATAGCAGAAAAATTGCCCTAATGGTGAAAATGAATACAAGAGAGACAAATTTAAGAAATATAAGGGTAAAGGCAAGAGATATTGTCTTGTAGCTATTGACAGTGGTATTACTGATGATGAATCTGATGATGATGCTAGTGAAGATATTGTGTTTGTAGCAATTAAGGAAGAATTATCAAATCAGAAGGCACTAGTATCCATAATGGATAACTCTGATGACTGGATCATTGATGCTAACTAATCCTATGGGATATTTGTATTATTAGAGTAGTTATTTTGTAAGTAGCAGTAGTTTTCTATAGTTTAGTTTTCTACAGTTTTCTTCTTAACATTTTCATCAGTTAATGTTGTATATATTCTTTTCTTATCTAATAATATCAGTGTCTGTATGAATCACATTTTGGGGCCTGTTATAGTGGTATTAGAGCCAAGTTACAAAACCTGTAGGAAAACTATGGGTAGATGAATAGGATGATTACAAGCCTGTGATCATACTATGGAGTTTTAGTGGTGATTATGAAGTAAATGATTTTGCAAATTTTCTTCAGCAAAGATTAAAAAAAGAGTTTTAGAATTAACAATACATTCTGATGCATTCTTTAGTTTCAATTGTTGGAATAGTTATTTTTGGTAAAGAGAATTATCATGAATGGTTTCATAAAGTTAAGAATACTCTTATTTTTAATGATATGTGGGATGATGTCTATGAAAGAAAAGGTGACAGTGAAGCACCAAAGCAGCCTACAGATACAAAAGAACTCATCATCTAGAAGATTAAAGACAAAAGGGCTTATGCTTTGATTGTTGCCTCCATCAGTGAAGAGGTTAGTATGCATATAATCTCTTGTAAGACTGTATTTGAAGTGTTAAAAAAACTCAAAGATCTTTATGATTCTCATTCAGAGCTTGAAATAATACAATTGTTAATGAAATTATTCAACTTGGAGATGAAAGATAATGATCTGATGAAGTTAGCCTCTCAAATCAAAGCTCTTTTTTGTGATATTGAAGCCACTAGTGTAAAAGTTGATCTACAACTCACTTCTTTTATTAAAGCCTTGTATCCTACCTATTCACACTATCTTGAGTCTCTTCAAGCTAGTGAAAAGATGAAAGACATAACATTTGATAAACTTGTGGAGAATATTGTAGAGAGAGAAAAATCCTTTGGGAAGAAGGCATCACATCCCAATGCTAAGACTTTGGGCCTTGCACGATAGGGGGAGACATCCACAGATGAATCTTCTAGACATGACACTAGCAGTAGAGGTCATGGTAGAAGTCAATCTAGAGGAAGAGGGGGTAGAAATCATCAAGGTGATAGACAACATTCTTAGCCTCAACACCAACATAGAGACTACCAACTCAAAGACATCTAGTCAAGAGACAAACAATCTATGCGGTGCTATAGATGTGGAAACATGGGTCATAGTGCCACTCTTTGCAGAACTCCTTGGGAGAAGATTCGTGACAAGAAAGAGCAGCCCCCAGACAAAGGTAATCCTCCTTAATCTGTTCATTATGTTGTAGCACATTGTAACTTTGGGATTGTAAAAGTTTTGAGTACTTCATTCTCTTCTTGGAATGGTATTTGGTTATTAGATACTGGAGCCACATGCCACATAACATTTAGAAAAGAGTTTTTTGAGACATTCAATGATCAAGTGGATGGAGTAGTGTATTTTGCAGACAAGTATCAATTAAAACCTTTAGGAATTGGATCTATTAGACTTAAATTACTAGGTCTTGTAGATTATATTCTTTCTAATGTTCTTTATCTTCCACAATTAAAGAGAAATTTAATATCCCTTGTGAATATTAGACAGCATGGTCATTCAATATATATGTTTGATGGCATCATTGAAATTAGACAAGCTTCTGATCATATGATTGTTATGACTGGAGTGGAGGATGACAAGCTTTTAAAGTTGAAAGGTACCTCATCCAATACTTAGTATATTGCAGATTTCTCTCAACATAGCAGTAATTTTTCTTCCAGCCTATTATGGCATGCTAGATCTGGCCACATTAGCTATGATAGTCTTAGACTTATTAAACAACAAGGAATTCAAGGGCTTCCTACAATTCCAAGAAAGATTTCTCAATGTGTTGCTTGCATTTTAGGCAAACATAGTAAACAACCTTTTCATGACTCTGTCTTTTGCACTTCTAGAAAGCTAGGCCTTATTCACTCTGATTTGTGTGGGCCCATGCCTATTCCATCAGCAAATGGAAATAAATATTTAATGACTTTTATTGATGACTATAAAAGGATGTGTTGGGTTTATTTATTAAAAGAAAAATCTCAAGCTTTTGATACATTCAGAAATTTTCATTTGTGGATTAAAAATGAGACTCAACTCAATATTGGAATCCTTAGAACCGATAATGGTGGTGAGTATACATCTAAAGATTTTTAAAAATATTTGTAGGACAATGGTATTAAACATCAAACTATTGTCCCTTATAATCCACAACAAAATAGTGTGGTCAAATGTATGAACAGGACACTGCTGAATATGGTGAGATCTATAATGTTTTTTCAAGAATGTAAAGTCAATGTTTCGGGGAGAAGCAGTTCTTTGTGTTGTCTACATAAAGAATAGGAGTCCTTCTGCTGCCCTACATAATAAAACTCCTTATGTAATGTAGCATGGCCATCTTCCAACTATCAAGCATTTTAGAGTTTTTGGTTCCACCTATTATGCTTTGATTCCTCAACAGCTCCGAAATAAATTGGATGCCAGAAGTAGAAAATGCATTTTTGGGGGATATTCTAATACTTCCAAAGCTTATCGATTGTATGATGAAGCAAACAAAAAGTTTAGAATTTCTAGACATGTTATATTTCTTGAATTTGACAAATATGACCTTACTATTAACTCATAGCTTGCTCATCTTTATAGATTTCACTCTAATAAATTCTATCATGAATGTGATAATGAACTTCCAACGCTTAAAGGGGGGGTTCCTTTTCTAGGTGAATCTTTGGAAGTTCCAGGTCACTCTTTGGAAGTTCTAGAGAATGAGGAAAGTTTGAATGATGATAGAAATTGTAAAGAATCAAAACCAATTGTTGAACCAGCCTGTGAAGAAACTGATTCAAAGATTCTTGAACCTGAGCAAGTATTAGATCTAATAGTACGTAGATTGATGCAAACAAGGAAAGTTCCAAGAAGGTATGATGATTTTATCTTGCATGGTAAAATAGAGATAGAAAGTTCTGCCAAACAAAATAAAGAAAATGTAGGGGAAATGATTACAAGTAACAACTTCCTTAATTCTTATGATGTTGAATTAAACTTTTCTGTTGTTGATGAACCTTCTTCCTTTCAAGAAGCAACAACTAGTGATGCATGGAAAACTACAATGCAAAGAGAGTATGATTCTCTCATTAAAAAAGGAACTTGGAGGTTGGTGGATCCTCCAATTGGAACCAAACCTATTGGCTGCAAGTGGGTATATAAGAACAAATATAAAGCTGATGGGTCACTAGACAAATATAAAGCAAGACTTGTAGAAAAAGGATATGTTCAGAAAGAGGGTGTTGACTATATAGAAACTTTTGCCCCTACAAAAAAGTGGGGCACTATTTGAACTCTATTTTCTTTAGCAGCACAAAAAGGATGGCATATACATCATATGGATGTTAAGACAACCTTCTTGAATGGTGATTTGAAAGAACATGTCTATATGGTGTAGCCTGAAGGTTTTGTTGTCAAAGGTCAGGAACAAAAGGTATGTAAATTGGTAAAATCCTTGTATGGTTTGAAGCAAGCACCATGCACATGGTATGAAAAATTAACTGAGAACCTCTTGAACTTAAACTACAAGCACTTCAATCTAGATGATGCAACTCTATTTGTCAATAAATTGGTAGGTCAGTTGTATATCTAGTTGTTTATGTTGATGATTTGTTGATCACAGGAAATAATGATGATTATATAGCCTGCATTAAGAAAGAGTTGAAAAAGGTTTTTGATATGACTGACCTAGGTTTACTACATTATTACTTAGGGATTGAAGTTATTCACAATCCCAAGTTCATTTTTATTTCTCAAAAGAAATACATTAGAGAGTTATTATGCAAATTTGGAATGCAAGATTCTAATTTTGTTTCCACTCCAATGGAGCAAAATTTGAAGATTTCTTCCAATGATAGAGAGGCTTTCGAAGATCAAACCAAGTATAGGCAGCTTGTTGGAAGTTTGATTTATCTCACCACTACTCGTCCTGACATTACATTTACAGTAGGAATTATGTCTAGGTTTATGCATAAACCATGTGAAGGGCATTGGACTACCGCACAACGAGTACTAAAATATTTAAAAGGAACCCAGACTCTCAGCATCAAATATTCAAAGGTATCAGACTTTCATCTCACTGGCTATTCTGACTCAGATTTTGATGGTGACAAAGAACATGGGGTGTCTACTTCTGGTTATTTGATAACTCTTGGATCAACAACTACCACCTGGAGATCAAAGAAACAAACAGTTCCTATTGACTCTACTACTGAAGTAGAATATGTAGCAGTAGCTCAAGCCACCAAAGAAATTGTGTGGCTAAAGAAAATTCTTGAGGACTTGCAGGAGAAACAGATGACTTCAATGCCTTTATTTATTGACAAAAATTATGTGATTCAATTGGCCATCCAATATTTCATGATCGAACCAAGCATATAAACACCAAATATCACTGATTCAACATCATGTTGAGACCAAAACCATACATTTGAAACATTGTTCCACTACACAGCAAATTGTTGATATTTTTACCAAAGCACTGGGCTGTGTAAAGTTTGAACGATTCCAACTCCTACTTGGCATGAAAAATGTCCCTTTGGATTAAGAGGAGAATGCTAACTAATCCTATTGGATATTTGTATTATTAGAGTAGTTATTTTGTAACTAGCGGTAGTTTTCTGTAGTTTAGTTTTCTATAGTTTTCTTCTTGACTGTTTCATCAGTTAATGTTGTATATATTCTTTTCTTATCTAATAATATTAGTGTGCATATAAATCACATCTTTGGGCCTATTACAAATGATAGTGTTTGTTCACATCACATGACCAGTGATCGAAGCAAATTTCTTTCCTTGAAGGAATTTGATGGCGGTGTTGTTAGATTTGGCAATGACTCGCCCTGTATGGTAAAAGGTAAGGGAGTTATTTCTCTTAATGGGAAGAGTAGTGTTGATGATGTCTATTGGGTTGAAGGCATAAAGAATAATCTATTAAGTGTGGCACAACTTAATGACAGAGGTTACCCACTAGAGTTTAGAAATGGTATATGCAAAATCTTTGACAACAAAGGTGAACTGATTGCAACCAAGAATCAGACCAGAGGTAATCTATTTCATCTCAATCCTAAAGTTAGCAACTGTTTGATTGCAATAATAGATGATAGCTGGCTTTGGAATAGGTGATTTTGTCATATAAATTTTGACAATATTATTAAAGTAAGCAAGTCTAAGATAGTAAGAGTTCTGCCTCAGCTAGACAAATCGATTAATGCTCTTTGTAAAGAATGTCAACTAGGAAGATGACTTCTTCAAATTTCAAGAGCAAGTCCTTCTCAGTAGAAAACTTGTTAGATTTGGTTCATATAGACCTATGTGGATCAATAAGAACAAGAAGCATTCAAGGTGATAGATACTTCATGATCTTCACTGATAATTGTTCAAAGATGATGTAGGGCACATTCTTGAAGGATAAGAATGAAGCTTTTGGCAAATTCAAGGCATTCAGAGCCTTAGCTGAGAAAGAGAGTGGCAAAAAGATAAAATGTCTAAGAACAAATCAAGGTGGTGAATTCACTTCTTCAGAGTTCACTAAATATTGTGATGATAATGGTATCAAGCGGCAGCTTTCTGCACCAAGGACACCACATCAGAATGGTATAACAAAGAGAAACAACCAATCAGTGGTTGAAGCTGCTAGAACTATGTTGATACAAGGAGGTGTATCAAAAACATTTTGGAAAGAAGCTATAAGTACAGCTGTATACACAATGAACCGAGTTGTGGTAAAAAGAGGTAAGGACAAGACCCCATATGAGTACTAGTATGGGAGATCACCTGATGTTAGCTATTTTAAAATATTTGGTAGAAAATGTTTTATTAAAAGAGGTGACTACTGTTAGGCCCAATATGGAAAGCTAATGTACTGAGAGGGGAGGGGTGAATTAGTACTTCAAATCCTTTTCTCAACGATATCTTTACTATTATGCATAAACAGAATAGTGCAGTAACATAAAACAAAACTATAATCAACAGATAACATTCATACATGATTCACTCCATAACACAAATATTTTGGTCACGCAAAAACTCTTGGTTAGAGAGAAAAACTACGGTGGGGATGGCACCCACAACTTCACTACTACAATAATAAAGAGTGCTCGGTTAGAGCTACATTTAGCTATTTTTGATAGCTTACCCTGTTAGGAGTATTAAGATCAGTTAGATCTACCTTACTAAAGGATTTATACAACACTATATAAGTGTAGCACCTGGTTAAAGGATTTACAATTTATAGACTTGGTTAGAGTCTTTTACCCTGTTAAAGGTTTCTCTTACAACTTCAAAATATTACAATAAGACTTTACAAATATCTACAACTTTACATCTAAAATGTTGTAGCAGATTCTATGTGCTCAAAATAAGATTACCTTGCCTATATCATACCTCGGTAACTCATAAAGTAACTTGGTAAACCCTTCTGTTTACTCTATTCCACAACTGTTCTCTGATAACCTTCTCGGTGACCTCTATGTTTCTGTAACAGTCATAATACTCTGTGATTTCTCATGTATCACATATGTCTTGCTTCATAGACATATGCACACACATTTCTCATATTCACACCTCTTTCTAACCCTAAATTCATGTTGTATAAATAGACTTCTTATGTTGGTGATCTGATTCATTGCTTCGATCTTACAAACATGATTTCTCGAATAAATAACCATGCAAAATATTTCATTGGTTAGATGACCTCAAAATTATACAAAATCTATATGTGCAATTTCCAATGTGATAATGGTTTTGTGTGCCTTGATCTTGTAACACGTTTTCATATGTGTGTCCAGGTTCAATGAATCTAGTAACACGTTTCACTCGGTGTATTGTCTTTACTGCTCGGTAGACATGAAATAACACTCGGTAGACAGCTTGGTGTATACTGGGCTTTGTGACTGTTTTCCTTCTGTAACCGACTAGGTTGTTCATACCGACTAAATATTTCGGTAGGGGTAACTGACTAGAGTATATAGAATGACTTTGTATATAAAACTAATGGCAATTTGATAAGTAGTAACAATCTCCCCTTTTGACATTAGTTGAGATGTTTGACAAAACTACTTTCAAAGTCATTACTCAAAAATCTGTATACTTTACAAAATTTGACTAAACATGCATTATATACATTAGTCATTAAAATAGTATAATCAAATATACTCCCCTTATCAATATGTTGTTCAAAACTCTGTAATGTGTGCTCGGTGATCAATACTCTTTAATCACTGTTCTTTCCTCTGTTCACTGCTCTTGGATACTCTACTTATTCTTCTCATCCTTTGCTTGGTATACTCCCCCTATATACTACACTCCGATTGTTTGATACTTTGAATACTATATACTCTTGATGATATACTCTGATATACTCCCCCTTTTTGACAAACATCAAAATTTAGTTACCATTGGGAAATGGCAACTGATCAAAAATGGATTTGTACTTTGTCTTGGCTTCGGTGATAGTGATAGAGAGTGCATCTTTTACACTGTCCATTAAAGAATTTTGTGCATTAATATCAGCCAATAATGAAATTAAGCCATCTAAAGTGCTTCCCTCTTGTGTAGTAGAGAGATAAGTGGCTCGGTTTAGCTGTTATTGAACAGATGAAAGATGAGGAAGGAATAATGTTTGAAGTGTCATTATGTCCATCCTAATCTTGTGTTCTTCATTCCTCAGTTCCAATTGTTGAGCCATGAGTTGTTGTAGCTTAGTATAAAAATTTTGAACTGAATTGGGCACGGGGGTCAACTTATTTGAGAGATCGGTGATCCCTTTCTCAATTGCTTCTGTTTTATTCTTAATGTCTTTAAGAAATAAAGAAAATGTGCAGAGTTTCTGAAATAATGAAAGAATGTGCTTGAGTTGAGGGGACAACTCAACAATAAATTTGACAAGTTTTACCTTGCCAACAACAATCAATCTCTGTACTTCCTCTATCATTTTAGCAGTTAGCTCCTTGTCTTTTAGTTTGCTCAAGTATTCAGATGCATCTACTCCAGATGTCTCAATCTGATTTAGGAGTTCATCCAATTGAATATGGATGGCTGCATCGGTTGATACTGTAGCTGAAGGTAGCATATCTGATAGTAAGGTCTTGACCTTCTGAAGTACTTTATTCTTCTTTTGTATGGCCAGTTGCTTCTCCTGTTCGGCCTTTGCTTTGCACAGTTCAACGAATTCACTGAGTGCTTTCCCTTTCAATGTGGTGATGTCTACATTGGGCAACACTATCGGTTTTGATAAATCAATTTTGAAACTATGCTTTTTCAACTTCTTTTCTTTACCTTTCACCGGGTGAACCACTACAATAGCTTGAGAGGCTTGAGGACCCTCGGTAGGTTGCTCGGTAGAGACAACACTTTTGTCAGTTTCTTTAGCCTTGTAGTTTCCTTCGGTGTCTCAATGCTTGGTGTCTCAGCTATAACATTTTCCATGCTAGAAGGTGCTTGAGAGGTTTGTTCTTGTGAAGTACCTCCTACTGTAGAATTTTGATCTTCGGTGCCTTCACCTATAGCCTGTGGAGCTTCGGTTGTAGCAGGTTGATTGATCAGTGGGTAAGGCTAAACTTGTTCCAAAATAGATTCACTGGAGACAAGTTTTGCACAAGCATTGCCTTCTATCATTTCTTGTTCAGGTGCCTCTGCATCCATGATATCTTCATCTATTTGAATGGTGATAGCAGGGTCTTGCTCGGTGACATCAGGCTCTTGGTCAGTGACATCGACTATTTCCACTGTAGCTTGTTCACCAGCATTCTTTCTTCAAAAGATGGTCTTCCATTGCTCTTTTGTTTCCTTTTCTACTTCTATATATAGGCCATTCATCAATTTCAAGGCCTTTTGTTTTACTGTAAATTGAGTTTGGCTGTTTGTCAGATGTTCTTTTATTTCATCAACCGACATATCAGGAAAGAGATGCACCAAACTTCTTTCTCTGATTTGTTTCTCCGAGTCTAGGGCATATTGCCATCTAGTTTCAATATGTGCATATAATTCCATAGGAATAGAATTACATACTTCTAATGGGACAACTCAGAATTTGAGAAGTGTGCAAATGATAGCTTCTTCAATTTGCCTCTTTTCATCAGCAAATCTGGATTCATATTTGACAAATCTGAATCCACCAAATCCACCATATTCCTTTAGATTATTACAGAAAATTTCTACACTATGTACATCTACCTTCTTTCTTTTCACAATCTGAAATTTATTTGCATCTTCTGATTCGGTATCACTCGACTCTTTTGGCAAAATGAGTCTCCAAGTAGATTTCTTGTAAGTTCTAGTTACCTTAGGAATGGCAACAGTCTTTTGTTTCTTACTCAGTAATGCAGCAGATGCCCTTGTGTTAGGTCTCTTTGTTGGAGGGGTCGGTAGGGCCATTGAAGTGTCCTTTTTCTTTCTCTTCAACACTTTTCCCTTAGGCAATTCGGTGCAAAGTGTTATGGCTACTTCTTGGGCTTTTGTCTCCTCTTTGGTGATGGCTAGAACTCCTTTGACAGGTGTGGAGGAAGACTCTTCTCCAAATTTCTCAGTTAATGCCTTAATCATCTTTGTAGCTTTTCTTGTAGCCTTAGGTACTACAATGCTCATTTTTACTTTTTCCTTCATCTCTTCATAGGTTCCATACCTCAGCTCAGTAGTATGCCTTGGCAATGATAGATAGGCATCAATTTGTTGTTGTGTGATATCAAAATCAATCTCGTAACCCATAGGTGACAAAGATTGAGTCCTCGATTGCACAACATTCACATAATAGTAATCAGTGTCGACCTCAAAACATATTTCATCTTTGTATTTTTCTACCAGCTGTGGTGGAATCCGGTACCTGTTATGCATTTTTTCTTGGAACTTGTTGAAGTAATCATCCATTATATCATTAAAGTTATCACCTAACTTCTTGATGAAGTCATTGATTTGATGGGTGATTGATCGGTGTAGTTCCCAAACAACTTTACCGACTGTTGGAAAAAACTTCTTATATTAGAAAAACATACATACAAGTAATGATCCAAATTTTAGAGTATTTTCTGAGTTGTTCTTCTTCGGCTTCTTGATTGGGTTTAGATTTTCAAACAAGCTCTTCAACAATACTTCACACAAGTCAATTTTCATGCCTTTCTTAACAATTTTGTATGCTAAGTCCACTACTGCACAGGGTACATTGTTTTCCCATGCCGATTGGAAGAAAAAGTAACCAATTACTCTAATGGCAAATTTGAGTTTAGGATCAGTGACATTGTTCAACTTCAGACCTCTATAATCTGATTCAACTCCAGTCAAACTGATCAATTCCTTCTGTGATATCATTTTCTGTGCTTGGGCATGATCATAGATAGGATAACCAGTGATCAGATGAATGATTTCTTTAGTGATCTTAAACGGTTGCTTGTGTAGCCACATGAAATCATCATGCACTCGGCTTAGTACAAACTTGACCCACTGGGGTTTGAACACATGGGGATAGGTTAGGGCTTTAGTCAATCCCTTGATTTTGATATCCTCATACTTGCTATCCATTTTACCATTTGTGCATAATTCATCATATGCATCTTTGATCTCAACATGACCGAGTTCTTCAACATGACATTTTGTGAAGAATCTCACATCCTCGACTAACAAGACTCAATCTGGGATGAGTGAAAAAGCAGTTTTGTCATCTGGTGCAGATGCAATTTTGGGAGTCAAAGAGTATTTTAGTGAGGGATTTTCTACATTTGTGACAACAATGGGGTCTTGGATCTTAGATGCCATTTTGATTTCAGATAAAAATTGACACAGGAACCTTAGGGTTTTGAGAACTAAACAAATGGTAGACGCTTCACACTCAGCAGATAATAACAACATAATGAGTTCAGTAAACTAGCTTAGCAATGCGATGAGATTCAATGTAAATACCTTAGATTTTGCTTTGAAGATGGTTTGATCGCCTTGATTCACTCTACTCTGCTTCTCGAAAACTTAGTGAATGAAAATGACCACGAAAAACCTTTTAAGTACTCAAAAATACCTTATCAGGCTCCGTGCAAGTTAGGTCAAAGACATTAAATGCACTCGATTCACTTAATTTTATTTCCCTTTTTTTGTGCTTTAACCGAGTAACCAGATTTCCTTCATATATCGACTTGACAGGCTTCCTGAATTCACCAACTTAACAGTTTTCTTGTAAAGTGCTCAAAAAGACTTTGATAGAATTTCAAGCTTACTACTACATCTTACTATGCAAATTTTGAATTCAGTACATACTAAGATAGGAACTGTTTAAGATTTAACCTTGTGAGAATGCAGCCCCTTCATACCTTTACCGATCAATTTGGAGTGGGAGCACCTAACTCGGTAGGTAAGGCGCTTTCTTTATTTGACACAATTTCCTTCTTTCTCCAAATCATCTTTAATTTCTCTTTTATTTCCTCAATGTCTTTTCTAGGTTGATCTCTCCAATCTCCAGCCAAGTGTCCAACTTTGTGACAATGAAAACATGCCATACCAAGATTTCTCCACGATCTTCGGTTATTCATTCCAAACCTTATAAAGTAGTTGGCACTTATATGTCCATATCTTCCACAACATTCACACCATATCCTTGTATTGCAATCCCATGGTACTGCAGAATATTATCGATAAGGATCTGTGTGAGTTCGGTAACCTCTAGTATTTGCTCGGTGTGTAGACCACATGTGGTTCTTTTGCTTAAACCAACACTTATCGGTACTATGTCCATATCTATTGCAATTTTTACAAAACCCTTTGAATTTTGCCTTCTGATAATTGTTAACAGACTTTGTCCTACATTGATTAGATGTGTGACCATATTTATTGCAATTGTATCAATAACCATTGGTTTTTGTGGTATTCGGTTGCTTACCTTTTCTAATTTGACACATGTTGGCAGTATGACCTTGATTTCCACAGTAGTAGCAAATAGGCTTCTTCCTTTTGATGTTATTCCTTTTTCCAACTTGTTTTGATGATTCTCCTCTCTCGGTAGTACAGATTCCCTTCTCGGTAGAGTCTTTTCCTTTGTAACTGAGTCCTCCTTCTTTGTAGGGTCATCTTATTTTTAGTTTCTCATCCAACATCTTTGATGCATCATAACTCTTCTTCAGTGTTTCCTTGGATTTCTTCTTTGTTTCAAGTTCATTGCTCAACCTTGATACTTCAAGTTTCAATGCTTGATTCTCATCATTTTTTAGATTTGCTTCATGATGTGTATAACCTAGTTGATCTATCAAATTTTGTTGAATACTAGTTAGCCTTATGATTTCATCAATCTTATCAGATACTAAGACTTCAAGTTGTTGTTTCTCTCTTTGTAGATCTCTTGCTTTATCCCTGGCTATCCTTAATGCATCTAGATTTTCAGTCATCTATGTACTAAAATGTTCATGTTCTCTTTTCATTGCTTTTAGTTGATTAGTCAATGCTTTGTTCTTTTCTTTCAACATTCCAATCATTTCTTCAATTTCTTCAGATATACTGTTCTCAGATGATGTCTCGATTTGTTCCACTAACTCTTGAGAATCCTACAAGTCATCAAATAATCTTCTCCTTACTTTCAAAGATTTTTGCATTTGCCTTTACATGTCTGTAATCACTTGATTTGCATTATCCAGCTCTTCTTGTAGATACACAATCCTTCGAGATTGTTTATAGCCTTCCATTGATAAGATCTTTTTCTTTAGGTAGTTAAACCCTTTTCCAAGATTCAAGCTCTGACACCAATTGTTAGGCCCAATATGGAAAGCTAATGTATTGAGAGGGGAGGGGTGAATCAATACTTCAAATCCTTTTCTCAATAATATCTTTACTATTATGCATAAACAGAATAGTGCAGTAACATAAAACAAAACTGTAATCAACATATAACATTCATACATGATTCACTCCATAACACAAATATTTTGGTCACGCAGAAACTCTTGGTTAGAGAGAAAAACTGCAGTGGGGATGGCACCCACAACTTCACTACTGCAATAATAAAGAGTGCTTGATTAGAGCTGCATTTAGCTATTTCTGATAGCTTACCCTGTTAGGAGTATTAAGATCAGTTAGATCTACCTTACTAAAGGATTTATACAACACTATATAAGTGTAGCACCTGGTTAAAGGATTTACAATTTATAGACTTGGTTAGAGTCTTTTACCCTGTTAAAGGTTTCTCTTACAACTTCAAAATATTATAATAAGACTTTACAAATATCTGCAACTTTACATCTGAAATGTTGTAGCAGATTCTATGTGCTCAAAATAAGATTACCTTGCCTATATCATACCTCGGTAACTCATAAAGTAACTCGGTAAACCCTTTTGTTTACTCTGTTCCATGACTGTTCTCTGATAACCTTCTCGGTGACCTCTGTGTTTCTGTAATAGTCATAATACTCTGTGATTTCTCATGTATCACATAAGTCTTGCTTCATACACATTTCTCATATTCACACCTCTTTCTAACCCTAAATTCATGTTGTATAAATAGACTTCTTATGTTGGTGATCTGATTCATTGCTTTGATCTTACAAACATGATTTCTCGAATAAATATCCATGCAAAATATTTCATTGGTTAGATGACCTCAAAATTATACAAAATCTGTATGTGCAATTTCCAATGTGATAACGGTTCTATGTGCCTCGATCTTGTAACACGTTTTCATATGTGTGTCCAGGTTCAATGAATTTGGTAACATGTTTCACTCGGTGTATTATCTTTATTGCTCGGTAGACATGAAATAACACTCGGTAGACAGCTCGGTGTATACTGGGCTTTGTGACTATTTTCCTTCTGTAACCGACTAGGCTGTTCATACCGACTAAATATTTCAATAGGGGTAACCGACTAGAGTATATAGAATGACTTTGTATATAAAACTAATGGCAATTTGATAAGTATGGTATGGGAGATCACCTGATGTTAGCTATTTTAAAATATTTGGTAGAAAATGTTTTATTAAAAGAGGTGACTACATAAGAAAGTTTGAAGCTAAGAGTGATGAAGGCATATTTCTTGGCTATTCCACCAATAGTAAGGCCTATAAATGCTTCAAAAACCGAACACAAAAAATTGTTGAAAGTGTTGATGTTCATGTAGATGAATGTCCTAAAAAATTAGAAGGAACCAGTTCTGAGAAGAAGGATAAAGATCCTTGCATTTTTCTTTTAGAACCTGAAACTATTAAATCAAAGATTGGTAAAGCAAATCCTAATGTACTTGTTCAACCGAAACAAATAAATTCAGAGGAAGATGACAATGAAGTAGTTGAACCTGAAGAGAATGATCATGTTATTCCTAGGTATGTGAGACTGAATCATAGTCCTGAACAGATAATTGGGGATAAGGATGCTGGAGTACTAACTAGAAGGAGAAAAAGAGAGAACTCTTGCATGATATCCACCTTTGAACCTAGAAATGCTAAGGAGGCATTTGGTGATGATCATTGGGTGAAAGATATGGAGGAGGAGTTGGAACAAATTGAGAAGAACAACACTTGGACCCCTTGTACCCTGACCGGTAAACAAGAATGTTATTGGTACTAAATGGGTATTCAGAAACAAATTAAATGAAGATGGTGTTGTAGTTCAGAATAAGGCAAGATTAGTATGCAAAAGATATGTGTGAGAAGAAGGAGAAGGCTATGGAGAAACTTTTGCACCAATAGCAAGACTAGAAGGTGTCAGAACATTGCTTGCATTTGCAGCTCATAAGAAGTTCAAGGTATACTAGATGGATGTTAAGTCTGCATCCTTGAATGGGATACTGGAAGAAGAGGTTTATATAGAGCACCCTGATGGTTATGCATTGATAGATAAGGAAGGCATGGTGTACAAATTGCATAAAGCCTTATATGGATTAAAGCAGGCACCTAGAGCATGGTATGAATGGCTTCATACTCATTTGATGAAGATAGGCTTTTCCAGAACTAGTGATGACAGCAACATTTATCTCAAGTCTGAAGGAGATGATATATAGGTCAATGAAGTATTTGTACATGATATTATATTTAGATGTAATGATGACATGAGTAATTGTTTTGCAGATGTAATTAGTAGGGGAAATAAAAAATTCATAGGCTTACAAATAGAGAAGATGAAGAATGGTATTTTCATTACTCAATCTAAGTATGTGAAAGAGGTTTTGAAGACTTTTGGTATTAGTGATTGTAAACCAGTTGGAACCCCAATGGTTACAAGTTGTAAATTGTCCAAGGAAGATGCATCTAATTCTGTAGATGAAAAGAAATGCAGGTCAATGATTGGCAAACTACACTATGTTGTTCACAGTCGACCAGATATTGCCCATGCAGTTGGTATTGTTTCTATATTTCAGAATAATCCAAAGGAGGCACATCTGATGATAACTAAGAGAATTTTTAGATATCTAAAAGGTACTGTTGACTATGGGTTATGGTATCCATATGGTGGAAACTTTAATCTAAAAGCATACACAAATGCTGATTGGACAGGAAATATTGATGACCTGAAGAGTACTACCGGTGGAGAATTCTTTCTAGGAGAAAGGCTAGTCTCATGGAGTAGTAAAAAGCAGAGTTGCACTTCACAATCTACTGCTGAAGCTGAATATATAGCAGCTTATATGAATTGTACACAAGCAATGTGGATGAGGCACATTTTGGAAGGTTTGAAGATGAAAATCTTAGAACCTATAAAGATTTTGTGTGATAATACAAATGCAATAACCATTTTTTAAAATCTTGTTTTGCATGCAAGGACTAAGCACGTTGAATCAAAATTTCACTTCTTGAGGGAAAAAGTTCAAAGTAAAGATGTTATCTTGGAGCATGTTTCTACCAAGGAGTAGCTTGCTATCTCTAATGTCATGGAAATGGGGACAAGGCAACAACAAAGTTCAATGTTAATAAGTTAGTTTCAACCATAAAACCAAAACAAAGAACTGAAAACCATTCCAAACATATCAAAAGAGATTTCAAAAAAGCATGAAAGAAGTTTAACAAAACAAAAGAAAGGAGAAGAGCCTCCCTAAGATGCTTCCATGATGTCTTTTGATGCTTCTCTCTTGTTTCTCCCCTCTCCAAGTCCCAAATGAGTGTAGCTCTCAACTTTTAGCACTAACCATGGATGCCATATGGAGATTCAAGATGGTTGGATGTGATAAAAAAATGCTATGCAAGTGTAGATAGTGATGCTATGAAAAAGCTCTATGCTAATACCAATATAACAACAATACTCTAATGCTTCCTTCTTTGCTTGAGGACAAGGGTTCTATTTATAGAAGAAATAGGGAAATAAAGGGTTAAGATTGAGCAATCTTAACAAGGGTTACGATTTAAAGATATTCAATCAATGTGAGACTTTCAACCCAATCCCATGTTGACAAGTGTCACCATGAGGAGGCTTGAGAGGACAGATAAGGAACATTAAATGCTTGAGGGGACATGATGGTTACCCTGGGGGGTTGGGTTAGGGTTAGGTTAATGGATTTTCCTTTTATCCAAGGGATAAATGAATGTGCAAGGGTTAAATGGTTACCTTAGTCAAAGAAATAAATGCTTTGAAGAGACCCATGAGTCAAAAGGATGTTTTAGTTAGAGAAAATTCTCTGACCAAACGTAAAAGGTGAGTTAACCATAAATGGTTATGTAAGAGTCTTTAATGGTTTGGAAGACTTTAGAGGTTAACCATTTGAAGACATAAAACCTTTAATGGTTATTGGAGACTTTGGAGGTTTTTGAGAAGTGACTTCCTTTTATTTAGGAATGTGACAATGATTAGGATAGGATTAGGGTAATTAGAAGGAGTTAGAAGAATCTAGAATGGATTTAGGCATGCAAGTGGATTTTGTAGGAGAATGCAAGTGGGAGGAATTTTGAGATTTTCAATTAAAATAAAACCATTTATTTCAATTAAATGGTGTAATTTGCATTTGGATAAATATTTAAATAAATATTAATTTATTTAAATGTGAATGTGAATTTTGGATTTTATTTAAATAATTCTTAATTTATTTACATGAGAAAAAGGAAGATAAAGCATTAAATGCTTGAAGACTTTGAGGGAAACCATTAAAGGCTTGAGAAGACTCTAGAAGGAAGCCATTTAGTTTTAAGACTTTAAGGGAAACCATTAAAGGCTTGAGAAGACTCTAGAAGGAAGCCATTAAGTTTGAAGACTTTAATTGAAACCATTAAAGGTTTCAAGTGGGTGAGGATAAATAGGATTTTAAATAAATAATTTATTTATTTAAAATAGTTGTACAACTTGCATTTGTAGGAAAATGCAAGTCGGTGGAGGATAAAGGTGATTTAAATAAATGTTAATTTATTTAAATGTGAGAGATGAGATTTTGGGGGATTTAAATAAATATTAATTTATTTAAATGTGAGAGAAGATTTAATTAATGCTCTGAATTTGGTTAAGTTAATTAAATCAAATAAATTGAATAATTTATTTAATTAATAGGAGAAGATTAAGTGGACAGATTTATGTGTCTACATTTGCCCCTCTTTGAGACGGTGCAGTTTTATTGCATCGTTTCAAAGAAAGAAAAATAGGTGTGAAGAAATATGCCCCAAAAATGTTAATTTAGTGGGTGGTATGCCCCCTTGAGAGATGGCCCAAAAAATTAGGCGATCTCTCAAAAAATAACGAGAAGTGGAGGGGAGGTATAATAGAAGAAATTAGCAATAACGGTGAAAGAATGGAAGAAAACAGAGTGAATAAGGAGAAATGGCAAACTAGTGAGTACCCATAGGTTATGCAAGAGATACGATGCAAATGTGGTGTTGTGATTTTGATTGATTCTATACAATTGATCAAAATTGGTTGGACAATCTAGTGCAATCGGTTTAATTGCCCCAGTTGAGTCAAAGCATGATAGTTGATGTCAGTTGTTTGCTTGGACAAGATAAAGTTTGAGTAAGTGAATCAAAGTGACATGATGGTGACATAGACAATTGATGTAATTGCCTGATGAAGTCAAGGTATTTGAAGAAAAATACTCGTTAAGACTTAGACAATTGATGTAATAGTCCGTTATGATTGTGTTTGATTGGTTGATTGTCATGCCCAAAATTTAGGGCAAAAACGGAATTATTTTTTTATTTTATTTTTTTATAATACTAATTAATTAACAAGTTCGCTAACACGACATGCACTAATGTATTTTCCATATTTATATTCGAGCTAATTCTAATACAAACCAAGTATCGAAATTAATTAAATTGTATTTGCGGAAAACTAAATGATTTAATTTTATTTTCACAAGATACCTAGTCAATAGATTAATTAAATCAAACTCATTAAAAATAGAAGATGAAGATAAGTTTAATCTCCAATAAGACTATATAGTCTAAGAATCCATTTTTAAATCAATAATTATAATAATCGTTTAAAGTGTCATTTAATTTAGATAATTTAATTTACACGGGCAAAATTAATTACGAGTAGCTATTAATCGACTTTAGAAAGCTAATTAAATTTTTATTTTTTTTCTAGCATCCATTCTAACCTCAAATGAAAGGTGCTTAAATTAATCCCTTTTAAATCCAACAAAAAATATAATGCTCTAATTAAATTAACTAGGGCATAATTAAGTATTTGTCACACTAAATACATTAAAAATATAAGATTAGGCTTTATTTATATTTTTTTTTTAACTTCTTATTAGTATATCATATAGAGGTATTTACATATTTAAAACTCTATATAAATACATACCCAAATATATAAACATATATATATAATCTTCTAAAAGATTTTTCCAACTTAATAGCCATTAAGCCCTTCAAACCTTAATTAGGGATTTTTTTATTATAAAATGGCCCTAAGTTACCCCTTTTTATTTTATTACTTTATTACCCTAGCCCTACCCGGGCTAAGGTTTAATATATATATATTTTTTATTAGCATTTTAACACAAGGCCAAAACCCATCGGCGGCGGCCATGAATTTTTTTGTTGCAGGTTTTAAGGGAGCGACGGGGCCGAGGGCGCCACTGTGTGTCCACACAATGGCGGCGCGGCACCACTGTGTGTCCACACAGTGGGAGCCGCTGGCGGCCCACACCACTGTGTGTCCACACAGTGGCGGCTGCGGCTGACACTGTGTGCCCACACAGTGGGAGCCATAGCGGCCCACACTGTGTGACCACATAGTGAAAGTCGCGGCCCGCACTATGTGTTCACACAGTGGGAGTCGTGAGGCCCACACTGTGTGTACACACAGTGGGGTCCGTGACCATTCAAGAAACCCCTTTTTTTTTAAAAGTTATAAATTTTTTTTTTTATATATATATATTTTTAAAAATAGATATACTTTTATATATATATATATATAAATATATATAAATATATATTTATATATATATATTGATATACATCCCCTTTTTTAATATACATATTTAGATAAATTTATATATATATATATATATATATATATATATATATATATATATATATATATATATATATATATATATATATATAATCCAACTCATTTTATCTTATATTTAAAAAAAAAAAAAAAAAATGAAAACAAACTTAGTTAAAATGAAATACTTGTAAACTGCCTTAAAACTATATATTTGTATGAACTTATAAATTACATGCGACATCCATTTAAAATAAATAGGCTCTAGTATCTAATTTAAATGAAGAGGATATAGATGGGAAAAATGATTTCTTTCCAAAACTTTATTTTATTATATTGTTTTTACTTATGCCTTTTCTATCTAATTTCATTTTGGATGCCTGAGACAAATAATTTTCTTACTAATCTATTCATCATAGTACATTGAATAAACTTTATTACTGAACTTAGGGGATCCTAATTTAGGAATACATTATTCTTTGCTGCAAAAATACATTTACTGATTTTTCTATTTCTACTGTACTAAATAGATCATTTTAACTAAAATCTAACAACAACTACAACTCAACTTTCTGCAATTAAAATGATTGCAATCTCACAGCTAAAGCAAACACCGAATTAAATAAAACTGATTTTTTTTTTTTATATTACAAAGACTATTGCATGCAATTCAAAAGTAACTCTTTTCAAAACAGAAAATAGAAATATATCTAGCTTTTTACAACACTAAAGATATTCTGCAAAATTTATAGGATGTTTCTTTATTTAACTACAATAACAAATCTCATGTCTATATTTCAAATTTACAACTTGCCTCTCATTTCGACGAATGAGGGTGTATTTCTCCTATCAAAACTAATAACTACAAATGAAATTAGATTTCTTCAACAATAATCTTCTGCAACTTTGCACTTGTCCTATTCTTTTCTCCAAACATTCCTGCATAATAAATCACAAATATGACCATGGAGTGCTCACCTCCCAGCCTAGGCTAACTGGTAGCCACCCCCGAGCTCAGAGAACCAAGCCCTAGACGGATAACAAACATGCAAACACATAGAAGGCGAGAAGCACACAAATTTCAAACACACTCCCAACTTGGCTACTCTGCACCACACTTTGGTGATGACCTTTTCAAGGGTGGTAGTGGACCAATACCCTGAGGAGAACTGCAAGTATGGAAAACATGTAGCCACCTCATGGCACAACAAATACATCAAGAATTTCAACCCCTTATTCCCTATGCCCCCCAAGGCATTCTAGCCTTATGTCCCTCCTTATGACCCCCATTGCACAAACAGGCCATGCAGCAAGGGTCACACAAAAATCCCTTGTGATCGCTCTCAAAACGAGAGTCTCTCACTCGAGGGTTGTCACTGCTACCACCCACAAGATCCTCCTCTCTCCCAAGAGTAAGAGGTCTTGAGAAAACTCCCAAAAACACAGACAAAACATAATACAAAATACCAAATGAAATTCCTAAAAAGGGCATACAAGAAAACAGATTTCTTACACCAACATACTTTCAAACACATGCAAAGAAAAGAAGTCATTTTAAAAGAATAATGAAACCAACCTTAATCTTCCCAAAGGTAGGATAATATTTGAGGAAGAGCTGCCCAAATCCACGGATCTTCTTTTTCTACCCTTAGCCAAATTTTCTATTCGGATCTATTCTATTCTTTTCAAAAAAATTCTCTTGTCTCCAAAAATGGAGAGTGGGTGATTACCCTCAAATTTTTAAATTCTTTCTTAAGAAGCTCATTCTCTCAATTCTCACAAGTTTCTAAAAACTAAAAAGGAAAGTAAGACAAAATGGGAAAGAGAACTCCCATTCCAATAGGAAAGTTTACAACTAGGTTCAAACTTCTAATTTCAATTTTCGCACAACTCAGAAAAGCCAAATTTTAGAATGTCAAAAAGGTCACTTAGAAGTAGAAACTTGCCTAAAATTACCCCTAACCCTTAGGTATACCTTATGGGCTTTAGGAAACCCTATTAAACAACCCCTAGATGTTCATTTAACCCATTTTAAACCCCTCTGAAGTTTATTTTCGGGTCAAACATATGTTGACCTCTCCAAAGATTCTTTTCCCAAGGTATTTATGACATCACGTTACATTAATTGAAAAAGCTATAGTTGAACACTTTCCCACCAAGAGACACAAATAAAACATTTAAACTTAAATCCACACGTGTCAAGTGACATAAATAAAACACTTTTACAATTTAAAATATGAAATCGTCTCTTGTGGATTTTACACAATAACTTTAAATGACACTTAACACACATGCAACATATACTGTTATGACTAAAATACAACACAAACGGGGTGTTGTCTCTCCAAATAGACAACCCCTGGCTTACGAACATACATAAGTCTAGGTTTGGTTCTCCGTAATTTTCCATGGTCACAGTTAATTTCCTGCACATCTCAATTTACACATTAGTACTTTCAAATATCCACATATAATATAATTCAAAGGAATAACAATACACATCATCACTTGCATACAATTTTCATCTGCACAGATTAAATACATATTTTATCAAGCAATTTCACATAAGCAATTTCATCCTAATTCACATAAACTCAACCATACATCATAGTTCTATTATCATAGTAAAGTCCTGCAAATTCAATAACGACATCTATCATTGCAATATCATCTTATCTAACAATCATGTAGTGTTCTATCTCATAAAGCATATAAGTAAATCATCAAAACATAGCAAAGTTATCCAAATCCTGAAATCATATAAGTTCTAAGTTTCAAAATGCATCAAAATAAGGAATCCATGGTGGTCAATATATAAAAATCACTAAAATGTCAGACTGAGTCGAGGTGAGGCCTCACATTGATGAATTGATAGTGTGTGTGTGTGATGGATGGTTGTGGTGAATCATAGTAGCCCCGTTGAGACTAGGTCATTATGATAAATGCCTGTTATAGTATAGGTTTTCCATAGACCCGAAGATACTTGATCAGAGTATCTGTTGATAGTCTACGTGTGTGTGAGCCGATGTGCCTGTGTAGATAGAGTAACTTGCTTGATTGCATGGATGACTTAGGATGGGAAGCACAATCCCTCCTGTTAGAGAATGGATGGTGATGAACATAGCTTGATTGTGTTGATGGGAAATGATGAAGGGATTATGATGATGTTGATGATCAAGATAGGGAGGGTGAGGGGGGGATTCGATGTTAGATAGAAGAAATGGATGACCTATGACTCATTCCTATGGAAGAAGAGGAAAATAGAGTATGCACCCATTGTCATTACTATGTATAAATGATATGCAACTATTTATGAATGTGTGGATGGATGGAATGCAACATAATGCAATATATACAAATGAGATGGAATGATGATCCATAGTGCTTTATTTTTCATCATTGAGCATGGTGGTATCAATCTTGGATGAGGCAGTAGGAACCAAGGATGGAGCATTGTACCTGTAAGCAAGCAGCATAAATAAAGAATAAAGAATATGGACCCTCCATAATGTATCATGCTCATATGGTCGAGGTATATGCTTTAGGCAACAAGCCGTAGTGATCCATGACTGTATTTTGCATAAGATCACGTAGCTTAGTGAACTTCCCACGTAGACACCATCAGTACATGCCCCAGAACTTCATTGGAATAATTCACAGAAGACATACAAACAATGCTTAGGAACCATCCCGACCACTCTAATCACTTGTGGATATCCTGAAGTAGCATAGGAACCTGATATAAATGAATAAATAACTAACAAACCGACCAAGTACTTGATAGCTTAGACAAAATTTTCTTGTCAAAGAAAATGTTATCTTGTCTTTGTTTTGGTGAGGATAGATTTATCCCTGTTAAGATAGTTTGTGTGTCGATGTTGATTGTTTGGTCAATGTGATAAGTGTTCATCGTTTGATTATTTCACAATGTTTGTTTGGTATCTGCTTTGAAAAACGTATGTACAAGGTGTTGCCATGTTTCTATTTGTTTGATGTTTTCTGATGTTTTTGGATTTTGTGAGATAGTTTTTCTATGTTTTTGGATTTTGTGAGATAGTTTTGAATGAAGAACTCAATGAATCACAAAATAATGTAGAATCCACTTCCATCAACTAGATTAAGGGCATTACCGCCAATTTAGATATGACTATGAAAAAGCGGGATGCAAGACGCATGAAGTACTATACTTGATTGCAGATCAATAACAAGCCATGGTTTTGGACTGATGGATGAGTGAATGTAGTGAATGTGATCACAAAAAGTCTAAAAGACAATGGAGCCATATCCTTTACGAGTGGCACCTGTTTTCTAGGTTTTCACCATTGCACTTACCCAAGGTGCCACCGGAGTGGTTGTTCACCGTTTGGATGCATGATTTTTCTTTACTATTTTGATTTTTTTGTATTTTCTTCAGGACATTTATTTGAATGTTTTTGGTATTTTTCCTGATATGCATGGGAGCCTGATGCTTTGTACAACTTATGTATAAAATTTTTTAAGGTGCATGTTGTTGATCGGATCTGCTAGTGGTTCTCCTTCTAAAGTAGCCAACTGATATGCCTCAGACCCAAATACAACAGTGATAACATATCAACCCAGCTAGTTTGATTCAAACTTCCCTTGATGTTCTCAGTTTGGTTGATTACGAGGATTCTCTCAAAGAACAAGATCACCTACCTCAAATATGCGAGGTCTAACTCGATGATTATAGCTTTTGCTCATACGTTGTTGATAGGCCTTGAGGTGATTGTATGCAACTTGTCATTTCTCATCAAGTAGCTCTAAGTCTTGGAGATAGGATACTCTGTATGCTTCATCATCAATGTGATTGTGCAAGGAAACCCATAGAGGTGGTATCTCGACCTCGATAGGTAAGATATCTTATGTGCCATAGACTAGTGAGTTGGGAGTTGCGCCTGTACAGGTTCGAATGCTAGTTCGATATGCCCATAGTGCTGGATTCAATTGAACGTGCCAATCATGACCAGCATCACTAACTGTCTTCTTGAGGATTCTTAATATGTTCTTGTTTGATGCTTCAGCCTGACCATTGCCTTGTGGTTAATAGGGAGTGGAAAAGTGGTGTTGGATGTGAAACTTCTCACAGAGCTCACGGACATCTTGATTTTTGAAAGGAAGCCCGTTATCTATGATGATAGACATGGGTACACCATACCGGCAGATGATGTAATTAAGGATGAATGAGGCGATCTGCTTGTCGGTGACTTGGGTAAGTGGAACAACTTCGATCCAGTTTGTGAATTATTTAGTAGCGGTAATGATGAACTTATGGCCATTAGATGAAGATGGATGGATTTTACCCACAAGGTCAAGTCCCCATTGACAAAAAGGCCATGGTGTTGTGATTGGTTTCAATTCTTGTGTTGGTGCATGTATCGGGTCTCCATGAACTTGGCATTTTTTGCATTTTCTGACAAAGTAATATGAGTCTTTTTCCATAGACAACCAATAGTATCCAACACGTATGATCTTCTTTGCTAGGGAAGGACCATTTGTGTGAGTTCCAAAAATTCCTTCATGTACCTCTTCCAAGGCTATTGTTATCTCATCTTGTTCTAGACATCAAAGGAGAGTACCATCAAGACTGCATCGGTATAGAGTTTCAGCAATAATGGTTTATTGAGCGGTTTGGCGAATGAAGGTTTTATGTTGGTTATTCAATTGGTTAGGAGGAAGTGTGTGATTGCGGAGGTAGGTGTAGAACTTACCATACCATGGGGATTCAGAACCGACAAGGTGACATATCATCTTGAATTCGGGGATATCATAAGTGGGAATCCAAAGCTGGTCTACCAAGAACTCATAGCGTGTTGAATTTTGTGGAAGATCTAGGAGAGGTACGATGGTAGCAATAGTGTCAGCAGCTTGGTTCTAATCTCTGGGTACCTACTCAAAGGTGATAGTAGTAAATGATGCTTTTAAACTATCCACCATTTTCTTGTACGACATGAGTTTGTCATCCTTGGTCTGATATTCATATGTTACTTGTCAGATGACCAGTTGGGAGTCGCCATATATCTGTAGCTCTTGTAACTTCCATTGTATGGCTAGCCAAAGTCCTATGATCAAGGCCTCATATTCAGCTATGTTGTTTGTGCATGGAAATGTGAGCCTGTAAGACTTTGGGATGCTATCACCTTGAGGTGTGATAAACAGAATGCCTACCCCCGAGCCATGCCTAGTGTATGAACCATCAAAGTATAGTTTCCATGGTTGTGCTGTTATGATCATGAATATCTCTTCATCTAGAAAATTTGAAATGAGAGGATGATCACTTATGAGGGGAGCATCGACCAACTGATCTACAATAACTTGACCCTTAATAGCCTTACGGTCCACATACTCAATGTCAAATTAACTTAGAATCATCACCCATTTGGCCAAGCGGCCTGGAAATGCTGCTTTACTAAGTAAGTATTTGAGTGGATCATTCTTTGCAATTAGTTGTACTTTATGTGTTAACAAATAGTGCCTTAGTTTAGTGGCTGCCAAGATTACTGATAGGAAATCTCGCTCAATAGGTGTGTAATTGATTTCATAGCCAGCCAGTGTGCGAGCGATGTAGTAAACAACACACTATTTCCCTTCTGCATTGTATTGTACCAATAGTACACCCAATATTGTATTTGTTTCTGATATATAGCATAGTAGAGGCTTACTCGGATCTGGTGGGATCAACAATGGTGTATTCATGAGATAGTCTTTAAGCATCTGGAATGCTTGCTGACATCTAGCATCCCATTGAAAGCATATGTTCTTATGTAATAGGTGTGTAAAGGGGTGGCACTTATCTACCAGTTGTGCAATGAATCTTCGGATGGTTTGTAGTTGCCCTTGTAATGTCCTTAGCTGACTGATGTTCTTTGGAGGTGGCATGTCCATGATTGCTTTAACTTTGGTAGGATCGACCTCAATGACTTTCCTTGAGACAATGTATCCTAGAAGCTTCCTTGAGGTTACTCCAAAGACACATTTCTTTGGGTTGAGTTGAACATGATATTGTTCTAGTCTGTTAAAGATTTTCTCTAATATTTCCATATGACCTTCTCTTGTTAGTGATTTTTCCAGTAAGTCATCAACATAATCTTCCATTATAGTATGCATCATGTCATGAAAGATGGTGGTCATTTCTCTTTGATAGGTCGCTTCTACATTCTTTAGACCAAAAGGCATTACATTCTAGTAGTATGTTCCCCATGCACATGTGAAGGTTGTCTTATGTTGATCCTCTGGTGCAATCTTTATCTAATTTTACCCTGAAAAGCCATCCATGAGTGAAAGCATGGCATGTCCTGCTGTTAGGTCCACTATTATGTCAATGTTTGGTAGGGGGAAGTCATCTTTAGGACATGCTTTGTTCAAATCTCTGAAGTTAGTACAGATACAGATGCCCCCATTTGGTTTGCTGACAGGCACAATATTGGATATCCAATCCGCATAATCAATTGGTCTAATAAAACCAACATCTAGGAGTTTCTTAAGTTTTGCTTTGACTAGCACCGCAATCTAGGGATGCATCTTGTGAAGTTTCTGCTTGACAGGTTTGGCTCCTTCTGCGACAGTGAGGTGATGCATGACTAAATCAGGATCAAGCCTAGACATGTTTGCATATGACCATGCAAAGTTAATCTGGTACTTCTGGAAGAATTCTACAAACTTAAGCTATTCCTTTGGAGTTAAAAGAGATGTTAGATGTATGTGGTGAGGAGTTTTAGGAGTCCCCATGTTGTATTCTTTGGTTTCCTCAATGAGAATTATTGATCGTTCTTATTGTGTACTAGAAGGGAGAATGTCAAACCTTTCATCCTCCAGCGCCTCAAAGAGGTTTTCACCATTGGATACACTTTTTCTTTTTACTTTTTGGGATCAAATAGTGCCACAGTGTGGTTTTCACTAGAAGATCCATGTTTTATTGTTATATTTTTGCAGCTGAAAGGTTTGGCATCCGCCCCAAAGTATGCTACACAATTAAGTTCAATGATGAATCTAGCTTTGTGATCCCCACTTGGTATATTATCCCATAGTTCCAAAAATTCAATGATCGCCTCATTGTTTTGGAAATGGTCAAGACATGGGGAATTAGGTTGGTTCGATTTGATGAGTTCAGGATGAATAATGGGCATTACCTCATTGATTAGGTTAAGTTTGTTAGATATGTCAGTGAGGGTTAAGACATTGTGGTGAAGGTCATTGATGGTACTCTCCCTGTCAGAATCAGGCATAGGATGTGATGTAGGGTCTGTGGAAGATGTTTCCAGCTCAGGAACCCAAGAGGTCTTTATCTGTGCTTCTCAGTAAACAGGGATGTCTTTGCGGGGTGGAGGTAGTGATGTGTCTTCCTCATTTGAAGTATTATGCTCGATGGAATCAAATTCCCATTCATATGAGTCAGTCTCTGAGTCGCTTTCCAGTATCCGATTACTATACCACACTAGGATGTCCTTTGAGTTAAACACTGTAGGTGTGATCGGCTAATGTACCTGGATAGAAGGAATGATTGGTGTTGCAGGTAGGATTATTGGGATCAGTGAATCTGATATGGGGAGTATCGGTGTTGTTGACTCTGTTGCTTCTGCTAGATTTGTCAGTGTTGTCGATATTGCTGGGAATTCTAATATAGTTGTTGTTGTTAATGGTGCTATTGATGTTTTGGTTGCTGCTGATTGGTTGCCAGTTTGATGGGTGGGATGATTGGTTTTGTGGATGGTTTTGCTGGGATTTTTAGCCTCAATGGTGCAGTTTCTATGGTGTTTGGTGTTGCTGATATAATCAAAGGTGACCTCTTTATGGTTGTAGTAGGCTGATATAGAGGTTTGTTGGGTTTCCCTTTGAATCTAAGCTTAGGCAGGATCTCCTTTTGAAAGCCTAATCCTGTGTTATCTTTGGGCTTTAATTCTGGTTGTATCGGCTCATGGCGTCCATGCTTGTAAGTGCCCAAAGCACTTTGACCATCATAACCCATTCTTTGCATAATGAGAAGGCCTTTTCCATATTGATCTGTGGGAAGCTTAGCTTGTGGGATTTTTATGGTGATAGTGTTAGGTCCCGGAGGCAACTGAGAGGGGGGGGTGGTGAATCAGTTATCAAATAAATTCAAACCAAAACAACTTAACCAACTTATTGCTTAATACTGGTAAACCAGTATTTTATATTGGTAGACAGTTTTATTAGTTTATTGCAATACCGATAAATATTAATTCATGAAACAAAAAGACAAAGTCATCCACGACACTTAACACCAATATTTGCACATGGAAACCCTATAAGGGGAAAAACCATGGTGGGAAACCTTACCCACAATTAGATGATACTACTGCAGATAGTAAGTGTATACAAATGGGGTCTGCACATGCAGAAAAGCCAAGCGCCTAGAGCTCATTGCTCAAACACAAAATAGGAGTCACACTGACTACAATTGGATGGTTAAAACCAATAAGAATGTACTGCTCAAAATAGCATCTTCATATGCTGGATTCAATACCGGTGTAGTTCTAATATGATTTCACAAAAACCTTACTTCACCTTCAAATGATGTCTGCGTGTATAGCTCTTCTTATTCTCACATATACCTTCTCACAATTCTTCTTCGCATTCCACATTTGATCTTACAAATAAGATCTTACATTTATATTATAACCTAGGACCAATTTTAGTAGGTCGGCTCTAAAAGATATTACAATAAAATCAATTTACAATTAAATTAATGCTCGATACAATAATCAATTCAACATGTCTACTTAATGCATTTACAACAACAATAAATCATCTCCATAGTGTGCCATGCTGATCTGGAAAAGATAAACCTACCGGTGTATAACCTGGACCTATTTGCTAGTAATAGCAAATATGCAAATATGAATATGCCAATAATCAAATCTCCAAGACAAAGTGTCAAAACGATGGCTTTGACATAACCAAGTGTTTTCCATGCCATTCTAAGTGTTAGTGATCATTATATTCTATCGGTGTACCAGATACTGGTGACTGTGCATGAGTCATTTGCTTGCTGGTGAATGTTGTTGATTCTCCAAAGTACCAGAGTTGATAAGTGTTAGTAGGTGTAGCATCCTAAAATTGCGACACTTGCAATTTTGACCGCATTTGGGTCTTCACGATGGTGACGCAACATGCAACCTGAATGGAGACCCCGAAACCTGATTATGACACTGAAAACTGCATTTTCTTGCACCCTGGCCTGAACCTCCTTTGCACCCTGCTGTCCCGGGAGGTGGGACCAGAGCGCCCAACACCCTGGCGCCCTGGTCCCCCCAGGACCATGGCACCCAGCGCTCTGGTCCCTGGGTCCTATTTTGGGCCCGGTCTCTTTTGGACTTCGGGTCTTTATGTTTGCAAATTGGAAAATTATCTTTCCTGGTCGGCCTAAGGTCGGGAAAATCAGTCTATCAGCCCTAATTGACAAGTATATAAACTACATTTTCCTCTTTCATTCGAGATGATGGAAAAAGTGTGGAAACTATACTCAAGCATTCAAGCATTCAAGCATTCCTTCAAGCAATTGATCATTTCAAGTCTCCATTCAAGGCTAAGTGTTGCATTCAAGACAGGGATTCAACCATTGAAGAGGAGATCACTTACAACATACTACTACAACATACAACATACAACATCTATACCTTCACACATAAGGATACAAACATCCTTACAACAAGGTATTAGTACTTGTTTTACATTACAGACATTTACATTTACAGCATTGCTCATTTCTTAGTTAATTCCAAAACCGGGGTTTGACCTAAAGGCAAACCCCTAATCCCTAACCCCCCAATCGTCTTCGCTTTTCTGTGTGTAGGTTGCAGGTACACGGCTGAAATTGAAGATCTGGAATCCTTGTGCAAAGACGAACAGATCCCCCTTCGTTTCGCGGATTTTTCAGAGGACCGTGGCGCTCGGGCGCCATTGTCCTAGCAACTTTCGCTCAAATTTGCAGGACAACGCCGTATCGACATTTTACTGCTAATTCCAGGTCCGCAGCTTCATACTGTATTCCTATCTCAGTTTATAAGCGAATCTTTCTCACTTTCTATGCATTCCTAGCTTAATTCTTCTATGCACATTCTTTACAAAAGAGGGTAGCCTTGTTGTCATAACCCTTGAAACTCATTTAGCATCCAATCTTGCATTGCGTGGGATTGGATCTTGTGGGTTTCAACCCCTCTTTTGAATGTAAAGTCTCCCAAGTGAAAACCATCAACCCTAGCGACCTCCCTTCTCTCTCCTTGGAGTTGGAAGAGGGGAGAGCAACTAGGGTTCGATCACGATTTTCCGCTTTACATTTTGGTGAACCCGACGTGAACATCCTTTCTGATTATTCATGGTTAGATCTGAAAATTGGATTCCTTGATTACATTTCCATGTTTGATCTTTGGCAAAATTTTAGAGGTTAATTGCATAAAAAGCCCTAAATTTTCTTTTTAGTAATTGAACTTGTGAAATGTCTAAATGTTAATGCTTGTTTCAGATCTGCCCTTCTATTACAAATTATCAATTCATATCTATGCTTTAATTTTGAAAATTAAGTGGTTAAGTGTCAAAACCCTAATTTTTAAAACCCTCTTGATTCAACCTTTGTCCGACAATTTCACTGATCAAAACATCTCCAAATCAGCTGTAACTTTGGATTCCGCAATAAAATCACAATATCTTTCATCCCTGAAAATTTGGAAAAAAGTTGCGAGGACCGTGTGCACTCCGAGTGCCATCGTCCCCGACATTTTTTCCGAAACTTCGGGAGCTAGATCTTACTGTATTTTCCTGCTAAAATCCAGAATTTTGGCTGATTTTATCAAATCTAACACTTTCAAAATTACAGTCAAAGTTGGTCTTGTGATTGCTTGGATTAAGGCTTCTAAACATTCAAAAATCATCGAAATTGAAATTTTGTGTCAAAATTGTGTTTCTTACTATCCTAAATCTGAAAAGTGTGTTGGCATTCATTCGAAATTTCAGTGCTTTATTCAAATTCTTACAATTTGTGACTTTTGAAATTAAGTGCTTAATTACAACAACTTTAATTTTGGCTTTCAAAATTGAATTTTGTGTGAAATTGAGTCAATTTTTAAATTTCAAAATTTGCATTGCTCTTGACATTCCCTCTAAAATCATAAAATTCAAAATTTCAGTTTCCCTCTCTTTTTCAAAATTCAAATTTTGCCTTTTTTGACAATCTTGGTAGGGTTCAATTTCGAGATTGCAACTTTAATTTGGCCTATCTACAGATCGTAAAACCACTCAATTTTTTCAGATTAGCTCTAAAATCATCATAACTTTCATCCCTACAAATTTCAAAAAAAGTTGTCGGGACCATGTGCACTCCAAAGCACCATGGTCCCTGACATTTTTTCTGAAATTTTGGGAGATTGTCCTGATTGTATTTAATAGCTTAAATCTGGAAGATTGGCTGATTTTACTGAAAATTGCTACCTCTAAAATTCAAAATTTTCTCTCCCTCTCTAGTGCATGAGTTTCACAACAATAAGCCCTACTTACACTATTCCCGTTAGACGAAGCCGTAGAATTAAGTCTTTCTGAGGTTTAATTACCAAGGAGATGGAACCTAATTTGAATAGCCTTTTTAATGAGGACATGGGTAATTCCTCCAATCCTCCTAATGATGAAGAAGCTCTCCATGAGGTTTCTGAAGAACAACTTTCGAAATTGGATAACCAATTTGATGATTTTCGACAATGGATGTCTCAAGAATACCCCGATAGTCAAACTCTTCCTTTAATTGAGGGTCTAAAACGTATGCTTCAAAGTGATAAAAATGGAATTGATATTTTGCGTGGTATTGCACACATTGTGGATTCGAATGTGATGCCTATGAAGAGTTGTGCTGAAAATTTGGGTTATACACAACCTCCTACTCAAGTCAATCATTCTATTCCTTTGACGACTTCTATTGCTAGCATACCTACCTTTACATCAAACATAATGGCTACTTCTACACAAGACATTCCTCCTGTGATCACCAGTCATGGGGGCGATCCTTCCTCTTCAATTAACCCTCTTCCTTCATTTAATCTGATTTCTTTATTCACTCCTTCAATGAGTGTCCCTATTACATCTCCACAAATGAAAATGATGCAAGGGGGCAATTCATTCAATCATTTCATTCCTCCTTGTAGTGTTCCTCCTGTCCAATCATCTCCTATGACTAATTATCATAGAGTCCCACCACCTTACTCTTTACCTTCTTTTAATAACATAACACCTCCATCACAATCTAACACGTCTAATATGAACTCTTCGACTGAAGCGACCATTAACAATCTTGCACAAACTGTCTCTTCTTTACATCAACAAATTGCTTCTATGAATCAATCTAAGTTTAGTGTGCCCACATTTGATGTTGCGAGCCCACTTTCTCTTGACATTGTTCGAGCTATCCCTCCTAAACATGTTGAAATCCCGCATTTGGAGCTTTATAATGGTAAAGGTGATCCTCTAATGCATGTTAAGACTTTTCAAACAATATGTACTGATTTTGCTTATGACCAAAGGTTGCTTGCAAAACTGTTCACTAGAACATTAAGAGACAAAGCCCTACAATGGTATTGCTCGTTGCCTTCCTATTCTATTACTTCTTTCGAACAACTTGCAAATGCTTTCATTCAACAATTTCAAAACAATATAAGTCCTAAAGTTACTTTGATTGATTTAATGCATTGTAAACAAGGTGTTAAAGAAAAAGTGACTGATTTTATTGGTAGATATAAGCATTTGTATGCTCAAATTTCTTTTCCAGTGCCTGACAATGATATTCAAAGAATCTTTATTTCTAATTTACAAAAAGATATTCGAGACAAACTTCTGTTTTCTGAGTTTACTTCTTTCCAACAGTTGTGTGCAACTCTTCACAATTATCAACTGACTGTGAGTCAAATGGAACAATCACATCCTATGGCTCCGAGTGATAAGGGTGATAGCAGTCAACAACCATTTGGGAAGTTTAAACCGAACAGAGATTCCATCAAATTCAATGAAAACATCATCAACAACAATGCGAATGCAGCATCAGGTGTGCCTCCTATTTCTAAATTTTTCAAGAAAGAAAGAAAGTATACTCCTTTGAATGAATCACTGCATAGTATTATGAATAAGTTATTGGAACAAAATGTGCTTACTCTTCCTCCTATAAGGCAAATTGATCCTGCAAAGATTACTTCACCTTATTTTGATAACAAAGCTTTTTGTCAATTTCATCGTCAGCCTGGGCATGATACTGAAAAATGTTTTTCTTTAAAGGGTAAAATTCAAGATTTGATTGATAATAATACTATTTCTGTTTCTGGAGTGAATGATAAAGGCAATACATCTGTATCTCCTCCTAATCAAAATCTTCATATTTTCACTGATCCATTACCTTCTCATACCTCTAATGCGATTGAGACTAATGATTCCTCTTTTTCATCTGATGGTTTTGTGTCTATGACTCCAAATGTGATTAAATTTGTAGAGCAGCAAGAAAACCCTAAAGAACCTTCCATCACATTTGATTCCAGTGAAACCATTAGGGCACCTGATGGTCCTTTATACATAGTTGCAAAAGTCAAGAATGCACCTTGCCGTGGAGTGCTTATTGATCCTTCGTGCATGGTTAATGTTATTACTGAAGAATTTCTTTTTACTTTGCAATTGAATCAAGTGATTTATGACAAAACAGATGTGATTGTGAAACTATTTGATGCATTTTCTTCTCCTGCAATTGGTTCTATTACATTGCCTATTGAGGTCCATAACAAATCCCTTGATGTGAACTTTGCTATTATTCCATCTTCCGAACAATTTCGTGTGAAGCTTGGCTATCCTTGGCTATCTTCCATGAAAGCTATTGCTTCTCCTATTCATAAGTGTTTGAAATTTCCCCATAATGGTGAAGTTGTTACTGTCAATCATAGTCTCTTTAAACCAACTGAAAGAACTTCTAGCGTTCCTATTGATTACTTTTGGCCTAAACAATTCTAGTCTTTTCCTCCGCGAAGTGATCATCTTTTCAAATCTTATCAAAAGTGGAAAACAGATATGATCCTATCTTTAAGTGAACCTAGAACACCTAAACTTGACATTCCTATCGTTCTTGAGAAGGAAGTTCTTCCTTTGAAAGATAAAACTAATGTCTTTCCTCAAGAAGATTCCCAACCCATCCCTATGGATGTGACTATGTCTATATTTAATAAACTTCCTAAAAGTAGACCTATCCCTCCTCGTCATGATGGACTTGGTCTCCTTCCTAAACCAAAAATTCCTCCTTTATATGGAGCAGTCCCTCCTCCTCCTTTTTATAGAGAGAAAAGACCTTCTTCTTCTCCTATTATCCAGCCTAAGAGACCACAACCTAAACACCCAAGTGATAAGGATGAGAACATTCCTCCTCCTCAATCTTCTTCACTTCCTACTAAGACTAGATGAAATCGTTCTATACGTGAACGCCGACGAAAGCGTCATCTTAGAGCTCAAGCAGCTGCTTCTCAAACTTTGCAATCTCCAAAAACACCTTCAACAAGCATTATTTCATTTTCTCCAAAATCTCCAAAACATAAGATGCATGATGGTCTTGATCCTGTGCGAATTAAAGACCCTATTTTTATAAATCTTGATGATGCTATAGATGAAAATGTTATTCATGATGAAAATGTTGCTTCTCTTGCTTCTGATAGTGAATATGAACTTGTTGATATTGATAACCATTTATCTAATGAATTTTCTAAAGCACTTATCCTAGCTCCTAGACAAGAACAACGTGGCTTGGAACATGAACATAGCCTTTGTTTGGATCTTGTGATAGCTCCATCTGCTGTGTTGAATGTTCCTCCTCTAGCGTGTTCCCTGCCTTCCCGAAACATTGATCAGCAAGATCGGGGGGTAGATGACGTGCTAGACTAGTTACATTAGCATAGCAGATTCTCTGCTCCTCTCTTGTGTTACTTCTTCTATACGTTATTCTCATTCTTCTATTTTGTTGTCCTTGGTGTTGTCTACTTGAGGACGATGCAAAGCATTGAGATCTCTCGATCTCTCTCATGTTGACTCAAAAGACACATGTGTTCCCTTCTTCTAGGTGACCTTCCTTGATTGGGGAATGAAGAAAAATTATGCATACATACATATGATATATATACATGAATTATCATACAGCATATTGACCCCGAGGAAAGCGAAGTCACCTTGTGCTTTGTGTTTTGTGTCTATTATCCTTGGGCTTATCTCACACTTGGGGGCTAAATCCTTGTGATAACGTGCTCCTTTCCCTTTTTCATTTTCTTATATGCATCACTACCTTAAAGCAATCACCCCCGGTGAGGCGAGTGCGATCGCTTTAACGTAGGGGGGCATACATCCCATTCATATCTTTTCAAGATACTTGAGAATTTCTTGGCAAATTTAGCCTTGCCTTGAAAATTTTTGATATCTTTCTTGCATGACTCATAGTGAGGGAACCTTACTACTGACAGTCATGGTTCTCTCTCATTATCTTCCCTTTTACTTTGTCAATCGAAGTCATAAGATCCTTAGTCCACTGGGGGCTTGGTGTATCTTGCCTCCTTGACGTGGTGAAAGTCTTTCAATGTTGTTTCCTTGTACTTTACCGGAAGTATGAGCATATGCCTATACTCCCGCTAAAGTGGGGGCTAAATGTAGCATCCTAAAATTGTGACACTTGCAATTTCGACCGCATTTGGGTCTTCACGATGGCGACGCAACACGCAACCTGAATGGAGACCCTGAAACCTGATTATGACACTGAAAACTGCATTTTCTTGCACCCTGGCTTGAACCTCCTTTGCACCCTACTGTCCTGGGAGGTGGGACCAGAGCGCCCAGCGCCCTGGTCCTTCAGGACCAGGGTGCCCAGTGCCCTGGTCCCCCCAGGACCATGGCACCCAGCGCCCTAGTCCCTGGGTCCTATTTTGGGCCCGGTCTCTTTTGGACTTCGGGTCTTTATGTTTGCAAATTGGAAAATTATCTTTCCTGGTCGGCCTAAGGTCGGGAAAATTAGTCTATCAGCCCTAATTGACAAGTATATAAACTACATTTTCCTCTTTCATTCAAGATGATGGAAAAAGTGTGGAAACTATACTCAAGCATTCAAGCATTCAAGCATTCCTTCAAGCAATTGATCATTTCAAGTCTCCATTCAAGGCTAAGTGTTGCATTCAAGATAGGGATTCAACCATTGAAGAGGAGATCACTTACAACATACTACTACAACATACAACATACAACATCTATACCTTCGCACATAAGGATACAAACATCCTTACAACAAGGTATTAGTACTTGTTTTACATTACAGACATTTACATTTACAGTATTGCTCATTTCTTGGTTAATTCCAAAACCGGGGTTTGACCTAAAGGTAAACTCCTAATCCCTAACCCCCCAATCGTCTTCGCTTTTCTGTGTGTAGGTTGCAGGTACGCGGCTGAAATTGAAGATCTGGAATCCTTGTGCAAAGACGAACAGATCCCCCTTCGTTTCGCGGATTTTTCGGAGGACCGTGGCGCTTGGGCGCCATCGTCCCGGCAACTTTCACTCAAATTTGCAGGACAGCGCCGTATCGACATTTTACTACTAATTCCAGGTCCGTAGCTTCATACTGTATTCCTATCTCAGTTTATAAGCGAATCTTTCTCACTTTCTATGCATTCCTAGCTTAATTCTTCTATGCACATTCTTTACAAAAGAGGGTAGCCTTGTTGTCATAACCCTTGAAACTCATTTAGCATCCAATCTTGCATTGCGTGGGATTGGATCTTGTGGGTTTCAACCCCTCTTTTGAATGTAAAGTCTTCCAAGTGAAAACCATCAACCCTAGCGACCTCCCTTCTCTCTCCTTGGAGTTGGAAGAGGGGAGAGCAACTAGGGTTCGATCGCGATTTTCCGCTTTACAGTAGGTGTTGACATCAATGACAAAACCATAACAAATACCAACAATCTCCTCCTTTGGCATTGATGGCAACACAAGATGGAAAAACCATCAAAGTGCCAAAATAGAAATGCCAAATACCAAAATATCAACAATTATCAAAATATAATTAATCTCTCCCAAAGTAACAATCTCTCCCCCTGAGAGTGACATATGTTTCCTTGTGTTTTTCCATACCAATCTCTTCCCCTTTGACATCAAATGCCAAAGTTACTATAAAACCAATTTCATATACAAAATACCAACCAGTTTAGTATACCACTACTCCCCCTGAGAAGTAGCTTCCTCATCAAAGCCGGAGTAAAAGATTTCTCTATTAATTATGTCGGTTGATGACAAACATCAACTCTCTAAGTATTTACCAGTAGGGGTATGACCCCAAGTTGATCTCTAAGATATTCAAAAGTCTCCTTAGGTAGAGGTTTAGTGAAAATATCTACAATCTGCTCTTTAGTATTCACATAAACCAGTTTTATTTCTTTTGCTTCAACATTCTCCCTTAGAAAATTCAGTTTGATAGAAACATGTTTGGTTTTAGAATGTAGTACCAAATTCTTAGATATATCAATTGCTACAGTGTTGTCACAATAGATAGTAATAGGTTCCTTGCATTTTACCTTTATGTCTTTCAACATTTGTTTAAGCCATAGTACCTGTGTACAATTAGTTGTTGCTGCAACATATTTTGATTCTGCTATTGATAAGGATGTACAACTTTGTTTCTTACTTAACCAACAAACTAGTCTGTTTCCAAGAAAAAATGCTCCTCCGATGGTGCTTTTTCTATCATCCACATCTCCTGCCCAATTTGCATCTGTGTATGCACATAATTCAAAGTTTTTATCTCTAGGATACCATAATCCAGGATTTGTAGTGCCTTGTAAGTACCGAAAAATCCTTTTTACTACTAATTCATGATTTTCTCTAGGATTACTCTGAAATCTTGAAACAATACATACTGCATTCATGATATCGGGTCTGGTTTGTGCCAAATATAGTAAACCTCCTATCATAGATTTGTACCTAGTTGGATTAACAGGTGTAGATTCATCCCTTAGTGATAGTTTGTCACTTGTAGTCATAGGTGTGCTTACCGGTTTAGAGTTCTACATCCCAAATTTCTTTAGTAACTCCTTTAAGTACTTGGATTGACTCAAGAATATACCTTTGTCAGTCTATGAAATCTGCAATCCTAAAAAGAATTTTATTTCTCCAATCATAGACATTTCAAATTCTTGCTCCATTTCAATAGAAAATTCTTTACATAATCCATCTTCTCCTCCAAAGATTATATCATCAACAAAAACTTCTATAACCAAGATGTCATCATTAGTCACTTTATAATATAAGTTGTTGTCAGCATTACCTTTAGAAAAACAAATCTTCAAAAGATACTTATCCAATCTTGCATACCAAACTCTTGGAGCTTGTTTTAATCCATACAAAGCTTTCCTTAACCTGCAAACCATATCTTTGTTATCTATCAAAGAAAATCCATCAGGTTGTTCAATGTAAACTTCTTCTTCAAGATCTCCATTCATAAATGCACATTTATTATCCATTTGATATACTTTGTAGTTCTTATGTGCTGCAAAAGCCAAAAATAATCTGACTACCTCAATTCTGGCTACCAGTGCAAAGGTCTCATTATAATCAATTCCTTCTTTCTGAGAATATCCCTTACACACTAGTCTTTCTTTATGTCTGATTACCTTACCATCTTCATTAAGTTTGTTTCTGAATACCCATTTGGTTCCAATTACATTTTTATCTTTAGGTCGGGGAACTAATGTCCAAGTGTTATGCTTCTCAATTTGTTCTAATTCTTCTTCCATAGCTTTAGCCCAATGTTTATCTTCACATGCCTCATTAATTGATGATGGTTCAATTTGAGAAATAAGACATACCTCTTCATTTTCCAATCTTCCTCTTGTCATAACTCCTTTATACTTATTTCCAATTATCTGATCTTCAGAATGATTCAGTCTTACATACCGGGGTGCCTTTGTTTGTTGTTGTTCCTCAGTTATTGTGGAATTTTCAGATGATACCGGTGTAACTAGATCTTCATTCTATACTGGTGGATTCAGTGTAGGTTCATTTGTTCGAATTTTTGTTGCCGGTTCAAAGTCTATATACCTTGAAGTTCCTCTGAATTGTTCATCAATCTTCAGATTTGTACTCTCAACAATTTTCTGCAATCTTTTGTTAAAACATCTATATGCTTTACTCTTAGATGAATAACTAAGAAATATTCCTTCATCACTTCTAGGATCAAATTTGCCAATATACTCATCCCTTCTAATATAGCATTTACTTTCAAATATTTTGAAATATTTAAGAGTAGGAGTAATACCAAACCATAGTTCATGAGGAGTCTTACCGGTTTCACCTTTGTTGTGAACTTTGTTGAATGTAAAGACCGATGTACTTACTACCTCTCTCCAATATACATGTGGTATATTTGCTTCTGATAACATACTTCGTGCAACATCCAAGATAGTTCTATTTTTCCTTTCAACAACTTCGTTTTGTTGTGGTGTCTGAGGTGCTGATAGCTGTCTTCTAATTCCATTCACTACACAAAATGCATTAAATTCCTTAGATGTAAATTCTCCTCCTTGATTTGATCTTAGACATTTAATTTTCTTACCGGTTTCATTTTCTACCATTCCTTTGAACAGTTTGAACTTCCCAAGTGCTTCTGATTTTTCTCTCAGAAAAGTAACCCAACACATTCTAGAATAGTCATCAATGATTAGCATGAAATATCTATCACCTTGTAAACTTTTAATTCTAGCTAGACCACATAAATCAGTGTGAATTAAGTCAAGAGAATTATTGGATTTTTCTGGAATACTTTTGAAGGTGGCTCTAACTTGTTTTCCAAATTGACATTCCTTACATACTATATTGTGAGGTTTCACAATTTTAGGTAAATCTCTAACTGCCTTAGTAGTACTGATTTTTACCATGCAATCAAAGTTTACATGACAGAGTCTCTTATGCCATAGCCAACTTTCATCAATATGTGCAATCAAGCATGTCTTTTCACTGTTATTCAAATGAAAGATATTGCCTCTAGTTTGATTACCGGTTGCAATTTCTAAACCAGTTCTATTCATGATTTTGCATTTTTCATTTTTGAATTGTAACTGAAATCCTTTCTCAACTAATTGACCAACACTCAAAAGATTATGCTCTAAACCTTCAACATAGTAAACATTGTCAGTATTATGCTTTCCATCAAGCGATATTGTACCTTTACCTTTGATTAGACAAGTTTTATCATCTCCAAATCTCACTAGACCTCCATTATATTCTTGAAAGTTCAATAATTTACCTTTATCTTCTGTCATATGATGTGAACATCCCTAATCAATGATCCATTCATCCTTTACTTCAACTTTAGCTGCCAAGGCCTGCTCTACTGATTGAATGGTGGGTGTTGGTTGGTCTTCTATTATAGAAACAAAAACCCATCCATTGTCTATCGGATCCTCATCAGAATCATCAATCACTCCATCAGCAAGATAATAAGATTTGTCTTTATTCTTCTTAAATCTATATCTCTGATATTCAAGGTTAGGCTTGTATGTTCTTCTAGCTTCTTCTCTTAGTCTAGCATGTCTATTAGGGCATCTTGAAGCCATGTGACCAATCTTATTACAGTTAAAACATTTAAAGGGTGCTTTACCTTCATACTTACATCCAACTGGACCTTTAGGCATTTTCCTTGCAAATAGTGCTTCAAGTTCTTCAAGTTCTTCATTTTCTTTCCTGCTTTCTTCGAATTCTCTTGAATAAAAGGCTTTCCAATCAGATTTGTCAAATGATGATGCAGATGATGTTGATGCTTTAAAGGCTAAATCTATCTTTATAGTAGCAACAAGACCAAATTCCTCAATTTCAAAGGCTGAAAGTTTTCCAATCAATGTATCTCTAGTTACTGATGTATTAGGCATTGTTCTTAACTCATTTATAGCAGTGACTTTCATTTTATATGCCGGTGGCAATCCTCTTAAAAATTTTGAAACAATTTCATTTTCACTTAAGGTTCCTCCACAACATTTAATACCCAAAACAATTTCATTAACTCTTTCCATAAAAGCAAAAATCCTTTCATCTTCTTCCATTTTCAGATTTTCATACCTGACCCGGAAGCTTTCAAGCTTTGCAATTTTGACTATGGAATCTCCTTCATTCAGTGTTTCCAAATGATCCCAAATAGCTTTCGCAGTGGACCTATCTGATAATCCCATGATTTGCTGATCTATTAATGCGCTCAAAAGTGTTTCTCTTGCTTTGTAATCATTTTCTTCATCTTTCCCCAAGGTAGGTGGATTAGGCTGATCGGGAGTAGGAGTAGTATAGCCATTCTTTGTAACTTCCCAGATGTCCTTTCCAATGCAATTTAAATGTGTCTCCATTCTGATCTTCCATATGCCATAGTTGGTTCCATCAAATTTAGGACTGTCCTTCCTAAAATAGTTAGTAAACATTGGATCTCCTCAAGCTGCTAAACTTCTGCAAAAGAGGACTAGGCTCTTATACCAATTGTTAGGTCCTAGAGGCAACTGAGAGGGGGGGGGGGGGGGGGGGTGAATCAGTTGTCAAATAATTTCAAACTAAAACAACTTAACAAACTTATTGCTTAATACCGGTAAACTAGTCTTTTATACTGGTAGAGAGTTTTATCAGTTTATTGCAATACCGGTAAATATTAATGCATGAAAAAAAAAGACAAAGTAATCCACAACACTTAACACCAATATTTGTACGTGGAAACCCTATAAGGGGAAAAACCACGGTGGGAAATCTTACCCACAATCAGATGATACTACTGTAGATAGTAAGTGTAGACAAATGGGGTCTGCACATGCAGAAAGGCCAAATGCCTAGAGCTCACTACTCAAACACAAAATAGGAGTCACGCTGACTACAATTGGATGGTTAAATCTAATAAGAATGTACTGCTCAAAATAGTATCTTCATATGTTGGATTCAGTATCGGTGTAGTTCTGATATGCTTTCACAAAAACCTTGCTTCACCTTCAAATGATGCCTGTGTGTATAGCTCTGCTTATTCTCACATATACCTTCTCACAATTCTTCTTTGCATTCCACATCCGATCTTACAAATAAGATCTTACATTTATATTATAACCTAGGACCAATTTTAGTAGGTCGGCTCTAAAAGATATTACAATAAAATCAATTTACAATTAAATTAATGCCCGATGAAACAACTGATTCAACATGTCGGCTTAATGCATTTACAACAATAATAAATCATCTCCATAGCATGCCATGCTAATCTGGAAAAGATAACACCTGTCGTTGTATAACCTAGACCTATTTACCGGTAACAACAAATATGCAAATACGAATATGCCAATAATCAAATCTCCAAGACAAAGTGTCAAAATGATTTCTTCGACATAACCAAATGTTTTCCATGCCATTCCAAGTGTCGGTGATCATTATACCCTGCTGGTGTACCAGATACCAGTGACTGTGCATGAGTCATTTGCTTGCCGGTGAATGTTGCTTATTCTCCAAAGTGGCAGAGTTGATAAGTGTTAGTAGGTGTTGACATCAATGACAAAACCATACCAAATACCAACAGATAGGATCTTTATAGATCCATTCTGCCAATTCCTCAACTCTGGTCTCTTCTTCTTGACTCTTTCCAAGGATAAAAGGCATCAAAGTGCATGTTGTCCTGACCAGTGGTGTTTGAAGTAACCGTTGAGGTTTACCATGAGTTCTAGGAGAAGTGGGTAGTTGCCCAACACAAAAGAGTTGGCTAAGATTGTATTCCCTAGGACCTTCCTCTGCTATTTTCATCTTGAGCTTCTCTTGTTTGGGTATAGTGGTGTTTGAACTGGAAAGAGAGGTTGGACTTACGTATGATGTGGATGAGATGGCTTCTCTATTATTGGGAACAGTAATCTCTGGTTGATGATTTATATTGTGACAATATGCAAAGGGATTTGTATCTCCCAGGATTTTAATTTCTACACCATTATGAGGGAACTTGATACACTGATGGTAGGTGGATGGAATCGCTTGCATGGCGTGTATCCAAGGTCTTCCAAACAACAAATTATATGGTAGAGGAAGGTCCAAAACTTGGCATATGATATGCTTCACCATTGGGCCCACTCGGATCGGTAGCACAATTGCTCCTTTGGATGAACACTTTGCATCATCATACACTTTGATTGTTATCTTCTTGTGGGGATCCACTGATTCAATTGCATATCCCAAAGTTGTGACTAATTGTAGTGTATAGATATTCAGGCTTGGTCCATTATCAATCAAGACTCGCTTGATCCTATGTTGGTTGATAAACCCTTCAATGTGGAGTGAGGCGTTATGAGGTTGCTGGAAGGATGAGTTGTCACTTTCAGAGAAAGTGAGACAAGGTGATGATCTTAGGTTTCCAACCATAGCTTGGAACTGATGTGTATTTAGGTTTGCAGGGACTGACACCTCTTGGAGAGCTTCATCCAAGATTGTTTATGAGATGGGGATAGGCGCAATAGCTCTAAGATAGATATCAGTGTGGGCATTTTTTGTAACTGTTCCACAAGGTTATACTACTTTGGGATAGATGGGGTGCCTTGTGGAGCTGCTTTTATGGTAATCTTGGTGCGACGTGTAACAACATTGCAAGTGGAGCTGGGATTTTTTATGGTAATAGTTGCAATTTGTTCACTGGCATCATATAGGTGATTCACAGTGTAATTATACGCGGCTTGCGTATAATCAGTGGTATCTGTGTGTCTCCCTGAAGTGGAAGGACCCCTTTGATCTTGTGATGGAAGTGGATTTTTTAACATGAGATGATCATTGTTTGTTGTTTTTGGGTCATGTCCTTCGATTTTGATTTCACCTCATTCAATAAGATCCTAAATAAGATCTTTCAATCCATGACAATTGCTTGTCTTATGCCCTTTCCCTTGATGGAAATCACAATGTTCCGTATCCCTCCACCATGAAGGTTTAACTTGAGGTTCGTAATTTGATGTTTTGGGTAAGGTCACCAGATTTTGAGAAACCAACTAACGTAACACTGTTTCAATAGGTTCCCCTAAGGGAGTGTATGTTCGTTTTGGTTTAAAATTTTGTTGGTGCTGTCTGGGTTCCTCTTAAGGTACATTGCGTCCTTGATTTGGGGGAGCAACTGTGTTATTCTTGAGTGGGGGATTTTCTCCCGCAAAGTGGACCACAAGTTGTGCACTTTTGATAGTCCTTGCATCCACAACCCCATCATTGACGATGTTTTTGTTTTTGTTCCAGAAGTTAGGTTTGTCACTATTGAAGTGCGGGCGAGGTGCATCTTTGGGTTCATTGTATATTTTGATAAGACCTTTTTTTATGAGAGCCCTTTCACATTTTAAACCCTGTGTGATCATGTCATTGAAAGATTCTGTTCCTTTCATGTCTAAATGAAATTCCATTTCTTCGTTCAGGTTGGAAATAAATATTTCCACTAGCTCTCTTTCAGGTAGCTGAAGGGAATGTCTGCTAGACATTTGTCGCCATCGTTGCAGGAAAGCTGAAAATAGCTCCCCTGGTTTTTGCTTAGTGTTACATAGATTGGCCATGGTGATATCGCATTCAATGTTATGTGAGTAATGTGCTATGAATTTCTGGACCAGTTCTTTGAATGTCCTAATGCCGCTTGTTAATCAGGAAAACCATTGCATGGTTGTCCCTGCCAAACTTTGAGGAAAGAGACACATTAGGTATGTGTCTTCATAGGCCACTTCAAGGCAAGCGGAGTGAAATTCTCTAACATGATCACGAGGGTCTCCTTTTCCTCGATACTTTTCGAACTTAGGTGCTTCAAACCCTCGTGGAAAAGGTGGCATATGAAGATTCATATCAAAGGGATAGGGGCAAATATAATTAAGTGAAAACTAGTTAGTTTTCACACCACTCTGAAGTTGTTGGGCGAGATTCTCGACTTGTTGCCGCAACATGTCTATGTCATTTGGAGAAGGAGGAGGTGGGGGATTTCCTTGATGAAGGTTGTATCTAATGTGATCTCGACTTCTTTAATCCTCATTACGACTTTGGCATTCTGATGCTTGCCTTAGTTGTGCCATATCAAAATCAGAGGGTAGTTTAGCCCCCTCTTGATCAAGTCTTAAAAAATGAGCATCGATGTTGCTCCTGAGTATTTCATCAAAAATTCTATTAAAGAGAGGTTTGTGTTGTGCCCTTTCTATTGCCGCTAGAGTAGGAGTGCCTAGATTTTCATCATTTATATTTCCTCCTAGGGCTTCTTGGAACTCATTGATATTTTCTTCCTCTTCCTCTTCAAATTCTTGTTGTCTAGATCTTGATTTAGTATGAGCCATTTTGTTTATAAGTTTTTGTTGAAGTTTGATGAAAATGATGATGATTTGGTGATGAAATGAAATATTGATGTTTGGTGAAGTGTTTCGCATATGAATCTCTAGCACTAAATGTAGATGGTACCAAAGTTCTTTCTTGAATTGCTTGTTGTGTTTGATTGACAAAGTTTGATGTGATAAGGTTTAGAGAGATCTGAGATGTTTTACAGACCCAACTACCTAGTAATGAGAGGATTCACTCATAGACTAGTTTTAACCTACGTATAAATGCCTCTTAGGATGTGATGTAGAGCATCATGAAAAACCCTTCAAGTACCCCAAATCAACATGGAGTTCCAATCTCAACACAACATTTTCACTTGTATTAGAGGTATAATCTGATCATAATAATTATTCTATAGTCCAAAACAATATTAATATCAACCAACCAATACAATATCAAATCCATCATATCATTTTACAACCCTTTGAACATTAATCAAGACCAAAACAATGCATTATGTTGTCCCGGTTAATGACAGTTTGATATACCCGTACTCAGTTATTAATAACTTTAAAACCCGAGCATATTTGGAAGATCTCTTCGGTGAGACTATAGAAAACTAGGTTTCTAAAACCATATCAAAAATTGAGAACAATCCAATGGTGGAGTTACGAGTTATGGTCTCTGGACTGAGACCATTTTAACTGTTACAGAAAAAACAAGAAATTTGCATTCCCAGTTTGCCTAGGGCATCAAATATCTCATGGAATACTTAACCAATCATATTGAAACTTAATTAATTTGAAATATAATTCAACCCTATATCAAAATTATTCTGTCCCGTTAATGAAGCATACTTGAAAATTATGCTGTCTCGTTAATGAAGCATTGTAAGACATTTGCTCAAGATGTGTATTTGAGTCCTAATATGGTCTAGGAGGTCACGTTGTGCAAATATGTCCATGGAATACTTAACCAATCATATTTAAACTTAATTAATTTGAAAGATAATTCAACCCTATATCAAACACCAAAGTTACAACAATTTCCAATGGTGCATTCAAAATATTTTAGTGAAACTCTCCACAAACCCCAATTTGGAGGGTTTTTAGACAATTTTCACCAAATCTTGCACAACTTGCTTCAAACTGATTGGAATTAAATGAAACCAAAGGGAAAACAAAGTTAACTCATGCCATTATTATATGAAATACATTTCCAATGGATACAAATTATTTTTCATAAAGAAAAATGTGAATGATCAGACTGCAATACCCAGAAAACAATGTGGAGTGTGTAAAAACTTCAAATGTTATTCATTTCTTTCCTCCAATCTTACACACACCCATTGGATTCGACCAAATGATAGTTTTTATAACCTTCACACATCCATATGGTAGTTACAACTACCCAAGACCAATTACATCCTTGGTTTGCAACTTTATAATGCAATTTGTGCTTGCCAACATTTTTGACACAATTGACAATTTTGACATTTTGATAAATATGACCCCTAATCTTTGCTTGTGCACTTGAAATACATTTAGATGGACTCAAAACAAAATTTTACATCCTATTTAACCTTCCACGGACATATTTGCACAATGTGACCTCCTAGACCATATTAGGACTCAAATACACATCTTGAGCAAATGTCTTACAATGCTTCACAAAATGACTCAAAATACATTAAAATGACCATATAAACTCAAATATGAGTGAAATGATTCATGACATGATCTTTAACCTCCTGGTGTATGTTTGGGTTAGGTGCTCCTACACCAGGATGAGTTTATCCTAGATGTAGAGACACTCTAAAAAGTGATGTATTGTGTTTGATTCAAGCGATATCAAAATAGAACTTAGGACAAAAACCTCTTGATGTTTTGAGAGTTGGAAGTGGATTTGATGAGATATGGATATTATAATGGATGAAATGTGAACTTCAATAAAAGATTTGTGTCACATATGGGACAAATTCTTCCTCTTCTCTTTCGAGAGTTGGTGGTTCTTCCCAAGCTACGTTATATGTGATGCAAATGTCGAGAAAGAAGTCAGGATTGATTTTGCCTCCTTTGTTCTTGTGATAACTCAAAGCTCAATATTGCATAAAAGCTCTGTGGTTTAATGACTCTTGATCAAATTCGTTTGATTTCCCTTGAAGATATAGACACATGCAACGTAGGAAGGTTATATGAGAGACAAAGATTTGTCTATTAAGATAGAAGAATTTCCTCCTTTTGATAAGAGCCTTTGAGCTCAATGGTCCTTTTTTCAAGTTGACGTGTTGATGAAGATTCTGCTTTCTCAAGATGTGAAGAATGGTCATATAATTTGACACTTTTGTTGTTGCTCTTGGTTTTTCGATATTTTATTTTTGAAAATGTTTGTGTTGGATGAATACTTGTTTTGGATTTTGGTTTTATGATGTTTCTTTGACAAGAAAACAAAGCAAGCATACAAACACAAGAATGTTTCCTCAAAAGGCACAAATAGGTGTGTGTCTAGATCAACCCAATCGTTTGAACTTTTTATGACCCTTTCCTTCAAATGTTTTTTTTTTAGGTGTTTTTCCAAAGCCTGAAGTAGGATTAATTTGTACTAGTCTGACACAAAATGAAGACACTTCAAACATACTTTATCCCTAAGGTCAAATGGCCAGTTGCGATAATTTTAGCCCACATCTTGATATTTCTTCAACTTTGGTACTACATACCTTATGAATCCCATCATGGCAGGTAAGGATGTGATCTACTAAGTCTTGCATGAGCATAACAAATAGATGATCCCTATGATGGGGGATTCACCACTTTTATCAGACTACAAGTAACCTTTCAAAAAGCTATGTTTCTACTCAAGGAAATATGTATGGTGAGTATCTTGGGAGTAAAACCATCTATGCTCTTGCACTGAATTTATCACAAATATCCTCAATCAATAAAATGGGTGGGATACTACATAAAGGTATTTAGTAATTTTCGATGTCTTTGGACATAAGCTCATTCTGCAGTGACTCACTTAAGAGCCTTGTAACTTATGGTGGGGCCCATTTGTCCTTTTGGCAAGTTACACTATAGGAACAGCTATACCCAAGGCTACAGCTTTCGCTCACACCTGATTTCTATAGCAGCTCAAAGGATTTACCACGCGAGGTCATTCCCAAGAGTGATGTGTCTCTTGGTAGGAGTCCCTTAAAAAGATAAACTTTTGAGTGTTACTAACACTTTTCTCTTGCACCTTGGACCACGAAAGCCAAGGGAGAGGATAGTGTGTGTTACAAGTAGGACCACTCTATAGATTTTTCACAAGCATGCCAAACACAAAAGACACTTGTTCTTTTTAACCCATCATCGCAATGTGATCTAACTATTTGGAGATGTTCCAACAATCATGGTGTTCTTTTTAACTTTCAAAGGAAAAATGTGTTGTAAACTAGGAACTTGAAATCCTGGTCAACTGAATTGAAAAACACATTTTTGCTTGAAGTAAAATCACTTTTGAACTTTGAAGAAAAAAAATGGCTTGTTCTTTTTAGTTGGCCCCAAAACCAAATGTTGATTGTGAATTTCCTTAAGTTGATGCAAGAAATGAAAGTTGTGCTGTTGATTTTAAGCACCAAAATAAAGATTGTTCCTAACTTGCAAATAAACTTTGAAGTTTGTGGTTCTTTTTAATTTGCAAGTGCGGTTCTTTTTACAAACCAAAACTAAAGACGTGATTCTTTTTATGACCCAAAATGAAAATGTGAGGTTCAATTTTTAAGCCAAAAGAGACAATGAATTTGTTTTAATCCAACTTTGAAAACAAAGTGAAAGAAAGAATTCAATGCTTTCTAATCTAACTCCTCCAATCCTGCATAAACAAACAAACAATTAGTCCAAAAAATAAAAAAAAATGAGGTATTGGTGGGCTTCTACAAGCCTTGGTTTTAATTTTCGATTACAATAAAAAAAATTACAACTCTCTATTACAATAGTGCCACTCTGTGTAAACAAAGAAGCACTATTTAACACAAAAGTGCTAAAGTGCAACCTGTGTGGCAATTTAAACAAAAAGTTAGTAGTTTTGTAGAGAAATCTTGTGCTGGATTCACGTCGAATTCACCAAATGATGCTCTCCAAAAAGGATTAGAAAATCTATTTGATGACAACACACACAAGAGCACAAGAAACAAACGTTAGTGTTAGCAACAAAAGATTATCCTAAACAAGCATATCAAGAGAGATATTAATCATGAAATAGAAAGCATACAAACATAGAATAGATAAACTATACTCCTCCAAATGCTAATCAAGATGCTCATAGTTGCTCCTCCCTTGTTCCTCTCCTCTCCAAGTTCCACATGAGTGTAGCTCTCAACTTTTAGCACTAACCATGGATGCCATATGGAGATTCAAGATGGTTGTGTCATACCCAAAATTTAGGGCAAAAACGGAACGATTTTTTTTTTAAAACGACTAGTTAAATAACCAAGTTTGGTATCACGACATGTGTTAACATGTTGGCCATAACAAAGATCGAACTAACTATGATACTAACTAAGTATCGAAACTTAATTAAAATTCATTTGCGGAAACTAAATGTTTTAATTTATTTTCTCATCAAATAAAGTCGTTAGTTTAATTTATTAAACTCATTTAAATGGGTAGACGAAGATAAAAATTGATCTCCCATAAAGTCATATTGTCTAAATTTCATTTTAAATCATTAATTAAATTAATGGATTAAAGTGTCAAATTAATTTTCTAAATGACATTATTCGATGAGGAAAATTATCTTTCCAAAAATCAATTTTAGTTATCAAGGAATTAATTTTCCCCTTCTATTTAATTTAAGGCTTCACTAATAGTTAGTTCTATAAATAATTAATTGAAATATAATTTCCGCGTCTATCTAAATTGAAAACCCTAACCAATTTTAAATATAAACTTTTTGCACAACTTTAAAAATAAATCTCATGAAAACCCTAATTTATATTACATTATAAAATTACTTCTTTGACTCCTTACTTTTTTTAAAAAAACTTAAACTTATTTATCTTCCCCTCTACCCTAGCTCTAACCGAGCTAGGGTTTTCTTTTTAAATTTATTATTTTATTTTATTTTTGAACCCCATCACCACGCAGGGCGGCCATGGCGGCGGACGGGTTTGAGCGAACGCAGGAGGAGGCGAAAGCGGGGAGGAGGCGGAAGGTGGAGGTCGGCGCCGCCAAAGTCTCCACTATGCAAGGCATAGTGGGCTCGGCCGCCGGCCACTGTGTATCACACAGTGCGCACGGCCGCTGACCACTATGCAGTGCACAGTGAGCTTGGCCCGCCAGCCACTGTGCAATACACAGTGGACTCGGTCGCCAGCCACTGTGCCATGCACAATGGACTCGGTCGCCGGCCACTGTGCCATGCACAGTGCGCTCGACCGCCGGCCACTGTGCATTGCACAGTGCGCTCCGCCCCCGGTCGAAACCCTCCGCGTAAATTTTTTTTTGTTATAAATTTTTTTAAAATATATATATATATATATATATTATATATATAAATATATATATATATATTTATATATATATAAATTTGTTATTATGTATATTTTAAAAAAACAGTGAAAGAAGTTTATTTATATTTTCAATTACAGAGATGATTAATGTTTTTTTTTTTGTCCATTTGCTTTATGAATATAGGATTTAGATGGAATTTATATGTTCTTAACACTCTGATCTTTTTTTTACTGAATATTATCAAAGGCAAAAATATGATATTGCTGGAGTCTAAGGTAAATAAATATAATAAGTTAACAGCAAAGTAATAGTTATAGATTTATTTCCTACAATAAAATAACCATAGAAATCAATAATTTAATAGCAACTTAACAATCTAAAGTTTAATAAACTCAAGTTAAGGGATTAGAAGAGAGGGATGCTTCAGATTTTATTCCAAAAATTAATTGTGAAATCTCACTTCTTGCAACTAATATTTACTAGGGTCCATAAAACTTAGATCTTACAATAGGAAAAATAAACTACAATTTACACCTTTAAAACAACATGCATACATTCATTAAAATGTTAATAATACATACTACTCATATTTTTCTGCAAGTAGAATGAAGGTAAAATAAATTAAAAACTGATTTTTTCCATATTACAAAAAGAAAACTATTGCATGCAAATCAAAAGTAGTTTTTTTTTTTCTTTTAAAATAGGAATAGAAATAAAACAAGCTTTTTACAACTCTAAGATATTCTGCAAAATTTACAGGATGTTTCTTTTTTTTTTTTTCAACTACAATCTCAACTCTCATGTCTATATTTCAAATTTACAACTTGCCTCTCTTTTCAACAAATGAGGGTGTATTTCTTTTAACAAAACTAATAACTGCAAATAAATTTAAATTTCTTCAACAATAATCTTCTGCAACCTTTCTCTTGTCCTATTCTTTTCTCTTGACTTTCCTGCATAATAAATCACAAATATGACCATGGAGTGCTCACCTCCCAGCCTAGGCTAACTGGTAGCCACCCCCGAGCTTGGAGAACCAAGCCCTAGACGGGTAACAAACATGCAAACACATAGAAGACAAAACTACACTCACAAAGATTCAGACACACTCCCAACTTGGCTACACAGCACCACACTTTGGTGATGACCTTTTTAAGGGTGATAGTGGACCAATACCCTGAGGAGAACTGCAAGTATGGAAAAACAAGTAGCCACCTCATGGCACAATAAATACATCAAAATCTCAACCCCTTATTCCTTATGCCCCCCAAAGGTATTCTAGCCTTATATCCCTCCTTATGACCCCCATTGCACAAACAGGCCATGCAGCAAGGGTCACGCAAAGATCCCTTGTGATTGCTCTCAAACGAGAGTCTCTCACTCGAGGGTTGTCACTGCTACCACCCACAAGATCCTCCTCTCTCCCAAGAGTAAGAGGTCTTGAGAAACTCCCAAAACACAACAAAGCATAATGCAAAGATTTCAAATGAAATTCTAAAACAAGACATTCAAAAAACACAGATTTCTTACACCAATCATACTCTCAAACACATACAAGAAAATAGACATTTTAAAGAATAATCAAACCAACCTTAATCTGCCCAATGGTGGTATAATATTTGAGGAAGAGCTGCCCAATCCACGGATCTTCTTCTTCTACCCTTAGTTAAATTTTCTATTCCAAAACTATTCTTTTCTTTTCAAAATTTCTCTTGTCTCCAAAAATGGAGAGTGGGTGATTACCCTCAAATTCACAAATTCTTGCTTAAGAAGCTCATTCACTAAGTTCTCACAAGTTTCTAAAAACCAAAAAGGAAAGTAAAGCAGAATGCAAAAAGACTCTCATTCGAATAGGAAAAATCTCAATTAGATTTAAACTTCTAATTTTCAATTTTCACACAACTCAAAAAAGCCAATTTTTAAAGCGTCAAAAAGGTCACTTAAAAGTAGAAAATTGCCTAAAAATACCCCTAACCCCTAGGTATACCTTATGGGCTTTAGGAAACCCTATTAAACTACCCCTAGGTGTTCATTTAACCCATTTTAAACCCCTTTGAAGTTTATTTTCGGGTCAAACATATGTTGACCACTCCAAAGATTCTTTTCCAAGGTATTAATGACAACACGTTATATTATTTAAAAAAAAAAACTATAGTTAAACACTTTCCCACCAAGAGACAAAAATAAAACATTTAAATTTAAATCCACACATGTGTCAAGTGACACAAATAAAACACTTTTACAAATTAAAACATGAAATCGTCTCTTGTGGGTTTTACACATTAAATTTAAATAACATTTAACACTCATGCAACATATACTATTACGAATAAAATACAACACAAACGGGGTGTTGTCTCTCCAAATAGACAACCCCTAGCTTACAAATATACATAAGTCTAGGTTTGGTTCTCCGTAATTTTCCATGGTCACATGGTAAATTTCCTGCACATCTCAATTTACACATTAGTACTTTCAAATATCCACATATAATATAATTCAAAGGAATAACAATACACATCATCACTTGCATACAATTTCCATCTACACATATTAAATACATCTTATATCTAGCAATTTCACATAAGCAATTTCATTCCAATTCACATAAACTTAACCATACATCATAGTTCTATTATCATAGTAAAGTCCTGCAAATTTAATAATGACATCTATCATTGCAATATCATCCTATCTAACAATCATGTAGTGTTCTATCTCATAAAGCATATAAGTAAATCATCAAATCATAGCAATGTTATCCAAATCCTGAAATCATATAAGTTCTAAGTCTCAAACTGCATCAAAATAAAGTATCCATAATAGTCTAAATATAAAATCCACTGAATATCAGACTGAGTCGAGGTGAGGCATCATAGGTTGGATGTGATAAACAAATGCTATGCAAGTGTAGATAGTGATGCTATGAAAAAGCTCTATGCTAATACCAGTATAACAACAATACTTTAATGCTTCCTTCTTTGCTTGAGGAGAAGGGTTCTATTTATAGAAGAAATAGGGAAATGAAGGGTTAAGATTGACCAATCTTAACAAGGGTTAGGATTGAAAGATATTCAATCCATGTAAGACTTTCAACCCAATCCCATGTTGACAAGTGTCACCATGAGGAGACTTGAGAGGAGAGATAAGGAACATTAAATGCTTGAGGGGACATGATGGTTACCCTGGGGGGTTGGGTTAGGGTTAGGTTAATGGATATTCCTTTTATCCAAGGGATGAATGAATGTGCAAGGGTTAAATAGTTACCTTAGTCAAAGAAATAAATGTTTTGAAGAGACCCATGAGTCAAAAAGATGGTTAAGTTAGAAGAAAGTCTCTAACCAAAGGTAAAAGGTGAGTTAACCATAAATGGTTATGTAAGAGCCTTTAATGGTTTGGAAGACTTTAGAGGTTAACCATTTGAAGACATAAAGCCTTTAATGGTTATTGGAGACTTTGGAGGTTTTTGAGAAGTGACTTCCTTTTATTTAGGAATGTGACAATGATTAGGATAGGATTAGGCTAATTAGAAGGAGTTAGAAGAATCTAGAATGGATTTAGGCATGCAAGTGGATTTTGTAGGAGAATGCAAGTGGGAGGAATTTTGGGATTTTCAAATAAAATAAAATCATTTATTTCAATTAAATGGTGTAATTTGCATTTGGATAGATATTTAAATAAATATTAATTTATTTAAATGTGAATGTGAATTTTGGATTTTATTTAAATAATTCTTAATTTATTTACATGAGAAAAAGGAAGATAAAGCATTAAATGCTTGAAGACTTTGAGGGAAACCATTAAAGGCTTGAGAAGACTCTAGAAGGAAGCCATTAAGTTTGACTTTAAGGGAAACCCTTAAAGGCTTGAGAAGACTCTAGAAGGAAGTCATTAAGTTTGAAGACTTTAAGGGAAACCATTAAAGGTTTCAAGTGGGTGAGGATAAATAGGATTTTAAATAAATTATATATTTATTTAAAATAGTTGTGCAACTTGCATTTGTAGGAAAATGCAAGTGGGTGGAGGTAAAGGTGATTTAAATAAATGTTAATTTATTTAAATGAGATATGAGATTTTGGGGGATTTAAATAAATATTAATTTATTTAAATGTGAGAGAAGATTTAATTAAACAAATATGATTTATTTATTTAATTAATGGTTTGAATTTGGTTAAGTGAATTAAATCAAATAAATTGAATAATTTATTTAATTAATAGGAGAAGAGGGTTAAGATGAATTAATTAAATATTAATTTAATTAATTATTGATTGATGGTTAAATAATCAAATAAATACTAAATATTCATTTAATTAAGTGGATAGATTTATGTGTCTACAATCTCTACCAAACCTCTGCCTAAGACCACTTTCGAGTATCTTAGAAGTCAATCGGGGGTTGTCCTCTTCATGAAGTTAGTTAAGCATGATGCTGAGTGCATCAGTCCCTGAATTACTTCTAGAATCTTATATGGATTGATGAAGGAGTGGATGTATTCCACAGGGGGAGCATCAAGTTGCAGAATGATGTTGATGCACAGTGAGAGCAAAATTACATGTTTTACTTTCACTTTGGCATTGTTGTCAAAGGGGAGAAGAATTATGTGATTGAGGAGAAGAATTATGTGTCTGATATGGTGAATACTTGGTAATGTAAACCAGGATTCCTATTCACCAACGGTAGGCTGAAGACACATGAAGCAAGGTGAATACTTGGTAATGTAAACTAGGATTCCTATTCACCATTCTCAGCAGCAATCAGAGGCGTTGATATTTGTATTGCCATCAATGCCAAACGGGGAGATTGTTGGCATTTTGAGTTTGTTGGTATTTTTGCATCTAGATTGCATTAATGATATGTTCTCATTGATGTCAATTGAACCAGTAAATGGTATTCATGTTATTGTTGATATTGTTGTTTTTGATATTGGCTAGTAACTGGTAAGAAGAGAGTTGTAGAAGATGTTGTAATCAGTGAACAGGTGTAAAGGGTTAAACATTTCTATGTAATGTAACCGGTAAACCCTATCACCTGTTAAACCCTAACCGACCAAGTTTGATGGTTTATTATCTGATGAGTGGTAATGATGGAGATGCGTGTGATCATTTGAATAAGGAGATATTCAAATTGTTTTGGAGTGTTTGTTCTTGTCTAGGGAAGGAGCAAAATGGATTTCATCTAATGCACAGCACGTGATGAGTTACAAAGTCCAATGGAGCGGTGATCATGGAGCAGTTGGTGTATACACATAAAAATTGGCTATGAGCAATTAAATAAATATTTTATATTTATTTAATAATTATTCTTCTATTAAATAGTTAATTTGAAAAGATTAATTTATTTAATTAATTTTCATGTCTTTCTATTAATTAATATTTTATTAATTAATTCATTTATCCTATTCTTCTAATTAATTAAATATCTAATATTTAATTATCTCCTCCAAACAATTAAATATCCAATATTTAATAGTTATTCTCCTATCCTATAGTCTCAAATATTAAATAATTCTTAAATTATTTAATCTTTCTTATCCAACTCACCCTCCATCTCCACTTCATCTTCCCTTTGCCAACTCATCAAACATGTGGCTAAGGAAATTAGTATTTCTTAATATTAATTCATCATTTATCTCCAACCTCCAAATTTAATGAAAATTGTGTATGTACACATATTTCATAACCATTTCCTATATTGTCTCCAACACCCCCTACATCTTAGGAAGGACTTAAGTCCACTTGTCCTATCATACCTAAATATTCTCCAACCATCCCTAGATTCTCTCAGTCAACAACCCAGTTAAGGTGAGATGAGTGACACTTGTCTTCTCCTTCCCCCTTTCTCTCAACCTTCACCTTTGCTCACAGCCATCCAAATCTGTAGATCTAATCATGACCATTGATTTGAGACACATCATCTAATCCTCTCAAGGTCTATAAAATCAAGAGTTTCAGTTGAGAGAGAGTTAGTCTTCAAATTGATCATATGCATTCGTGAGTTTTTGAAGCAAATAGCAAATAGTAATAGCAAATATCATATAGCATTTTAGCATAATCATTTTATTTTAACCATGTAGTATTGCATATCACAGTGTCAGTTAACTACAAGTTATCAGTCCATTCTTCATATGCCATCTTGGAAGCCATCAGTGCATTGTCTGAGAGCACAACATCTGCAACTAAGAACAGTGGAGTTAGGAAACAATGAGACATAAGCCATGAAGGTAAAATAATGTTTTATTTTAGTATGTATTTCATGTAGTTTCATTGGTGGAATTTGGATTTCCTGTATGCATTTCCATTTGTATTTTGTGAAACTAATTTATTATAGGTAGCATTCTGAGGATGAAATTCAAGCGCACACATTTTGACACCCACCATGGGGCTCATAAGCCTCGCATATACTTTTAAAAATCTCGCAAATAGTTAAATTAACGCATTTGTAATGCAGATTCTCGCATGTGTGAATTCTGACAGCGCTTTTGTTTTGCAGGTTAGTGCATTTGCAACATAGGTTAGGGCATGAGCATTCTAGGTTAGCGCTTTTGTCTTAGAATTTGCGCATTTGCATTATAGGTTCGCACATTTGTGCCCTTGGTTAGCACATATGTCAAAGAAATAGCGCTTTTGTATCCACAGAGCAACGCTTTTGTAGTCTAGGTTAGCGCTTATAATCTGCAGGTTAGCGCTTTTGAGGAAAAAGATATTGCATATGTTAGATTAGCGCTTCTGTTCATAAAACTGACAAAATTTTCTTGTAGGTCCGAATGTCCAAGAAATCAGATTTTTTAGATTACTAACATGCATGTGTAGGATGGCATTTAAGGCAAATTTTATGCATTTCATCATTTAGTTAATTAAAAGTCTTCATTTGGGAAGTAATATATCATATCTTGTTCATCTAGTTTAACTAAGAGGATGAATTGACAACATGCAACTTGCATTTTTAGTATTTTCTCTAAAAAAAAAAAAGTTACACATAGACTTTTAAAAAGGCTAAAATGAACACCATGCTTGTTGAAGAAACATCTCCAAATAGGATTTAGCTAATATTTGCTTTGAAAAGGATAAAAATAACGCTTATATTTCATGTCTCGAAAGTGGTAGGTATATGCTCTCCCCTTAATTAGGTGACCAAAATGCCAAACCCACTCTTTTACACTTTCTTTACTTTCAAGAAATTAAATCCTTTAGAGGGCCTTCCTTCCTGAGCTTCCTTAAGGGGGTCAGTGAGAGGGGAATGACCCAAAGTGGAAATGAGCTAATACTGAGTCCTTCCAATCCACTATAAATAAATCATGTTTGTGACGAAAGACTCAAACAACATATGCTGATAAGTTCATACCGACACTATGTTTCCCCATAAACCCTATGGAGAATAACCTCTATAGGCTGGGAACCTTCTATATTTATAGAGGTAAAAGTGTCGCATGTATGGCCACATGACCGGAAGCCTTTACTAAAAAAAACTTGTACTAGTTGTCAAAATCCTTCTAGTTGTTGGTGCAGGAGGTCGGACCTCTGAAGCGGCTCACATACATACGGTTCTTAGTAGAGATATAAAGTTTTCCATGGGGAGTTTTCATGGAAACTGGTGCTTGGCTGCCTTGAAGAAGTGAGTGCCGAGGGTGGAGCCAATGGGGTCAAGCATCTAAATATCCACTTTGAATAGTGTAGCCTTGGGGGAAACCCCACGTGAGATTCAACAACTATTGTCTCGACTTGCCATAGGGATTTATACTTGCTTGTGCATTTTGTTTATTAAACATTGTGTCTTCTATGTCTGTAACATGTTCCAAATGGTCAAAAATTGAAGAAAATTATCATCTACAAGTGAGCAAAAATCCAGCAAATTTCTAAAAAATTTAGATTGAAAAGGGGAATACAAAAACTTTCCAACACTTGAAATGCCAGATCAAAATCAAAATACAAAACATCAATATCAAAATAATTCTTGAAGTAGGTTTGTCTCTAAACCATCATGTATTTTTAAACTAGCTCAAACAACTAAGTTACTAATCCAATAGGTTATACTCAAAAGGTTCTATAAACATCAACATTTAACAAGCTATCGAATCAACCATCTTAAGTGCAAAAAATCAACATCTTTGTCAAGTTTCTCATCAAGATAATGAAATCCTCTATCACGAAGCTTGATCAAATCTATACTAGTTTCCTAATCTTGGATATATCTTTCCTATTTTGAACCTAGGTCATATCAAAACTAAAATTGCACCAACATTAGAATCAAACAATCTTGTAAATTGTCAAATGCTTATATGACTCTTAAGTATCACCTTAAGAAAAGAAGACCCAGTTACAAAGCTACTTAGAAAAGGATAAGATTCTTGTATATCAATCGCAAGATATTATTGAAAACATAGGACATTTCTACACCGTTTTTGTCACTACTTACGTGGCTGCGGCACAGAATTTGACAATGAAACTTTACAAAGATGTGTTTTTCAACCAAGAGACGCTTTATCCCAACAAGCAAACAATAGTGGTAAGATCAACAAAGCATACCTTCGTAAACCAATAATCACCTATTGACTTTGTCCTTTGGAAATTTCAACAATATTGAAATAATCACATGCCAGTTTGGACTAGAGCCCAACACGAGCAACTTAGAAAGCAACAACAAATGGAGGAAGAAGATGCTCCTATATTCCACACTTTTGGATTTACCACTATTGACGAGGAAGCAATCAATAGCACCATTAGAGACCTTGAGCAAGATTTCAAATTTGATAGGATAATGGAAAAATTGTTGGCAAAACAAAAAGAAAAATATCTCTTGATGTTGGCAAAATCTGGGGCTAAACTACCACAAGACTTTAACATAGAAAGCTTGAAACAAGATGTGGAGGCAAGTAACACCCAAAACACAAATGAGCCAAATTACGAAGATATTAACAAAGAAAGCAATGAAGAAATAAAGAAAGAGAAGGATGACAAAAGAAAAGAGCATAGTGATAAGAGAACTCATGAAGAAACAAGGAGAAACTATGTGGATAATCCATTATCAAACCTTACTCAACAAATACAAACTCTACAACAATAGATACAAGACATGCAAAATGGGACAAGCTCCAAGAAATATTCATTAGAGGATATATGCCCATATCCTTTTGATAAAAAATCTGAATATGATACCATTTTTGCAACATTGTGAGATTCCTAAATATGACAAATACGATGGAAAATCTGATCCTCAAGATCACATTAGGGAGTTTTGTACTATAAGCATGGAATTTGCTCATGATGAAACTTACCTTATGCATCTTTTTCCTAGGAGTTTAAATGGAAAATCAATGGAGTGGTTTTCAATATTACCATCCAGAATCAAATCCTTTGAAAAACTTGTGAATAGGTTTATTTCACAATACTCCTATAATATAAGGAATGAAATAACAATGTTGGATCTTTGCAATGTTAAACAAAAGAATGGTGAATCCTTTATGATTTTCTTGCAATGATGGAAACGCATATTTAATAGGTATCTCAGAGATGTACCTGATAAAATGGACATATTCATTGATAATCTTATCAGTGAAATGAGTTATCGACTAAGGATGCAATGTCCTCCCTCTTTTTCCAAAATGATCGAGAATGGTCTGAAAATAGAGAACACAATGGTAAAGAAAGGAGAACTAAATTTTTATAATAATACATACAACAACAACAACAATGACAAACCCAAGTTTTGGTCAAAGAATAGGAATGTCAGCAATGAAGGGAATGATGATAATAGTACTACAAAACAACAACAACAACCAATTTTCAATCTATCAAGTCAAATCCCAAGCAATAACAATCCAGAAAACTATAAAGCTAAGTCCTTTTTCTCCAATCCATGGAGGAAATTCACAAACATTGGAGAATCTTTGGAATCAGCTCTAAAAACTTTACTTGCTAACAAATTGATTGTTTTGTCAGAAGCAAGAAGTTATGAACCGCCAATCAAGCCCAATTGGTGGAATGACAATCATTTTTGCAATTACCACCAGTTAAAGGACACCTAACAAATTATTGTCAGAGATTGAAACACCTTATCGAAGATCTAATCGATAATGGAGCCATTACAATGGATAGCCATAAGACAAACGAATCACACTTGGCTTTTAAAACTCCACTTCCGAATTATGACAAAGGTGAATCATCCCAATTAAAAGATGACAAAGGAAAAACCAAGGTAAATTACACTTATATCTACGATGATGTAGTAAATGTGATTATTGTTAACAAAAATCCATCTTTAGAGCCAACCAATGTTATCACGAGAAGCAAAGAAAATGTTACCTTTCCAGGTATAGCAAAAGACCCAACACCCAATCCACAACAATACAATTTAGTAGAGCAATTACAACGAATACCCACTCAAATATCAATTTTGGAACTTCTCAAGGTTTCACCTATGCATAAGGAAATTTTGGAGAAATCTTTAGTGGAAACAACAGTTTCAAAAGATTTGGATGTAGATCAGTTCCAAAATATGGTAGGACACCTTATAGCTCCTTATTGTTTGTCATTTTCAGAAAATGATGATGTGTCCTTACAACATCCTCACAATGCTCCCTTACATGTTGAAGTCTCCATTATTAAAACTCATGTCAAACATATACTCATAGATGGAGGAGTTGTCTTAAACATTTGTGCATTAAGTTTGATAAAAGCTTTGGGATATTCAAAGAATGCAGTAGACCTGAAAAATAAAATAACCATCAAGGCTTATGATGAAGCAAAACGGTCTTCTAAAGGAACTGTTGTGCTACCAATAAAGATAGGACCTATGGAAAAGGATACATTGTGTCAAGTTTTAGATTTGAACCTCTCCTACAATATTCTTCTAGGAAGACCATGGATTCACAAGATACAAGCAGTTCCTTCTACATATCATCAATGTGTAAAATTTCCTCATGAAGGAAAAGAAATCATTATAATTGCATATTCCAGTCAATATTGCAATAATTTGAAGCCAACACAAGATACGAGAGTTCCACATAACAGAGAATTAGTATATCCTACCAAAGAAATTCAAGCAAAGTTGTGGGAAACTTTTGAAGAAAATCTCAAGTTAAATGATGAAGGAATGGGAAAATTTTCTTTGCAAAATTTTCCACTTTCCCCTAAGTCATATGGAAAGCCTACAAATGTTCAATCAAAGACACCAGAAAGATCAAAACATATGTTTAAAGGAACATTTGTTAGTGTTGGAACTCTTGCAGAAGAAAATGAAGACAAAGACATTCTTGATTGGTTGTACAAGGATGAAGATAAAACTATAGCAATAGTAGCAGAAGTCAATATTCCCATAAAACAATATGGCAAAGGATATGAAATCATGCAAAAAATGGGATATGAAGGAAAAGGACCAATTGCTAAACAACATCAAGGTATTTGAAAACCTATTTGTCTGCACTCACAATCCAAAGAAGATAAATCTGAGCTCGGATATCTAAAATCCAATCAAAAGCAACATAATCATCAACAACAAAAATAGAGAAAGAAATCAGTTTCTAAAGAAGAAAATTGGCAAGAAAAGCTACATCAAGCGGCCAAAATAGTAACCAATAAACAAAAGAAGCAAGAAGAACATGAAAAGAAAAAGGAGGAGATCATCATCCAAGGTGAAGAAAAATCTTGTCAACAAGCTCTAAAAATACAAATAAAGGAAAATTTTGAACAAGATATTCCAGAAGTAGTAAAAATAGGGATGACAGAAATCAGAGAACTTTTTGTACCTTACGACATTCTAGTATGGTATAGTGGAGTAATCTTGGATTAGGATTCAGAAACGGACTCCAATGAATATGAATGGAGTCCAGATGTCTTATCTACTACATCAAATAAAGAACATAATGAAGATCAAGCAGCTATCACGAAAGAAGACTTGTCTATAGAAGAACAAAAGATGAAGTTAGAAAGAAGGTAAGAAAAACTTAGAATTTAGAGAAAAGAGGCATATGCAAAAAGGAAAGGAAATGACAAAGACAAAGAAGCAATGCCACAGAAAGCACAAACATGGATCAGATATGGAATAACCATGGAAGAGCTAAGAAATAGTCAAGTTGGACTAACTATTAGTCCAGAAGAAGTTGAGTTTGAAAGAAGACAAAATCTATTAAAAGAATCCACTTTACCATGTGCACAAATATGTCAACTCCAAAATGCAAATGAGGTCAATCAAGAAGGGATTTGCAGTATCAAATATGTGTGTGTGGATATAATCCATTCATTTAAGGGACAAACGTCAGTTGAAGAACCACTTGAGTGTGAATTACAAAATGCTAATATTAATTTTGTTAAGACTAATTCAGAAATGCTTGAGAAAGACAATTCTCAAAAACATTTAATCTATGACAATACCTATTCTACACCAAGTTATGACCATTATGTTATGAACATTGAAACACCTAATGATGACAATGATTATGATTTACCCCTTCTGCATCCTGAACTAATTGATTGGGATAATTTAGACAACCCCAAACTAAATGTCTTTTCCAATGATCATGACTTAGCCATATACCTTAATATTGTTGAACCCATCCATTCTAAGATATCTTCCATTGCAAAATCAAGTGATGTTTCTTGTAGTCAGGGAAATGCCAAACTTTCCAGTCGTGAAAGTGAAATAAAACAAGGAAAGAGACCTATTGTTGAAAACCATTTCATGGCAACATTAGATCAATCAAAAGAGAAAACAAAGGGCGTATCTAATGGTGAAAACCTCCTTGAGGTGCTAGAAGATGGAAAGTTTGACATTTTTCCTGCATATTTTCAAGAGAGATCTGCTATCCTAATAGAACCAATAGAAGCAGTAAACATTGATACATCAAAAGATCCTAAAATACTTCATTTTGCTGCCTCATTATTAGAAAGAGAGAGGAAAGAATACATGGAATTCTTTAAGCAAAGATAAATAAATTTTGCTTGCTCTTATGTAGATATGCCAGGACTTAACCCAGATCTTATCATGCATCATCTTAATGTGGATTTAAAAGCAAAACCTATTAAGCAGAAACTAAGAAAGATGCATCCACATATTGCTCTCCTTGTCAAAACCGAGCTCAAGAAACTATTAGAAGTGGGTTTCATAAGACTAGTTGCTTATCCAGAATGGGTTTCAAGTATTGTACTAGTATCAAAACTAGACAAGAGCATAAGAGTTTGCACAGATTTCAGAGATCTGAATAAAGCATGTCAAAAGATGATTTCCCACTACCAAACATTGATATCATAGTAGACTTATCAGCACGACACGAGATGTTTTCATTAATGGATGGCTTCTCAGGATATAATCAAATAAGAATCACACCTGAAGATCAAGAGAAAATATCTTTCACCTGTGCATGGGGAACATATTGCTAGAATGTTATGCCATTTGGGCTTAAGAATGCAGGAGCGACTTATCAAAGGGCTATGACCATAATTTTCCATGACATGATGCATACATTCATGGAAGATTATGTCGATGACATACTTGCAAAATCTCACACACGAAAAGAACATTTGAACATTCTAAGCAAGATTTTTGACAGGCTGGAAAGATATCAATTGAGATTAAATCCAAAGAAATATGCATTTGGGGTAACCTCTAGAAATCTCCTTGGGTACATTATATCAGCTCGTGGCATTGAAGTAGATCCTGGAAAAGTTAAAGCTATCATTGAGATGGAGTCACCCAAGAACATAAGTCAATTGAGATCTTTATAAGGAAGGTTGCAATCAATCAGGATATGTGTTTCTCAATTGGCTGATAGATGTCTTCCATTTACCCATCTTCTACATAAAAATGTTCCATTCAAATGGGATATAAAATGTGAAGAAGCTTTTTTACAAATAAAAGGATATCTTATGAGTCCTCCAGTACTGATATCACCAAGCAAAGGGAAACCATTGTTACTCTATGTCTCAGCAACAAGTGTATCATTAGGCACTCTCCTATCTCAAAATGATGATGAAGGAAAGGAAAGAGAAATTTATTATATCAACAGAACACTTGTTGGCTATGAGTTAAATTATTCCTCAATTGAAAAGATATGTCTAGCAGTTGTATTTGCAACTTAGAAGCTATGACATTATATGTTGATTCATTATGTAAAACTAATAGCAAAGATAGATCCTCTCAAATATCTATTGAGCAAGTCAACGTTGACAGTGAGATTAGCCAAATGGGTTATGATACTAAGTGAATTTGACATAGAATATGTTGACCAGAAAGCTATCAAGAGACAAGTCATCACTAATCAATTGGTTGATGCACCTCTACACAATAACATGCCTTTGCACATCGAATTTCCTGATGCAGATATCTTGACAATAAGTACAAACTTTTGGGAATTGTACTTTGATGGTTCTTATACTCAATATGGATCAGGTGCATGAATCTTTTTCATCACACCTCAAGGACATACAATTCCAAAATCGCACAAACTGTGATTTCCATGCACCAATAGTACTGCAAAGTATGAAGCATTGGCTATAGGGCTTAAAATGGCCATTGAATGGAATGTTAAAGAACTGCATGTCTATGGTGATTCACAACTTATCATTAATCAAATAAATGATGAATATCAAACAAAGGATGATAATCTTATGCCATACAAATAGCTAGTGGAGGAATTTAAAGAACACTTTAAAGAAATCACATTCGCCCAAATTCCCAGAAATGAGAATAAAGCAGTAGATGCAATGGCTACAATAGCATCTCTCTTGCAAAATAAGGAGAATCAATAGTGTTACGAATTTCTCATGGAAGATATCTTAACCCCTACCATTCAATCCCAGCATACCTATCGAATTTGCCATATATAAAGAACCAGTCAATCCTTATATGTTCAAACCTACCAATATTTGAAAGATCATATCCTTCCTCTTGAATTATCTCATAATCAACGAAGAAACTTTATCCGTCAGTCCTCTCGCTATACTATTATTGCTGATATCCTATATAGGCATGGTCTAGATGGTACTTTGTTGAGATGTCTTGAAAAAGATGAATCTGAGAGAGTTTTTAATGACATTCATGCAGGTATTTGTGGTACACACTCAATTGGTTTAACATTGTCTAATAAACTTATTCATATGGGTTACTTTTGGCCTACTATGGAAAGAGATTCATTTACCTATGCTAGAAAATGTAAACAATGTCAAATCCATGGAAATCTAATTCATGCACCAGCACAAGAGTTATAACCTATGACAGGATCATGGCCATTTTCATAGTGGGGCCTTGATTTGGTGGGAAAGATCAATCCCTCATCTTCTAATGGACATAAGTTCATTTTGATTGCTACTGAATATTTTACTAAGTGGATTGAAGCAGTGCCTTTAACAACAATTACAAAAAAACAAATATCATCATTCATCTTGAATTACATAATCTGTTGCTATGGAGTTCCTATGACCATTATCATTGATAATGGAAGACCATTCAAAAATCAAGATGTGAAAGAGTTATGTAAACAATTTCAGATCCAACATAGGTTCTCTACTCCATATTATCCACAAGGTAATGGTCAAGTTGAGGCATCAAACAAAACTATCTTGAAAATCTTGAAGAAAAAAGTCAATGAAGCTGGAAAAGACTGGCACATTCAGCTAAATCCTGCTCTTTGGGCATACCAAACTAGCGTCCGCACTCCAATAGGGGCAACTCCATATTGTTTGGTCTATGTGTTTCTATTTACTAAGTTGTCATTAGTTTTATGCCGAAAGTCATCCTATATACTCTAGTTGGTAAATACCAAGTCTACCGGTTTCAGTTACAGAAGAGAGACTAGTCACTGAGATGAGATACACCGAGCTATGAACTGAGTTAATATGTCTACCGAGCAGCAAAGAAGGTATACCAAGTTAATCTAAACTGAGAGGAAACGTGTTACTAGATTCAATGAACCTGGACACACATGTGAAACGTGTTACAAGATTCGAGAAGATGAAACCATTATTACATAGGAAATTGCATTTAAAGATTTTGTATGATTTTGAGGAAGAATATCCAATGAAATAATTTCTATGTTTATTCATTCAATAAAACATGTTTGTATGATCGAAGCATGAATAGATCACCATCTCAAAGATCTATATAAACAGAATGATTTGAGTATTTGATATGTGACATGGAAAATCAAGATAGAAGATACGAAGTGAGTATATAGTGAAGAAAGAAGATTGACAAAGATATTCAGAGGTTACCGAGAAGGTTTCAGAGAACAGTATAAGGGACAGAGTATACAGAAGTGGTTACCGAGTTGATTTATCAATTACCGAGGAATGCTATGAGCAAGGTAATTTCATATTGAGCACATAGAGTCTGCTATAACATTTCAAATGTGAAGTTGCAGATATTTTGTAAAGATTTTGATTGAATTATTTAAGTTGTGTTAGAAACCTTTAACAGGGTACAAGACTCTAATAAAGTCTATAAATTGTAAAGCCTTTAACCAGGTACAACATTTTGTAAAAGTGTTTATTAAATCCTTTAGCAAGGTAGATCTAAAGATCTTTATACTCCTAACAGGGTAAGCTATCAGAAACAGCTAAACATGTAGCTCTAACTAAGAAGTCTTGATTATTGTAGTAGTGAAGTTGTGGGTGCCATCCCCACCGCAGTTTTTCTCTTTAACCAAGAGTTTCTGCATGACCAAAAATCTTTGAGTTATGGAGTGAAATTTTTATGGATGTTATTTCTATGACTATGTTTCAGTTTTATATATTTATGAGATCAACTATACTTAGTTTGTGTTTATCAGTAAAATTGTTTTTGAAGAAAAGTTTTGAAGTACTGATTCACCCCTCCCCTCTCAGTACATTAGCTTTCCTAGTCAGACCTAACAATTGGTATCAGAGCTTAATTCTTGTGTAATGCCCCTACCCTAGTCGGCCTTGTAAAACTCGTTTGACCTTGGTTGACTTCCTATGTGGCATTCTTGAATGGTGGATTTACCGTTATGTAATGTTGTAGATTAGACTATACGAATATTGTGCATACCTACTATTGTGCTTTTGCATCGATTCTTGTGTAAATGTAGTTGTCTCCTAATTCTTGTTATAAATCTCGAGCTAATGCCTTCATTGAATATGTAAATATATATGTATGCTTGTGTGATTCATGAGTGCAGGAGATTGCAGGTACAACACCGCCTAGGGCAAGGTTCATCTTCTTGGGGATTTGTAGGGTTGAGTATACTTCATCCTTAGAATTCGGATTTGGGGGTCATAAAACTCTCATCTTGCCTTAGCCATGGTCAGGTGAGCGTCGTGTGTGGTCCGTGGGGTTTTATTTTCATTTGGGTTGCGTGTCGTGTGATTGGTGGACTTTCTTGGTTTGCATGCCATGCATGTGGGGAATGGAGTATTTTATCTTAAGTATTTAATGCAATTTAATGTGTGGATGTATGCATTTGAAATTGAGAAATTTAAAATAGATAGTTTCTTTTATATGATTAATCATTAATTTAAGAGATCACTTTATTTATATTTGTAACAAGCTTAAGTAATTAAAATTGAAATAATGTGTTCATTTACGCATTAGTTGTTGTGGAATTAAAATAAATAGGTTCCCTTCATGAGATTAATCATTTATTAAAAAGACCACTTCCATCATGTTGTAGCGAGTTTAATTTAATAGTTAATTTTAAATAACAAATTTAAGTAGTTATGCATTTTTTTAAAAAAAAGATTTAAAGTCATTTGGAAATAGAAATAAATTAATCATTTTCGCATTTTGGAAAATGAAAGGGTAAATTTTATTATTTAAAGAAAATTATTTTTTTATTTGTAAAGTTGAAATAGTATAAAAGATTGATTTTGGAAATTAAATTAATCTAAATGCTTTACCCTGGTCAATAGTTTCGAAATATAATGTAGGCCTAAATTAATATTGAGAAATTAAAATTTAAAATTAAACAAGGGAGAAGCATATTAATTAGAAAATCAAGTTAAATTAATTGAGTGGATGAAAAGAATTATTAATTCTTTTTATTTTAAAAAGGGGCTTCAAATTGGAAATTAGGTCAAAACAAGGGGGATTCTTTTAACCTAGGTTGGGAAAAAAATTTGGGGGGACCCTTTTTTTCCTTAGAAAAAAAATGGGGAGATTTTGGAAAAAGAAGGATTTTTTTTTACAGCAGTAGATTTGGGCTCATCATCAAAATTCTTCCCAGAATGCGTTTTGAGGTAGGAATCTGTTCATCAGTTTGATTAAAATGTTTATTAAAAAAAAGGGGGGTTTTGTATTTTTCTTTCTTGCAATATTGGTTTTCAGATTTTCCATTGTTGTCTATGAGTAAGTTTCATTGTGGAAAATTGGTAAAGCTTAGCTTTTGTTGGATCCTTGTGTGGAAAATGGACTGCAAATACAGTTTGGATTTGGTGGTTATTCATCAATCTTTTCTATTTTTTTTTTGAAACCAATAACATTCTGGAAAAAGAGAAAAAAAAAAATGGTTGTGTCTGTAACAAATGGAAAAATGGGGGTTTTTACGTTTCTGGGTATTTTAAAAAAAAAAAAATTGTGAAGTCGAAACTGGTTCATATGAAAAAAAAATATATACAAAAAAAATAATAAACACAAAAAAAAAGAGAAAATAAATTGGGGTTTTCGGGGGGGGGGGGAGCCGAAGCTCAACCCGCCCCTCCCCGCGGTGTTGCCACAGCTCCTCCCGGTTCCCACACAGTGGGGGCCGGAGGGGACTACATCTCCCATGGAGGCCGCAGCTCCTCCCAGCTCCACTATGTGGGGGGCCGAAGGGCCTGCGACCCCCACGGCGGGCGTAGTACCCCCGACTCCACTGTAAGTGGAGGCCGAGGGGCCTGCGTCCTCCGTGGAGGCCGCAGCCTCTTCGGCTAGGGCACAGCCACCCTAGGGTTTCGCCGCCTAGGGTTTGGCCGCCCTCAAAATTATTATGTTTTTTTTTTATTTATTATTTGATTTGCATTTAAAACATGAGTATGGTGTTTTTCAGAGTATAGAAAAAAAAGAGAAGGATTACTTATTAATATAAATTTAATTATAAGTAATATTTTGTATTATAAATGTGAGTTGAGACTTTTATTTTAGTAAGTAATGTTTTAAAAAAAAAAAGAGGATAAATATATATATATTAAAATATATGCTAATATAGATAATATCTATTTAGCATATATTATTAATTATATATATTGATTTTTGGATTCAATATAGCAATGACTTTCATTATATTTATAGATGTTGAAATGTTGTATTTAATTTTTATTTCATTTAAGTGGGAAAATATTTGGACTCATGTATAGATGTTAATGAGTAAATCGAATGGTGGTATTAGTCTTTAATTTTTAAATGTATGCAAGAGAAGCTTAATTTAGCTCGGAAATGATTTTCCCATTTCTTTATTCACTCTTAATGTATTTTGTTCTTTATAGTAAAAGGGTAAATTTTGTGTAGTTAGAGAAGGGGTTAGATTATTGTTGTAAAACCAACTTGTCATTAGTGTTTATCTAAGGATTAAATAATCTGTTTAGATGCTTAAGCCAACTTGAGAAAAGATTGTATTTACCCGTTAACGCTTGAGCATGGCTAATATTTTGATAATCGTTATGTCTATAGTAATAGCACGTCCTTGATAGGTATGTTGGGTCCCTATCTTCTGGTTGCTTTTGTCTGGTCATAGTCGGTCAAGTCTCCATTTAGGGTACCGACAGTTAAGAAATCCTTGTTTTTGCTTTGATGTATTCAGTAGGATCCGCTTCAAAAGGGATCATTATGTAATTATCGACCGAGGTGGCTGTTGTATATTGGTTGTGTTCGCCTAAGTGGCAAAGATGTAAAAGACATGTAAATTATGTATTCCTAACGATATTAAATGCCAGAGGGGTCTTGCAGTTGAGCAGACTTGGAGATGTAGCCCTCTAGGGGTGAACTCTGAGATCATATCTATGTTATGTGATGCCTTGCCTCTTTTATTTCATATTTTAAGTTATCATGTATGGTTGCTTTTCATAAGTGTATAATGGGAATTTAATGAAGCTAAATCAAAGTGCATAAAATTAGTCATCTTGATAAATGTAGTAGTCAGGTTCATAAAACATTGTAATTATGATTATGGAAAAGTATTTTGTTTATGTTAATTAAAAGAAATAATAGTGGAAAGAATCTCGCTAGGTTACCATTATTGTTTTAGCTCGATATAAGTTGGTAAATTGAACGAATGTGAATGGCTAACAAAGATAGAATTAATGTCGTAATTTCTAAATTGAAATCTAATGGATGAACTTCATATGGGTATTTACCTTTTTATCTTAGTAAATGAACACCGTCCTGTTAGATATATGTCACTATATTGGATGAATTTATTTAGCTATTTACATTTTAATCTAAACAAATAATCCTTACCAGATTAATTTGATAATTGGGTGAACTCAACTAGTTATCCATATTATAACCCTAATAAATGAATTTCTTTATGATTAGCTAAAATTGAACTGAAAGGGGAAGGATTCATTTAGTTGTTTATATCTTAATCTTAGAAAATGTATCTCTTCATATTAACTTTATTGTAACTAAAAAGAGTGACACACATTAAGTTAGTTATATTTTAATCCTAATGGATGAACGTCACTATGTACTTGTATTTTTAATGCTGAAAGAATGAATATCATCTTGCTAACTATATTTTAATTAAAGGGATGAACTCATGTGGCCCTAATACATTTTCACCTAAATGAATTGAGCTCCATCTATTAACATTATTTTAACTCCAATGAATGAACTCTATGGCTACTTACATTTTACCCTCCATAAACGAATTACGACTCATTAGTTGGTTTTTGCTTAAAATCAAACAAAGGAACCTCATTTTATTATTTGCAGTTTAATGGACTAAATGAATGAATCTCATTAGCCATACTTTTAATTATAAAGGATGATATCATTTGTGGGTGGTTACTTTTAACCCAAAAGAATGAACTTCGTTATATTAGTCACATTGTGCCTTAATGGGTGGACTCTTAAGTTAATTATGTTTTAAAGTGCATTGAGTAAATAACCTCATGATAGCCTCCTATCCTTTCAAAATAAGTGAACGCGTCCTAAAATTCTAAGATGTCAATTTATCAAACAAAATATATATCCATGTCTTTAGTATTATCATGTAATTAAGATATCCAACTTAATTGGATTGATTGTCGCGAGTTGAGTTAGGTGTAAGGATATGTAATCGCGTTAGGAAACTCCTTATGTTCGTTTAGTCTTCCGCTGTGTTATCTAAGTTTTCAAATAACTCCAAATTATCTTAATGTTGTAACTTATTATTAACACTCGTAAGTATTATTATAAAAAAAATAAAATTTACACTCTATTTGAGTGTTTTTAACTTAAACCCTTTGGGGTTTCCTGGCGGGGCATTACATTTGGTATCAGAGCCCATGTTGCAACACTGGGATCTCTAGTTTTGCTTGTGTTATTAGTTGGTGTGTGTGTGTCTACCTTATGTTGTATGCTTGTCCTCCTTGATGTGAGGGTGCGATTGAACAAACCCTACTTGTGTGTAACTGTGTGTTCACACCTTGTTTTCACCTTCTAGATGTGGGTGATTTGGGGATGATTATAGGTGTTTTGTCTGTTTATTAAGGTCTTGGTCTGTGATTTCTCTTACTCTGAAAAGGAGTCGTATGTACCTTCATTTTTGAATTATTTTACTCTTTTGACTAATCCATCTGGGTTGGTTGGTAATATCTTGAATCTAAAAGTACGAAATGTGCTTCTTTATGGTTTTAATCTATCTTAATGATTGTCCACTTGAAAGACTAGTATGGCAAATATTAATGCTTGTTATGTAGTACATTGAGTGATTATGACTCTTCCTCTTGTCTCTCTCTAGTAAATTAAAAGGATTTGATATGGGTAATTATCTCTTATTTAAGTTTTCTTATTGCAAGAGAAAGGATGATATTTCTTAAGCCCTTGAGTGAGCCTTATAATGTTTTTGTGTTTTAGATTGTGAAAGGGATTTGGTTTGGGAGTTAATTTTTGGTTAATGATAGAAAATGGTATGTTTGCATTAAAGGGTTCTCCATGTTCTTGGTAGGAGTAATATAATCAAATTCCATCTTAAGTAAGGTGCATTAATATGCGCATAGTTGATTTTGAGCAAATTGTTTGTTGTGAAAGGAGTACTAAAAGAGAACATGTTATAGTAGCTTCAGGAGTGTATTAATGTGTTCCTCGAAAGATTGTTTTATGTGCTTATTCAACTAGTGTGATTTAGGATGTATTAAGTGATGCACCATTTAACTTGCTTTGGATATAGATAATTGTCTTATTGTGTTTAAGAAAGAGTAAATGAAAGACTTCTTAAATTGTATGCATTAAATGTGTAAAATCTAGTAGATAGCTCTTCATTTACCTTCTTGTCATATTAAAAACTTTCGATGTTAGATTTGATGTGTTATTGTATTGTATTATGAATAGTGATTGTTATCAAGAAGACTTGTATTACAAAAAAAATTGTTTGTCTTGAATTCTTGATCGGAAAACTAGAACATTATAGTGCAACAATAATGATTAGAAATGTCATGATAGGTTGCTTTGGCACCCTCCAAAAAGATAGCGAAATGAAAACCGTGCAACTAAAATGATAGACTTATATCTGAGCATATAGTGTGATCTTGTAGATCTTGTGTATACGTAGGGAATAGATGATTTTCCAACTCTTTTCTTCCTCTTGCCTAAATTATAGGATTTGTTGTTTTTGAATTACTTTTAAGAATGCAGCGATTTAAGAAGAATTTTTTTTATAACGCATATGAAGTTGTATGTTGCTTTTGGCTTCTAATTGAAAGGGGAAAGTTTTTTGCCTTGGAAAAGAAAATTGCATAGTTAGTAATGTGAATGAAATGCTTAGTGGAAATTGAGAATGATATTGGGATGATGTTATTTCCTTGTGTAAATTTGATTTGTTGAGAATTTCAGTATGTGTATCTAGAGTAAACTTTATTTAGTGATTCATGTGTAAAGCATAATTAAAAATTCCCTTAAGTATATGTTAGCATAGTGTAAAGTACTCCCCGTAAATGTGACTAAACCAGTAATGGTGCTATTCCTTGTGTGTTGTAAGAGACCCATACTTGCTTTGTGTGCCCATGGGATGGTGAAGTAATCAACCATGGAGAATATGTTTTCTTATGAGTGTGGGAAACCATACCTATTTATGTGATGTTGCATATTTGTTCCCTTACTAAGTGCCAACCCACGGGTTGTTGATAAGTCAGTATGTGAAGGGGTAGTATTAGGAGTCACCATTCCTTGAATAGCATGAACAACGTACGAGTAATGTCGACGCGAAGCAACTTTAGCTTCCCTATCTCAAGGAAAAATATAGGTATATAATGAAACTATATTATACGTGTACTCAGTACTTTCCCTTGTGATGAACCGATTTATGAGGTTCATGTGTGCTAGCCTAATTCCTATCCTTAATTTTGAGCATATAGATGACAGTTCTTGAGCATATTGATGTATTTTATTGGAGCATTTTTTGCCTTGTCTTCATGAGAGGCATGTTATTTTTCTTACATAAGTTGCCAATTGACTAGTGTTGGTAGACTTGTGGGTAGACCTTAGCCATGTATACCTCTGGCTTACGGCGAGTATCCTGAGAGGAACATCGCTATGTGGGGTGTGACCGACACGTGCCTTATCTACGAGGTACACTGCCATGCGGGATACGTCCATTGCGTGCCCTATCTGCTTGGAGTATTGCCATGCCGTGCTGAGACACAATGTGGGATGTAGTAGACATTTCCATGTGGCCTACTGATAGGTATAGGGTAGAGCCATGCCACGTGACAACGTGTTGTGGGGTGATGTCGAGGTGCAAACTGCCATGCCATGCAGATGTGTGACTTGGCCACACCACATGATGAGCTACTATGATAGCTAGACGATTGTCCCTTCCTTCCTCGTTGGTGGCTAGCTGCTAGTCACATAGTGATGTAATGTGTACTTATGATCTTCTTTTATTATTTATTTATTTCCTTGTGGTCTAGCAATTTATTTTATTTTGACCTCAAAGGTTAGCCACGATCTTGCAATCTTGTTCTTACTTGATTTGATGTTGCAATTCTGGAATTATTTTCTTGCCTTACTATTGAGAATGATGATTATTGTCTTTATTCTTCTATACTTTGGTGGCTAAACTGGTTTATCCTTGTTGTTTTCATATGCTAGTCTTGTGTTGCAATGTGAATTCCTCTCCAAGGATGTAGGAGACGATCTTGGATGAGTGTATACGAGGAAGTAGACATAGGGAACCTTGAGGATGGAGGTATGTGAGGCTGTGAGATAGCTAGGATCCACTACCTACCTATGAGTGGTGACTATCTCTTGGAGGCTAAACACCTTACGCAACAAGGGATATTCACGAGGGACTTGTATGGAAGGTAGCACTGCTATGGTGTACCCTAGCACCATCAAGCCCTTGAGTGAGATGTTGGATATTGATGATCATGTATTTGTTCTGTGAGTAGGCATAGAGATGTTGATCGTGTATGTTACCTTTGACCGAGCATTAGACATGCTCACATGTGGCCTTTTGTGTTGTGCAAACCAGTTATGTGGATGGATATTATGTGTAATCATGGGTTAAATGGTATTAACTTGTCACTATGTTATGGGACATAGTCATTGGGAAAGTTCTTATATGTCTGGAAAGTGTAAACAATTGAGTTCTTACGTTGCTCTTATTTGTCGAAATGTTAACTTGGTTGTAGAAATTGATTTTTGGAGCTAGTCCTATGCGATAAATTGTTGTTAAAAGAGGTATGGGTGAAAGAATTTGATCTTGATGGCATGTTTTCTTGTCATGTTTGAAAGGAGATTTTGGCAACTAAATATGAGATCACCCAACAAAGCTGTAGGACTCGGTTACAAAGGACACAACTCTATCGAGAAAGGGATCAACACCACCAAGAAAGGAGAATCATCAAAGAAAGCTGGAAACATAGATAACATGAAGGACAAGAAGCCTATTTGCAACTACTATGGAATTCAAGGACATACTGCCAACGTTTGCCAGATCAGAAAAGGTAAGCAATCGAGTGTTACTAGGTTTGATGGTTATTGTTACAATTGCAATAAGTATGGTCACACATCTAAGCAATATAGGACAAAGTCTGTTAACAATTATCAGAAGGCAAAATTCAAGGGGTTTTGCAAAAATTGTAATAGATATGGACACAATACCGAGAAATGTTGGTTTAAGCAAAAAAACTATATGTGGACTCCACACTGAGCAAACACTAGAAGCTACCGAACTCACACAGATCTCAATCGACAATATACTTCAGTACCATGGGATTACAATACAAGAATATGGTGTGAATGATGTGGAAGATACAGACATATAAGTGCAAACTGTATGATAAGGTTTGGAATGAACTATCGAAGATCATGGAGAAATCCCGAAATGGCATGTCTTCACTGTCACAAAGTTGGACACTTGGCTAAAGACTGCAGAGATCAACCTAGAGGAGATACTAAGGAAATAAGAAGCAAATTACAAAAATTTTGGAAAAAGAAGGAAAATGTGTCAACTAATGAAGGAAGCACCTTACCTACCGAGTTAGGTGCATCTACTTCGAATTAATCAATAAAGTTATGGAGGGACTGCATTCTCACAAGGCTAGATCTTAATAGTTCCTATTTAATCATGTACACAATTCCAAAATCTACATAGCTAAAATGCAATAGCAAGTTTGAAATATTATCTAGTCTTTTGAATTACCACAGAAGTTGGTAAAAGTTTTAAACATGTCTAGTCGGTAAAAGCTTTTAAGGGAGATAGTCAGTTTAGTGGAACTGAGTGCATTTAATGCCTATTATACCTAACTGCACGAAGCTCGATAAGGTCAAAAGGAAGTATTTAAAGTACTTTGCATGGTCATTTTTCACTTACCAGTTTTCAAAGTGCAGAGCAAAGTGAATCAAAAGGCGAACAAACATTTCCAAGAGTGAATTCAAGGTATTTAGCATAATCTAAAACACATTTTTAGCACTTAACCGATCAAAGTCAAGTTGTGAATATTTGTGAAGTATTTACTAAGTTGGAAGCGTTTTCTAGTTATTTGAAACCCTAAGTTATTTCATAAGTATAATTTCAAGTTTGAAATGTCTCCCAAGGTACAAAAACCCATTGTAGTAGAGAGCATTGAGAAGCCTACACTGAAATACACCTTACCTCCCAAAGTGGCATTCGAACCTGATGAGAAAACTGCATTCTCTCTTATTCTAAATAGGGTTGTGTTGATCAAAGATGTTATATTTCATACCAAGTGTCGAGTTGAAGAGCTAGGTCATATTGAGATTAAGGATATGTATGACAAAATGTGCACTGATGGAATAGTAGATAGCAAGTTTGAGCATATCAAAGTTAAGGGATTGACTGAAGCCCTAACCTATCCTCGAGTCTTCAAACCCCAATGGGTCAAATTTGTCTTGAGCCGTGTGCATGATGATTTTATGTGGTTGGAGGATCAACCTTTCAAGATCACCAAGGAGATTATTCACATGATAACCGAATACCCTATAGTTGACCATGCTCGAGCACAGAAGATGATTTCACAAAAGGAATTGATAACATTAACAGGAGTTGAGTCTGATTGTAGAGGTCTTAAGTTGAACAATGTGATTGATGCAGAACTCAATTTTTCTATTAGAGTTATTGGTTATTATTTCTTCTAGTCTGCAAGAGAAAACAATATACCGTGTGCAGTTGTAGATTTGGCTTATAAAATTGTTAAAAAGGGTATGCAAATTGATTTATGTGAAGTGTTATTGAAGAATCTTTTTGAAAATCTCAATACAATAAGGAAACCGAAGAAGAAAAATACTGCTAACACACTAAAGTTTGGGTCACTCTTAGTGTGTATGTTCTTCTATTTTAAGAAATTCTTTCCTTCAATCGGTAACATTGTTTGGGATTTACACTGACCAATCACCCATCAAATAAATGATTTCATCAATCAGCTAGGTGATAATTTCAATATGATAATGGATGATTACTTCAACAGATTTCAGGAAAAGATGTATAGCAGGTACAGGATTCCACCTCAGCTAGTGGGAAAGTACAAGGATACTATATGTTTTGAAGTGGATACTGACTACTATTATGTCAATGCAGTAGAACCCAGGACTCAATTATTACCGCCTATGGGTTATGAGATAGATTTTGACATTGCTCAATAGCAGATAGAAGCCTTTTTGGCACTTCCAAGGCATGCTACTGAGATAAGATATGGCACCTATGAAGAGGTTAAAGAAAAAGTAAAAATGAGCATTGTAGTACTAAAGGCTGCCAAAAAAGCCACTAAAATGATCAAGGATTTAACTGAGAAGTTTGGAGAAGGTTCTACCTCCACACCTACTAAGCCAACAAGTAGGAATAATGATCAACTTTCGATCGAGGAAGAATCTGAAACTCAAGAAGCAACAATTACACTGAGTACCGAGTTGCCAAAGGGCAAAGTTTTGAAAAGAAAGAAACAGGATACAACCAAGGTATCACCGACCATGCCAGTAAAGTGACCGAACACTAGATCATCTGTTGTGTCACCCAGTAAGAAGCAAAAAAATGTTGAAATGCCTAAGGTTACAAAAAATTATAGAAATAAGACTAGAAGACTAATTTTGGATAAAGTGGAAAGTGACACAGAGTCAGAAGATGTAAATAAGTTTCAGGTTGTGAAAAGAACAAAGGAAGATGTACATAGCATTGACAACTTTTGTGCAAAACTAAATGAATATGGTGGATTTGGGTCATTTAGATATGTAAAATATGACTCCAAAATAGAAGAAGAGAAGAGGCAAATAGAAGAGACTGTAATTTGTACACTTCTCAAGTTCTGAGTAGTTCCATTGGAAGTGGTTGGTTTTCTTCCAAAAGCATTGTACTCGCATATTGATAATAGATGGAAATATGCTATGGACTCGGAGAAGCAAATAAGAGAAAGAGTTTTGGTTCATCTCTTTCCAGATATGTTGGTAGATGATATAAGCGATCATTTGAAAAACTACCAGACAAGTTTTCAAGTAAAACAAAGGGCCTTGAAAATGATGAATGGCCTATATCTTGAAGATGAGAATGAAACTAAAGAAAAATGGAAGGAAATATTTAGAATTCAAACTGAAGAGCCTAAAGGTGAAGTAGAGATAGTTGACATCACCGAGCAAGATCCTGCTTCCACTATTCAGTTAGATGAGGATGTAATAGACACTAAGGCACAGGAAGAAGAGATGATAGAAGGAAGCGCCTATGCCAAACTGGTATCAAGTGAATCAGTTTTGGAATAGGTTAAGTCCTATCCTCTGATAACCCAACAAGTTTCAGCCAAGAAACTTCAGGACACAGATCAAGGTATAGGGGGTCAAAAGGCTAAACAAGATGAATCTACCTCTCAGGCCATCATTAAGCAAACTTCCCAAGTGCCATCAAGCACCGAGAGAGTTGCCACTGAAACTTCGAGCAAGGAAACACCAAAGGATACAACAGAGGCTACAGGAACCAACAAAAATGTTGCCTCTATCGAGCAACATACCGAGGAAGGACAAGCCTCAAAAGCCATTGTACCCATTCAACCGATGAAGGCATCATCATCAAAGGTGAAGAAAGCAAAGAGACACGGTCTTAAGATAGATCTGTCAAAGCCTATTGTGTTGTTGAATGTTGACATTACAAAATTAAAAGGGCAAGCACTGATAGAATTCGGTGAGCTTTGTAAAGCCAAAGCAGAGAAGGAAAGATAGATAGCTATTCAGCAAAAGAATTGAGTACTTCAGAAGGTCAAAACATTATTGACAGACATGATACTTGAAGCTACCATCAATAAAGATGCTGCCATCCATGTGCAACTGGATGAACTCCTCACTCAATTGGAGGAACCAGGAGTAGAAGCATCAGCATACCTTAGCAAATTAAAAGATAAAGAGCTAACTGCCAAAATGATTGAAGAAGTGCAGAAAGAAATTGCTATAGGTAAAATAAATCTTATTGAATTCATTGGTGAGTTGTCCCCTCAACTCAAGCATATTATTTCTTTATTCCAAAAGTTATGCACATTCTCATTCTTTATCAAATACATCAAGAATAAGACTGAAGTCATTGAAAAAGAGATTATCGATCTCTCAAATAAATTGACTACCGAGCTAGATTCTCTTCAGAATTTTTATACAAGGCTACAAACCCTTATGGCTCAATAGTTAGAAATTTGGAATGAAGAGCATAAAATAAGGATGGATATCATGACTCTTCAAACATTATTTATTCCCCATTTGTCATCAGTTCAAGAGCAGATCAACCGAGCTACCCAATTGTCAACTCAAGTAGAGGGAAGCACTTTAGATGGTTTGATCACACTGTCCACTGATATTATAGCTCAGAATACAATACTGGAAAGTGTCAAGGATGCACTTACCCACACTCTTGCAAAAGCTCGTACAATGTATAAATCTATTTTTGATCAGTTGCCCCCACCAAATGGTAACTAGTTTTGATGTTTGTCAAAAAGGGGGAGTGTACCAAGTATACAAAGTATCTGAGTGTATAGGGTTTATCATATATACCGAGTGTATAGTTGAAATTGTCAGGGGGAGCATGGAACATCATGATCATGGAATACAGAGTATGGAACATCAAGTTATGTATAGGATATTGATAAGGGGAGTGTGTATTTGAACAATGTATATACTGACATTTCAGTTTATTTTGCATGTATATAGATTTTTTGTTATGACTTTGAAAGGAGTTTTGTCAAACATACCAAACTAATGTCAAAAGGGGAGATTGTTTCTATTTACTAAGTTGTCATTAGTTTTATGCCCAAATTCATCCTATATACTCTAGCTGGTAAATACCAAGTCTACCGGTGTCGGTTACAAAAGAGAGACTAGTCACCGAGATGAGATACACCGAGCTATGAATTGAGTTAATATGTCTACTGAGTAGGAAAGAAGGTATACCGAGTTAATCTAAACCGAGTGGAAACATGTTACCAGATTCAATGAACCTAGACACACATGTGAAAGAATGGTAGTACAATTTTTAGTTAGATCATTTTAGATTAGCTCATTATTCGTCTGCATTATAAGCATTCATTTGTCACTTGCATCATAAGCATATCATTTCATTAACAGATCAACGGTCACAAATCATGATTGAGTATACTTGGACAAACAAAAACAAATTTGCATTTGCTCATTTTAGATGCATTCATCTTCAGAATCATTTCAAATCATTGTTGCATTTCAAAAATTGCATTAATTTGCATTCAATTAAGTGCATTTCATTCATCATATAGTGTATCATCATTTTTATTTGCATTATCATTCCATTAATGATCATTTAGTTGCATCTTTGCACTTAGATTCATAATCATTATAAACATTAAATAAAAACTCAAAAACATTTCATATAGATCATTTACATTTACATCATCATAAATCAAAAGCAACTCAATCATTCATGTGCAAATCTATATAGATCATTGCATTCATATCATTTAAGTTAGAAATCATTTCCATTTGCATCCAAGCTCATCAAAATCAAAAATCAACAAAAGCATTTATCATTGCATCATCATATGAAGTATCATCATCAAATAGAATAACATACATAACATCATACATATAATCACTGCATCCATATAATCAAAGCATAAATATCATCATCAAATAGAGTAACATGCATAATAAAGATCATCATCATATAGAATCCATGTCTGCATATAGATCATCATAAAAACAATAAAAGTCCAAGTATACAATGATATCAAATAAACAATACAAATGCCTCATCAAATACAAATCAAGTCATGACTGTCCTATACCACTACCACCTAACTTTGTCTGTCTTTGTGGCTATGGGGGAGAAGATCCTCTAGATTCATGTCTCCCATGCTCACCACTCCTCTAAGGAGGTCCCATGACCCCACCACTACTAGTATCCATCAGCACGGTGTTATGATAACTACCTGCTCTCTGGCTCTCTGCAACTACCTCCTCATATTGTCATCACCAGTCGGAAGTCTGCTTCCTGGCCCGAACTAGTGCTCTAATAGTATCCACCGAGAGAGTACCTGATCCAACTTGTTGAATATGATCAAGAAGGTCATAAGTATCCTGTTGTCTCCTAACAGCTCTATCCTGCTCAGTAATAAGAGTCTACACCTGTGCTCGAAGCTGATCAATCTGTGCTCTCAAACTGTCAATAGTATCCTGCCCTAACACATCATGCTTTGGTGCATCCTACTCTGGCATATCATGCACTGCTGCATCCTGCTCTGGTGCATCCTGTTGTGGTGCATGAACTCCAATCCCCTCACCAGAACCCTGTCCAACTGCTGGAATCTCGGTCTGAGTAACTCTTTAAACCCATTGTCTAATCAGGGGAAAATGATCCTCAAGATCCTCATCATCTCCACCATGCACTGCAATAACCCTAGGATCTGACTGAATCTATCCAAAATCAATGCCTCTCCCGCAACCCCCATCCGGCCTAGTCACCCTACCTCCTATCAATGGAAACCCTCTTGGTGACCTCATGCCTATCCTGCCATGCTCTCTCCCAATCCATGCAACATCTCTCCCACCCATAGGACATACTCTCTCGATCCTACTAGCTGGTCCAAACTGTCCTCCACGGACTCTCAATCGACCTCCCCTCCGTCCAAGTCTCCTACCACCACCATCGCCATCCCCACCATCATCTCCACCTCCCCTAGCCTCATGAGTAGCTCTAAGCTCTCATCTCCATCTACATCTACTAGTAATTGGATCATCTGAGTCATCCTCATCATCTCTTGAACTAGGAGGAGGATTTGCTAGATCAGTAATGCAAGGAAATGGATGAGCTAATATATACTGGGCATAATCTGCAGTAACCCCAAGATCAAAAATGTGTAATTTCATATCATAAGCCACTCTCAGAGTAGCAACAAACTCTGTACGAGAAATCTCAAATGACAAGTAAGGTCCCCAATCTCATCTATCTCTGTAACACTAAGCATATATCATCACACCAGTAGGCATAGGTTGGATGATACCAAACTGTCTCAAAATCTGACCAATCAACTGTCGCTCAACAATGAAAGGTGTCTGACCAATGAGATATCTACTCTGCATGATAAATGGTAATGTTTGTGCATCATCCATCCATGGCTCACAATCAAGATATGGTCTCCAAGTAATGTTGTCCAATGAATCCAGCACCTAACGCTAATACTCCATCTTACCCAGCTTATGCTGAGTAAGGATACCTGCATAAAAATACACATATGGCTGCCTCTCTCCATGCACTCTGTGATGGATAGGCCGGGTAACAGCAATGTGCTCCTAGCACTAGATCTACAATAAAGTGCATCTAGTAGACAAACTTGCACTCTCATCATACACTACCTGGTGAAGATCATGATATAAATGTGCTAGCATGCAAACACCCCAAGCATATCGAGTATGGTGTTGCATCATACTCAGGAGAATCTCACCCCATCCAACGGAAAAACCTCATGATCTCCTATCAGGACATATAAATCCTCCAATCAAACCAGCAAGAATAGCAGGAAGAGCCTCATAATACATCACCATATCAACCCATTTGATATCTCCTCTACCAATACTATCATCAGTAAACACAACTCTGCAAGCTTATGTCCCAACCCGATCCTGATAATCATACTGTACAAGCTCGCCAGTCACTGGGATATGCAGAATCCTGTAGACATCCTCAAGAGTCACACTAATCTCACCCATCGGCAGGTGGAAAGTGTTATGCTCATTGTGCCATCTCTCAACCAACACTATCAATAATCCTCTATTATGCATAATCTCAGGCATATACAATAAATGGCATAAACCACGGGCATCTATATGTCTAATCTCAGCCTGGGTCAACTCCGGAACTAAATGACGCACTGCGGGTAATTTCTCTCGATACTGGAGAACATCAAGTTTCTCCTATTTTGTCAAGAGAAATCAATCAAATCAAAATTGAATAATCAAATCTATCTATCTATCAAATCAAACTGAAGCAAACTATGCTATCTATCTATCAAATCAAACTGAAGCAAACTACGCTATCTATCTATCAAATCAAAACCGAATCATCAAATCTATCTATCTATCAAATCAAGCTAATCAAAGCTATATATCAATCAAGCTAATCAAAGTTATCTATCAATCATGCAATCGCTAAATCAAGACCCTATTTCATCATCAATGCATATTAAACATGTTAAATCTAATCATCAAAGTGATTTTTAGCCTTTGCACTTATCAAAAACATCAAATTTGAGTAAAAGTGCTATCCTATTGAGCATTTGTGCTAAACTACAAAAAAAGCGCTAAATCTAAAGGCATTTGCACTAACTTAGTGCATATGCGCTATCTTTTTGAATAAATGCACTAAAACTACAAGCATACGTGCTAACCCATGCAAAAGCACTACCTTTTCTAGCAAAAGTGCTAACAAACGATGATTTGTGCTATCCTATGCATAAGCGCTAACATTTTTAACATATTCGTTAACACAAAGAGCATATGCGCTAATCCTAATTGCATATGTGCTAAAACAAATTGCATTTGCGCTAATCTAACATCGAAAAAATTCAAAAAAAATTGGAAAATTCAAAAACGCACCTAAAACATGAAAATTTGAATGAAAACTTGCAAACAACGTTCGGAATAAGATACCTACCGGATATCCATACTCGACAAGTCGCTGGTAAAGCCGAATATGCTCAAATTGATGACACTCCACTGGAATCACCATTTTACCACCTCAACAAGAATATTTTCTTCACAAGCTGACAAGGATAACAATGAAATTAAAATTAGCCTTGGTTAATTTTATATTTACTATTTGAAAAGTAATTAATTTCAATGGGGCAATTTAATTTATTTTTTCCAAATGAATTTAATTGACTAAATTTTTATCAATTATCATGAGATCAATCATTCAAACTAGAATTTTTGATAATTTCATGATCAATCTCTTGAGGGGGCACACAAACAAGATTTTCAATCTCTATTAGGCGCACTATCGAGACTTGATTTAATCTTTGAAACAATGTTGTCTTCACATCATTTCAAAGAGGGGCAAAATGTATACACATAAAAATTGGCTATGAGCAATTAAATAAATATTTAATATTTATTTAATAATTATTCTTCTATTAAATAGTTAATTTGAAAAGATTAATTTATTTAATTCATTTTCATGTCTTTCTTTTAATTAATATTTTATTAATTAATTCAATTATCCTATTCTTCTAATTAATTAAATATCTAATATATAATTATTCCTCTAGCCAAGTTAATTAAATATCTAATATTCAGTTATCTCCTCCAAACAATTAAATATCCAATATTTAATAGTTATTCTCTTATCCTATAGTCTCAAATATTAAATAATTCCTAAATTATTTAATCTTTCTTATCCAACTCACCCTCCATCTCCACTTCATCTTCCCTTTGCCAACTCATCAAACATGTGGCTAAGGAAATTAATATTTCTTAATATTAATTCATCATTTATCTCCAACCTCCAAACTTAATGAAAATTGTGTACGTACACATATTTCATAACCATTTCCTATATTCTCTCCAACACCCCCTACATCTTAGGAAGGACTTGAGTCCACTTGTCCTATCATGCCTAAATCTTCTCTAACCATCCCTAGATTCTCTCAGTCAGTAACCCAGTCAAGGTGAGATGAGTAGCACTTGTCTTCTCCTTCCCCCTTTCTCTCAACCTTCACCTTTGCTCACAGCCATCCAAATCTGCAGATCTAATCATGACCATTGATTTGAGCCACATCATCTAATCCTCTCAAGGTCTATAAAATCAAGAGCTTCAGTTGAGAGAGAGTTAGTCTTCAAATTGATCATATGCATCCATGAGTTTTTGAAGCAAATAGCAAATAGTAATAGCAAATATCATATAGCATTTTAGCATAATCATTTTAGCATAACCATGTAGTATTGCATATCATAGTATCAGTTAACTACAAGTTATCAGTCCATTCTTCATATGCCATCTTGGAAGTCATCAGTGCATTGTCTGAGAGCACACCATCTGCAACCAAGAATAGTGGAGTTAGGACACAAAGAGACATAAGCCATGAAGGTAATGTAATGTTTTATTTTAGTATGTATTTCATGTAGTTTCATTGGTGGAGTTTGGATTTCCTGTATGCATTTTCATTTGTATTTTGTGAAAATAATTTATTACAGGTAGCATTTTGAGGATGAAATTCAAGCTCACACAGTTGGAATTGTCTTGAAGAATGTGAAGAGATTTTCATGATTTTTAGCAGTCAAGATTGAACCGACTTATTTGTAATCTCAATGATGAGAATTAGGTTTTGTTGTGTTACTGAACTAATTGATTTGTATTTAAGGTCGATGAAGTTGTTTGTTAAGGTTGTTGGAAAGGTTGGTAGAAAACCTGTTGAGTGTGTTGTTGCCAAACTGGTGGATGGATCTGCACTTTGAGTGAAGGTAGACTGAAGGTTATAGAAGGACCTGATCAAGCAAATGTAGTGCTACTCAGATAGATCAAGAAAACCTGTTGTTTTCTAACAATTACAACAGAAGTTAAATCCCTTAACTGGGTAAGCTCTAACAATCTTGGCTACTCATTAAATCCTCTAACAAGGTAGTCCATTAGCTTGGATTCTTCAATCCTCCAGCGAGGTTACTCCTAATAGGGTATTGTACTTCTAACAAGGCATATTTGTAAATCCCTTAACCGGGTGATTCCTAGCCGGAATTAGTTCTTAATAGGACTTATTGTAAAGCTCTAATAGGCTTTGGCTCCTAACATGGTGAACTTCTAAAGAGTTCAGATAACTATCCTTATGAGTCTCATCTCACCGTGGTTTTAACCTATTCGGGTTTTCCATGAATAAACATTTGTGTCAAGTGGTGAATGCTTTTGTGGTTGTGATCTTATTTGTTGATTTAGTTAATCTTTGTTAAGTAGAATCATTGAGAGATGAATATATTGAGTTATGATTAAGCATTGTTGATATTCACAAGATTGAAGTTGTTTACTATTAAAGTTGTCATAACAGTTTAACCAGTTAATGTCAAGTATTCTTATGAATATTGATCTTGACTGAGATATGTTTACTTTGTTTGACTGAGTTTGAGTTTGGGAACTTTGTATTAATTTTTCTGTATATTGATTCTCCCCCCCCCCTCTCCTCAGTATTCTACCGGATACTTATTATTTCATCATATCATCAGTCTGGTTGGCACAGACCAAGTTGAAAGGTCATGTTTCCTTATGGTGGAAAGAATTGCAAAAAGAGAGAGTGGAGAATGGTGAATTGAAGATCACTTGGTGGAGATAGATGGTTGCAATATTGAAGGCCAAGATCATACCGGGGTATTATGAATTGGAATTGTTCAAGAAGTTTTAGAACCTGAAATAGAGAAACATGACTGTGAAGGAATATACTGAAGAATTTTACAAGGTGGTGATTAGATCTGGACATAGAGAGATGGACAGAGAAAATGTGGTGAGGTATATCAATGGACTTGCTTTTAACATTCAAGATGAGATGAGTATGTTCAAGGTTTTCATAATTGAAGAAGCTTACTAGTATGCTTTGAAGGCCAAGGAGAACGTGAGAAGAAGACAACCGAATAAGGGAAAGGAAAAATTCAAGATGAATGGCAGTATGAAGAAACCAGTTGAAGAAGAGGAGGAAAAACCTAAGTGGAGTAAAGAACTGGAGCAAAAGACACCAAGGAAAGGAATGGCAAGGAGAATCCCTTATGTTTAGAAGAAAGGATACTGGATCTACTAAGAGGAAGAGTCTTTCCCGAACTATGTGCAAATTAGGTGGTAAGTGTTGCAAGGTCATTGTGGATAGTGGAAGTACTGATAATTTAGTATCTGAGGAGATGGTTGTAAAGCTTGGATTGAAGAGGCTTAAGCATCCTTGTCCTTATGAGGTGAGTTGGTTACAAGATGATTAGAAGATAGAGATAAAGGAGCAGTGTTTGGTGAGTTTCAATATTGGGCCTTTCAAAGATGAAGTTTTATGTGATATTGTGTTAGTGAGTGTTTGTCATGTCTTATTGGGAAAACCTTGGCAGTATGATAGAGGAGCTATTTATGAATGTAGAAGAAACCCAGTTACTATTGAAAAGGATGAGAAGAAGTTCACATTGATTTATTTAAAGGAGAAAGAGAAGGAGGTGAAGAGACTGAGTCCTGAGAGAAGTTGGAGTACTGAGAAACTGGTGATAGGGGCTATACCAAAAGGATTGATAGAATTGGTTGCAGAAGTTATAGTAGAAGATTTGAAGAAAGATCTGATAAAACCAGTTGTAGAGGTTATACCAGAGGGTGACATGAGTTTGAAAAAGGATCTGACAGATGAGTTTTATGGATAGATGGAACCGATCGACAGAGAGCTCATGGTGACAAACTAGATGAAGTCTTGTGGTAGAAGAAATCTTGAGTTGTAGAAGAATGAAGGCAGTACATAGGGAGAATGTGCAGATCTAAAGAAAAGAAAGAAAAATGAAGGGAGTCAAAAGTTAGACAAGTCGGTTGAGGCACTAGAGGAGCTAAAGCAGAGGTTGGAAGATAAAGAATATGATTGAATTAGAAATGAGCATGGGATCTTCATTTTGAATCCTTTTAGATGCTCATGAGTTGTCTCTCATGGAACATCATTTTCTACCTAGGTTTTCTGATGCAGGAGCATCCCCGGTTGATGAGAAATCTTGCATCAACCAAAAATATTTTCTTCCAGTTTTGTTCTTGTTTAATTCTTTGTGTAGTTTTTTGTATTCTTACTGGTATGTACCAGTAGTTGTTTGTTCTTTGGGGCAAATCTTGCTTGCAGTTTCCTGGTAGTTTCATGTGGTTGATTCCAGATTTCTAGCTTATTTGGGTTATTTTTCAGTCAGTTATCGCTTCCGGTTGGTTGTTTTTGGGTTCTCGAGACAGTTCTTGTGCTTACCAATTGGTTTTCCTTCATTATCGACATGATTCTTGGAATGTGGATCCATCTTAGGTCTTGTTCGATGTTCTTTGGTGTGTGGCTGACCTTCCTGCTAAAACTCATCACCTGGTTGTTATTTTCCAAAAAGATTTATCTAATTCTTAGGTCTGGCCTAATTACAGGTTTCATTTTCCTCCATTGGTGAATGTAATCTTATGAGGCCGACCCGAATGTGTTCTGGCAGTTATAAATATGATGTTAGGTAATCATTTGTAGGGGCAGAGGAAGTAGAACTTAGAATGAGGATTGAGATTTGCATGTTGTGATCTGGTTGATTCTTAGAGTCCTGATTGGATTGTATATGGCTTGAAGCCTGCATGTAACCGGTTAATTACCGGATGTCCTTTGATGATGGGGTTTACCTAGTTTCCTAACACTTCACCTAGTTGGTGTTGCTCAATTCCACCAACTCTCCAGACCTAGTTTCACTCTAGACCTCCAAGTCCTTCTGAATCTCTTCTAGGGATTTCTTCTTATCCATTTCAAGGTGTTTGCTTCAAGTGTTTTATCTAGGAACCCTACCAATTTCACAATGCTTCCCATGTGCTCATTATGGTTGTCTTGGCGTGAACATGTCAAATTGACCTCCTACTATTGTGAGTTGATGCAAAGGTGTGGAGGTGGTTTATAACATGTTTTGAATAGATTTTGGGTCCATTTAAGGTTTGCAATCATTTCCCTCCTTACCGATTTCACCATTTTGCCTAGAAAAGGGCTACAAGGAATTAGCCCTATTAGGCCTCCAAAATCTGGTTTTATAGGGCTTGAGGGAAAATGGTCCAAAAGACCCCATAGAAAGTCTAGATTTTCTTCAAAGATACACCTAACCTCAAGTTATTTTTGTGGTTTTAGTTCCTTACTCCAAAGTACAATGCCCTAACCCCAAAATGAGTGTTTTTAAGGGTTTCTAGGCCTTCTAACCGGAAGTGACTGGTCAAGTTGGTTTTTGGGCAACAAATGACTTTCTCAAGGATTTCCCTTGTATTTTAAACTATTTAATAACTTCATGGACCCCTCCAAAAGGTTAGATGGTGGTTTGGCATTCACCCCTACACCTTGCACTTCAATTTCACCCTGTCTCCTCTAGATGGGTTTCTCCTGGACTAGCCTAGAACAAGGTGAGAGTCATATTAATTGTCATCTCCAGCACTTGTCCTTGCATATGTACACTGTACAAGTGGTTATCTTCCATTTCCCAATAGGCCATGATGGCAGCACGGATGGAATTTATGGGGCAACCATTTTACTCAAAACTGCTATATACAAGCCAAAACTGGTTGTTTGCAAACCAAAGCAAGGAAACACTAATACAAACTAATTAAAAAGCCTGAAATGACACCAAACACTCTGAAACACACTAAAGAAACTCAATCCATTACTAGATCAATGGATTCAATCCATTTGCATTTACAAAATGAGCAAATAAAACCCAAATGTTGTCAAACAATCAGAAAATGGGTAGTTTCAGATTGTTGAACTTACAAAACAAAGACTCCAATCTTGGTAACCATGCAAGAGAGGGTTTTTTATAGTATTCCCCATGTGTGGAGTCATTCTAAGGCATTGGACAATCCCTAACTCCATCGCTAATCAAATTAGGACAAAAGTTGTCATGACAACTTTTTGCAACTTTGCACTTTTTGCATATTTGGCCTTCTCAACCTATGAGACCTATTCTAAGTCATCACTAATGACTTTAAAAGCATTTCTAAGACTAATCTAACCCTCCCTAATGCCTATACCAAATTTTGACACTGTTGACCATCAAGAAGGTCAACTACCTACTCAAACCACTATTTATGCACAAAATGCAAGCCTAAGAAGAACTATTTAAAAATAGGCTTACATTTCACTCATCACACTCACTCTTGGACCCTCCTAGAGTCCTTATTCACTACCTAACTTGGCTAGGGTTAGTACAAGCCAAAATTGAGAAAATACTACTAGCCTAAGTCCTAGGTGCTCCTGCACCATTCTCCCAAACAAAAGAAAATCATGTCACCTCCTTGGGAATCAGATTTTGATCAATGCCTAGCTTCTTAAACTCTATCTCAAGCACCCATGTAGCTTCAGCATCATCCATACCCTACCATTTGATTAGGTGCTCCCAATAGGTTTGATTCCTTGTCTTCTTGGTGATCCTTGAACTCAACACCTTCTCGGCCTTTGGAATTGGTCTTGTAGGTAATTGAAGGTTGTTCACATCATCTGATGCCTCTAAGTGACTACAATCTAAACCTTGAACTGGTCCCTTGTAGGCAACTAAGTCTTCTATGTTGAAAACTGGTGACAATCCTATGTCACTAGGTAGGTCCACCTTGTATGCATTTTCTCCATACTTGGCTAGAATGGCACATGGACCTAACCTTCTCATTTGCAACTTGTTAGGAAGTCCTTGTTGTAGCCTTGCTTTGTTTAGGTGCACCATAACAAGATCTCCCACTTGAAATTGTAGGTTCTTCCTTCTTTCATCAACTTTTTGGTTGAGTTTGCTTGTGTTCTCCATCAATGCTTGCTTGACTGATTCATGGACCTCCTTCATTGACTGAGCAAAGTCTTTTGCATTTCCACTTCATGTTGTTGCACTACCTAAGTCTCTAAACTCTAAAATACCTCTTGGGTACACACCATGGACCACTTCAAAAGGGCTCTTGCCAGTAGTCCTATTCATGGTGTCATTATATGCATATTCATATTCTGGGAGTACTTGGTCCCATGTCTGACCATATTCTTTGGTAAGGCACCTCAATAAGTTCCCTAAGCTTCTATTCACCACTTCATTCTGCCCATCTATTTGAGGATGGTAGGCTGATCCAAAAGAGAGGTTGGTGCCAAGATTTTGCCAAAGTGTCTTCCAAAAATGACTCATGAACTTTGAGTCCCTATCTGAAACAATGCTCATGGGTAAACCATGTATCCTCACTACTTCTTTGAAGAACAAATGAGCTATTTGGCATGCATCATGAGTAGCCTTGCAAGGCACAAAGTGAGCCATTTTGCTAAATCTGTCCACAATGACATAAATGCTATCAAATCCCTACTTTTTCTTTGGTAAACCTACTACAAAGTCCATACTAATGCATTCCCAAGGTCTATTTGGTATGGGAAGAGGTTGGTATAAACTGCCATTTGAAGAAGTACCTTTGGCCTTTTGGCAAACTATGTAAGTCTCCACATACTTTTTCACATCTTGATTCATCCTTGGCCAATAGTAATACCTCTAAACCAACTCTTGTGTCTTATTGACTCCAAAATGTCCACTAAGGCTGCCATTATGCTTCTCTTGTATGAGATTTTCTCTCATTGAGCCTCTAGGAACACAAAGCTGCCCACCTCTAAACAATAGTCCATTTTGCAAAGTAAAATCAGAATGCTCACTATGGAAGTGATTTTGATACTCCTTACACACCTTATAGGCATTTGAGAAGTCTTCATCCTCCTGGTACAAGTCTCTAAAACTGTCAACTCCTATGCTCCTCAATTGGATTTCTTGGACTGTCAAAAGTCTCCTGCTTAATGCATCAGCTACCCAGTTTAACTGCCCTTTTTTGTGCTTAATTGTGAATGTGTAGGTTGATGAATAATGATGAATAGCAGATACCCCAACTGGTACTGAGAGGGGGGGTTGAATCAGTATAGGTAAAAACTCTCTTAAAAACTTATCTAGCTAAAGCAAAACAAACTGGTTATCACCATTACTGAACTTAACCATGGCGATACCGGTTAAACATAGTAAGACACTAGACACCATAAACTAATAGGTATGAATACTTCAAATACGATAAATTATGCAACATCAACTTCACCCATAAACATGTGCATATGGTATACTAAAAATACCATTACCTATTAACCCTGCATGCATAATCTTTCAATCAAATACTTCATAAACATCACATGAAAAATGCATAACACATAACACACAGATTTTCAATGTGGAAACCCAAATGGGAAAAACCATGGTGGGGATGAATACCGGCAAGCTTGTTTTGAACTCTTTTGAAGCTTGCCCTGTCAGGAGCCTAGTCTGGTTAAAGACTTTACAATAAGGTTCTTCTAGGAACCGATCCTATTAGAGATTGTTAGGGTTCCCATAGATACTGAGAGGGGGGGGTGAATCAGTATCTGACCGGTAATGTAATTTTCTTAAAACTGAATATGCAGAACATAAAGTAACAGTATACCGGTATGCAAGAATTAATGTAAATAACAGAATAAAAAACATCCACATGAAAAGAACACCATAACACAAGATGTTTAACAAGGAAACCCAGTGTGGGAAAAACCTCAGTGGGATTTGTGACCCACAATATTCACTTACTGGCCAATAAGAGAATATTACTTACAATAGGGGCCTGCACATGCAAGAAGGCCAACTGCCTAGAGCTCACTGCTCAATAAGAAGTCACACTAACTTACAATGAGGATTTCCACAAATCCAATATTCTGTACTGCTTTACAATAGCATCTTCAATGCTAGATTCAGTACCGGTTCTTGCTCTATTCTTTACATATACCCTTGACCTACAATTCGCACATTAGGTCTGCCTTATAATTTATTTATGCTTCCTATCCATATCCTACAAATGCCTACAATGATCTCTTTTATATACAAGAGTCATTTTACAATTTTCCAAGTCTGCTTACAATAATAAACAAAATATTACATATCAAAAATCCTGTCGGCCTCTATGCCGGTATACATATTTCCTTCTGTGCCGGTGTACATCTTGTGTGCCGGTGCCAGTGTAGATTGATCTTGCTGATGCCGGTGCACTTTTTGTTTGAGTAATGCTTTGTTGGTATAATGTCTTGCCGGTGCCATAGGATTGCAAGGTTGCCTGAGTAATGCTTTGCTGGTGCCATAGGATTGCAAGGTTGCCATCAATGACAAAACCTTCAATCACACACAATGTCTCATTGGAGTGTCCATATGCCAACAGAGATCACCCGGTTAAGGGATGGCTATATACCCTGTTAAAGGTTACCTCGCTAGAGGATTTAAAGAGCTCAATGATCTTGATTCACCTGGTTATGGGTTTTATAATAAGCCTGTTAAAGCTACCCGGTAAAGGGATTTTCCATCTGTTGAAATGATTAGAAGACAACAGGAAAAACTATGATCAGATAACAACACTACATGCCAAGGCAGATCCTTTTCATATCCTCTACTCTGCAATCACACTCTGAAGTTTACCTCTTACTGGTCTTGGAAGTATCAAGTATCTCTTCACTGAGATACACACACACAATATTTTCCAACAACTTTTTAATAATAAACATCATCGACCTTATAGACAATAGATAGGTTGGTAACATAAACCCTAAACCCTAAGATGCTTAGGTTTACAACACAGGCGGTCTAATCTTGACCATCCAAACATATTGCATAGAGCATTACAATTTCAAATAGATCACAAGACAATCTGCATCGTTCAGTCATCCCCGCACATGGAAATTGGTAACCCATCACACTCTCTTCTCATACCACTAAGAAGAATGATCATTCCCGAGGTAGACTTTAAATGCGGTCAATCTTCTTATGGCTCAATCCTTCGCGTGCACAAAGATGACATGGCACCTCAATCAAATCTCTTAGCTAACTCATCACACAGTATCATCGGTTCATTGCACAAGCTAGATCACCAAACCGATAACCATAGAGCTGAGACTACCAACTGGTAATCACACTTAGTGAAACCCCGACACTAGTTCACTAAATCTCCTCATGCCTCTTCATTTTGATTCACCAACTTCTTTAATCTGCATATCGGTTCACTTACACTTATTGACATCAATGACAACATACATTATCATCATATCAACATACTATTTCATCATATGCCAATGATATCCAACATAGGCCTGCATGTACTCCACCCATTTCATGTGTTTATGATTGAGTTTGTCTTGTGAGTTTAGAAAATGCAATGCTTGGTTGTCCATATAGACTACAAATTCTTTAAGAAGGAGATAGTGTCTCCATTTCCTCAAAGCCTGCACTAAAGCATATAACTCCAAATCATAAGAGGATTATTTCCTCTTTGCATCACTTAGCTTCTCACTATGGAAAGCTATTGGTCTTTCTTCTTGGCTTAGGATAGCACCTACTGCAACATTGCTTGCATCACATTCCACTATGAAAAGTTTCTCAAAACTAGGCAACACTAGCACCAGTTGAGTAGCTATCTTCTTCTTCAAGGTTTCAAATCCTTTGTTTACTTGTTCACCCCACTGAAACTTTTCCTTCATTCCACCTCTAATGGTGTCTAATATTGGTGCACATATAGCACTGAATTGCCTAATGAACTTCATGTAGTACTGAGCTAGTCCATGGAATCTTCTCACCTCTGTTGCTGACTTAGGAGTGGGCAAATTTGCTATGGCTTCAACCATGCTAGGATCCATCTTGAGGTTTCCTTGAGACAACACAAACCCAAGGTAAACCAACTCCTACTTAACAAATTCACACTTGTCCAAGTTCATGGTTAGCTTTTCATCATACAATCTTTGTAATACATCTTGCAAATGATTAATATGATCTACCCTATCCTTACTAAAAATGAGAATATCATCTAGGTATACCACCACAAATTTACCTATGAAGTCCTTCATCACCTCATTCATGAGTCTCATGAAGGTTCTTGGAGCATTGGATAAGCCAAATGGCATTACAAGCCACTCATAAAAACCCTTAGTAGTCTTAAATGCAGTTTTCCACTCACCACCCTCCTTAATCCTAATTTGGTGATATCCACTTTTAAGGTCAATCTTGGTAAAGTACTTGGCTTCCCCTAAACAATCCATTAGGTCTTCTATTCTAGGAATTGGGAACCTATATCTGATGGTGATCCTATTTATAGCTCTAGAATCAGTACACAATCTCCAAGTACCACCTTTCTTTGGGTCTAACACGGTAGGGACAGCACAAGGGCTAATGATTTTCCTAATTAGGCCTTGGTCTAAGAGTTCTTGGATTTCCTTGGCAATCTCAACATTTTGTTGGGGAGTCATTTTATAAGCTTCCTTGTTAGGCAAGGATTCTCCAGGAATGAAGTCTATTTGATGGCTTATGGTTCTTTTAGGAGGTAAGGGGACTGGATGTCCATCACTCACTATGCCTTTAAACTTCTTCAACAAATCTTGAACCTCTATTGGCAAATTTGGCTGCTCTTTCTTGTCTTCCTCTTTAGGCTTCATTACTAATGCAAACCCTATACCTTCACCTTCCTCAAGTGTCTTCAAGAACTATTTCTCACTCACCAAAAGAGCATTAGGACCTTCTGCCCTCTTTTCACCTTCCTCAAGGATAGACTGAATCTTGAATGTGACTCCATCTTTCTTGAATGAGTATGCATTCTTGTCTTCATCATGAATAGCTTTTCTATCAAATTTCCATGGTCTTCCTAGTAGAAGATGGCATGCATCCATGGGTAGGACATCACATAACACCTTGTCCTTATACCTCCCAATGGTAAAATCCACCCATGCTTGCTCATTGACTAGGACATGTTGGACTTTGTTCAACCAAGTGACTCTATAGGGGTTGTTGTGAGTTATCCTTTGCAATTTGAGCTTACTCACTGCCTCTTTTGACACAATATTGTTTGTTGACCCTTAATCAATGATCACTTTGCAAACTTTGTCCATTATCTTGCATTTGATCCCAAATAAGGACCTTCTTTGGCTTGGCTCTTCTCTGACCGGTTCTTTGATCAAATTTCGCATCATCAAGTTGTCACCTACCTCTGATTCTAAGGCAACCTCGGAGATCTTGCTTCTTGAAGATAGTTCACTCTCCTTTCACCACCTTGTGATGATGGTACCTTCTTTGGACACCTATATGCTAGATGACCAAGTTGGTTGCAATGGTAACACTTCATTGTTGCAAAATATGAGGAACCTCTGTCTTGTCCACTAGATCTTCCTCTAAAACCATTGTTTGATCCCCTTCCTCTATTGAATCCTCCTTTACTAGTGCCACCCTCTTTCTGCTCAGTGAGTTTAGACTCTCCTTGTGTTCTTTGTTCAGAACTTCTTCCTCCAAAGCCTCCCCTATGGCCTCTATTGTATTTTCCTCTACCTCTGCCCCTATTGCTACTTGAGTCATGTCTTCTTTTTAGTTTTTCATCCACTTTAAGGGCAAGTTGATAGGTTTGATAAACTATTTTTGGGCTCATTAAACTGATTTCTTCTTGGACATTCCACCGTAGACCATTTAGGTACCTAGCAACCTTGAGACTCTCTTCTTACACCGCATGAGATCTAAGGCTAAGTTTGTGAAACTCCTCCATATAGCTACTGACATCAAGGTCTTTTTGTCTTAATTTTTGCCTCTTCCTATGAATTTACACTTCATAGTCATTAGGGAGATAGACTTCTTTGATTTGACTAACATCCCTTTCCAAGAAGAGATGGGTGCTTTGTCCATTTTCTTCCTCTCATCTTGCACAAATTTCCACCATGTGAGAGCAGCTCCTCTCATCCTTGACTTGGCTACTTTGACTCCCTGGCCTTCATTTATGCCTTCACATTCAAAATGGTTCTCCATGCCTTCTATCCATTCTAGGACCACTTCTGCCTCCATCTTACCAGTGAACAACGACAATCCTTCTAGTGATTTACCACTCAAGGCCTTTAATGCCTTTAGGAAAGGTTCTTTTTCTAGGATAGGATCAGGGTCAAGTACTTTGTCTATCTTTGACACTTCTTTACCCTTACCTTCTTCTCCTTCAACCTTTACCAACACTTCATCTACCTTGGTTTGAACCTCACCAAGCTTACTTTCCAATTCAAGCAACTTCTCCTTCAGGAGTCTATTCTCTTCCTCCTGATCATCCACTTTCTTTTCCAACTTTGCATTGGTCACCATGTTTTTGTCTCCTACAGATTCCACTAAGGACATCTACTCACCTAGCCCAAATCTTATAGGCTTTGATACCAATTTGATGGGGTTTACCTAGTTTCCTAACACTTCACCTTGTTGGTGTTGCTCAATTTTACCAACTCTCCAGGCCTAGTTGTACTCTAGACCTCCAATTCCTCCTCAATCTCTTCTAGGGCTTGCTTCTTATCCATTTCAAGGTGTTTTCTTCAAAGTGTTTTAGCTAGGAACCCTACCAATTTCACAATACTTCCCATGTGCTCGTTATGGTTGTCTTAGCTTCAACATGTCAAATTGACCTCCTACTATTGTGAGTTGATGCAAAGGTGTGGAGTTTTTTTCTAACATGTTTTGAATAGCTTTTGGGTCCATTTTAGGTTTTCAATCATTTCCCTCCTTACCGATTTCACCATTTTACCTAGAAAAGGGCTACAAGGAATTAGCCCTATTAGGCCTCCAAAATCCGGTTTTCTAGGGCTTGAGGGAAAATGGTCCAAAAGACCCCATAGAAAGTCTAGATTTTATTCAAAGATACACCTAAAATCAAGTGATTTTTGTGGTTTTGGTTCCTTACTCCACCGTACAATGCCCTAACCCAAAAATTAGGGTTTTAAAGGGTTTCTAGGCCTTCTAACCAATAGTAACTGGTCAAGTTGGTGTTTGGGAAACAAATGACTTTGTCAAGGCTTCCCCTTGCATTGGAAACTCTATACTAACTTCATGGACCCCTCCAAAAGGTTATATGGTGGTTTGGCTTTCACCCCTGCACCTTGCACTTTAATTTCACCCTGTCTCCTCTAGTCGAGTTGCTCCTGGACTCGCCTAGAACAAGCTGACAGTCATATTAAATGTCATCTCCAAGACTTGTCCCTACATATGTACACTATAAAAGTGGTTGCCTTCCATGTCCCAATAGGCCATGATAGCAGCGCAAATAGAATTCATGGGGCAACCATTTTACTCAAAACTACTATATACAAGCCAAAACTGGTTGTTTGCAAACCAAAGCAAGGAAATACTAATACAAACTAATTACAAGTCCTGAAATGAAACCAAACACTCTGAAACACACTAAAGAAACTCAATCCATTTGCATTTACAAAATGAGCAAATAAAGCCAAAATGTTGTCAAACAGTCTGAAAATGGGTAGTTTCAGATTGTTGAACTTACAAAACAAAGACTCCAACCTTGGTAACCATGCAAGAGAGTGTTTTTACAGTATTCCCCATGTGTGGAGTCATTCTAGGGCATTGGACAATCCCTAACTCCATTGGTAATCAAATTAGGACAAAAGTTGTCATGACAACATTTTGCAACTTTGCACTTTTTGCATATTTGGCCTTCTAAACCTATGAGACCTATTCTAAGTCATCACTCATGAATTTTAAAGCATTTCTAAGACTAATCTAACCCTCCCTAATTCCTATACCAAGTTTTGACACTTTTGACCATCAAGAAGGTCAACTACCTACTCAAACCACTATTTATGCACAAAATGCAAACCTAAGAAGAACTAACTCAAAATAGGCTTAAATTTCACTCATCAAACTCACTCTTGGACCCTCCTAGAATCCTTATTCACTACCTAACTTGGCTAGGGTCAGTACAAGCCAAAATTGAGAAAAGACTACTAGCCTAAGTCTTAGGTGCTCCTGCAGCATTTGAGTATAATATAATGATTGTTGAATTATTGTTAGAAGTTCTATGGATTTATTATGATCTGTTTATGACAATTTGTTATGTTTTGTTTCTTCTTTCATTGTGTCTCCCTCGCTGCATAAGTTAGTTGACTCTTTTGATGGTTTTTACCAGTTATGGTTGCATCAACAGCTCAGCAGATATGCCATCCAATACAGCGGCTAAGGATTGATATGGGGGAGAGGAGGAGAGATGATAGAGGGGAGGAGGGTGGAAGAGGAGATGAGGGCAGAAGAGGAGATGAGGGGGGAGAGGAGGAGGTAGACATTAGTGGAGACACTGAGTCTATGAGAAGTGGAGATGACGATGATTCCTCAAAGTCATCAAGCAGCGAGGATGGGGATGATGATAATATTGTTGGCATTATGGATGAATTGATTATGTCTTGCATTGATGTTTTCTCATTGATGTCAACACTAGCTATTATGGTTTTGGTTACCGGTATGAGATCTAGTGTTACCAGAAGATGAGACTATCTATTGGACACTTCTAGCATGTTTGGATCTATGGGATATGTTTGATTTCATGTGGTACATGCTCCTGGAGCATGTCTTGGTCAGTTGGTATGGACTTGGTAATCGAATGCTATCATAGACTCTAGTAAACCCTTACTAGATTTGGTTCAAGGCTTTACCCGCAGAGCTTTCACTGAGGAATCTTGACAATATGCATAAGTGGTGTTGGTGTGGCTTCTATATGGATTTTAGGATGCCGAAAATGTTCTTTGATCATGCTTCAACTGCTTGAAGACATTTCTTTGGCATGGTGGACTCAAAATAGGTCGGATACCTATCTAGGTTATGGACCGGTATCATGCTAACGTGTTCTCTACATGTTACCACGATGTTTTGGGATGTTCTATGGATTTGTTATTATTGTTTTGGTCTTAAGCCGACATGGCATATCATTGTAATATGGATTTATGTAATGATCTTATTGTAATATCTTTTAGGTGGCCGACCTTATTGGTTTAGGTCTTAGGGTTTGTATAAATAAAAGGTAGAAACTCTTTGTAGAGTATCATGGTTGTGGAAAAGGTCATGGTCAAGGATTGTAATGTGTGAATATTGTAATATCATTCAGGCAGAGGAGTTGGTCGATCATTGGTGATCAAATTGGATTCAGAAGAGCATTTAGTCCTCTGGCATTGAGCTTAACCGAGACTGTAATCAGGCACGGTAGATGCTATCTCTTGCAGTTCACTTTACTGGATTGTTGTCCATTCTTATTGAGGCAATTTTAACCTCTATAGTGAATGAGACTCTTTTGTAATGAGAAGTATGGTCTAGGCAGTGTGCCTTCCTGCAAGTGCAGGCCCCTCATTGTAACACATACTTTCTGCAGAAGTATCATCTGACTATGGGTAGGCTTCCCATCGTGGTTTTTCCCTTTTTGGGTTTTCCACATACAAATCATGGTGTTATGTGGTATGGTTTATTTGCATTGATTATTTGTTTATTTGTTAAGTTGTAGTGTTTATCGGTATCTATTTCTTCTTTACCAGTACTTAGTTTGGTTAAAGGTGATTGAATGGATTAAAATGTTATAATCTGTTAACAACAGATTCACCCCCCTCTCAGTTGTTCACTGGTTATCCTAACAATTAGTATCAGAGCTTTGGTCCTCTTTTGAAGAAGCTTAACTGATTGAGTTAGATCATATGGTTGCTAACACTTCTAATCCACAGGCAACTGCAACTAATGAGTTGAGAACAATGGCAAACTCTTCAATTAACAGAGACATTATAATTGGGAAATTATCTGCTTTTGAACTTGAAGAATTTGGATCTTCTGGAGTTGTAAAGTCTGAACCTTGTTTTCATTCATCATCATCATCATCTACCAGCAAAAGTGATTGGAAAGTCTTATATGCAAAAGAACTAGAAGACACAAGGAAAGAAGATGAAGAATTTGACCAACTTGAAGCCTTATTTGCTAGAAGACTAGCTAAAGGTCTGACAGAAAGTAAGTATGAAGGCAAAGCACCTTTTAAATGTTTTTCATGTAATAAGATTGGTCATTTTTCTTCTAGATGTCCTCAAAGGAATGCAAGATTTGAGGAAAGAGTTAAAAAATCATTTAAGCCTAACCAGAATAGATATAGATTCAAGAAATATAAACAATGCTATATATCAAATGAGGAAGGAGTAAGTGATGACTTTGGAGATGAACCGATAGAAGACTCTGCTAGTGGATCCGACAATGGAAAGAAATGGGTGTTTTATGCTTTAAAGGAAGATAAACCAGTACCAGCTATCAAAAATGAAGAAAAGGCCCTGGCAGCAAAAGTTGAAGATAAGGATGAATGGGTAATTGATAGTGGATGCTCACACCATATGATTGGAGATAAAAGAAAAAATTTGTCACTACAAGAATACAATGGCGGTCAAGTCAGATTTGGTGATGGCAGAGCATATAGATGTTATAACAAAAGATTGCAGAAAATTGTGGAGAGTGATAATGTGAAAGTGGATGAACGGTATAGAAATCAATCAATATCATACGATAGGGAACCGGTAGTAGAAATGATCATAACCAAACCGGCAATGCCTCAACCGGTACAGGAATCTGAGACAGTTACACCAACACTATCAGCAAATTCAACTATGACTGATGATCAGAGCAGTGACCCTGAAATTCAGAAGACACCAAGGTATGTAAGATTAAATCATTCTAAAGATCAAATTATTGGAGATAGGAATAGGGGAGTTATGACAAGAAGAAGACTGGCAAATGATGAGGTATGTCTTATTTCTCAAGTTGAACCAACAACTGTTATTGAAGCTTGTAAGGATAAACATTGGTTAAAGGCTATGGAAGATGACTTAGATCAGATAGAGAAGAATGAAACTTGGACTTTAGTTCCCCGACCTAAAAATAAAAATATTATTGGAACTAAATGGGTTTTTAGGAATAAACTGAATGAGGATGGTAAAGTTGTAAGAAATAAGGCTAGATTGGTTTGTAAAGGATACTCTCAAATGGAAGGAATTGATTATGGTGAAAATTTTGCACCTGTAGCTAGAATTGAAGCTATTAGACTATTTCTTGCCTATGTAGCATATAAGAACTATAAGGTTTATCAAATGGATGTTAAATGTGCATTTTTGAATGGTGAACTTGAAGAATAAGTATACATTGACAAACCTGATGGATTTTCACTAATAGATGATAAATATATGGTTTGCAGATTGAAGAAAGCTTTATATGGATTGAAACAAGCTCTTAGAGCTTGGTATACAAGGTTGGATAAATATCTTTTGAAGCTTGGTTTTACTAAAGGCAATGCTAATAGTAATTTATATTATAATATCACTGATAATGATATTCTAATTATTGAAGTATTTGTTGATGATATCATTTTTGGAGGAGAAGATAAATTGTTCATGGAATTTTCTAACAATATGAAGAATGAATTTGAAATGTCCATGATTGGTGAGATGAGATTTTTCTTAGGTTTGTAGATTACTCAAACTAATAAAGGCATTTTTATTTGTCAAACTAAGTATCTGAGGGAATTGTTGAAGAAGTTTGGTATGGATAATTCTAAACCGGTAAGTACTCCTATGGTGACCAGTGAGAAATTATTTATCAAGGACACTTCTACACTGGCAAATCTGACAAGGTATAAATCTATGATTGGTGGTCTATTATATTTGACTCAAACTAGACCGGATATTATGAATGTAGTAAGTATTGTTTCAAGATATCAATGTAATCCTAAATAAAATCATGAATGTGAAATAAAGAGGATATTTCAGTGTTTGCAAGGAACACTAGAATATGGTTTATGGTATTCTAGGAATGATGACTTCGCTTTATGTGCATATACTGACTCCGATTGGGCAGGAGATATTGATGATAGGAAGAGAACTTTTGGTGGATCTTTCTTTCTTGGAAAGAAATTGGTTTCATGGATAATAAAAAACCAGTCATGCATTTCTTTATCTACTATAGAAGCTAAGTATGTTGCAGCAGCAACTAATTGCACTCAAGTTTTGTGGATGAAGCAAATGTTGAAGGTTATCAGAGTAAATTGTAGTGAACCAGTAGTTATCTACTATGATAACTCTGTAGCTATTGACATGTCTAAGAATCCAGTATTTCACTCTAAGACTAAGCATATATCAATAAAGTATAACTTTTTTAAGGACAAGTTAGAAGAAAAGGAAGTCAAAAAGGTTTATGTGAACACTAAAGAATAGATTGTAGACATATTCACTAAACCACTGTCTAAAGAAACATTTGAATACTTGAGAGACAGGTTAGGGGTTTCTGCCCCTCCGATAAAGACTTGATTGATGTAGTTTTTCATCAGTCTGACATGCATTATCAGAGACATTATTCATTCTAGTACTGATGAGTGGTGCTACTACTCAGGGGCACTAGTCAGCTTTGAGTTTCAGAGGTTTTCACTCTTGCTTTGATATTTGTGTCAGATTTCTGGCATTGATGTCAAAGGTGGAGAGATAGTGATGTGAAAAATATAAATATTAGGGAGAGATAATGATTGGGAGAGATGTATTTAGAACCTTATAGAGATATCATTCACTAGGGGAGAGTTATTCAGGAGATTGATGGTTGTCTTCCACAAGAGGAGACTTGTTTGGCATTTCTTGGTACTTAGATGTTTTTTTTACATCTAGTGTTTCCATAAATGCAAAAGGGGGAGATTGTTGGCATTATGGATGAATTGATTATGTGTTACATTGATGTTTTGTCATTGATGTCAACACTAGCTGTTATGGTTTTGGTTACCGGTAGGAGATCTAGTGTTACTGGCAGATGAGACTATCTGTTGAACACTTCTGGCATGTTTGGATCTATGGGATATGTTTGATTTCACATGGTATGTTCTCTTGGAGCATGTCTTGGTCAGTTGGTATGGACTTGGTAATCAGATGCTATCATACACTTTGGTAAACCCTTACCAGCATTGGTTCAAGGCTTTACCGACAGAGCTTTCACTGAGGAATCTTGACAATATGCATAAGTGGTGTTGGTGCATCTTCTAGATGGATTTCAGGATGCTAAAGACATTCTTTGATCATGCTTCAACTGCTTGAAGACATTTCTTTGCGTGGTGGACTCGGAATAGGTCTGGTACCTATATAGGTTATGGACCGGTATCATGCTAACATGTTCTCTACATGTTACCATGATGTTTTGGGATGTTCTATGGATTTGTTATTATTGTTTCGGTCTTAAGCTGACATGGCATATCATTGTAATATGGATTTATGTAATGATCTTATTGTAATATCTTTTAGGTGGCCAACCTAATTGGTTTAGGCCTTAGGGTTTGTATAAATAAAAGGTAGAAACTCTTTGTAGAGTATCATTATTGTGGAAAAGGTCATGGTCAATGATTGTAATGTGCAAATATTGTAGTATCATTCAGGTAGAGGAGTTGGTCGATCATTGGTGATCAAATTGGATTTAGAAGAGGATTTAGTCCTCTGGCATTGAGCTTAATCAGGACTGTAATCAGGCATGGTAGATGCTATCTCTTGCAGTTCACTTTATTGGATTATTGTCCATTCTTCTTGAGGTGGTTTTATCCTCTGTAGTCAGTGAGACTCTTTTGTAATGAGCAGTATTCTCTAAGCAGTGTGCCTTCTTACAAGTGCAGGCCCCTCATTGTAACACATACTTTCTATAGAAGTGTCATCTAACTGTGGGTAGGCTTCCCACCGTGATTTTTCCCTTTTCGGGTTTTCCAATTACAAATCATGGTGTTATGTGGTATGGTTGCTTTGCATTGATTATTTGTGTATTTGTTAATTTGTATTGTTTACCGATATTTTTTTTAGCTTTACCGGTACTTAATTTCGTTAAATATTATTGAGTGGATTAAATGTTATAATCTGTTAACAACTGATTCACCCCCCCTCTGAGTTGTTCACTGGTTATCCTAATAGATATGTCAGAGTTGGAGGATGCACCTATAGTGGAGGGGGGTCAAGATGGAAATGATGATGATCCATAGATTCTCAGAGTGTAGAGGATGAGGTTGCCAAACTAAGGTAGCAACAGGATACAAAGAGGGATTTATTCCACTGAGACTATGTTGTGCTAGAGGGAGAGAGGGATCGTCTCCAGAGGGAGACAGATGATGCAGTGAGATGGATGCAGATGGTACAGGTTGTTTATGACCAGCAGTTTGCTCCAGGTACTGGTGCACACAAACATTCAGACAAACTATATTGTGGTATACAGGAGGCCTTCTATTATCGACTGCTCTACCATGAGGTTGTACTTGAGGGATAGAGAGATTTGAGCTTGCTGTTCTTAAAAATGAGAAACCCAAGTTCACCTGCAATCTATCTATGAAATAGCCAATCTCAATCAATGAAAAGGTTTAGGGCTTGGACAACATAACACAGGATCCTAATGATCCTCCTACACTTCTCGTTCTACTAGACCTAGGGGGGATACCCTTTGATGCATAAAATAAAACTAGTTATAGACATATGGAATCAACAAAAGAAGATGAATCTCAAAAGGCTCAACAACAAGTAGGTTACTGCAGATAGGCTAGATCTACATTGAAATCTCACCTAGATTGGAGCATGAGATAGGTGGAAAATTACCACATAACAGAAAGCAAAAATATTTTGATTTGATTTTAAAAAAGAAGCAAGTAACTTCTAGCTATAACTGATCAGTGCCTTAACCCAGGCATAGAGTCAATACAAAAAACCACAAATGGAATCCAAGCTGCACATCAGATCCATTAAAAAAGATATCCCTACATTAATGCCTGACATTAATACATTCTAAACTATATCAAAGGATTATACACATCCAAAAATAAACCCAAATCCAAAATGATTGTTCACAGAATTTAAACTCTTCCTTGAAGAGTACCTAAGAACACCCATTACACTCCCACTTTGAGAGGACAAACCCAAACTCCCTTGAAGATTGGATTTATTGAAAACAAATACAGCCTGAAGATAATCCTATGCAACTGTATATATGCCTTACATATATGTGACCTGCAACTAAGAAACAATCTGCAAAATGTATCTATTCAAAGATAGAAGAATAGGAACATCAACCATTACAACTAAGAAAATTACATGCAAAAGTGGAACCCCTCTTGGAAATCTCCTTCTAGAGAAATTCTCCAAAAAAATGGAAACCTTGCAATGAGGAAAAATTCAGAATAAGAAGGAAGAGAGAAGAAAATTGGATCTCATTGATGACCCTGGCAACTGCCAAATCTTATCAGCATTAACCGCCCACACACTTGGCCTGCTAAAAATCATCACCTTCTAACTGAGAAATAAATTATGATATCCCAAGGTAACTGCCCCAAAAATATTTATCATGGGTTACACTTGACTATAGAAATGGATTCCTTGGATTGAGAGCTTTCCAACGATATATAACACTTCTATATTCGGGCAAAAATTAACCCTCAGGCGAATTAATCTTTCAGGCCCTTCCACACAACCAGTCATTAATTTCTCTTTTCACTATAGTCTGAGACTATATTTTAAACTTTGAATTTCCCACGTAGATCTCTGCCATATGTCACCTTCTAGTTTTCTCATGAGTCCCTTTGTGCACCACTTGTCCTGCCACTTGAGGAAGCCCAAACCTACCCTCTGACGTGGGCCCGCCTTGTCGCCATGTCGTGGTGGTTAACCGACGAGCAGTTTCCCATCGTGGTATAGCAACCACCATTTGATCCTTTCTAACCTACACGTTCTTTATTTCTCCTCTGAATTTCTCTCCTACCGGGTCCCACCACTTGGTCACCAAGTCGCGCCGATAGCCATCAAGCTACTTTCCATTGCGACATAGCGACCACCGTCAGATCATCTACGATCACTGTTGATCTGCCCTAACTTGCCCACCTGTTACCTTGGCTTAGGCTACTTTCTCTACTAGCAGGCCCACCATGTGTCACATCCTGATTTTCTTTTGGATCCATCTAGATGCCACCTCAACTACCACCTCGCCAGTCGCTATGTCACAGGGGATAACTATGGGGCATCTTCATCTTGTGGTATAGTGATGGTTGTTGATCTACGTTCAACCTACTCGATCCTTAACACCTGAACTACCCACCTATTTTTGCACATGCTTTGTCGCCAAGTCGCGAGGATAACTAGCGAGCTTCTTTATGTTGCATTATAGTGACGACCATTAGATCTCTCGCATCACCGTCTGATCTTCCTTGATCTGCTTGACCATTAACCTTGGCTGATCTTCTCCCTTCTATCGCGTGTCACCACATGTCAGCCACTGATTCATTCTAAGATCTACCTGGGCACCACCTGTCTATTGGGTCTGCCACGCATCAACCTTTGGTTTGCCACCTGGTCCACCTGAGCATGACCTCATCTACCACCTCAGCGCCACCAGACCCACCGCTTCACTTTGGTTTGTTCGATGTCAGTCTTTTGGCGAAACTCCTCCCTTGGTGAGCCATTCACATGTCTCATCGACACTACAGTTTCATCGATGCCTTTATTTTATCTGTGGGACCGGTTTGGATTTCTTTGATGCACCCTATGTCGATGGAACCAAGCTTTCGGCGAAACCTTTTTGTGATCCATCGCGGACAAGGTTTGCTCAATAAGTCACCTGCCATCTATTCTGCTGCGTGACTGCCACTTCACCATCTCTAGGCCCACCACTTGGACCTGGACCCACCACCTCACTAGTCGCCAAGTCATGATGATATATGACGAGCAACTTTCTGCTACGACTTGGCGACAGTCATTGCATCACTGTGATTTGCGTCTAATCTACTCAGCTTGCTCGACCATTAACTTCTTCCTACTAGCTGACCACAAAATTTGGATGCCTTGAGATGCGTGCACATGGGGGGCCACCACCTCCTTAATCGTAAACTTTCCAAAATCTCATAAGATTTGACACTAAGGATATATGCGGCCTTTCTTTTAAATATTAAAACTCTCTCTGCACTGCCAATGTGGGATAAATGCTTCTTCATGCTTGGCAACTGAAACTGCCTAGAAGTTTCAAAAACCCTTACTTTGTCTGCAACCATGTGACCCCATCTAGCTCATGGCAAGGAAGATTTTGGTTCTACACTTTCCAATTTCCTTTTCTTGGATTTTCTTCCTTTGATCGGGTTTGCTGAGAATTTCATGGCCCACATGACAGGCATGCGAGGGAAAGGTGCCGACTTCATTTTACCCCTTTTTTTTTGAAATGGAGCTCAAGAATTGACTCAAATTTTTATGAGTTCCAATGGAGCTTTAGTGAGGTTAGAGGTCATTTTGGTTCTAGTAGGACGTTGATGTGGAGGATCAGCAATGGTGGTGTTATGGGTCCACCTCGACATCCTAAGACAGGACCTAGCAGGCACGATCCACATAGAGATAGGGGCAATTTGGGTTGATATCCCAAGATCATGTTATCTAAGCCTTTGGGCTTGTTTTGTGATTATTGTATTCTAACAAATTACCATTTTTTAGTTATATATATAATATACAGTTTTTTGGTGGTGATCTATTACGCTTTATGTTTCATGTATGTTGTATGATTCTATGTTTTATGTGATGCATGTCTATATGATTTATGAATGATTTATATGAAGGCAATGATTTCTATATGGTTCGTAATATAATGATTAATGAAATCTTATATGATACTCATGCAACTATACTATATGAATGCAAGTTAAAATATGAGTGAAATTTTAAAATGAATGCAAATTAAACTATATGGATGCAATTCTATTTTTGTATAATGATGTCAAAATTTTGTTTTATCCCTCGTAACTCAGATGTACCTTGAATAAATGTTAGTAAGAATTAAGAAAGAAGAGTTTGATGAAAGAATAATGTTAGATGATAGAAAATTATTTAGAAAGAGATGATGAGAAAAGAATCAACAAACTAGCAATAAGCAAATGGGATGAAAGGAGAATGATTGATTCATGAACCTGTGTCATTATTTATTGTGCAATACATATTCATCACTGAGCCTTATTATGGAACAATGGAGCTTAGAACATTAGGGTATAAGGAACCAAGATGTAAAGATATCTCATTGAAGAAACAAACACATAGCAGACAAGGAGTGAAACCCTCCATTCTGAGAAATACACTAGGGGTCGAGGTATGTGTGGCATTCACAAGCTAAATGCTCCTATCACAGACACCCACTAGAGAAATTTCCCTAGAACTTCATTGATTCACACCACAAATAGCAAACAAAGAAAAAGATAATGCCCATCATGGCTCCTCTAGTCACTTGTGGACATCCTTGAGTAGCATAGGAACACAATTTGTCGCCAAATGATAAAAGATAAAGACTGACCTGGACAAAATTAAGCAGCTATACTGACCTTGTGCCTTCGTTCTCAGTTGCTTGATGTGATATTTGATAATGTATGATCTCATAAAGTTGTAGACCCCGTTTAAGGCTAATCTATCTGATTTCGAGTGTATCCATCTTTGTTTAAGACAAGATAATGATCACTTGATATGAATATGATATGATTGATAAGACAGTTTGATCAGTTGATTGTAGATGTTTGACTGGATAGTCATATCCTTTGTTAACTTCGTGTGAAGCGTTTGTTGGATATCTTGTAGGTTGTTTGATTCTTGTGAGACATTTTATTACAAGTTGTTTGATTGATTTTGATTTTTGATTGTTTTCGATTTTGTGGATCGATATTTGGATGTTTTTGGATTTTATGGATTGATATTTCAATGTTACTGGATTTTGTGAATAGATATTTGAATGTTTTTAGTTGATTTTTTCAGGACTTTATCTGAATGTTTTTGGTTGATTTTTGTGTTTTCTCAATGTTTTTGGATTGAGTTTTTCAAGACTTTATCTGAATGTTTTTGGTTGATTTTGTGTTTTCTCAATGTTTTGGGATTGATTTTTTCAGGACTTTTTTATGATTTTTATGATTTTTTTAGGACTTTTTATGATTTTTAGGATTTTTTAAGGACTTTTTATGATTTTTGTTTTCTATGATTTTTTTAGTTATGCCCCCATTGTGCTGACCTGTATAACATGATGATCTGCAAAATGCATGTGGAGACAATGAATTTTTGACATGACCTATGTTAATGCAATATGCATGATGAAGATGCATTTCCTATTCGAACAAGGATGACTGTGTTTGTTTAGCATTTTGTAATACACCAATTGAATTGGAGGTACAAAACATTTAATAGATAAGCAGTCAATCAATCCTTAAGGTCCCTTAGAACATACAAATTAACACACTTAGTGACTAGGATTTACAAATGGAGACGCGAAAAAATTCCCCATTGGTTCTTGAAACTTTGATCTTCTTTTGCCCATGTATATGCAAATGAGTTAATTCCTACTCTTGTGTTCACTAAAGATCCTTAGCATCCGATATGACTAACTACGTGGATTATTCTAACTTCAAAAGCATCCTGAATAGCGCCTCATTGCCAGCAAGCTTTTAGACCTCCAACGAGGTTATAGACTATAATTTCTCAAATATTGCTCCATTTCCATTAGGCATCCATAGCCTTGATGGAGTTACTTGCATGTTCTCATAGTCAAGCTTTTGGTTGCATGTGTATACATGATATTTCATTTATATGTAATTGCTTTGTTTCCTTGAGATGAATATTTGGCATAGCACATTTTATTTTTTATTTTCTTGCCTTGACTTGTAAGTAATAAAACCTACTTGGGTGTGACAATTACAGCGGTGCTGAAGTAGAATTTTAGATTTTTCACTAGTCATATGATCAACTAGGTGTCTTGAATGAATTAGAGATTTTGTTAATGTGTTTGAGATATAGCAATTGATATATTTTGGGTTAACAAGTCTCAAATAGTCAAATCACTACCCAACCATAAGTAAAACATCGTCATAGGGTAATGTTGAAAATGAATGACCTTACGACCTCAAAGACTTCATGTCTGAATATACAAGAAAGGAGATGACCCTTGTTTCTCTTGAATGAAAATGGATGGTAAACTTGGTGATGCAGGAGCATCCCCGGTCGATGAGCAATCTTGCATCAACCAAAAATATTTCCTTTCAGTTTTATTCTTGTTTAGTTCTTTGTGCATTTTTTTGTATTCTCACTAGTATGTACTGGTAGTTGCTCATTCCTCATGGAAGAACTTATTTTTGGTTTCCAGATGGTTTTAAGTGCTTGATTCTAGATTTCCAGTTCATTTGGGTCCTTTACCAGTCAATTATCACTTCTAGTTGATTGTTTCTGGGTTTTGGGACAATTCCTATGCTTAGCGGTTGGTTTTCCTTCATCATCGGCGTGATTCTTGGTGTGTGGATCCATCTTGGGTCTTGTCTAATTTTCTTTGGTGTGTGGCCGACCTTCCCCCTGAACTGCATCACTTGGTTGTTATTTTCTGGAAAGATTTCTTAATTCTTAGGGCTGACCTAATTAAACGTTTCATTTTCCTACATTGGTGGATGTAATCTTATGAGGCCGACTCGAAAGTGTTCTAGTGGGTATAAATATGTTATCATATATTAATTTGTAGGGGGTAGAGGAAGTAGAACTGAGAATAAGGATTGAGATTCGCATGTTGTGATCTGGTTGGTTCTTAGAGTCCTGGTTGGATTGTATTTGGTTTGAAGCCTGCATGTAACCCAGATGATCTGATCGATTAGATCAGAGAGTTAGAGGACCACTTTGAGTTTGAGGATGTCAAGGACCCACAAAGAGTTTGGTTGGCATAGACCAAGTTGAAAGGGCATGTTGCCTTATGGTGGAAATAATTGCAAAAAGATAGAGTAGAGAATGGTGAATTGAAGATCACCTGGGTGAGATAGATGGTTTCAAGATTGAAGGCCAAGTTCATATCGGGAGACTATGAATTGGAGTTGTTCAAGAAGTTGCAAAACCTGAAACAATGAAACATGACTGTGAAGGAATATACTGAGGAATTCTACAAGGTGGTGATTAGATCTGGACATAAAGAGATGGACAAAGAAAAGGTGGAAATCTACATCAATGGACTTGCTTTTAAAATTCAAGATAAGATGAGTATGTTGAAGGTTTTCATAGTTGGCGAAGCTGACCAGTATGCTTTAAAGCTTGAGGTCAAGGTGAGGGGAAGACAACCAAATAAGGGAAAGGAGAAATTCAAGATGAGTGATAGTATGAAGAAACTGGTTGATGAAGAGGAGTAAAAACCTAAGTGGAGTAAAGAATCAGAACATAAGACACCGAGGAAAGGTAGCAGCAGTATCGGTAGAGAATTTCCTGGAAAAGATTTCAAGTGTGGAGACACCAAACATAGATCCTATGAATGTAGGAAAGGAAGGGCAAGAAGTTGTGTGGCAAGTGAGGAACTGAAAGGTGATGGTACCAGATATAACTGTGCACTAGAGAAAAGAGAACCCCTTATGTCTAGAAGAAAGGATATCGGATCTACTCAGAGGAAGAGTCTTTTCCAAAATGTGTGTAAATCAAGTGGTAAGTGTTGCAAGGTCATTGTAGATAGTGGAAGTACTGATAATTTAGTATCTAAGGAGATGGTTCTAAAGCTTGGGTTGAAGAGGCTTAAGCATCCTTATCCTTATGAGGTAAGTTGGTTACAAGATGATCAGAAGATAGAGATAAAGGAATAGTGTTTGGTGAGTTTCAATATTAGGCCTTTCAGATATGAAGTTGTATGTGATGTTTGTTTCTATGGGTGTTTGTCATGTCTTGTTGGGAAAACCTTGGCAGTATGATAGAGGAGCTATTTATGACTATGGAAGAAACCTAGTTACTATTGAAAAGGATGGACAGAAGTTCACATTGATTTCTTTGAAGGAGAAAGAGGAGGTGAAGAATCTGAGTTCTGAGAGAAGTTTCAATACTGAGAAACCACTGGCAGAGGTTATACCAAGGGTTTGAAGAAACATTTGATAGAATGAGTTATAGAGGTTATCCCAGAGGGTGAGCGGAGCTTGAAGAAGGATCTGATAGTTGAGCCTGATGGACAGATAGAACTAGTTGACAGAGAGCTGATGGTGACAAATCAGATGAAGTCTTGTGGCATAACCAAATTAGAGTTGAAAAAATAGAGACAATGTGCAGATTTGAAGCAAAGAAAGGGAAACAAAGAGGGTCAGAGGTTAGAGAAACCGGTTGAGGCACCAAAAGATTTAAAACAGAGGTTGGCAGATAAAGAAGATGTTTCGATCATAAATGAGCATGGGATATTCATTCTAAATCCTTTTAGATGTTCATGAGTTGTCTCTCATGGAACATATTTTCCTACCTGGGCTGTCTGATGTAGGAGCATCCCTGGTCGATGAGCAATCTTGCAACAACCAAAAATATTTCCTTTCAGTTTTGTTCTTGTTTAGTTCTTTGTGTAGTTTTATGTATTCTTACCGGTATGTACTGGTAGTTTCTTGTTCCTCATGGAAGAACTTATTTTCTATTTCCAAATAGTTTTATGTGCTTAATTCCATATTTCTAGTTCATTTGGGTCCTTTTCTAGTCATTTATCGCTTTCAATTGACTGTTTCTGGGTTTCAGGATAGTTCTTTTTCTTACCGGTCGGTTTTCCTTCATTACTGATGCGATTCTTGGCATGTGGGTCTATCTTGGGTCTTGTCTGATGTTATTTGGTGTGTGCCCAAACTTCCCCCTAAACCACATCACTTGGTTGTTATTTTCTAAAAATATTTTTTAATTCTTAGGGTCAACCTAATTACACGTTTCATTATCCTACATTGGTGGATGTAATCTTATGAGGCCGAACCGAAAGTTTTTCAGTGGGTATAAATATGCTATCATGTATTCATTTATAGGGGGTAGAGGAAGTAGAACTGGGAATAAGGATTGAGATTCACATCTTGTGATCTGGTTGGTTCTTAGAGTCTTGGTTGGATTGTATCTAGCTTGAAGCCTGCATGTAACCAGTTAATTACAGGATATTCTTTGATGATAATCCAATGATTGTCAGATGATTGCTAAAAGTTCTAAGGTTTTAATATGATCTGTTTATGTGATTTTGTTACGTTTTCTTACTTCTTTCATTGTGTCTCTCTTGCTGCATAAACCGGTTGAGTCTTTTGAGGGTTTCTATCGGTTATGGCTGCATCACTTGGACAATTGCCTTGTTTTATTGATGTTGATATATGCAAATGCAAAAATTTTATGAATGTGATGCATTTGAAAAAGAAACTATACGTGATGTAGTGCTTTGAATAAAATGAGATGCAATGCAGACAGTTAAACCTAAACTAACCCATCCCTTAGATATAATTGTAGCGTAGAAGATTAGGAATCATCACAAGATAGGTAAATCAAATCAAAACATTAAACATGATAGCTCAATCAAAGAAATACTCATTGCAATGAACCTAATTCTAAAGCACATTCAATAGAGGTATGAAAATGAAGCATTCAAAAGAAAACATTATGCAAACCAGATTCAAGATTGAATACTCCTTCCATGCGGCTCCATTGTTGTTCTTTCCTCTTCAATAGTTTTGTGGATCTCACCTACAAGTGCTCACGCAATTGAAAGCAAAAAGGCTCAAGAGTACTAGAAACGAAAGTTCGGTAAATTGATAAAAAATTCAGACCATGAAGGGTTCAAGGGATTTGATTGAAGAAAATTCATCCAATTTATAGAGAAATTGGAGAGATGGACAAATTAGCATGAAATAGATTCGAATAGAAATTCAAATCAAGAATAGCAAAGTTATGACATGTTGCTATGCAAAGAGGCTTATGACAATTTTATGACAGATTTTATGACAAATTTCCATGTCAAGACAAGTTCTATGACAAATTGCTATGTCAAGACAAGACTCTATGACAAATTGCTATGTCAAGACAAGACTCTATGACAAATTTCTATGTCAAGAGTATGACACATGAAGCACAAAAATAGGGAGAACTAGAGACAAGTTAATTAGGTGGAATTTGAATTAGAAAATTAGAAAATAGGTGGCAATTAGGAATTAGAAATGATGAAAAATAGGAAATTAGAAATTAGATGAAGAAAATAGGAAATTAGGTAAATTAATTAATAATTTGTCATTTATTAATTAATTCACAAAAAGAGGAATAATTAGTTAGCCAATTAAATGAAACATTTAATTGCAACACGAAGACTTAGGATAAATAAATAATTTATCAATCCTAAAGGAAGAAATGACAAATTAGGTTAAATGAATAAATCATAAAACCTTGGAAGATGAATTAGAAATGCAAGGATGACAATTAGGTCTTGACAAAGGATAATTGACTCAATTTGGTTTGATTTTGGATTGATAAATGACCAATGTGATAAATTATTTGATTAAATGCGCCAATTGACGAGGAACAATGACAAATTGATCCAAATTGACATGATTGAAAAGGACAAGGATCGATGACGAATCGATCACAATATGACAAGATTGACAAGGACAAAGATCGACCAAAATCATGACTAAATGCTTGTTGTTGACAAGACCAAATTCGAAGGCGAGATAGATGAAGAATGTAGAAGAATGACTCGATGCTCACAAATGATAAAAACCAAGTACGAATAATAGGAGAAATGTTAATGCGACGCAAAAACCTAAAATGAGGCAATGCGCAAATGTTAAAATATGATCCCGCAAGCGTTGACCATTTTTAGGTGTCTACAATAATATCATTTAAGGTGCATGTTGTTTATAGGTTCAAGGAGTGGATCTCCCTTCCTAGTAGCCAAATTGAATGCTCCATTTTCTATAACCCTTGTTATGATAAAAGGACATAGCTAGTTAGGTTCAAACTTCCCTAGCTTTTCACATTCTGCTAGGTTCCTTTGGTTTTACTTGAGAACTAGATCTCCCACTTCCAAACTCCTCGGGCGTACTTATTTATTGTAACTCCTTCTCAGTCTACTCTAGTAACCTTGCAAATGATTTAAAGCAGTTTGTCTCTTTTCATCAAGCATTTCAAGCTCTTGTAATCTTGCAATCCGATAGTCTTCCTTGTTAGGTCCCAGAGACAACTGAGAGGGGGGGGGTGAATCAGTTGTCTAATAAATTCAAACCAAAAACCATTTAACCAACTTAATGCTTAATACTGGTAAACCAGTTAAGTATGCCGGTAGACAGTGTTAATAGTAAATTGCTATACTGGTAAAGTTTAATGCATGAAACATAAACATAAAGTCATCCACAACACATAACACCAATATTTGTACGTGGAAACCCTGTAAGGGGAAAAACCACAGTGGGAAACCTTACCCACAATCAGATGATACTATTGTAGATAGTAAGTGTACATAAATGGGGTCTGCACATGTAGAAAGGCCAATAGCCTAGAGCTCACAGCTCAAACACAAAATGGGAGTCACACTGACTACAGTTGGATGATTAAATCCAATAAGAATGTACTGCACAAAATAGCATCTTCATATGCTGGATTCAGTACCGGTGTGATGTTGATATGCTTCTACAAAAACCTAGCTTCACCTTCAAATGATGTCTTCGTGTATACCTCTTCTTAATCTCGCATATTCCTTCACTCAATTCTTTTTCCGCATTCCACACTTGATCTTACAAATAAGATCTTACGTTTATACCATACCCTAAGACCAATTTTAGTAGGTCGGCTCTACAAGATATTACAATAAAACATTTTTACATACAATATAATATCTGATGCAATAACTGATTAAATATGTCGGCTTAATGCATTTACATCAATAATAAATCATCTCCATATCGTGCCATGTTGATCTGGAAAAGATAAACTTGCTAGTGTGTTGCTAAACAGATTTGTCACTGTGAATTCTCCTTCAAAATCGACCCTGTTCGCCCAAAAGGCAGCGACAAACATTCCAACAGTTGGAGAGATCGTGGTGTAGCCACAATCTTCCTCTGCATTTGAGAGGGGCAGCTCCCTCGTATGATGGGGGTATTTAGGATTTTTTGTGTACTTTTGACCTGAAAGTACAAAAAGGAAGGCAAACACTAAACTAAAGAAAATAAATAACAGAAACCCCAACAGTAGACATACGAATACTATTTGAGATTCACAAATTTTGACAGATACCAAGGCGATTTAAGCACAAGATATGTTTTGACTATGCAATGTTGATGAAAGAAAGAACAACAAACCTCAACATACGAAGAAATAAGTTGTACTAACACATACAATTCCAGATACTAAGAAATGATGTGATTCATCAATTACATGAATTTGGAATAGAGAATCAATGGCTTCCACCAATACACAAAAGGATTATCAATTTAACATACGAGAAAGAGATAATCATAATACATAACACATCCAATACATACGAATCAAATGCATTCTTTGTTATTCTTTTGAAAATATACAAGTTCGAAAGATTTGTGCATAAAATGTGAAAATCAAAAGATCTCTAGCATCTCCCCTCTGTAAGAGTCTCTCTCTATCTCCCCTCCCTTACAAATGAATTGGCCTTGTATTTATAGGCTTTCTAAATAACTACCTCATAACTACTTATAACTGTTTTGAAACTACCTTAGGTAACAACTTAAGATAACTACCCTAGTTACCACTTAAAATAACTACCTAAGTGAAGATAAGTTAAGATTTACCTAACTTTTACAAAGTTGAGTTCAAAAGGCTAACTTTAATTACAATAAGTGACATAAGTCACTTTTTCAAAAGACAATTTGAAACTTTATAACTTTGATGAAAAACAAAGTTGCGAGTAATATTGAGGTACTTTCCATCTTCGTCTGCTCCATCTTGGCGCTTGCAACCATCTCACCATCCAGCCATCTAAGGACACAAAGAAATGATTTCTCTTATTCTAAAGAAAAGAACAACTTTGAAGCTTTCCTTTGATGAACAACTGAGTAATGAGTTATTCCATAAGAACACATTCTTCAAAACTCGGGCACATTGTTTATGATGCCCTGGCCATTGCGTTTGTTAGATAATTTGTAAAGCTCTTTCAACAAATTGAATTTGTGCATATCCTACAACCACTACATCCTATATGAAGGCCTCAACAAATCCTCTCATTGCAAATTTCAAGAATCACTATGTTTCATGGGACGACCTCTCTTATGAAGCGGCTATCAACCATTTTCCATGTTGTCTCCATGCTTCTACATATGTATGTATTTTTCAACTATAATATCTGACAAAAATGTCGATTTTAATCATTCTTTAATGGACATCCCTACCACATTTCAAAGCCCATCGATGAGTTTGAGTACACTAGAAGATGACTTTTTAGCAAATCATGCCCTTCAGATAGTATATCATTCTTTCAAATAGGAGATTAAATCCTTCTAAAAATGTTGAAATCATGCTTGCAAGGGGTGAAAATCATGCTGCCTCTGACTAAAATTCCAATCTATCCCATATCCCATGCATCCATTTTCTTGTTGGGAATTTTGGAGAAGTGTATGATGGCACTCCTCAAATATGTCGTAGCCAATCACTTCTGAAATATCTTCATGTCGGCAAGCAGTGACCAAAACTAAGCTATCGTTGCTAAGTCCAAGATGTAGGAACATTTGAGTACTATGTGTGGATGATTCATTCGTGTAGACATTATCAATTGCAAGAAAAACTTTTTGTTTTTCTAATCTCTTCCCCAAGAGATCTTGTGCCTCATCATGGTTCATTACAACCCATTCTAGATCTTTCGTAAACCGCCAAGATGCTTGTATCTGAAGCTAATCTTGATTTTTTTTGGTGGGTAGCTGATTAATTTTGCTGATCATCTCCTGACAGATTCTTTGGCCACCCTTCAAATATTTGAGATCTGCAGCGATGTAAGGGGGAATTATTTCACAAATCGCATCAACAATCATCCTTCTGTACATTTGGCATTATCAGTATATCTTCAGACATCTTTGGCTAATGAGTTCCAGTCCAGTACATCCCTTTGAGGAACTCGACCAATCACTTTTACTGCATATATATGATTCCACATTTTGAATACATGTCTATGAAAGCAGTTGCAACTGTGAATTGCATGTGTTTTGAAATTTTGAAATCTTTCTCAACATCTCCACTTTTAACGATCCCTACAATTATTACCTTCGGTGAGATGATATCTTTGTGAGATACCTGGTCAAATATTTACATGCCTTAATGTATCTCCATACTCTGTTCTCGAAGTTCATGTTTTACGCAGGCAAGAAGGATGGTGGTCAAGATCATAGTTTTTAGCTTTACACTTGTTCGAGAGCACCCATTCTGTATAAACAGCGAGAATATTTGCACGGTTTACTTGAAATTTTATAGAACCTTTTTCAACAAATATATTTCATTTAATGCATGAGATGACATCTCTTTTGAGGCAGCTATCAAACAATTCTGGTGCGCTGTCACTGGGTAACCTGGAAAAACTCGTTCATGATCAACATTAGATGATACGGTAGCAGCAATGTCATAAGCTTCAGCTGCCTCTTACTCTGTGTCAAATCTTCCAAGATACAAACTCTTATTCCCTGCGATCATTTTGCCTCACACCCTAAGATGGCATCTCTTTGAAACACTATGTCGAGCAGTTGCATATCACGTTGATTGTTAGTTATCAAAAGGTAGTTATAATAACTAATTACTTCCTCGGCTTCTTTTGGAAACTAAAACAACTAGCCAATGATGTTAGAATTGTAGATAAAGATATAAAATACAACAAAATGTTCCCCTTTTGATGACTTATGTTTCTTAGACACAACACTGACCTTCTTTCATTTGAGACCTTCAAATCCATTTTATTGCATATTTTTAATGTTCCTAAGTCAGTTATAATAACTAACTTGTGTTTTGGCTACTTTATTGCTAACACAAACTTGTCGATGGCAATTTTGACTGTTGACGACAATTGCAACTGACACCAAAAACTATAATGGTTTCACCATGAAAGCAATTTTTTAAAAACTTGACCAAGGCGTCTAATTTGTTATTTAGACAATTTTGACAACAAGGCCGAAAGGGTCAACACTAACTTGATCAAGGTGGTGCACGATTGATTTGGGAGCTCTCGTTCTGACCCTCATTAACACAAAAAATTAAAATCTGACGAGTTTGAAATTAGGTGTAACAGCTGGCTCTGACTGGGGACAAGGACCACAAGGGACGCAGGATGAACCCAGAATCTTTTTGAAGGATCAGTGTGTTATTCATTGGGCAACAGAGTCACAAAAAGAGGAGAGAACAAGAGAGACTTATTGGATAGGCCAGACACAAACCAAAAATGGGACAAACACAACAAAACTTCTAATCCTAAATTATGTACATGGTAGGCAAAACCTACCTCAAATTACTCCAGGATGATCATACAAAGCCATTCACGGGCTGAGAGAAATATGCACCTTTGTGGAAAAGTAACATGCATCCATGTAACACTTGCAAGCTCAGTAGATTGGCTATATTGACAAATGCGAGATGTGGAAGAATTTTGAACAACAAGCCGAACAGCCATATCTCATCATAAAATTGTGACTCTTCTTGAATGACATTGGTACTTCTTTCTACAGTGTTGATAACATGTTTTGGCATTACACTGAGCATATTAATTTTCTCTATTTGGAAATCATTTTGATGATTTAGATTGACAAATATCGACCCACGAATTGGACAACCTTTATATAGTTTGTGATGTGAAGAAACTCGAGTTGGTATGAGTATGGAATCTTTTTCTTCAATGTCAGCTTCTATTTGAAAGCATTCATTTGAAAACAAAGGATTGATGTAGACACTTTCACCAAGGAAGGAATCATCATTTGGAGATTTCAAGCACCAATCCGGGGTACAAACATCATTAGATATAACTTGATTGAAGTCCTTCATTAGATCATCCATTTCTTCATTCTTCTTTGCATTACTGGTACAGTCCCCAAAACTAACCTCTTGTATGGGGTGTCTTCTTGATTTAGTAATTCAAAAAGTGGATTGCTTCAAAGCTTGAATGCTCCATAAGGCATAGATTGCACTTCCATCGAGGTTGATACGTCTACATAGATTTCACTTTCAGCTTTCTCAACAATATCCATATAGTCTTCTATATTCTCTTCACTGGGGAATTCTTCTTCATGACATTCTTCATGAAATTTGAAAACTTCATACTCAGGTTGCATGTATGATAAAGATTGAATGCTTGATGAATCATCTTCTTTCACTTGGGACTCTCCATGAGTCACAATAGTACATGAATGTCTAGTAGTCATCAAATCTATGAATTCATCATTAGATTTATCCTCTTCAATTATTAGTGATGAATGAATAGGAACATCTTCTCCACATAGAAAGTCATCATATGGAGCAGTGAGACACCAACCAAGAATAAAGACTACTTGAGATTCATCTTTATGCTTTTCTTCTTCATCATTACTTTCAAATTGGGGCTGCATGAAAGACTTGAAATCATTTGACACTTCTTCTTCAAGCTCCATGTTTTCAATTCCATTAATGATTTCTTCTTCGATTTGGCAATCTTTGTAATCTTCATGGCTTACACCAATGCAATCTTCTTTTCCTATCTTTATCACTTCTTCATGGTATTTTCCTTCACATGTATTCCTATGAGAGGATATAGCTTCATCACCTTTCATGCATGTCTTGTAAGAATTTGATTTTTCTTCTACTTTAAGCTCCTTGTTTCCAAGTCTATGGAAGGCTTCTTCTTGGCTATGGCAATCTTCATAATGCTCATGGCATGTCCCGATACAATCTCCCTTTTCTATCCTTCGGACTTCTTTTTGATCTTTCTCTTGACACACATCCTTATGAGTAGATTCAACTTCATCTTCTTTGGTACATGCTTTTTGTGATGAACCTTTTTCAAGAGTTGGATTGCAAGACATTTCATCTGGAATGTGTTCATCATCATGTTTTTGTTCAATCATTTGCAATTTTCGAAGCAAAGAAGGATGCACTTTGTTAGGATCAAGTTGCCTTTTGCCATAGAAGCTTTTTAAAAATTGAACCTGTTTGGGATCATCAAGTACTTGATTTCTTTCAGCAATAGGTGTAGGAGAAGGAGTATCATCATTATTATCCATTGCCGATTCAACAATACAATCATGATCAAGAAATTGGTCCTCTCTTCCATCTTTTTCCTCGATCTTTTGTAGAGTTTGGAGTAAAGAATGATGAATTTTATTAGGATGAAGTTTCTTTCCACCATAGAAACTCTTCAAGAAGTCAACTTGTGCAGGTTCATCAAGAGTTTGATTTTGTTGAGCAACTGGTATAGGAGAAGGATCACTTTTTGCTTCATTTTTCTTGGTTGTTGTTGATTTGGGTAAATGGTTAGAAGAAAGAAAACCAATCTTCTTTCCATCATTTTCTTCAATACTTTGTAGAACTTGAAGCAAAGGAGGATGAATCTTTTCTGGAACAAGTTGCAAGCCTCCATAAAAGCTCTTCAAGAATTCAACTTGTATGGGCTCATCAGGAACCTGCTTCTTTGGATATGGATAGTCTTCATCATCACTTTCGCTATCACTTTCCAATTTTCCTTTGTACCAAACCATTGTTGGCATTTGATCTTTCAGCAAGAGTCACCAACCTTCATTCTGGAGAAGGTACCTTGAAATTTTCGAGAAACAAAACACATTGGTCTTTCGATCCCCAGCAGAGTCGCCAAAAATCTGTTGGTAAACAGATTTGTCACTGCGAATTCTCCTTCAAAATCGACCCTGTTCGCCCGAAAGGCAGCGACAAACGTTCCAACAGTTGGAGAGATCGTGGTGTAGCCACAATCTTCCTCTGCGTTTGAGAGGGGCAGCTCCCTCGTATGATGGGGGTATTTAGGATTTTTTGTGTACTTTTGACCTGAAAGTACAAAAAGGAAGGCAAACACTAAACTAAAGAAAATAAAAAACAGAAACCCCAACAGTAGACATACGAATACTATTTGAGATTCACAAATGTTGATAGATACCAAGGGGATTTAAGCACAAGATATGTTTTGACTGTGCAATGTTGATGAAAGAAAGAACAACAAACCTCAACATACGAAGAAATAAGTTGTACTAACACATACAATTCCAGATACTAAGAAATGATGTGATTCATCAATTACATGAATTTGGAATAGAGAATCAATGGGTTCCACCAATACACAAAAGGATTATCAATTTAACATACGAGAAAGAGATAATCATAATACATAACACATCCAATACATACGAATCAAATGCATTCTTTGTTATTCTTTTGAAAATATACAAGTTCGAAAGATTTGTGCATAAAATGTGAAAATCAAAAGATCTCTAGCATCTCCCCTCTGTAAGAGTCTCTCTCTATCTCCCCTCCCTTACAAATGAATTGGCCTTGTATTTATAGGCTTTCTAAATAACTACCTCATAACTACTTATAACCGTTTTGAAACTACCTTAGGTAACAACTTAAGATAACTACCCTAGTTACCACTTAAAATAACTACCTAAGTGAAGATAAGTTAGGATTTACCTAACTTTTACAAAGTTGAGTTCAAAAGGCTAACTTTAATTACAATAAGTGACATAAGTCACTTTTTCAAAAGACAATTTGAAACTTTATAACTTTGATGAAAAACAAAGTTGCGAGTAATATTGAGGTACTTTCCATCTTCGTCTGCTCCATCTTGGCGCTTGCAACCATCTCACCATCTAGCCATCTAAGGACACAAAGAAATGATTTCTCTTATTCTAAAGAAAAGAACAACTTTGAAGCTTTCCTTTGATGAACAACCGAGTAATGAGTTATACCATAAGAACACATTCTTCAAAACTCGGGCACATTGTTTATGATGCCTTGGCCATTGCGTTTGTTAGATAATTTGTAAAGCTCTTTCAACAAATTGAATTTGTGCATATCCTACAACCACTACATCCTATATGAAGGCCTCAACAAATCCGCTCATTGCAAATTTCAAGAATCACTATGTTTCATGGGACGACCTCTCTTATGAAGCGACTATCAAACATTTTCCATGTTGTCTCCATGCTTCTACATATGTATGTATTTTTCAACTATAATATCTGACAAAAATGTCGATTTTAATCATGCTTTAATGGACATCCCTACCACATTTCAAAGCCCATCGATGAGTTTGAGTACACTAGAAGATGACTTTTTAGCAAATCGTGCCCTTCAGATAGTATATCATTCTTTCAAATAGGAGATTAAATCCTTCTAAAAATGTTGAAATCGTGCCTGCAAGGGGTGAAAATCATGCTGCCTCTGACTAAAATTCCAATCTATCCCATATCCCATGCATCCATTTTCTTGTTGGGAATTTTGGAGAAGTGTATGATGGCACTCCTCAAATATGTCGTAGCCAATCACTTCTGAAATATCTTCATGTCTGCAAGCAGTGACCAAAACTAAGCTATCGTTGCTAAGTCCAAGATGTAGGAACATTCGAGTACTATGTGTGGATGATTCATTGGTGTAGACATTATCAATTGCAAGAAAAACTTTTTGTTTTTCTAATCTCTTCCCCAAGAGATCTTGTGCCTCATCATGGTTCGTTACAACCCATTCTAGATCTTTCGTAAACCACCAAGATGCTTGTATCTGAAGCTAATCTTGATTTTTTTTTGTGGGTAGCTGATTAATTTTGTCGATCATCTCCTGACAGATTCTTTGGCCACCCTTCAATTATTTGAGATCTGCAGCGATGTAAGGGGGAATTATTTCACAAATCGCATCAACAATCATCCTTTTGTACATTTGGCATTATCAGTACATCTTCAGACATCTTTGGCTAATGAATTCCAGTCCAGTACATCCCTTTGAGGAACTCGACCAATCACTTTTACTGCATATATATGATTCCACATTTTGAATACATGTCTATGAAAGCAGTTGCAACTATGAATTGCATGTGTTTTGAAATTTCGAAAGCTTTCTCAACATCTCCATTTTTAACGATCCCTACAATTATTACCTTTGGTGAGATGATATCTTTGTGAGATACCTGGTCAAATATTTACATGCCTTAATGTATCTCCATACTCTGTTCTCAAAGTTCACGTTTTACGTAGGCAAGAAGGATGGTGGTCAAGATCATAGTTTTTAGCTTTACACCTATTCGAGAGAACCCATTCTATATAGACAGCGAGAATATTTGCACGGTTTACTTGAAATTTTCTAGAACCTTTTTCAACAAATATATTTCATTTAATGCATGAGATGACATCTCTTTTGAGGCAGCTATCAAACAATTCTGGTGCGCTGTCACTGGGTAACCTGGAAAAACTCATTCATGATCAACATTAGATTATACGGTAGCAGCAATGTCATAAGCTTCAGCTGCCTCTTACTCTGTGTCAAATCTTCCAAGATACAAACTCTTATTCCCTGCGATCATTTCGCCTCACACCCTAAGATGGCATCTCTTTGAAACACTATGTCAAGCAGTTGCATATCACGTTGATTGTTAGTTATCAAAAGGTAGTTATAATAACTAACTACTTCCTCGGCTTCTTTTGGAAACTGAAACAACTAGCCGATGATGTTAGAATTGCAGATAAAGATATAAAATACAACAAAATGTTCCCCTTTTGATGACTTATGTTTCTTAGACACAACACCGACCTTCTTTCATTTGAGACCTTCAAATCCATTTTATTGCATATTTTTAATGTTCCTAAGTCAGTTATAATAACTAACTTGTGTTTTGGCTACTTTATTGCTAACACAAACTTGTCGATGGCAATTTTGACTGTTGATGACAATTGTAATTGACACCAAAAACTATAATGGTTTCACCATGAAAGCAATTTTTTAAAAACTTGACCAAGGCGTATTTGTTATTTAGACAATTTTGACAACAACGCCGAAAGGGTCAACACTAACTTGATCAAGGTGGTGCACGATTGATTTGGGAGCTCTCGTTCTGACCCTCATTAACACAAAAAATTAAAATCTGACGAGTTTGAAATTAGGTGTAACACGGTGTAACCCTAGATAACCCTGGACCTATTTGTTGGTAAAAGAAAATATGCAAATTTGAATATACCAATGATCAGTTCTTCAAAACAAAGTGTCCACACGATGTCTTTGACATTATCAAGTGTCTTCCATATCATTCCAGGTACCAATGAACATTATATCCTGCCGGTGAACCATATACCAGTAATTGTGCAATAGTTACTTGCTTGTCGGTGAATGTTGCTGGATCTCCAAAGTGCTTGTTTTTAGTAGGTGTTGACATCAATGACAAAACCATACCAAAATACCAACAATATCCCCCTTTGGCATTGATGGAAACACAAGATGGAAAAACCATCAAAGTGCCAAAACAGAAATGCTAAATACCAAAAACCAACAATCTCCTTTAGATAACAATTTCTCCCCCTGGGAGCAACATGTGTTTATCCAAATATTTATTTTCATACCAATCTCTCCTCAAAAAGATAATGTGTTTTTCCATAGATATCTCTCCCCCTTTGACATCAAATCCCAAAGTTACAAAAATCAAGTTCATACAAAATACCAACTACCCCCCCTAAGAAGTAGCTTCCTCATCAAAAGACCAGAGTAAAAGATTTGTCTTTTAATTCTATCGGTTGATGACAATCATCAACTATCTAAGTCTCTATTGGTGGTGGTATGACTCCAAGATGATCTCTGAGATATTCAAAAGTCTCCTTAGTCAAAGGTTTTGTGAAAATATCCACAAGTTGTTCTTTAGTATTCACATAAACCAGTTTTATCTCTTTTTCTTCAACTTTTTCCCTTAGAAAATTAAGTTTGATAGAAACATGTTTTGTTTTAGAATGTAATACCGGATTCTTGGATATATCAATTGCTGTAGTGTTATCACAATATATGGTAATGGGTTCCTTGCATTTTACCTTTATGTCTTTCAACATTTGTTTAAGCCATAGTACCTGTGTACAGTTAGTTGCTGCTACAACATATTCTAAATCTGTTGTTGATATGTACAACTCTATTTCTTACTAAACCAAGAAACTAATCTCTTTCCAAGAAAGAATGCTCCTCCAGTGGTTCTTTTTCTATCATCCACATCTCCTACCCAATTTGCATCTGTGTATGCACATAGATCAAAATTTTCATCTCTAGGATACCATAATCCAAGATTTGTTGTGCCTTGTAAGTACCAGAAAATCCTTTTTACAACTGATTCATGATTTTCCCTAGGATTACTTTGAAATCTAGAAACAATACATACTGCATTCATAATATCAGGCCTAGTTTGTGTCAAATATAGTAAACCTCCTATCATAGATTTGTATCTAGTTGGATTAATAGGTGTAGATTCATCCCTTTGAGATAATTTGTCATTTGTAGTCATAGGTGTGTTTACCGGTTTAGAGTTCTCCATCCCAAATTTCCTTAGTAATTCTTTCAAGTACTTGGATTGACTCAAAAATATACCTTTATCAGTCTATGAAATCTGCAATCCTAAAAAGAATTGTATTTCTCCAGTCATAGACATTTCAAATTCTTGTTGCATTTTAATAGAAAATTCCTTACATAATCCATCTTCTCCTCCAAAGATTATATCATCAACAAATACTTCAATAATCAATATGTCATCATTAGTTATTTTGTAATATAAATTGCTATCTGCATTTCCTTTAGTAAAACCAATCTTTAAAAGATACTTATCCAACCTAGCATACCAAGCTCTTGGGGCTTGTTTTAATCCATACAGAGCTTTTCTTAACCTGCAAACCATATCATTGTCATCTGTTAAAGAAAATCCATCAGGTTGTTCAATATATACTTCTTCTTCAAGATCTCCAATAAAAAATGCACATTTAATATCCATTTGATAAACTTTGTAGTCCTTGTGAGTTGCAAAAGCCAAGAATAATCTGATTGCCTCAATTCTGGCTACCGGTGCAAAGGTTTCATTGTAATCAACTCCTTCTTTTAAGAATATCCCTTACACACTAGTCTTGCTTTATTTCTGACAACCTTACCATCTTCATTAAGTTTGTTTCTAAATACCCATTTGGTTCCAATTACATTTTTATCTTTAGGCCAGGGAACTAATGTCCAAGTATTATTTTTCTCAATTTGTCCTAATTCTTCTTCCATAGCTTTAATCCAAAATTTATCTTCACATGCCTCATTGATAGATGATGGTTCAATTTGAGAAATAAGACATACCTCTTCATTTGCCAATCTTCCTCTTGTCATAACTCCTTTAAATTTGTTTCCAATTATCTGATCTTCAGAATTATTCAATCTTACATACCGGGGTGTCTTAGTTTGTTGTTGTTCTTCAATTACTGTGGAATCCTCTGATCATACCGGGGTAATTGGATCTTCATTCTGTACCGGTGGATTCAGTGTAGGTTCATTTGTCACAAATTCTGTTGTCGGTTCAGAGTCTATATACCTTGAAGTTCCTCTGAATTGTTCATCAATCTTTACATTTGTACTCTCAACAATTTTCTACAATCTCTTGTTAAAACATCTATATGCCTTGCTCTTAGATGAATAACCAAGAAATATTCCTTCATCACTTCTAGGATCAAATTTGCCAATATACTCATCTCTTCTAATATAACATTTACTTCCAAAAATTCTGAAATACTTAAGAGTAGGAGTATTACCAAACCATAGTTCATGAGGGGTCTTACCGGTTTCACCTTTGATGTGAACTTTGTTGAATGTATAGACAGTAGTGCTAACTGCCTCTCTCCAATACACATGTGGTAGATTTACTTCTGACAACATACTTCTTACTGCATCCAAGATAGTTATGTTTTTCTTTTCAACAACTCCATTCTGCTGTGGTGTCTGAGGTGCTGATAACTGTCTTTTGATTCCATTCACTTCACAGAATGTATTAAAGTCCTTAGATGTGAATTCTCCTCCTTGATCTAATCTTAAACATTTGATTTTCTTAACGGTTTCATTTTTCACCATTGCTTTGAATAGTTTGAACTTTCCAAGTGCTTCTGATTTTTCTCTAAGAAAAGTAACCCAACACATTCTAGAATAATCATCAATAATTAGCATAAAATATCTATCACCTTGTAAACTTTTTGTTCTAGCTAGACCACATAAATTAGTGTGAATTAAATCAAGAGCATTATTGGATTTTTCTGGAATACTTTTGAAACTAGCTCTAACTTGTTTTCCAAATTGACATTCCTTACACATTGTATTATGAGGTTTCACAATTTTAGGTAGATCTCTTACTGCCTTAGAAGTACTGATTTTTACCATGCAATCAAAGTTTACATGACATAGTCTCTTATGCCATAACCAACTTTCATCTATATGTGCAATTAAGCATGCCTTTTCACTGTTATTCAAATGAAAGATATTACCTCTAGTCTGATTACAGGTTGCAATTTCCAAACCAGTTCTATTCATGATTTTGCATTTTCCATTTTTAAATTGTAACTGAAATCCCTTCTCAACTAATTAACCAACACTTAAAAGATTATGCTTTAATCCTTCAACATATTAGACATTGTCAGTGTTATGCTTACCATCAAGAGATATTGAACCCTTACCTTTGATTGAACAGGCTTTGTCATCTCCAAATCTTACTAAACCTCCATTGTATTCTTGAAAGTTCAAGAATTTGCCTTTGTCTCTTGTCATATGATGTGAGCATCCTGAGTCGATGATCCATTCATCCTTTTCTTCAACTTTAGCTGTTAGGGCTTGTTCTACCGGTCGAGCAGTAGGTGCCGGTTGATCCTTTGTTATAGCAACAAAAACCCATCCATTGTCTGTTGGATCCTCATCAGAATCATCAGTCACACCTTCATCAGCAATGTAACAAGATTTGTCTTTGTTCTTCTTAAATCTGTATCTCTGATATTCAGGATTAGGCTTGTATGTTCTTCTTGCTTCTTCTCTTAGTCTAGCATGTCTATCAGGGCATCTTGAAGCCATATGACCAATCTTATTGCAGTTAAAACATTTAAAGGGTGCTTTACCTTCATACTTACTTCCAACTAGACCTTTTGGCATTTTCCTTGCAAATAGTGCTTCAAGTTCTTCAAGTTCGCTTGCATAAAAGGCTCTCCAGTCTAATTTGTCAAATGATGGAGCAGATGATGTTGATGCTTTAAAGGCCAAATCAGTTTTTATAGTAGCAACAGGACCAAATTCCTCAATTTCAAAGGCTGAAAGTTTTCCAATTAATGTATCCCTAGTTACTGATGTATTAAGCATTGTTCTCAACTCATTTATAGCAGTAACCTTCATTTTATATGCCGGTGGAAAACCTCTTAAGATTTTTGAAACAATTTCATCCTCACTCAAAGTTCCTCCACAACATTTAATACCCAAAACAATTTCATTTACTCTTTCCATAAAAGCAGAAATCCTTTCATCTTCTTCCATTTTCAGATGTTCATACCTGACTCAAAAGCTTTCAAGTTTTGCAATCTTAACTGTGGAATCTCCTTCATTTAGTGTTTCCAAATGATCCCAAATAGCTTTAGCAGTAGACCCGTCTGATAATCCCATGATTTGTTGATCTAATAATGCACTCAAAAGTGCTTCTCTTGCTTTGCAATCATTCTCTTCATCTTTAGCTAAGGTAGTTGGAGCAGTCTGACCAGCTATAGCACCAGTATAACCATTCTTTGTAACTTCCCAGATGTCTTTACCGATGCAATTCAGATGTGTCTCCATCCTGATCTTCCATATCCCATAGTTGGTTCCATCAAGTTTAGGACTATCCTTCTTGAAATAATTTGTACACATTGGATCTCCTCAAATTGTTAAAATTCTGCAAAAGAGGACTAGGCTCTGATACCAATTGTTAGGTCCTGGAGACAACTGAGAGGAGGGGGGTGAATCAGTTGTCTAATAAATTCAAACCAAAAACCATTTAACCAACTTAATGCTTAATACTGGTAAACCAGTTAAGTATGCTGGTAGATAGTGTTAATAGTAAATTGCTATACCGGTAAATTTTAATGCATGAAACATAAACATAAAGTCATCCACAACACATAACACCAATATTTGTACGTGGAAACCCTGTAAGGGGAAAAACCACAGTTGGAAACCTTACCCACAATCAGATGATACTATTGCAAATAGTAAGTGTACATAAATGGGGTCTGCACATGCAGAAAGGCCAACAGCCTAGAGCTCACTGCTCAAACACAAAATGGGAGTCACACTGACTACAGTTGGATGATTAAATCCAATAAGAATGTACTGCACAAAATAGCATCTTCATATGTTGGATTCAGTACCGGTGTAATGCTGATATGCTTCTACAAAAACCTAGCTTCACCTTCAAATGATGTCTTCGTGGATACCTCTCCTTAATCTTGCATATTCCTTCACTCAATTCTTTTTCCGCATTCCACACTTGATCTTACAAATAAGATCTTACATTTATACCATACCCTAAGACCAATTTTAGTAGGTTGGCTCTACAAGATATTACAATAAAAACATTTTACATACAATATAATATCTGATGCAATAACCGATTAAATATGTCAGCTTAATGCATTTACATCAATAATAAATCATCTCCATATCATGCCATGCTGATCTGGAAAAGATAAACCTGCCGGTGTAACCCTAGATAACCCTGGACCTATTTGCCAGTAAAAGCAAATATGCAAATATGAATATACCAATGATCAATTCTTCAAAACAAAGTGTTCACACGATGTCTTCGACATTATCAAGTGTCTTCCATATCATTCTAGGTACCAGTGAATATTATATCCTGTCGGTGAACCATATACCAATAACTGTGAATAGTTACTTGCTTGCTAGTGAATGTTGTTGGATCTCCAAAGTGCTTGTTTTCAGTAGGTGTTGACATCAATGACAAAACCATACCAAAATACCAACATTCCTCTGATATGATATGTTTTAAGGAGACTCTTAAAGATGGTAATTCTATTTCAATAGGAATTATTTCTTCTTTACCATAGACCAATGAATATGGTGTTGCTCATGTAGGTGTGTATACCCCTATTCTATAAGCCCAAAGAGCGGGATTTAACTAGAGATGCCAGTCCTATCCTGCATTAGTGAAAACTTTCTTTAGGATCTTTTATATTGTCTTGTTTGTTTCCTCTGCTTGTCCATTGCTTTGGGGATAATATGGTGTTGCAAATCTCTGTTTTATTTGAAATCCTTCCCACAATTCTCTCATTTCTTGATTCTTGAATGGACGTCCATTATCAGTTACTATGCACATTGGAATCCCATATCAGCAAATAATCTAATTAAGCATGAATTTCATTATTTTCTTACCAGTGGTGTATGTAAGAGGGATTGCCTCTACCCTTTTAGTAAAATAGTCAATAGCCGTTAAGATGAATTTGTGCCTATTGGAAGAAGTAGGATTAACTTTACCAACAAGATCTAACCCCCATTGTGAAAATGGCTAGGGTGATGTGATAGGTTGTAGATCTTGTGTTGGAGCATGAATGAGGTCTCCATGCATTTGATATTGTCTACATTTTTGTACATATTTATTGGCACCCTTTTCCATAGTTGGCCAATAGTATCTCATTCTTAATAATTTATTTGATAGTGGTGGGCCACTTTGATGTGCCCCACTAATTACATCATGTACCTCTTTTAGGGAAATTTTTGCTTCTACTTCATCAAGACATCGAAGAAGGGTTCCATCAAGGCCCTTTCTATACAATGTGTCAACAATAATAGTGTGTCTAGATGCTTGGCGAATGAGAGTTTTCTTTTGATTTTTGGACAAATCAGGAGACATAGACTGAATATGTAAGTATGCATATATCTCATTATACCATGGGGACTCGGGACCCACAATTACACATACATATTCTAATGAGGGAATCTCATATGTAGGTACCATCAATTGTTCTATAATAAACTCAAACTGAGTTTCATTATTAGGCATATTTAGTAGAGACCCTACTATATCCAGGGCATTAGCTACCTTGTTTTGTACCCTTGGAATCTGTTTAAAAGTGATGTTACTGAAGTGTTCTTTGTAATCTTCTACCATTTGTTTATAAGGCATCAATTTATCATCTTTTATGTTATAGTCATCATTGACTTGATTTACAATCAGTTGTGAGTCACCGTAGACTTGTAATTGGTTTATCCTCCACTATATAGCGGTACAAAGTACTATGATGAGAGCTTCATATTCAACTATATTGTTCATACAGGGAAAATTGATTTTGAATGATGGGGATAGAATCACCTTGAGGGGTGATGAAAAGAATCTCGGCTCTAGCTCCATGATTTGTATAGGATCCATCAAAGTATAATTTCCACCTGGTGGATACTATCAATGTAAACACCGATTCATTCAAAAAGTCTATTAGTAGCGAGTGATTGTCTTGCAAGGGAGCCTCTACTAACTGTTCTACTATAATCTTCCCTTTGAATTCCTTTCTGTCCACATACTCTATATCAAACTCACTTAAAATCATGACCCACTTGGCCAATCTTCCAGTCAATGTTGCTCTGCTTAACATATATTTGAGTGGATCAAAGTGTGCTATGAGTTTGACTTTGTGACTCATCATATAATGTCTAAGTTTATGAGATGTGAAGATCACTGCTAGACATGCTCGTTCTATAGGAGTGTAATTAAGCTCATATCCAATTAGGGTTCTACTTATATTGTATATTTCTCTTTCCTTTCCTTGATCATCATATTATGCCAATAGGGCTCCCAAAGATGAGTTTGTTGCTGATATATATAGTAATAGGGGCTTTCCCTGAGTAGGTAGAACTAATATTGGAGTATTCAGAAGATAATCCTTTAAATCTTGAAAAGCTTCTTAGCATTGTTCTGTCCATTTCAAGGTGACTCCTTTTCTAATTAAATACTGAAATGGATGACATTTATCTGCTAACTATGATATGAACCCTCTTATAAATTGCAATCTCCCTTGTAACCCTCTTAACTACTTGAGTGTTGACGGAGGTTGCATATCCATGATTGCTTTGACCTTTGCTGGATCTACCTCAATTCCTCTGTTAGAAATGATAAAGCCTAAAAATTTTCCTGTTGTTACACCAAACACACACTTTTTGGGGTTTAACCTGACAATGTATTTCTCTAATCGATCAAATATCTTTGCAAGGACTTCAAGGTGACCTTCTCTTGTTTGTGATTTAGCCACTAGATCATCCATATAGTCTTACATGATATTGTGGATCATGTCATGAAATAATGTTGTCATAGCCCTTTGATATGTTGCTTCCACATTCTTAAGACCAAATGGTATGGTGTTCCAACAGTATGCTCCCCATGGACAAGTAAATGTCATCTTGTGTTGATCTTCTAGTGCAATCCTAATCTAGTTATATCCTATGAAACCATCCAATAATGAAAGCATTTTATTACCAGTAGTTAAGTCAACTATCATGTCTATGTTAGGTAATGGGAAATCATCCTTAGGACATGCTTTGTTTAGATCTCAGATGTTTAAATAGATTCTTATGCCCCCAATGGGCTTAGTCACAGGTACCAAATTGGATATCCACTCTGCATAGTCAATAGGTCTAATGAAGCCTACATCCAGAAGCTTTTGGAGTTCTATTTTGACCAGTAATGCAATCTATGGATGCATCTTTCTTAGATTTTGTTTGTACAGTTTAATCCCTGGTAGCAATGGTAAATGATGTAACACCAATTTGGGATCTAGGCCTGGTATACCTGCATAGGGCCAAGAAAAATTGATCAGACATTGTTTGAAAAACTATATAAACTTGTCCATTTCATCCTCATTTAATGATTTTGCCAAGTGGATGTTGAATATAACTTCTCCTTCTTCTATATTGACTTCTTCAGTCTCTTCCATAAGTAATATTGAATTCTCTTTTTCAATAAGGAGGTTGTCTAACTCGCTTTTTCCATTGCGATCACTTTCATCTGTATCTTTTGTCATAGAGGCACTTGCCTCTCCAAAGTATGTTATTCTATCCAAGTCTACAAGAAATCTTGCCTTATGATCACCTTGTGGAAACCCTTCTCTGATACCAAGGAATTTTACAATAGATTCATCATTATCAAACCAATCTAGAGTTGGTTTCCCTTCTCATCCCCAATCAATCAAATGTGAATGTATAAGGGGTAAGTCATTGCTTTCTTCTATTGTAAAATATTATGATAACATACATACTTGGTGATTTGGGTGACCTGACATATTTGCACCATCGATAGGTGATTTATGGTCCTCTTCTGTGTCTATTTCTTGTGGGTTGACATCATGATCGGATAGGAATTCATAGTCATGACAATCTATCACACTTTCTATGTACATTTCACTTTCTGAGGCTGTATCACTTATCTCCTCTTGTTCTTGTACCTAAGTTTGTTGTAGATTTGTGGACCTCCTTTGTGTGGTGGATACCCTTCTTAAACCTGGTATAAGTCATTGTAGTCTTTCTTCATATGACTCATTGGGTGGAGCTTGAGTTGTTTCGCTTGGCAAAAGTATTGACAACAACCAAGGGTTAGACTCATTTGTTGGTGTTAAGCCTGTGTTTGTTACCATATTTGCTTGTGCAGATGTTTTGGATACTGTATTACTAGGTGACTCTATACTAGGTTCTTGTAGAAGTTATCTCATATCTCCACCATCTGATTCCATACTAGGATATGTTGGTGCTTTCTTGATTCTCTAAGGTGAAGAGGGAAATGCTCATGTTGATAACTGACTTTGAGGTATGTACTCTAACGGTAGCCTTGGTTTGTTCAGTATATCTAGTGTACGTTGTCTTGCTTCTGTTATATTTGGTACATGTTTATATCCTAACCCTTGATTCTTTGGGTTTTCATTCAGTAAAACAGGTTCTAATCTTCCTTGATTATGTAGTCCCAAGCTTGTGGTACCATCATACCCATGTTTTTGTTGCATCTTGCAGTCATTGCCATACTAATCTAAAGGTAACCTAGGTATTGTCATGTCATCTTCTTCTCTGTATATCCAGTGATTGACATCTTCATTTAGAAATTCTTCTTGTAAGTTCCCCCACCTAATGAAAGATCATGAATCTAAGTATCTTACTATTTCTTTTCCTTTATCTTGTTTCATTACCGTGTTCTGAGGCTTCCCAAAATACCTAGGAGAAATAGATAAATGTTTTCCATTCAAGGTACTTGAAATGGAGTGTTCCCCACAACCAACTTCCTTAATCTGCAAAGAAGATGTTGTAGGTGTTTTCTTCTATATTTTTGTGATCTTTAATGACTCTATTTGTGTAGTGAGGGGTGCTGCTTGATTAATAGGTACTTAGTTATCTACACTTGCCTTTAAGTGATTACACTATTGGAATGGATTTGGATCACCTTTATGGTGATTTCAATGGCATTGTATGGAAATTTAACACATTGGTGAGATGTTGATGGTACGGTTTGCATGGAATGAATCCATGGGTGGCCCAATAACATGTTGTACCCTAGTTCTCTGTCCAACACTTGAAAAGTAACCTCTGTTGTTATAGGTCCTATTTGCACTGGTAGTGTAACTAAACCTTTTGAAGGATGCTCTTCATCATCATATGCTTTGATGTTTATTCTCTTTGAAGGATCAATATGAAGCTCAGAATAACCCAATGCCTTAACTAGCTTTAATGTACAGATGGTAAGACCAGCTCCTCCATCTATAAGTACTCTTTTGATTCTTTTCTTATGTATGTAAGCTTCTACATGTAGTGGGTCATTATGGAGAAGTCTATCACTGGGAACATCTTTTTTTGTGAAAAAAATAAGGGTACAATTAGCTAAATTCCCCACCATGGATTGGAAAGCATTTTCATCTATACCTCTGTCAACTACTGAATCTTGAAGTTCCTTATCTAGGATAGCTTTGTGATTTGGAAATATACATAATAGTTCAAAGAGTGATATATGTGCTGGGGTTTTCTTGAGTTTCTCAACCACATTATAGGTCCCTATTGCTAGTGGTGGGTTGGATGGTACTCCTTGTAAAATTACTTTTGATCTGCGAATAACTACTGCACAGTCTCTGTCTATTGGATTTATTGTGATTGTAGCCACTGTATTATCTCTTGTGAGGGACCTGTTTGCAACATATGTTGTGTTATCAAGGTTAATTTCATATCCCATCCTATAGTAATAATGTGCAAGTCTGATATCCATGATTTGTGCTATAATTTCATCTTCAAACCATCCTGAATAAAATGGTTCTTCCTACCCCCATTCCATAAGAAAAAGATTCTCATCTTCATCATATTTTGGTATTTCTAACATCATGCAAATTTTTTTATCATAGTCATAAGTCACTTGATGTTGCTCATCATCATCAAGTTCTTGTTCTGAATCACCCTTTACTACATCTCATGGGCTAATAGCATGGATAGTATAGTCATACAAGACTTTTGTGTAGTTAGTTGCGCTGTCTTGTGTTCTCAATGTGGATGTCTTCCCTTTATCATGTTTGACAAATGGATCTTTAAAGATGGTGTATTCATGTTTGTTGAAGTTTTTTTGGTGTCAATTGTGATGTCACCTTGATCTATCATGTCCTGAATTAAGTTTTTCAATTTATAACAACTTGCAGTTTTATGACCTTTTGTATGATGATAGTCACAAAAATCGTTATCATTCCACCATGTAGGTTTGAAAGGACCTGGTTCATATACTCTAACTTCTGGCAAAGTGGTCATATTTGTTTGTATTAACTTCTTTCACACTGATTCAATAGGTTCCCCTAGAGGTGTGTAATTCCTTTTTGGAGCATTTACCCTTGGTAATTTTGTGTTTGTAGTTTGCACAACATTTGCGTTGGTAGATACAGTTTTACTATCTATATATGGACTAAATGATTGACTTGGGCCTTGTAGAGACAAAATTGGTTGAGCTTTGTTCACTATACAGGTGTCTACAACACCATCATTGGTCACATTTTTATTTCTTGACCAAAACTTGGATTTATCATTGTTGTTGTTGCTATCATATTTTATGAGACCTTGATCTACTAGTCCTTTCTAGCACTTTAAGGTTTTTTCAGTGATTTGTTTAAATGTGGTCAAACATTGCATTTGTATTGGGTACTTAATTTTAGGGATTAAGCTTTCTGTAAATATGTCAACTTGCTCAGTTTCAGGAATAATAGTCTTGCACCTTCTGTAGAGGTCTCTCCATCTTTGTATGAAAGATGCAAATGTTTCACTCTCATATTGTTTTGCGGCACATAGGTCCATCAATGTAACTAGGGTTTCAATGTTATGCGAGAAGTTAGCAATTAAATGTTCAACCAATTTACCCCATGATGTGATCATTGGTGGGAGATGTGAAAACCACTCCAAAGCCGAACCTCCAAGACTTTTTGGAAAAAATCTCATTATATAATTGTCTTCAGTTGCAACCTCTATACATGTAGTGAAAACTCTCTGATGTGATCTCTAGGATCACCTTTCCCTCGGTATCTATCAAATTTCAGTGTTTCAAAATATGGTGGGAAAGGCAACATGTATAATGTGTGATCAAAAGGATAATGATGTAATTCCTGCATTGTATAGCTCTTTTTATCATTATCGGTTTGCATAGTTGTCATCTGTTGTTGCAGATTCTATACTTGTTGGGTCAAAATATTTGTTTGATTTAGTGGTACACTTTGTGCATGTTTATTTCCCACAAAAGGATTCGTGATAGTATAACTAGGAGGTTGTTGAAAGGTACCATAATTATAATTCTATGTGTTATGGGTTCCACTAGGTATTGTGAAATAAGAAAAATGTAAACCCATGTTTGACTAGGTTGTACTCATTGTATTAGCAGAACCTAGGTTTGTATTATGATGACTGTTTGTAGATCCTATGGAATAGGAAACCGGAGGTTGAGTCGCACTTGTTGTATGAGAAATTTGTGTTTGAATAGGTGTCGAGACACTTGACATCACTAGTGTGGTGTGAGAGGCTATGATAGCCTATGTTGGTGCACTAACGTTTATTGTTAAGGATGATGCACTTTCTTGAGAACTTGCGTTTGACACGACATTTGTTTGTATAGATGATGTTGGTGCATTCTGAGAGAAACTTGAGGTCATCGCTTGTGTTTGTGTTACATGTGCTATTTGACTGCTATTTGGACCTAAAGTAGTTCCTAGTGGTAAGATTGTTGTGACATCAAAATCTTTAGGTAACTTGGCACCATTTTTGCAACAACAACAAGAGATATTTGTCCTTGTCATTGTGTATAAGAGCATCTAGATTCATAAGGACATGTGGGTCTTATTGAGCTGACTCAATCTCTTCGCGTGTTAAATTTTGTTGTAACTCATGTATTGTGGGTATTGCATGAGGATTTGACCATTGTATACTTGATATGTCCATGTTCCAAGTTGGATTAACTGATGGGTCACTATTCGGGTCCATTTTACTTTTTGCCTTTTGTGACCTTATGATGGGCATTTAATACTTCTATATGAGAATGTTTTAGAACCTAATGCAAGATGATGATAATGCAAGACTCTAGACCTAAATGAGGAATATGCAACACTCAACCAGACTCTCTATTGGGGATTAGGCTGTAGGACTTGTTGAGTACTTTGATATTTTTGCAACGCAAGTTTTTCAAGTTCTTCTCTTAGAAGTTCTGCAGCAATTTCTCTATCAATTCTACGGGAAATTTTATACTCTCTATCTATCTCATACTCGACTCCTATGTATTGAGGTGCACTTGTCTTTAATTACTGAGACAAGTTATCTAAGCCTTCAATGATTTCCATTGACCATCATTTGGCACTAGATTAGGTTGCTCAAAGGGGAGCAAACCATCACCTGGGAGACCCATTAGGACACATGTTAGGACTTTCTAGGATGACTATGTAAATGATGATGGAATAAGATAGATGTATATGAGGTCTAATAAGGACTAGTTTTGAAGACAATGCAAGGACTTATGCAAAGATTATAAGGACGTAAATGATGATGATAATGAGGACTTAAATGAGGACTATGCAAGGACTTATTCTAAGGACGTATATGAGGATGATAATAAGGACGTAAATGAGGACTATGCAAGGACTTATTCTAAGGACGTATATGAGGATGATAATAGAGATGTAAATGAGGACTATTCAAGGACTTATTCTAAGGACGTATATGAGGACGATAATAAGGACATAAATAAGGACTATGCAAGGACTGCCTATGGTCACAAGTATGTAAAATTTTGGAGTTTGTAGGACTATTTGATGTTTCCAGGTAAACTTTATTTCAAGTAATTCTAGTTCGTAGGACAAGTTTGTTATTTTTCAAATCTCAGAATAGTTGTTTGAAGATAGGTATAGCTGACTAAACAGTGTTCTGACCAATAAACGTGGGATTTGGGCTACAAAGTTGGTTCTTATTATAAATTTTGAGGGATCCCTATCCAACGATGGATTCTCAGAGCGGGCCAATTAAGACTTTAGTTAAGCTTATCCGTGCAGGGAAGGCACCCACATACATCGAATTCACTCAACACTCTAGCCACCTGATCAGTAGATTTATATAGCGGCTCAAAAAACCCACTTGAGAGTACACTGGGAGAGATGATATCCCCAATGCATCCCAGTTCGAAGTACCTCTGTGGGGTGATGAAATCCTCATTCAAAGATACCCCTCACTACTAAAATGAAAAAGTGGGTGTTGTTATCACCTTTCCCTTTCTCCCAAGACCCCAAAGGTGGGTGGAAAGGTAGTTAATGCAATAGTGGGTCCACCCCAAACACAATAAAAAGTTATTTCCCTTAAAAAAGAAAAGTGTGAGTTATTCTATTGATAAGCCTGATTCATGTTCATTTTAAAAAACCAAACTTAGCTGTGAGATACGCATCTGCATGTCAATTTTAGAACACCAAACTGAATTGTGAAAGCATAAATGTCAATTTTAACCAGATTTATTTTAAGCCTCAAATTGAAGTGTGAAAGCATGCATGGCCATTTTAACCAGATTTATTTTAAGCCCCAAATTGAAGTGTGAAAGCATGCATGTCAATTTTAACTAGATTTATTTTAAGCCCCAAACTGAAGTGTGAGAGCATGCATGTTAGTGATTTCTAAAAATATTCAGTAATGATCCGGCCTTCTCTGTGATTTCTCCACATGCTACAAATAAAGAATCAGTAATCCCAGAAAACACACAAAAACAACAAATCAAACTCTTTATTGAATGAATGTGTAATTATACCTAAGTGAATGTGTGATTCTGTGTCGGTGATTGCATGATTCTAGAAAAGAGATTGCGTAATTCTAACAGAGTGAATGCAGCGTACTAATAGAACGATTCCGTGAAAATATCTAGGCGAATGCATAAATGACAAATAGACCAATCAAAAAAAATTTAAAAAGGACTAAATTTGATTTGAAACTTGCAAAACAGACTGTTATGCCCTAGCAAGATCTCTTAGCATCCATTCTATATTAAGAAAATTATATTTCACTCTATATGAGAGAACTAGGCTTTTGTATCTATCAATGTTTGGTTGGTCCTCTAGATCTTTTATCTTCTTTTCTACCTTTAGGATTTGCTGATAATGTCTACCTTGCATCTGTTGTTCCTTTGTCCTCCTAGCACCTGAAATATTAAATTGTACCATAGGTGCCATAAGATGTCATAATTAAAGCATCAAATAAGGGTAAACAATACTCAAATTTAACAAATTTTATACAGAATTAAGACAAAACAGAGGAAAGAAAATCAAAAAAATGATACAAACAAGATGCATAAATATTTTCGTTGAATGTGTAACGATTCTTGGTCGATTGCGTGATAAGATAAAGATGATTACATGATGGGTTCTGCATGAATGTGTGGCCCTGAGTTATCGATTGCATGATTGTTGAATACACTTTGGACTCTGTACAAAACCTGCAAAAAAAATGAAAAATTCATATGACCTACAAAAATCACATAGAAAACAGAGAAGGTTAATTAGCTATTGATTCACATTGGGTTCACCAAAATGTGTATGCCAAAATTAATCATTAAATTCAACTAGAAACAGAGGGAAATCATGAATCCCTATCTAATCAAAGAATCCTAAACAAAACCAATGAAATGATACAATCAAGAAAATAGGAATTTAAAATAATCAATCAAAACTCCCTATTCCATGAGTGCATGTAGCTCCCATTGTTCTTCTCTTCTTTGTGGTATGGTGGCTCTCAAATATTGCATTGGCAACTTGCAAATGACACAAAGATTCAAAGTTTATGATTGTTGAAAATGAAGATTGAATGCTCAATTTATAGATTATCGAGTGAGATTGATTGAGAGGTGGAACTCAGGTGAGCTCACATGTAGATTGATAATTGAACTACTAATTTGGAGGTGAAATAGAATAGATTGAATAGATAAATGAGTTAATTGATTGAAAGATGAAAAAGGGTGATTGGAGGAAATAAAAAGGATGAAATAGTTAACTAATTGACAGCTGATTGAGAGCTTTATTTATAAAAAAGCTAACTAAAAGATAGAAATAGGAATTCAAAAGATAATTGAATTAATTAATTAATTAATTGATTGAATTAATTAATTTAGCATGTGCTTGCACTTTGACTTTGATTTTCAATAGAATCTTTGCATGAGATTTAATTTAAATATTGAATTTATTTTAAATTCAATTTGTTATTTGAATATATTTAGAGCTTGACTTTTATTTCCAATTTGATTTTTAAAATCATGCACATGTATTTGAAATTGGAAGAATATGAATTTGAATTCGAATTTAGAGAATTAATGAAATTAAATGAAATCGGAATTTGGGGAATTGGAATTAAATGAAATTAGAAGCAATATGAATTTGAGGATTTGGAATTTGAAGAATTAATTAGTTAATTAAATAATTTAAAGAAATTATTTAATTATTTAGAAATTGAAATTAATTAAATAATAAATATTATTTAAATTAAAGGATGAAAATCATAATTAATTAAATAATTAATATTTAGAAAAAGGGTTAATGATTAATTGAATAGAGATAGAAATTGAAAATGAATTTATTTAAAGAATAAAGATTATTTAAATTGAAGGATTTGTTGGCATTGAGTAGTCATTGATGTCAACCAATATTGCAGGATACTAATGGTAGGGTTTGTCAACCTGGTATGAAGAATATTGAACCAACCTAAGGAAGATTAACATGAAGGCTTGTCAACCAGTATGGTGAAAGATGAGTAGGTATTGAGACTGTCAGTAACATCACCGATAAGAGGTGGTATGAAGTTGTGTTGGCATGACAAGTTGTAACCGGTATAAAGGTTGGTTGTTTTCTTGTGATAATGTTTGTGATAAAGAGGCAGAGTGACAAAGAGATCACAAACCATCGGAGGTGAAGTTAGTGCTACCGGTTTAGTGTATACTGGCGGCTAGCAGCAGAAGAAGGTGTCACCAGTAAGGGCTTGTGCCGGTATGAGTTTGTTGAATATTCAAGCTTAAACCGACCTTTTGTTAGTAAGTTGAGTGTATGTCGATGTGATGCCATAGGGAGCTAAGGTGGCAAGCATGCGAAATTCGGTGAAGTGTCTATCAATATGGTTGTTGGAGTGGTTAGTCGACATTAAATGAAATAGCAACAAATCATGGGTTGATAATAGATCAATGCAGCTCGAGGAAAAAGGAATGACAAAAAAATATCAGGGAGTTGTTGGCATGAGGATCGAAGCAAGTCAATCAGAATACAAGAGGACTTCAAGAAGGATAGAGCTGGGTCATAAATGAGTCGACACATTTCAAGGCCGGAAATCATGGTCGAGTTTGCTATTTTTGGCAAAAACACTTTGGACAAGATGGAAAACGTGTGATGGCTTATTCCTCCAATGCAAGTGTGTGATCCAAGATAGATTGGATCCAATTGGATGTAGATTTGGTCTGTGGAAGGAATGGCTTATTCCTCCAATGCAAGTGTGTGATCCAAGACAGATTAGATCCAATTGGATGTAGATTTGGTTGGTGGAAGGAAACCCTAGCCACCCTCTATTTGAATTGGTTTTTGGCAAGAAAGCTTCAGTTTAAATATTTCAACCTAAGACTGATAGTAGTACTACTAAAGAGTGAAGGAGAGTGTGGAATAGTTATTTGAGAGCCAAAGAGATAAAAACTTGAAGTGTTTATGAGTGAAGATTTTACCGGTAGGGAGAAGCAGGGTAAATCAGTGTAAGGAATAAACCGGTAGAGTGACCATAGAATGCAGAGGTGAAAATCTAAAGGAAGCAACATCTGATAGAGAGTAATCAAGTATGATTTGATTTCAACAGAACAGAGGGAGAGAAGATTAAGAAGAGTTAGAATCATCAGAAAGGATGAGTTGCAGTGTGTATTGAGCTGATACAAATCAGTAAGTTAGAAACTGGTAGTGCAGAACTTTGAAGGGTTGCAAAACTTCATTTGCAGCAAGGATCTCATTTGTATAATTGAGTTTTAATATTGTTTTCACTAAGTAGGTGCTTAGTGTAGGGGTTGTAGCTCCTTTAGGTTGTAGCATATAAATTGTGCAGGGGTTGGTGCTCCTTTGAGTTGGTGCTCATAAATCAAGGGTTGGTTCTCCTTGGGTTGGTGCCCTAAAATTGTAATCAGAGCTTTTACATTGTGAGGCTGGATTGGATCAAAAGATCTCCAGCAGTTATTCTCTCCAAGGTTTTTCCCACATTGGGTTTTCCTCGTATATCTGGTGTTGTGTGATGCATTCTTGTGTATGAGTTATGTTGATGTTATAGAAAATACTTTCACACACTTAGTCTACACTATTTAGGCTACTGATTAGCACTTAGATTGTTTTATCTAGTACAGGTATCTTTGTTGAAGTAAAAGTGTTTAAATCACTAGTTCACCCCCCTCTCGGTGAGCCATTGTGTCCAACAATTGGTATCAGATCCTAGGTACCCTATTTTGTCAAAGCATTCTCTAGATTGGGTAGATTTTGTTAAGTGTTCACAATGGCAAGAAATGAATCAGCCTCCTCAAAAGCCCCTATATTTGATGGTATCAACTATGCTTTTTGGAGTAGAAGAATGGAAACCTATTTATCCTCTCTAGGTTGTGATGTATGGATGTCAATTGTGAATGGGTATACAGTCCCTAATAATCCCCCTACTAATCTAGATACTAAGAAGGAATAGGAGAACAATGCTAAAGCTAAAAATGTCATTCTTAGTGGGTTATCTGATAATGATTTTGTTAAAGTCATGCACTGTTCCTCTGCAAAAGAAACTTGGGATAAGTTGCAGAAGATATTTGAAGGTGATGCTAAAGTCAAGGAAGCCAAGTTATAGACATTGAGAGCACATCTTGAGAGGTTGAAGATGAGAGATGAAGAGAAGATGTTGACTATCTTCAAAGGATTGATGAAACAACAAACATTATTAGAGGGCTTGGAGAAGAAATAAAAGATGAGGTGGTAGTAGATAAAGTACTTAGATCCCTCACACCTAAGTATGATACAAAGGTTTCAACAATAGAAGAAGCAAAAATATCTAAAAGTCTTTACAATGGATGAGCTGTATGGTTCCCTAACTGCTTATGAAATGAGAACTGTCGGTACTGAGGATAAGAAGAAACAAGCTGCTTTCAAAACATCAAGAAAAGGAAAAGAAGAGTTTTCTCATGATGGAACTAGTGACGACTCTAATGATATCATGGCAAACTTTTTTCAGAAGACACAAGATGGGTTCAGGCAATTACAAAGGCAAACTACCCCTAAAATGTTTCAACTATGGACAGATCGGACATTTTTCTGCAAAATGTCCCTATGGTCATAAGAATCAAGATGATCAACCAAGTGGTAGCAGATCATACGGTAAGGAAATGAAGAAGAATGTCTACCAGTATGGTAGAAGAGGAAACCAGAAGTAGAACAATCTTTACAAACATGAAAATGACATCACAAATGAGGAGAGTGTCTTAGATGACTGTTGTAGTGAAGATGATGTCAGTGCAACCCTTTTCATGGCTCAAGAGGTTTCAATACCTGAAGAAGAAGAAGAAGAAGAAGAAGAAGAGAAAGAGAAAGAAAGAGAAGTAGATCTTGAAGTAGAGCTCATCAGTTCCTTAGAAGAACTAAAGAAAAAAAGAAGAGATTTGAAGAAGGTGAAAAAGGTTGCAACTGAAGAATAAGAGATGTTGGATAAATCTCTTGAAGAATCCAAGAAAACAATTACAGATCTAAAATTTCAATTAGAGGAAGCCAAGAGAATATGTGAAGTTACTAGCACTAGTTTGAGTAAAAAGGAGGAGCATCAGAACCTAGAAGAAGAAATTGTCAAGCTCCGGAAGGAATTAGAGAAAAGCAAGGAAGAAATGAAAGTGAGAAGAAAATATGAAGGAAGCACTGAAGCTTTAGACAAGATGTTGAGCAAGTAGAAGCAATCTAAGGATATTGGTGGCTTAGAATTTGAAGATGGTCAAAGTTCAAATAGAAAAGATACATCTAGTAAAGAGATATGGTTTACTTCTTCAAATTAAGGTGAAGAGAAGAAGACATTCATGCTAAGAAAGGATACCGGTAAGAGGACATATGCAGATGTTGTTAAGAACTGCCACACAAATTGGTATACACAATCAATGAACCGGGGACCATACTCAATGCACTGACATGCAGATCCAAGGAGAAATGCAAGAGTTAATTATGAGGGATTCACCACAGGTAGCAGCATGAAAGGAAGACCCTCGATAAGGCAGTCATCTACGAGACCAAGATGATCCAACTAGTATGTTTTAAATTTTCATGGTTATTGTCACCAATATAATAAGTTCAATCATAAAATGGCAGATTGTAGGAAAATGAATGTCAACCCTAGTTTTGAGAGTAGAAACTCATTTGTTGAATTACAAAGTACAAATGTCACATGTTATAATTGTAATGAGTTTTTTCATAAGAGTTATGAGTGTAGGATAAATGTGTAGATGTCCTACAAAAATGCTTTGGATGCATCTTTCAATGCTAATGTAAAATGTTACAAGTGTCAAAATCTTGGTCACATAGAAAGGCATTGTAAGTCGAGAATTGACAAGCAAAAGAAAACAGTACCGGATCAAAAGATAAATACAAAGCCAAAACTCAAGATAACAGAAGAGGAGAAGAAAGAAGAGAAACAAGTTTAGATAGAGAAGGAAAAGAACAAGACAAAGTCAAGCTTAACTGTGCAGACTGCTCTACATGCTGAAAGGAAGAATTTATGGGTAGTTGATAGTGGCTGCTCAAATCACATGACCGGAGACAAGAAAAAGTTTATCAAGCTTGATGATTAGAATGGTGGTTCTGTTTGTTTTGGTGACAACTCCTCCATCAAGATTAAAGGTCATGGTACATTGAATATTGATGGCAAGCTTAAGGCTCATGATGTGTACTACTTGGAAGGACTAAAGCATAATTTGATAAGTGTAAGTCAGATGTGTGACAAAGGGTACAAGTTCACATTTGACTCTACCGGTTGTCAGATAAGAAAGCAAAGTATCGGTCAGGTTGTGGCAGAAGGAAAGAGAACATATAGTAATGTTTACAATCTGAAGGAATGCTATGATTCCTAATGCATGATGGGACAAGTTGATGAGAGCTAGTTGTGGCACTAGAGATTAGGTCATGTGAACTTTAACAATCTAGTGAAGATAAGTAAGAACCAGTATGTAAGAAACATTCCAAAAATATCAAAACCAACAAGTACTCTTTGTGATGAATGTGTTAGAGGAAAGAAAATCAAAGTAAGTTGCAAAACAAAAGAGTACAATACCTCAAGACCTCTAGAATTAGTGCATACAGATCTGTGTGGGCCATCAAGGACAAGGGCTCTGACTGGTGAGAGATACTTCATGTTATTCATTGATGACTACTCAAGGATAACTTGGGTGACATTTTTGCATGAAAAATCACAGGAATTTGAAAGATTCAAGATTTTTAGAAAAATGGTTGAAAATGACAGTGGAAACCGGTTAAAGTGTTTAAGATTAGACCGAGGTGGAGAATATTATTCAAGTGAGTTTATTAACTACTATGAGAAACATGGAATCTAGAGATAGTATTTAGCAACAAGAACACCATAGCAGAATGGTGTGGCAAAAAGGAAGAATAGGACAGTAAAGGAAATGGCTAGAACAATGTTAAATGAGGCTAGCATAATGGATACATACTGAAAGGAAGCAATTCATACTATTGTCTATACATTAAATCGGGTACAGCTAAGAGTAAACAGTAAAATGACTCCCTATGAGCTATGGTACAACCGAAAACCATCACTCAAGTGTTTTAGGGTATTTGGAAGTAACTGCTTCATCCAAATAGATGTAGATGGATTAGGAAGTTTTGATTCTAGAAGTGATGAAGGAATATTCTTGGGTTACTCAACCAAGCACAAAGCCTAAAAATGCTACAACAAGAACTTGAGAAAAATGGTTGATAGTATAAATGTGAGAATAGATAAAGACCTACATAAGAAAGAATCTGCATCGGCACCCTATATTAATGTTTCAAATGATGAGAATGAAGACCAATCTAAAAATGAACCAGTAGAGGAAGCACCAAGAAAGAACTCCAACCAGTATGTGTAGAAGAATCATCTTGAAGAACATATCATAGGAGATAAAAATGAAGGTGTGCAAACCAGAAGAAGAATAGCCCAGAATGGTGAGCAAGTAAATTTATGCATCATGACAGAACTTGAAACCAAAAATTTTGATGAAGCTAGCAGAAGTGAGAAATGGGTAGATGTCATGGATGAAAAGTTGACATAAATTGAGAAGAATCAAACATGAGAACTTGTTCCTAGACCGATAGACAAGAATTTCACGGGTACCAAGTGGGTCCACTGAAATAAGATGAATGAAGAAGGCAAGATAATCCAGCATAAAGCAAGGTTAGTTTGCAAAGGGTATGCTCAAGTAGAAGCTATTGGCTTCGAAGAAACCTTTGCACTGGTTTCTAGGTTAGAGGCAATAAGAATGTTTTTATCTTTCTCTGCCTATAAAGGTTACAAAGTCTACCAAATGGATGTAAAATCTGCCTTTTTGAACGGTAACCTTGAAGAAGAGGCATATATGAAACAACCGGAGGGTTATCTTTTACATGATGATGAGAGTTTTGTATGTCGATTGAAGAAAGATTTGTATGGATTGAAGTAGGCTCCTAGAGCATGGTATTCCTAGTTGGATAAATACTTGAAGGATCAAGGCTTCCACAAAGGAAATGCAGACAGTAATTTCTATGTCAAGGTAAATGGAGATCACATGATTATAGTGGTTGTATATGTGGATGATATTATCTTTTGTGAAGACAAGGAAATCATGTGCAAAGAATTTGCAGATCAAATGAAGACAAAATTTGAGATGTCCATGCTGGGTGAGTTGTCCTATTTTCTTGGTTTGTAGATCTCATAGCAAGAGAAAGGAATTTCCATCTCCCAAACCAAGTATGTGAAAGACATGCTGAAGAAATTTCAAATGGAGGACAACAAACCGATAAGTACTCCCATGGTTACTGATTGTAAGTTGAGCAAACTAGATGAGTCACTGGAAGTTGAGAAAACACTGTATAGGTCTATGATTGGTAGTATGTTATATTTAACATCATCTAGATTGGATATTGTACAAGTTGTTTGCATGGTAGCAAGATTCCAAGCTGCTCCTAAACAATCTCACCTAAATACAGTCAGAAGAATCTTTTGGTCTCAAAAAAGACACCCAAGTTCACTTGCAATCTATCTATGAAATAGCCAATCTCAATCAATGAAAAGCTTCAGGGCTTGGACAACATATCATAGGATCCTAATGATCCTCCTACACTTCAGGTTCTACAAGACCTAGGGGGGACACCCTTTGATGCATAAAGTAAAACCAGTTACAAACATATGGCATCAATAAAAGCAGAAAAATCTCATAGGGCTCAACAACAAGGAGGTTACTGCAAATGGGCTAGATCTACATTGATATCTCAACAAGATTGGAGTGTGAGATAGATGGAACAAAATAAAACTACAAACATGAAAGCAAATCGATACTTGATATTCTAAAATCTCTGAGAATCCCCAGAATCTGCAAGACTAGTGCCTTATCCAAGGGCATGGAGTCATACATCAAACTGAAAATGAAAACCTCTATTGCAAATCCAATTTATTAAGAAAGATATCCATGTATTAATGTCTAACATTAATACATTATAAACTCAAATAGAAGATCATACATATCTAGACATCATCCTGAATTCAAAATGATTGCTCATAGAATTTATACCCTTCCTTGAAGAGTACCTAAGAACACCCATTACACTCCCACTTTGAGAGGACAAACCCAAACTCCCTTGAAGACTAGATTCATTGAAAATAAGAGAAGTCCTAGAGATAATCCAATAAACTATATATATGTCTTACATATATGTGACCTGCAACAGAAAACACTTACAGCAAGAAGATACTCTATTTATTGAAAAGGGACATTGTATTACAAATATGGCAAAAAGCTCAGAAAATGGAAAACGGGATTCAGGAGCCTTTCTCACAAAAAATCTGGAACCCTTACGAAATGAGAAGACCCTCGAATAAGAAGGCAGAGAGGACAAAATCAGATCGCATCCTCTCTAACAACTGCAACCACCCTATCCTTCAGCAATAACTGATTCACACAACATGGCCTGCAAAACATCCAATCTCTCTGACTGAAAATCCAATCTGAGATCTCGAGGTAACTGCCCCAAAAATACTTGTCGTGGGCTACACTTGACTGTAGAATCAGATTCCTTGGATCCTGAGCTTTCCAATGATATATAACACATATATTGAGCAAAAAATAAATCCCTCACAACCAATCTTTCTGCAGGTCGGCCGTTTAAGTTTCTACTTGCTCACCACAGTCAGAAATCATATTTAAATCTTTGGATTTTGCCGCGCACGCATCCATCGTGCATCTCCACCATGTGGCATCATCTGGTTCATTCCGGGGCCCATATCCTTCCACCTCAGCACCGCCTGGGTTTACGATCGGAATGAAGCTCTTTGTTTCTTCCTTGGCTCTTCTTTTCTATCAGGCCCCACTGCTTGGTCACCAAGTCGCGGCCTTTAGCCACCAACCAACTTCATGTTGCGACTTGGCGATAGTCATTGATCTTCCTTGGATTACCATTGATCGGCCTTGACTTGCCCAACCCTTACCTCGCCCAAGAGGCTCCCTTTATCACTCTTCCTTCTGACAGGCTCGACACGTGGCACCATCTAATTCATTTTGGGTCCCATGTCCTGCCGCCTCAACACGAACTCCACTAACCGCCAGAATGAACTACTTGCCTTAACTGCTTGCATTAATTGCTAGCCATGGCTCACCATTGGAATGGAGCTCTTCTTTGTCACGGGGTCCTGAGGGATAAAATTTCAGGGACTTTTCCATCACGACCTAGTGACCACTGTTGGATCACTTCGGATCTTCTCACTCGCGAGGTCTCAAGTCTTTTGGGTGTTATCATTTTATGCTAGCGAGCTGGAGACTAGGTTTAAGTCGCGAGGTCTCAAATTAGTCTTTTCTGCTCACCCCTTCTGTCAGTCTCGCCACATGTCAACCACTGGTTCACCTTTGGATCCAATTGGGTGCCACCTTAACCACTACGTCACTTTAGGCTGGACCCTCCACTAGACCTGGGTCCGCCTTGTCGCCTAGTTGCGATCGATACTCTAACGAGAAACTTCCCATCATGACCTAGCGACCACCGTTGGATCTCCCTTGACTTGTTCACTAGTTATTTTGCCTTTCCAATACAAAATTTGGTTGCCTCGGGATGCATGCACATGCGTGGGGTTCATCAGGTCGCTGAGCTAGCTCCTTGTCAAAAGCCCTTAAGCTTTGATACTATGAATGTGTGTGGCTTTACATTTAAATACTAAAATGCTCCTCCCCACCACCAATGTGGGATAAATGGTTATGCCTAGTGAAATTTACTTGGAGGTTTCTCTAGCCTTTTAAAACCCTCTTCTCAGGCACGTGAGGAGAATGTCAGCTTCAATTTACCCTTCTTTGAAATGGGCCTTAAGAATTAACTCAAATTTTTATGTTCCAACAAAATTTTCAGATATCTGCAAGAAACTATCAGCTATTGCATGTGGTATCCAAAGAAAGGAGACTTCTCTTTGCAGGCTTATACTGATGCAGATTGGGCAGGAAGTATTGATGACCGAAAAAGTACAAGTTAAGGTGCTTTCTACTTAAGTATCTGGTTAGTATCATGGCGCAACAAGAAGCAAGATTCAGTGTTATTATCCAATACTGAGGCTAAATATATAGTTGTTGCTACATGTTGCTCACAAGTGCTATGGATGAAGCAGACATTGAAGGACATACAGGTGGAGATACCGGATCCTATTCCAATCTGGTGTGATAACTCAAGTGCAATCAACATCTCCAAGAATCCAGTAATGCACTCGAGAACAAAACACATTGCAATCAAGTATCACTTCTTGAGGGAGAAGGTAGTTGACAAGGAGGTCATTGTTGAATATGTTCCCACTAGTGAGTATATTGCTAACATATTTACTAAGCCACTTCCTTTAGGCCCATTTGAGTACGTAAGGCAAAATATGGGAGTAGTCCCGCCAGCTGGAAGCACTTAAATGTGTAGGAGGATGTATGGTTCGGGGGGAGTCAACAACTATTACTATCTTATGACTCTTTAATCATGAAGCATGGACATAGGGGGAGTATGTGTCCTAAATGGATGTAGACAAGGGAGAGATTATTGGTGTCAGACTAAGGTTCCCTTTGCCATTTCTATCAAAGGGGGAGAGAAACTAGAACAAACAATGTTGACATCAATGCCAAAGGGGGAGATTGTTGGCATTGAGTTGTCATTGATGTCAGCTGGTATTGTAGGCTGCTACCGATAGGGTTTGTCAACATGATATGAAGAAGATTGAACCAACATAAGGAATATTAACATGAAGGCTTGTCAACCGGTATGGTGGAAGACAAGTAGGTATTGAGACTGTCAGTAACATCACTGGCAAGAGGTGATATGAAGTTGTGTTGGCATGACAAATTGTAACCAATATAAAGGTTGGTTGTTTTCTTGTGATAATGTTTGTGATAAAGAGGTAGAGTGACAAAGAGATCACAAACCACCAGAGGTGAAGTTAGTGCTACCGGTGTAGTGTATGTTGATGGTTAGCAGTAGGAGAAGGTCTCACTGGTAAGGGCTTGTGCCAGTATGAGTTTGTTGAATGTTCTAGTTTAAACTGACCTATTGTCGATAAGCTGAGTGTATGCTGATGTGATGCCACATGGAGCTGCGATGACAAGCATGAAAAATTCGGTGAAGTGTCTATCGATATGGTTGTTGGAGTGGTTAGTTGACATTAAATGAAACAACCACAAATCATGGGTTGATAACAAATCAATGTGGATCGAGGAAGAAGGAATGATAGAGAAGGGTCAGGGAGTTGTTGGCACCTGGATCAAAGAGAGGAAATCAGAATGCAAGAAGACCTCGAGAAGCAAACAACTGGGTCATAAATGAGTCGACACATTTCAAGGCCAGAAATCATGGTTGAGTTTTTTTTATTTTTGGCAAAAACAATTTGGACAAGATGGAAAACACGTGATGGCTTATTCCTCCAATGCAGGTTTTTGATCCAAGGCGAATCAAATCAAATTGGATGCAGATTTGGTCAGTGGAAGGAAACCCTAGCCACCCTATGTTTGAATTGGTTTTTGGTAGGAAAGCTTCAGTTTAAATATTACAATCTAAGACTGATAGTAGTGTTGCTGAAGAGTGAAGGAGAGTGTGAAATAGTTGTTTGAGAGTCGAAGAGATAAACACTTGAAGTGTTTATGAGTGAAGACTATACTGGTAGGGAGAAGTAGCGTAAATCAGTGTAAGGAATAAACCGGCAGAGTGAACATAGGATGCAGAAGTGAAAATCTAAAGGAAGCAACATCTGATAGAGAGTAATCAAGTGTGATTTGATTTAAGCACTGATACTTAATATAAGTATAGATCCAATAGCCAACAAGATGAGAGGGGAGGGGTGAATCATACAAACTTAATCATCCCTAAAAACATTTGATTCAACCTCGGTAACATGTATATCAGTAATATAACCAAAACTGTCAAACATGCAAACTCAAAAGCATATGAACATGATAAACCTCATAACACCAAATTAAATGTGGAAACCCAAATAGGGAAAAACCACTGTGGGATTTTGGACCCACTAAGAAATATACTCTTCTAGAGTATGCTCGGTTAAAAGCAAATCCTGTTAAAGATTACAAACACATTGCTAGATGTGACACAGTTAAGGGATTTCCCTCAGATCTGTTAGGATCTTCACTTTGTTAGAAGTGACCTTGTTAAAGGATTTCAAACATTCAATTAGAATGTCACCTTGCTAGAGGGTTTTACAAATAAGACTGTTAAGTCCACTCGGTTAAGAGATTTTCTGTCACTTTCACAAAATAACAGTAATAAAATTTATTTGCAACTTCACATCTAAAATGCTAAAGCAGATTCCTATTTGTTCAATACAATCTAGACATAGAACTAATCTTGTCTATCAATTGGGCTTCTATACATTGTTATTCTAATAGGTCTTCAAGCTTCTATGCTTAGTAATCACTATGTAGCATCCCTGTGCATACACTTGCCCGCATACATTGTTTATCAACAATTTCCTATTTATAAACAATTAGGTAACCGCTTAATCTCCTTGATCACATTTCCCATGATCAATCATAGCCATCAGATCTTCAATCTTGTCTAGGTTCAATGCATCTTCCGATCTGAAAACATTTTACCCCACCTTGGAACTTGCATATTAGTCTTGGAACTTGTGCCAGGGTATTGCGGTTCAATCTGAGCTGTGGATCTTCATGCCGACTTTTCATTGCCTTAGATTCGTTAACAAACTTCATTCACGGCTCACCAATCATTGATCGGTTCTAGCTCATCAGCTTCCTTCATTAAATACTGCATGTAAACATTTAATGCATTCTGTTATAGCTCGGTTACAACTCGGTAACAACTTGGTGAATACTAAACTTCACTCGGTAGACATTTCGTCTTTATTAACTGATAGCGATAACCTTAGGGTTTACCGACTAGGTTCCTTAGGGTTTACCGACTAGGTTCTTTGCTTGATAACATAGTATAGTATTAGCCTTTACATTTTACAACATATGTATGATGTTAAAACAATCTAAAACATCATGATCTCATCATTGTCTGACTCGGTACTAGTTGCCCATTGAATACCTTATTCTTCTCAAGATATGGTAACATCATACTAAATTAGAAAATCAATTTCTTGACATCAATGACAAAATAATAATATCAAGACAGTAAACATCCTTAATCAGTTATATCCATAATCATCAACAACCTTCTCAATATCCTTATTGAAATGCCAACAATCTTTCATTGTTTGTGATAAAGCTATGTTGCCAACAGTTTGAGAGTCGAAGAGATAAACACTTGAAGTGTTTATGAGTGAAGACTATACCGGTAGGGAGAAGTAGGGTAAATCAGTGTAAGGAATAAACCGGCAGAGTGAACATAGGATGCAGAGGTGAAAATCTAAAGGAACCAACATTTGATAGAGAGTAATCAAGTGTGATTTGATTTAAGCATAATAGAGGGAGAGAAGATTAAGCAGAGTTAGAATCAATAGAAAGCCTGAGTTGCAGTGTGTATTGAGCTGATACAAACCGGTAAGTTAGAAACCGGTAGTGCAGAACTTTGAAGGGTTGCAAAACTTCATTTGCAGCAAGGATCTCATTTGTATAACTGATTTTTAATATTGTTTTCATTAAGTAGGTTCTTTGTGTAGGGGTTGTACCTCCTTTAGGTTGTAGCCTATAAATTGTGCATGGGTTGGTGCTCCTTTGAGTTGGTGCTCATAAATCAGGGGTTGGTGCTCCTTGGGTTGGTGCCCTAAAATTGTAATCAGAGCTTTTACATTGTGAGGCCGGATTGGAGCAGAAGATTTCCAACATCTATTCTCATCGAGGTTTTTCCCACATTGGGTTTTCCTCATATATATGGTGTTGTGTGATGCATTCTTGTGTATGAGTTATGTTGATGTTATAGAAAATCCTTTCACATACTTAGTCTAAATTGTTTGGGCTACCGGATAGCACTCAAATTGTTTTATCTAGTACAAGTATATCTTTGTTGAAGTAAAAGTGTTTAAATCACTGATTCACCCCCCTCTCAGTGATCCATTGTGTCCAATAGGAGTAAAATCATAATTAATTAAATAATAAATATTTAATTAACATTATAAAATGGTTTAAATGATTAAATGATGATAGAATTGAAAATAGAAAATTAGTAAGATGATGAAGAAATATGAGATTAGAAGAATAAGATTAATTAGCTTAATTAAATAATTAATGAATCATTTAATCAATTAGACGAATAATTAGTACATGATCAATGAGACACTTTTAGGTGTCTACAATAAGAATTTAAACCAAGAATGTTGATGCGTGTTTAAACTAGTGTTTGCTTATATTTTCCTTATATGCTTATGTTTGGCATTAGTATTGAAATTTGCATTTGGCTCTAATTTTGAGGTCTAACAAAATTAAACTAGGTAGAAGAAATGCTATCCAGACATTTTTTTCTTTCCAAAGTAGTAGGTTTGAAGAAAGCTCTATCAACCTCTACAAAGTCTAGATATTTAGTATACAAAATCTTGAGTTCATTAAATCCAACAACCTCTATCCACATCTTTGTTAACAATTTTTAGCTTCTACTTAAGACATTTGCAACTCTAATTGACTCCCCATCCTCATGCTTCAAAGAAAATATAAATATACTAAACATTAACTCATTTTAATTCCTAATCTAAATTTCCTTGACTGTTAAGACATTGCAAATCCTGATGATCACTTATAAAGTTAATTCTTTTTGCAACAAATAATATCTCTTTTTTAAAACTCGGATTATAGTATAAAACTCTTGATCATAGACAAAATACTTATTAGAATCATTGTGATTCTCACTTAAATAAGCAATGGGATTACCATCCTGACTCAAAATAGCTCATTCGACACTGCCACCAACATCACAATCTACTTGAAACACCTTATTGAAATATAGAAGTGGCAAAACATATTGTTATGTTACTTTATTATTCAACATATTAAAATATTGGTTGTTCCTATAGTCCACTTAAAATCCTTTTTATTCCCTCTCGTCATCTATATTAGGGGTACACAAATGATACTAGAAGCCTTAATATTTTTTTTATAAAAACTTGCTAGACCATGAAATGATCTTACCTCAGTAATGCTCAGTGGTGTAGGTCATTCAATGATAGCCATAACTTTCTTTGAATTCACCTTAATACCCTTAGTTGAGATGACAAATCCCAAACACAACAACTCCATTTTCATGAAATGACACTTCTTCAAATTAATCAACAAATTCTCCTTCCTTAGCTCTAATGTCTTGCTAAAAATCAAAGTGCCATCCAAATAGACAAAAACAATTTCTCAAAAATTGTTTCAATACCTCATTCATAAGCCACATAAATGTTTTTGGTGCATTAATTAGCCCAAATGGCATGACTAAACACTCGTACAAACCCTATTTATTCTTGAAGGCTATATTCCACTCATCTCCTTCTCTGATATGGATTTGATGATGCCAACTCTTTAGGTCAATCTTCATTAAGTACTTATCTCCACTCAAACAATCTATAAGGTCATCCAACCTTGGCAATGGAAATCTATATTTAATTGTAATACTTTTAATAGCTTGAGAGTTTATACACATTCTCAATTCTCTATCTTTCTTTGTTATTAGCACTGCAACTACCATGCATAGACTCAAACTCTCTTGAATCAATCACTTCTTCAATAGCCCTTGAACTTTTTTATTTAACTCTTAATTATCTACAAGATTCATTCTATAGGCTACCTTATTTGGAAAATTGGCTCTTAGTATCAAATATTTCTAGTGGTCAATCTTCATCACCAATGGCAAATCCTTAGGTATATTATCTAATGCAATGTCATGAAACTCCTCTAATGGAGACAATACTTCTATTGGTATATCTTTATCTTCTTCTTCATTTTCTAACTTGTATATAAAATGGGTTTACATGGTGCTTAACAACTTATACCCCTAGTGAAAACTTATCTAAGATCTCCAAGATTTGAACAAATGGCCTAATTCTCAAATCACTTGAAAATTGAAAATGAGCTACTACATGTAAATTTTCTTCCTTCCCACTACAAAATTGTGCATTTATTACTTCCCCCTCCAATTCAATTTGAGGATCAATACTCAATGGAAATATTATTTGTCTAGCATAAAGTGACTTAATCTTAATACAATCCTTTGAAAATCTAATTTCAACTCTCAAGCTCAAAATACAAATCCTACAAACTTGTTAACTAAAGGTTGCCCATAGGCAACCACCAATGGTTCCTCATACCAAACACATTCTCTACCTATACTACAAGAAAAAATGGAAATGGCTATTCAACCCCTAGAATACATCAAGGCATCATTCTATTTTATACATTATGAATACATTATAATATATGTTTGGTGCATTCTAAGGGCTAGATAGAAATTCCCAGATAAATAGGCTCTCAAATATGGCTTTTAGTATGCTTTTTCACCTAGTAGACTTGGTTTTCCATTTTTTCTAACTATAAATGCCTCTTTTGACCACAAACTATCTTGGACCATTTCTCTTTATGAATTCTTGTTTCTAGAATACTATCTAAAACTTGTTGAATTTATTTTTTATTATAGAAATCACAAATATTCAAAAAAGAAAAATTCAAATTTGTTACATTTGAAATCGACGTTCAAATATTTAAACTTCATATAACAAACCTTGTCTTTTGTGAAGCTCTTTTCAACTCTAATCTTGTCAACCAAATTACCCAAATCCAATTGCAATGAAAATATTAAAAAAAAAAAAATTCCAAATGATTTAAAAAGTCACACCTAAAATTTAAAAGCACATTGAAAGCTAACTGAACAATGCCCATCTCAGACAAAATTAAGCATGATCATCCATCCAAATATTGATACATAGTTTGAGTGGTCCTAAACTCTCTGTTTTTATGACTCAACTTTCTCAGCTACAAACTGTTGGCCAATTGGTATGAATTGACTCTTGATCACCAAAGTATAATATTTTTGAACTTTTATTGGGGTTAATGAAAATGACAACCACCTTGAGATGAAGTTGAGAGCAACCAATTTCCAACGATCCTTTACCAACCATATAGTCAAATTTAACCCCCAACAAAACCATGGTTTAGAGTGCAATAGATACGGGTCATTTTTAGAGTGTAAAAATGGACCACTTTCACAAATTAGGAAAATTGAGGTCCAAGGAAAACGGTGCATGTTTGTCACTTAAATCTTCCGTATAAGCCTATTTGCCCTAACCGCTCCAAAAGAGAGGTGCATACTTTTCTTTTTCATTGCAAAATCCAAGTTAATGGAGATGGTTGAACAGAAGGTGAAATTGAAAGGTCCAAATCGTGATTGGATGGTCGAATCTTATCTCAAGCTGCTAAGGGCAAGAAGATATACTATTACTTTCACACCGAAACTTGAGGAGCCACTATTGAATGTTTTGGGGGTACTAGGGTTCACTAGAGAGCATGAGTACAAAAGAAAAGACAAATTATGATAAATTGACTAGCAACTACCCTTTTCTCATTAACAAGGTCATGGAAAGAAGACAGGAGGATGAGGAAAGAAGAGAGGAGGATAAGGGGCAATTGGCCTCTTCAAAGTGTAAAAGGATTTCTTAATTTGTAAGTTTTAATAGTACACATTATCTTGGTTGAAAAAATAATTATTCTTTTCAATTTGTTTAGATTTTGAGTTTTTGATTATGTGTAGAGCAAGGTTTGAAAAGATCTGAAATTCTTTACAAAAGATCCGTCTTCAGATTTTGAATTAGTATGGATTTAAGAATGAATTTATTTTTTGAATTAAAGTAAAGTTTATATATATATATATATATATATATATATATATATATATATGTGGAATGAAATGAGTTGTGAGATTAATATTTAAAAACTAAAATACAATAACAATAACAATATTATAAAGAAACCATTGTTAAAAATAGTTACGATAATAACAAATAGAAAATAGAAAAAAAACAATATCTAGGAAAAAAGACAACGTAAAGTAATAAAGATAACATAATAAGGACGGTTTGAAAACCAACTAGTGTAGGACTTTAATATTTTATACATGTTTTTAAGTTGAATTGATTTAGGATAATGTACTGAACTCTATGTTTTTCAAAATTGATATGAATTATAGTGAAATATATAGTTTTGTGCTTATTTTGATTGATATAATAATTAACTGATAAGTAGTATGTTTAATTTATTTATGATTCAAATTTTATGTATATATGTTTTAGTCTATTTGCATCATTCTCTATATATTAAGCATTTTCTTGTCGTTATTATACCCTAATTCTTACTTGATTTATATATATCTTTCATGTGTCCACTTTATTGCATTATCCTTGAGGTTCATTTATTAGTAGTTCAAGATTGACTTGGGTTAATATTTTAATGCAAGTGATTAACACTTAAATTATTAAATTTAAATTCAAAATTTTGCCATATCATACTAGTTGTTATGAGTTGACTTTGTTAGACTTGTGTGAATATTGTCATTATTGTCATTGATGTCAAATCAGTTATTCGATTTGGTCCAGATAGTATATGCAGATGGTATATGCGGATGATATATGTATATGCAAATGAGGTGTGTAGTTTTGATATTGTTATGGGATATGATGCAGTAAGGTGTAGATAATCTTTTGGAGTCATTTCCAGAAGATCCTCATCTCCAGAATTTTGAGTTATGCTTATTCCAGTTTACTCTATGGTCCCGGTATCGGCTATTTCAGTTATGTCAGTTGTATCTTTCATGTCTCGTGGTTCAGTATCTATGGTATACGTGGAAGTTGTACTTTTGGAGTTTGGAGTTGTTATTTTGTGTTTATGGGTCAACATCTATGGGTATGGTTGACTCTTGTCCCATCCCGGTAATTAAGGTATATGCATCGGTGAATGAATTATGTAAAAGAAACATGTAGAGATCTTGCGGAGGCCGACTTGGTTATCATGTTTTTGTCTTTAGGCTTTGTTGGATAACGTGTTGATCCTAGTAGTGTATTACTTGGGCTTGGCTGACACATTATCTTGGTGTGTAAGCTTTCTGGTATATATATATATATATATATATATATATATAGAGAGAGAGAGAGAGAATATATATATATATATATATATATATAGAGAGAGAGAGAGAGAGAGAAGTGTATGAATGCATGGATGAGTAAGGCGATGAGTAGTAAGCAGTAGTGTGTGAAGTGTGAGTTGTGGATAGCAAAGCAGTTGGAGCAGAGTCAGAGTGCAGACAATATTGCAATAATCCCTCACCAAATTTGTTGCAAGCAACTAGTTTTGGCGAGTAGTGTTGCAGTAATCCTTCACCAAATTTGTTGTAGGTGGTTGTGATCAATAGAATAGAGATCTTTCACTGGATCTGATGTAGGTTTTGTGAGTTGTAATCTGAGCTTGACCTAGAACTGATTTTATGCATGTGGAGATGCAATTTTCCTTAGTTCATTTATACGTGTTGCTATAAACATTCTGGCAGTGGGTCGCTTTTGTAATCTGGCAGTGAGCCACCTCGTTCTTTAAACACCATATAACTAGTTATATTCTCTTGAGAGATAACACTCTTTGTGGTTTTTCCCATTTCGATTTTCCACGTATAAAAATTCGGTGTTCCATTTGTGGTTGTGTTTTCATGTTTATTCTACATTTTATATTTGGTGTTGATGTGCTTAATGAAATTCACATATCAGTAAATGGTTTTAGTTTTGTAAAAGAGTTTTAGTTTTGTAAAAGAATATTGATTCATCCCCCCTCTCAGTATTTTGGTCCCTTCAACCAATCCAACAGACTTGACACATGTAAATGTGACATGCCGCTATGTCGTGCTATTGAAAGGTATCCACTCAAGTGCATTTAATCATCCATGCAAAATCAAGGAAATCACATGTAATTCCATGAATAATTATTGGTGTAAATAATTATTCATCTTGCATATTATTACACTATACTTAAGTTTACTTAGGTACATGCATTTCATAGTAGTTTGGGTATGAGACACTTGGGTGTTTGTGCCACATTGGGATAGTGTGTGTAGGAGAATTTCCGCCTTTTATGGTGTTGATCTTATCTTGTTGTTACATTCCACCTCATGTGGAATATTATATTTTTTCTCCTACTTACCACATCTATTTCCTACCTACCCTTGTTTCTTATTGAGCCACATGTCATGTTTTTTTTCTCACATATCCATATAGCCTTTCCTATATAAGTAGACTCATCTACATTGTTTGTACGGGCAATCATTGAACTTCTTGTAATGATCCAGTTGATCATATTTTGCATCTTGATAGAATACAGTTTATTCCTATCATAAATTTTGTCTCTCTTATTTGTGCTTTTCATTGCCTCTAGATCCTGGCAAAATCTCACATGGTATCAGAGCCAATAGAGTGCCATTGGTTTGTTAATTGAGAGAAATTTGGGGTTTGCATTTTGGAGCTTTCTATTGTAGGTTTTTATTGAAGCTTGATGGGTCAAATATGAGGTCACCATTGGATTGAGGAGGTCCAAGAAAGTTATTTTTGCCTTTTGTTTCATCCAAATCAGACTTCGAAGGCCAAATCTAGAGGCATTTGAAGTTTGAAGCTGGGATAGAAATTTTCCAAAAATTATAATTTTGCAAGCAATTTTCAAATAGTGACATCTCACTCATCCGGACTCCTTTTTTCGAGCAATTTTTTTGTTTTGGGGTATAATTTAATGATCTATATAATGGTGTAGGAGTTTTCTAATTTTTGGATACAGGTTTTTTTGAAATCGTGAAATCTCGATTTTTACAACTTTGGAGGCTTCGTTTGGGCTCATATGGACTCCTTTTCAGGTGTCTTTTTTTTTAAAGTGCATAATTTTTTGTCTACTTTCATAATCTACCATTAGTTTGCAGTGATTGTTAGAAGAAATTGTACTTTCAGTATTTGGTCATTTTTTGGCCTATTTGGTACTTGTATTTTGCTTGGATCTCAGTTTAGATCACTAGCAGTATTTGTTGAAGTCTCTTATACCTCATTTTGAGAAATTGTAATCATTGAAATTATATCTTTTTATGGGGGGTCAATTGTTCATTTATATCTCTTTGTGAAATTCCATTCAAAGGCCAAATTAGACTTCGGAGGCCAAATCTAGAGGCATTTGAAGTTTGAAGTTGTGGCGGAAATTTTCCAGAAATTATAATTTTGCAGACAATTTTCAAATAGTGATATCTCACTCATCTGGACTCCTTTTTTCGAGCAATATTTTTTGTTTTGGGGTAAAATTTCATGATTTGTATAGTGGTGCAAGATTTTTCTATTTTTCGGATACAGGTTTTTCAGAAATCATGAAATCCCGATTTTTAAAACTTTGGAGGCTTCATTTGGGCTCATATTGACTCCTTTTCAGGTGCCATTTTTTTTAGAGTGCATAATTTTTTGGCTAATTTCATAATCTACTATTAGTTTGTAGTGATTGTGAATAGAAATTGTACTTTCAGTATTTGGTCAATTTTTGGCCTATTTGGTACTTGTATTTTGCTTGGATCTCAGTTTAAATCACTAGCAGTATTTGTTGAAGTCTCTTATATCTCATTTTGAGAAGTTTTAAAGTTGAAATCAGAAGTCCACTTTGCCATTATTTGCAAGTGCCAACATGATCTTTTTATGGGGGGTTAGTTGTTCATTTATATCTCTTGGTGAAATTCCATTCGGAGGCATCTTCATCTGCAGTATTCTACAGGGCTTCTTTGTTGGTGGCATCATTTTCATGTTTTCACATTTGAATATTTTATCATGATGTATGCTCTTGTTTGAACAATGTTGTACTCACACTATCATAAAGTGCCACACCTCTTTGTATCTTGTCATTGTTGACTATTTGATGTAATCCTCTTGTACACGTAGATTAGGAATATCTTGTGAGACTTGGTGCATGGCTCCAGTTGAGACTTAGATTGTACACATTTGTGCATGGCTCCCGTGAGACTTGGTGCATGGCTCCAGTTGAGACTTAGATTTTTACACATTTGTGCATGGCTCTCGTGAGACTTGGATTGTACCAGTATTTCTGCTATTTATGAGTATCTAGATGATGATCAAAGTAGGTTGTCTCCATGCTTGATCTTCTTTTTATTGCAGCGAGTGATTCATCATCATCGACTTGGTACCTGGTTTTGTCACACTTTGACATTATTGGTGCAACATTGGCTCTCTTTCTTCCTTATGGGGAGGTATTTTGGTCAACATCATTGGACCATCCTTGCAGGAGATTCAACATTGAGGGGGGGCTTCATGGTCTCTTCTCTCTTATGGGGGGGACATATTTTGTTCTTCTCATTCCTCATTGAGAGCATTGTGCTCTTTCATCATCTCTCTTTTGGGGGAGGGTTTTTTCCCATTGGTTTTTTCTCTCTTTCCCTGCTTTGTGAGAGATTTCATTGCATTGGTTTGCATGCATTTGCATTTGTACATGGGTACCTAACATGGCCTAGTAGCCGGGACCCATCTTGCATTGCTTAGTTGCATTGTAAACTTTAGTGCAATCCCCTAAGTTGCACTTAAGGGGGGGTGTTGGTGTAAATAAATATTCATCTTGGATATTATTACACTATACTTAAGTTTACTTAGGTACATGCATTTCATAGTAGTTTGGGTATGAGACACTTGGGTGTTTGTGCCACACTGGGATAGTGTGTGTAGGAGAATTTCCACCTTTTATGGTGTTGATCCTATCTTGTTGTTACATTCCACCTCATGTGGAATATTATATTGTTTCTCCTACCTACCACACCTATTTCCTACCTACCCGTGTTTCTTATTGAGCCACATGCCATGTTTGTGTGCTCACATATCCATATAGCCTTGCCTATATAAGTAGGCTCATCTACATTGTTTGTACGGAAAATCATTGAACATCTTGTAATGTTCCAGTTGATCATATTTTGCATCTTGATAGAATATAGTTTATTCCTATCATACATTTTGTCTCTCTTATTTGTGCTTCCATTGCCTCTAGATCTTGGCAATATCTCACAATAATTATTAGAACACACTTTTGTTTCTAAGGGACAACAAATTGGATCCACGATATTTATAAGCCATTTACACATTGGTGAATTTTATCTTCGAAATTCCTTGTCACCATTAATTTGGTCCACAAAGGGGGCTCACCTATCAAGTTATCAATCTTCTTAACAACCTTGATAATTTAAATATTAGGAAGGTAAACAGAAGCATTTTTTAAGAAAAAATTGTCATTCATTTTCACTTGCATGATTCAATGTCATGTATTAGATTGAGCCCACATCACTTAGGATCAACCCTACAACACTTAAAATTGAACAATATTAAAAAATAAATAAAAAACCATAAAATCTAACACATCCAACAAACCAGCGACATTTACTTATTGATGATGGTGAATAGATACACCATGACATTAGAACTATTTCTACATCACCAATTCTAGAGTTAAGTTCCTTAACTCCTCTTATATAATTTATGTATAACTTATGAAGTGACCAATTTTAAATCTAGTTAATATAGGTTAACATGTGGTTAATGATTTCATTTATATATTTAGTATAGACTTATTTATGAAGTGCACCTAATTTCATTACATAAAGAAATCTAATAAATTTCTACACCCTCTAGGGTTTTTCCTTAGGATTTTACCTTTTGAATATGAGATTTCATGTCTATTTTTTTTTAGTACTTTATTTCTAGATCTTATTAGTGATTGATGTTATTTGGTGTGATCATTCTTTCCCTACATCTTGTTGGGGTTTTTCTTACTATTTTTTTTATCTCACTCAATAGGTTGCCTTACCCAACCTTAATTTTGCCCTAGGATTATGTTACATATTTGTTTTTTAATCTAATTTTGGGCTATTTTTAATCAATCATATTATTTTTTCATCATTTTATCCATTAGGATTTTAAATATTTCTTGCATGCCAAAATCTCATCCATATCATCTCCCTTAATGAAGAGTGTATGATGAAATATTCACATGACTCAATAAAATTATTTAAGCGATATGATCAATAATATTTCCATTAGTCAATTGTTACTCTCATTTCGAAGCATGAAAATGAAAATTATACTCAAAAGGAACATATGACTTAACTTGTGCTATCATAAGAACTTGATAATCTAGCTAAGTTTGAAATTATTTAATAATTTGTGGACACAATTCATAACTTGTTATTAACAAAATATTTAGGTTCAATATCATATTTTCTACTAGTGGTAAGGTGGCCCTCCTTATATCTCTAACTAGTGCACCTACCTTTCTCCTACATCTACATTCATTCCTTCTTACTATTACCCTATTTAGGATGTATTGTTGCAGGTTAGTTTCTAGAAGCTTTAGTATGCTATTGGAATAAGCAACAAATTTAACTCCAACAATAGCAACTAGAAAGATTTTTATCAATACTCAAAGCTTTAATTTATAGTAGGAGTACACAAGTATTACAATGCTTAACATGCATTCACACTATAATCCTTCAACATGTGTTACCCTAGGCCTTACACACATTTTATATGTTCAACTAGAAAGTATTCCAAATTTTCTCACCCTTTCCCCCAAAAATCTCTAAGTCTTAGCTCACATTTTCTTTGTGATCACTTTCAATATGAAATTATTCAAAGAATAATCGTCTTTAAATTATGACAGAGTTGGAAGTTTTTTGGTCACTCAGAAGTTGCCCAACTCAAAACATTTTCCTAGGTGTGCCTAGTCATTGCTCAATAGAAACATCCAGTATGAGTGTCCTTAGATCCATACAATTCAAGATACATGTAAATACCATAATTTCACCTCATATTTCCCCACTTACTATTACTAACTACCTCTAACATACAACCACCCACAAACCTATCGTTGTCACACTAGATCTTTCTTAGCTAATAATTTTTGTATTGCCAAGAATTATCATCCCCTAGTTGATATAAAATTTTTGCCTTATCAAGCTTTTAACCCTTGTCAAGATTTGGCTCATGTTAATATTTCATCCCTTATCATATTTTAGAGTCAATGATGGCCAAGTGCACCCTTATTAGGATATTGGGCTTCATAAGGAATGCATACCTTCACTCTCTCTTCGATGCTTATCAAAACTTCACTACAAACCAAAAGTTGTTGGAAAGTTCCAACATTATATGAATTAACTAATCCTTTGTTTGAGTTTTTAAACTAATTAGGAACTCTATGAAAAATTCTCTTTTTCAACAAGTTTTGGTTCATCAAGAACTTTGAAATCTCTTAAATCTTTTTTCATCAATTCAAGGTTCCAAGGGAACTTAAAACTCCATTAGGGATTTTAGGTGTTCCCAAAGTTATTCATTCCATTAATTTATTTATTATCTATGTAAGACCCACCTTCTATGTTCTAGGGGATTTTATATTTTCCTCTAATGATGTTGAGATTCTAATGTAGCCAATTCGAATGCAACACCATTAATGAAAGCATACAAAATGACACAAGTGTGGAGCAATTTTCCTTCAATATTATTTTTTGCAATCTGCAAACCATTCTACCATTACAATGAAAAAAATGCCTATTTTAATAGTAATCTAAAACTTTCCTTTTTGGGCAAATTTTTACAAAATCCAAAATTTGCCACTTATGAAAATTTTCAAATCTAACCCAAAAATCACGAAATCTTCTATAAATCTACAAAACATTATTTGGGCACAAATTGTCAACTCTCTAACCTCATAAAGATTACAAGTTCAAAAATAAATAGAAAACTAACATTTGAAAAATTTTCAAAAAAAACATAAAAAGCTCTTTTGAAGCCTCAAATGAAGGAATGAAGCCTTGAAAAGTTGATCGAGTTGAGGTCCAATCAAACTAGGTTCTATTGAAAATCCAAACAACTTCTCACAATACACCTCCATGTCAAATTTTAGCCCAATCAGACAATCGAGTCAAAAGTTATGACCCCACGAAGTCCTTACATCAGATTCGTGCTTGATGCATATATGTGTATGTTGGACATTTCGAGGATATTATGGATATTAGCTCTTTTTTAAACATATTGATGCTCTCGTATTTTTATGATTTTCAAGGCTATCCTTAGATGTTGATTTAATGTCATATTTTAGTTGATTACTTTTAGTCATAGTATCTTGAGATTATCAAATGTTTTTTATGAGAATATGCAAAATTATGTGTATTAACATATGATTCTAGGAATAAATTATTTAATTGAAATGTGCTATGAAATGATCATAAGTTTATGTGAATTCTTATGTATTGTTGCTTGGATGATTTTTCTTTGAATAGTTAATTCTTAATATAGATATAATGAATTATTATTTAAGATTTTTTTATTATTATTTTTTATGTACACTAATACTTTTGGTTGAGTGAATAGGTTAATTTCCAATGGATGAAAAGGGGATGACATAAACACATCTTCCACATTCACCTCAATGATTATTGATCTCAATTTGTTGAGGAAATTAACATTGTAATAATTGTGAGTGTTGGTGTGTGGTTTAATGTATTGTGATGTTGTTGGTTTTATTTGTCTTTGTTTTTGTTTATGTGAATGAAATTAAGTTTTTGTATGTTATAAATATTCCTAGGTGATAGGTATAGGGGTTATTGGGTTTATTAGACCATAGGAATACCTTTTATTTTGTTTTTTAATGTCTTATAACTTTCATTTACCAAAAATGGAGAAAATGGGAGTTGGTTGGAAGGTAGTTAGGTGGTTAAGGGAGGAATTTCCTTTCCCTTTTCATTTTATTCTTCATTTTTCCTATGAAGGAAATATTTTTGGAATTCTTGTTTTATTGGTGTTCTTTCTAGAGTCTTGGATTTGGAGAAAAAAAATGGGGAAGAGGGAGAGCAAGAAGATTGGGAGGTGAGTGTGCAATTTTGAAACCACAATCAAGGACAAATGGAGAAAGGGCATCATAAGCGAATTTTCCCTATTAAAGGGGGATCTAGACATCCTATAGTACCATTAAGGCCTCAACAACAATACCACTAAGGTCTTATTCTCATTTTCTAAGCAATAGTCAACCATTCAACCATATTTTAATGTGATGATTCCCCATTTATGTCTAGCCCCCTACTCTATGTATCCCTCATATCTTGTAATATTTGGATCAAATTCATTTCAAATCACCACCAATCATATTTTTTTCATTCCCTATTCCTTACCATAAGATTTGAGATTCCTTATGTTGGTAAAAGGTGCATTGTACACCTTACATAATGTTATGATATAAATTATTATTATTATTATTTGTGCACTTAAAGGAACTAGGGGTGTATGCATTACATAGGCTAGACATTCTTGAGGCCACTTAGTTTGTTGTATGCAGCATTGGGATAAATAATTAACGTGGGTTTTCACATTGGGAAAATATTTAACATTGGAAAAACATTCACTCTAAAGGCAATTAACTCTTATTTTTACATTTTATAACTTTTTAATTAATTTACTATAATTATTACTCCTTAATCAATTTTATCTAACTTTTTAACTATAAAGTGTATAAAAAGCATGTTATTAATATTTTACATCGTAAAATATTTTGTTAAATTTCAAAGCAATCACATAACCTCAAACTTTAGTTAAATGATAGAAATTGTACCATGGTTTATGCATATGATTAACTTTCTCAACATGTATCTTATGCCTATCAAAGGATGCAACTCAACTCCTTTGTGCTATTCCTATTACTTAAAGTGATTTTAAGAGCATTTTGAATTTCTCACAAACTACTTAAACAAGAGTCAAACTCCCTGTAGATCTTTAAAATCATACATATAAAAGCAATCTTTTATCAAAACAAAATAGACTAGAATAACAAATTCAAGACAATTACTAACCACTACACAATACTCATTAATTAATATTTCTTATTCAATTCAATAGTGCTTCTCCATTATTTGATCAAAATATGCTTTCATTTATTCATTAGATATTTGAATATGCATGTTACTCACCACCAAAGGTAACAATAATTTATTTTTGTATATTAATTATATATGAATAGATTATTAATCAAAAGGATGTCATTCAGATGAATACGTGTGTCATTTTTCATTAATTTGAAAATATATTAGAGTGACACCCCTTAGAGTCACACAACACTGCTCGAAACTAGTGGGAGACGGAGGAGGATCTCGGTCATTCACTTTACTTTATTTTTTCATTCTAAAAAGATTCAAACACAGATACAATATTTTATCATCTTTCTAAAAAGATGTTAACACGACACCTAAAATACTGAACTAAAAGATCTTAACCACAACAAAATATTGAAGTAGAAAAACTTACACAATTGAACTAAAAGAAATTAAATTCGAATATAAAATTTCTTGTGAGCAACCAATAACTTTTATAATAATTAACTACTTTTTTGTATTTTATATGGAAAAAACATACAAACAAAGTCTTTTATTGGGGACAAGATCTTATTGCCAGGTGAGAAGAGACATAATTTTATTTAAGTTCCATTAGTAATCTCCAAATCGCGTCTTTGAGACTTTTGTTCCCCATGTCCCTTATTACTTTAATAAAAGAATCTTAATTTAAGCATTAAAATAAGAATAATGATAGACACTCTTACCGATTGTGATGCAACTTGGATTACTTTGTATCTCATGCCGCCGATCCACACTTTGTTTTATATATAAGTCTTCATAATAATCAAATCTAACCTTCCATTTAATATAATATACTTTTATTTCTTTCAACCTTTGTTATAAAGCCTTCCATACCAAACAGCTATGACATAATATATTTTTAAAATAATTATTTTTCTTTTAATAATCTTTTGATTATATAATTGAATTTAAGAGAATATTTCTTTTTCTTTTTATTAATATTTGGTTTATATACTTGAATTTAAGAGTAATATTAACACATTGAAACAAAACAGATGTTTTGCTTTTTAATATTTGTTAATTATTATTATTATTATTTTATTGTGAATGTGGGTTTTGTTAATAAATGGTTTTAAAATATTCTTAAATATATGTTAATTTTAATTATAAGAGTATTTTTAAATTTAATTATGTGAATTTGTTTTGTATCAAAATTTTGAATCACGGAAAGTGATCTATCAACTTGACCTTTCTTGTATTTTTCCTCTCTTTTCTTTTCTTTTCTTTTCTTTTAATGATTCATTCCCCTTGGCTTTGTCTTTTATCTGTTTAAGCTACCATTTTATTTCACCCCTTGTCTATCATCATTTATTAGTTCCTTTTTCATAAATAATTTTTAAGCTATTTATTTTTATATCACGTGGTTTTGGCTTTTTGTTATCTAGATTTTATGATATTATGCTATTTATTTACTCTTATCATAATCTATACTAATACATTTACTTGATTTTATCTCTTAATTAGTTTATTATTATTTTTTGTTGCCTCTTTCATTTTGCATCATTTTCTCTTTATTGTTTGTTGATTTATTGATTCATATATTCCCATGATCTTATATTTTAAATTAATGTCTCTAATCATTGCATATAGTTAGCTTCAAAATTCAAATTAACAATAATAATATAATTATAATATATTTTCTTCTTATGATTCATTCCCATGACTTTGTCTTTTATCTTTAAGTTGTCATTTTATTTCATCCCCTATAAATCATTTGTTAATTCTCCATCATTAATAATTTTTAAGTTATTTATATTTCATATCATGTAATTTTGCCTTTTTTATTATTTATTTTTTGGTAATATGTTATTAATTTACTCTCAGCATAATCTATACCAATATATTTACTTGATTTAAATCTTTAATTCTTTTATTATTTTCTTATCTACCTTTTTTTATTTTGCATTATTCTCTCTCTTTCTTGTTTATAAATTTATTGATTCTTATTATTCATATATTCCCATCACCATGCAATTTAAATCAACACGTCTTTAATGATTGCATATGATTAACTTCAAAATTCAAATAAATCATATTAATAGAAATCAAACCATTTTTTAGTTAATAGAAATCATTTTTTGAAGAATATTAACAATACAAAACTAGACAAATCTAGACAAATTAGAGACCTTGAGGAGGAACATGATGGAGATAAAGTAGAAGATGATCAATGTCTCCAAGTTCAGTATGAAGGTGATGCATGGCTCCAACACTTCTATGTTCCTAATGTAGAAAAAATTCTTGGGCAAAGATGTTGGCAATGAGGGGAATTACAAGGAATTTTTTAAGTTCCTTACTGACGACTAGAGCCATGTGCTCAAATAGTCATTGGTTGGATGGTTTTGGCTCTCTAGAACTTTTGGTTTATGTTGTTAAGACTTTTATATCATTTTACTATATGCTTAAGACTCTTTACTATTTTTGGTATTTTCTATTAAGTTGTTGTCAGTTTAAATGCTATAAGTGTTAATGTTGTCGATGAACTATTAGTGTAAAAGGTCAACACCCTTGTTTTGCTGATTTTAATATAAAAAACAAGAAAGAAACTTATTAATTATGATTCAAATTAAATACATATTACTTCTTAATTATCAAGAATCAATAAAAACTTGAATCCAATAATATAAACTTCTAACCTTAAACAAAAAAATCATAAACATTAAATATTAAAAAAAATAAAAAAATTATTACAAGTTATTTTCTCACCCACAATACATAATTTATTTTTTAAAATCATGTGGACTCCACTTGATAATTTTAATATAATCCACACAATAAAGAAAACATTGCAATCAAAAATTCGTTGAGTACATGATGAAATACTTCATAGCTATCACATGTATCATAATTCAATCTTCATTGACCTATCTTATGAATAGAAGTGCCAATAAAGATTATTTGGCAATGTATCCAACCACTATTATAAAGATATATTTTAATATGCTTAGTACTTTAAACTAAAGTCTCTTAATGTAGAATAATTTTTTTATTATAAAGATATATTTTAATATGCTTAGTACTTTTAACTAAAGTCTCTTACTATAAAATTAATTTTTTTTAACGTCAACCTTGTTTGAACTCTTTTCTAACTACAACCTTAATCACAATCATTATAGTTGTTACTCAATTTAAGTATTGACAATCATGAGATATAAAATCTTGTCTCCAATGTTTTAATTGTATTTCTCATATTTCCATCCACTTGTCTATATTATTATTATTATTATTATTATTGTTATTGTTATGCATACATGTATTATTTTTCCACCTCTAAAGCATAAAAATAGTACGTTCACCTACCTAAAGATTTTACACGCGTTGTATAATGTGTACCTAGTCATATCATTGGATCGGTGCACCCCCAACATGCCTACTGATATTATTTACTAAGTTGTCATTAATTTTATTTCCAAAGTCATCCTATATACTCTAGTCAGTTAATACTACTGAAATATTCAGTCGGTAAGCACTAAAGCAGTTAGTTACAGAAGAAAGGAGTCACAGAGTTAAGTATACACCGAGCTGTCTACCGAGTAAAATTCTATGTCTACCAAGTAATCTGAACCGAGTAGAAATGTGCTACTAGATTCAATGAACCTGGACACATATGTGGAAACGTGTTACAAGGATCGAGGATCGGGAAATCGTTATCACATAGGAAATTGCACTTCAAGATTTTGTATGATTTTGAGGAAGTTTATCCAATAAAATAATTTCTACATTTATTCATTCGATGAATCTTGTTTGTAAGATCAAAGCATGAGCAGATCACCATCCCAGAGATCTATTTATACAGAGTGATTTGAGAATAAAAAAGAAGACATGTGTGATAGAAGAGTTAAACAGGAAAATCATAAGAGGACACATTGAGTTGTGACTGCTACGACTGACAAAGATATTCAGAGGTCACCGAGAAAGTCTTCAGAGAATAGTTTAAGGGACAGAGTAAACATAAGGTTTTACCGAGTGGTGCAAGAGCACCCTTCCAACCTCTTTGTCTTTCTTTGTTTTGTTGGTGTTATGCTTCTTATGAAGCCATTGTACATGGATAAGATCCAAGAGCTCATGTGTGTTAGACTAGGTCCTAGTTGTAGGTCCTTAGTGTTTGTTGTGATTTCTTGTGCAGGAGAGGTTGAGTGTGCTTGGAGTGTGTGTTAGGCCTTATTGGCATGTTGACGTCCTTAGGAAAGCCCAAAATAGGCTTAGGAGTCATGGAAAGCAACAATGGCAAAGTTGCTCAAAAGATGCAAAAATTGCATGACAACTTTTAAAAGTTGTCAAGCAACTTTTCCACCCAAAATGGTCATAGACCCTTGTGTGCGTGGAGAGCCCTAATTTTGGCACATCGATCAAGCAAAAGGCAGTATAAGTACTTGCAAACCCTAAATTCATGGGTTGGATGTCAGACATTGTACGACCCTAGCAAGAAGATTAGACTGAGACTGTGAAATTGTTACCAGTCAGTTTGAATGAAGAAAGCAAGCAAGTTAATGGATTGAGAAACGTTTGAATCTCTATGGAATGTTTGTCATGGTGTAAATACTTTCATTTCAAGCAATTAGTTTAGGTTTTTATTTGCAGATTGAGTGTGTTTGTAAATAGTCTGTAAATTGTCTTCTTACTGTCTAGTTTTGGACAGGATTGTGTGAATGGCTGCTTAACTCCATTCCCCGTTATGGTACCACCATGAAACCATGGGGAATGAGAGTGCAGACCTTGTACCATACTTCAAAACAAGCAGGGCCCTTGAAAATGTAGAAAGGCCAAGCAAAGACCTACTCCTAGGCGAGATTGGACAGTGCTCAGTTAGGAGAGGTTAGATTGCAGAGGTCTTGGAGAGCAAGGTTGGACAGAGGAGAGTACATCCTTTGGAGGAAGTGCAGAGGAGTGTTTGAAGCATCATTGGTGTGCAGGAGGAGCCTCCACCAATCCAAACAAGGTGGCTAACACACAAAACCTTCACTGTGACCAGGCAGACTACAAAACCCTTAAAAACCCCAAAATTCGCCCTAGGCACTGTACGGCCACTTGGAGGCCCAAAACCTAGAAAATCCTTGAGCCCTTGCCAATTGAATGGCAGTCCATTTTGGGAGTTAGGTTTGTTTGTGCATCATTTGTGAGAGGGAGCCCTAGAAGACTGGTTAGGAGGCCTAATTGGTCCTAATCCTTGTAGCCTTGTGTTGTAAGCAAAAACACAAAATTGTGAAATCGGTAAGGGGTTAGAATCTTGAAACCTCTTAGGGACTCATGAATGGGTGGATAGACCATGAAATATACCTAAAACAACCTTGCTAAGACCTTGGAAGGTGTGGAACAAGATTAGCCCTTATTAGCCATAGTAAGGGATTTTGAGTCTCATGAGTAAGTGAGACCTTAGGAGAAGCATAGCAACTCATTGGTGGGTGGATTGGGCAAGGTCAGGGGATTCCTCAAGCAAAGGAAGTTCTAGAGACCCTAGGGTGTGAGGAGAACACCAGGTGATCCCAGGGAAGGATCCAAGAGCATAGACTAGGCTAGTCTATCCCAAACCCCATCCCATCACCGAGGTATGCTATGAGCAAGGTAATTTCATATTGAGCACATAAGAATCTGCTATAACATTTTAGATGTAAAGATGCAGATATTTGTAAAGATTTTATTGAATCATTTGAGTTGTTATAGAAACCTTTAACAGGGTAAAAGACTCTAACAAAGTCCATAAATTGTAAAGCCTTTAACTAGGTGCAACATTTTGTATAAGTGTTGTAAAAATCCTTTAGCAAGGTAGATCTAAAGATCTTGATACTCCTAACAGGGTAAGCTATCAGAAATAGCTAAACATGTAGCTCTAACCGAGCAACCTTTATTATTGCAATAGTGAAGTTGTGGGTGCCATCCCCACCGTAGTTTTTCTCTCTAACAAAGAGTTTCTGCATCACCAAAATATTTGTGTTATGGAGTGAAATGTGTATGAATGTTATTTCTATAATTATGTGTTAGTTTTATATTATGAGATCAACAGTTTACAATTTACGTTTATCAGTAAGATTGCTTTTGGAGAAAAGTTTTGAAGTACTGATTCACCCCTCCCCTCTCAGTACATTAGCTTTCCTAGTTGGACCTAACACCTATGAGGGTAACTCATAAAATAATATTTATAGAAGTCTATTATATAGTGAAGGACTATGTGAGGAAGGTAAAAAACTAATCAACTTAAATTTATAATAATCAATTGGAATAGGACAATTGAAATTGATGCTATGGAAATTGAATACATTTTGTGTAGAGACATTTAATTATTAATTTATCTTTTTTAATTTTTAATTTTTTTAGATGATTGTTGTTGATTTATGAGTTTGATTGCATTGTTTTAGTTAAATTTTTGTGTATGTGGATGTGGTCTCTATATGAATAGACCTAAACTCAATGTGTGGATTTGAACTTATAGATCGAATCTAATAAGACTTCTTTGCTTGAAATTTATTTATGTTCATGTCTATGTTCTTAATCATCATAATGGCTAAAAGTGTTCATTAACACCTTTCTTGTACTTTTTGAATTGCAAGGGCTACATTCTCCTTATTTGTACCCATGGATTTACCAATTCAATGGTGTGAATCAAGGTCAATGACAACAAAGAATCATGTATCATGCTCCTAAAACAATGATCTAAAGCTAATGCAACATTTTTATCCCCTTTGCAATTGAATTCTAGATGCACTTTATGGATTCCTCTCTCTCTCTCTCTCTCTCACACACACACACACACACACACACACACACACACACACACATTCTTTTGAAATAGGTCTAGCCACTATTTAATGCACCATCCTAGTGTCATTTTGAAAAAATATTATGCTTTAAGTCTTCTCATAATGAATTGTAAGTGAGGAAAACATGGGCATAAATTAAGAAATTCAAATGTAAAGGTTTAGGATTAAAATCTAAGACCATATAATTGAGCTATATTAAATATGCACTTATGGATTTGAACCAAGGTGATGAATTGCTAGAAAATTTTCAGCCATACATGACAATTTCCACATAACCCAAATAGAGAAATCTATGCAAAAAATTATTCAAAATCTTTATGCAAAAGAATAGACCACATACCAACAAAGATGACACAAGATATACCTTAGGAAAAAAATCAAAGAGGAAAAAAACCTAAACTCCAAAGTCATCCACCTCATATGTAAATTATTCAACAATGAAAACATAGCAATGAATGTCTTTAGAGTATCCATGAACACTTTTGAAACACAAGCTCTCTACATGCACTCCATGTGAACAAGCATGGAACCATGTCATCCCATACCATGCTTCAAACCCTCACAAATTCAACAACAAATGCTCTCAACATCATAGTCAAAATAGCCAACTAGCCAGCCTTAGAGAATTACTCATATGATTGCTTTTATAGAATCAAACTCACACAAAACCACCAAGTCGTATCGCATAAAACCATGTGACTAATATCATACGATTAAACAAACCATTAAACCCTCATTTAATATTGGTACTAAGTTTTCTCTATTTTATATATTTCTTATGTGAAGCTCCACATTAAATATTTATCACAATCAGTAATCCAAAAACATCCCCACCAAAAAAGCACCTGCAAATCCAATCATGTCATGCCAAAGTCCCTAAACACGGGGAACATCCATGAAACAATGATTACTTCCAAATGGATAAGCATCTAACTCCCAATATGTCACACTTGTAAGCATCACATAGTCAACAATATAGGTCCTCCATCATGATCATACTTGGTAACACCATCTCTCCTCCTCGACATGACAACCAAATTTGCAAACCTAGTAATTAAACCAAGCCACCAATCTGAAAATGCATCAACAAAGAAAGGTCTCTGGGCATAGACAACCACATCCAAGCCATATATGCAACCTATAAGTATAGACTGCTAACAACACTACACAACTTGTAGACACAACAATGCAACATACAAATCCAAAACAAAAACTAATAACCATGTCAAAATGAGAGTAATTTTAGATACATAATCGAGCATACAATGACACAAGCTCCAAATATCCAAAATGTAACTTGTCATAAACTCATAAAGTTTCCATAGTCAATAGAACCAATAAACAACTTATATTATAAAAAACAACAAATAAATCATGTCAAAACAACGCAAAAATTGATCCATTGTGTAGTGCTCTGAACAATCTCTTTGTCGACTATTGGAAGTCCAAAATCTAATTTCATTTGCACAAGTTATGACCTCTCAAAGATAAAAAGGTACACCTGGCTTTCAACAAGCATTTTAGTATCAAAACAACAAAATTTGGAAAAATAAATCACACCACTACATAGTTCTATGAGTCACCTTTCCAATGACTATAAGAAGACAAAATTTTGAAATTTTTGTCCCAAGTTATGCTTCATAGAAAAAAATAGCATATTAGACTATATTTGCAAATATGGACTACAAAAAGCTCTCCATTTTGATTAAATTTTGAATTTTAATTTTTTGTTTAAAAACATATATTTATTGCAAGGCATACGCCCTTGGTCTCCTTGTGTTGTGCAATGCAATGTTCAGGCTTGTGACATGACTTAACCACCTCATGTGGATTCTATACATCCAGTGGTTGTATTGGGCATTAAAAGGTTGATCTTTTGGTGCAATGACAACCGTACTTGTAACAAGTGGTATTAGATCCTAAGGTGTAGGTTCAAATCCCCTCACTTCTGTGTGCGTGTGAGGGGAGGGGTTGTTGCAAGGTGTGCGCCCTTGGTCTCCTTGTGTTGTATAGCATAGCGCCCGAGTTTGTGACATGGCTTAACCGCCTCCTATGGACTCTATAAGTCAAGTGGTTGTATTAGGCATTAAAAGGTTGATATTTTGGTGTAACGACAATCATACTTCTAACAATATTGGGATTGGCCCAAAGGCTGGACCTAACTAGAGACTAAAATTATTTTAATTGAGGTGGAATTTTTATTTTTTATTTTTAAGCGCATTTATTCTATTACATTAAGAAATTTGCATTAAAAAATATTTCAATGCAAATTAATACAATATATGTAGTCATAGAATGATAGTTTCCACATAACCTAAATGAGAAATCAATGCAACTAAGTACTTAGAATCCATATGCAAAGAATAACCAACATACTCATCAAAGATGACATAAGAGATACCCTGGGAAACCCCTAATGAGGGAAAAACCCAACATCCATCCACCATGTATAATTCAACAATGAAATAATGCAATACATCCATGAACACCTCTAAATCAAAATCCATCTACAAGCACTCTATGTGAACAAGCATGTAGCAACACATCCCATGTTGGTGTTGGAAATAAGCCACACTCAAACCGATGATGGACTGGTCCAAGAGGGGACAAAAGCTTAGTGGTAGAGTACTCCAGCTACGATGGAAGGTCCTAGGTTTGAGTCCTAGATGGTCCATGTCTCAACATGGTATCAGAGATCGGTCTAGGCTAGGAGCCCCAAGCACACAAGAGGTGTGGCTTAAGGGGGGGTGTTGGTGTTGGAAATAAGCCACACCTAAACCGATGATGGACTGGTCCAAGAGGGGCCAAAATATCAGTGGTAGAGCACTCCAGCTGCAATGGAAGGCCCTAAGTTCGAGTCCTAGTTGGTCCATGTCTCAACATCCCATGCCATGCTTCCAACCTCCAGTTCCACAAATTCTAATTTGGCTAACTTGCTATGATGTATGGAAATAGGGTTCACTAGTTCACACATGTATGCTAGGAACTAAACATATTTCACAATTATTATATTAGAAGGAGAATGGACTCAATAGGCTCAACCTCAAACTTATTAGAAAAGGGTTGAGTGCAAGGTGCATTCAATACTCCTTGATTGAGTAAAAAATGAGCAATTGAAAGGATGTGAATTGAATTTGAGAATTAGGGTTAGATAGCACAAAACTGATAATGAATAATATAAATAAGTAAATACAAACCTAATAATCACAAAACCAACCCAGATCTGGAAAGGAGATGTAGAAAGGAACTCATCTAAGATTTAGACTAAAAAATGATGCATTTTCTTAGTAATGTGGATGAGTATGTGTGTGCACGAATTGTTGTGTACAATTCATATCAATTCATTTTATTACTATATATAGAGGTTAGAAATGTATTATCATGATTGAGAAAATAATATATGGGTGTGAATATATTGTGTTCTTTGTGTCTTATGGATGTCAAGATTGTTATGAAAATGCTGAAATTTGAACTTTACATCCTGCATGAATTTCTATTGCAAGTGGTGATATATTGAATGAATTTAAGTGAATTGGTATGTTTACCAAATTTGAAATTGTGAAAAATGATGTATCTTGTTGTTATTGTGAGTGATGTATGGATTTGTTTGGAATGAACAAAAAAGGAAAAGTTCTTGTTCCACTACCTTTCTTGAAACTATAAGACCAAACTGCATCAATGACATCAATGACAATAGGCCAACAATCTCCCCCTCTATCATTAATGGCAACATAAAGTAATACAGTATAAGTTTGCTCAACTGAAATTAAAAAACACTAACAACTGAAACTATCTGAAAGTTTTTGCATAAAAAATAAACATAACATAGCAATGTCTCCCCATTTAAAAACAATGACAAAGGGAAAAAAATAAGAAATGTGCATAAACATAACTTCCCCCTAATGGAGACAACCAACTTTAATCAGAGAATTGCTTAATCTTCTAAACATGCGTGATCTAAGAGTCTTTATGTTTGTCCCAATGTGAGATAGCCTTTGTCAGGAACTCGATCTGTACTCACAAGGACACATCCATCTGCTCTGCTTCTTGTATTGAACCAAGTTGAGAATGTGTGAATTGTAAGGCTCTTGAAAGGGAATAGTTCATAATCGATAAGCTTTCACTACTCATGTCCTACAACTGACCTAAAAGAAGTATGATATCATCTTTTTGTTGTTGTAACTCATAGTATTTCTTGTGGAGCTCTTCAATTACCAATCTATCGGAACCAGATAAGTCCTAAGATAACCGATAGTTGGCATAGGCCTGCTGAATTTTCTCTTCAATTATATTCATTTCATTTTCGATGCTCTTTGTGGTGTCTAGACACTAAAGACTGTATGAGAAAAGTACATCACCATTTTACAAGTATGATTGACCTTGAGAGATGAGTTGAGTGAGCTGATGATGTGCATTCTCACAATTACCTTTAAGTTTTTGTAACAACTTCTCTCTATCTTCTTCTCTATCTTTCTCATATTTTTCTTTCACTTTGTTTGTGTGATTTTTCAATGAACTAATTAACACATGACATTTGTCAGCACTAGGGGTATCCAGATCTAACTAACATTTAGGCATGGTTGCATAAAGTGCAGTAAGTATTTCTTCAATAATTTTATCTTTCTTTTGACTTTCACCTATAAAATCCTATCTTGCAGAAGAAAGGAAAGCTTCTCCAATTTGGTAATTTTGTACTAGATAAACTTTGGAAAAATCAACTATCATTTTGGAAGAAGTTATGGGTTGAATGTTCAATGGTGAAGCAAACCAACTCTTCCAGGAATCATCAATAGTACCAGAGTTGGTACCAATCACAGTTACTATCTCAAACACCTTTACATTTGATTCCTTCTCTAGATATTTTGTCTTTTCCTCTGATGTAGCCTTGGACACAGATTCACTTCTTTCTATCTCTACATTCATCTATTCTTCCTAAACTTTGTCACTAGATCTTTCAATTTCTTTATCCTTTTCAGAATCACAGTTTACCGAAGGGACAATAGAAGTTTCAAGTGCATCCATTACATCACTCATAATGGGAACATTATCTACAATGTCGGTATTCACATTATTAGGCTCACTGGTAGGGGTACCATAATCATTAGTGGGTAGCATACCAGGTTTATTTGTAATACTCATTACCTTTTTAGTGATTTCATCCTTGAGCTTTTCCTTAGCATCAGGTTCTCCTAACATAAGATTACTTAAAAAATTCTTTGTCCTTGATTTAGTCTTACAAGCTTCTACAAGACTAGCTTCATCTTCCTTTGATAGGAAAAAACCAACAAAATAAAAAACCTGATCGTTAATAACATGTTATTCCTCTCTTGCAATTTGCCTAATTCTAATTAACTCTTCCCACAATTCAACTGGAATATATTTTCTAAATTGTTTTGCAACAACATCTTATTCAATACAATACAATACAAAATCTTTTACAATACTACTTTTATCTTCATCATTGGCCTCAATGTAGAGATAGCCTACCTCTTTTAGATTTTCTCCTTGTGCAAGTGATTCAAATAGGCTCTCCACATTATGAGGTCTCTTGAATTTCTTGGCCTTCGAATTTCAAACATGTATCTGATATTTCTCTAGCTCTTCTTCTTCCTTAGACTCAATTCCTATTTTTTCCCTCTTTACTTCTTTCAACTTATTTCCCTTTGGAGAATCAGATGGGAGAAGTTCCTCCAGATTCTTTTCTTTTGCAAAGGCTCTAGATGAGATAACAAGTATTTTGAAACACCTGTACTGAGTAACTTCCTCTTTAGTTAAATTTTCTTTAGCCATTGACTCCTAAATGAATTTCTTCACATTCTTTTCTTGGGTCCTCTTTGAATGTTCCATGTGAATCTTTAAGGACTTTTTGGTTGTACTTCCAAATCGTTCTTGTGTTTCATCAATAGGGCTCTTCAGTAGAACTTAAGTTGTGCCCTCTATCATTTCCTCAGTGACTTCATAGATGAAGGGTGGAATTCAGATCTTCCTTTGCATGACGACTTCCATATAGCATTTGTCAGTAGTGAACACAAACACAATGTCATCTTTGCATTTCTCAATCATTTCATTAGGAATTCTTTTCCTCCTCTGCATATTGAGCTGAAAAAGGGATAAATAAGTATTGAACGCATCTTACCTTGTCGTCTTGTTGATGGGTCTCCTCAATCTGTTTGCAATCTGATGACTTATTGGTCTGGCTGGTGACCAAAGCACTTTTCCTTGACCAGGAACCTCTTGCAGAAAATAAAATAGGATACATAGAGCTAGGGTTCCATACTTGAAGGGGTGCTTCTTCTTTCTTCACTATGCAAGGTTTTATAGGAATTGTTGCCTCAGGATTTCACAGAGATCAAAATCCTTATTAAGCTAAACTATCTCATAAGCCATGTTCGTGACTGTGGCAGAAATGGAATTATCTTGGTTGGTGAAGTAGATTTTATTCCCTATCATCATTTCCAGGTAATTTATCACCATGTTCTTAACAGAAGAGATAGATAGAGAATGCCCATTAGGATTTGCTCCTATCAAATCTCCAACATCCTTATTCCTTGTTGATTTTAGAGCATGAATGTCCCTAGAATCGCTCAAACCATTAATGGCCCTCATTACATCCTTGGTGATGAGATGGGTATGATCTAACCACAAAAACTTGTTGTGAAATCTACTCATTGCCAATCTAAGTCATTTTTCATCATATCAAAATTTTAGAAAATCAAGCCAGGTGTTCAATCTCTTTTCAACAAGGGTTTTAAATTCAGGTTCTACCTAACCATTCTTTGTAATCATCTTTTATGTTCATCGATCCAACATTTTTATATGGTGACTAAATTCATCAATCTTTATATGAATATAAGATCGGATATCTTCAGCCAATACAACCCTAATTGGTATATTTGAGAATACGCCATCCAGATCGACCTCCATCACCTTATACGAAGTTTTCTCAAATTTAGGATGGGGCTCAATTGTAATATCAACAAGAATTGGAGTGGCCATGGATGTAGATTCAACAAATTTCAACTCAGATTGATTCATTGGGAAAACCTTAATCACCTTGATCTCCTTCAATACTTATAATGCTTCTTCAATTCATGGTGAGATGAGATTCGTCGAATAATCCTCCTTTTAACTTTTCATTCATCATCTCACATTAAATTCTTATGCACTATCATCTATTACCTTGATTTCCACAATGATATGCCAGACTTTTGTGATGAGTTATGATTTAAATATACCTAGCCGAACCTATACACACTCCGCTACATCATCATTGCAACCTCACTTTCTTTGGCAGGGGAAAAGGATATTTATCTGATTACTCCCCTTGGGACAAAGCCACATGCTCTCTAATTTCTAGATGAAGTATCTGCACTAGAGCTAGGTGCATCCACAGATTCTTTCTTCCTCCAAATCTTCTTCATCTTTCCTTTCACATCTTCTACATCGATCTTCTTTGTCAGTTTATTTGGAGCTTGAACCTCACTCCTTTTGCATTGCCTTGCCATGTGTCCAAATTTGTTGCACTCGTAGCATTTCATGTTTACCAGAGCTTGTCTTGACCCGCACTAGTTATTTTTATGTCAAAAAATATTGCATGTATAACATCTACCTTTAATATGATTGTGTCTATTTTGATTTACGATTGGATTTCTACATTGATTAGCTTTGTGATCATATTTTTTGCATGCATAACATTTACTGGAGAAGGAATTAGAATTTTGATTCATGATATTCCTACATTCTACTGCTTAATGACCTATTTTATTGCATTTATAACAAGAACCATTAAAGAAGGTTTTTCTCTTACTTACTTGTATCTTGACCGATGACTTACCTTTATCTTCCTTGGTGGATTTATTGGACTCTACTACTTTTTCCAGAGTTAGATCCTCTTTGTGATTTGTGTTGGATTGTGAAAATTCATCAGATTCAAGTCTTACATTCTTTTTGTTTTCTAAAGGATTCTTCACATCCATCATCTTCTCAGACTTACCAGACTCGGGTTTGATTTCTCTAGATCTTGATAGTTCTGATACTTAATGTTAAGTACAAATGCCAAACTAATAAGATGAGAGGGGGGGGGTGGCAAATCATACAAACTTAATCTTCCATAAAAACATTAGATTCAACCTCGATAACCTCTATACTTCAGTAATATAATCAAAACTGCTAAACATGCAAACTCAAAAGCATATAAACATCATAACACTCATAACACTAGATTTAATGTGGAAACCCAAATAGGGAAAAACCATTGTGGGATTTCAGACCCACTAAGAAATATACTCTTCTAGAGTATGCTTGGTTAACAACAAATCCTGTTAAAGATTACAAACACATTGCTAGATGTGACCTGGTTAAGGGATTTCCCTCAGATGTATTAGGATCTTCACCTTGTTAAAGGATTTCAAACACTCAATCAGAATGTCACCTTGCTAGAGGGTTTTACAAATAAGACTGTTAAGTCCACTTGGTTAAGAGATTTTCTGTCACTTTACAAAATAACAGTAATAAAAATCTATTTGCAACTTCACATCTAAAATGCTAAAGCAGATTCTTATTTTCTCAATATAATATAGACATAGAACTAATCTTGTCCATTTGTTGGGCTCTATACTCTGTTATTCAAAACAGGTCTTCAAGCTTCTATGCTCGGTAATCACTATGTAGCATCCCTGTGCATACACTTGCCCGCATACAATGTTTATCAATCAGTTCCTTATTTATAAACAATTCGCCAACCGCTTAATCTCCTTGATCACATTTCCCATGATCAATCATAGCCATCAGATCTTCAAACTTTGACCAGGTTCAATGTATCCTTCGATCTGAAAATGTTTTACCCTACCTAGGAACTTGTATACATTTCTTGGAACTTGTGCTAGGGTATTGCGGTTCAATCTAAGCTGTAGATCTTCCTATCAATTTTCCTTTGCCATAGATTCTTTAACAAACTTCATTCATGGCATACCAATCATTTAATCATAGCCAGCTCATCAGCTTCCTTCATTAAATAATGCATGTAATCATTTAATGCATTCTGTTATTACTTGGTTGCAACTCGGTAAATACTAAACTTCACTCGGTAGACATACCGCCTTCATTAACCAATAGTGATAACCTTAGGGTTTACCGACTAGGTTCCTTAGGGTTTACCGACTAGGTTCTTTGCTCGGTAACATAGTGTAGGATTAACCTTACAATCAATAACATATGTATGATATCAAAACAATCTAAACATCATGATCTCATAATTGTCTAACTCGGTAGTAGTTGCCCATTGTATAACTTATTCCTTCCCCTTATTCATCATATTCTTTCTGTGTCTTTTACCGACATCTTTATACTCATCAAATCATACTTCTCAAGATATGGCAACATCGTACTGAATTAGAAAATTAATTTCTTGACATCAATGAAAAAATAATAATAGTAAGATAGTAAAACATTCTTAATCATTTATATCCATAATCATCAACAACCTTCTCAATATCCTTATTGAAATGCCAGCAGTCTCTCCTTATCTGTTATAATGCCAAATACCAACAATCTCCCCCTTTGGCATTGATGGCAAAACCAATTTATTTGACCTTATTGATTCAGATTGCTGTGAGATTCTGAAATGCTGAAATGCTCTCCTCCTATCATCAGAATTCTCCCCCATACATTAGTCTTCTCCTCTTTTCTCTTCAGTCTTGCTTTTCTTCAGTCTTCTCCCCCTTTGACAACAATGCCAAAAAGTAAAGAACTAAAACATAATTTCTTCCTATATGAAGTGATTTTCTGCTGTTGTGTGTCAATTTAGTCTCGATCAGAGCATTTATGTCTTCAATTCCTATTCCCTATATTGTTTCCTGCACACCTTTAGAAAACATCCTAAAGTGTGTAAATCATCATCAACTCCTAAAAGATATTTTGTAGAGTCATTGAATTGATGCTTTCACCAAACTTGGTCAGTGAGTAGAAGATAGGGGTAGGACCCCTAACTTACTTCAAAGATACTCAAAAGTGTCCCTTGGTAGTGGCTTGGTGAAGATATCTGCTATTTGTTCCTTTGTGCTAACATACTCCAACACCACTTTCTTCTCTTGAGCTTCTTCTCTAAGATAATGATATTTGATAGAGATGTGCTTTGTTTTATAGTGCATAACAAGATTCTTTAAAATGTTAATGGTACTAGTATTGTCAAAGAATATAGTTACTGGTTCAGTAACTTTCTCATTAATTCCATGCAACAGTTGTTGATCCATGCTATGTTGGTACAATTCAATGCTGCAGCAACGTATTCAGCTTCTGTTGTTGACTGTGAAACACATCCTTGTTTCTTGTTAAGCCAACTCACTAGTCTTTCTCCTAAAAAGAAAGCTCCTCCACTTGTGCTTTTCCTGTCATCAATGTTGCCTACCCAATCAACATCAGTATAAACTTTTAAATCAAAGTCATTTCCTTTTTGATATATTAAGCCATAATCCTCAGTGCCTTTCAAGTATCTAAAAATTCTCTTGATTGCTATCAAGTGTGTTTCCTTAGGATCTGCAGAGAATCTTGCAACTATACCTACTGCATGTGCTATGTCTGGCCTGCTGTGAACAACATATTGCAACTTTCCAATCATGGATCGATAAAGTGTCTCATCAATAGATGCAGATTCATCATTCTTTGATAGTTTATAGTTGGTAGTCATAGGAGTACTTACTGGGTTTGAATCCTCCATTCCAAATTTCTTCAAGATTTCCTTTATGTACTTGGATTGAGTAATGAAAATCTCATTTTTCATTTGCAGTATCTGTAAACCTATAAAATACTTTATCTCATCGATTAATGACATCTCAAATTCTTTGCTCATTTCATTTCCAAAGTTCTTGCATAAAGAGTCATTTCCACAAAAGATAATATCATCAACAAATATGGCTGAGATTAGTATTCCATTTTCATCATTCTTCATGTACATGTTACTGTTTTCACTTGTCCTTATAAAACCAATTTTGATCAAATAAGAGTGCAATCTTTCATACCATGCTCTAGGTGCTTGTTTCAGACCATATAAAGAATTGTTCAATTTACATACCTGATCTTTATTCTTGTCTCCAACAAATCCTTTAGGTTGTTCAATAAAAACTTATTCTTCTAATATACCATTCAGAAATGCAGATTTGACATCCATTTGATATACCTTGAAATTTTTAAAAGTAGCATATGCCAACAATGTTCTTACTCCTTCAAGTCTAGCCACAGGTGCAAAAGTTTCACCATAACCAATTCCTTCTTCTTGAGCATAACCTTTGCAAACTAGTCTTGCTTTATTTCAAATGACCTCACCTTTTTCATTCAGCTTGTTTCTGAAAATCCACTTTGTACCGATTACATTTTTGTGTTTTGGTCTTGGGACTAGTGTCCATGTGTCATTCTTCTTGATTTGATCAATCTCTTATGTCATAGCATTTATCCAATCTTCACTGTTAAATGCTTCTTTCACTATTCTCGCTTCAAATTCAGATATTAGACATGTGTCCTATCTTAGTTTTTTCCTTTTCATCACTGGATCATCCTTATCTCCTATAATCTGACTTGGTGCATGATGTCTTCTAACATACTTGGCTAATACAGGCTCGATAGGCTCTGTATGATCTTCTTCATCACTCGGTAACTGGATATTCTCTTCATTTCCTTCTGCAGTTTTCTCGATAAGACTTGTCAGTTGAACATAGACAAATTCATCATAATCTTCTGATTCTTTGGAGTTTCCTTCATCATTTCTTTCTAAAAATTCATCAATTTTCACATTTGCACTTTCTACTATTTTGTTAGATGATTTGATCAGACATTTAAATGCTTTACTTCTAGAAGAATAACCAAGAAATGTTCCTTCTTCACTTTTATGATCAAACTTGCCATTTCTATCATCTTTGTGTACATAGCATCTACTTCCAAAGATTTTAAAATAACTTACATTAGGTTTCTTGTCATACCAGATTTCATATGGTGTCTTCAACCTTTCTTCAATTGTACTCAGTTCAGGGTGTAAACTGTTGTGCTTATTTCTTCTCTCCAAAATGTTTGTGGCACTTTCTTTTCAGTCATCAGGGTTCTGGTACAATCCACAATAGATCTGTTTCTTCTCTGAGCAATTCCATTTTGTTGTGGAGTTCTTGGTGCAGAGACTTGTCTTTTAATACCATGATCATTGCAAAATAAGTTGAACTCATTAGATGTGAACTCTCCTCCTCTATCTGATCTAAGACATTTTAGTTGTCTTCTTGTTTCATTTTCAACTCTTGCCTTTTACCATTTAAACATTTGAAAAGCTTTTGATTTTTCTTTTAAAAACATTACTGACATCATCCATGAATAATCATCCACAAATAATATGAAATATTTATGACCATAATAACTTTGAACTTTCATAGGACCACAAAGATCAGTGTGCACAAGATCTAAAATTCCCTTAGAAGTGTAAGACTTACTTGTAAAGCTTGATCTTGTCATTTTATCCATCTGGAATCCTCGGCATATAGCATTTTCAGGTTTTTCCAAACTCGGTAGACCTCTTACTCGGTGCTTCTTACTTATTTTGATCAGATTATCAAAATTTACATGACAAAACCTTTTATGCCATAACCAAGTATCATCTATCTTTGCATACAAACATTTATTACAAGTTGAGTCAAGGTGAAATGTGTTACCTTTTGTTTGTGTCCCGGTAGCAGCTAACTTTCCATGCTTGTCATGAACTTTGACAATTCCTTTCTGAAATTCTATTTGATATCTTGTATTGTTTAGCTGTGCTACACTCAACAAATTATATTTCAAACCTTCAACCCAATAAACATCATTGCATCTTGCATTGTCAAGAAGTGTTATGGATCCTTTACCTTTTACTGGACATGGTGCATCATTACCAAATCTTACATAGCCTCCATCATAGTCTTCTAACATAACAAACTTGTGTTTATCACCTATCATGTGATGTGAGCATCCACTATCTATGATCCAAGAATCATTAGTATTTATGTGAGATATTAGGGCTTTTTCTTCATACTTTTCTTCATCTGATCCATCTTTGATAGCCACATAAACTACTTCCTTTGTATCAATTCCATCTGATTTATCATCATTGGATTCCTCATCGGCTATTAAGCATGACTTTCTATCTCTTCTTCTGATGTCTCGGTGTCCTTTGTAATGATTATCTTTTTGTCTATCATCTTGGTAATCTCTCTTTTTATTAGAATCTTTGTCAAGACAATTAGAAGCCATATGTCCTATCTTATCACAATTGAAACATTTCAAAGGTAGTTTTCCTTTATACTTACCTTTGCTTCTCGGTAACCTTCTGGATAAAAGTGCTTCAAACTCTTCTTGCTTTCTGATTTCCTCATATAGTTTGTGTACTTCCTCCATGTTCTTGCGAAATCTTTCACTTGCTCCACTGTGATCCCCTTTAGTGTACTTATTCATTCTATCATTGTAATCATCAGATTCACCAATATGAAAAGAACTAAATGCAGATTCAACTTTATTTACCGATGACCCATTGTTATCAAAGTTTCTTAACTCAAATGCATGTAGCTTACCAATAGTAGCATCTAAATAAACTGGCATATTGGGTACAAGCCTCAATTCATTGATTGCAGAGACTCGGATTGCATAAGCTGGTAGAAGGGTTCTTAACAACTTACTTGTTATATCCTTTTCTTCAATGGTTCCACCTGCTCCTTTGATTTGATTGACAATCTCCTTTAGTCTTGTACTGTACTGGGTTATGTTCTCACCTTCATTCATCCTCATAGATTCAAGTTATCCTCTTAGACTATCCACTTTTGCTCTTTGTCCATGTTCATCACCTCTATACACAGATATGAGCTTGTCCCACATTGCCTTTGCATCATTGCAGCCTTCTAGATCATTAAACTCTGAATCGGTCAATGCAGATGTTATTTCAATCATTGCTTGAATATGTTCTTGCTTTGCCTTTATCTCTTCCATTGTCAATGGATAGGTTCTTGGTGTGATGAAATCATTCTCCAGATAATATACAAGATATTCTCCAACTCCTGATAGGTGCAGCTTCATCCTTTTCTACCATGTAGAGAAACTTGACTTGTTCAGCTTCGGTGCATCCCTCTTATACATCTTTGGATCTTTGCCTCAATTGCCTTTAAACTTTTTCTTTCGGAGTCCAAAACTCTGATACCAATTGATAGTTCTGATACTTAATGTTAAGTACAAATGCCAAACTAATAAGATGAGAGGGGGGGGTGAATCATACAAACTTAATCTTCCATAAAAACATCAGATTCAACCTCGATAACCTATACTTCAGTAATATAACCAAAACTTCTAAACATGCAAACTCAAAAGCATATAAACATCATAACACTAGATTTAACGTGGAAACCCAAATAGGGAAAAACCATTGTGAGATTTTGGACCCACTAAGAAATATACTCTTCTAGATTATGCTCAATTAAAAGCAAATCCTGTTAAAGATTACAAACACGTTGCTAGATGTGACCCGGTTAAGGGATTTCCCTCAGATCTGTTAGGATCTTCACCTTGTTAGAAGTGACCTTATTAAATGATTTCAAACACTCAATCAGAATGTCACCTTGCTAGAGGGTTTTACAAATAAGACTGTTAAGTCCACCCGGTTAAGAGATTTTCTATCACTTTACAAAATAAAAGTAATAAAAATCTATCTGCAACTTCACATCTAAAATGCTAAAGCAGATTCTCATTTGCTCAATATAATATTTACATAGAACTAATCTTTTCCATCTGTTGGTCTCTATACTCTGTTATTCAAAATAGGTCTTCAAGCTTCTGTGTCCGGTAATCACTATGTAGCATCCATGTGCATACACTTTCCCACATACATTGTTTATCAATCAGTTCCTTATTTATAAACAATTCGCCAACCGCTTAATCTCCTTGATCACATTTCCCATGATCAATCATAGCCATCAGATCTTCAAACTTTGACCAGGTTCAATGTATCCTTCGATCTAAAAACATTTTACCCCACCTAGGAACTTGCATACATTTCTTGGAACTTGTGCTAGGGTATTGCGGTTCAATCTTTCCTACCGATTTTCCTTTGCCATAGATTCTTTAACAAACTTCATTCACGACATACCAATCATTTAATCATAGCTAGCTCATCAACTTCCTTCATTAAATAATGCATGTAATCATTTAATGCATTCTATTATTACTTGGTTGCAACTCGGTAAATACTAAACTTCACTCGGTAGACATACCACCTTCATTAACCGGTAGCGATAACCTTAGGGTTTACCGACTAGGTTCTTTGCTCGGTAACATAGTGTAGTATTAACCTTACAATCAATAACATATGTATGATATCAAAACAATCTAAACATCATGATCTCATCATTGTCTAACTCAGTAATAGTTGCCCATTGAATAACTTATTCCTTCCCCTTATTCATTATATTCTTTCTGTGTCTTTTACCGACATCTTTATACTCATCAAATCATACTTCTCAAGATATGGCAACATTATACTGAATTACAAAATCAATTTCTTGACATCAATGACAAAATAATAATATTAAGACAGTAAAACATCCTTAATCAGTTATATCCATAATCATCAACAACCTTCTCAATATCCTTATTGAAATGCCAACAATCTCTCCTTGTCTGTTATAATGCCAAATGCCAACATATCTACCTTTAGAGATGTCACTTCCTTGTTTTAGGTTTTTGCACTCTTATGATTTATATTTTACCATTTTTCTCAAGTACTCGATGTTTTCATTATCTTCACTTTTGACTTTAAGATCTGTGATAGTATTGTTTGCTTGCTTAGCTCTTCACTAACTCCTTTATGCCTTATTTTAAACTTTTGTATTTGTTCTCTTAGCTTCTCAATGCATTCATTTTCCAATTGGATATTTTATTTCAGATCTTTGTTTTCACTTTCTAATATCTCAATATTCTCAAGAGCATTTCTAAGTTCTTCGCTTAAATCCACAAGTTCAACTTTTTGGATCTCCTTCAAGTGATTAAACTCTTCCAAAGGACTTGGCTCTGATGCCAATTATTGAATATTCAAAATACCGAGAGGGGAGGGGTGAATCCATATTCCCTTGAAATTATTAAAAATTCTAACCAACCAATCACATAACATAATTTAATGCAAAAAGGATATTATCACAAAACACATAACACTAGATTTATACGTGGAAAACCCAACATGAGAAAAACCATGAAGAGAGTGATCTCTCAAGAATAGTGTAATATGTAACCAGTTACATGGTACAAGGGGTGGCTCACTTCCCAAATAAAAAAAAGGCTCATTGCCGGATGATAGGCTAATAGTCGGAGTTCAAAAATTGAACTACTAGAGTTGCATCTGACATATGTATGAATTACAGTTTCGTTGCAGTACACAAACTACTTTTATATCCTCTGTTCATACACCGCATAATAACATTCACATCCACAATTTTTTTTGCATATACAATATGTACATAATAATTGTTTTTCAACAACCATGTCTCTATCTTGCAAAACTGATGGTTATATATATTCACACCAAATATTCTGATAAGTTGGCTCAACCAGAGAAAGGATAAGACCAAAATGCACACACATGCTACAACAAAATAGCTTCATAAGATTTTGGCTTCACTCTTTAATCCAAAATACCTCATGGAATACACTTTCTTCATATTTGAATAGGATTGGATCCAAAACATGTCGTGTAGAACATGTCTTTATCATCTTTGGATGCGACCAGACCAAGATGCCTTTCGATGAAGTAGGCAACAAACCAAACATACATACATTGCATAATAAATGAGAAAAAGAAATGGATCAATAACATATGCTGGAGCAAACTACCAAACCAAAAATATAAGCTTGAACCAGACCACATATATACCAGACCAAATTGTATCAATGACAACAAGCCAACAAAAATTTCTCTATCTTAGAGAAACTTTTAAAACACTTGAAGGAAAAAAGTGAGCAAGAAGGATGTTAGTAGTAACAATAGATGAATCTGGGCACCAAAAGGCCCAAATGGTCGTCCTAGAAGTGGATAAGATGGAAGTAGAGATGATGGCAATGGATTACAAATTTAAGAATTGGATTTGGGATAGAAAAATAAAGAAGTAGATAGACATTCTCTTAGACAAGTCATGAATATAATTTTTTGAAGAATGGACAAAGAGGAGCAAACAAAAGAAGAGTTAAAGGCTCAAAATTCTGAACTGAAGAAGTATATCAGCCAACTCTTAGGTCCAATTGATTCAACTAATCCTTCTTCAAGTATCCAAGTTGCTCTCACACAAGGACTATCTGAAGCAAGTATAATTAGAGATTCTTTAATTCTCACAGCATTAGGTTGGAGATTTGAAATTGAGAAATTGGGAGAGGATGTAAGCCATCACGTTTTGAGTAATTATGACCAATTATGAGTGCAATTAATTGTGTGTCGACTTGAATTTCATCCTCAAAATGATACTTGTAACAAGTTAGTTTCACAAAATACCAATGGCAATGCTACAGGAAATCCAAACTCAACCAATGAAACTACATGAAATACATACGAAATAAAAATACTAATATTACCTTCATGATTTATGTCTCATTGTGTCCTAACTCCATTGTTCCTGGTTGCAGATGGTGTTCTCTCGGACAAGCACTAGAAGAATTGGTAGCTTCCAAGATGGCATATGAAGAATGGAATGATAACTGATAGTTCACAAATGCTATGATATGCAATACTAAATGATTATGCTAAAATGCTAATTGCTATTTGCTTCAAGATTAAAAATCATGGATGCATAAGTTTTACAAATGATTGGCTTGCAAATTCACTTGAAGTCTAACTCTCTCTCAACTAAAACTCTTGATTTTATAGACCTTGAGAGGACAAGATGATGTGGCTCAGATCAACGGTCATGATCAGATCTGCAGATTTGGATGGTTGTGAGCAAAGGTGAAGGTTGAGAGAAAGGGGGAAGGAGAAGACAAGTGTCACTCATCTCACCTTGATTGGGTTGCTGACTGAGGGAATCTAGGGATGGTTGGAGAAAATTTAGACATGAGAGGACAAGTGGACTCAAGTCCTTCCTAAGATGTAGGGATGTTGGAGAGAATATAGAAGAAGGCTATGAAATATGTGTATGTACACAATATTTCATTAAGTTTGGAGGTTGAAGATAAATGATGAATTAATATTTAAGAAATATTAATTTCCTTAGCCACATGTTTGATGAGTTGGCAAAGGGAAGATGAAGTGGAGATGGAAGGTGAGTTGGAAAAGGGGGATTAAATAATTTAAGAAATTATTTAATATTTGAGATTATAGAATAGGAGAATAACCATTAAATATTAGATATTTAATTGATTGAAGGAGATAATTAAATATTAGATATTTAATTAACTAGAGAAATAGGATAGATGAATTAATTAATAAAATATTTCAATTAAATTAATTAATAGAAAGACACGAAATGAATTAAATAAATTAATCTTCTCAAATTAACTATTTAATAGAAGAATAAACATTAAATAAATATAAAATATTTATTTAATTGCTCATAGCCATTTTTATGTGTATACATTTCGCCCCTCTTTGAAATGATGTCAAGACAACATTGTTTCAAAGATTAAATCAAGTCTCGATAGTGCGCCTGATGAAGATAAAAATCCTGATTGTGTGCCCTAGATACTAATTTTTGGATATTGATTCGATGATGATGCCCCCTCGAGAGATCGTTTGTGCATTAAAGGAATGAATGATCCCTCGATAGAAGAATAATGTTATATGAAAGATAGATGAGTGGATAGATTGCAGATTGATTAGATGAATTAGATTGATAAGATTGATTGGATTGAGATCAAGTCTGGTTTCAGGAAGGACACATCCCATATAAGACAAAAGATGATCAAAACTTCTGGTTTCAGGAAAGATACATCTTGTATAAGACATGATAGATGATCAAAATGTCTGGTTTTAGGAAAGATACATCCTGTATAAGACATGATAGATGATCAAAACGTCTAGTTTCAGGAAAGATACATCTTGTATAAGACATGATAGATGATAGATGAATGAATGATGAAGATATTAAAGTGAAGAATGATTCCATTGGATGATGATGCTAGTGTAGGTGCCACAAGTGATCCAGGTGTTAGACCCATAGGCTCGAGAGGCAGTCATGATTCTTGACTTGATTTGTATTGATGGGACTTTGAAAATTATTGATCCGATATCATTGTATACTTGGAATTTTTTATTGTTTTATGATGATCTATATGATGATTTTTATTATGCACGACTTACATGGATGATGATTTGATCTTTTCTCTTTATTATGATGATTCTTTATATGATGATGCAATGATAAAAGTCTTTTATTTTTGATTTTGATGACCTTGGATGCAAATGAAAATGATTACTAACTTAAATGATATGTCAATGAAATGATCTATATGGGAATACAAATGAATGATTATGCAATATGTTATTCAACTGTTTTTTATTTTTTATTTGTAATGCTTATAATGATTATGAATCTAAGTGCAAAGATGCAACTAAATGATCGTTAATAAAATGATAATACAAATAATAATGATGATACACTACATGATTAATGAAATGCACTTAATTGAATGCAAACTAATACAATGATTGAATGCAACTAAATGAAATGGATGATGATTCTAAAGATGAATGCACCTATGATGATCAAATGCAAACTGTTTTTGTTTGTCCAAGCATACTCAATCTTTATTTATGACCATTGATCTCTTAATAAAATGATATGATTATAATGCAACTAACTATGAATTCTTATAATGCAGATGAATAATTAACTAATCTAAAATGATCTAACTAAAAATTATACTGCCATTCTTCATATGCTTATCTTGTAATAGTGCTTGATTTCATCATTGAGCTTTAAAATGTTGTAAGAAAATACAAGCAACTTGACATAAAGATTCAAGATGACTTGGGGATTTCTTACATGGATATTGATATAGCAAGTTAATACAGGCAACTTGATAAAATGAATCAAGTTGACCTAAGTATTGCTTGCAGAACAAACAAGGATTATCTCCTTTCATGCATGACTTGGAACGTCCTCCTTGATCTTTTTCTGATCATATCTCGAGACAAGTACATACCTTAATAAGAGATAAACCACAAATAGTAATCAAAGAAAAATAATCATGCCTCATCATAGCTTCTCTAGTTATGGACATCCTTGAGTCGCATAGAGTACATGATTAGCAATAAAATCAAGATATAAACATTGAATCGTGTATGTCATTCACATGTTCTTATGGTCATTAACTGATATAATCATCTCGATGAATAATCTTTGATAATCCTTTATTACTTGTTGGTTGATTCTTCAGTTTCTGAGTTTCATGATTCAATTGTTGATGAAATGCCTTGATCTTCATTGCTTTGTTGCTTGTAATCTGTTTCAAAACCCTAGGTGTTTTTGGTTTTTCTAAGTTTTTTGAATGTTTTAGATTTTCAAAGATTTAAAAGATCACCTTAGCAAAAGGAATTAAGATTGTGCCCCCAGCGGGAACATAACTTTTATTATGGATATATGAATTGATCAAGATCTAAACCATGACAAGATACAAATGCAGATTGATTGATTCTAATAAGATCTAGGACAATGACTATGCCAAGAGTGTCAAAGATTGATAATTGTTGGTAAGCTGCATATTTCCTGATAAATGGTTCAAAGCAATATATATGAAAGATGGAATGGATAAGCTAAGATAGATGGAAGCGATAGATGTGATATGATGGAGTGGATAGGTGCGCAAAGCGATCTCATAGATGGAGGAACTCACTTTTTAGATAGCTTATGTTTACCAAGTTTTCACCATCTAAATTTATTGCATTTTCTCTCTCTTTTCTGTTTTCTTTTCTTTTTTTTTTGTTTTATGCTTTTTAGGGATTTTCTTCTTTTCTGATTTTTACTAATTTCTTCAGGACTTTATATGCTTTTTATTGATTTTTTCTAGGACTTTATATCTCAAGCATAGAATTTCTTGAGATGAATAGAATTGATAGGTTCATCAAACCAATCACCTTCAAGGGTAGATAACTTGTATGCTCCTGATCCATATGTTGCTACTATGACAAAAGGTCCTAGCCAATTTGGTTCAAATTTTCCCTTCTTTTCTCAGTCTTGCTGATTTCTTGGATTCTCCCTTAGAACTATATCTCTAATCTGAAAAATGTGTGGCTTGACTCTGTGGTTATAACTTTTTTCCATTCTTTGTTGATATACTTTCAAATGATTTGTTGCATTTTGGCGACATTCCTAAATCAGTTCAAGTTCCTGGAGTCGAGAGACTCGTTCTTCTTCTTCTGGTATAAGACCTTTCAAGGATACTTGTAGAGAGGGTATATCTACTTCTATAGGTAATATGGCTTTTGATCCATAGACCAAAAAATATGGAGTTGCCCCTGTTGGAGTGCGGATGCTGGTTCAGAATGTGCCAATCTTTTCCAGCTTCATTGACTATTTTCTTTAAAATTTTCAAGATAGTTTTGTTTGATGCCTCAGCTTGACCATTTCCTTATGCATAATATGGAGTAGAAAACCTATGTTGGATATGAAATTATTCACATAGATCCTTCACATATTGATTTTTGAATGGTCTTTCATTATCAATGATAATGGTCATAGGAACTCCATAGCGATAGATTATATAATTTAAAATGAATGATGATATTTGTTTTCCTGTCACTGTTGTTAGAGGCACTGCTTCAATCCATTTAGTGAAATATTCAGTAGCAATCAAAATAAACTTATGTCCATTAGAAGATGAGGGATTTATCTTTCCTACCAAATCAAGGCCCCATTGAGAAAATGGCCATGATCCTGTTATAGGATATAATTCTTGTGCTGGTGCATGAATGAGATTCCCATGGATTTGACATTGTTTTCATTTCCTAGCATATGTGAATGAATCTCTCTCCATAGTAGGCCAATAGTAACCCATACAAAGAAGTTTCTTAGCCAATATTAAGACACTTGAGTGTGTGCCACAAATACCCGCATGAACTTTGTTAAGAACTTTCTCAGATTCTTCTTGTTCAAGACATCTCAACAAAGTACCATCTAGACCACGCCTATACAGGATATTTGCAATAATAGTATAGAGAGAAGACTAATGGATAAAATTCCTTTTCTAGTTGTGGGATAGGTCAAGAGGAAGGATATTATCTTTGAAGTACTGATAAGTTTGACCGTATAAGGATTGACTGGTTCTTGATATATGGAAAATTCGGTAGATATGCTAGGATTGAATGGTAGGGGTTAAGATATCTTCCATGAGAAATTTGTAACGATGTTGATTCTCCTTATTTTGGAAGAGAGATGCTATTGTATCCATTGCGTCTATTGTTTTATTCTCATTTCTTGGAATCTGAGTGAATGATATTTATTTAAAGTGTTCTTTAAACTCCTCTACCAGTTGTTTGTATGGCATGAGTTTATCATCCTTAGTTTGATAATCATCATTTATTTGGTTGATGATAAGCTGTGAATCACCATAGACATGTAATTCTTTGACATTCCATTCAATGGCCATTTTGAGCCCAATAGCCAATGCTTAATATTCTATAGTATTATTTGTGCATGAAAAACTGCAGTCTATATGATTTTAGAATTGCGTGTCCCTGAGTTGTGATAAAAAAGATTCCTATGTCTGATCCATATTGTGTATAAGAACCATCAAAGTACAATTCCAAAAAGTTTGTACTTACTGTCAGAATGTCTGCATCAAGAAATTCAATATGCAATGGTATGTCAATTTGTAAAGGAGCTTCAGTCAATTGATTAGCAATAACCTATCCCTTGATAGCTTTTCAGTCAACATACTCTATATCAAATTCACTCAGTATCATAACCCATTTGGCTAGTCTTCCAATCAATGTTGACTTGCTCAACAAATACTTTAGTGGATATATCTTTGCTATTAGTTTCACAGAATGAATCAACATATAATGTCATAGCTTCTGAGTTGCAAATATAACTGCTAAACATGTCTTCTCTATTGAGGAATAATTTAATTCATAGCCAACAAGCGGTCTACTGATATAATACACTGCTCTTTCTTTTCCTTCTTCATCATGTTGAGCTAGGAGAGCTCCTAATGATACATTTGTCGTTGAGATATAAAGAAACAATGGTTTCCCTTTGGTTGGTGATACCAGTACTAGAGGATTCATGAGATATTCTTTGAATTTCATAAAAGCTTCTTCACATCTTTGATCCCATTTGAATGGAATATTCTTATGTAGAAGATGGGTGAATGGGCAACAACTATCTGCTAACTGAGAGACAAATCTCTTGATTGATTGCAATCTTCCCTGTAAAGATCGCAATTGACTTATGTTCCTAGGTGACTCCATCTCCATGATGGCTTTGACCTTTTCAGGATCTACTTCAATTCCACGAGCTGATATAATGTACCCAATAAGTTTTCCAGAGGTTACTCCAAATGCACATTTCTTTGGATTTAATCTCAATTGATATCTTTCCAGCCTGTCAAAAATCTTGCTTAAGATATTTAAATGTTCTTGTCTTGTATGAGATTTTGCAAGTATATCATCTACATAATCTTCCATAAATGTATGCATCATGTCATGGAAAATTATCATCATAGCCCTTTGATAAGTCGCTCCTGCATTCTTAAGCCCAAATGACATAACATTCCAGCAATATGTTCCCCATGCACAAGTGAAAGTTGTCTTTTCTTGATCTTCAGGTGCAATTCTTATTTGATTATATCCCAAAAAGCCATCCATTAATGAAAACATCTCATGTCCTGCTGATAAGTCCACAATTATATCAATGTTCGGTAACGGGAAATCATCTTTTGGACATGCAATATTCAGATCTCTGAAATCTATACAAACTCTTATGCTTTTATCTAGCTTTGACACTGGTACAATACTTGAAACCCATTTTGGATAAGCCATAGGTCTTATAAAACCCACATCTAATAGTTTCTTCAGCTCGGTTTTTACCAGAAGAGCAATGTGTGGATGCATCTTTCTTAGCTTTTGCTTAACTAGTTTTTCTTTTAAATCCACATTAAGATGATGCATGATAAGATCTGGATTAAGTCCTAGCATGTCTGCATAGGACCAAGAAAAAATTATTTGTCTATGCTTAAAGAATTCCATGTATTCTTTCCTTTCTTCATCTGATAATGAGGCAGCATAATGAAGTATTTTAGGGTCCTTTGATGTAGCAATATTTACTGCTTCTATTGGTTCTATCAGGATAGCAGATCTCTCCTGAAAATATGTAGGAAGAATATCAAACTTTCCATCTTCTGGCACCTCAAAGAGGTTTTCACCATTAGATACGTCCTTTATTTTCCCTTTTGATTGATCTAGTGTTGCCATGAAATGGTTTTCAACAGTAGGTCTCTTTCCTTGTTTTATTTCAATTTTGCAACTGGAAAGTTTGGCATTCTCTTGACTATGAGAAACGTTACTTGATTTTGTAATGGAAGGTATCTTAGGTGTTATGGGTTCAATAACATTAATATACACAACTAAGTCATGATCATTGGAAAGGACATCTAATTCAGGGTTTTCTAAATTATCTCAATCAATTAGTTCAAGATGAAGAAGGGGTAAGTCATAATCAGTGTCATCATTAGGTGCTTCAAAGTTCATGACATAATGATCACAATTTGGCATAGAGTAGGTAATGCCATAGATTGAATGATTTTGAGAATTGTCTCTCCCAAGCGTCTCCCAATTATTTCTAACAAAATCAGTATTAGTATTTTGTGGTTCACACTCAAATGGTTCTTCAACTGACGTTTGTCCCTTAAATGAATGGATTATATCAACACATGTCTTTGATACTGCAAATTCCATATTGATTATTTTCAAAGACTTCATTTGCATTTTGGAGTTGACATACTTGTGTACATGATAAAGAGGATTCTTTTGCTAGATTTTGTCTCCTTTCAAACTCAACTTCTTCTGGACTAATAGTCAATCCTACTTGACTATTTGTTAATTCTTCTATGCTTCTGCTACATCTTGATACATCTTGTTCCTCATTTGATGAAAATCTTATATTTCCATATGCTTGATCTATCCCTCTTTGTACTTCTTGTGGCATTACTTCTTTGTCTTTGTCATTCCCTTTCCTTTGTTGTTTTGCATACGCCTCTTTTCTCTGAATTTTGAATTCTTCTCGTCTTCTTTCTAACTCCATCTTTTGTTTTGTATTAAAGAAGTCTTCCTCTGTAATAGTTGTTTGTTCTTCATTGTTTTCCTTACTTGATGTTCTAGATAAGACATCTAGACCCCATTCATACTCATTTGAATCTCTCTCTGAACCGTGGTCTAGAACTACCCCACTATACAATACAGGGATGTTACATGGTGCAAAAAGTTCCCTGAATTCTGCCATCTCTATTTTTACTGCTTCAGGAATATCTTGTTCAGATTCTGCATTTACTTGTATTTCTTGAACTTGTTGACAAGATTCTTCTTTTCCTTTTATGGTAATCTCTTCTTCTTTCTTCTGATGTTCTTCTTATTTCTTTTGTTTATTGGATACTATTTATGCTGCTTGATGTAGTTTTTCTTGCCAATTTTCTTCTTTAGAGACTGATTTCTTTCTCCACTTTGATTTTTGATAATTTTGGTGCTTTTGATTTGACTTTAGATATCCCAGTCCTGTCTTATCTTCTTTAGATTATGAATGGGGACAAATTGGTTCAGAAATACCTTGATGTCGTTTACCAATTGGTCCTTTTCCTTCATATCCCATTTTTTGCATGATTTCATAACCTTTGCCATATTGTTATGTGGGAATATTAACTTTTGTTGTTGTTGCTATAGTTTTATCTTCATCCTTGTACAACTAACCAAGAATGTCCTTGTCTTCATTTTCTTCTTCAAGAGTTCCAGCTCTAACAAATGTTCCTTTAAACATATCTTTTGATCTTTTTGATGTCTTTGATTGAATATCTGTAGGCTTTCCATATGACTTAGGGGAAAGTGGAAAATTATGCAAAGAATATTTTCCCATTCCTTCATCATTTAATTTGAGCTTTTCTTCAAAAGTTTCCCATAACTTTTCTTGAATTTGTTTGGTAGGATATATCGATTCTCTATTATGTGGAACTCTTGTATCTTGTGTTGGCTTCAAATTATTGTAATATTGACCAAAATCTGCAATTATAGTGATCCCTTGTCCTTAATGAGGAAATTTTACACATTGATGATATGTAGAAGGAACTACTTGCATTTTGTGAATCCATGGTCTTCCTAGAAGAATGTTGTAAGAGGTTCAAATCTAAAACCTGACACAATGTATTCCTTTCCACAGGTCCTATTTTGATTGGTAACACAACAACTCCTTTAGAAGAATGTTCTGCTTCATCATAAGCCTTAATGGTTATTTTCTTCTTCAGATCCACTGCATTTTCTGCATATCCCAAAGCTTTTATCAAACTTAATGCACAAATGTTTAAGCCGACTCCACCATCTATGAGTACGCGTTTGAAATGAGTTTTATTAATGGTGACTTCAACATGTAAGGGACCATTGTGAGGATGTTGTAAGGATGTGTCATCATTTTTAGAAAATGATAAATAATGAGGAGCTATAAGGTGTCCTACCATGTTTTGGAACTGATCTATATCCAAGTCTTTTGAAACTGTTGTTTCCACTAAAGCTTTCTCCAAAATTTCCTTATTCATAGGTGAAACTATAAGAAGTTCTAGAATTGATATTTGAGTGGGTATTCTTTGTAATTGCTCTATTAAATAGTATTGTTGTGAAGTGGATGTTGGGTCTTTTGTTATACTTAGAAAGGTAACCTTTGCTTTGCTTCTCGTAATAACATTGATTGGCTCTGAAGATGGATTATCTTTAACAATGATAAAATTTACCACATCATCATATGTATAAGTGTAATTCACTTTGGCTTTTCCTTTGTCATCTTTTAATTGGGATGGTTCACCTTTGTCATAATTCGGAAGTGGAGTTGTGAAAGCTAGGTGTGATTCATTTGTCTTGTGGCTATCCATTGTGATAGTTCCATTATCAATTAGATCTTGGATAAGGTGTTTCAATATTTGACAATCATTTGTTTGGTGTCCTTTATTTCGATGGTAATTACAAAAATGATCGCCATTCCACCAATTTGGCTTGACTGGTGGTTCATAACTTCTTGCTTCTGGTAAAACAATCAATTTGTTAGCAAGCAGAGTTTTCAAAGCTGATTCCAATGGTTCTCCAATGTTTGTGAATTTCCTCCGAGGATTGGAGAAGAAGGACTTGGTCTTATTGTTTTCTTGATTGTTATTGCTTTGTATTTGACTTGATAGATTAAAAACTGGTTGTTGTTTTGTAGCACTATTATCATCATTTTCTCCATTGCTGACATTCCTATTCTTTGACCAAAACTTGGGTTTGTAATTGTTGTTGTTGTTGTAGGAATTATTGTAAATTTTTAGCTCTCCTTTCTTTACCATCGCGTTCTCTATTTTCAGACCATTCTCAATCATCTTGGCAAAGGAGGGAGGACATTGCATTCTTAGTCGATAACTCATTTCACTAATAAGATTATCAATGAATATGTCCATTTTTTCTTGATCAGGCACATCTCTTGGATACCTATTAAACATGTGTTTCCATCGTTGTAAGAAGATCATACAAGATTCACCATTCTTTTGTTTAACATTGCATAAATCCAACATTGTTATCTCATTCCTTATATTGTAGGAGTATTGTGAAATAAATCTATTCACAAGTTCTTCAAAAGATTTGATTTCGGATGGTAATCTTGAAAACCACTCCATTGATTGTCCATTTAAACTCCTAGGAAAAAGACGCATAAGGTAAGTTTCATCATGGGATAATGCTATGCTCATAGTATAAAACTCCCTAGTGTGATCCTGAGGATCGGATTTTCCATCGTATTTGTCATATTTAGGGATCTCGCAATGTTGTGGAAATGGTACCATATTCATTTTTTTATTGAAAGGATATGGGCATATATCCTCTAATGAATACTTCTTGGAGCTTGTTCCATTTTGCATATCTTGCATCTGTTGTTGTAGAGTTTGCATTTGTTGGGTAAGGTTTAACAATGGATTATCCATATAGTTTCTCCTTGTTTCTTCGTAAGCTATTTTATCACTACGCTCTTTTCTTGTGTCATCCCTTTCTTTTCTTGTCTCTTCATGACTTTCTTTATTCACATCTTCGTTATTTGGATCATCTGTGTTTTGGGTGTTACTTGCCTCTATATCTTGTTTCAAGCTTTCTATGTTAAAGTCTTGTGGTAATTTAGCTCCAGATTTTGCCAACATCAAGAGATATTTCTCTTTTTGTTTGCCAACAATTTTTCCATTAGCCTATCAAATTTGAAATCTTGCTCAAGGTCTCTAATGGTATTATTGACTGCTTCTTCGTCAACAACGATATACCCAAAAGTTTGGAATATAGGATTATCTTCTTCCTCCATTTGTTTTTGTTGTTTTCTAAGTTGTTCGTATTGAGCTCTAGTCCAAACTGGCATGTGATTATTTAAATTTTTTGAAATTTCCAAAGGACAAAGTCAATAGGTGATTATTGGTCTAGGAAGATATGCTTTGTTGATTTTACCACTATTGTTTGTTCGTTGTGATAAGATGTCTCTTTGTTGAAAAACACGTCCTTGCAAAATTTCTCCATCAAACTCTGTACCATAACCACATAAGTAGTGACGAAAATGGTGTAGGAATGTCCTATGTCTTAATAAGATCTTGCGATTGATATACAAGAATCTTATTCTTTTCTGAGTATCTTTATAATTGGGTTTTCTTTTCTTAAGGTGATACTTAAAAGTCATATAAGCATCTGACAATTTACAAGTTTGTTTGATTCCAATGTTGGTGCAATTCTGATTTTGATATAACCTAGGTTCAAAATAGGAAAGATATATCTAAGATTATGAACATAGGATAAATTGATCAAGCTTCGTGATAGAGGATTTGATTATCTTGATGAGAGACTTGACAATGATGTTTTTGATTAAGGAAAAAGAAGGTTTTGAAGGGGCCCCGAAACCCTTTACAAGCAAAACTTAAACAACAAAGCTAAGAGAAACAAAAAAGAACAGAATCCACAAAAAACCAGCAGAAAACCGAAGAAAACCCAAAAAAGCCCCATAAAGCTAGCAAGCCTTCTAGCATTCAGATTTTTTCCAGGGCTTTAGCTAGGGTGTTGCTGATTTCATACAACTCTTTGATGTTGTATTTGAAGTTAGGGGGATCCTTTGCTGAAGCAGCCACAACTTTCTTGATACTGGCCCTGGTTCTCTTCGCAGTACCGCCCATTGGAGTAGCATCACTGCTTCCAGTCTAGATGGTCTCTTCCTCCAAGTCAAGATCCACGACCGGTTTAGAAGTGCAGGTATGATCAATGACCTTGGCGATGTCCTCCAAGTTTTTAGTGACAACAGAGAGGATACTTGGGATAACTCCCATCAGATTTTTCATTGCTTCTTTTCCCTCTTCCAGCGATTTTACCTTATTCTCCATTTCCTGCTTCCAATTAATTTGTTCTCTGTTTTCATCCTCCCTCTTTTCATCTGTTTTTATCCCTTTCTTATCCAAGTTTTTCAGGGTCTCGTAGGTCCATCTATCGAAATCCATTCTAGCCTCAGAGAGCTTCTTGAGGTTATCCAGGATAAACCCTTTACTAGCACTTTCCTTGTCCTCATATCCCTATCCTTAGTCAGGTCCTTCTCAGAGTCTTTGTTCATTTCCTTCTCAGAATTCACTCTGGTTTCCTCGTTATCCTTGGGTTTCACTTCTTCCATCAGATGGTTGTTGTTCTTACCAGGGCATTCGCTGAGGGTAGGGCTTTCTTGACCAGCTCATTATCGCCACTTTCTTCCTCGTTACCCAGCTCCTCGTCTTTCTGGCTGTCTTCACCGTTGGAGTTGTCTGTCTTCATTCCGTTACTTTCCTTAACAATGTCCTCTATTTCCAACCCAGGGACGCTTTTCCTTTTTTTGCTGGAGGACGCCTTCTCCTTGCTAGTTTCTCCCTCTTCCATCTTTCTCTTGCCTGGAGAGGTGGAAATCCTCTTATTTTCCAGCAGGGCGAGGGTTTTGCAATGCTCATAGATGAGCAACATAAGCCCGCAGTGGAGAATCGGGCTGGAAGGGTTAGTCCTGTGTTTGTTGAGGGACTTGGAGAGGGACCAAAAAAGGTAGTGGGGCAGGGATACCTTTTTGTTGTGTCTGAAATGGTTTAAGAGCACGAAGTGGTAGGTGTGGGCCCTAGAGAAACGACCTTCAACCGTGATGTACTCCATAATTGCGTTCAGAACCCAGCCTCACAACTTCTTGATGTTTGCAGCTTCGTAGTAGCCCCCAGTAGCCTTGCCAATTTTAGCCCTCTCTTTCTCTTTTCGCGGGAACAGGTTAACCGCATTGATGGAGACTTTAAGGTCTCGAAAGAAATTAAGCCCAGAGTGGGGCATTCCGGTCATAGTGGAAATGAGCCCAGCGTCCAGCTTAAACTTAACTCCATAAAGTTTAAAAGAGCCATTAGACCAGTTGACAATGATGTTGATCTTTTGCACTTAAGATGTTTTTACCTTTTGGTTAGAGTTTAGAGGAGTGAAGCTTTAGTTTAGATTTAGTTTTTTTTTCAAATTTTCAGGTAGTTTTACTTAATTTTAGGTTGTAATTTCACCCAAAAACCCTAGTTTCAGGTTTGTTAATTTCTAGTTTCAGACTCTATATAAACCCCCCTTTTGCTTGTAATAATAAGGGGTTGCATATTTGGCATAGACATTCTATTGAGATATTAATACAACTTTGGTGTGATATTTCTATCAAATCTTGTGATGTGTCGATGAATTTTGTTCATATTTTGGCATTTCAGTTTGTGCTCAATGGTCCAAACAACTTAGTAGATGGAACTGTTGATCGTTGAATGATTCAAAGCAATGGATAAATTAGATGCAACACATTTTAAAGAAGCATAATAGGATTATTTTGTCTTGCATTTGTGCATTTATAGTGGCTTTGCAATATGATGGGTTCTGGAAATGATTACAGTATTATTTTTAAAGGTCCATTTTGACTAAGAAAAAGAGAACACATATTTACCACTTTTTGAATGGATGAAGTGTAAAATTACTATTGATTGTTTGACCATTGAACTCGATGATGTTTAAGTAAAGACAAACAACATTGAGACAACCAATCCTTCAACCAAGGTTCCATTATTTCATTTCTACTCTTCTCTAAATCTTATCTTGTAGACAAGTAATGCTGAAAATTACAAGACGCCACAAGTCAAACAAGAACTACACATATAATCAAGCCAAATTACACAACATTGAGACAACCAACCCTTTAACCCAAGTTCCATTATTTCATTTCTACTCTCTCTAAATCTTATCTTACAAACACCAATAATGCTGAAAATTACAAAACGATCACAAATCAAAAATAAAAATAAAAAAATCAAACCAAATTACACAAGATTACGAAACCAACAATACAAACAAACTTCTAGAGCATACCAATATAAAATAAAAGAATAAAAGTATGAAGAAATCAAATGCCAATTGGAACATTAATATGGTCTTTATAGTGATTGATTGATGGTGTGTTGCATTAAAGAAAAGAAAAAAATACATTGCTTGTCTATGTGGTGTATAAAGTGAAGACGTGTAATTTGAGGCTCATTATTTAAGAGAGCACGTGGAAACTGAGCATCCATGATTGACCCCAAATTTATAGTTAGTTTAGATTAGGTGGAATCCTTCATCTCAGTAAATTAATAATTAATAATATTATTATTTAAGTAAAAATGAAAATCCTTTACGTGTAGGATTCCTTAGCCAAAGCAGAAGCCAACAAATTTGTGACTTTGACCTCATCTTACAAATTTGGTTTTTAATTTACCTACCTTACGTGGATAATTTAAGAGCCACAAATGTTGACATTTAATATTTGATATATCCATCCATGGTGTCATGTCATTTTGAAATTTAATTTTCCTTCTTCTAACCTTTTAACCATTCCATCAGGCATCAACATTACAAAACAAAAATTATAAATAAAATATGAGTTCGCCAAATATTTTATTTCAGAATATCATTATCAAATCGTCTTAAATTTTTGACCAATCCAAATCAAATCAACATGGTTAGTTTTTTAATTGATTAAGATATAACTTTGGAAGAAAATTTGAAAAAAAGGATAATTGGTGAACAACATTATATTTATGGAGAGCAGAATCAAAGTAGATTTTCGTACTGATAAAAAGACGGTGAAAGAGAAAGTTTATGGCTTAAAAAATGTTTTGATTCTCCATTATTTACTAGTTAAGCCAATAACATGAGTTTTTTTTTTTCACATAATATTGTAATATTTTTTTTAATTTAATATTGCACATAATAATCAATTTGATAATGCTTAAGGAAACCATACTCAACATAAAGAAAGTAGGTAGGGTCTAACATCTTCTTTTGTAATTTTGTGTGACCTACATTATATATTATTTGTTTATTTTTATAATAAATTGTTGTTTACATGGTAATATAATAAATTAATATTTTTAATATGTAGTTATATTTATGTATATGAGTAATATAACATAGATGAATGCGATATTTCATGTGTATTTAATTATATTTAAAATGGAAAGATTCTCTTAATGAATTGTAAACAAAGTCAATTTTAGCATTTATTAAAAAATGTTAAAAGAATTGGAAAGAATCGAATTTATCAAATATTTTAAGAATATCTTGATTGGAATATTAGTTTGTTTCAATTCATTAAATAAAATAATTAAGTTATGAAGATAAAAAAACATCTGAAATACTAAACTTGTGTGAAATATAAACAAATAAATTGAGAAAAAAAAAGTATTTCACACAAGTTTAGTATTTGAGATGCCTTGTATTTAACCTCTAGAACATTTAATAATAACATATCTAGACTTGGGATTCTTCATGCTAAAGACATCTTACGCCAAAATAAAAGTCAAATTTCATATTCTCACTTGTTATAAATAACATATAGGATTTGTTATCTTTAAACCATATCTACGACTAGTCCATGCATGACAATGTCTCTCCAACATTCTAGATGCACATTTGACCATTTTTATTAATTAATTGAAATTTAAAATTATATTTAAATTCTTAATTTTTATAAATAAATAAAGTCAAATCTCCATCCAAAATGTTGAACAGATAATATGATTCATGTATAGAATATTAATTCATCTTTATATTCACCTTTTAAATCAAGATGGAAATGAAAGCTAAACTCTATATCATTCCACTTAAAACACAATATAATAGATATTAAGTAGTGACTAACTAAAAATTAACTATAAAATTTGATAACAATGATTACTTATCAAATACCACCATTACTTTATGTAGGATAAATAAAAAATCTTATGTTTCCAACACTAAGATGATATATCTATACATCTAAATAATCAAACAATGAATGAAAATCAAGTCTAAATCACAATGAGTTGAAAATGATAGGATAGAGAAATAGAAGTGGCTAGTTGTTTCAAATGATGTAGTGATTTTTATTCTAAATAAATGTTGACTTAGTAATTATTTATTATAAGTGATTATTGGGATTAAAAATTTGATAATCAATCTAATATTATGCACCTATAAAAAATCTTTATTAGAATTGCTTTCATACAAAAATGGTTGTGCCAAGTCGAGTTGTCCCAAACTACAACACAATGCTTAGGTCTATATTTCTTGCATAGGCTGCCTAGAACTAAATAAACTACAATTCTAATGCCCATAATCAACAAGTTTTTGAGGCTAAATGTATCACACAAACAACAATGCACATGCATGTAAATATGTAAACTCTTAAATTTAGAATTTATCAATCAAGAAGTATATGTTATCATATTATACTACTTTTAATTAAAAATACAGTTTCTATAGAGAGTGGTGTACAAGAGCATTCTAATTGTAAAAAATAAATTAAAAATTTGAGAAGTTATTGAGAAAGGGGTTGAAACATCTAATGTTCAAAAATATTTTTTCTAGGATTTTGGCTTGATTTTTAGTATGTTATATCTTGTATGTAAATTTTTATCCATTTGTATTCCATAGATGAAAGTGGGAATTCTTTATGTTCAAGTTTTTAGAGCAATCAAAAGATGTTTGCATATTCAAATTTAACATCCAAAAGTGATTTGTCATTAGTTTCTTGTGCACTTTTCTAAATGACATCCAGGTACATTTTGCACACATCCAACATATTGAAAATTAAATTATGAACCTTAGAAGACAAATGGCTACACTATTTTTAGAATACTATATTTAGTGTCTCATCAATTTAAAGTTTAAGGGATAAAAGATCAATACCCATGCATATTAGTGGGCTATTTATTGCTACACTATGCTCCTTTTTAAAATTTTAGAATGTATTATTTTGGCTTGACTCTATCTTTGGTGCTTCAAGCTTACAAGAGAAGAAGGGGAGTTACAAATTAATTATTGGTGTGGAGGTTAGGGGAGTGGCAAGTTACATAACCATATTAGTTGGTGGTTTCCCACACCTAGAAGGAGGATTGGAAAAAAAAGGGCAAATGCAGATTTTGAAGTGATATGCAATGCCTAGGAAGGAGAAGAATAAAGAGCTAAAAGTAGTAGATTTTGAAGATTTAGAAAATAAAATAATGAAGAGAAGAGAATGCTAGTTCTTAAATAAATAAATTCTAGAGAAAGAGAGGCTTCAAGTGAGACATGAAAACTTATCTTAGACATGTTTGTTTCAAATTCGTAATGGTTTTCCTATAGTTGTGTCAATTTTGATGATGTGGATAGTTTGTGAGAGTTAGTTTAAATGTTCATGGTGCCTGTTGTAGCTTATTGGAGGTATGAAAGACCATGTTATTGTTTCAATTTCATTATATGAAGAAATTTTTTATTCACTTGAAGATTAATGTTCCCTTTTATTTATTTAAATGTTTTAATATGTTGAAACCTTTTAGCAAGTTTGTTTGGTTTGGTAATGTAATGAAGTTATACCAATGTTTGGTCTTTTGGAGGACAAGGAGACATTAATTTTTTTGGGATAATAGTGTGAACAAGAGCACATATAGATGATAATGAATGAGAAGAGTGAACGAGAAATGGAGAAAAGAAAATATAATGACTTACTAATACAAATTGCAGCAGTTGAGAGAGAGTGACTTGCATTGACAATAAGAGTAAAATTTGCCACAATGAATGATGAGGTAAAATTGATCGTTATGAATTATTTGATGGAGTTAATTCTCATGTGAATGATAAGTTTAGAATGGATGAACATGAAGAGATTGAGAAGGACCTTGTAGTAGTAAAGAAAGAGGAAATTGTAAAGGTAATTATTGATTATTAAAATTTTGTCAAGGTTGGTTTTTGTTTGAGTGAAATGAATTTGTAAGAGCTATTTTTTATGCAGGTGGTAAAGGTGATGAGATAGAGTGGAATGATAAATCATGGTTTAGTGAGGTTAATTTAATGAGAAGGAGAAAGAGAGGAAATATGAAAGAGGGAAGTGACCATAAGGTGTGTTGGTCCTGAATAATGGATGAATAACTAGGTACAATACCTTAACTCAGAGACATGCTTTCTTTACTGAGTAGCTATCAGACCCCATCATTAAGGTTCATTTATCTTATCAACTCAATGACATTTAACTGAAATGGGACAACACAGTTTGTGCACTAAGATCTTCTAAGAGATACTTTCATTCTAAATTTCAAGATATGAAATATTGGAATGATCCTTCACAAAGGGAATACTACTAACTATATTGTAGTGTAAAGAAATCCTACTACTTATTATGTAATGGAAATTTCCTAGTTAAACATAAACAACTACTTTGCTCTGCCTTGGCTACATGAACAATCACAAAATTATAGTTCAGTGGCTATAAGAGTAAACAACGATCAGTTTGCTGAAAAACAAAATAAATATAACATGGAAAATGAAAGTGAAAAAAATAAATGTGCAGAATCCTCACCAAGTGGGGCCCCCTTGGATGAGTCTTTTGAACTAGTAACTACAAAATTAGATTACTAAGCTCTCACAACCACATCAGATAATGAAACAAGTGAACGCTGAACTTTATTCTTCTCAGGAATACTTGATCACTACAATAGACATAAATATACTTCCAACTGACGTATTAAGAAGAACGAGGAGAGTTTATATAATGACTAAATCCTAACAATCTTCCATAATAGCTGCTCCACTCCTAGTATATAGGATGAGAACTTTATTGAAACATAAAATATAAGAAGCAAAGAAGACCAAAACATAGTAGAATTCTATTCCAAATTTGCAATCATTACAACCTTTCCTAAATCCGCTCCTTCAACAAACATGGCAATTAAATGGAAGAGTAGTTGCCCTCCTGACTAGTCCTTGAAGTCTTTAAATGAGACAAACAGCTGGTATCCATATTATAACAGTCTTGACTTTTTCCTACTTTGTTGTCCAAGACTCTTTCAAAGTTCTACCACCTTTTGATGATAACTTTAAATCCCACCTCAGGAACATAGGACTTTTTTCAACCAACTACATCATCAAGGTTAACATACCAAAAATACAACACATTCATGATTACTTAAAACACAACATTTAATATCATCCAAAGATAATGCTATATTTATATTGCATCATTAAATTGTTATAACACCACCATAAGGAGTTTTACAATATAATGATATGTTCAACATATTGACTCAAAAAGACACTACCACATAGTATATATCCCTGAGGGTATTAAAATAAAAGTCTTAAAACACCATAAAATGTTTGTAATAAAGATGCATAAAACAAGCCTCATCATCCCCCCAACTTAAGGCTTTGTTGGTCCACTAGCAGATGGTTTCTGATTCTCCTTCCATGTTAATAGTCTAAAGTCCCCTACAGTAGTTTCTCTCCTAGTTTTTGCAATAGGAATCCAATAAAACCCTTGATCTTTCTTAAAATTTTCCCACCCAGTCTTTTCTTGTTCAACATCATAATATGTGAGTTCTTTCTAGTGTGAAATAGGCCACCATAATATAGATGGATGGAAGATTAAAGGTATCCATTTTCCTTGTTGTGACCTTCCCAAATGTATGTATGTAGCTTCTCTTCTAAGTGGCACATAATAATTTCTTTATGAGTGGGGCTCTACCCTCTTCAGATCCTCTGGTAACCAATTCCACCTATGAGAAAGATACCCATACATTGTTCTAGCCAAAATATCTTCTATCTATTCTTATTCTCTATAAGCTTCTTCTCTCCCCATGACTATGTTCACATGCTAATTGATTTCAATGGTATAAAATTCTATCAGGATCTCCTACTTCACCTCATAGAGGTAATGGAATGATCTTCTCCATATCTAGGTATTCACATTCCTGCTCACCCATACTATTCTCATTCTGAATATAAAAAATGAATGCCCTAAGATGAATATCCCCTATTGATAGTGTATACGGTGAAAATGGAAACAACAATATTGAAAGACTAAATGAATTCAACCACAAAACCCTAGCCTAGCAACAACAAAGATCCACCATAACATATGAAGATTACCTAAGACAATGCAAATCAAATGAAATCACAAAGATTATACCATCACATGTCCAATAGGGTTTGGACCTCCATTCTTCCTATCTCCATTGATCTTGCTTGATATAGTTGCTCTCAGATTTTATGTGCACAAGAGCTCAACAAAGAATGGAAATGTGGTTGCAAGTAGGATCGCATATGCAAGTTTGAAAGCGTAGTGTAGTTGAGTGCGCAATTGAGTTAGTTAGGGTTTGATAATGAAGGAAGCATCTCCTTATATAGAAGACACTATAAGAAATGGAGGGATAATATTGAGAGGTGTAAAAGATAAATGGTTGGGTATGATTAGAGGGTAGGTAGAGAAAATAATAAAATAATAAGAGGGTAGGTAGTGTATGAATTAAGAGATGAATGACTTGTGTCATAGGTAGAAAAGGTTAATGAATTAATTAAATAAATAAAGATTTATTTAATTAATAGAGGAAGTGGGATCAATTAAATAAATAAGATATTTATTCAATTTAGGAAAAGGATAATTTAAATAAATAAAGTATTTATTTAAATGAGAATTAAGGCTAGAAGAGGATAAATGAATTAATTAAATAAATAAAGATTTATTTAATTAGTAGAAGAATTAGGTGAAGATAATTAAATAAATAAAATATTTATTTAATTAGACTGGACAATTTTAGGTGTCTACATTTTGCCCCTCTTTGAGACAATGCAGCTTGTCACGTTGTTTCAAAGAAAATAATATGAATTGATACAAAGTTGCCCCAAGATGGGAATGATATGCCCCCTCGAGAGATTGGATGAAAATGTTTGGAAAGATCGCAGACAATCTCTTGATAAGAAAGAAAGGCTAGAAAGGGTTGACCAGATAGGATAGAGTGATAGAGTCACGGGATAATGAAGATTGACTCGGGTGAGGGCTAGGGCTAGGGCAGTCTAAAAAATAGACCACGAGGGGAAAACATCTTCATTGTCATCCACACATCCAAGAGATCAGAGTGCAGAGAGAGAATAGAGCAGCAGCAGTCAGTAGCGATGGCATTGGTTCATAGATTTGATCGTGTTCACCGATTTCAGAGGCCAGCAGATGTAGGAGAGCTGGTAAGTACCTCAAAACCTCTTTGTACTTTGTCACATTAATTGTTGTCACTAATGCATGCTAGGTAGTGCAATAAATGTGCTTTAGGATAATGTCAAAAAATGTCAAAAACATGTAGGTGCATCTGCATTGGTGCCAGGCGTGTCTATGTTGGCTAGGCGCGTTTGCATTTGTGCCAGGCGCATCTATGCTGGGAAAAGCGTCTATGTTAGATGTGAGCGTGTTTGCGTTGTACAAGTGCATTTGTGAAATGTGGGCACGTCTGTGCAGAGCAGGCGCATCTGTGTAGAGCATAGGCACGTTTGTGTATTTCAAGCGCGTCTGTGTAGAGCAGGCATGTTTGTGTAGTCTATAAGCGCGCTTATGTCATGAAGGCACGTTTATGTCTTCAAAGTCAAATCGACAGTTTTGTAATGAACATATGCTGTCGATTAGATAAGTTGCTGAGAGGACACACTCAAGCAGGTCCTCTAGGGAAGACTAGGATAACAGATAGGGCTAGGATTGACAATTCTGTGATAGAACATATGTTGCCAATTAGGAAACTACTCAAGAGGATACACTCAAGCAAAGGCCCTAAGATAGGATAGATCGAGGCACTTTGTGATGAACAGGGAGTACCAATAGGAGCAACACTTTGTGATGAACAGGGAGTGCAAATATGAGCAACACTTTGTGATGAACAGGGAGTGCAAAACACATAGTACTTTATGATGAATAGGGAGTACCACTAGGATAGATAGCAACACTTTGTGATGAACAGTGAATGTCACTAGGATAGAAGCAACACTTTGTGATAAACAGTGAGTGTCACTTTGACTGACATGATTGGTTTGCTTGACTGCAGGAGTACTTACATATGCTGGAGTCATGGGAGAGATTCCCATCGACTCAGAGGTTATGACTAGAGTTGACATTCGAGGACAGGGCTGCCATTGAGGCTAGGGGTCTGAGATACATTCTATATGTGCCTGAGTTTCGAGCGAACATGGGTTTGCTGACTGCGTTGGCTGAGAGGTGGCATTCTGAGACATGCACATTTCATTTGCCTATGGGTGAGATGACAGTCACCTTAGAGGATGTGTACAGGATACTGCAAATATCGATTGATGGGGATTTGATACCCTACGATCAAGATGGAGACAGGGAGGCATTGAGATGAGTGTTCCGGGATTTGGGACTAGAGATGAGGGTAGGACGTGGCATGGGATACCATGACACAGACCCAATTGACTCTACCAGCAGTGCTAGGAGGAGTGATCAGTGGGTTCCTGTGTCCAGACAAGGCGACACGAGGGTTGGCTGTGGGCTGGGGGAGCACCTTGGAGACACTGGTTATACAGCATACTAGATATGCCTGGGGACCGTGCGTGCTGGCACACTTATATTATGAGCTTCATCAGTTTGTTTATCATGGATCTATAGGATTGAGCTATGGAGTTACATTGTTGCAGGTTTGGGCATATGAGCATCTCCTAGTCACACGACCGATACATTTCAGAGGCCAGGGTCATGGACGCAGTTTTGTTTATCTATATGATATGATTACCTTACAGCCACAGATTGGCAGGTTGGAGCATTGACGTCGAGTGATCGATGAGATTGACACTATGATATGGAGGCCATAATACGAGTGCGAGCAGTGGGAGGATGAGGTAGTGGATCTACCCTATACCTTCAAGAGCAAATATCTGATTGGGCAGATGCTCTATGTACTAGAGAGGTAGTTAGTGGATAGGGTATGCAGACAGTTTGGCAGGACCTAGCAGATGCCATAGGGTCCTGGTATGTATATGCAGACAGTACGAGACCAGGCACACTTTGGGCCATTGTTATCATATGATCAGGCCGTGATGCAGTTGGCAAAGATGGTGCCCATGCCATGGGATATGTGGCCTGAGATTGAGGATGCAGGTATCGATGCAGATTACACTACATATTGGGCTGAGCATCCATTTCCATGACTGATAGACCCAGGCAAGCAGATAGATGGAGATGTGGGGGGAGAGACTGACGGAGGAGGTAGGGTACAGTTGGAGAGAGGAGGGTGGCTCCGCGGAGAAAGGGTGGAGAGGAGAGGTAGGCTCGGGTGGTGAGGGGTCATGGTGGATTGCCATTACAGGTACCAGCAACACAGGGTACTAGACAGGTGCAGGGACAGGGACAGAGGCAGGTATAGGTACAGGCACAGGCACAGGCACAGACACAACCACCAGTATAGGGGGAGCCATAGGCACAGGGGGCCGAGGAGGAGGAGGATGAGCTATTTGAGCTGAGGGAGATCTGCTAGGGACAGGCAGATGAAATCCAAGATCTGGAGAGGGAGACAACTAGGCTTAGGAGATAGCTGAGGGATACTAAGCAGGAGCAGGATTAGGCTATCCAGCGCTATATTGAGGCTAAGACAACATTGAGGGTTGGGAGGCAGGTGACAGAGGACACAGGGGTTGGATACACATATGTTCTGTGGGCAAGGGAGGAGATAGGCTATTGGTGAGACCTATACTACGGGCAGTGCCACCAGAGCAGTGGGTGAGGAGCTTCCGCAGACCATCACAAACAACGATGGCTCCTGGAGGGAGACAGAGGAAACAGGCATCCAGTGGTGGGGTTATGGGTCCTCCACCACCACCAAATAGATGGGACAGGAGAGATGATCCTGGGGCGGGTCCTTCTAGGGCTCAAACTCCATCGAGGCTAGGTGGCTCCGAGGGAGGGAGTTTATCATAGCCATAGAGGGCTCCCTATGTATCAGTTTTGTACCATTTTGGATTATGATGTAGACACCTTCGGGTGATTGTAGCCATATGATTTTGATATCATTGTATCATGACACTTTTAATTATATATATGAGATGATTCATCTTTGCGGCAACTATATGCATGCATACCTATGTGATGAGATGTTTCATGATGTATGTTTTTATGTGATGCTTATGATATGGATGCAAATATGTATATGATGCAATGCAATATTTTTGTTCTTTTATGTTTTTAATATGTTATGCATATGTGAATATAAATGTATGAAATGTCAATGAATATGATAATGCAAATGACTATTTACAGGATGAAAATGTAAAATGTGCTAATATGTGTTGTGTGCATGATGTGATGCAATTGTGATATCTATATGTATGTATGAAATGCTTGTATGTGGTAATGGAGGTGCAACTACATGAAATGCAGATATTTTTTTAGTGTGTCATTATACTCAGTCGTGTGATAGCAGGCTACACGGACTCAAGAAGGACGATGGAAGTCAATCAAGAAAGGGGAATGAAAGATAGAAGATATGGAAGTGAGAGAGCTTCTTGTGTGTTATCATCATTGAGCTTTATTATGGCAAGTAGGTTATGACAATCGAGGCATATGTTCAACCTAGAAAGTCATTGTACCTATTTGCATGGAGATAAGACAGTCACAAACAAGGAATGCCCCAGTTCATACTAGACTCTCAGTGTCCTCATATCCTTGGACAAGTCATAGCATTACTAAGAGACAATCCATAGACAATAAAAAGAAAAATAGGCGATGATACCCCATCCTCGCCTTTCTAGTCAAAGACATCCTGGAGATAGAATCTCTAGTCCGAGACATCCTAGAAAAGATAAAAGACATGTCACCAAAAAGATAAAATCAAAAGAAAACCAAGACTCAACACCAACATCCATTGTAGTCCTCAAGTTTAGTGTCTCTTGTCACTTATATAAGTCTTGTTTGATTGTGGTCACAATGTTTACTTTCACAAAAAGGATAGATAGCACTAAACCATAATGTTGTCTGAGTCTGTTTGAAAGATTTGATTTGTTGAAGCCCATTGTTACTGCTGTGTCTCATCTGAAACTAATTGAATCCATGCAACTGATACTTTATTGCAGAGAAGACAAAACTTTATTGCAGATCTATGATGCAAGTGTTGCTTTATTGTGGATTGTGCGCGGATAGACTGAAGAAAAGTAGAAGAAATTGTATTCCTCAAAATGTGTGATGCTCTTAGTTCCACACCCATCACTAGACATAGGATTTGCCTTAGCCACAGATAGGAGCTGATTTATTATGGATTGAAACGAGCGAAAAGGAATGTTTATTATGAATGGCTAACCAATCTTAGGTAGATCAATAACAAGCCATGATGGGAATGTGTAAAGTTTATTATGAATGAATAGGTTGTTAGTGTGTGCAAAGTGAAAGGATGAGATGGAATCCTAAAGGAGGGAGGAGAAATGTCTCTACGCATGGTGCTGGTGACCCAATTTTCACCATGGTACTTGCCCAGGGCACCACCGAAGTGGTTTTCACCGTTGGACGAAATGTTTTTTTTTTCTTTACTTTTTTAATTTTTTTTTTTTGTGTGTGTCACAAGGCGCCTGTTTGCCAGGTTTTCACCAAGTAACGATTTTTATGCTTTATGATTTTTTTGTATTTTTAATTATTTTTTATTTTTTATTTTTTATTTTTTTATTTTTTTATTTTTTTGTGTCACAAAGCACCTGTTTGCCAGGTTTTCACCTAACAACGATTTTTATGCTTTATGATTTTTCTATATTTTAAATTATTTTTTATTTTTTATTTTGTTTATTTTTTATTTATTTATTTTTTATTATTTTTATTTTTTTTGAATTAGGATACTCTAAAGAGCTATGTGTAAAACCTGCAAAGATATATGTTGTTGATAGGATCCTCCAAAGGTTCACCCTCCATAGTTGAGAGTTGATATGCACCAGATCCATATGTTTCTATGATGATGTAAGGACCAAGCCAGTTTGGTTCGAACTTTCCCTTCTTTTCTCTGTCTTGCTGATTTTTAGGATTTTCTTTGAGAACTAAGTCACCCACCTCAAATGTGTGAGGTTTTACCTTGTGATTGTAGCTGCATTGTTTCTTGACTGAATGATGTGTAGTTTGAGTGCCTATCTTCCTTGATAAAAGAAATGAGATACAATTACTAGTGTGTGGACTACATAGGCTAGTATGCATGTCACTTGAAGAAGTTTGGGCATCCCTGATAACAAAGTCCTTCAAGGAAGATCCATTAAAGGTCCATGATGTATCGCCAAAAGGAAAAGGATGTGCTAAACAAGTGGATGAGTGATGAAGGCTTATGATTGTGAAAAGAAGTGAAAGTAGGATAGCATGATGGAGACTTAGGATCAACAAGTATGCTTTTTGACTTAAAATTGTAGAACTTTTGCCCCTAGTTATTTTGATATTAGGGGAGATCAACTCTTGTTCTTTCTCGTTCATAGGATTTTTATCCTTGACTTTGATTTTTGCAAAGTCCAATAGCTTTTGATTTTGATTTGGACTAAAGGACTTTTCTTTAGTTTTTACTTTTGGATTTTTCTTTTCAAAGCGTGATTTTTGATCCCCAATGAGTAAGGGCTTTTGTAATTCTTGTTGATCCAAGTCTGGAAGTGGAGTGGAAATGGAATGAGCAGATGATATGGTAAAGCTATGTGAGTTCTCAAGAGGGTTGGCGATATGCTCAATAGATTCTTCGTTGGAACCACTCTTAGGATTATTGATATCAAAAGATGCTTTCACCACTAGAGGATATTTGCATTCAGACTTAGTAGCCACAACACTAGGTGGTTCACACACAATTCCTTGGTATTGGAAGTTTCTTGTAGACTGTTCTTGTTGACTGAATACCTTAGGAGATAGTGGGAGTTGATCAACATGAAAGATATACTCACCACATCCCATGTCTTTAAACTTGAACTTTTCTTTGATCTCTGCTTGTTTTGATATAGAAACTTTCAATGATTCTGGATCCACATATGCTGAAGATGGAACAACTTCTCGATTGACTAGGATTGTTATTTCTGATCGAGGTTGCAGATTGTTGCAATATATGAATGGATTTGGATCTGCTTTGACGGTCACTTCAAGTCCATTGTGTGGAAACTTGATACATCGATGATATGTAGATGGTACTACGCTCATCTCATGAATCCAAGGACATCCCAAGAGTATGTTGTATGTGAGATCCAAGTCTAGGACTTGACAAACCACATCCTTTGTAGCTGGCCTAGCCTTGAGAGGTAAGGTGACTGTGCCTTTGGATGAATGCTCTTCATCATCATATGCCTTGATGGTGATTGCATGTGTAAAATTTACAGCCTTTTTCAGAATATCCCAATTGTTTAATAGTGCTCAATGTACAAATGTTTAGACCTTGTCCTCCATCTATCAGGACTCATTTTATTCAATTTTTATGTAGAAAGGCTTCAATGTGTAAAGGTGCATTATGTGGTTGGCTTACGGAGGCATCATCAGCTTCTGTGAATGTAAGGGAGTGTGGAATGGAAAGGTATCCCACCATGGCTTGAAACTGGTCCACGTTCAAATCAATAGGAACATTAGTGTCTCTCAAGGTTTTATCAAGAATGGCTTTATGTGCGGGGGATATGCGTAAAAGCTCAAGGATGGAAATAAGTGCAGGTGTCTTCCCCAACTGTTCTACAAGGTCATACTCAGGTTTGGTTGATGAGGAAGCTGTGTTTTTGGCTAGAGCACCTTGCAAAGTGAATTTACCTCGATGAGTTGTAACATTACATTCAGAGGTAGGTTCGGAAGAAGATCCAATTCCTTTTAGGACAATCTTGGGTCTTTGGGTAGAATTATTAGGCATTTTGTCCTTGATGATAATGGTAGAGACATAATTGTCGATCGAGATGTGATTGATAGTTGAATCATAGTTATAAGATGCTTTGGTATAGTTGGTTTGGTCATTTGTGGCTTTACCTTTTCTCTTGTCATGCTTTGGGAATGGTTCCTTAAACATCTCATGTTCTTGATTGGATGAGTGTCCCTCAATCTCAATGTCACCACTATCGATAAGATCTTGTATGATGTTCTTCAGTCGATGACAATTTCCTATTTTATGACCCTTTCTCTTATGAAATTCACAATATTCGTCATTATTCCAACAATTTGGTTTAACCTTTGGCTCATATTGAGGCAGATCGGGAATTGTTATTATTTTGTTTGCCACTAGCTTCTTGAAAACTGACTCAAGTGGTTCTCCCAATGGAGTGTACTTCCTTTGTGACTTTGAAGTTGTTTGAGTATTCACTTGATTGTTTGTAGAACTTGATCAAGAAAAAATGATTTTGGGTCATACTATATTGGCATCAACAACACCATCATTGACCGTGTTCTTGTTTTTATTCCAAAATATTGGCTTATCTTTTCCTTTATAGTCATCTTTGTTTTCCTTGAATATTTTGATGATGCCTTGCTCAATTAGGACCTTCTCTATTGCTAATCCTTTTTCAATGACGTCCTTGAAGGTGGACAAACAAGTTTTCCTTAGATCATAGCCAATGTCTTTGTTAACATTTTGGGTGAACATTTCTACCATTTATTCTTGTGGAATTTCACAAGAGCATCTACTGGCTAGATTCCTCTATCTTTGTAAAAATGATGAAAAAGACTCTCCATCTTTTTGCTTGGTGTTGCACAAAGTAGTGACTGATATGTCTATCTCTATGTTGTAGGAGAAATGTTGGATAAATGCCTCTGCTAAGTCACCCCATGACTTAATTCCAAGTGGAAGTTGAGAGAACCATTCCATAGCTTGATCACCTAAGCTTTGTGGGAATAATCTCATCAAATATGTCTCTTCTACTGCCACTTCAATGCAAGCTATGAAAAACTCTCTTATGTGTGCCTTAGGATCCCCTTTTCCTCTATACTTATCAAACTTAGGTGTCACAAAGTATGTAGCAAAAGGAGGAATTGGAATGCTTTTGTCAAATGGATAGGGACATATGTCTCTCATTGTGTAAGTTGGCTTCGGTGTATTTATGTCCTCCATTTTCTTCTGTAAAACCTTGATTTGTTGTTCCAAATTGTTCTTAGATGGAGACCAACTTCTTGGACCATACCCCATGCCTGAAACATTGTGTGGAGGAGCATGTTGCATATATGGATGATATTGATCATACACATGTTCATGGAGGAGGTCTATAATGATGCTGCATATATGGGCCACTTGGTATAGAGTCATGTTGAGGAACGACATATCTGCTTTGTCCATGTATACCATACTCTATAGGAATGTCATGAGTTTGTTCTAGTGTGTTGCCCCCAAATTTGACACGGGGTTTCCTTGTGTCCAAATTTTGAGCATGCCTTTGAATATCCAATTGCTTTGGTGGTTGATCCTTAGCATTGGTATGTGATTGAACATATTTTTCTGCATAAGACTTCCATAATGGTCTGTAAAGGTGAGTATCATATGCTTGACCATATGTGTATGGGACCTCTGGTTTTTGAAACAAAGATGATGGTGATTCAGGCACCATATGTGGTCCTCTATTGCCTCCACTATTAGGCCTCCTTTGATCCATGTTGAGGTGAGGTTGTTGCAAAGGTCGATTTTCCATTATTTGAGACATGTCAAAATCATGAGGTATCTTGGCTCCACTTTGTTCCATCACTTGTAGAAAGTATTGTCTATCTCTCCTCATTATTTCCTCAACCAATCGATTGAAATGGGGATTCATAATGGTTTCTTCCACTTCTACTGAATGTATGGAAAAATTGTCCATATTGTCATTGTGTGTATCATTGTTGTCCATGTTCTCAACATTTGGAATGTTTCTATAGGCATCCATGTCAGGTAATGTGTTATGATCAGTATTGAAAAAGACATCATTTTCATACTCATAGACACTCATGTTTACGGACTCTTGAGCCTCTTTAGTTTCTCTCCTAGATTTTTGGGAACGAGTTTCAACCATGAACTAGGTATTGACCAAGATGTGTGAGACTAGATGAAAATGGAAAGAGTATGGAAGACCAAGAGTTGGATGGAATGTAAATGAATCTGAGGTGTACTTGCAATGTCCAAAGTGTAAGACCAAGTATGTATGTAGTAGAGTAGGTGTGGCTTCCAAAGAGATGATAGTTTCTCTTGATGAGGTAAGTTGACCTTGACTCTAAGTAAGACTAAATGAGACCCAAAGGTGATAGACCTTGATGAGGGACCACTTAGAAAAATGTTGTTGTATGTAGTGTGCTGACAAAGTATGATAGGACAAGCAAGTGACCTTTTGACTCAAGTTTAGACAAATGTGAATGTAATGTAAGGTGTAAAGAAATGATGGACTTTGTGAGACCCAAAAGATAGGTTGAATTCTAGATGAAAACCCAGAGAGATACCTAGGAAGCTCAATAAGTCTGAAGCTAACTGTTCCTTGTTTGCTGGATTATGAAAGTTTTCAATTCTAAACACAGACGTGCCTATATACTTCATAGATGCACTTAAAGTATACAGATGTTATTCTATCAGACACAGACACATTTAAATGACACAGATGTGGTTCTGTCAGACACAGACGCCTTTCTGAGATGTTGTAAATGCAATGTTGCTCAAAAGACACAGACGTGTTTCTGCCCTTCACAGACATGTTTAGACGACACAAACGCGGTTCTATCAGACACAGACGCATTTCTATAAACTTTGTGCAATTTTTCCAATCTGTGAAGTTGTTTTGTTGTGACCAAATTTGAATGTTTGACTATTTTTCATGACAAGAGAACACAATGTTGAAGAGGACTCAATGTTTGCAAGTGTTTAGACTCAAAATGACTCTAGCCAAAATGTATATGGTGAAAATGGAAACAACAATATTGAAAGACTAAATGAATTCAACCACAAAACCCTAGCCTAACAATAACAAAGATCCACCATAACATATGAAGATTACCTAAGACAATGCAAATCAAATGAAATCACAAAGATTATACCATCACATGTCGAATAGGGTTTGGATCTCCATTCTTCCTATCTCCATTGATCTTGCTTGATATAGTTGCTCTCAAATTTTATGTGCACAAGAGCTCAACAAAGAACGAAAATGTGGTTGCAAGTAGGATAGCATATGCCAGTTTGAAAGCATAGTGTAGTCGAGTGCGCAATTGAGTTAGTTAGGGTTTGATAATGAAGGAAGCATCTCCTTATATAGAAGACACTATAAGAAATGGAGGGATAAGATTGAGAGGTGTAAAAGATAAATGGTCGGCTATAATTAGAGGGTAGGTAGAGAAAATAATAAAATAATAAGAGGGTAGGTAGTATATGAATTAAGAGATGAATGACATGTGTCATAGGTAGAAAAGGTTAATGATTAATTAAATAAATAAAGATTTATTTAATTAATAGAGGAAGTGGGATCAATTAAATAAACAAGTTATTTATTTAATTTAGGAAAATGATAATTTAAATAAATAAAGTATTTATTTAAATGATAATTAAGGCTAGAAGTGGATAAATGAATTAATTAAATAAATAAAGATTTATTTAATTAATAAAAGAATTAGGCTAAGATAATTAAATAAATAAAATATTTATTTAATTAGACTGGACAATTTTAGGTGTCTACAGACAATAACAAGTTCCACTATAGATTGTTTGGAGTAGCATAATTGTGGAGATAGAATTAACATAATTTTTTTTTTGTCGAGGGGTAGATGTATTGTAGGGATGCATAAATTCTTTAGGACTTATGAGATATGAGCTTAAACCAGACAATTCTCTAGACAGTTTATAGGAGATGTATAGTTCTTTTAGATGTAGATCATATATACTAGGAGGTGGTCTGCACTTAAATAATTTATGGCACCAGAGTAGCCACATTATCTAATCTTATCCTCCAATCTATTAATTTCTACATCCTTTTCCTTTAATTGTTGTTGTAACTCTCTCTCTACTTTCCAATCTTTTTCCTTATAAATTTCCTATTAACTTCTATAATTCCAATGCAAATGGAGCCCATTAAAACAAAGGTGGTTCATGCATACTTACCATAGTCCTTCCTGTTATTTCTTCTTTATTGACTTTCTCTACTACTTCTACTAGATTTTCCAATCCTATAGCTATATGTTCTCCCTAGATAGTTCCTCATTAGGTGGTTGTTGATGGTTTTGTATGTTTTCGATATTTGGTTCAAAATCCAATTCAACCTGAATTTCACCAAAATGAACCAACATTTCCTCTGCATCTTCTTCCAATGGGGTTTCTTCAACATCTTGATTTTATTCAATGTGAGAAGAGGATGATGTTGGACATCATTGCTGGTAGAATATGTTGTTGTCATTGATGTCAACATATTCCTATGATTTATTGCTTTGGTAGTTGCAGATTGGTTTATTGGGATCATGGTTTAGTATTATTGGTATTTTGGTATGGTTTTGTCATTGATGTCAACACCTACTAAAACTCTAGCACTTTGGAGAATTAGCAACATTCACCGGCAAGAAAGTGACTCATGCACAGTCACTGGTATCTAGCACACCGGCAAGATATAATGATTACCGATACTTGGAATGATATGTAAAACACTTGGTTATGTCGAAGACATTGTGTGAACACTTTGTTTTGGAGTTTTGTTTATTGGTACATTAGCATTCACATATTTGTTGTTACAGGCAAATAGGTCCAGGGTTACACCGATAGGTTTATCTTTTTGAGATCAGCATGGCACGCTATGGAGATGATTAATTATTGTTGTGAATGCATTAAGCTGACATGTTCAATCGGTTATTGCATCATATATTGTATTGTTTGTAAAATGTTTTTATTGTAATATCTTGTAGAGCTGACCTACTAAAATTTGTCTTAGGTTATGGTATAAATGTAAGATCTTATTTGTAAGATCAGATGTGGAATGCGAAAAGGATTGTGTGAAGGTATATGCGAGAATAAGAAGAGCTATACACGCAGATATCTTTTGAAGATTGAAGAAGGGTTTTTGTGAAGACAATCAGAACTACACCAGTACTGAATCCAACATATGAAGATGCTATTTTGTACAATACATTATTATTGGATTTAACCATCCAATTGTAGTCAGTGTGACTCCCATTTTGTGATTGAGCAGTGAGCTCTAGGCGCTTGGCCTTTCTGCATGTGCAGACCCCATTTATGTACACTTACTATCTGCAGTAGTATCATCTGATTGTGGGTAAGGTTTTCCACTGTGGTTTTTCCCCTTACAAGGTTTCCATGTACAAATATTGGTGTTATGTGTTGTGGATGACTTTGTCTTTATGTTTCATGCACTAATCCTTACCAGTATAGCAATTAACTGTTAAAACTGTCTACCGACATATTGAACTAGTTTACCAGTATTAAGCATTAAGTTGGTTAAGTTGTTTTTGGTTTGAATTTATTAGACAACTAATTCACCCCCCCCCCCCTCTCAGTTGTCTCTGGGACCTAACAATTGGTATCAGTGCTTAGTCCTCTTTTGCAGAATTTTAACAACTTGAGGAGATCCAATGTCTACTAACTATTTCAGGAAGGATAGTCCTAAACTTGATGGAACCAACTATGGCATATGGAAGATCAGAATGGATACACATCTAAATTGCATTGGAAAAGACATTTGGGATATTACAAAGAATGGTTATAATGCTCCTACTCAGAGTCAGCCCACTCCACCCAACTTGACTAAAGATGAGGAAAATGATTGCAAAGCAAGAGAAGCACTTTTGAGCGCATTATCAGATCAACAAATCATGGGACTATCAGATAGGTCTACTACTAAAGCTATTTGGGATCATTTGGAAACACCGAATGAAGGAGATTCCACAGTCAAAATGCAAAACTTGAGAGCTTTTGGGTCAGGTATGAACATTTGAAAATGGAAGAAGATGAAAGGATTTTTGCTTTTATGGAAAGAGTACATGAGATTGTTTTGGATATTAAATGTTGTGGAGGAACCTTAAGTGAAGATGAAATTGTTTCAAAAGTTTTAAGAGGATTGCCACCGGCATATAAAATGAAATTCACTGCTATAAATGAGTTAAGAACAATGCCTAATATATCAGTTACTAGGGATACATTAATTGGGAAACTTTCAGCTTTTGAAATTGAAGAAATTGGTCTTGTTGCTACTATAAAGACAGTTTTGGCCTTTAAAGCATCAACATCATCTGCTCCATCATTTGACAAATCTGATTGGAAAGCCTTTTATGCAAGAGAACTTGAAGAAAGCAGGAAAGAAAATGAAGAACCTGAAGAACTTGAAGCACTATTTTCAAGGAAAATGCCTAAAGGTCTAGTTGGAACTAAGTGTGAAGGTAAAGAACCCTTTAAATGTTTTAACTGCAATAAGATTGGTCATATGGCTTCAAGATGCTTTGATAAAGATGCTAGACTAAGAGAAGAAGCTAGAAGAACATACAAGCCTAATCCTGAATATCAGAGATACAGATTTAAGAAGAATAAAGACAAATCTTGTTACATTGCTGATGAAGGTGTGACTGATGATTCTAATGAGGATCCAATAGATAATGGATGGGCCTTTGTTGCTATAACAGAAGATCAATCGACACCTACTGCTCAGCCGGTAGTACAGGCCTTGGTAGCTAAAGTTGAAGTAAAGGATGAATGGATCATTGATTCAGGATGCTCACATCATATGACAGGAGACAAAGGTAAATTCTTGAACTTTCAAGAATACAATGGAGGCTTAATGAGATTTGGAGATGACAAAGCTTGTTCAATCAAAGGTAAGGGTACAATATCTCTTGATGGTAAGCATAACACTGACAATGTTTACTATGTTGAAGGATTAAAGCATAATCCTTTGAGTGTTGGTCAATTAGTTGAGAAAGGATTTCAGTTACAATTCAAAAATGGAAAATACAAAATCATGAATAGAACTAGTTTGGAAATTGCAACCGGTAATCAGACTAGAGGTAATATCTTTCATTTGAATAAGAGTGAAAAAACATGCTTGATTGCTCATATTGATGAAAGCTGGTTATGGCATAAGAGACTCTGTCATGTAAACTTTGATTGCATGGTGAAGATCAGTACTACTAAGGTAGTTAGAGATTTACCTAAAATTGCCAAACCTCATAATACAGTGTGTAAGGAATGTCAATTTGGAAAACAAGTTAGAGCTAGTTTCAAAAGTATTCTAGAAAAATCCAATAATGCTCTTGATTTAATTCACACTGATTTATGTGGTCCAGCTAGAACTAAAAGCTTACAAGGTGATAGATATTTCATGCTAATCATTGATGACTATTTTAGAATGTGTTGGGTTACTTTTCTCAGAGAAAAATTTGAAGCACTGGGAAAGTTCAAACTGTTCAAAGCAATGGTTGAAAATGAAACCAATACGAAAATCAAATGTTTAAGATCAGATCAAGGAGGTGAATTTACATCTAAAGAATTTAATACATTCTATGAAGTAAATGGAATTAGAAGACAACTATCAGCACCTCAGACACCACAACAAAATGGAGTTGTTGAAAGGAAAAACATAACTATCTTGGATGCAACAAGAAGTATGTTATCAGAAGCAAACCTACCACATGTATATTGGAGAGAGTTAGCCAGTACAACAGTCTATACATTCAACAAAGTTCACATCAAAGGTGAAATCGGTAAGACCCCTCATGAACTATGGTTTGGTAATACTCCCACTCTTAAGTATTTCAGAATTTTTGGAAGTAAATGTTATATCAGAAGAGATGAGTATATTGGCAAATTTGATCCTAGAAGTGATGAAGGAATATTTCTTGGTTCTTCATCTAAGAGCAAGGCATATAGATGTTTTAACAAAAGATTGCAGAAAATTGTTGAAAGTACAAATGTAAAGATTGATGAACAATTCAGGGGAACTTCAAGGTATATAAACTCTGAACCAGCAACGAATATTTTGACAAATGAATCTACTCTAAATCTACCAGTACAAAATGAAGATCCAGTTATCCTAGTATCATCTGAGGATTCCACAATAACTGAGGAACATCAGCAAACAAAGACACCCCGGTATGTAAGACTGAATCATTTTGAAGATTAGATAATTGGAAACAAGTTTAAAGGAGTTATGACAAGAGGAAGATTGGCAAATGAAGAGGTATGTCTTATTTCTCAAATTGAACCATCATCTGTTAATGAGGCATGTGAAGATAAATTTTGGATTAAAGCTATGGAAGAAGAATTAGATCAAATTGAGAAAAACAACACTTGGACATTAGTTCCCCGACCTAAAGATAAAAATGTAATTGGAACCAAATAGGTTTTTAGAAACAAACTTAATGAAGATGGTAAGGTTGTCAGAAATAAAGCAAGACTAGTGTGTAAGGGATATTCTCAAAAGGAAGGAGTTGATTACAATGAAACCTTTGCACCGGTAGCTGGAATTGAGGTAGTCAGATTATTTTTGGCTTTTGCAGCACACAAGAACTACAAAGTTTTTCAAATGGATATTGTATACACCTAAAATTGGCTATGAGCAATTAAATAAATATTTTATATTTATTTAATAATTATTCTTCTATAAATAGTTAATTTGAAAAGATTAATCCGTTTAACTCATTTCATGTCTTTCTATTAATTAATATTTTACTAATTAATTCATCTATCTTATTCCTCTATTTAATTAAATATCTAATATTTAATTATTCCTTCTAACCAAGTTAATTAAATATCTAATATTTAATTATCTCCTCCAAACAATTAAATATCCAATATTTAATGGTTATTCTCCTATCCTATAGTCTCAAATATTAAATTATTTAATCCCTTTTCCAACTCACCCTCCATCTCCACTTCATCTTCCCTTTGCCAACTCACACATCATGTGGCTAAAGAAATTAATATTTCTTAATATTAATTCATCATTTATCTTCAACTTCCAAATTCAATGAAAATTGTGTACGTACACATATTTCATAACCATTTCTTATATTCTCTCCAACACCCCTACATCTTAGGAAAAACTTGAATCCACTTATCCTATCATGCCTAAATCTTCTCTAACCATCCCTAGATTCTCTCAGTCAACAACCTAGTCAAGGTGACATGAGTGGCACTTGTCTTCTCCTTCCCCCTTTCTCTCAACCTTCACCTTTTCTCACAGCCATCCAAAACTGTAGATCTGATTATGACCATTGATTTGAGCCACATCATCTTATCCTCTCAAAGTCTATAAAATTAAGAGCTTCAGTTGAGAGAGAGTGAGACTTCAAGAGACTTCAAGTGCATTTTGCAAGCTAATCATATGCATCTGTGAGTTTTTGATGCAAATAGCAATAGCAATTATCATATAGCATTTTAGCATAATCATTTTAGCATAATCATGTAGCTTTGCATATCATACTATCAGTTAACTACAAGTTATCAGTCCATTCTTCATATGCCTTCTTGGAAGCCAATAGTGCATTGTCTGAGAGCACACCATCTGCAACCAGGAACAGTGGAGTTAGGACACAATGAGACATAAGCCATGAAGGTAAAATAATGTTTTATTTTAGTATGTATTTCATGTAGTTTCATTGGTGGATTTTGGATTTCTTGTATGCATTTCCTTTGTATTTTGTGAAACTAACTTATTACAGGTAATATTCTAAGGATAAAATTCAAGCTCACACATTTTGGCGCCCACTGTGGGGCTGGGCCTCACATATTTCTTTAAAAATCTCGTAAAAAATAAAATTATTGTATTTGTAATACATATTCACGCATGTGTGAATTTTAACAGCACTTTTGTTCGATAGGTTAGCGCATTTGCATCATAGGTTAGCACATATGTCATGTAGGTTAGCGCTTTTGTCTGTAAATTAGCACTTTCGCATCTTAGGTTAGTGCATATGTCATGTAGGTTAGCGCTTTTGTCCAAAAATCAGCGTTTTTGCATCATAGGTTAGCGCATATGTCATGTAGGTTAGCACTTTTGTCTGAAAAATCAGCGCTTTCGCATCTTAGGTTAGCGCTTTTCTGACGCAGGTTAGCACTTTTGTAACAGGGACTAGCGCATTTGATAGATAATTTAGCGCAATGGAAAATTTGTAACTGTGATTTGAAATTAGGCTTGTGGAAGCCCACCTAAGGTTTTGGATTTTCACTAACTTCTTTTTATTGCAGGTTTCTAACAATTTCTTGCAGATATGGAGGAATTAAGTTAGGATTTAATGATTTCTTTTATAGCTTTTTTCGAAGTTGGTTAAAAAGAACTCATATTTCCTTTTGGGTAAAAAGAACTTCATTTTTCAAAATTGGTTTTTTAAAAAGTACCTCACTTGTTTTTGGGCTCTAAAAATAATCACATTTGCAAGGTAAAAATAACAACAAATCAAACATTTACTTTCTTGCAAAGTTAGGATTCACACCTCAAATTTTGGGCTCTAAAAAGGACAACAATCTTTTATTTTCTTGCAAAGGTAAAAAGCACAATCAATCTTATATTTTGCAATATAAAAAGAACAATCAACTTGTCCATTCTTGCAACGATTTTTATTTTGTTGACCAGGCTTTCCAATTCCTAGATTATAAAATCATTTGCTATGAAAGGCTAAAATAAACACCATGCTTGCTGGAGCAACATCTCCAAGTAGAGGATAGATCACATTGCTATGGAAAGTTAAAAAGAACACTTGTATTCTGTGTCTCGAAAGTGGTAGGTATATGCTCTCTCCTTAATTGGGTGACCAAAAATCCAAACCCACTCTTTTATGCTTTCTCTACTTTCAAGCAATTAATCCTTTAGAGAGCTTGCCTTCCCGAGCTACCTTGAGGGGGCTAGTGAGAGGGGAATGACCTAAAGTGGAAACGGGATAATACCAAGTCCTTCCAATCCACTATAAATAAATCGTATTTGTGACGAAAGTTCAAACAACATGTGCTGATAAGTTCATACTGACACTATGTTTCCCCATAAACCTTATGGAGTGTAACCTCTATATGCTAGAAACCTTCTGTATTTACAAAGCTGAAAGTGCCGCATGTATGGCCACATGACCAGAAGCCGTTACTAAAAACTATTTGTACTAGTTGCCAAAAACCTTCTAGTTGTTGGCGCAGGAGGTTGGACCTCTGAAGCGGCTCACACACTTACAGTTCCCAGTAGAGTTATAAAGTTTGCCATAAGGAGATTTCATGGAAACTGGTGTTTGGCTACCCCAAAGAAGTGAGTGCCGAGGGTGGAGCCAGTGGGGTGAAGCATCTAAATATCCACTTTGAATAGCGTAGCCTTGGGGGAAACTCCATGTGAGATTCAACAACTATTGTTGCAGCCTGCCATAGGGATTTGTACTTTCTTGTGCTTTTCATTTATTAAAAATTGTGTCTTCTATGTCTGTAACATGTTCCAAATGGTCAAAAATTGAAGAAAATTATCATCTACAAGTGATAAAAAATCAACAAATCTATGAAAAAGTGTGATCAAAAGGATAAAATAAAAAGCATTCCAACGCTTGAAACACCAACTCAAAATCAAAGTATCAAAACATCAAAATATCAAAATAATTCTTGAAGTAGGTTTGTCTCTAAACCATCACGTACTTTCAAAATAGCTCAAACAACTAGGTTGTTAATCCTATAGGTTATTCCCAAAAGATTCTATAAACATCAACATTCAACAAGCTATTGATTCAAACATCTTAAGTGCAAAAATCAACATACTTGTCAAGTCTCTCATCAGGATAATCAAATCCTCTATCACGAAGCTTGATCAATCTATACTAGGTTCCTAATCTTAGATATATCTTTCCTATTTTGAACTTAGGTTACATCAAAACTAAAATTGCACCAACATTGGAATCAAACTTGTGAACTGTCAAATGCTTATATGACTTTCAAGTATCACCTTAAGAAAAGAAAACCCAGTTATAGAGCTACTCAAAAGAGAATAAGATTCTTGTATATCAATCACAAGATCTTACTAAAACATAGGACATTCCTACACTATTTTCATCTACTTGAGTGGTTGCGGTATAGAATTTGACAGTGAAACTCTACAAAGACGTGCTTTTCAACAAAGAGACACTTTATCCCAATGAACAAACAATAGTGGTAAGATCAATAAAGCATACCTTCCTAAACCAATAATCACCTATTGACCTTGTCCTTGGGAACTTTTGACAACTTTGAAATAAACACATGCCAGTTTGGACTAGAGCCCAACACGAACAACTTAGAAAACAACAACAAATGGAGGAAGAAGATACTCCTATATTCCACACTTTTGGATTTACCGTTGTTGATGAAGAAGCAGTCAATAGCACCATTAGAGACCTTGAACACGATTTCAAATTTGATAGGCTAATGGAAAAATTGTTGGCAAAAGAAAAAGAGAAATATCTCTTGATGTTGGCAAAATCTGGAGCTAAACTACCACAAGACTTTAACATAGAAAGCTTAAAACAAGATGCGGAAACAAGTAACACCCAAAAAATAGATGAGAAAAATAGAGAAGACGCGAATAAAGAAAGCAATGAAGAAACAAGGAAAGAAAGGGATGACAAAAGAAAAGAACGTAATGATAAAAGAAACAATGTAGATAATCCATTATCAAACCTTACTCAACAAATACAAACCCTACAACAGTAGATACAAGACATGCAAAATGGGACAAGTTCCAAGAAGTATTCATTAGAAGACATATGCCCATATCCCTTTGATAAAAAGCTAAATATGATACCATTTCTGCAACATTGCGAGATCCCTAAATATGACAAATATGATGGAAAATCTGATCCTCAAGATCACATTAGGGAGTTTTGTATTATGAGCATGGAATTTGCTCATGAGGAAACTTACCTTATGCGTCTTTTTCCTAGGAGTTTAAATGGATAATCAATGGAGTGGTTTTCAAGATTGCCATCCGGAATCAAATCCTTTGAAGAACTTGTAAATAGATTTATTTCACAATATTCCTACAGTATAAGGAATGAAATAACAATGCTAGATCTTTGCAATGTTAAACAAAAGAATGGTGAATCCTTTATGATCTTTTTACAATGATGGAAATGCATGTTTAATAGGTATCCCCGGGATGTACCTGATCAAGAAAAAATGGACATATTCATTGATAATCTTATCAGTGAAATGAGTTATCGACTAAGGATGCAATGTCCTCCCTCTTTTTCCAAAATGATCGAAAATGGTCTGAAAATAGAGAACACAATGGTAAAGAAAGGAGAACTAAAACTTTACAATAATTCATACAACAACAACAACAACAACAACAATAACAAACCCAAGTTCTGGTCAAAGAATAAGAATGTCAGCAATGAAGGAAATGATGATAACAATACTGCGAAACAACAACAACCAATTTTCAATCTATCAAGTCAAATCCCAAGCAACAACAATCTAGAAAACAATAAAGCCAAGTCCTTTTTCTCTAATCCTCGGAGAAAATTCACAAATATTGGAGAATCTTTAGAATCAACTCTAAAAACTTTGCTTGCTAACAAATTGATTGTTTTACCCGAAGCAAGAATTTATGAACCACCAGTCAAGCCAAATTGGTGGAATGTGTGAGGCCCTACCCCGACTCAGTCTAGCATTTTAGTGATTTTTATGTTGAGACTATTCTAGATGCTTTATTTTTATGCATTATGGAAAATTAGGGCATGTCACAATTAACCAGTGAGTTTCATAGGGGGATTAAACTCAAGTATTTTAACACCCAAAAAATAGATGAGAAAAATAGCGAAGATGCGAATAAAGAAAGCAATGAAGAAACAAGGAAAGAAAGGGATGACAAAAGAAAAGAAAGTAATGATAAAAGAAACAATGTAGATAATCCATTATCAAACCTTACTCAACAAATACAAACCCTACAATAGTAGATTTGGATAACATTGCTATATGTTGATGCTTCATTTATATGCTTAATGATATAGAACTCTACATGATTTTTGAATAGGATGAATTTGCGATGATATATGTTGTTATTGGATTTGCAAGACTTTACTATGATGATAGAAATAGGATGTATGTTTTATGTATGGATCAAAATTATGAGAATTATGATAATTGCTTATGTGGAATTGTTGGATATAAGGTGTACTGATTTGATTAAGTGTATATTGGTCATAGAGTGTTTGATGTGTATTCTTATTCATGTGTTTTATATTATATGAGGTTATTTGAAATTACTAATGTGTAATTGAGATGTGCAAGAAAATTATCCATGTGACCATGGAAATATTATGGAGAACCAAACCTAGACCTATGTGCGTTCATAAAACCAGGGTTTGTCTATTTGGAGAGACAACACCCCGTTTGTATCATATTTTATTCGTGAAAGTGATTGTTGCATGAATGTTAAATTGAATTTTGTTTATTTGTGTAAATCCAACAAGAGACAAGATTTCATGTATAATTTTGTAAAAGTATTTTCTTTGTGTCACTTGACACATGTTTTGATTTATGTTTTAGTTTTTAAATTTGTCTCTTGGAGGGAGTTGTTTAACTATAGCTTTTTCAATCAATTTAATATGATTCCATAAATGCCTTAGGTAGAGAATCTTTAGGGTGGTCAACTTAGGTTTGACCCAAAAATTAACTTCAGAAGGGTTTAAAAAGGGTTAAATGGACTCCTAGGGGTAGTATATTAGGGTGTCCTAAAGCTCATAAGGTATACCTAAGGGTTAGGAGTAATTTTAGGCATGTGCCAACTCTCATGTGACCATTTAGACACCCTAAAAAGTGACTTTTATAAGTTGTGCGAAAATTGAAATTGGAAGGATCATCTAAGTTGTAAACTTTCCTTTTGGATGTGAGATCCCTTTCCCATTTTCTCCTACCTTTCCTTTTCAGTTTTAGAAACTTGTGAGAACTCTCACTAGGGTCTTCTTAAGCAAGAATGAGAGATTTTGTGGGTAATCACCCACTCTCCATTTTTGGGGACAAGGAATTTTGAAAGGAAAAAGATAGATTTTGAATTAAGAATTTGGCTAAGTGTAGGAAGGAAAGACTTGTGGAATTGGGCTGCTCATCCTCAACAAAACTAGCATACCCTTGGGCAGTTGAAGGTTGGTTTCACCTTACTTGTAATGTGTTTTCATATTGAATGTTATATTGAAAGAATATCTTGTGTACAAAGTCTAGTTTTCTTGCATGTTTTCCCTTGGAAAATTATTGTGTTTTATGTTTTACTTTTGTATGGCATTTTATGTGCTTTGGGAGTAATCAAGGCCTCCTACTCTTGGGAGAGAGGATGGTCTTGTGGGTGGTAGAAGTGACAGCCTTCGAGTGAGAGACTCTCGTTATGAGAGTGATCACAAGGGATTTTATGTGACCCTTGCTGCATGGCTTATTTATGCATTTGGGGGCCATAAGGAGGGAAATAAGGCGTGAATGCCTTGGGGGGGCATAAGGATGTGGGGTTGTTATACTTATGATGTATTTGGTTTTCCATGAAGTGGCTATTAGTCTTACCATACTTGCAGTCTCCTCAAGGTACTTGGTCCACTACCACCCTTGAAAAGACATCACAATGTGTGGTGTATTGTAGCCTGGGTTGGGATTGTGTTTGAGATTGTTTTTCCCTTGTCTTTGGTGTTTGCATGTGTGTTACCTGTCTAGGGCTTGGTTCTCTAAGCTCGGGGGTGGGTACTAGATAGCCTAGGCTGGGAGGTGACCACTCCATGGTCATATCCTTGATTTTATTTGCAGGTTGTTGGAAGGAAAGGATTAGGACAAGTGGAAAATTCAATGGAGTCATTTGTTGCAGAAATCTATTTGGAAATATTTTTATTATTTTGTTTTAAAAGTCCTCATTATTAATAATGAGAGGCCTAGTTGTAAAATGATGATAGTGTCTTTTAAATGTAATTTAAAGAAATGTAATATATTATTTTCTATATTGCAAAAAAATGAAATGATTAAATCTGGATTTAGTTCCTAAAGTTTTTCTGAATTTAATATTTGTTGAGTATATAAGATTTTGGAAAAGCAATAAATTTATTTTATCCCTTTATGCATATGAAATAAATCGAGGAAATAAGGAAAGGACTTAATGATTGCATGCATGTTGCTTTGAATATAAATGTTTCAGTTTAATTCCTAATTGCATGGTTAAAGTTAAAGGATTCTAGATAAATAAAGTGATGTTAGAATTTTATTTTTAATCTGTCATTTTATTAACTTGTAGAAAATAAAAATCTAATGTTTATTATAGTCATCTCTAAATATTTATTTTACATTTCTAGATTTAAATAGATGTTGTGTTAGGTTTGCTTAATTCGATTAATTACTTTATTTTTATAGAAAGAAAAGCCATATTTAGATAGCCTAACTATTTCTAGTTGGCAACTAGGATATTATTAAAAAGGAAATAATTAAAATGATTAAACTTGCAGAAAATAGCTAATCTATTTTATTTGTTCAGAATAAAAATAATTGCATGAAAAGAAAATTGCCCTAGATTCTATATATATATATATATATATATATATATATATATATATATATATATATATATATATATATATATATATATATATATATATGCATGCATAAATGCATAAATGAATTCATTTCTTAAAGTTAAATAAATAAACTTGTTTAAAATGTATATATACAAATACTTATATAATTGATTTCATTTAAATATAACAAAAAAAAAAATTAATTAAAATTTTAATTTAAACAAAAACACAAAAAATTAATTAAATGTAGGGGGGGTTCGGCTCGGGCCGAACCATTGTGCAATACACAGTGGATGGTAGGGGCCGAACACTATGCATTGCATAGTGGGCGGTTTGGCCGGTGCCATTGTGGGTGTCCATAGTGGACAGCCCAAGGGCCATCACTATGGGCGACTACAGTGGGGACTACCTGTTAGGGTTCCCACAGATACTGAGAGGGGGGGTGAATCAGTATCTGACTAGTATTCAAATTTTCTTAAGATAAAACATGCAGAACATAAAGTAGCAGTGTACCGGTATGCAATAATTAATGTAATAAAAAACATCCACATGAAAAGAACACCATAACATAAGATTTTTAATGAGGAAACCCGGTGTGGGAAAAACCTTGATGGGATTTGTGACCCACAATATTCACTTACAGGCCAATTAGAGAATATTACTTACAATAGGGGCCTGCACATGCAGGAAGGCCAATTGCCTAGAGCTCACTACTCAATGAGAAGTCACACTGACTTACAATAAGGATTATACTAATCCAATGACTTGTACTGCTTTACAATAGCATCTCCAATGCTAGATTCAGTACTAGTTCTTGCTCTATTCTTTACATATACCCTTAACCTATATTTCGCATATTAGGTCTGCCTAATAATTTTCATTTTTTTGTTCACTCACTTACTTACCCTTTAAAATGTCTACAATGATCTCTTTTATATACAAGAGTCATTTTACAATTTTCCAAGTCGGCTTGCAATAATAATCAAAATATTACATATCAGAAATCCTGTCGGCCTTTGTGCCGGTATACATTTATTTTTTTGTGCCGGTGCCGGTGCCAGTGTAGAGTGATCTTGTTGATGCCGGTGCACTGTCTTGCTTGAATAATGCTTTGCCAGTATGATGTCTTGCCGGTGCCATAGGATTGCAAGGTTGTCATCAATGACAAAACCTTCAATCACACACAATGTCTCATTAGAGTGTCCATATGCCAACAATCTCCCCCTTTGGCATTGATGGCAACACTCATGAGAAATTTCAAAAAGGTTTCCAAAAATGTGTAGACCAAAAAATTTACCAAAAATATGAGGGGCCCCCCCTAAGCATATGATTCCTGTCTTTGAATTTTCTCATCCTACTACTCCCCCTTTGGCATCAATGACAAAGGTTTAGTAGAGTTTGTAGTTATACCAGTCCATATCCTCAACCTTGTAGTTGGGTAGTTATTATTTGAAAAAGATCACCCAAAATTAAGTTTATACTATCCATAAACTTTCTGTTATCTTTTATTGTTGTTTCAGTCCTCTTCACAGTGTCGGTGAGATGCTGTAATTGTTTTGCCAGTGTTTTACTTCCCGATGTTAATGCCTCTGAGATTTCCTTCCATAGAGATGCTAGATAGTCCAATCTTGGACTCAGTTTAGATCTCAAGTGTTTTGCCTTATTTATTATTGTCTCTTTCTCTTTCTCCTGTTTAAGTAATTCTGCCTCAAAATTTGCTAACTTCTCTTCAAAAATAGATAGTGAATCTGGTGAGTTGACAAAATTGTCTGCAAGCTTGTTTATCTCTTCCTGTGTCTTGCTTATCTTCTTGTCTATATCTACAGTCAAGAAGTTTGTTTTGCATGTGTCTTTGTACAGGTTTTTGTACTCTTTTAACAAACTACACAGTTCCAGTAGAAGTGTGTCAAAGTCTTTGTTACACTTCTTAATTTCTTCCTCAAAGAATTTCTGTTTCTCCTTTTCTACAATGTCCTTTACAGATTCTACCTTTATTTTCTCAATATTTCCAGAGATGTATTTACATAATGTATCCAACTGTCCTAAAGAATCTTTATTATCTATATTACAATCAGGACTGATTATCTTCAAAACTGGTATTGAATCATCTATTGCTTTGTAAGCTTGTGAACTATAGTCAGTTATTTTCTTGATGGATTCAAGTAAAACCTCAGTCACATTTGTTGACTTTGATGGTGACCCAACAAATTGAGTACCGGTGGAAGTGACCATGCTTGTATTGACCTCTGGTAGGTTGGTTTATGTCTACATTTCCTTTAGCACTGGTTTTCCTACTTCATTTCTTACCGGTGGCATCTGTTCTAGAGCCTTTAGCTCTGTCAGTTTCTCTGATTGTGCCTCAGATTCCATCTTTTTCTTTGTATCCTCTGCCAGTTACTTTGTATTTCCTATTACTAGAGGCTCTTTAGCCGTATCTGATTTTTCACTTGAGTCTTTATCAACTGTTATGTTGATCTTTTGGGTATCAACATTTACAGTGAATAGGACTTCAGGATTTGTATTGCTATCCTCTGCATCCATGCTTTCAGTTGCCGGTTGGTTTTCAGGGATTGCAATTTTCATAGGTGGAGGTAGGTTATCTTTAACCTTTATGCTTGGAGGTCCACCAATTTTCCCTTTCCCTTTGTCCTTATCCTTCTGATATACCTTAACAGGCTTGGGATTCCTATATTCTTCTTGTTTCTCTTTTTCAACCAAAAATATGTCCCAACCATCTTCTGTTTCCTCTGAAACCTCTGTAACTCTACCTACCATCAATGAAATATGCCGGTGTGTAGTGGAAAAAATTGTCCGGTTGGCCTAAGCTATCAGATCATCAATTTCTTTTGGGGAGTTTATTGGATATACAACAAGTAGTTTTTCTATTTTTATTTTCTTGTCCAGTTCAATTACTCCTTGCCTTCTGGCCTCAAGTCTTTTGTATAAGTCATCAGGAATTTCATTTATGACTTCCATCAAAACCTTTTTAAACATGTCCATGTGTAGTATTACACTCTCCTCAACTTGCCCTTTCTCATCAGCCAATAGAGTGTCATAAATTTTCTTTATGTTCTTCAGTTTTCCTTCCTATGTGATCTCATTTAACAAAATGTCTAGAGGTGCCAAGTCAGTTTTTGCCTTTTTCTTTTTCTTAGGAGTCAGCTTCTTTTTAGGTGTGACCTTTCTGACCGAAGATCTCACAGCTTGTTGCTTCTACCTTGTCCTTCTAGGTGAAGGAGTGGTTCCGGTGAGGGATTTCTTTTCCTAACAACTCTTTTAAAGGTTGCTGGCATGTCTCCTTCTAAAGAAGTACCTACCGGTGATAGATGAACTTCAGGTTGTGGGGCTGCCAACTCATCTTTAGTTATGTCGGTTTTGTTTAATACATCTTCCTTAATGGCTTTTGCTTGTCTGGATCCTTTTTCACTCTTTTCTTTGATTGAATTTGGCTTTCTATGGTTTCAGCACTACCAAATATTTCTTCTTTAGGTTCATTGGGGGCTTCCAGAAGTGCTTTGGCATAAGTTTCAACTATGTGGTCATCTATTTCATAGCCCATTTTTGCTACCTAGATTGTCCTAGGGATGACTGCTTCCATCCATATTTCATCCTTTTTGATAACAAAGCATATTATCTTTGTATTTGTCTACAATCTTCTTTGATAACCTTGTCCTTTTCTTCATTTTGGTCTTTAATGCTTGGAAAAAGTCATTAATATTGTTTTCCTTATTCTCACCCATGGTATTGAACAGTTTTGTCAGTTGCTTTCCTACCGGTATGTCATATCCAAATTCTTTGTAACCTATACCAGGAACCTATTTTGTTATGTGTAGCATTAGACATACTAATAGATTTCTAAATCTGAAGGTTCCTTTCTTATCCTTCTTTATCTTTCCAAGGTTGTCAATTAGTTCATCCTTTAACCATTCACAGATGTCAATTTTTTCATTGTCTGTTATCATGTCATAAGCACTCTTAATGCATAGACTTGAGACTAAGTTAAGTCTATTGGCATGAGTGGCTTTGTAACCTAATATCATGCTTATGAATCTTACATTTGTATCCTTTACATCATTAACCCTTAAAGATCTTTTATCAAATGTTGCACCTGTTAGGTCTATGACTAAATCATTTGAAACTTTCTTGTTTTTGTCTGGTCTTTTACCAGTGGCCGGTAACCCTGTGACAGCCTTTACTACTTTCTTGGTGATCTTATGAATTGCATCTAACCAAAAAAATTCTCCATAAACTTTGCTTAACACTATCCTAATCACATCCTTAGGAAATTCAGGAATACTAAGGATTTCTGTGAATCCTAGGGTTTCAATGATTTTGTGTTCAGCTTTGATATTGTCGGTATCATCACATATCTCAGTTTTGTACATGGTTTTGATTTCTTCGTCTCCTAGCTCTTCAATATTGCAGTGAACATACATTCTAGGGTCTTTAGCATATACAACACCTTTAGGGATTTGAGAGAATGCACCTAAGGTATCATCCTTCTTTGCTATTTTGGGGATCAACTGAAATACGGGCCTAGGTCTTTTAATTACTTCCAGAATAGCAGGGTTCGCTATGTATTCAATTGCAGAGGTGGATGCCATGATAAAATACCTTTTTCTATCTTGGATGAATGATTGCCTAGAGTGTGCTTGCTTCTTGCTCAAAATGCCTTAGCTCAGAAATCTTCGTGCTCTCTAAAAGTTTGAAATCATGGTGAAATGAAATGGAGCCAAAACCTTATTTTATAAAGTCTTTTTTGCTACCTACCACATTAATTACATACTGGTTATGTATTCACTTAGCTTTATTTGTTGGTAATAAGTTATTTTCAACTTCTTTTCTCTAACCGAGGGAATAATAGCACATGTGTCATTAGATTGCCAAACCCTCAAGACAATTTTCTTTAATTAGATGAAGAACTTCCTACTGATGGAGTGTTGCTCTGTCCTGCCGGTGGAGCATCACTTTGTTCTGCCGGTGGAGCATCACTTTGTCCTACTGGTGGAGGAGTATTCCCAATATTTAGATCAGCTTTTCTAATCCATTGCTTTGAGAATTCTTGCTTAACCTCTTCAATTTTTTCTTTACCTTTCAAGCTAGCATTTTTGTTGTCTACCAGTGTACCTTTACTTCTACAAAATTTAGCAATATGCCCAATCTTGTTACATGCATAACAAGTTACGTTATTTTTTTGAATAGATTTCCCATAACCTATGCTGGTTTGTGTTCTGCATTGATTTGATAAATGTCCAAATCTTCCACAAACATAACATCTTACATTCATTCTGCAGTTTTCAGAGTTATGACCAACTTTGTTGCATTTGGAGCATTGACCGGTGGGAGGATTGATATTCTGATAATTCCTAGATCTACATTCATTTGCCCTATGACCATATTTATTACAGTTAAAGCATTTTCCATTGAATTTATAAGTATTAGGTGGTCTTACCGGTTTACTGTGATCCTGAGTATTTGCAGTACCAGAACTTTTTCCAACTTCAAATCCAATTCCAGAAGTGTCACCTTTGGGTTTTTGATTCTTCAATAAGGTACCAAGTTCTTCTGAGCTTTTCTTGAATTTTCTTTATGTTGATTTGTAGTTTCCAATTCCCTTTCCAAGATTTATTTTTGTCTCATTAGTTCATTTGAGTCATTCTGAGTATGCATCAGATTTGTCTTCAACATGTCATTTTCATAGCTAAGTCTTGTGTTCTCATTTGTTGCATCACTTAGTCTTCTGGTCAATTCTTCTTCATTCTTCTTTCTGTCCTTGATCTCTTTGCAAAATCTCATAGTCATATCCTACATTTCATTTTTTGTTGTCACGATCTCTTGTTTCAACTTGCTTATCATATCATTAAGTGATTCCTTTTCATCATTCTCATTTTGCAATTTTTCACAAAGTTCTCTTCTCTTATTTCTTGTAATAGTAAGATTTTCTTGAAGTGCTTGAATGATATCCTGAGCTGCTTTTAAATCATCTTCTAATTTGATATTTTTCAACTTCTCTGCATCATAGTCAGTAAGAGCTCCTTCAAGTTGCTTCATCAGATTTTCCATCTTTACCAGTGTCAAGATCTTCCTCAAGCTGTCAGGCTTCTGAAAATAGAGGACCAGGCTCTGATACCAATTGTTAGGGTTTCCACAAATACTAAGAAGGGGGGGTGAATCAATATCTGACTGGTATTCAAATTTTCTTAAGATAAAACATGCAGAACATAAAGTAGCAGTGTACCGGCATGCAAGAATTAATGTAATAAAAAACATCCACATGAAAAGAACACCATAACACAAGATTTTTAACGAGGAAACTCGGTGTGGGAAAAACCTCGGTGGGATTTTTGACCCACAATATTCACTTACTGGCCAATAAGATAATATTACTTACAATAGGGGCCTGCACATGCAGGAAGGCCAATTGTCTAGAGCTCACTACTCAATGACAAAGGTTGTAAAGGTGTTAATAGAGTTGTAGTTTTCTATCTCAACCTTGTAGCTCGATGGTTACAATTTGAAAGAGATCCGCCAAAACCAAATTTATGCTTTCCATAAACTTCTTATTATCTTTTATTGCTACCTCTGTTCTTTGAACTATACCGGTGAGTTGCTGCATATGCTCTGCCGGTGTTTTCTATCCTTGTACTAATGCCTCAGATATTTCCTTCCTCAAGAATGCTAGATAGTCCAGTCTAGGACTTAGTCTTAGTCTCAGATTCTTAGTCTTGTTTATTATCCTCTCCTTTTCTCTCTCTAGATTCAGTAGTTCTGCCTCAAAACTAGTTACCTTTTGCACAAAAACTGATAAATGTATTAGGTGAACTAACAAAATTGTCTGCAAGTTTATTTATTTCTTCTTGTATCTTGCTCATTTTCTTGTCTATGTCCATTGTCAAAAAGTTTGTCTTGCAAGTATCTTTGTACAGAGTTTTAAATTCCTTCAATATGTTACATAGTTCCGGTAGAAGTGTGTAAAACTCCCTAGTACACTTCTTTATTTGATCCTTAAAGAATTTCTGTTTTTTAATTTCCAACTGGTATTTGAATGCCTGTTCCTTTATTTGTTCAACTGTCACTGTGTTGTTAGTAATATACTTTGACAAAGTGTCAAGTTGACTCAAAGATTCCTTATTATGTATGTTGCATTTTGGAGCTATCATCCTCAAAATTGGGATTGTGTCATCTATAGCTTTATAAGCTTGTGAACTGCAATCAGTTATTTTCTTCAAAGAATCTAAAAGAACTTTAGTTACATTGTTGATTTGTAGCCTGCTGAGGAGGAACCAACATTTTGAATTCTGCCGGTGGAGGAAGTAACCATGCTTGTAGTGATCTTTGGTAGGTCAGTTTGTGTTTCCATTTCCTTAAGCAAGGATTTTTATTTTTCTCCTGTTGCCGATGGAACTATTTCCACATGAATTTGTTCCTATTCCGGAGCCTGTTGCTTTGCTTGTTTCTCTATCTATGTCTTTGTCTATGTCCCTGTGCTATCATCTGCTAGTTTACCTTCAGTGTTACCAATGTTGTTAGCTACCAGTGGCTCACTAGCCATGTCAGTTTTACCAGTTGTGTCCTTGTCTATCACAATGTTGACCTTTTGAGTATCAACATCCACTATGTATAGTACCTCAAGATTAGGATTAGTATCCTCTTGTGATACATCCATACTTTCATCTGTCGGTTGGTCTTCTGTTGTTGTTACCGGTGGAATAATCAGAGATGGTGGGGATAAGTTATCTTTTATTTTGATACTAGGAGGTCCACTAACCTTTCCTTTACCCTTATCTTTGTCCTTCTGATAGACTTTGATAGGCTTGGGGTTCCTGTATTCTTTCTGCTTTTCCTTCTCCACAAGGAATATATCCCATCCATTTTCTGTTTCTTCTGTTACCTCTTTTACTCTTCCTGCCATTAGTGCAATATGCCGATGTGTAGTAGAGAATACTGACTGGTTGGCCTTTGCAATCAGATCATCTATTTCTTTTAGAGAGTTGACTGGGTAGACAACAAGTAATTTTTCAATTTTGATTTTCTTGTCAAGTTCTACAACAAATTGTCTTCTTGCTTCCATTGATTTTCTTGTCAAGTTCTACAGCAAATTATCTTCTTGCTTGCAGTCTCTTGAATAATTCATCTAGTAATTCATCTACAACCTGCATTAAAAAATTCTTATAGATATCCAGGTGTAAAAGGACACTATTTTCAACTTGCTCTTTCTCATCTGTTGATAGTGTATCATATAATTTTTCTATGTTCTTGAGATTTCCTTCTTCTGTGATTTCATCCAACAGTTTGTCAATTGGAGAAATATTTTGTTGATTCCTTTTCTTCTTAGGTGTTAGCTTTTTCTTTGGGGTTGTCTTCTTTACCGGAGACCTCGCTGCCTGTTGTTTTTTTCTAGTTCTTCTAGGCGAGGGTGTGGATACCGATGAAGGTTGTCTTTTCCTTACAACTCTTTTAAATTCAGCTGGCTTGTCACTCTCTGAAGAAGTTTCTACCAGTGATAGGTGAGTTTCTGGTTGTTGTGCATGTAACTCATCTCCAGTGATACTGGTTTGTTTTAGTACATCTTCTTTTATAGCCTTAGCCTGCCTTGAACCTTTTCTAATAGTTGCTTCTACTTTCTTTACTCTCTTCTTAGATTGAATTTGGCTTTCAATGGTCTCAGCACTACCAAATACTTCTTCCTTAGGCTCATTTGGTGCTTGCAGAAGAGATTTTGTATATGTTTCAATGATGTGGTCATCAGTGTCATAGCCCATTTCAGTAACCCAAATTATTCTTGGGATAACTTCTTCCATCCAGATCTCATCCTTTTTAATTACAAAACATATATCATCCTTATATTTGTTAACAATTTCTTGTGACAGTCTGATTTTTTTGTTCATTCTGGCCTTTAGTGCTTGAAAATACTCATTGATATTCTTTTCCTTGTTTTCACCCATGTTATTGAATAGGTCTAATAACTATTTCCCTAGCGATATGTCAAATCCAAGGTTCTTGTTACCTATATCGGGCACATGTTTGGTTATATGTAGCATTAAGCATACAAGTAAATTACCAAATATGAATGTTCCTTTCTTATCCTTCTTGATCTTTCCTAAATTGTCAATCAATTCTTCCTTTAGCCATTCACATACATCAATTTTCACATTTTCTTTTACCATATCATGTGCACTTTTTATGCATAAACTTGAAACTAAGTTAAGTCTGTTTGCATGTGTTGCTTTGTATCCTAAAATCATGCTAACAAATCTAACATTTATATCAGTCACATCATTAACCCTTAGAGACCTTCTATCGAATGTTGCACTAGTTAAGTTCATTACCAGGTCATTTGAGACCTTCTTTGTTTTATCTAGTCTGCTACCGGTGGAGGGTAACCCTATTATAGCTTTCACCACTTCCTTGGTAATTTTATGGATTGAATCTAACCAAAAGAATGCACCATGTACTCTACTCAATACTATCCTATTAACTTCCTTGGGGAAATTCGGAATGCTGAGAATTTCTATGAATCCTAGGGTTTCAATAATTTGGTGTTCAGGTTTTACTCTATCGGAATCATCACAGATAACAAATTTATACATGTCCTTGATTTCTTCATCTCCCAGTTCTTCTATATGGCAATGGATATAGATTCTAGGGTCTTCTGCATAAACAACTCCTTTGGGAATTTGGGAAAAAGAACCTACATTGTCATCCTTTTTGGCTATCTCGAGAATTAACTGAAATACGGGCCTAGGTTGTTTGATTACCTCAACCACATTAGGGTTTGCTATGAATTCAAGTATATAGAGGAGGATGCCATGATTATAAATACCTTTTTCTGCCTTAGGAAGGATTGATTGTTGAAGTGCTTTGCCTCTTTGCTTGAAATGCCTTAGCTCTAGAGATTTTGCACTCTTCGAATGTTTGAATGCTCGGTGAAGTGAAATGGAGCCAAAAACATTAATTTATAATGTCAATTTTGCCAACTACCATATTTAATGCTTGCTGATTAAGTAGTCACTTAACATATCTGCCGGTATAGAAGTAAATTCAACTTCTTACCATCAACCAAGGGAATAATAGCATATGTCTCATTGATTGCCAAACCCTCAAGGAAATTTCTTCAATTTGATGAAGAGACTCTTGCCAGTGGAGTGCTACTCTGTTCTGCCGGTGGAGTGTTGCTTGGTTCTACTGGTGGAGTAGTATTCCTATCCACATTCAGTTCTGATTTCCTGATCCATTGTCTTCAAAATTCTTGCTTAACTTTTTCAACTTTTTCTTTACCTTTCAAACTAGGACCTTTGTTGTCTGTCAGTGAGGACTTGCTTCTACAAAATTTAACAATATGCCCAATTTTGTTACATGCATAACAAGTCACATTATTCTTCTGAATAGCTTTCCCATAACCTATGCCGGTTTGTGTTCTACATTGATAAGATAGGTGTCCAAATCTTCCACAAACATAGAATCTTACATTCATTCTACAATTCTCAGAGTTATGACCAACTTTGTTGCATTTTGAACATTGACTGATGGGGGTGTTGATATTCTAATAATTTCTAGATCTACATTGATTTTCTCTATGACCATACTTGTTATAGTTAAAGCATTTTCCATTAAATTTATAAGTAGTAGGTTGTCTTACTGGTTTGCTATGATCCTGTGTGTTTGCAGTACCAGAGCTTTCACCAACTTCAAAGTCAATTCTAGAAGTGTCACCTTTAGGTTTTTGATTCTTCAACAAGTTACCAAGTTCCTCTGAGATTTTCTTGAATTTCTCTTTATGTTGATTTGCAGTATCCAATTCTCTTTCTAAGACTTCTTTCTACCTCATCAACTCATTTGAGTCATTCTAAGTGTGCATCAGATCTGTCTTTAATAAATCATTTTCATAACTGAGTCTTGTGTTTTCATTTGCAGCATCACTTAGTCTTCTAGTCAAATCTTCTTCATTCTTCTTTCTGTCTTCAATTTCTTTACAAAATCTCATAGTCATATCTTGCATCTCATTCTTTGTTGTCATGTTCTCTTGTTTCAGCTTGCTTATCATATCATTAAGAGTTTCTTTTTCATCATTCTCATTTTGCATCTTTTCACAAAGTTCTCTTCTCTTGTTTCTTGAAATAGTAAGATTTTCTTGAAGTGCTTGAATAATATCTTGAGTAGCCTTTAGATCATCTTCAAGTTTGATATTTTTTAATTTTTCTGCATCATAGTCTGAGAGAGCTCCTTCAAGTTGCTTCATCAAATTTTCCATCTCTACCGGTGTCAAGATCTTCCTCAAGCTATTAGGCTTCTGAAAATAGAGGACCAAGCTTTGATACCAATTGTTAGGATTCCCATAGATACTAAGAGGGGGGGTGAATCAGTATCTAACTAGTTAATAGATTTTCTTGACTTAAAACATGTAGAGCATATCAATACTGTCTACCGGTAAGTAGAAAGTAATGCAATAAACGGAGATAAAAACAACCACATGAAAAACACACCAAAACACAAGGATTTAACGAGGAAACTCGGTGTGGGAAAAACCTCGATGGGATTTGTGACCCACAATATTCACTTACTGGCCAATAAGAGAACATTACTGCTACAAGAGGGGCCTGCACATGCAAGAAGGCCAACTACCTAGAGCTCATTGCTCAAATACAAAATAAGTCTCACTGACTGACAAAATGGATTATACAAATCCAGTATCTTGTACTGCTTCAAAATAGCATCTGTAATGCCAGATCCAGTACTAGTTTCTACTTTCCTTCTTACATAAACCCTTAACCTATAACTTGCATAATAGGTATACCTTATTTCGCCTAATATATTCCTCTTCCTTTCTTACAAATGTTCTACAATGATCTCTCTTATATAAGAGTCATTTTACAACTTGCAAAGTCGGCTTTCAATGATTTTACAAATAATAAACAAAATATATTACAACAAAAATCTTGTCGGCCTTTGTGCTGGTATGCTTCCTTTAAGTGTCAGTGATCTAAGTGTCAGTGTAGAGCCTGATCTTGCTAGTGCCAGTGAGCTACCTTGTCTGTGTCATAGGATTGTAAGGTTGCCATCAATGACAAAACCTTCAATCACCTACAATGTCTCATTGGAGTGTGCATATGCCAACATGTTACTCTTATTTATACAAATCATCAACCTTATTTTCAAGCTTGACTCAGCTCATAAGACATAATTACAAAATTACATCACATAATACATAAATCAATATGCGAACCAATACAATGTTGGCAAGGACATAGCATGGACCCAAATCAAAACCTCAAACATGCAACAACATTGAATATCTTGCCAAGATCATCTGTAACACGCAAGAACCATCGGGTCAGCCAGAAAGTCATATAGCATGAAGAATACCACTAGACTAATAAAATATTCAATAATGCACACAATGATCAATGCAGACAAGAAAAATACATAGCACACAATTTAGAAACACCAACAAGAAATGTGAATTCCACCGCAACAACGGCTACAACTTGGATTACAAAAATCATCATCATTTCCCTTCTGGAGCTTAGGGACACCAACAGAACTTACTGACAAACTAAAAGATATGCTTGTGAAGTTTCAAATTATGAACCACTCAAATTGAGAATGCACATTAATGTCCCAAATACTCTCCAAAATCCACTCAAACATAATGAATAAATTTCAGAGAAATACAAACTAGAAATCATAACTCTGCAATACAAAACCAATAGAAAAACCAGTCACCATACTAGATCACATAACTTGATCAAATAACTTTCCAAAACACTGAAACACATGTTGAATCAACTGAAGATACTAATCTCTGAATCCTTAAATCCACATCAGAATATCTGCAATATACCAACCAAACTAACTCTCTGCAACATCAAAGCACAAGAACACAAGAATATGTTGACATCCATGACAACAACACATTCCAACAACTATAATGTGGGCATTGCATTTTCATTGATGTCTAGTGGTCAGTAGGAGATTGTTTGTATGGTCAACTAATGTTAACTAAGTGTCTACCGGTATGCAGAAGGATGTATCTGACATAAGGAAGAATGTTAACAGGTATGATAGAAGACATAACAGGTATATAGGTTAGTGGTTTTTTTGTGATAATGTTTATGATGAAGAGACAGAGTGTCAAAGAGATCACAAACCATCGGATGTGAAGTTGAGCTACCGGTGTAGTATATGAGACTGGATAACAGTAGGAGAAGGTTATACTGGTAAAGTCTTGAACTAGTATGGAGTTTTGTCGAATGAATGAGAATGAACCGATTCAATGTCAGTGGGTCGATTGACGATGTGTTTGACAGGTGGATGACAATTGGCAAAAAGGTAGAGGTCGATGTATGCATCATTAAGGCTTGGTAGGTGTGACAGGTTGACATTTAATGTGATTGGAAAAATCACGAATTGATTGTAGGTGTTTATGGCTCGATGAAGGATGGACAACAAAGGAAGATAAGACAATTGCTGCTATTGCGATCAAATCATGAAATCAAATTGCAGGATGACCTCGAACAAGAAATAGTTGGATCATAAATGTGTTGACTGGTTTGGAGGCCGAAAACCAGGGTTACATTTGCTATTTTTAGCAGACATGCATTGGATAGATGAAAAATGCGTGATGATTTATCCTTCCAAAGTAGGTGATCGATCCAAGGTAGATCGGATCAGATTTGATGAATATTTGATCAGTGAAGGAAAACCCTACCACCCTCTATTTGAATTGGTTTTCAGTGGGAAAGATTTAGTTTAAATATGGCGACCTAAGATAGATAGTTGTCACTATTGAAGTGTGAAGGATAGAGTGAAATTATTTAGATCCGAAGAGAAAAACATCTGAAGTGTGATGGATAGAGTGAAATTATTTAGATTCGAAGAGAAAAACATTTGAAGTGTTTGTGAGTGAAGATTGTACCGGTAAGGAGAAGTAGGGTAAACCGGTGTAAGGAACAAACTAGCAAAGAGTGCAAAATGCAAAGGTGATGAATTGGAAAAGATAGAAATTAATAAAGTGTGATTAAGAGTAAGTTGAATTCAGAAAAAAGAGGGAGAGAAGACTCAGCAGAGTTAGAATCAGTAGATATGTTCAATTGCAGTGTGTGTGGAGTGATCACAAACTAGTAAGATTGAAACCAGTAGAGCAAAGTATTGAAGGGTTGCAAAACTTCATTCACAATAGGGATATCTTTTGTGTATGTGAATTTTCATATTGCTTTCACTAAATAGGTTCTTAGTGCAAGCATTGTAGCTCCTTTAGGTTGTAGCCTATAAATTGTGTAGGTTTTGGTGCTCCTTTGAGTTAGTTCTCATAAATCAGGGGGTGGTGCTCCTTGGATTGGTGTCCTAAAATTAATAATTAGATCTTTTTATTATGAGGCTGGATTGGAGAAGAAGACCTCTAGTAGCTATTCTCACCAAGGTTTTTCCCACATTTGGTTTTCCTTATACATCTAGTGTTATGTGTTCCATCTTCATGTATGTGTTGTATTAATATTTTAGCTATTTGTCCTACACACCTTCTTTGCATTGTCTTGGTAACCGGTCTACATTTTGTTTATTTCATATTGTATCGGTATAGCCCTAATTAAGTAAAAATTATTTAAATAATTGATTCACCTATTAGGTCCCAGAAGCAACTGAGAGGGGGGTGAATCAGTTATCCAATAAATATAAATCAAAACTAACTTAACCAAACTTAATGCTTAATGTCGGTAAACCAAACTTTAATGCCGGTAGACAGTTTAATAGTTAATTGCAATACCAATAAAGCTTAATGCATGAAACAGAAAGACAAATAACATACACAACACATAACACAATTATTTATACATGAAAACCCTATAAGGGGAAAAACCACAATGGGAAACCTTACATACAATCAGATGATACTACTGCAGATAGTAATTGTATACAATATGGAGTCTACACATGCAAAAAGGCCAACTTCCTAGAGCTCACTGCTCAATCACAAAATGGTAGTTACACTAACTACAATTGGATGGTTAAATCCAATGATAATGTACTACTCAAAATAGCATCTTCATATGCTCGATTCAGTACCGGTTAAGCTCTGATTTGTCTTCTTCAAACCTTCCTTCAATATTGAATGATGTCTATGTGTATATCTCTTCTTATATTCGCATATACCTTATTACAATCATTTTTCACACTACTACACAATCTCATAAATGAGATCTTACATATATACTAGACCCTAAGACCAAATGTGTAGGTCAGCTCACTAAGATATTACAATAAAATCAATTATAAATGAATCAATATGTGATGCATGATGTCGTCTCAATGCATTTACCATAATAATAAATCATCTTCATAATGTGTTGTGCTGATCTGGAATAGATAAGCTTGTCGGTTCATATCCTGGACCTATTTGCCAGTAACAACAAATATGCAAACCCAATTAGACCAATGAACAAATCACCAAGACCAAGTGTCCAAATGATGTCTTCGACATAACCAAGTAATCTCCAGATGATAATAGATCATCCTCAGTGCTGGTGAACAATATAATCCTGACGATGAACTAGATACCGGTGACTATGCATAAGTCACTGAACATGCTGGTGAACATAACCAAATATCTACAAGTGTTCTTCAAGTGTTGACAAGTGTTGACATCAATGAAAAAATCATATCAAAATATCCAAAATACCAACAATCTCCCCCTTTGGCATTGATGGCAACACAAGATGGAAAAACCACCTAAGTGCCAAAGCAGAAATGTCAAAAACCAAAAACCAACAATCTCCAAAAGAGATCATTTACCAGAAATCAAAATACATAATATCTCTCCCCCAAAAGATAATTTGTTTTTCCATAGATATCTCTCCCCATTTTACATGAAATGCCAAATCAATACAAAACCAAATACAATTAGTTCAAAGAACTTATTAATTTATCCAACTACTCCCCCTGAGAAGTAGCTCTCCTCATCAAAGCCAGAAAAATATGTCTCTATTAATTATGTTGGTTTGATGCCATGCTCCAACTGTTTAAGTTTCTACCGGTGAGGGTATGATTCCAAAATGCTTCCTAAGATATTCAAAAGTTTCCTTAGGCAAAGGTTTAGTAAAGATATCTGCAATTTGCTCTTTAGTATTCACATAAACCAATTTCACTTCTTTTGCTTCAACATTCTCTTTCAGAAGATTGAATTTGATAGAAACATGTTTAATTTTAGATTGACATACTGAGTTCTTTGATATATCAATTGCTGTCATATTATCACAGTAAATGATTATGGGTTCCTTGCATTTTACTTTTATGTCCTTCAACATTTGCTTAATCCATAATACCTATGTACAATTAGTTGTTGCTGCAACATATTCTGATTTTGTTGTTGATAGTGATGTGCAACTTTGTTTCTTGCTCAACCATGAAATTAGTCTGCTGCCAAGAAAAAATGCTCCACCGGTGGTGCTTTTTCTGTCATCTACATGTCCTGCCCAATTTGCATCTATGTATGCACAAAAATCAAAGTTTTCATCTCTAGGATACCATAAGCCAAGATTTGTAGTGCCTTGTAGATACTGGAAAATCCTTTTTACTCTTGATTCATGATTTTCCTTAGGATTACTCTGAAATCTTGAAACATAATATACTGCATTCATAATATCAGGTCTTATTTGTGTCAAGTATAGTAAACCTCCTATCATAGACTTGTACCTAGTTGGATTAACAGGTGTTGATTCATCCTTCAAAGATAGCTTATCAGTTGTAGTCATAGGTTTGCTTACCAGTTTAGAGTTTTCCATGCCAAATTTCTTTAGTAATTCCTTTAAGTACTTTGATTGATTTATGATAAAACCTTTATCAGTCTATGAAATCTGTAATCCTAAAAAGAATTTTATCTCCTCAATCATAGACATTTCAAATTCTTCCTGCATCTTATTAGAAAAGTCTTTACACAATCCATCTTCTCCTCCAAAGATTATATCATCAACAAAAACTTCAATAACCAAGATATCATCATTAGTTACTTTATAATAAAGATATTTGTCCAATCTAGCATACCAAGCTCTAGAAGCTTGCTTTAGTCCATATAAAGCTTTCCTTAACTTGCAAACCATATCTTTGTCATCTGTCAATGAAAATTTATCAAGTTGTTCAATGTAAAATTCTTCTTCTAGATCTCCATTCAGAAATGCACATTTAACATCCGTTTGATATACTTTATAGTTCTTGTGCACTACAAAAGCTAAGACTAATCAGAGCTGTCTCAATTCTAGCTACCGGTGCAAAGGTTTCATTGTAATCAATTCTTTCTTTTTGTGAATGTCCCTTACACACTAATCTTGCTTTATTTTTTATTACATTACCATCTTCATTAAGTTTCTTTCTGAATACCCATTTAGTTCCAATTATATTTTTATCTTTAGGCCAGGGAACTAATGTCCATGTGTTATTCTTTTCAATTTGTTCCAATTCATCTTCCATAGCTTTAATTTAGTGTTTATCTTCATATGCTTCATTAATAGTTGCTCATTCAATTTGAGAAATAAGACATACCTCTTCATTTTCCAGTCTTCCTCTAGTCATAACTCCTTGATACTTGTTCCTAATTATCTGATTTTCAAAGTGATTCAATCTAACATACCTGGGTGTTTTTACTTGTTGTGGTTTTTCAGTCACCATGGAATTCTTAGATGATGTTAGTGTGACTGGATCAACATTTTTTACCGATGTGATCATAGTAGGTTCATTTGTGATTATCTTAACTACCAATTTAGTGTCTATAGACCTTCTAAACTTTTCATCAATCTTCACATTTATACTTTTAATAATTTTCTGTAATCTCTTATTAAAACATCTATATGCCTTGCTCTTAGATGAATAACCAAGAAATATTCCTTCATCACTTCTGGGATCAAATTTGCCAGTATACTCATCTCTCCTAATATAACATTTACTTCCAAATATTCTTAAAATATCTAAGAGTAACCGTATTACCAAACCATAGTTTATGAGGGGTCTTATTGGTTTCTCCTTTGATGTGAACTCTGTTGAATGTATAAATAGTTGTATTGACTGCTTCTCTCCAATACACATGAGGTAGATTTGCTTTTGATATCATGCTTCTAGCTGCATCCAAAATAGTTATGTTCTTTCTTTCCACAATTCCATTCTGCTGGAGTGTCTGAGGTGTTGATAACTATCTTTTAATTCCATTCACTTCACAGAATGTATTAAATTCCTTAGATGTGAATTCACCTCCTTGATCTGATCTCAAGCATTTGATTTTCTTACTGGTTTCATTCTCTACCATGACCTTGAATAGTTTGAACTTCCCAAAAGCTTCTAATTTCTCCTTGAGAAAAGTAACCCAACACATTCTAGAATAGTCATCAATGATTAGCATAAAATACCTATCTCCTTGTAAACTTCTAGTTCTTGCTGGACAACATAAATCAATATGAATTAAGTCAAGAACATTAATGGATTTTTCTGGTATACTCTTAAAAGTTGCTCTAACTTGTTTTCCAAATTGACATTCCTTACATACCGGATTGTGAGGCTTAACAATCTTAGGTAAATCTCTTACTGCCTTAGTTGTACTTATTTTCACAATGCAATCAAAATTTACATGATATAGTCTCTTATGTCATAACCAACTTTCATCATTATGTGTAATCAAGCATATCTTCTCATTGTTATTCAAATGAAAGATATTACCTCTAGTCTGATTATTGGTTGCAATTTCTAAACTAGTTCTATTCATGATTTTGCCTTTACCATTCTTGAATTGTAATTGAAATCCCTTTTCAACTAATTGACCAACACTCAAAAGATTATGCTTCAAACCTTCAACAAAGTAAACATTATCAGTATTATGCTTGCCATCAAAAGATATAGTGCCTTTTCCTCTGATCAAACAAGCTTTGTCATCTCCAAATCTTACTAGACCTCCATTGTATTCCTGAAAGGTTAAGAATTTACTCTTATCACTAGTCATATGATGTGAACATCCGGAATCAATAATCCATTCATCCTTATCCTCAATTTTAGTTGCTAGGGCTTGCTCTACCGGTTGAATAGTAGGTGTCGGTTGATCTTCTATTATAGCAACAAAAGCCCATCCATTGTCTGTCGGTTCCGCATCAAAATCATTAGTAACTCCTTCATCAACATAGTAACATGATTTGTCTCTATTCTTCTTAAATATGTACCTTTAATATTCAGGGTTAGGCTTGTATGTTCTTTTAGCTTCTTCTTTCAATACTTCATATCTATTAGGACACCTAGAAGCCATATGACCAATTTTATTGCAGTTAAAACATTTGAATTGTGCTTTACCTTCATACTTACTTCCAACTAGACCTTTAGACATTTTCCTTGCAAATAGTGCTTCAAGCTCTTCCAGTTCTTCATTCTCCTTTCAAATTTCTTCAAGTTCTCTTGCATAAAAGGCTTTCCAATTAGATTTTTCAGATGATGATGATGATGCTGCAAAAGATGATAATGCTTTGAAAGCTAAATCTATCTTAATAGTAGCAATAGGACCAAATTCCTCAAGTTCAAAAGCTGAAAGTTTTCCAACCAAAGTGTCTCTAGATATTGATGCATTAGGCATTGTTCTCAATTAATTAACAGTGGTTACTTTCATATTATATTCTTGTGGAAAATCTCTTAAAACTTTAGAAACAATTTCATCTTCACTTAAGGTTCCTCCACAACATTGTATACCCAAAACAATTTCACTTACTCTTTCCATAAAACCGAAAATCCTTTCATCTTCTTCCATTTTCAGATTTTCATACCTGACCCGAAAGCATTCTAGTTTTGCAATTTTCACTTTGGTATCACCTTCATTCAATGTTTCCAACTTATCCCAAATATCTTTAGTAGTAGATCTATCTGATAATCCCATGATTTGTTGATTTGACAATGCACTCAATAGTACTTCTCTTGCTTTGCAATTATTTTCTTCATCTTTAGCTAATATTTGTGGATTAGGTTGACCTTGAGTAGGAACACTATAGCCATTCTTTCTAACATCCCATATGTCCTTCCCAATGCAATTCAGATGTGTCTCCAATCTAATCTTCCATATACCGTAGTTGGTTCCATCAGCTTCGGATTGTCCATCCTGAAATAGTTAGAAGACATTGGATCTCCTCAAGCTGTTAAACTTCCATAAAAAGAGGACTATGCTCTGATACCAGTTGTTAGATCCCAAAGGCAACTGAGATGGGGGGTGAATTAGTTGTCCAATAAATACAAATCAAAACTAACTTAACCAAACTTTAATGTCGGTAGACAGTTTAACAGTTAATTACAGTACCGATAAAGTTTAATGCATGAAACAAAAACACAAATAACATACACAACACATAACATAGTTATTTGTATGTGGAAACCTTGTAAGAGGAAAAACCACAATGGGAAACCTTACCCACAATCAGATGATACTACTACAGATAGTATGTGTATACAATATGGAGTCTGCACATGCAGAAAGGCCAACTGCCTAGAGCTCACTGCTCAATCACAAAATGGGAGTCACACTGACTACAATTGGATGGTTAAATCCAATGATAATGCACTACTCAAAATAGCATCTTCATATGCTGGATTCAGTACCGTTTAAGCTCTGATTCATCTTCTTCAAACCTTCCTTCAATCTTGAATAATGTCTACATGTATTGCTCTTCTTATATTTGCATATACCTTATTACAATCATTTTTCACACTACTACACAATCTCATAAATGAGATCTTACATATATACTAGAACCTAAGATGAAATGTGTAGGTCGGCTCACTAAGATATTACAATAAAATCAATTACAAATGAATCAATATGCGATGCATGATTTTGGCTCAATGCATTTACCATAATAATAAATCATCTTCATAAAGTGTCATGCTTATCTGGAATAGATAAGCTTTCTAGTGCATATCTTGGACCTATTTGTCGGTAACAACAAATATGCAAACCCGATTAGACCAATGAACAAATTGTAGACACCTAAAAATGTCTCATTGATCATGTACTAATTATTCCTCTAATTGATTAAATAATCTTTATTATTTAATTAATTTAATTAAACTTATTCTTCTAAATTCTTCTAGTTTCATATTTCTTCATCTTATTAATTATTCTATTTTCCTATTCTATCATCATTTAATCATTTTAATTATTTTCTAAATATTAATTAAATATTTATTATTTAATTAATTGTGATTTAATCCTTTAATTTAAATAATCTTTATTATTTAATTAAATTCCATTTCTAAATAATTAAATAGTTTCTTTAAATTATTTAATTAGCTAATTAATTCTTCCAATTCCAAATCCCCAAATTTTAATTTCATATTCTTCTAATTTCTTCCAAATTCAAATTACATGTGCATGATTTCAAAACCAAATTGAAAATCAAAGTCAAGTTCTAAATATATTCAAATGCTAAATTGAATTAATAAATTCAATTATTTGAATAATATCTCATGCAAAGATTAAATTAATAATCTAAATCTAAATACAAGCACATGCTAAATTAATTAATTCAATCAATTAATTAATTAAATCATTTATCTCTTCAACTTCTATTTCCATCTTTCAGTTAGCTTTTCCTAAATTAAGCTCTCTTTGTCATCTTTTTTATTTCCACCAATCATCATTTTTCTTCCTTCAGTTAACTCTTTCATCAATCAGTTGACTCAATTAATTTATTCAATCTATTGACTTTCACTCCCACAATCAATAGTTCAACTATCAATTTTCATTTAAGCTCACTTGAGTTCACACCTCTTGATCAATTTGTTCCACCTTTCACTCAATCCTCTCCAATTTTCTATAAATTGAGCATCCAATCTTCATTTTCAACAATCACGAACTTTGAATTTTCGTGTCACTTGCAGGTTACCAGCACAATATTTGAGAGCCATCATACCATGAAGAGGAGAAGAGCAATGGAAGTTCTATGTAGTCACGGAATAGGGAGTTTTTTATTTGATTTGATGATTTATAATTCCTATCTCTTAATTGTGTTATTCCATTGTATTGTTTGGTAAATTCTAATTAGGATAGGGATTCATGATTTCCCTTGCTTCTAATTGATTACTTGTTTTTAAGATGAATTTTGCATCCCATATTTTGGTGAACCCGATGTGAACTAACATCAATTTAACCTTTTTTTGTGTTCTGTGTGATTTTTGTAGATTGTACGAATTGTTCATTTTTTTTGCAGGTTGCACGAATTTTGAGAAAATATTTTCTGTCATGCAATCGAGCTTACATTGTCATGCAATCGCATAGACAAGATTATGCATTTGACCCTTCGGGTTCATGCATTTGCTCTGACAAGGTCACGCAATCGCACTTTCTGGGTCACGCATCCGCAGGGTTAATTGCTATTTTATTTTTCTTTTGTCTGATATCGATTTTGTATAATTCTGTCTTAAATTTGGTTAATCTAGGATCAAAATTCATTCAATTCTCTATCAAAGCAAAGTAAAGTAAGCAATTAGAAACAAGGGAAATCACGAGTCCCTTTCCTAATCAGAATTTAACAAACAATACAATGAAATAATGCAAGATCAAATAAAATAAGAATTATAAATCAATTCAAATAAAACTCCCTATTCCAAGATTTACATATTGCTTCCATTGCTCTTCTCCTCTTCATGGTATAATGGCTCTCATATATTGCGCTGGTAACCTACAAGTGACACAAAGATTAAAAGTCTGTGATTGTTGAAAATGGAGATTGGATGCTCAATTTATAGAAAATTGGAGAAGATTGATTGAAAGGTGGAACAAAATGATCAAGAGGTGTGAACTAAGGTGAACTCAAATGCAAGTTGATAGTTTAACTGCTAATTGTAGGAGTGGAACTCAATAGATTGAATAGAGTAATTGAGTCAACTGATTGAGAAAAAGCTGACTGAAGGAAGAAAAAGAATGATTGGTGGAAATAAAGAGGATGACACAGAAAGTTTAATTTAGAAAAACTAATTGAAATATGGAAATAGAAGTTGAAGAGATAAATGATTTAATTAATTAATTTAGCATGTGCTTGCATTTAGATTTAGATTATTAATTTAATCTTTGCATGAGATATTATTCAAATAATTGAATTTATTAATTCATTTTAGTATTTGAAATCATGCACATGTAATTGAATTTGGAAGAAATTAGAAGAATATGAAATTAAATGAAATTAGAATTTGGTGATTTGGAATTGAAGAATTAATTTAGTTGCCAAAAATCCTACATTCAGTGGTTTTGGGAGTGCAGATCATACACCATAGATACCCTTCATGTACCTTACACTATGATACAGGAATCCCTCAGCTAAAAGATCCTCGGATCTTTGGGGTAAGAGAGACTAGCATGCCCGAGAAGTGTGTGTTGTGGAGTGGAGCCAGTGCTACCAGACTCTCTATCTGTTCATTTTATCTTGGTATTTCGTAAGGGCCTCACTGAATGGTGTGCACTATCCAGCCTAAGATTGTATTTCATGCCTTTTTATGTATCATTGTGATAGACCAGTATTGAGTCAATTTCTTGGGCTATTTCAGGCCCTATCCCACGTATCTCCAATTTTTTTGAGATTGTATGAAAATTGAGTCAGTCAGCTATACATACCTACTAGCAATTGTTCTGAGATTTGGAAAACTACAAAACATTATCCTACACACAAAGTTACTAAAAACAAAGTCTATTTTGAAAATTGATTCTCAAAAGTCCTTACATACTTGTGACCCTAGGAAGTCTTTGCATAGTCCCCACTTACGTCCTCATTATCATCCTAATTCCTTGCATAGTTCTCACTTACGTCTTCATTATCATCCTAAGTCCTTGCATAGTCCTCACTTACATCCTCATTATCATCCTAAGTCCTTGCATAGTCCTCAGTTACATCCTCATTATCATCCTAAGTCCTTGCATAGTCTTCAATTGCATCCTCATTATCACGCTCATATACATCCTTGTCTAGACCTCATATACTTTTGTCTTAGTTCATCATCAGTTGCATAATCATCCTAGAAAGTCATACCCTAAACATCCAAATCACAATCAGAGGATCAGTCAAACTCAACCTCAACTCAAACAAGTTGGTCAAGTTAAATCAAACATTGTCACATTCAGAGAAATGGAGAAAATATCTTACATGTTGTGATCCTAGGTCCAAACCAAACAAGTAAACACCATGGATTGAAATTATACATTTTGTATGGAAGGTGGAGGATTCATCCCTTCCATTCCTATTCCATCGCCATCCATAGAAATATTAGCTCAACAAATCAAAACTTTGCAACAACAAGTAACAGACATGGCTAATCCTGACAACCATAGGGGCTGGTTAGAAAACATGATGAGAGAAGTGATGGCCATGAGGGAATCAGTATCAGACCAACCTTCTTAATCTTGTGAGACCATTCAAACATGCCAACCTTCATTCTTCAACAAAATCGTTCCTACCTCAGCTCAACCAACATTAGAGTCATGTAAACCTTCTTTTTCTTTCAACCCACTACATCAATCATACCAATCATATCAGCCCAACAATCAAACCCTTTTCAACTAAAATCAAACTCCATTCAACGAAATTCCAAATCAAAATTCATATCAACCCAACATTCAAACATCGTTCAAACAAAATCAAACCCCATTCAACCAAATTCCAAATCAAAATTCATATCAACCCAACATTCAAACCTCGTTCAACCAAAATCACACCCCTTTCAACCAAAGTCCAAATCAAAATTCATTTAACCAAAATCAAACAACTTTCAACCAAAATCAAACAACTTTCACCCAAAATCAAACATCTTTCAACCAAAATCAAATCCCTTTCAACCAAAGCCTAAATCAACCATATCTATCCTCCATTTCATCATCCCCTGAAGTCATGTAGGACCAATCCACACCATCTTTATCTAATAACACAACCTCCCAAATGGCATCCATAGCACAAAACCAATCCAATCCAAGTCATGATTTAGAGAATCTCATTCAAAATCCTTTCTCATCAAGTCAAAAGGTTGAAACATTCCAAGAATCTCCCATGAATATCCAAACTCCTTCCCCGTGTCAAGATGATGATCCAAAATCAGAAGAAATGAGTCCTGAAACAAATAAAGATCAAGAACAACCACTTCCATCCTACCCAATTTTTGATCAAGATCCCACTGACCAAGAATCTTATGATGATCCCCTCGCTCTTTTCTATTCCATTCATAATCAAACCCTTCCATCTCAAGAACAAAGTGTCATTTCAAGTCCCATCCAACATCCACCTCCTACGCAAGATCAAGACATCCCTTCCATCCTCCCTAATAATCCCTTTACAAACCAAGATCAAAGCATACCTTTACCTTCATGTCTTAAACAAGATCCCATTATTTCTTCAAATCTTGATCAAAGTCCCTCCATCCCTTAATCTCCATGTCATAATCCTCCATGTTCTTCACAAGATTCCCTCTCAAACAAACTTGTCATTTCTCCTAGTTTCTCTCATGATTCCTCTACACAAGTTGTTCATGAATCCCTTATCAATGAAATCACCAATCCGGGTTATACTACACAGAGCATCTTGTCAACAATTATATGTGAGCTATCATCAAATACCAAGGTCATGACAAAAAGGAGCATAGAACCAACTAATGAGATCGACGTCCGGTTGACTTCATCATCCTCTTCAAGTGCATCAATAAAAACAAACATAACACCTGCTCATGTCATAACTTCGAAACCAATTTACCTCATACACCTACACTTGATAGACTGGGGGCAAGAGAACCTACCATGATTGGATTTCATTGAAAATCATAAGGCTATAGCTGAATTCATGGTTTCCAGAGCTAGATTTCCTTACGATGATCCACAAAATCAAAAAACTAATAAAATCAACATGGGAAATTTTGAACATGTACACCCAGCTGAGTCCTTATATCTTATTGGAAAACACATCTTTATCCAACTTTTCAAACAAAGACCAATGAACTACCTACACAAATATTATACCTAAAGGTTGGGTTAGTTTAGGTTTTACTTTCTGCATTGCATATCGTTTTATTCACAACACTGCATTGCATATAGTTTCTTTCCAAGCACCATCATATTTAGAAATCACATTCACATAATTTCTACATTTTCATATAGAAGCATCAATAAAACAAGGCAAGTGTTTGAGTTTATCATTCGTTTGCATCTAAGGAAAACAAGGGTCATTTCCTTTCTTAGATATTTGGACATGAAGTTTTTGAGGTTCTAAGGTCATTAATTCTCAACATTACCCTATGATGATGCTTTACTTATGGTTGGGTAGTGATTTCACTATTTGAGACTTGTTAACCCACAATCTATCATTACTATATCTCACACATTAACAAAATCTCTAATTCATTCTAGACACCTAGTTGATCATATGACTAGTGAAAAATCTGAAATTCTACTTCAGCGCCACTCTAATTGTCACACCCAAGTAGGTTTCATTACTTACAAGTCAAAGAAAGAAAATATAAATAAAAAGAGCTATGCCAAATATCCATCTCAAGGAAAAAGAGCAATGATATATAACTGAAATATCATGTATATAAATGCGATAAAAAAGCTTGACTAAGGGAACATGCAAGTAACTCCATCAAGGCTATGAATGCCTACTGGCAATGGAGCAATATTTGAGAAATTATAGTCTATAACCTCGTCGGAGCTCTCAAGGCTTGTTGGCAGTGAGGCTCTATTTGAGATGCTTTTGAAGTTAGAATAATCCATGTAGCTAGTCGTATAGGATGCTAAGGATCTTTAGTGAGCACAAGAGCGGGAATTAACTCATCTGCAAACACATGGGCAAAAGAAGATCAAAGTTTCAAGAACCAATGGGGAATTTTTCCACGTCTCCATTTGTAAAACCTAGTCACTAATTATGTTGAGATGAATGTTCCGAAGGGCCTTAGAGATCGATTGACCACTTATCTATAAAATGTTTTGCAAAAACAAACATAGTCAACCTTGTTCAAATAGGAAATGCATCTTCATCCTACACGTTGCATTCACATAGGTCATGTCAAAAATTCATTTGTCTCCATATGCATTCTGCAGATCATCATATCATATAGGTCTACACAATGGGGGCATAACTGAAAAAATCCAAAAAAATCAGATAAAAGTCCTGAAAAAATCCAACAAATCAGATAAAAGTCTTGAAAAAATCCAAAAAATTAGATAAAGTCCTAAAAAAATCCAAAAAAATCAAATAAAGTTCTGAAAAAATCCAAAAAAAATCAGATAAATGATCCTAAAAAAACTTAAAATCCAAAAAACATCCATATAATGTGTTGAAAAAATATACCAAAAACATTGGAATACGATCCTGAAAAGATCAAACCAAAAACATTCAAAAATCTACCTACATAATCCAAAAACATCGAAAAAGCTCTTGGAAAAGAACTAAAAATTGAAAATCAATCAATCAGAAACACTTGCAATAAGATGTCTTGTGAGAAACAAATACCCTAGCAGATATCCAGCAAACACTTCGCACGAAGTTAACAAAGGATACAACTATCCAATCAAACATTTGCAATCAATTGATCAAACTGTCTTATCAATCGTATCATATCCATATCAACGTGATCATTATCTTGTCTTAAATAGAAGAGGATACACTCGAAATCAAACAAGTCAGTCTTACACGGAGTCCACAAATTTCTAAGATCGGACATTATCAACCATCACATCAAGCAACTGAGAACGAAGGCACAAGGTCAGTATAGTTGCTGAATTTTGTCCAGGTCAGTCTTTATCTTTTATCATTTGGTGACAGATATTGTTCCTATGCTACTCAAGGATGTCCACAAGTGACTAGAGGAGCTATGATGGGCATTATCTTTTTCTTTGTTTGCTGCTTGTCTGCTATGTGTTTGTTTCTACAATGAGATATCTTTGCATTTTGGTTCCTTATACCCTGATGTGCTAAGCTCCATTGTTCAATAATAAGGCTCAATGATGAATATATATGGTGCAATAAATAATGACATAGGTTCATGATTCATTCAATTTCATTTTCATCTCATCTGTTTATTGCTAGTTTGTTGATTCTTCTCTCATCGTCTCTTTCTTAATCATTTTCTATCATCTAACATTATTCTATTTCATTATAAGGTTCATTCTCTCATATTCTATCTGAATATCATATTCACATCACCTATCTCTATCTCTAACCATTCTTCTATTCTTTCATCTCATTCTTTAATGCACAAACAATCTCTCGAGGGGGCATTACACCCTAAGTATTACCAGGGCATAGTGGGGTAGAATTTTTCGTTTTATTTGAAACAATGTCATTCTGACATTGTCTCAAAGAGGGGCAAATGTAGACACCTAAAAATGTCTCATTGATCATGTACTAATTATTCCTCTAATTAATTAAATAATCTTTATTATTTAATTAATTTAATTAAACCTATTCTTCTAAATTTTTCTAATTTCATATTTCTTCATCTTATTAATTATTCTATTTTCCTATTCTATCACCATTTAATCATTTTAATTATTTTCTAAATATTAATTAAATATTTATTATTTAATTAATTATGGTTAATTCCCCAATTTAAATAATCTTTATTATTTAAATAAATTACTAATTATTCAAATTCTATCTCTAAAACATCTAGTCATTCAACCCTCTTCTAAATATTAATTAAATATTTATTTTTTAATTCATTGTGATTTAATCCTTTAAATTAAATAATCTTTATTATTTTATTAAATTCTATTTCTAAATAATTAAATAGTTTCTTTAAATGATTTAATTAGCTAATTAATTCTTCCAATTCCAAATCCCCAAATTCTAATTTCATTTAATTTCATATTCTTCTAATTTCTTCCAAATTCAAATTACATGTGCATGATTTCAAAAACCAAATTGAAAATCAAAGTCAAGTTCTAAATATATTCAAATGCTAAATTGAATTAATAAATTCAATTATTTGAATAATATCTCATGCAAAGATTAAATTAATAATCTAAATCTAAATGCAAGCACATGCTAAATTAATTAATTAAATCATTTATCTCTTCAACTTCTATTTCCATCTTTCAATTAGCTTTTTCTAAATTAAGCTCTCTGTGTCATCTTCTTTATTTCCACCAATCATTCTTTTTCTTCCTTCAGTTAACTCTTTCACCAATCAGTTGACTCAATTAATCTATTCAATCTATTGACTTTCACTCCCACAATCAACAGTTCAACTATCAATTTTCATTTGAGCTCACCTGAGTTCACACCTCTTGATCAATCTGTTCCACCTTTCAATCAATCCTCTCCAATTTTCTTTAAATTGAGCATCCAATCTCCATTTTCAACAATCATGAACTTTGAATCTTTGTGTCACTTGCAGGTTATCAATGCAATATTTGAGAGCCATCATACCATGAAGAGGAGAGGAGCAATGGAAGTTCTACGCAGTCACGAAATAGGGAGTTTTTTATTTGATTTGATAATTTATAATTCCTATTTCTTAATTGCATTATTCCATTGTATTGTTTGTTAAATTTTGATTAGGATAGAGATTCGTGATTTCCCTTGCTTCTAATTGAATACTTGTTTTTAAGATGAATTTTGCATCCCACACAAATCACCAAGACCAAGTGTCCAAACAATGTCTTCAACATAACCAAGTAGTCTCTAGATGATAACATATCATCCTCAGTGCCAGTGAACAATATAATCCCGCTAGTGAACCAGATACTGATGATTGTGCAAAAGTCACTGAACATGTCGGTGAACATAACCAAAGATCTCCAAGTGTTCTTCAAGTGTTGACAAGTGTTGACAAGTGTTGACATCAATGACAAAACCATATCAACATATCAGAGCCTAGGTACCCTATTGTGTCAAAGAATTCTCTATCTTGGGTAGATCCTGTCAAGTGTTCACAATGGCAAGAAATGAATGAGCCCTCTCAAAATCCCCTATTTTTGATGTTGTCAACTATGCCTTTTGGAGTAGAAAAATGAAAACCTATTTGTCTTCTCTAAGCCGTGATGTATGGATGTCGGTTGTGAATTGATATATAGTCCCTAATAATCCTCCTACTGATCTAGATGCTAAGAAGGAATATGAGAACAATTTGAAAGCTAAAAATGCCATTCTTAGTGGGTTATCCGATAATGAGTTTGTTAAGGTGATGCACTGCTCATATGCAAAAGAAACTTGGGATAAGTTGCAGAAAATATTTGAAGGTGATGCTAAAGTCAAGGAGGCCAAGTTAGAGACATTGAGAGCACAGCTTGAGGGTTTGAAGTTGAGAGATGAAGAGAAGATTGCTAACTATCTCCAAAGGATTGATGAAACAACAAACACCATTAGAGGGTTTGGAGAAGAAATAAAAGATGAGGTGGTAGTGAAGAAAGTACTTAGATCTCTCACACCTAAGTATGATACAAATATTTCAGCAATAGAAGAAACAAAAGATCTAAAAGTCTTTACAATGGATGAGTTGTATGGTTCCCTAACTGCATAATAAATGAGGACTGGTCATAGTGAGGATGTGAAGAAAGAAGCTACATTCAAAACATCAAGAAAAGGAAAAGAAGAGTCTACTCATGATGGAACCAGTGAAGACTCTAATGACGTCATGGAAAACTTTGTCGCAAGACTCAAGATGGGTCCAGGAAAGTACAAAGGCAAGATGCCTTTGAAGTGTTTCAACTATGGAAAGATTGGACATTTTGTTGCTAAATGTCCCTATGCTGATAAGAATGAAGATGATCAATCAAGTGGTAGTAGATCATATGGTAAGGACAGGAAGAAGAATGTCTATTAGCATGGTATAAGAGGCTACCGAAAGTAAAGCAGTATTTTTTCACATAAAAATGATACCACATATGAGGAAAGTGCCTCGGATGACTGTTGTAGTGAAAATGAAGTCAATGCAAACCTCTTTATGGCTTAAGAGGTTCTGGCACCTAAAGAAGGAGAAGAAAAAGAGAAAGAAGGAGAAGTAAACCTTGAAGCAGAGCTCATCAATGCCTTGGAAGAACTCAAGAAAACAAGAAGAGATCTTAAGAAGGTGAAAAACGTTATAGCTAAAGAACAAGAGTTGTTGGAAGAATCTCTTGAAGAATCCAAGAAAACAATTGTAAATCTAAAACTTCAATTGGAAGAGACCAAAAGGATCTGTGAAGTTACTAGTATAGACTTGAGTAAAAAGGAGAAGGAGCATCAGAACCTGGAAGAAAAAATTGTCAACCTCCGGAAGGAATTAGAGAAAAGAAAGGAAGAGATGAAAGTGAGAAGAAAATATGAAGACAATAGCGAAGCTTTAGACAAGATGTTGAGAAAACATAAGCAATCTAAAGATACTGGTGTTGGCATATGGACACTCCAATGAGACATTGTATGTGATTGAAGGTTTTGTCATTGATGGCAACCTTGCAATCCTATGGCACCGGCAAGACATCATACTGGCAAAGCATTACACAGGCAAGACAGTGCACTGGCATCAACAAGATCACTCTACACCGGCACAGAAGAAAAGATGTATACCGGCATAAAGGCCGACAAGACTTTTGATATGTAATATTTTGTTTATTATTGTAAGTCAACTTGGCAAATTGTAAAATGACTCTTGTATATAAAGGAGATCATTGTAGACATTTAGAGAGATAATGTAGTGAGCATAAAGAAAATTATTAGGCAAACCTAATGTGCAAATTATAGGTCAAGGGTATATGTAAAGAATAGAGTTAGAACCAGTACTAAATCTGGCATTGGAGATGCTATTGTAAAGCAGTACAAGTCATTGGATTAGTATAATCCTCATTGTAAGTCAGTGTGACTTCTCATTGAGCAGTGAGCTCTAGGTAGTTGGCCTTCTTGCATGTGCAGGCCCCTATTGTAAGTAATATTCTCTTATTGGCTAGTGAGTGAATATTGTGGGTCACAAATCCCACTGAGGTTTTTCCCACACTAGGTTTCCTCATTAAACATCTTGTGTTATGGTGTTCTTTTCATGTGGATGTTTCTGATTCTGTTTATTACATTAATTCTTGCATATCGGTATACTGCTATTTTATGTTCTGCATGTTTTAACTTGAGAAATTCTTATCACCAGTTAGATATTGATTCTCCCTCCCCTCTCAGTATCTATGGGAATCCTAAAAATTGGTATCAGAGCTTTCCCATAACCTATGACGGTTTGTGTTCTGCATTGATTAGATAAATGTCCAAATCTTCCACAAACATAACATCTTACATTCATTATGCAGTTTTCAGAGTTATGACCAACTTTGTTGCATTTGGAACATTGACCGGTGGGTGTATTGATATTCTGATAATTTCTAGATCTACATTCATTTTCCCTATGACCATATTTATTATAGTTAAAGTATTTTCCATTGAATTTATAAGCATTAGGTGGTCTTACTGGTTTATTGTGATCCTGAGTATTTGCAGTACCGGAGATTTCACCAACTTCAAAGCCAATTCCAAAAGTGTCACCTTTAGGTTTTTGATTCTTCAATAACGTACCAAGTTCTTTTGATCTTTTCTTGAATTTTTCTTTATGTTGATTTGTAGTTTCCAATTCCCTTTCCAAGATTTCTTTTTGTCTCATTAGTTCATTTGAGTCATTCTAAGTATGCATCAGATCTATCTTCAACATGTCATTTTCATAGCTAAGTCTTGTGTTCTCATTTGCTGCATCACTTTGTCTTCTGGTCAATTCTTCTTCATTCTTCTTTCTGTCCTCAATCTCTTTGCAAAATCTCATAGTCATATCCTGCATTTCATTTTTTGTTGTAACTTGTTATGCATGTAACAAGATTGGACATTTTGCTAAATGAGATCACAGAGGAAGGAAATAGATGATCTAATTGCTCAGGCAAACCAAACAGTTTTCTCCACTGCACACCGGCATATTTCATTGATGGCAGGAAGAGTTACAAAAGTTACCGAGGAAATAGAAGATGGTTGGGACATATTCTTGGTTGAAAAGGAAAAACAAGAAGAATATAGGAATCCCAAGCCTATTAAGGTATATCAGAAGGATAAGGATAAAGGGAAAGGCAAAGTTGGTGGACCTCCAAGCATAAAGGTTAAAGACAACCTACCTCCACCTGTAAAAATTACAACCACTAAAAACCAACCGGCAGCAGAAAGCATGGATGTAGAGGATAGCAATCCAAATCCTGAAGTCCTATACACTGTAAATGTTGATACCCAAATGATCAACATAACAGTTGATAAAGATACAACTAAAAAGTTAGATATGGCTAAAGAGCCTCTGGTAACAGGAGATATAGAGCAACCGGTAGAGGATACAGGGAAAAAGGTGGAATCTGAGGCACAAACAAAGAAACCAATAGAGCTAAAATCTCCAGAATAGGCTCACAAGGAAACAATGCCACCGATAAGCAATGAAGCAGGAAAACCAGTACTAAAAGAAATACAAACACAAACTAACCTGCTAGAGGTCAATACAAGCATGGTTATTTCCACCGGCACTCGAACTCTTGGATCATCATCAACATTCAAGTCAACTAATGTGACTGAGGTATTACTTGGATCCATTAAGAAAATAACTGACTGCAGTTCACAAGCTTATAAAGCAATAGATGATTCAATACCAATTTTGAAGATAATTGCTCTTGATTGTAATATAGATAATAAAGATTCTTTAAGATAGTTGGATACATTATGTAGATACATTTCTGGAAATATTGAGAAAATAAAGGAAGAATCAGTAAAGGACATGGTAGAAAAGGAGAAACAAAAATTCTTTGATGAAGAAATAAAGAAGTGTAATAGAGACTTTGGCACACTTCTACCAGAACTATGTAGTTTGTTGAAAGAGTATAAAAATCTGTATAAAGACACATGCAAAACAAACTTCTTGACTATAGATATTGACAAGAAAATAAGCAAGACATGGGATGAGATAAATAAGCTTGCAGACAATTTTGTCAACTCATCAGATTCACTATCTATTTTAGAAGATAAGTTAGCAAATTTTGAGGAAGAATTGCTTAAACAGGAAAGAGAGAATAATAAACAAGGCAAAACACTTGAGATCTAAACTGAGTCCAAGATTGGACTATCTATCATCTCTGCGGAAGGAAATCTCAGAGGCATTAGCACAGGGAAGTAAAACACCAACAGAGTAATTGCATCATCTCACCAGTACTGTGAAGAGGACTGAAACAACAATAAAAGATAGCAAAAATTTTATGGATAGTATAAACTTAATTTTGGGCGATCTTTTTCAGATAATAACTACCCAACTACAGGGTTGAGGATATGGACAGATGTAACTACAAACTCTACTAACATCTTGACAACCTTTTTCATTGATGCCAAAGGGGGAGTAGTAGGATGAGAAAGTTCAAAGACAGGAATCATATGCTCAAGGGGAGCCCTTCATATTTTTTGTAAACATTCTTTTTGGTAAAATTTTTGGACTACACATTTTAGACACTTTTTGAAATTTCTCATGAGTGTTGCCATCAATTCAAAAGGGGGAGATTGTTGGCATATGGACACTCCAATGAGACATTGTATGTGATTGAAGGTTTTGTCATTGATGGAAACCTTGCAAACCTATGGCACCGGTAAGACATCATACCGGAAAAACATTACACAAGCAAGACAGTACACCGGCATCAACAAGATCACTCTACACCGGCACCGACACCAGCACAGAAGAAAAGATGTATACTGGCATAGAGGCTGATAGGACTTTTGATATGTAATATTTTGTCTATTATTGTAAGCCGACTTGGCAAATTGTAAAATGACTCTTGTATATAAAGGAGATCATTGTAGACATTTAGAGAGATAATGTAGCAAACATAAAGAAAATTATTAGGCAGACCTAATGTGCGAATTATAGGTCAAGGGTACATGTAAAGAACGGAGTTAGAACTGGTACTGAATCTAGCATTGGAGATGTTATTGTAAAGCAATACAAGTCATTGGATTAGTATAATCCTCATTATAAGTCTGTGTGACTTCTCATTGAGCAGTGAGCTCTAGGTAGTTGGCCTTCCTGCATGTGCAGGCCCCTATTGTAAGTAATATTCTCTTATTGGCCAGTGAGTGAATATTGTGGGTCACAAATCCCACCGAGGTTTTTCCCACACTGGGTTTCCTCGTTAAACATCTTGTGTTATGGTGTTCTTTTCATGTGGATGTTTCTGATTCTATTTATTGCATTAATTCTTGCATACCGGTTTACTGCTATTTTATGTTCTGCATGTTTTAACTTAAGAAATTCTTATCACTGGTTAGATACTGATTCACCCCCCTCGCTCAGTATCTGTGGGAATCCTAACAACTGGTGGCTTAGGATTTGAAGAGGGTCAAAGTTCAAATAGAAAAGATATATCCAGTAAGGAGATACTGTTTACTTCTTCAAATGAAGGTGAAGAGAAGAAGACATTCATGATAATAAAATATTCTGGTAAGAAGACATATGCAGATGCTGCTAAGAACCATCATACAAACCTATATACATAATCAATGAACCAGAGACCATACTCAATGCACCGACATGCAAATCCAAAGAGAAATACAAGAGATGATCATGAAGGATTCACCAGAGTTAGCAGCATGAAAGGAAGACGCTCGGTGAGGCAGTCGTTTATAGGACCAAGACAATCTAACTGGTATGTTCCAAACTTTTATGGTTATTGTCACCAGTGTAATAAGTTCAGTCATAGAATGGCAGATTGTAGGAAAATGAATGTAAACCCCAGTTTTGAGAGTAGAAACTCATTTTCTGTATTACAATGTACAAATGTCACATGTTATAATTGCATTGAGTTTGGTCATATGAGTTATGAGTGTAGGAGAAATGTGCAGATGTCCTACAAGAATGCTTTGGATACATCCTTCAATGCTAATGTAAAATGTTACAAGTGTCAAAATTTTGGTCACATAGCAAGGCATTGTAAGCTGAGAACTGGCAAGCAAAAGAAATCAGTATTGGATCAGAAGATAGAGACTAAACTGGAATACAAGATAACATAAGAAGAGAATAAAGAAGAGAAATGAGTTTGGATAGAGAAGGAGAAGAACAAGACAGTGTTAAGATTGATTGTGTAGACTTCTCTACATGATGAAGGGAAGAATTTGTGGGTAGTTGATAGTGGCTGCTCAAATCACATGACCAGAGACAAGAAATTTTTTACCAAGCTTGATGATTGGAATGGTGGTTCTGTTCGGTTTGGTGACAACTCCTCTATTAAGATTAAGGGTCGTGGTATATTGAATATTGATGTAAAGCTCAAGGCTCATGATGTGTACTATGTGGAAGGACTAAAGCATAAAATGTTAAGTGTAATTTAGATGTGTTACAAAGGATACAAGTTCACATTTGACTCTACTGGTTGTCAGATAAGAAAACATAGTACAAGTTAGGTTGTACTAGAGGAAAAGAGAACAAATGTTAATGTCTACAATCTAAAGAAATTCTATGAGTCTCAATGCATGATGGGATAGGTTGACGAAAGCTAGTTGTGGCATCAGAGATTATTGTTAGGGTTTCAAGCAGATCCAAAGCAAATATGAACTAACAATTATATGCAGATTTAAAAATGAAAGATAAAGAAATAAAATAGGACACAGATAGCATAGAGATTTAACGTGGTTCACCCAGAATGGGTTACGTCCACCATACACAGCCATCCAATCTTTCTTATTATCCAGCAAAAATAGTACATCAACCTTACAATGCCTTAAGCATCCCAGCCGCTTATAACATGCGTTTTTAGGGCAACAAACAAAGTCGGCCTTTTTAGGGTTTTATTACAATGTTGGTTTGTATAGTACTTTGCTGATCAATCACCACATTTCAACAATCTCCCACTTGGAGACTGATACTACATGACACCACTGTACATGCAACATCCGCTGGATAAAACACTAGGACTTGACTGGTATAAATTCCACAATTATCAATCAAGAAGACCAACAAAAACTAATGAAGAAATCAACTTCTCTTGTGGAACTGCCTTTGTGAACATATCGATAGGATTATCACTTGTGTGAATCTTCTCAAGCCGTAACTGACCCTCCTCTAAAACAGTCCGAATGAAATGGTACCTGAGCTGAATGTGCTTTGTCCTTGAATGAAAAGTAGAGTTCTTTGCAAGATGAATGGCACTCTGGCTATCAATATACAATGGGCTATCCTCCTGTGTCTGACCCAATTCCTCCAGAAAACATTGTAAGCAAATCATCTCCTTGCTGGCTTCTGTAGTAGCAACATACTCAGCTTCAGTGGTTGAAAGTGCAACAACCTTTTGCAGCCTAGAAACCTAACTGACTGCAGTTCCCCCTATAGTAAAAACATACCCTATAGTACTCCTCCGTGAATCAATATCACCTGCCAGATCAGAGTCAACAAATCCACTTAGAGTAGCATTAGATCCTTTGAAACATAATGCCTTCGTAGTAGTTCCTTTCAAATACCAAAGAATCCATTTCACAGCATTCCAATGTTCCATACCTGGATTACTCATAAACCTACTCACAACTCCCACTACATGTGCAATATCTGGCCTTGTGCATACCATTGCATACATCAGACTACCAACAGCTGATGAATATGGGATGTTAGAAATTTTATTAACCTTTTCTTGTGCCTTTGGGCACATCTCCTTAGTCAATTTGAAATGACTAGCCAAAGGTGTACTAACTGCTTTTGCATCCTGCATGTTAAATCTTTTCAACACCTTCTTTATATACACTTTGGGACAAATTCAAGGTTTTATTTTTCCTGTCCTGTGTAATCCTCATACCGAGAATTTGCTTAGCTACACCCAAATCCTTCATAGCAAATGACCTGGCTAATTTCTGTTTAAGATCATTTATATGTTGCATGTTAGACCCAGCAACAAGCATGTCATCAACATAAAGCAACAGGATAATATAACTGCCATTATCAAATCTCTTAAAATATACACAATGATCAAAATGTCATCTATGATAGCTGTGTTCAGCCATGAAACTATCAAATTTTAAATACCATTGTCAGGGTGCTTGCTTTAGGCCATACAAACTTTTCTTCAACCTGCACACCAAGTTCTCCTTACCTTTGACCTCATATCCTTGTGGTTGCAACATGTAAATTTCCTCCTCCAAATCTCCATGGAGAAAAGTTGTTTTGACATCTAATTGTTCAAGTTGTAAATCATCTGCAACCACAAGACTAAGTACAGTTCTATTTGAAGTCATTTTTACAACTGGAGAAAATATTTCATCATAATCTATACCCTTTTTCTATGCAAAACCTTTTACCACAAGTCTGGCCTTATATCTTTTCTGACCTCCTTCCTCCTCCTTCAGCCGATAAACCCATTTGTTAGGCAAGGCTCTTTTTTCTGTAGGTAAAGGGACTAAGTCCCAAGTCTTATTTTTCATCAAGGAGTCCATCTCCTCTTTCATGCCTAGCTGCCACTGTTGTTTAGCATCCACCTACATTGCTTCTTCATATTCTTCTGGTTCACCAGAATCTATTAATAAAATAGAATACAAAGAAGGAGAAAATCTTTCAAGGGGTCTACTTGTCCTCATAGAACATCTAACACTTGTAGAAGTTTGTGGGACAATCTGTTGTTGCTAAGCATTAGGTACCTATGGCATTTTATTTTCAGGAATCTCATCCAACACCACATATTCTTGTTTGTCTTGTTCATGCTTCTTTTCCTGCATCTATTCTTTATACATAACCTTCTCATTGAATATAAAATCTCTACTTCTAATTATTTTCTTATTTTTGAAATCCCATAACCGATAGCCATATTGATCTATCCCATATCCAATGAAGGTACATTTCTGAGATTTAGCATCAAGCTTGGTTCTGTTTTCTTTATCAACATGGACAAAAGCTTCACAACCAAAAGTTTTTAGAAAAGAATAATTTACCTTTTTACCAGTCCATGCCTCCTCTGGAATACCACCATCGAAAGGGGTTGAAGGTCCTCTATTTATCAAATAGACAACAGTATGTACAACATCTGCCCAAAAGTGTAAGGGCAATCTAGCATGCAATCTCATGCTCCTCGCATGTTCCATGATGGTCCTATTCATTCTCTTTGACACACCATTTTCTTGTGGAGTTCCTGGAACTATCTTCTGCTTTCGAATCCCATTTAAGGAACAGTAATCTTCAAATGCTTTGCTGCAATACTCACCTCCATTATCCGATCTGAGACACTTCAACTTTTTCCCTGTCTCATTCTCAACCAAAGCTTTCCATTTCTTAAAAGTTTCAAAAACATCTAATTTTTGTTTTAGGAAATCTACCCATGTTTTTTTGGTTGAGTCATTAATAAAAATAACATAATAACAAGAGCCACCAAGAGATGATACCTGAGCTGGTCCCCATACATCTAAATGTACAAGCTCTAACTTCTCACTCTTCTTCTCTTTCCCAACCTTGAGAAATCTGACTCTTTTCTGTTTACCATAAACACAATTTTCACAGAACTCTAAATCAATCTTCTTTAGTCCTTGCAATAGATTTTTGGAGTGAAGGATTTTCATCCCTTTCTCACTCATGTGCCCAAGCCTATGGTGCCACATTATCGAATCTGTTCTTGCAACATTTATTGTTGTTGTCCCTGCAGTAACTTTATCTATAGCAGCTAAGGTAGAGTAAGTGTTACCAGTACATAGAAATAATGTGCCTACCTTCGCACCTTTAGCTACTACTAATGATCCTTTAGTGACCTTCCACATACTATCTAAGAAGGTAACTATGCAACCTTCACTACCTAGTTGCCCTCCAGAAATTAAATTTCTTCTTAAATTAGGAACATGTCTTACCTCCTGCAGAAACCAGTCATTATCATTCTGAAACTTGATCTTTATCTTTCCTTTTCCAACAATTTGATAGGGCTCATCATCACCCAAATATACCTATCCAAAATCACCTTGAACATAATCTAGAATATATTTTCTATGGGGTGTGGCATGAAATGAAGCCCCAGAATCTATTACCCAGGAATCATTAACATTATCCAAACATAAGATTAAAGCATCTTGTAAAGTATTACTTGCAATATTAGCTTCCTTACTGTCATTTTCATTTTTGTCTCGTTCTTTGTTTTTCTGAGACCAATAGTCTTTCTTTAGATGACCAGGCTTTTTGTAGTACCAGCAATCTTTCTTTCCTCTAGATTGAGAGCATCCTTTCTTTGACTTCCCTCATGACTTCTCATTCCCAGGGCCTTTTCCTCTTTCCTTTGATCTTCCTCTATTCTCCACATTCAAAACACTACCCAATGATATTGGAGTCTCACCTGTGCTTTTCCTTCGCATTTCCTCGCTTAGGATAACACCAACAATATCATCAAATACCAAAGTATTTTTAGCAGAGACAGAGTTACTTACAGCCATAACCAAGCTATTCTAGCTTTCTGGCAAAGAACATAAAATCAAGAGAGCCCTAACCTCTTCTACAAAGGTAAGTTTTTACCAAAGACAATTGACTAGTAATTGTATTAAATTCATTTAAGTGCTCTGCTACAGATCCTCCCTCACTCATTTTCAAATTAAACAAACGCTTCATAAGAAATACCTTATTCGAAGCCGAGGGTTTCTCATACAACTTAGCCAATGTTGCCATCAAATCTATAGTCATTTTTGCTTCTGTTATATTGAATGCTACAGACGATGCAAGGCACAATCGAATGGATCCCAGTGCCTTTCTATCTGAAATGTCCCACTCTTCATCTGATATTATGGTTAGTTTCTTTGCCTTTCCTTCCAATGGCCGCCACAAATCTTTTTGATACAGGTAATCCTCCATCTGCATTTTCCATAACTGATAATTCTAGCCGTTAAACTTTTCAACCTTGAATTTGGAATCCTCCATTGCTCCCACTCAAATTTGAAAGACCTGCCAATTTATAGAAAACCTCGCTTTGATACCAATTGTTAGGGTTTCAAGCAGATCCGAAGCAAATATGAACTAACAATTAGGTCATGTGAATTTTGATAATCTAGTGAAGATAAGTAAAAACCGGTATGTGAGAAATACTCCACAAATAACTAAACCAACAAGTACCTTTTGTGATGAATGCATTAGAGGAAAACAAATCAATGTGAGTTGCAAAACAAAAGAGTATAATACCTCAAGACCTCTTGAGTTAGTACATATAGATTTGTGTAGACCAACAAGGAAAAGGGCTCTGACCAGTGAGAGATACTTCATGCTATTCATTTCTGACTACTCAAGGATGACTTGGGTGACATTTTTGCATGAAAAATCATAGGAATTTGAAAGATTCAATATTTTTAGAAGGATAGTTGAAAATGACACTAGACACCGGTTAAAGTATTTAAGATTAGGCTGGGGTGGAGAATATTCTTCAAATGAATTTATTGACTACTGTGAGAAACAAGGAATCTAGAGACAATATTCAGTAGCAAGAACACCACAACAAAATGGTGTGGCAAAAAGGAAGAATGGGACAATGAAGGAAATGGCTAGAACAATGTTGAATGAGGCTAGCATACCAAATACATACTAGAAGGAAGCATTTCATACAATTGTCTATGTTGGCAATTGACACTCATTGGATTCATTTTGTTGTCATTGATGGCAACAAGATTAGATGGAAGTCATATACCAACAGACAACAGCTTTGGAACATTCAGGGCTACACCAACACCGACACCGACAATGACATCAATACTTCAAGGAAGCCGATATCAAGGAAGATTTATTTAATAAATTATTTTGTAATTATTGTCGAGGCCAACATTTAATATCTTTTTATAATGTATTGTAAGCCGACATAAGGCATATTGTTTGTAATGGGTATATAGGTTAGTCTACTACATCATTTTGAAATATAAACATGATATGGATATAGGAGTATATACCGTAGAGCTGTATAATGCGAAGTATATGTATGAATATCATTTTGTATGAAAATGTTATATCTTGCAATGATTTGTAGATAGCTTGGAAAACATTCTTGGAGGAGAAGAGATATTGGTAGTAGTGTCTAGGGTTTATGTACTAGTACAGAGTAGACCTAGAACCAGAACTCTATTTGGCATAGAAGATGCATTCTTGAGTTCATTTTTAGTATTTTACTTTAGCAAAAAGCTTGTGGTCAATGAGGCTCTTTAGTGATGAGCAGTATGTTCGAGGTAGTGTGCCTTCCTGCATGTACAAGCCCCCATTATATGTAATATCTTTTCATATGGCGAGTGAACTAATATTGTGGGTCACAAATCCCACCATGGTGTTTCCTCTTTGAGGTTCTCCACGTATAAATTATATGTGTTATGTTGTTCATTTATGTGAATGGTTTATTTGCTTCTTGTTATGTGTTTATTTGTTTATCAGTTTATATGTGTATGGTATAAAAGGATTAAATCTTATCATATTGGAAGAACACTGATTCACCCCCCTCTCAGTGTTCTTTGATCCCAACAATTGGTATCAGAGCCTAGTAACTCAGAAGAAGTTTAACAGCTTGAGGAAGATCCTGAAACTGGAATGTTTGAACATGGATATGGAAAACCAACTTGAGATGACTCTTGAGGATTATGATGCTAAAAGGATAAAGAACTTGAAATTGCAAGATGAATTGAATTATGTTAATGAATTCATCCTTATCCTACAAGAAAGGTATTATCAACTCAAGCCAAGAGAAAATAACTTTTGCAAAACCTGGATGATGAGGAGAAGAATGCACTTAAGGAACAATGTCAGAAACTATGTCAAGCAAGCATGCTCATGAAGAATGAAATGCAAGATCTAACCATGAGGTTATCAAAAGATATTGAGGATAGAAAGAAGAAGGAAGATAATCTTGTTATATCTCTGAAGATCAAATTTGATGAATGTGGCAGATTGGCTCATGAGAATAATCTGTTGAGAACTGATTTAACACACTCCCAGAACAATGAACAAGAACTTGAAAGACAAATAACTACTCTAAGAGATAATCTGACTACTGCAAGTGAGTATAAAGAAAAATTCAGGATTGGTGCTACACAATTGGATGACTTATTGAAAAGACAAAGATAGATTGATGATTCTAGAGGACTTGGATTTGTACAAGGTGAAAGCTTCGGTATTGCAAATGAAGATCAAACAATTGGTATGCAGAACTCATCAGAATAGAGGAAATCGATAAGGTAATCTAATGCTTATAAATTCAATGGTAGATGTTTTGTTTTCAATAAATTTGGGCATATTGCTAAACAATGTATAAATAAAGAAAATCAAAACTACAATTTTGTTCCCGGTCAATGCACAAATTGCAAGAAATATGGTCATAGATCAGAAGATTGCATAATGAATGTTAAATGTCATGCATGTGGAAAGTTTGGACATTTTTCTAATCATTGTATGTCAAGGAATGGAACCAGATATGTCAAAGAAATTCAAAAGAACAATGTTACATGTTATACATGTAAAAAAAAGTCATATTGCTAAGTATTGTAGAAGCAAGACTCAACCGGCTAGAAAAGATAAAGATAATGAGAAAGGAAAGTAGAAGGTAGATGAAATACAATAAGATCACACCAAGAGATGGGTTAGAAAATCTGAAGATCCAAGTTGAGATGGATCTACACCGGTAACTCCACCAGTAGAATAGGGTATTCCTCCACTGATAGGAAATTCTATCGGTAACTGAGGCATGTTAGGATAACCGGTGAACAACTGAGAGGGGGGAGGGTGAATCAGTTGTTAATAGATTTTAACTTTTAATCCACAATATAACCTTAAACAGATCAAGTACTGATAAAGAACAAACAAATGATGATAGGAACAGATACCGGTAAACAATACAACTTAGCAATTAACCAGATAATCAATGTAAATAAACCATACCACATAACACCATGATTTGTATGTGGAAAACCCCGAAAGGGAAAAACCACAGTGGGAAACCTACCCATAGTCAGATGATACTTCTATAGAAAGAATGTGTTACAATTAGGGGCCTGCACTTGTAGGAAGGAACACTGCCTAGAGCATACTGCTCATTACAAAAGAGTCTCACTAACTACAGAGAGGCTACAAACTTCTCAAGATAAATGGACAACAATCCAATAGAGTGAACTGCTAGAAATAGCATCTACCATGCTTGATTATAGTCCTAGTTAAGCTAAATGTCGGAGGACTAAATCCTCTTCTGAATCCAATCCGATCACCAATGATCGATCAACTCCTCTACTTGAATGATATTACAATATTCACACATTACATTCCTCAACCATGAACTTTCCAATAACCATGATAATTTACAAAGAGTTTCTACCTCTTATTTATAGAAACCCTAAGGCCTAAACCAATTAGGTTGGCCACCTAAAGACATTACAATAAGATCATTCCATAATTCCTTTTTACAATGATATGCCATGTCATCTTTAGACCAAAATAATAATAGAAAATCCATAAAATATCTTGAAACATCTAGGTAACGAGAAGAGTATGCACTAGCATGATACTGGTCCATAACCTAGATAGGTACTGGACCTATTTTGGTCCACCACGCCAAAGCAACATCTTCAAGAAATTAAAGCACGATCAATGAACATCTTTAGCATCCTAATATCCATCTAGAAGATTCACCAATACCACTTATGCACCATGTCACAATTCCTCATTGAAAGCTCTATCAGTAAAACCTTAAACTATTATCGGTAAGGGTTTACTAGTGTGTATGATAACATCCAATTACCAAGCCAATACCAACTGACCAAAACATGCTCATGGAGCATATAACATATGAAATCCAATATACTTCACTAATCCAAACATGTCAAAAGTGCCAACAGATAATCTCTTCTGCTGATAACACTAGATCTTATGTCAATAACACTAGATCTTATACTGGTAACCTATCTACCGGTAACCATCCATAACAACCAATGGAAGTCTGTCTGTTGGTAACAGCTAGTGTTGACTTCATTGACAAATCATCAATGCAACACATAATCAATTCATTCGTAATGCCAACAAGGAATAAGCCTTAGGGGTTGGAAAAGTCATTACAAAATCTTGCATATTACCTCGAAGAAGATCTAAGGAGATCTGGAGAGTTGTGTTCATAATTGACGAAGGTTCACCTGGTAGAAGACAGTGAAACTGAAATCCACTAGGGTTGTTCGTGAAGCATTTATTAAAGAGAAATATTAGGGTTTTCTTTGTTGATAAAATGGGTAAGTGAAATAATTTTCACTCACCGAGCATTCAAGCATTCAGAGTGAAGAAAAGGAGAATTTCAGGAAAATTAAGAGAAAGAAAAAGCATTGTGAAAGGATTTCAAGCAGTTATCTGAGAAGCACTCAATCTTCCATCGATGTTCACTTTCAGGTATTCTTCAAAATGGCATCTAGATCTTCAACTCCTACTTTCAATGCAAATCCCACCATTGTTGAAGTCAAGGATAGGTTAAGGCTCATATTCAAGGAGGTTCTCAAAATTGCTAAGAAAGAGGACTCTGCGGGAGCATTTTCTAGGGTTCATGACGTTGTGATGTATGTTGAAGATGTGAGGGCATACATTTACTACACCCTAGAGTATTTGGGAATAGAGGACATCAAAATTATGTATCAATCCATAATACTTGGAGACTCCAGAACCATCAAGTCAGAATACAAAGAAATTGAGGATCTAGGGTTAACCGATATTTTGTACATACTAGAATTCAAATATGAGATCATCAGATATGTTTTGAGCAGGTTCACAACAAAATCATCTGGTTGGTTTGGCCTTACATGATCATGAAGGAGGATATTCAAGCAGTCACTGACTTACCCAAAGTCGGACATGAACTTGACAAGAAAGTTTCCAACAGTGAGGTTGAAAAACTCACTGGTGCAACTCTTGATAGCAAATCAATGAGGATCAGCACAATCACTGACACTGATGTGAAATTTGCAAGCATGATAATAGGTTATAAGGTAACTCAATCCAACCGATTGAATTATGTTGCTAGTTCATGCATTCATGTTGCATATCAGATGTTGAGAAATGATGTAAAGTATGATTTATGTTAATGGATGAGGAGTGAATTGATGTTGAACCTTGGAAGGATCAAGGGAGTTAAGAAAGGAACTTTTAGATATGGGAATTTGATTGTTTGTTTAATGCTTTACTTCCTAAATGAGGTACCCAGTCTAGGGAAGAAGCATTAGGCTCATGACATACCATTAGGTATGAAAATCAAGGAAGCAATCACTGGTATTGGTATCAACAAAGATGAGAAACTTTGGAGGTATTTCAAAATATTCCAAGAAAACATGAGGCAAAGGGAGAGAATGTCAAAGAACATTGTGGAGAAGTACTCCATTGATATCTGTTTTATAGTAAAACTGATGAAACTCTTATGGAAGCAGTTTAACCTAGGACCATATAGATTGTTGAGCTTGGATATGAGGTAGATGACAACATTTTTGAACTCTATGCAAAAATGTTGTTAGATGCCCCATTAGATGATAAAATAGAGCATTTTGGTATGGCGGGAGAGAAGGCCCTTGAAGTGAAAACCAGTTTTAACAGTGTTGCCCCCATCTTTGGCCTACCTAAAATTTGAACTTCAAATCACTCTTAGTGTTGAGTAAAGGTCCAATGGGTGTTATGTGTAAACAGTGAACATGTCAGCCAAAATACAAAAAATGGAAGAATTTTGAAAATTACAACAAATTGAGGGAAATCGCTTGACAGTCAGGATCTAAACGTCATTTTATATCATGTGGTCAACTTTCACATGAACATAGTTCATACCTTGTCATATTTTAAAATTTCAATTTTTGGTGTCTGTTTTCCCCAAATGATTGAAATATCTCATTTAAGGTTTTGTCATGAGGCATAAATAATTATGTAAATCTATTTCCCTACCATTGATGTGTGTTTCAAATTTTAGGACCTAACTCCCTACCATTTGAAAGTTATGCCATTTTTCTCTAGCCAAAGCATTATATTTAAAATATTTAAATTATTTCTCAAATGATAATTTAATATTTTAAATTATTTTATTATGTTTGGTCATTTGCGATAAGAAAATCATCTTCAACCATCAGTGGCATTCTTTCTTGATTCATTCTCAGTGAAAAATGGTTTCTAATGTGTAAAGGGTAGCTTGTTGAACCAAAAGGTTAGAAATGCTCACTTTTTGAGCATTCTTAACCTCATTTTTCAACCTTTGGTCAAAAAGGTTAGAAATGCTCATTTTTTAAGCATTTCTAACCTATATTTCTAACCTATCACAAAAAGGTTAGGAATGCTAAAAAATTGAGCATTTCTAACCTCATTTATTAACCTTGCAGGTCCCACTTTGTCAAGAGGTTAGAAATGCTCACTTTTTGACCATTCTTAACCTCTTTCATAAGAGTTTAAAAATGAGCTTCAAACAATAGGTTATGAATGTTCATCAATGCGTTGAAGGTAAATGGTTTCACCAGATGTTGAAGTTGCAGCTACTTTGATTGACATGAATGCACATCATGGAAGCACAAACAACACACATGAATAGTTTGACATAATTCCTCAAATAAACATTATCTCATGACATGTGATAATCGCAGAAATGTGGTCTCATCTACGCATGAAAATTGTGGTAGGCGTTAACTCCAGTAAGGTGGTCTCACAACATGGTGAATGGACAAGCAACACTTGTAAACTGTTTATCATAATCCCTCAAAGAAATGTGGTCTCATGAAATGCGATGATTGTTGGATATCCATAAAATGCAGACCCTGGGCATAGGGAGAGAACAGACAATGCACGTGAACTAGTTGGTAGAATTCTCCAAAAGAATGCCATAGTTGTGGTAGATGTATGCAATGGTGGAAGCATAGACATAGCATGTATATTGGTGAAGTTTCTTACACGGTATGGAAACCGTTTGACTAAATGCCTCAGACATGTCATCCCACTGAATGAAAATATGGAAGCAAAGGTAGCACACAAAATGTTTGACTATTTGCCTATATGAAGTGTGACTTGAAGGCTGACTGAGAAGCATAAACAAGGCAGCAAATTTTTTGATTCGATGCCTCAAAAGAGATATCATCTCATGGACGTATTATTGCAGCCTATGTATAAAATTGATCTATTGAAAATGTTTTGGAATTTCCAAGCAAATGCAGTTGTTAGGTGGGTTTTGTAGTTGCAATGGCCATCATGGAAGTGTATGCTAACTGTAGAAGCATCAGCAATGCTCATGAACTACTCAATAGAAACCTCAAAGGGAATGCAATGATTATAGTTTATACAGAAAAATGAATTTCACAAGGAACATCTCAAAAATCTTTGAATTAATGAATCACTCTTGACACATTCTAACATTATAATCTTTGTTTGCATGGATTGCAGTTCACCTTTCTACCCACAATGGATATCTAGAGGATGATCAAAACCATATTATTAGGATGCAAGTTAAATGTGAAGTCATTGTGTCAACGTGTCTTTTCAGTGTGCTTGCAGATCATTCATGAATATAAGCCAAAAGTAGACAGATGTGGCGAGATTCAAATAGTAAGCAGATTGATGAAATATGGAGGCATTTGAAAGATATTGTGGTGTATTTAGATTGAAGGCTATAAAATGGGACATGCTATAGTGTAGGAGATAGATCACATCACAAACAATAGAAGTTCTAGAATAGAGTATGGGAATTTATCAAAAGATGGAGGATGTCGGCTCTATGTTGCTATTTCAAGTTCTTTACTCAGCATAATTGACATATATGCAAATGAGGAAGCAGTTGTATGTGTTTGAGGAAATGTTACAAAGGAATGTGATCTCATGTAGGTCTATGAGGTGTTAGATAATACATTAACAAGTTGTGAGATAGTTGACAAAATACTTCAAGAGAACATAATCTTCCTCCAGGCCATTGTAATTAGAAATGCTCACATTAATATTCATGTGAATGCTAGAAGGAAATGTGAAATCATGGACAAAGCTAGTGAATTGTTTGACCAAATGTCTTTAAGACACATTGTTCCAAGGCATGCATCGAAATGGTTCATATTGTGCACAAAGTGGATTTTGATCCAATGCAGGTTTCAGAGGTGCTATGAAGAATTATTAAAGTCACAACAATTTTAGTTTTCTATATTATTGTAATTATTGTGACTTTTGGTCAAAGGTTTTGTTAAAGTTAGGATTTTGATTTCTATTTTGTGAAAGTTAGAGTTGGTTGTAAAAGTGTGAAAGACTTTCATGTTCTATCTTAGTTGGTTACTAACCCAGAAAATTAGTTATGACAAGGGTCTATAAATATGGGACTCATAGCTTTGTGATGGGAAGGGGGGGGAGACTTTTTACAGAGGGGAAAACTCTGCTGGAATTCCAGGAGAAAATTGTAATGACATTTTGATTTGCACCATGTATAGAAAGGATTTTGGACTTGTATATTTCCAAAAGGATAATGAAGAATACGTCTTAGTTCGTATGTTCTAAATATATTCATGTGTTATCATTGTCGATTTCTCGTATGTCAAATTGGTAGTCTTTTTATGCATATGTGATTTGTACAATTGATGTGATGATGCACAAGCAACCTTTGGTATCTCAATTTGAATGTGTTGAAGTATCTTATCTCTCCTTATGTTGAGATTTGTCATTCTTCTTTATCGTCATCTCATGGCTAAGCATATTACCTTATAAAATCCGTTTGTAACTTGTTGCTGATGTTAGGAAATCTCAATTGATGGTCATATGTCTATTGTTGGGGTTTCTATCTTTATTCCTCTTTAGTTTTATGTTTTCTCCTTTATGTACTTTCAGGTTAAAAGTACACAAAATCCTAAATACCCCTATCATACGAGGGAGCTGCCCCTCTCGAATGCGGAGGAAGATCGTGTTTCATTGAATGATCTCTCCAACTATTGGAACATTTGTCACTACTCATCGGGCAAATAGGGTCAGTTTCAAGTAAATGACCGCAGTGACAAATCTGTTTACCAATAGATTTTTGGCTACTCTACTGGGGAGCGACATACCAATGTGCTTTGTTCCTTAGATATTGTAAGGTACCTTCTTCAGAATGAATGTTGGCGACTCTGTTTGAAAGATTGAATTTAGAATAATGGTTTGGTACAAAGGAAAGTTGGAAAGTGATAGTGAAAGTGATGATGAATGTTATATATATCCAAAGAGGCCAGTTCATGATGAGCCCATACAAGTCAACTTCTTGAAGAAATTTTATGGTGGCATGCAATTTAATCCTGATAAGGTTCATCCCACTTTATGTCAAGTGTTCCTAGATATTGAAGAAAAGGATGGAAAGGAGATTGGTTTTCTTGCTTGTGATCATTTACCCAAGTCAACAATCAAGAAAGATGAAGACAAAAGTAATCTTTCACTTGAACCAGTTTCTCAACAAAATCAAAGTCTTGATAATCTCAAACAAGCTAACTTCTTGAAAAGTTTGTTACAGTGGAAAGAAACTTCATCCTCATAAAATTAATCCTTCTCTACTCCAAACTCTGCAAAAGATTGGGGAAAAAGATGGAAGAGTGAACCAATTTTTTGTTCATGATTGTATTCTTGAATCAATAATGGATAATAATGTCGATGCTCATTCTCCTCCACCCATTTCCCAACAAAATCAGATTCTTGATGATTCACATATCAAATTTTTGAAAAGATTCTATGGAAATAGGAAACTTGATCATGCCAAAGTATATCCTTCTCTTCTTCAAACATTGCAAGAGATTAAACAAAAAGAAGGAGAAATTTGTTTTCTTGAAGATGTTCACACTCCTGATGAGATGTCTCATGATCCAAGTTTTGATAAAGATCCATCACATTATGCATGTGATAAGGAAGATGAAGTTGCATCTACTTGTAAGGATACATGTCAAGAGAAAGATCTAAAGGTGAGAGAGATAGAGAAAGAAGATCGTGTTCCTGTATGCCATGAGCATTATAAAGATCACCATAGCAAGGATGAAGTCTTCCATGAACCTGAAAAAAAGGAGCTTGAAGGGGAAATAAATGATTTCAAGACTTCCATGCAACTCAAGCTTCAAGAAAATGTTGAAGAGGAGAGGGATAAAGAATAATCTCCTATAGTTCTCATTCCAACTTGGTGTCTCAATTCTTCTGACGATGATTTTCTATATGGTGATGATATTCACATTCATCCATCACTATCAATTGAAGATGAAAACCTTTCTAAGGAAATTAAAGGTATGATAGCTAGTGGACAACCTTGTATAGATATGACCAATGTTGAAGCAACCAAAAGTAAACTTTTACAGACATATTCTTTATCTTCAAAAATGGAGACCTCTACTGAACTTCTAGATCAATCCTAAGAGAAAGAAGGTGAACCATCAAGTATTCACTCTTTATCATATATGCCACCTGAGTATGAAGTTTTCAAATTCCATGAAGAGTGTGATGAAGAGGAATCATTGGGACAAGAGAACATGATAAGTAATGTAGATGTCTATGAGCAAGTTGAAGATGAAATCCATGTAGGAATAACAACAAATGTCCCTATCTTGATGGAATTGCAATCTACACCTTATGAAGTATGCAAGGTTCAAAGCAATCCCCCTTTTGAGTCTTTAGATCAAGAAGACACTCTTATCAAAGAGGATAGTTTTGGGAACTTTACTAGGAATGAGGTGATGGATGATCTAACGAAGGAAAGCAATGAAGTTAATTCTCATAATGATTGTATTCTAGATTGGTGTTTTAAGGATTCAAATGATGGCTTCTTCTATGGTGAAAATGTGTACCTCAATCCTTTGTTTTCAGATGAGTGTATTTCTATAGGTGTTTTTCAAGCTGACAGTCATAAACAAGATTCAATGGTTATATATACTCAAGTTTCTTCACATCACAGATTATATGAAGGTTGTCCAATTCATGGATTAATTTATTGCAAACCAGACTATCAGAGGGATCTTCAGATGGAGGATATGGGTATGCTTGAGAATATTCCTCAAATTGCCAATAATGTTCAAAATGGTACCCAAATCTTTCAAGAGATCTCGTAGATTTATGATGAGATATGGTTGTTTGGTTCATTTCTCAAAGATATTTCTCATCTTCTACATGTTGATTTTTCCTTCCTACTAAACTTACAGGTGTCACATGGATGCACGCCACTTATCCGCAAAGGTGCCTATTTCTCTCAGCCTATGAATGGTTTCGTACGATAATCCTAGAAAATTTTGACGTAGGCTTTGCCTACCATGTACATAGTTTAGTTGGAATTTTGTTGTGATCATCCCATTTTTGTTTTGTGTCTAGTTTCTCCAACTTTTCCCTATGTTGTTTCCTCTCTGACTTTGTTGCCCAATGAATAGTACACTAGCTTGCGAACCAGAGATTTGGGTTCATCATGCGTTCTTTGTAGTCTTTGTCCTCAGTTAGAGCCAGATGTTGCTCCCATATTTGGCCTACCTAAAATTTGAACTTCAAATCACTCTTAGTGTCGAGTAAAGGTCCAATGGGTGTTATGTGTAAACAATGAACATGCAATCCAAGGTCATTGTCAGCCAAAATACGAAAAATGGAAGAATTTTAAAAATTAACACAAATTGAGGGAAATCACTTGAAAGTCAGGATCTAAACATCATTTTATATCATGTGGCCAACTTTCACCTGAACCCAGTTCATACTTTGTCATATTTTAAAATTTCAATTTTTGGTGTTTGTTGTCCCCAAATGATTGAAATATCTCATTTAAGATTTCATCATGAGGCGTAAATAATTTGGTGGATCTATTTCCCTACCATTGATGTGTGTGTCAAATTTTAGGACCCAACTCCCTACCATTTGAAAGTTATGCCATTTTTCTCCAACCAAAGTGTTATATTTAAAATATTTAAATTATTTCTCAAATGATAATTTAATATTTTAAATTATTTTATTATGTTTGGTCATTTGCGATAAGAAAATTGTCTTCAATCATAAATGGCATTCTTCCTTGATTCATTCTCAGTGAAAAATGGTTTCTAATGTGTAAAGGGTAGCTTGCTAAACCAAAAGGTTAGAAATGCTCACTTTTTGAGCATTCTTAACCTCATTTTTCAACCTTTGGTCAAAAAGTTTAGAAATGCTCATTTTTTGAGCATTTCTAACCTGTATTTCTAACCTATCACAAAAAGGTTAGGAATTCTCAAAAATTGAGCATTTCTAAACTCATTTCTTAACCTTGCAGGTCCCACTTTGTCAAGAGGTTAGAAATGCTCACTTTTTGAGCATTCTTAACCTCTTTCATAGGAGTTTAAAAACAAGCTTCAAACAATAGGTTATGAACATTCATCAATGCATTCAAGGTAAATGGTATCACCAGATGTTGAAGTTGCAACTACTTTGATCGACATGAATGCACATCATGGAAGCACATACAACATACGTGAATAGTTTGACAGAATTCCTCAAATAAATGTTATCTCATGGCATGTGATAATCGCAGAAATGTGGTCTCATCTATGCATGAAAATTGTGGTAGGCGTTAACTCCAGTGAGGTGGTCTCACAACATGGTGAATGCATAGGCAACACCTATAAACTGTTTACCAGAATCCCTCAAAGAAATGTGGTCTCATGAAATGTGATGATTGTTGGATATCCATAAAATGCAGACCATGGGCATAGGGAGAGCACAGACAATGCACGTGAACTGGCTGGCATAATGCTCCAAAAGAATGCCATAGTTGTGGAAGATGTATGCAATGGTGGAAGCATAGACATAGCACATAAACTGGTGAAGTTTCTTACATGGTATGGAAACTGTTTAACTAAATGCCTCAGACATATCATCCCACTGAATGCAAATGTGGAAGCAAAGGTAGCACACAAAATGTTTGACTATTTGCCTATATGAAGTGTGAGTTGAGATGTCATCTCATGGACGTATTATTGCAGCCTGTGTATAAAATTGATCTATTGAAAATGTTTTGGAGTTTCCAAGCAAATGTAGTTGTTAGGTGGGTTTTGTAGTTGCAATGACCCTTGTGGAAGTGTATGCTAACTGTAGAAGCATCAGCAATGCTCATGAACTGCTCAATAGAAACCTCACAAGGAATGCAATGATTACAATTTATATAGAAAAATGAATTTCACAAGGAAGATCTCAAAAATCTTTGAATTAATGAATCACTCTTGACGCATTCTAACATTGTAATCTTTGTTTGCATGGATTGCAATTCACCTTTCTACCTGCAATGGATATCTAGAGGATGCTCTAAACCATATTATTAGGATGCAAGTTAAACCTAAAGTCGTTGTGTCGACGTGTCTTCTCAGTGTGCTTGCAGATCATTCATGAATATAAGTTGAAAGTAGATAGGTGTGGTGAGATTCAAATAGTAAGTAGATTGATGAAATATGGAGGCATTAGAAAGATACTGTGGTGTATTTAGATTGTAGACTATAAAATGGGACATGTTTTAGTGTAGGAGATAGATCACATCAGAGACAATAGATGTTCTAGAATAGGGTATGAGAATTTATCAAAAGATGGAGGATGTCGGCTCTATGTTGCTATTTCAAGTTCTTTACTCAACATAATTGACATATAAGCAAATGAGGAAGCAGTTGTATGTGTTTGAGGAAATGTTACAAAGGAATGTGATCTCATGTAGGTTCGTGAGGTGTTAGACAATACATTAACAAGTTGTGAGATAGTTGAAAAAATGCTTCAAGAGAACATAATCTTCCTCCAGGCCATTGTAATTAGAAACACTCACATTAATATTCATGTGAATGCCTGAAGGAAACGTGAAATCATGGACAAAGCTAGTGAATTGTTTGACCAAATGTCTTTGAGACACATCATTTCAAGGCATGCATCGAAATGGTTCATATTGTGCACAAAGTGGATTTTGATCCAATGCAGGTTTCAAAGGTGCTATGAAGAATTATTAAAGTCACAACAATTTTAGTTTTCTATATTATTGTAATTATTGTGACTTTTGGTCAAAGGTTTTGTTAAAGTTAGGATTTTGATTTCTATTTTGTGAAAGTTAGAGTTGGTTGTAAAAGTGTGAAAAACTTTCATGTTCTATCTTAGTTGGTTACTAACCCGAAAAATTAGTTATGACAAGGATCTATAAATATGGGAATCGTAGCTTTGTAATGGGAGGGGGGGGAAGACTTTTTACAGAGGGGAAAACTCTGCTGGAATTCCAGGAGAAACTTGTAATGACATTTTGATTTGCACCATGTATAGAAAGGATTTTGGACTTGTATATTTCCAAACGAATAATGAAGAATACGTCTTAGTTCGTATGTTCTAAAGATATTCATGTGTTATCATTGCCAATTTCTTGTATGTCAAATTGGTAGTCTTTTTATGCATATATGATCTGTACAATTGATGTGATGATGCACAAGCAACCTTTGGTATCTTAGTTTGAATGTGTGTAAGTATCTTATCTCTCCGTATGTTGAGATTTGTCATTCTTCTTTATCATCATCTCATGGTTAAGCATATTACCTTATAAACTCCCCTTGTAACTTGTTGCTGATGTTGGGAAATCTCAGTTGATGGTCGTATGTCTATTGTTGTGGTTTCTATCTGTATTCCTCTTTAGTTTTATGTTTTCTCCTTTATGTACTTTTAGGTTAAAAGTACACAAAATCCTAAATATGCCTATCATAAGAGGGAGCTACCCCTCTCAAAGGCAGAGGAAGATCGTGTTTCCCTGAACAATCTCTCCAACTGTTGGAACGTTTGTCACTACTCATTAGGCAAACAAGGTCAGTTTTAGGTAAACGACCACAGTGAAAAATCTGTTAACCAACAAACAAGAAGATAAGAGAGAATAAAATAGAAAAGATGTCTGCATATGTACTAGATGTAATTCATAAGATAGACACTCAACTGGGTTCTGGATCCAAATAGGCAGCAAAACTGACAGAGGCTAGTACTATAGAAGTGAAGAATTCTGATACTTTTATTTCCCCCATCACTTTTGATTATGACCCTAAGGATAATGAACCTATGATTTTTAGAAGGGTACAAAGGAAGAAAGTGGATCAACCACTTGTAGAGCATGAAAAGGAAGAGCCTAGGAGGAGACTTTTTAGAATGGCAACTAAACCTACTGCATCTCCACCATTGGCAAGGAATCCTATGCAAAAGAGGAAACCAGTCACACCTACACAAACAACCCCAAGAAAAAAGAAGAAGGGTGATGATACTGAAACCGGTAAGACCACAATGTCCTATGCTGAGTTTATTGATGAAATTACAAAAGATGGAATTTTGAAAAAATTATCAAAGTATTATGAAGAGTTAGAAGAAAATGAGAAAAATTAAATAGAAGAGGCTATTTTGTTGTATATAGACATCTATAAGAAAGCCTTAGCTAGAATTTTGAAGGAGACACCTCTATCCTTGTATAATAAACTTGAGGCTAGAAGAGTTGACATTGTCAAGAGGGATAGGGAGATTAAGGAAGTAGCACTTTTAGAAATATTTGGTGTTGTAGACAATGAGGAAATGAAAAGATGCATAGATGTTGCAAATAGGATAGTTTTCAGTAGTAAACCATGGAAAATAAGCCTTATGATGGGTAGAGTAAATGAGGTGATAAATGAGACTAGTAATGGTTGGACCAAATTCTTTTAGAAAATCTCAGATTTTCTTACATCTCAAGAAGAATTTGCAAAAGCAACAACTTCCACCATTCTTGAAAAATCAAAAGGGAAAGGTATTTTGGGGAGTTCAACTCCAATTTTGGCACAATGGACAATAACTATAGATATATATACACAACTGGTAGTAAAGGAAAGTGTATAGTCTGTACTGGCACAAACCATTTTTTAGCAAGGCAATGTACAAGAAACTGTAAATATTGTGGATAATACTCCACTGGCAGTAACTAACACTACACCAAGTGGCGAAGCCACCAATGCAAAAGAGGTTGAAGAGGATAAGGTAAAAGCAATTGAGTCCATACCAGTAGTTAAAACTGATTCCCCGACAAAGGTTTTGGCAACTGAAACTTCTCAGGTTGAGAAGAAATCAGTCTCTGAGATGAGTCCAACTGAGTTGATGATGATGGCTACTCAGAAATTACTAAAGGAGTGTACTACAGATAAAGGAATAATTGATCAATCAGTTACAGTGTTGCACATATTTATACCTGACTATCAGATTGAAGATGGAGAAAGCCCTTCTAGCAAGCTCAAGACTCTAACAGAGCACATTTCTAACAATTATCAATCTTTGAAATAGATTGCAGACCGATAGGCTTTGGAAAAGTTCACAACAGCTAAAAGAATAGATTTTGATCAAATCATAGATACAAAGAAGAAGAGAGTTGAGGACAAACTTATTCTTATTGAGGTTTGTTTAAAACAATGTACAAATATCTACAGAGTATGTTGTAACATAGAAATTCTTACAACTAATGTAGATGGAAAATTGAAGGAGTTATATGACAAGATAACTAACATTGCTAATTATTTTGATGGATTAACTGCACTGACCACATCTATTGATGGACAAAATTTGTTCTTGGAGAACCAAATTTTTTCTTTGGAGAAAGAGAAGGATAAGATCATTCATAGGGAAAGAAGTCTTAGAGGATTGGTAATTCCTAGATTAGATTCATTGGGTGTTCATAAGAGAAAGTGTATGGACATGATAGGTAAACCCACACCGACATAAGTCAAAGAGAAGGAAACACTAGCACAATTACTAAGTGGGCTAGTATCTATTTCTTAAACTTTCAAAACTGGTTGGGATACATATCTTCAGTTATTGGATAAGGCTTACCCAGAAATCTTGAAGTTGGTTAAGCTCAAGTGAGATTAACATTATTCATTTATTCTTTTGTTCTGAAATTATTTCAATTCTTTCACCGATATTTGGCATTAATGTCAAAGGGGGAGTATGTATATATGTGAAAAATATCAAAAAATACCAAATAGGAACACATGGGAAGGATATTAGGATATCAGAAGGAGTGTATTTCTCAGGGGGGGCATGTTTCAGTTGAACTGGTAGGGAATCCATTTTTCACATGAGCGTTGCCATCAATGCCAAAGGGGGAGATTATTGGAAAGTAACACTCATTGAATTCATTTTGTTGTCATTAAGGGAAACAAGATCAGATGGATGTCATATACCGACAGACATTGGCTTTGGAGCATTCAGGGCTACACCAGCACCGACATTGACATCAATACTTCAAGGAAGCCGATGTCATGCCCAAAATTTAGGGCAAAAACGGAATGATTTTTTTTTTAAAACAACTAGTTAATTAACAAGGTTTGCTATCACGACATGTGTTAACATGTTGGCCAAAACAAAAATCGAACTAACTCTGATACTAACTAAGTATCAATCTTAATTATAATTCATTTGCGAAAAACTAAATGTTTTAATTTATTTTCTCATCAAATATAGTCGTTAGCTTAATTTATTAAACTCATTTAAATTGGTAGACGTAGATAAAAATTGGTCTCCAATAAAGCCATATTGTCTAAATTTCATTTTAAATCATTAATTAATTTAATGGATTAAAGTGTCAACTTAATTTCTCAATGACATTATCCGATGAGGAAAATTGTCTTTCCAAAATCAAAATTTAACTTTCAAGGAATTAATTTCCTTTTCTATTTAATCAAGGCTTCACAAATAGTTAATCTAAATATAATTAATTGGAATTAAAATTACCACATCTATCTAAATTGAAGACCCTAACTAATTTTAAATACAAATTTTTTTCACAACTTTAAAAATAAATCTCATGGAAACCCTAATTTATATTACATTATAAAATTACTTCTTTGACTCTCTTTTTCTTAAAATCCCTTAAACATATTTATCTTCCTCTCTACCCTAGCTCTAATCGAGCTAGGATTTTCTCTTTTTTAAATTTATATTTTTTTTTTGGAAACCCTACATTACCATGCAGGGCGGCCATGGTGGTGGACGGGTTGAGCGAACATAGGAGGAGATAAGCGAACACGGGGATGAGGCGGGAGGCGGGAGTTGGTGCCATCGAGTTCTCCACTGTGCAAGGCACAGTGGGCTTGGCCACCAGCCACTGTGTATCACATAGTGAGCTCGGCCCGCCGACCACTGTGCAATACACAGTGGACTCAGCCGCAGGCCACTGTGCCATGCACAGTGCTCAGCCGTCGGCCATTGTGCATTGCACAGTGCGCTCGGCCCCCGGCCGAAAACCCTCTGCTTATACATTTTTTTTTTTGTTTTAAATATTTTTAATATATATATATATATATATTATATAAATAAATATATATATATATATATATATATATACATTTTTTTTATTAGGAATATATAAAAAAAACAATGAAAGTAGTTTATTAATATTTTCTATTACAGAGATGAATAATGTTTCCTTCTTTTTTTTATCCATTTGTTTTATGAATATAGGATTTAGATGGAATTTATATATTTTTAACACTTTTTTTTTTCTTATTGTATATTATCAAAGGCATAAACATGATATTGCTGGAGTCTAAGGTAAATAGATATAAAAAGAAAGCAACAAAGTAAATAACTATAGATTTATTTCCTGCAATAAAATAACCATGGATATCAATAAATTTAATAGCAACTTAAAAATCTAAAGTTTAATAAACTCCAGATAAGGGTTTAGAAGAGAGGAATGCTTAAGATTTTATTCCTAAAATTAATTGTAAAATTTCACTTCTTGCAACTAATATTTTCTAGGGTTCATAAATCTTAGATCTTACATTAGGAAAAATAATCTGCATTATACACCTTTAAAACAACATGCATGCATTCATTAAAATGTTAACAATACATACTACTCATATTTTTCTGCAAGTAAAAAGTAGAAAATTTCACAGATAAGAGGAAATACTGAATCAAATAAAACTGATTTTCATATTAAAATGATTATTGCATGCAAATCAAAAGTAGCTTTCTTTTTTTAAAAACAGGAATAGAAATAAAACAAGCTTTTTACAACTCTAAGATATTCTGCAAAATTTACAGGATGTTTCCTTTTTTTCAACTACAATCCCAACTCTCATGTCTATATTTCAAATTTACAACTTGCCTCTCATTTCAACAAATGAGGGCGTATTTCTTCTAACAAAACTAACAACTGCAAATAAATTTAGATTTCTTCAACAATATTCTTCTGCAACCTTTCACTTTCCCTAGTCTTTTCTCCTGGCATTCCTGCATAATGGAAACACAAATATGACCATGGAGTGCTCACCTCCCAACCTAGGCTAATTGGTAGCCACCCCCGAGCTCAGAGAACCAAGCCCTAGACGGGTAACAAACATGCAAACACATAGATGGCATTAATATACACACAGATTTTTAGACACACTCCCAACTTGGCTTCACAGCACCACACTTTGGTGATGACCTTTTTAAGGGTGGTAGCGGACCAATACCCTGAGGAGATCTGCAAGTATTGAAAAACAAGTAGCCACCTCATGACACAATAAATACATCAAAAATCTCAACCCCTTATTCCTTATGCCCCCCAAAGGCATTCTAGCCTTATATCCCTCCTTATGACCCCCATTGCACAAACAGGCCATGCAGCAAGGGTCACACAAAGATCCCTTGTGATCACTCTCAAATGAGAGTCTCTCACTCGAGGGTTGTCACTGCTACCACCCACAAGATCCTCCTCTCTCCCAAGAGTAAGAGGTCTTGAGAAAACTCCCAAAACACAACAAAGCATAATGCAAAATTCCAAATGAAATTCTAAAACAAGACATTCAAAAACACAGATTTCTTACACCAATCATACTCTCAAACGCATACAAGAAAATAGACATTTTAAAGAATAATCAAACCAACCTTGATCTGCCCAATGGTAGTATAATATTTGAGGAAGAGCTACCTAATCCATAGATCTTCTTCTTCTACCCTTAGTCAAATTTTCTATTCCAAACTATTCTTTTCTTTTCAAAAATTCTCGTCTCCAAAAATGGAGAGTGGGTGATTACCCTCAATTTCACAAATTCTTGCTTAAGAAGCTCATTCTCTGAGTTCTCACAAGTTTCTAAAAACCAAAAAGGAAAGTAAAGTAGAATGGGAAAAAGACTCCCATTCCAATAGGAAAAATCTCAATTAGATTTAAACTTCTAATTTTCAATTTTCGCACAACTCAAAAAAGCCAATTTTTAAAGCATCGAAAAGGTCACTTAAAAGTAGAAACTTGCCTAAAATTACCCCTAATCCCTAGGTATACCTTATGGGCTTTAGGAAACCCTATTAAACTACCCCTAGGTGTTCATTTAACCCATTTTAAACCCCTCTGAAGTTTATTTTCGGGTCAAACATATGTTGACCACTCCAAAGATTCTTTTCCAAGTATTAATGACAACACGTTATATTATTTAAGAAAAAACTATAGTTAAACACTTTCCCTCCAAGAGACAAAAATAAAACATTTAAATTTAAATCCACACATGTCAAATGACACAAATAAAACACTTTTACAAAATAAAACATGAAATCGTCTCTTGTGGGTTTTACACATTAAATTTAAATAACACTTAACACTCATGTAGCATATACTATTATGAATAAAATACAACACAAATGGGGTGTTGTCTCTCCAAATAGACAACCCCTGGCTTACGAACATACATAAGTCTAGGTTTGGTTCTCCGTAATTTTCCATGGTCACATGGTAAATTTCCTGCGTATCTCAATTTACACATTAGTACTTTCAAATATCCACATATAATATAATTCAAAGGAATAACAATACACATCATCACATGCATACAATTTTCATCTGCACATATTAAATACATCTTTTATCTAGCAATTTCACATAAGCAATTTCATTCCAATTCACATAAACTTAACCATACAACATAGTTCTGTTATCATAGTAAAGTCCTGCAAATTTAATAACGACATCTATCATTGCAATATCATCCTATCTAACAATCATGTAGTGTTCTATCTCATAAAGCATATTGTTGGTGTAAATAATTATTCATCATGGATATTATTACACTTACTTAAGTTTACTTAGGATAATGCATTTCATAGTAGTTTGGATATGAGACACTTGGGTGTTTGTGCCACATTGGGATAGTGTGTGTAGGAGAAATTCCACCTCTTATGGTGTTGATCTTGTTATTACACTATCATATCCACTTATTGTGGAGTGATAATTCCACCTTCGGTGGGTGATCCACCTCATGTGGAATATTATATTATTTCTCCTACCTACCCACACCTATTTCCTACCTACCCTTGTTTCTTATTGAGCCACATGTCATACTTGTGTGCTCATACATATCCCTAGCCTTGCCTATATAAGCAGGCTCATCTACATTGTATGTAACTATTGAACAACAGTTGTTGATCATTTTCTATTGATAAGAATACAGTTTATTCTTGTCCCATATTATGTCTCTTTCATGTACATTTCAATGACTTCTTGATCTTGGCAAAATCCAACATGGTATCAGAGCTATTGGAGTCTCATTGATTCGTCTTGAAGAGGCATTATTGTGACGTCAAGAGGCAGATCTGAGGAGCATCGTCATTTGGAGGCGTCCTAGACCAGATCCGACCTCGCCATTGCGTCCGGAAGGCCATTTCCATGAATTTTGGTTATAAAGTTGGCCTATTTTGGTGAGAAAAATTTTTTTCCCCAATTTTGCTTATCGTACGGATTTTTCGAATATCGCTCTATTTTTTTTCAAAATTTTTTTTTTTCTTTATTCTGAAAATTGTTTCAAAAAATCAAAAAAAAAATTGAAAAATTGAAAAATTCGAGCAAAAAATTGGAAAGCAAAAAAAAAATCAAAAAAATACAGTTTTTGGGGGGTCCGCAGACCCCCCCCCCCGTGCCCCGTACCTGTTTGCAGGCACTGCGCAACGTACCTGTCTGCGCTGTTTCGAGCGCCGCCGTCTGTCATCACTCCGCCCGCCGTACTCACCGCGGCTGCGCCCCACAGGACTCCGCCTCGTCCTACGCCGCCGCCGAGCGCCGCCGTTCCGGCGCCCATTCGCATCGCAGAGCCCCGTTCTCGACGCCGAAGACCGCCCGCCCGAGATCGTCCTGCCGCCGCTGTCCGAGCTCCGCCTCCGCCTCGGCATCTGCGTGCACCGGACTCCTCCGCTCCACGCAGCCCGTCCTCCCACCTGCAGCTGCCACGTCAGCACAGCCGACACGCCGACATGCCAGCTCATCCGCCAGGTGGATTCCGTACGCCCAGTCGACCCTTTCCGTACGCCGAGTCAGTACCAGACAGTGCCACGCAGACACCCGTACAGACACGTCGGACTTTCCGTACAGAGCCACGCGTCAAATCCGTACGGACACATCAGCAGCCACATCGCCTGCCACATCATATTCTGTACAGTACGGACTGTACAGTCAGCTGTCCACGCAGTCTGTCCGTACGGTACGGACGCCCAGTCAGCCAGGCAGCGAAGTTTTGGCGACGGTCATACGGCCGTTAAATTTAAGACAGTGTTTTGCTGACATCAGCGCCACATCAGCAGGGTTTGAAAATTTTTTGACCCCCTCTCATTTGCATTTTTGATTTTGCAGTTCAACTTCAAATGGCCATAACTTGCTCATTTTTGCTCCTTTTTGGGTGCAATTTTTTTTTGAAATGGGCTAGAATTTCGTGCTCTCCGCAGTGGTGAAAGAATTTTTTAATTTTGATGCACGGATTTTTCAGAAAATGCAGTTTTTGGTGACTGTCCCTGAGTAATCCCAGTTTTTGCAACTTCAGAGGCTTCGTTTGGGGTCATCCGACCTCCTTTTCATGTGCCGTTTTTTTTGAAAGTGCGTATTTTTTTGTCTACTTTCACATGATGCTATCAGATTGATGTCATTGTAAGTAGAAATTGTACTTTCAGATCTTGGCCATTTTTGGCTCTTTTGGTTCTTGTATATTTGCTTGAATCTCAGTTAGATTCATTGCACTATTGATTGAAGTCTCTTGTATCTCATTTGAGAAGTTGTAAAATTTGCATCATAAGCCCACTTTGCCTTGTTTTGCAAGTGGCTCATTGTAATCGCACTAAGTATAAAGTGCCAAAATCATCACTTTTGGGGGGGTACTTTGATTGATTGAATTTGGGGGGTGTCTCTTGTGCTTTTGTGCTCTTGTGTTCTTTCCTTTTTGCTGCTATGGGTTCTTCTAAGTTTCCTCTCTTAACTCCACATAATTATGCTACTTGGAAAATTGATGCATGGAGTAAACTTATGGAAAAAGGACTCACTCATTACATTGATGGAACTATTGTTGCTCCAGCTAATCCTAAGGCTGATCCAGTTGGTCACTTAGATTGGCTCACTAAAAATATCATGGCAATTGGTACCTTAAGAAAGTATGTATCAAAGGATCTCATTTTTCATATTGAGAAATGTACTCTAATCAAGGATGCTTGGCAAAAGTTTCAAGACTTGTATGGTCAAGTTGATGAGATTAGGGGATATCAAATTGATAGTGATCTCACCATGTTAGATCCCAAGAACTTTGATACTATACAAGATTATGTCACTAAGGCAAATGAGTTGAGGGCACAACTCAAAGATTGTGGCATTGATAAAAAGGATACTCAATTGATATTCAACTTGATAGGGAAGCTTCCACAAGAATATGCAGCATTTGTTTCTAGTTTCCAAACTCATAGGATGACAATGGGTTCAAGCTACAAAATGCCTACATTTGATGCTTTCAATGAAATGTTGATGATGGAACAAACTAAGTTGATAAGCATGGGCATTCTTAAGACTTCTTCTAAGTCTCAAGCATTAGTGGCAAATCAAGGAAACAAAGGAAATCAAGGAAAGGACAACTCAAACAAGAAGAAATGGCAATCAAAGCCTAAGGATAAAGCATCATCTTCTCCACAACAAGGAGATTCATCTTCTTCCAAGAAAGATAATTCACCAAAGAGAGAGAGACCTACTTGTGCTTATTGTAAAAAGATTGGTCATGAGGAACATCGTTGCCATACTAAGAAGATTGATGAACTTACACATATCATCAAAAAGCATAACATTGATTTGCCTAAAGTCTACAAGAAGGATGATTCATCAACTTCCACTTCCTCACATTCAAAAGGAAAAGGGCAAGCATTCATGGCTTCTACAAGTGGAAAAACTCACTCTTTTGGAACAAGAAAAGGACAAGCTCTATGTGCTACAACAAATCATACTTCAGAGAGATGGCTTCTAGATTCAGGGGCTTCTCATCATATGGCATCTTCACAGTCTATGTTCTCTACATTTGAGCCTTGCACCATGCCACAGATTTTGATGGGCAATCATACATACATGGATGTGATTGGGAAAGGATCTATTGACATTGGGGATAACTCCTTCAATGATGTGTTGTGTGTACCCCACTTGACAAACAATCTCCTTTCTATCTATCAAATCACACATGGCGCAACTAAGAAAGTTGTGGAGTTCACACCTGACTCAGTTTTTATTAGAGACATGGAGACTAGAGCTATCATTGCGACTGGGGTGGTTGATCATGCATCTCGGTTATACTCCTTTTCAGTTTTTGTTGATGATGATGATTACACATTTGATGATTCTACACATGATGATCACACTTATTGTGATGGTTCAGATTTTGAGGAGAACTTTGGACACTTGAATTTGGGGATTCTCACATGTAACCCAGTTCTTGATTCTTGTACTTCATCTTCTCATATTGATATCACATCACCTATTGCACCTGATGATGCAGATAGTGCGACAGTTTTGCCTACATGTGATTCAGTGCAGCAGGATATACATTGTCTTCCAGCTTCAGATTCATGGGATGATTACATGACAGATATTGCAGGTTTGTTTGTGGAATCCTCCATTGCAAATTTGGGAGACATCATTGATGACATACATCTTCTCTTTGATGAAGATGATCCTTCTTCGATTGTTGCGAGGGCACACTCTGACCCTCTTGTTCATTCTCTACATGATCATTCTTTCGAGGTTGACATGATTGTGGATTCTTATGTACAGCAGTTGGAGGAGGTCTCTTTATTCTTTGAGGAGACACATGAGTCTTTGGATATTGTTCTACATTCATCTTCACTAGATGTTGGAGTTCCTTTTTCAGCAGTATGGCACAGTTTACCACCTTTGGAAGGGGTATCTTTCGACATCGACATGGGGACACTTGAGCAGTTTTCAGAGATTCCTTTCATCATGAGTTTTCTTCATACATCTTCCCTTCATGATTGGGGAGACTTCATGGATACACCTTTGGTTTTGTTTCTTCCTAAGGGGAGGAATGTTGTTCGACGTTCATGGAGCAGTTTCTTCATACATCGAGCTTCTATCATTGGTGCAGATTCTTCATTGAGGGATTATCACAGTTTGACTTCTCTTCTTCTCTCATATGGGGGGGACTTTTTCCTCACATGGGGTTTTGTTCCTCACATTCTTCTATGAGAGTTTTCTTGTATAGCTTTCATCTCTCTTTTGGGGGAGGGTTTTTTCCCATTGGGTTTTTCTCTCTTTCCCCACTTTGTGAGAGATTTCATTGCATTGGTTTGCATGCATTTGCATTTGTGCATGGGTACCTAACATGGCCTCGTAGCCGGGACCCATCTTGCATTGCTTAGTTGCATTGTAGACTTAAGTGCATTCCCCTAAGTTGCACTTAAGGGGGGGTGTTGGTGTAAATAATTATTCATCATGGATATTATTACACTTACTTAAGTTTACTTAGGATAATGCATTTCATAGTAGTTTGGATATGAGACACTTGGGTGTTTGTGCCACATTGGGATAGTGTGTGTAGGAGAAATTCCACCTCTTATGGTGTTGATCTTGTTATTACACTATCATATCCACTTATTGTGGAGTGATAATTCCACCTTCGGTGGGTGATCCACCTCATGTGGAATATTATATTATTTCTCCTACCTACCCACACCTATTTCCTACCTACCCTTGTTTCTTATTGAGCCACATGTCATACTTGTGTGCTCATACATATCCCTAGCCTTGCCTATATAAGCAGGCTCATCTACATTGTATGTAACTATTGAACAACAGTTGTTGATCATTTTCTATTGATAAGAATACAGTTTATTCTTGTCCCATATTATGTCTCTTTCATGTACATTTCAATGACTTCTTGATCTTGGCAAAATCCAACACATATAAGTAAATCATCAAAACATAGCAATGTTATCCAAATCCCGAAATCATATAAGTTTTAAGTCTCAAAATGCATCAAAATAAAGTATCCATAATAGTCTAAATATAAAATCCACTGAATGTCAGACTGAGTCGAGGTGAGGCCTCACACCCTCCCCCTCTAGGCATGAACTTCCTCCTAGAGTTCATCAAAGAGGTGGGGGTACTCTGATCTCATACATGCTGCGTCCTCCCATGAAGCCGTAACCTCATCATAACAATCCCACTGAACCCTAACCTGGTCCAGCTCTCGACCTCGAAGGGCCAATGTCTGGCGTGGCAAAATGTGAATGGGCTCCAAAGCTAGCTGCCCATCCGACTCCACCTGCAAGGCATCGCAATCTAAAATGTGAGACTCATCATAGAATATAAGGAAACATTGAATATCTTTTTGTAATGTATTGTAAGCCAACATAAGGCATATTATTTGTAATGGGTATATAGGTTAGTCTGCCAGGTCATTTTAGAATATAGACATGATATAGATATAGTAGTATATGGCAGAACAGTATAATGCAAAGTATATGTATGAAAATCAGTTTGTATGCAAATGTTATATCATGCTATGATCTATAGATAGCTTGGAAAGCATTCTTGGAGGAGAAGAGATACTAGTAGTAGTGTTCAGGGTTTATGAACTGGTACAGAGTAGAGCTAGAACCGAAAGTCTATTTGGCATAGAAGATGCATTCTTGAGTTCATTTGCAGTGTTTTACTTTAGCAGAAAGCTTGTAGTCAGTGAGGCTCTTTAGTGATGAGCAATATGCTCTAGGAAATGTTCCTTCTTGGATGTGCGGACCCCCATTATATGTAATATATTTTCATATGGCCAGTGAACTGATATTGTGGGTCACAAATCCCACTGTGGTTTTTCCTCTTTGAGGTTTTCCACGTATAAATTATGTGTGTTATGGTGTTCATTTATGTGGATGGTTTATTTGCTTCTTGTTATATGTTTATTTTTTTATCAATTTATATGTGTATGGTATGAAAGGATAAAATCTTATCATACAAGCAGAACACTGATTCACCCCCCCTCTCAGTGTTCTTGGATCCCAACAGTCTATACATTAAACTAGGTACAACTAAGAGTGAACACTAGAATGACTCCTTATGAGTTATGGGATGACCAAAAACCATCACTCAAGCATTTTAGAGTGTTTGGAAGTAAATGATTCATCAAGAGAGATGCTGATAGATTAGAAAGTTTTGATTCTAGGAGTAATGAAGGAATATTCTTGGGTTACTCAACCAATAGAAAATCCTACAAATGCTACAACAAGAAATTGAAAAATTGGTTGATAGTATAAATGTGAGAATATATGAAGACCTACATAAGAAAGAATCTGCACCAACACCCTATATTGATCTTTCATTTGATGAGCATGGAGATCAATCTGACAATGGACTAGTAGAAGAAGCACCAAGCAAGAAATCCAACCAATATGTGTAGAAGAACCATCCGAAAGAAAAAATCATAGGAGATAAAAATGATGGTGTGCAGAACAGAAGGAGACTAGCCTGGGACAATGAGTAGGTAAATTTCTTCCTTGTGACAGAATTAGAACCCAAAACTTTTGATGAAGCTAGAAAAAGTGAGAAATGGGTAGATGCCATGGATGAAGAGTTAAAACAAATTGAGAAAAATCAAACATGGAAACTTGTTCCTAGACTGGCAGACAAGAATGCCATAGGTACCAAGTGGGTCTACCAGAATAAGATGAATGAAGAAGGCAATATAATCTGGCATAAAGAAAGGTTAGTTTGCAAAGGGTATGCTCAAGTGGAAGGTATTGAAGAAACCTTTGCACCGGTTACTAGGTTAGAGACAATAAGAATGTTTTTAGATTTCTCTTCTTATAAAGGATACAAGGTTTACCAAATAGATGTTAAATCTGCATTTTTGAATGGTAACCTTGAAGAAGAAGTGTATATGGAAAAAATAGAAGGATATGTATTACATGATGATGAGAGTTTTATATGTTGGTTAAAGAAAGCCCTGTATGGTTTGAAGTAGGCCCCCAGAGCATGGTATTCCCAGTTAGATAAATACTTGAATGAGAAAGGATTCCAGAAAGGGAATGCAGACAGTCACTTGTATGTCAAGGTAAATGGAGATCACATGATTATAATTATTGTAAATATGGATGATATTATCTTTGGTGGAGACAAGGACATCATGTGCAAAGAATTTGCAGATTAGATGAAGACAAAATTTGAGATGTCCATGCTGGGTGAGTTGTCCTATTTTCTTGGTTTGCAGATCTCACAATAGGAGAAAGAAATTTTCATCTCACAAACCAAGTATGTTAAAGACATGTTGAAGAAACTTTAAATGGAGGGAAAAAAACTGATAAGTACTCCCATGGTTACCATTTGTGAGTTGAGAAAACTAGATGAGTCACCAGAAGTTGAGCAAACACTATATAGGTCTATGATTGGTAGTCTGTTATATCAAACAACATCTAGACTAGATATTGTACAAGTTGTTTTCATGGTAGCAAGAGTCCAAGCTACTCCTAAATAGTCTCACTTAAATGCAGTCAGGAGAATCTTCAGGTATCTGCAAGGAACTATCAGTTATGGCTTGTGGTATCTAAAGAAAGGAGACTTCTCTTTGTAGGCTTATACTGATGCAGATTGGGAAGGAAGTATTGATGACCAAAAAAGTACAAGTGGAGGTTCTTTCTACTTAGGAGACTTGTTAGTATCATGGCACAACAAAAAGCAAGATCCAGTGTTATTATCTACTATTGAGGAAGAGTATATAATAGCTGCTACATGTTGTTCATAGGTTTTATGGATGAAGAAAACACTGAAAGACATATAGGTGGAGATACTGGAACCTATTCTAATCTGGTGTGATAACTCAAGTGCAATCAACATCTCCAAGAATCTACTAATGCAAACAAGAATAAAACACATTGCAATCAAGTATCACTTCTTAAGGGAGAAGATAGAAAACAAGGAGGTCATAGTAGAATATGTTCCAATTGGTGAGTAGATTGTTGATATGTTTACTAAGCCACCTCCTTTGGACCCATTTGAGTACTTAAGACAAAGGATGGGAGTTGTCCCACCATCTAGCAACACTTAAATGTGTAGGAGGATGTATGGTTTAGGGGGAGTCAACAATTGTTACTATCTTATGACTCTTGAATCATGAAGCATGGACATAGTGGGAGAATGTGTCCTAACTAGATGTAGATGAGAGAGAGAGATTAAGGGTAGACTCTGGTAGTATGATTGGTGTCAGACTAAGGTTACCTTTTCCATTGTTGTCAAAGGGGGAGAGAAACCTAAACAAAAAATGTTGACATCAATAGAAAAGGGGGAGATTGTTGGGATTGAGTTGTTATTGATGTCAACTGGTGAGTAGGATAATGCTGGTATGGTCAACTAATGTCATCTAAGTGTCTACCCGTATACAAAAGGATGTAACCGACATAAGGAAGACTATTAACCAGTATGGTGGAAGACATGACTGGGTTGTAGGCTGGTCATTTTTTGGTGATAATGTTTGTGATGAAGAGGCAGAGTGTCAAAGAGATCACAAACCACCGAAGGTGAATTTGAGCTACTGGTGTAGTGTATATTGTCAGATAAAAATAGGAGAAGGTTATACCAGTAAGGGCTTGAACAAGTATGAAGTTTTATTGAATGAATGAGCATGAACCGATTCAATATCGGTGGGTCAATTTCCAATGTGTTTGACAGGTGGATGCCAATTGGCAAAAAGGAAGAGGTCAGTATGTGCATCGTTAAGGCATGGTAGGTGTGACAGGTTGATATTTAATGTGATTGGAAAAATCATGGATTGATTGTAGGTGTTTGCATCTCAATGAAGGATGAATGGTAGAGGAAGATCATATGGTTGCTAGTGTTATAATCAAAGTATGAAATTAGATTGCAGGATCACCTCGAACAAGAAATAGCTGGATCAAAAAACTGTTTACTGGGTTCAAGGGCAAAAGTCAATGTTAGGTTTCCTATTTTTAGCAAATATGCATTGGACAGATGAAAAATGCATGATGTCTTATCCTTCCAAAGTAGGTGAGTGATCCAAGGTATATCAGATCTAATTTGATGAAGATTTGATCAGTGGAGGGAAACTCTAGCCGCCCTCTATTTGAATTGGTTTTTGGTGGGAAAGATTAAGTTTAAATTTGGCAACGTAATACAGATAGTTGTTGCTGCTGAAGTGTGAAGGATAGAGTGAAATTTCTAAGAGTGGAAGAGAAAAACATCTAAAGTGTTTGTGAGTGAATATTGTACCAATAAGGAGAAGTGGGGTAAACCGGTGTAAGGGAAAAACTGATAGAGAGTGCAGAATGCAGAGGTGACAAATTGGCTGAGATAGAACTTAATAAAGTGTGATCAATAGTAAGTTGAATTCAGAAGAAAGAGGGAGAGAAGACTCAACAGAGTTAGAATCAATAGATATGTTTAGTTGCAGTATGTGTGGAGTGATCACAAACTAATAAGATTGAAACCGGTAGAGCAGAGTATTGAAGGGTTGCAAAACTTCAATTGCAACAGGGATCTCTTTTCTGTATCTGAATTTTCATATTGTTTTCACTAAGTAGGTACTTAGTGTAGGGGTTGTAGCTCCTTTAGGTTGTAGGCTATAAATTGTGTAGGGATTGGTGTTGCTTTGAATTGGTGCTAATAAATTAGGGGTTGGTGCTCCTTGGGTTGGTGCCCTAAAATTTGTAATCAGATCTTTTCATTGTGAGGATAGAATGGAGCAAAAGATCTCTAACAGCTATTCTCACCGAGATTTTTCCGACATTGGGTTTTTCTCATACATCTGGTGTTATGTGTTGCATCTTCATGTGTGTGTTGTATTAATATTTTAGATATTTCTCCTACACACCTTGTTTGCATTGTCTTGGTAACCAGTCTACATTTTGTTTATTTCATATTGTACCAGTATAGCTTTGATTTAGTAAAAAATGTTTAAATCACTGATTCACCCCCTTCTTAGTGATCCATTGTGTCCAACATCTAATATCCAACATAGTTCACATGCTTTTGTTACCCAACCTAGAGCATGCATCGAGGTGACTAAGAAGACAAAGTGATGTGTCTAATTGATAGTTCTGATACTTAATATAAGTACATATCCAATAGCCAACAAGAAGAGAGGGGGGGGTGAATCATACAAACTTAACCATCCATAAAAACATCAAATTCAACCTCGGTAACATATATATCAGTCATATAACCAAAAACTGCCAAACATGCAAACTCAAAAGCATATGAACAATATAAACCTCATAACACCAAATTTAACATGGATACCCAAATAGGGAAAAACCACTATGGGATTTTAGACCCACTAAGAAATATACTCTTGTAGAGTATGCTCGGTTAAAAGAAAATCCTGTTAAAGATTACAAACACATTGCTAGATGTGACCCGGTTAAGGGATTTCCCTTAGATCTGTTAGGATCTTTACTTTGTTAGAAGTGACCTTGTCAAAGGATTTCAAACACTCAATTAGAATGTCACCTTGTTAGAGGATTTACATATAAGACTGTTAAGTCCACTTGGTTAAGAGATTTCCTATCACTTTCACAAAATAACAATAATACAATCTGTCTGCAACTTCACATCTAAAATGCTAAAGCAGATTCCTATTTGTTCAGTACAATCTAGACATAGAACTAATCTTGTCTATCTGCTGGTATCAATACTCTGTTATTCTAATAGGTCTTCAAGCTTCTGTGCTCAGTTATCACTATGTAGCATCCTTGTGCATACATTTGCCTGCATACATTGTTTATCAATAGTTTCCTATTTATAAACAATCTTCTAACTACTTAATCTCCTTGATCACATTTCCCATGATCAATCATAGCCATCAGATCTTCAATCTTGTCTAGGTTCATTGTATCTTTCGATCTGAAAATATTTTACCCCACCTTGGAACTTGCACATTCACCTTGGAACTTGTGTTAGGGTAATGCGGTTCAATCTGAGCTGTAGATCTTCTTGCAGACTTTCCATTGCCTTAGATTCGCTTAACAAACTTCTTCCATGGCTTGCCAATCATTGATCCCCTCCATCTCATCAACTTCTTTCATTAAATATCACATGTAAACATTTAATGCATTCTGTTATAGCTTTGTTACAACTCGATGAATACTAAACTTCACTCGGTAGACATTCTGTCTTCATTAACCGACTGCGATAACCTTAGGGTTTACTGACTAGGTTCTTTGCTTGATAACATAGTATAGTATTAACCTTTACATTTTACAAGATATGTATGATGTTAAAACAATCTAAAACATCAAGATCTCATCATTGTCTAACTCGGTAGTAGTTGCCCATTGAATATCTTATCCCCTTATTCATCATATTCTTTCCTGTGTCTTTACCGACTTCTTTATAATCTTCATATCATACTTCTCAAGATATGGAAACATCATACTGAATTAGAAGATCAATTTCTTGACATCAATGACAAAATAATAATATCAAGATAGTAAAACATCTTTAATTAGTTATGTCCATAATCATCAACAACCTTCTCAATATCCTTATTGAAATGTCAACAACCTCTCATTGTCTGTTATAATGTAATATTGCCAACACTAATGACGTGGATAACATAGTGTAGGAAAAGTGTTGACATGGATGGTTAGGAACAGGTTCACAACCATCAAGATAGACCATCAAGTGAAGGTTGCGATATTGTGATAGAACCATGGGAGTTAACATGAAGTGTTAGACACAAGCTTGCAGCAGTTAGGACAAACTGCACTCTAAGGTTGCAATGTTGTGAATAAATATTAGGTGCATGATCATAGTGGTTTACATTGATCGCTAAAGGAGGCTACGATGTTGCCATCAACCATATATAGTCGTGCAGCAAAATTTAAGCCACTTCTTCACAACTTGGAGGTAACGGTGGAATGTTAGTCTACGAAGTGGTGAGGAATTTGTTGGTATTATGGATGACTTCATCATGTGTTTCATTGGTTTTGTTATTTATGTCAACACTTATCCTTCTGGAGGTCTACATTGTTGATTTGGCACTCTAGTTATATTGGTTTATTGTTGAACCAGCACATTATGTTCACTAGCATGGTTAGTGGCTTATGCACAGTCATTGGTATATGTTCACCGATAGGTTATATGGTTTGTTGGTAGAAATGATGACTTGTTATCATTTGGAGATCATTTGGTTATGTTGAAGACATGAATTGGATGTTTTGGTTTTGGTGTTTTGCTTATTTGTCTAATCGGGTTGGCATATTTTCTTTTATCAGCAGATAGGTCTAGGTTATGGACCAGTACAAGATATCATATTCTAGATCAGCACGACACATTTTAGAAATGGTTTATTGATTGGATATTATGTAAATTTATTGAGACTGACATATTGTATTGCATCAAGACTTATTTTATAATTGATTTAAATGTAATATCTTTATCGAGCCGACCTTAACATTTGGTCTTAGGTTTTGTATAAATGTAAGATCTCATTTGAGAGATATGAATGTAACACGGTAATGGTATGAGTGTATGTGTGAGTCACGCAGACATTATCTAGTGGTTAAAGAAAGGTTATGAAGATGTTTGTCAGAGCTTACACTGGTACTGAATCCATCATTGTAGATTCTACTTTGAAGCAGTACATTGTTATAGGATTTAACCATCCTATTGTAGTTAGTGTGACTCCTATTTTGTGTTTAAGCAGTGAGCTCTAGGCAGTTGGCCTTTTTACATGTGCAGACCCCATTTGCATACACTTACTATCTTCAGTAGTATCATCTAATTGTGGGTAAGGTTTCCCACCATGTTTTTTCCCCTTACAAGGTTTTCACATCAAAATATTTGTGTCATGTGTTGTGGATTTTGTTTTCCTTTTTGTTTCATGCATTAAGTTATACTGGTATTGATATAACTGCTAATATGTATTACCGGTATTAAGTTTGGTTTATCGACACTAAGTTTAAGTTGGAATAATTTGTATTTGGGTTATAATTTATGGACAACTGTTTCACCCCCCCCCCCCCCCCCTCTCAGTTGTCCTTTTGGTTCCTAATAGAATTTCCATGTGTAACTCAAATTGCACCATCGCATGGTTTGATGATGCAAGAAATTGTCAGGTTGTGATGTTGCAACTCAATGCCATGTATCGTTGATAGTTAATCTCAGATGTGACATATAAAGACCCAAGGAGATGATGTTGTTATTAATGTGACATGGCACGTGGAACCACCACGATGGCAATAATGACCAAATCTTTTCAATCAAATGAAGAAGATCAATGGTCCATATCTAAAGATTGAGAAGAACTTGTTTTTGTGTTAACAAAGCATTCTGGGAACTTGCACAAATCGAATTAGATAACTATTTATTGAATGCAATTGGATAATTACAAAATAGGGTACACTCTCTATGTTGAGATTATAAGAACATAATGAAAAATGACTGAATGAAGGATCCTAAAGCAACATAGAAAATTGTACAGATCATTTTGTATGATAATGATGCAAACTATTTTTTTTTGTTTGATCTATGATAAACTATGTTTTGGGTGATCTTGCGGAGGTGAATACAAAGAATATAAATAGGATGTAAATTGACATAATTTGTAGTGGATGTTGAACTGAGAAGAGAGTGAGTTGCAAAGTAGAATAGAGAGAGAGTAGCAGAGGCAAAGGTGCAAAATACATATCAGAGTTACAAAATATCATTGGTAACAAGGTAATTCATTGTAATTTGAAATAATTGCAAATTATCTAAATGGGTGCTCAGATCAAGGGTTTGCCCTCCTTTGGGTTGGTACCCATAAAATTTGTAACCAAATTATTTCCATTGTGAGGATGGATTAGAGTAGTAGACTCTAGCAAAATTTATCACTGAGGTTTTTCCTTGTATGCCCCCCCCCTTCTCCTAGTGGTCCATTTGTGTTCCTTCACAGATAATATGAAAATCCCTCACAAAAATTAGTATGGGAATTTTCCAACCAATTCCCATAAAATAACTTAAAAATAAATATAAACCAAGATTAAAACTCACAAATGGAAAATAACTCTCCACCAACCAAAAATCAACAATATAATGTATTCAAAGAATATTATATAACATCCCACTAGAACATATTCAATCAAAATCATATATCATTTATTAATTCTCCACCAAGGGAGATAGTCTCATAGATAAATAATCTCATAAATTAATAGAGGGAATAAATACTTGAAAATAAATACAAATCATACCTTATAATTAAATAATATTATTAATAATAATATTAACAATTATAAATGATTATATAATAATAATAATAATAATATCTGTAAGCTAGGAAATCTAGAAATCATCACAAGCAATCCAATATTAGTAATCTAGCTCAATCACAAAAACTCAAATGCAATGATCAATCCTAACACACTCAATAAAGACATGAAAACAAAACATTCAAGATTTGAAAATTAAGCAAACCAAATGCAGACTTGAATATCTCCTTCATGTGGCTCCATTGTCCTTCTTTCTTCTTCAAATAGCTTTGTTTGTGGATCTCACCTACAAGTGCATACAAATGAGATGAAAGCAAATAGACAAGATAGTAGCGCAAGAATACTCGAAGCGTGATTGATTCGAAAAAGTGATTATTATTAGATCGGGATTGAAGAAATTCATCCAATTTATAGACAAATTGGAGAAATGATCAAATTAGCATGATTCAATTCAAATGGAAATTGTAAATCAAAAATGTCAATTATGACAATTTATGACAAATTATGCACTTTCTATGCAAAATTTGATTGATTGATAATTTATGACAAATTATGACAAATTTCTATGTCAAAAATTGATTGATTGTCAATTATGACAAATTATGACAAATTATGACAAATTAAAATGTCATTCCCATGAAATTAGGAGAGAAATAGGAGGAAATTGAAATTAGGAATTAGAAAATTAGAAAATTAGAAAATGAGGAAATTAGGAATTAGAAAATTTAGAAATTGATGAAAAATTAGGTAAATCAATTAATAATTTGTCATTTATTAATTAATTCACAAAAAGAGGAATTAAGAGAAATTAGGTGAATTAATTAATAATTTGTCATTTATTAATTAATTCACAAAAAGAGGAATAATTAGCCAATTAAATGAACATTTAATTGCGATGAGAAGACTTAGGATAAATAAATAATTTATCCTAAAGGGAGAAATGACAAACAAGGTTAAATGATTAAATCACGAAACCCTAGAAGATGAATTAGGTCTTGATGAAAGATAATTGATTTGATCATGATTCTGATTAACAAAGGACCAATGTGATAAATGATTTGATTGAGATTGGTTGACAAAAATCAATGACAAATTGACCAAATTGACATGATTGAAAAGGACAAGGATCGATGACGAAATCGATCGCAATATGACAAGATTGACAAGGACAAAGATCAACCAAAATCATGACTGAAGATTGCTATCAACAAAACCTAATTTGAAAGTGAGACAAATGAAGAATGCATAAGAAGGACTCGATGCCCACAAATGATAAAGACCAGTGTGAATCATAGGAGAAATGTTAATGCGATGCAAAAACCCTAAAATAAGGCAATGCACAAATGTTAAAGTACGATTCCGCAAGCGTTGACCATTTTTAGGTGTCTACATTTTGCCCCTCTTTGAGACAATGCGATTTTAGGCATTGTTTCAAAGAACAATAATGAAATGCCCCAGACAATGACAATGACATATGCATGCCCCCTCGAGAAATTGGCTGGAAACATGCAGGAAAGAGGCCAATTGATCGATAAAAATGATAGGATCAAACGGACCATCAATCAGAGATCGGATGCATGAAGGACAAGCAATTTAAGATGCAAAAGACCATGACCAACATAAGATGGATAGGGTGCACATCCATCTATGCACTAACAAAGATCTATAAATGAGACCAAGAGAGTGAAAATTGCTCATTTGCACTAGACAAAGAGGAGGATTTATTGCTCTGGAAAATGACACTTGCAGAGAGATGGTGAACATTCCGAGGGTAGATCACCTCAGAGAATGTGTATGCATGTACAGATGATCAGACGACGTGGGAGCAGCGGTATGTATCTCAAAAACCCATATTTTCAATTTCATGAATTTGACTTGCTTGCAAGACATTGCGGGGCCCATAGAAAAGGCAGAGAGGGACTCCTGCGCTTGTGTAGGGTGAATCCTGTGCTTGTGTAGGGTCTTCTGCACTTGTGTAGGGGAACATAGGTGCAAGTTATGTGACACAGGCATAGGACTCATCACACAAGCGTAGTTGTGCTCTGGGAACTCAATTTAGGTCAAAAACAACATGCAAATGATCCGAAAAGGGGGGATAAGGGTAGGATAGATTAGAATAGATGAAAAACACCCTAATTTGGATATGAAAATGAGGAAATGAAACCCATAGGAGCAAACCCAAAAATTGACAAAATGTGCCCCAATTGTGATGCAGAGTCGACAGTATCCATTGATCACGTGGGAGAACTGACCAGACTGCTTCATGTTACGACATAGACTCAGAAGCACGGATAGAGATACATTAGTAGGACTTGGGATATACTATGTCACATTCATGCCTGAGATTAGGGCAAACATAGGACTGCTTACCGTATTGGCAGAGCGATGGCATTTAGAGACCTCCTCATTCCATCTGGCGACTGGAGAGGCGACAGTGACACTAGAGGATGTATGGCGTATCCTCCACATTCCGATTCATGGAGAGATGGTAGAGTATGACCTAGTGACAGGGAGAGATGCATTGTGCAGATTATTTGAGTGCGATGCAGATGATCTAGATATCATAGAGAGGGAGATTGGTTGGGAGACCATGGCATCAGAGTATGATCGACAATATGTGGTGATAGCAGTGGTGATAGCATGCCTACTAGCAGGAGACAGATGAGGACATGGATTCCCTATTGGATGGGGAAGAGTGCTAGAGCGGATGGCGATAGAGGAGATGGTGTATGCATGGGGACCATGTGTACTGGCTATGCTGTATTTTTAGTTGCATTAGATAGCATATCAGGGAGTGCAGACTTTGAGCTATGGAGTCACACTGTTACAGGTATGGGCATTTGAGCACATAGCCATATGTCGATTGATTACAGAGAGACAGGTAGTACCACACCAACCATATGTGTATTGCTATGGTGGAGCACTGAGACAGGGTCCTTTTGGATACATATTGTATTGGCTACATGAGCTAGATAGACTGAGAGAGTTCACATGGAGGCCATATCGTGATTGCCCTGGATGGTCAGATGATAGTGATGAGCTACCGTATTGTAGATAGGAGAGGTACTTGATTGTGTGACCAGTGAATCACCAGAGAGTGATTGAGATGTACCTGCCAGAGAGAGTAAGATGGCAGTTTCGAGAGAGGCAGGATGTACCTAGGAGTACTGCACACTTTACCCGATCTCACAGAGAGACAAGTTAGTGGGGGAGTATGATTCAGCAATACATAGCATATACTGACTTCACCCAGCTACAATAGAGATAGTGGGATTGGAGATCAAATGTGGTGGATGCCGGGATGATAGAGGAGTATGAGAGATGGTTTGCACAACGGCGGCCAGTGCCATTGACAGATCCTGACATTCCAGTACCGAGGAGACAGGAGGACTTCCCACTCACAGGAGAGGAGGAGGGAGATGATGAGGACAAGGAGGATGAGGATGGTGATGAGGATGAGGTGGATGATGAGGATGGAGATGAGGAGGGGGATGACGAGGATGAGCCAGATTCAGGCGAGCAGGAGGCATTGCAAGATATACCCATAGAGCCAGAGACAGCTAGGATAGAGGAGATGGAGATGTGCAGGGCTACCATAGCGAGTCAGCAGGATCACATTGTGACTTTAGAGAGAGAGCATGAGTAGTTTAGAGCGGAGATAGCTAGACTCACAGCGGCTCGAGATACAGCAGTAGCTCAGGCACATCGAGAAGAACAAAGAGTCACTGAGTATATTGAGTCGATTTGGGATGCCAGTGCACGGGAGATGGCACAGATGCTGGTAGAGACCAGAGAGGAGATACGCCATTGGAGGACACTATATGAGAGTGCAGTTTCACCAGAGCAGAGAGTAGCTTCATATTGGGCATGATCGAGGACAGAGAGCAAGGCACACTCTCGGAGGTCATTGAGCAGCATTGGGGTGAGTGGACCTATGAGACCACCACAGCCAGGACCAGGAGGGACATCATCCATGAGACATGGCAGGGATGAGGAGGATAGAGGGAGCACCTAGTGATAGAGGCACGTACTCTTGATGACAGAGATAGATGTAGTTTGATATTATATAGTTAGCCTGTGGGCCATACTTAGGATAGGCAGTCCAATTTTCTCCTCCGATATTATTGTGATAGATGATATGATATGCATCGATATGATGGGATGCAATGTGTTATGACTTATGTTATTTTCCATGTATGGATGAATTATGCACTGTTTATGTACCATTGTGGAACATGTATGGATGTATATTTTTTTTTTTTATGTGTTTTGTTGATGCATTTATAATATGAAATGGATAAAATGCTTGATGTGATGCTCAATGTAATGTAAATGTACTAACCGAATGGATGCAGGATGCAGCATGTATGTTTTTGGAGATCAGAGCACTAGATCGAACTGACTATCTGAACTGACGGAAGAAACGTTAGTAAGAAGAAATGAAACAGAGGACAGTTAGAGACGAAGAAAAACTTGCTTTCAGTAATGCACTTTGTAGGTGAGAACCTTTATTTTAATGTAGCAAAATGGATGCGTAGCATCATGGCATGGAAGACCAGAGCTGAAATGCAACCCTTTTTGCAAAAGACAGACACATCACAAACAAACAACAATCACAACCAAAAAGAAAAGGACCATGATCCATCCCAGTCACTCTAAATCACTCAGTGACATCATCGAGCAACATAGGAACATGATTGAAGCCAAAGATAAATCAATAAAAAAGATAAGATGCACAAATTCCAATAAATCAAACAAACACCTTGATCTTCATTGTCAAAAGTTGAAAGTGCTAATAGGACGATCATGTTGTCTGGTTTCAGAACATGCGGTACCCCGTCTAAGATAGGACACAGTCTGGTTTCGAGTATACCACACCCTGTATAAGACCCATGATAGTAGTGACAAAGTCAAAGGATTTTGAGGTTGATTGATATGACAATTCTGAGCAGTTTGAATGTCTGGTTTGATTGAAAAGTTCATCTGTTTATGCATGATTTCATTAAAGCACAGCATTGGATTACGAGTCGTTGGATGTATACTCAGTGAGTTGTCTATGCACAGAGGGGTTAGTTATGTTTTTTTGTTTTTTGCTTTTCGATTTTTTACAATTTTTTTGTGTTCATTTTTTTAGGACTTTATTTGATTTTTTTGGATTATTTCAGGACATTTTTCTTTTTTTTTTTTTGGATTTTTTTCAGGACATTATTTGATTTTTTTTTTTGGAATTATTTCAGGACATTTTTCAATTTTTTTGAATTATTTGCCCCCTGTGTCTAGCAAAGCAAGGAATATGACAGGTGAATAAATAGGCTTTCTAAAATGATGGTGGATAGAGGGAAGACAAAGGCCTTTTACTATGGAGACAATACAGATGCAATTTTCAAGGGCTATGGCATGATGGGACAAGAGATTGGATATGACAATGTAAAGTAGTTACATGGTATGAGGGACATGTCAAGAGGTTTTTGAAACCATGTTTAAATTTTGCGTCCTTATGTCAGATCAAGATCAAAGAATGAAAAAGTGTATGGATAGGATAAGAAAGACCAAGAATGGATAAGGGACATGGACTAAAGGTCGAGGTAGGCTAAGGGATAGTGGCAGAAAGTTGCAATAAGACAGGGAATATGGATGAAAGGTTATAATAAGCAAATGGATAAAGACCAAAAGCTATGATAGACTAAAAGCTACAAACAAGATGCATGATGCTCATGACAATCCTCAGCCTTGTCAAGATCAAAGGTGGAAAGAGGAAACTAGACATGAGGGACAATAGGATATGAAGGGTAATGACATGGTATGATAGGATAGTGAAGGGCAATAGGATATAAAGGAGGAAACCTGCCCCCAAGTGTGGTGTGCAAGAAGTTCATAGATTACGCATGACACTTGTTTGCCAGGTTTTCATCATGGTACTTGCCCAAGGTGCCTGTTTGCCAGGTTTTCACCAGTGGACGAATTATTTTTCTTTACTTTTTTTTTTTCTTTTTCTTTTTTTTTCAATTTTTTTTTAGTATTTTGACTTTTTCAATAGAAGATGGACACATGATAGGGGATGGAAGAAGGTCTCAAGCATCTTTTTGTTTGGATAGTAGACTTGAAAAAAAATGGACCATGACCTTTAAAAGCATGCTAAAAGACGTTGGTAGGATAAGGACATGGAAAATAAGATGAAACTAAGGCGAGGATTTATGCAAAGGATTGGATCAAAGGGATGGAAGGATGGAAAATATGCATTGGATAATAGGTAGGGTATTGGAAGAATTGGGCTTCAGTGGATGGATATGAAGGCAAGATCAACATTGGCACACATCTTGAGGGGTGATGGACTGATGGAGGAAAGATGTATTTTGTATATTGAGATTTTGATGAAGGAAAGGCTATGGATTTTGGGACATAAGGGCCCAAAATGGATGAAGAAGGTGATGGAGAAATAGACTTGGAAGGTTTGGATGGAGGAATAGCAATTGTAGATGCCAATTTTGATGTTTCTTTAGGCTTTTGTGCTTCAAGGAGCCACTTAGGGATCTACATGGTTTTTGATTTTTTATGTTTTTGTGGTTCCTTGGAGTGCATTGCTTGCACAAGGGATTTAGGAACCCATATATATTTTGTCTTTACTTTATTTTGCTCAGTGGGCCTTTGTGGCCTTTTGGATATTTCTTTTTCTTTATATATCATATTGTTCTTTGTTTTGACATGTCGATTATATTGGACATGTTGATCCTTGAATACATGTGGATTGCTAGACTTATGATGTTTATACTTGGCATCCAAATTGCTTGGAGGAGGAAAGGAATGCATGGATGGATATGAATGAAATGGAGTTCTTTTGGATGGATGAAATTTACTCAAGGATGTGTGCCTTTGCTGACCTTGCATAGAGGATGAAGGGATATAAGGACCTAAGATGGATGGAAGGGATGATGGGGAAGGGATACCAACATCTTGAGAGTGAGTTGTGTAGACATGACCCTTAAGATATTCTTTGATATGGAGGGATTCTTTCTCATGAAGGTCTACTCCTTTTCCTTTATGAATATCTCGACTTGTAGGATACTCTTTTCTTTGGGAAGAAGATGCAAGTCCATTATGAGGTGGATATGATATGAGAGAAATAATGAGATCTTGAAGTGGATCGGATTGGACCAAAGTGGAAGAACCCATTATGCATATCGAGGGTTCATGAACATCTTGCACTGACACATTAGAATCATGAAGGGGATTAGGATCATGAGGGGGACTAGGATTGTGTAGTGGACATGGTTCAATGACAGGCTCTTCAAGAGATGGAATGGGAGAAATAATGGGATCATCAAAAGAGATACGATCTTGGAGTGTATATGGAGCATTAAGACGTGGAGATGGAGGAACAAAAGGATCTTGTGGAGGATTTAAAGGAATAATTTGATCTTGACAAGGAGGAAGATCATTAGAATCCTCTTTAAAGGTTCTTTGCTCTTGACTTTTAATGGGTTCATCGAAAAAGATGGAAGGGATATCTGGAATGTCAATGGGATTTGAAAGGACATTTTTTTCATGAAATGGAAGGGGATCATTTAGGATTGGATGAACTGGGATATCTTGATCTTGCTTGGGAAATGGAGTGTCAATGGGATTCGAAAGGACATTGTGTTCTTGGATAGAATTGATAGGAATAAGTGAATCATTGCAAGTGTCTGGGGAAATAGGATCCTGGTCAACAATTGGATGGGATGATAAGGTTTCAGGATCTTGATCTTGATTTTCTTTAGGACTCATTTCTTCATGCTCTAAATTATCCTCTTGACATGAGGTTGGACTTTGGATATGCATTGGGGATTCTGACAAGGAATCAATGCTTGAACATGAGGAAGAGGGACTTTGAATGGGTTCCTCTAAAATAGGTAATGGCAATAAAGTGCACGGTGGCATTGGGTCTTGTATTTCTAAAACATGACAAGGATGTGCATCATGAATTGGATTATCATGGAAATCAATTATGGATAGCTCTTGGATAATTGCATCCTTGGGTCTATTGTTTGATGAGGACAATATGGAAGGTTCTTGTGAAACTTCTAAAGGTGTAGGGATAGATGCCACTGGAGAGTCAATTTGCTTGTGAGAGGATGAGGCATTGCTAAACATAATTGTATTATCTTGATCTTCCTCAAAGAACTCACTTGGTAATTTCCTTAAGATCATTGCAATAAAGCCACCTTTCTTTCGAGGTTTTGACATAGTTATATTTGGAATTTGAACTTGTTTGGCAAGGAGTTGGTTGTGGTCTGGTGTCATGTTTTGATATTGGACTTCGTTCAATTTTTCTGACATGTTTGAAACTTGGCTTGGTGTGGGCTGCAACCTTTGTTTTTGAATGTTTGATTGTGGTTGTTGACATTGATATTCCACCATTGGTTGAACCATTTGCGGACATTGTATAGTTGGTTGGACATATTGTTGAAATTGGACCATTGGTTGTATATGTTGGACCATTGGTTGTGATGGTTGAAAATCTGATTGATAGTAAACACCTTCTTGTTCTTGTTGTGGAGGAACATAATGTTGAAATTGTTTCATCATCTCTATTTGTGAGAGGAGAGCTGGTATGTCTGATCGTTCAATAGGAGATCTTACATCAATTGGCTCAATATTTGGATTTCGACCTGGAAATTTTTGAAACATTTTGGACATTTGTGATCTATTCTTCTCAATGTTTTTCACTCTTTGTTCCAAAATCTCATTTTCTTGAGCTAGTTTCTCCTCTAGTTTTTGTATTTGGAGACTTGTTTCATCATAAAAAGTTTGATTGAAGTTCTGAGACATGCATAGATTGGATTGACATGATTGATTGCTCAATTGTGATGACATGGCTTCGTAAGAAGGTTGAGACCTCATTTCAACAAACATGTCACTATGCAACGCAACTAATGGGATTTTTTTTTTTTCAAGGATGATGTATGATATTCAACTAAATGCAAACTGAACAGATGGAAATGCAATCTATGGAAAGAATGCAACCTATGTTTTTGTTCTTTTTTCAAGATTTTGACAAACTTATGAATGCAATTCTAAAAATGAGACCCTTAGGAAATTGAAATGATAGCTAGACCTCAAAGGACAAAAGGACCAAGTGACAAAAGGACAAAATGACAATGTCTCCCCTATATGCTTGGATACTAAGCTAGGTTTGACCAAATGACATTGATGACAAAAAGACAAGAGTTTGATAAGGTCTAGACTTCCTAATAATGACTTAGGGTTTATTCAAAGATTTGCATTACTCAAGTATGACAAAACCTAGTTGTGACACTGTATGCAAAGGGATAATTACTATGCAAATGACCCTAATATGATATGATAATGACTTAAGCCTAGGTTGAATTATTAAATGGTATTACTCTAATGCAAGAGGACACATGCAAAATGGATGACCCTTATTGATATGCAAAGGAGTATGACCTAGGTGAAACTTAACCTTGGTACTTGACAATGACTTTGCAAAATGCAAACCTAGGATGAACCTAAATCTAAGTGACATGAATGTTGAGACAAGATTTTGAAAAATGTTTGACAACCATGTTTGAAGATGTGTTGAACTTTGTTGGATGAAATGTTCTTATGTTTAACCTTGTTTTGAATCAATTTGTCTTGTTTTTGAAATGAGTTGCAATTCAACTTTTGACAAACAAAGAAGACAAGATATTTCAACTTAGACTCAAGACAATCATGCTCATTCACACATTTCTTATGGATGGCAATGGCAGTAGGTACTTGAGAGGTAGACTCGTAATGGGATTCAAGGAGAATACATAGATGCTTGACCCCACAGGCTCCCCTCCATGGCACTCACTTCTCAGGGCAGCCAAGCATCAGTCCCCATGGAAATATCCCCATGGTGAACTTAGTATCTCTTCCAAGTATCTGAACTTGTCCTTCTCAAGCAACTAGAAGGATTTTTGGCCTCTAAATACAAGGTATTTAGTAAGGATTTATGTTAAGCATTACTCCTTGGTGTCATGCAAGCGTGATTGAGACATAAGCCCACCAAGATACCAAACAAATGTAGTCGCACAAGCACGATTTAGACTGTGAGGCCCTACTTAGATGTTGATATGAGAAAGAGTTCAAGGGTCATCACTTCCCAAGTAACTGCAATTCCCACATAACCCTTCCTTTAAAGCTTTCGCCCATCAGGTATTTGTTTATAGCGAGTTAGAATGCCAAGGTATTCTAGCCATACTCACTTTGGGTCGTTCCCTTTTCACGATTGTCACTTGCTTGCAAAAGCAAATGGTCGGGAAGGCAGGCCCTCTAAAGGTGACACATAATCAAAAACATGAGCATGGTATTGAAGATCTGGATTTCTAATCACCCTAAGAAGGATGAGAGAATACTCTCCTACTCCAATGTCAAACTCAACAATCAAAGAAAACATACATTCATTCCATCCTATTTATAAATCATACTAGGTGCCTAAATATTAATTGCAAACACAAAGTTTAGTTGTAGTCCAAGGCAACCTGCAAAACCCAAGTCAGAAGTTTGATATATTTAGTCTTTGACTATCGAACCTGCATAAAACATGTTAGTAGTTTCATTTGTTGTCTTTGTCATGCATATGCCAAGGTTCTGCATAGAGAATCAGTACCAAAAAACCAACAAGCAGAAACAACATGCAAAATAGATCAATTTGCAAGTAAAAACACACTGCCTTTTACCTATGTTTCTGTCCATACACAAGCGCAGAAGTCTTGACACAAGCGTAGAATGCTTGACACAAGCACAGAATGTCTTTGACACAGGCGCAAAATGCTTGACACAGGCGCAGAATGCTTGACACATGCATAGAAGTTCCCAGAAAACACTGCACTACCCTGTTTCTTGGGTTTTTGACCTGCAAATCATCTCAAAAGCACTCAAAAGCATGGTTAGGGGGTTAGTTCACGTCAGGTTCACCAATTAATGTAAGCTAGGAAATCTGGAAATCATCACAAGTAATCCAATATTAGTAATCTAGCTCAATCACGAAAGCTCAAATGCAATGATCAATCCTAACACACTCAATAAAGACATGAAAACAAAACATTCAAGATTTGAAAATTAAGCAAACCAAATGCAGACTTGAATATCTCCTTCATGTGGCTCCATTGTCCTTCTTTCTTCTTCAAATAGCTTTGTTTGTGGATCTCACCTACAAGTGCATACACATGAGATGAAAGAAAATAGACAAGATAGTAGCGCAAGAATACTCGAAGCATGATTGATTCGAAAAAGTGATTATTATTAGATTGGGATTGAAGAAATTCATCCAATTTATAGACAAATTGGAGAAATGATCAAATTAGCATGATTCAATTCAAATGGAAATTGTAAATCAAAAATGTCAATTATGACAAATTATGACAAATTATGCACTTTCTATGCAAAATTTGATTGATTGATAATTTATGACAAATTATGACAAATTTCTATGTCAAAAATTGATTGATTGTCAATTATGACAAATTATGACAAATTATGACAAATTGAAATGTCATTCCCATGAAATTAGGAGAGAAATAGGAGGAAATTGAAATTAGGAATTAGAAAATTAGAAAATTAGAAAATGAGGAAATTGGGAATTAGAAAATTTAGAAATTGATGAAAAATTAGGTAAATCAATTAATAATTTGTCATTTATTAATTAATTCACAAAAAGAGGAATTAAGAGAAATTAGGTGAATTAATTAATAATTTGTCATTTATTAATTAATTCACAAAAAGAGGAATAATTAGCCAATTAAATGAACATTTAATTGCGATGAGAAGACTTAGGATAAATAAATAATTTATCCTAAAGGGAGAAATGACAAACAAGGTTAAATGATTAAATCACGAAACCCTAGAAGATGAATTAGGTCTTGATGAAAGATAATTGATTTGATCATGATTCTGATTAACAAAGGACCAATGCGATAAATGATTTGATTGAGATTGGTTGACAAAAATCAATGGCAAATTGACCAAATTGACATGATTGAAAAGGACAAGGATCGATGACGAAATCGATCGCAATATGACAAGATTGACAAGGACAAAGATCGACCAAAATCATGACTAAAGGTTGCTATCGACAAGACCTAATTCGAAAGTGAGACAAATGAAGAATGCAGAAGAAGGACTCAATGCCCGCAAATGATAAAGACCAAGTGTGAATCATAGGAGAAATGTTAATGCAACGCAAAAACCCTAAAATAAGGCAATGCACAAATGTTAAAGTATGATTCCGCAAGCGTTGACCATTTTTAGGTGTCTACAATATCAACTCAGTAAAACTATACATATGAATATTTACATCATAAGCAAGATAAAACCAACATTCACCACATACTCAAACCATAGACTTTGGGTATGAACATTGTCTTAAGGGAAATTTTGAACAGGAAAACTCATAATCAAGGATGACTGTCCTAACATAAGACAATGGTTAGGGCTAAGTCAACATGACCCCTATGTTATCTCCATTACAACTGTCAAATATTGTTAGGCATACTCAGACCTGTGAAGCTTGGTGGAGTCAATTCTTGGTAGTTGCATCAAAGCAAAACACAAACCACCAGCAATGCTTATACATCCATATGTACAACTGACAAATAGTTTTAATATCTATAAGCACATCTTATATGAGATCATTTGAATAGATGTTAGTGCATCATAAACATAAAAAATCATCGACATATCGCCAGCATGAGAATATTTAACATAAAACCTAAACATCATCATAAGTCCTCATGAACATAAAGAACCATGAACCTCAAACCCTAATAATTATCATTATATCCTCATCACATCCAAATAATTAGGAAAATATATTTGCAACCACTAATACTAGTATCACCAATAAGTACTTCTATATGAATCATTATAACACAATCATATCATGAAACATTGAGTCATTAATTATATAAAATCTTCAATGGACCAATTATGTATCAATATTGCCAAAAACCAATATGAAATCAATATCAACATGAATCCAAAAGATCAAAATCAAGAATAAACATAGAAGGGGTTACTCTAGATCATGGTTCAATTTTTGAAAGGAGATCATACAGAAATTTAGTTAGGAAAACTATAGGTCAGTAATACATTTTGTCAGTAGTAGAATATCATTGAATAGCCACCTCCTAATTTAGCCAATCAAGATGGTTTTGTTGGCAACAACAATGAGAGAAACCTGAGAGGGAGGGGTGAGTCAGTTTTCTACCAGATCTACAAACTCAACCATAAATACAAATCTGATAAACTATAGAAACATCAAAGATATACAAATAAACAACACAACACACCACACCGCACCAAGATTTTGACTTGGAAAACCCAGTTAAGGGAAAAACCATGATGGGAACCTACCCACAATAAGATGATACTCTCCAGTAGTATGTGAAAATATTACAATGGGGAATGCACCAACATTCAAGCATACTGCCTAGAGCTTACAACTCAATATATAATAACTTGGAAGGCTACAACCCTCTGGGAAGGTTCACTACCTTACAATGAAGTCTCATTGACTTACAAAATAATCGGACAACAATCTAGAATCAAATGAACTGAAACAATAGCATCTACAAACGCCCAATGATAGTTTTGGTTAAGCACAATTGTCTACTCTACAACACCAATCTCTGCTCAATCACAATACCAAAGGATGAATCACTTATTCTCATATAAAACACTCTCTGATAATGCAGACACAACCATGATACCTAAATTACATGACAATATCACCTATTTATACAAATCATCAACCTTGACAATAAGGTTGGATAAACCCTCAACTCACAATTAAAAACATTACATCACACGATACAAAGATCGACCACCTGAACAATATAATTATGTACATGACATAACATCGACCTAAGTCAAATTCCCAAATGCTCATCTCCACTGAAAATAATTCCAATATCAACTGCAACATTCTACACCACCAGGAAAACCACATAACATGAATAACATCATCGATTCAACAAAATCACTAAGAAATCACACAATGATCAATGCCGATCATCAAAATAAATAGGACATAATTAGAAAACACCAATAAGCACATTAGAATCATCAATACCAATTGCACTAACACCACTTATCAAATCTTCATCAATCAACATCTGAACCTCGAGAATACTCAAATAATAGCAACTACCACAAAGAAAGGATAACTTGTGAAGAACCAAATCACAAACCATCTGAAATGAAGATACACAAGACCATACCAAACAATATCCCAAAATCTTAGCTCAAGATCTGATCACACCGAAATATACCAGAGGAAATACTAAACTCTACAAAGCACTAAACAAATAAACAAACTACAAAACCGAATCATCTGATATGATCAATTAATCTTTTTAGATCACTAAAACCAATACAAAAGAATATAATGATATTAGAAATGCTCCATACACCAAACCATGACCCCAATAAACCAATCATAAATCACTGGAGAAATAATATGTTGACATCAATGACTATAACATATCCTAGAAACATCAATGTTTAACAATCTCCCCCTTGGCATTGATGGCAACATATGAATGTGAAAAACAATCAATTCAAAGAAAGAAAACATTTCCAACAAAACCCCCCTAAGAAAAAGCAAATAAAATAAATTTTTACTTCTCTCCTGCTTTGGCAGTAATGACAAAGATCTCAAAACATAAAATCAAACTTACTCTTCCCCTTAAATAAATCATGATTCTCTCCATCATAAACAGATAACAAACCCAACAAACTACTCCACTAGAGGAGCAACACAAAATCATCAATCCGGATAAAAGGATAAGATTGTGAAGTCCACCGAATTGATGCAGCCTAATACATATAGTTCTCATCGGGTGGGGTAGATACCCCTAACTTGTCTCTCAAATAGACAAATGTATCTGCATGTAAAGGCTTAGTGAAAATATCAATAATATGTTCCTTTGTAGATACATGCTCCAACTTAACTTTCTCTTCACTAAATTTTTCTCTCAAGAAATGATATTTGATTGATATAGTTTTAGCCTTTGAATGTTGCACTGGATTCTTTGACATATTAATAGCACTAGAATTATCACAATAAATGAAAGTAGGTTCATCATAGATAACTCTGATATCCTTCAACATCTGTTTCATCCAAACTACCTGAGAGCAGTTACTAGCGACAAAAATATACTCAACTTCAACAGTAGATATGGACACTAAATCTTGTTTCATACTTTCTCATGAAACCAATATCTTAACCAAAATGAAAGCACCACCAGAGGTACTCTTCCAATCATCAACATCACCAACCCAATCAATATTAGTGTAAGAAGATGTTGGCAATTCACCAGCATTGGAGCATCCAGGGTTACAACCGACACCATCACTAACATCCAACACTTCAGGGAAGGCGATATTAAGGAAGATTTATTTAAAAAATCATTTTGTAATTATTGTATAAGGCCAACATTATATACCTTTTTGTATTGTAAGCTGACATAAGGTATATTGTTTGTAATGGGTGTATAGGTCAATGTGGTAGGTCATTATGAGATATTATTATAATCATCATGTGAGGATAGAACTTGTGGATGAGGATTGTGGAATGTGAAGGTCATTTGTATGAAAATGTTGTATCATGCAATTATTTGTAAAGGTTTTGTAAGACATTCTTGGAGGGAAGGTGATACTGGTAGTAGTATTCTGGGTTTATGAATTGGTATAGAGCAGAGCTATAACTAGAACTCTTTTTTGGCATAGTAGATGCATTTTGTGAGTTCATTTTCATTGTTTTCCTTCAGTAGAAGCTTGTAGTCAGTGAGACTCTTTAGTGATGAGCAGTGTGCTCTAGGTAGTGTGCCTTCCTACATGTGTAGGCCCCCTCTTTATGTAATATCTTTCATATGGACAGTGAATTGATATTGTGGGTAACAAATCCAACCGTTGTTTTTCCTCTTTGAGGTTTTCCATGTATAAATTATGTGTGTTATGGTGTTCATTCATGTGGATGGTTTATTTTCTTTGAGTTATATGTTTACTTGTTTACCAATTTATATGTGTATGGTATAAAAGTATAAAATCTTATCTTACTGGTAGAACACTGATTCACGCACCCCCCCCCCCCACTTTTCAATGTTCTTAGATCCCAACAATTGGTATCAGAGCTTGGTACCTCAGAGGAAGTTTAACAGATTGATGAAGATCTTGAAACTAGAATCTTTAGGCATGGCTATGGAAAAGCAACTTGAGATGGCTCTTTAGGATTATGATGCTGAAAGGATGAAGAGCTTGAAACTGCAAGATGAACTGAATTCTGCAAATGAATTCATTCTTGTCTTGCAAGAAAGGTTATCATTAGCTCAAACCAAAAGGAAGGAACAATTTCAAAAACAAGATGATGATAATGTACTCAAGGAACAATGTCAGAAAATGAGTTGAGCAAACATGCTCATGCAAAATGAACTGCAAGATCTAACTATGAGGATGTCTAAGGATATTGAGGATAGAAAGAAGAAAGAAGAAAATATTGCTACATCTCTAAAGAATAAATTTTTGGAATGTAAGAGATTGGCTCATGAGAATGATATGTTGAAAACTAGTTTGGTGTAATCCTAAAATAATGAACAAGAACTTGAAAGACAATCAATATCTCTAAGAGATGATCTAACTACTGTAAGTGAGTACAAAGAAAAGTTTGGGATCAGTGCTGCACAATTGGATGACTTGTTGAAAGGAAAAAGGGATAGTGATTATTCTAGAGAACTTGGATTTGTACAAGGTGAAAGCTCTGGTACTGTAGATCAGACAATTGGTGTGCAGAACTCATCAAAACAGAGGAAACCGATAAGAAAATATAATGCTTATAAATTTAATGGTAGATGCTTTGTCTATAATAAATTTGGGCATATGGCTAAACAATGTAGAAATAGAGGGAATCAAAACTATAATTCTGTTTTAGTCAATGCACAAATTGCAAGTATGGTCATAAGTTAGAAAATTGCAGAATGAATGTTAAATGTCATGCATGTGGAAAGTTTGGACATTTTTCTAATCAATGTAGGTCGAGGAATGACACCCGATATGTCAACACAATATAAAAAAATAATGTTACATGTTATGCATGCAACAAAATAGGTCATATTGCTAAGTAATACAGAAGAAAAACTCAACCAGTTAGAAATGATAAAGATAATGAGAAAGGAAAGCAGAAGGTAGATGAAATATAAAAAGATCACACCAAGAGATGGGTTAGAAAATCTGAAGGACCAAGTGGAAATACAACAACATTGGTAACTCCACTGGTAGAACAGAGCATTCCTGCACCGACAAGAAATTCCACTGGTAACTAAGGCATAGGCCTTAGAGGTTTGTAAACTCATTAAAAATCTTTCATATTCCCTTAGAGGATATCTAAGGAGATCTGGAAGAGATCTGGAGAGTTATGTTTGTCATTGATGAACATTGACCTAGCACAAGACTATGAAACTGACATCTGGTAGGGTAGATCATGAAGCATTTATGACAAAGAAAGATTAGGATTTTTCTGCTTATAAAAGGGGAAAATGGATTCATTTTCACTCACCCAACATTCAAGCATCTAGAGCAAAGAAAAGGAAAATTTTAGGTGAATTAAGAGGGAGCAAAGGCATTCTGAAAGCATTTTGAGCAATTATTTGAGAAGCACTCAATCTTCCAACCGACATTCACTTTCAGGTATTCTTCAAAATGGCATCTGGATCTTTAGCTCCTACTTTTATTGCAAATCCCACTATTGTTGAAGTCAAGGATAGGTTGAGGCTTGTATTCAAGGAGGTTCCCCTAATAGCTAAGAAAGAAGACTCTGTGGGAGCATTTTCTAGGGTTCCTGACAGCGTGATGTTTGTTGAAGACGTAAGGGCATAGATTCGATGTACCTTAGAGAATCTAGGCACAAAGAAAATAAAAGGCATGTATCAATCTATGATATTGGGCAGCTCTGGAACCATCAAGTCGTAATACAAAGTAATTGAGGATCTAGGGTTAACCGGTATCCTATACATACCAAAATTCAAAGATGAGATCATCAGATACGTTCTAAGAAGGGTTCACAACGAGTTCATCTAGCTGGATCAGCCTTACATGATCACCAAGGAGGCTATTCAAGTAGTCACCAGATTACCCAAGGTTGGAAAAGAACCTGGCAAGAAAATTTCCAACATAGAGGTCGAGAAACTCACTGGTGCAACTCATGACAACAGATCAATCAGGATCAACACAATCACCGACACTGATGTGAAATTTGGAAGCATGATAATAGGTTATAAGGTAACTCAATCTAGTCGATTGAATTCTATTGCTAGTTCTTGCATTCATGTTGTATATCAGATGTTGAGGAATGATACAAAATATGATTTATGTGAATGGTTGAGGAGTAAATTGATGTTAAATCTTAGAATGATCAAGGGAGTTAAGAAAGGAACTTTCAGATATGGAAATCTCATTGTTTGTCTGATGCTTTACTTCATGAATGAGCTACCTAGTCTTGGAAGGAAGTGTTGGGCTCATGACATACCGGTAGGTATGCAGATCAAGGAAGTAATCACCAGTCTTGGTACCAGAAGAGATGAGAAACTTTGGGGTTATTTAAAAACATTTCAGGAAAATATGAGATAGAGGGAGAGATTATCAAAGATCATTGTGGAGAATTACTCCAGTGACATCTTTTTCATGGTGAAGACTAATGAAACCCTCATGGAGGTAGTTTAACCAAGGACCATATGGGTCACAGAGATTGGATATGAGGTGGATGATAAGATTCTAGACCTCTATGCAAAAATTTTGCTAGATGCCCCTTTGGATGACAAGACCAAACACTTTGGCACAGTAGAAGAGAAGGCCCTTGAAATCAAAATTGGCTTTAGCACTAAGAGAAGGGAGAAGAAAATAGAAAAGATGTCTACATTTGTGTACAATGTTATTAACATAATTGATACTGAAATGGGTTCTAGATCTAAACCAGTAGTGGCTAGTACTCCAGAAGTGAAGAAGCCCGAAGCTTACATTTCTACCATCACTTTTGATTCTGTCCCTGAGGACAATGAACATCTAGCTTTCAGAAGGGTATAGAGGAAGAAAGTAGATCAACCACCAGTAGAGCAGAAGAAGGTGGAACCAAGGAGGAAACTTGTCTAGAAGGTAACAAAACCTACTACACCCCCACCTTTGGCAAGGAAGCCTACACAAAAGAGAAAACTAGTTACATCTACTCCAGCAACCCCCAATAAAAAGAATAAGAGTGATGATATTGGGTCCGGTAAGGCCAAAATGACCTATGCTAAATTAATTGATGAAATTACAAAAGATAGAATATTGAAAAATGTACCTATGAATTATGAGAGTTTAGAGGAAAATGAGCAGAATGAGATAAAAGAGGCAATTTTGTTACATATAGATATTTATAAGAAAACCTTAGTTGAAATTATGAAGGAAATACCTCTATCATTGTAAAATAAACTAGATGCTAGGAGACTTGACATAGTCAAGAGGGATGTGCATATCAAAGAGGTAGAACTTTTGACTTTATGTGGTTCTATTAGTAATGATGAAATGAAGAGATGTATTGATGTTTCTAATAGGATAATTTTCAGTAGTAAACCTTGGCAAATAAGCCTAATGGTGGGTAGAGTTAATGAGGTGATAAATGAGACTAGTGAGGGTTAGGAAAAATTCTTCTAGAAGAATCCATACTTTCTTACATCTGAGGAAGAGTTTGTTAAGGCAACAACTTCCACCATTCTAGATAAATCAAAAGGGAAAGGTATTTTGGGAAGTTTTGAACCAATTTTGAGTATACTGGCAGAAAATAAGGGTGTATAGACACCACCAGCTAAGGAGAGTGTATAGTCTATACCGGTAGAAACTATTTTTGAGCAAGGAAATGTACAAGATACTGAGAATATTGTGGATAATATTCCACTGGTAGTAATTGACACTACACCAAGTGGTGAAGCCATCGATGCTAAAGAAGATAAGGTAGAGGGATTTGAGTCTACACCAGCAGTCAATATTGATTCCGCGATAAAGGTTTTGGAAATTGATACTTCTCAAGTTGAGAAGAAATCAGTCATTGAGATGAATCCAACTGAGTTAATGATGATGGCTACTCCAAAAATACTAAAGGAGGGATTTGCAGATAAGGGAATAATAGATAAATCAGTTATAGTGTTGCATAAATTAATCCCTGATTGTAAGATTAAAAATGAAGCAATCCCTTTTAGCAAGCTCAAACCACTAACAGAGCACATATCTAACAATTTTCAATCACTACAACAAATATCAGACTGATGGGCATTAGAAAGATTCACTATAGCTAAAAGAGTCGCTTTTGATCAAATCATTGTAATGGAGAAAAAGAAAATTGAAGATAAACTCATTCTTATTGAGAATTGTTTAAAATGGTGTACAAATATCTACAGGGTCTGTTGTACAATAGAAATTGTAATAGCCAATGTAGATAGCAAAATGAAGGAGCTGCATGATAAGATAGCTAACATTGCAAATTATTTTGATGGATTGACCTCTCTAACAACATCTTTTGATGGTAAAATTTTGTCTGGAGAATCAAATTTTTTCTTTTGAAAAGGAGAAAGAAAAGATCATTTGGAGAGCAAGAAGTCTTAGAGGACTTGTGAGTCCAAGAATGGATTCACTAGGTATACATAAGAGAGTGTATGGGCATGATTGCTAAACCCACATTGGTAGAAGTCAAAGAGAATAAAGCACTCACAAACTTACTAAGTGGACTGGTATCCATTTTTTAAACTCTCAAAATTGATTGGGATACATATCTACAGTTGTTGGATAAGGCTTACCCAGAAATTTTGAAGTAAGTCAAGCTTTGGTAAAATAAACAGTATTTATTCATTCTTTTGTTCTGAATTCTTTCAATTCTTTCACCAGTATTTGGCATTGATGCCAAAGGGGGAGTGTATATATGTGAAAAATATCAAACAGGAGCACATGGGAAGTATATCAGAATATCAGAAGGAGTGTATTGCTTAGGGGGGGTATATTTTAGTTGAACTAGTAGGGAATCTATTTTTCACATGAGTGTTGCCATCAATGCCAAAGGGGGAGATTGCTGGCAATTGATACTCATTGGATTCATTTTGTTATCATTGATGGAAACAAGATTTGATTGGTCATATATTGGCATTAGGAGGTGTTGTTCTCCATTTTGAAAACTTTTGTTTCTTCTCTTTAAAAGTGAAAATTATTGCCTCTATGTTGCAATGGAAGAGAACAACAAAAGTTTGAAATAAAGACAATAATATGAGGTTCTAGAATTAGGAAACCTCCTACACTTTAAGCTTATAAAATATTGGTGAGGTGAACAGTTTTAAAGATAATTTTCTCATAAAAATAGTAAATGGTTTGCAGAAAACCAGTGTAAATTCTCGTAAACTTTCCTTACTGACTAGTACAACAACTAGCCTAAATAGAAAATTGATTTCACTTTTTTTTTAAAGGATCACAAAATGAAACAAAAACCAACAAATAAACCAATGCCTTATCTGGGCAACAGAGTCATCTACAACAGACTGCAACCTCACAAGAGAAACTAATACACAAATCACAAGTTCCTGATCTATCAACTCTAAATATGTCTGACATACATAGAGTCCTAATTTGCACCAGATTTCATCATCAAATCCACACTAGAAATGCTAATATCAATGAATTTGTTCAAAGTATATTTACATTTTTCTCCTTAAGAAAAAGACTCAAAACAACTTCATTAGATGCCTAGCAGATCATTCAAATAAGCAATCCTTGATTACTTAAACAGAATGAACACCAGTACAATGACATAGAGAAATAAAAATATGAATTTAAATTCTCTGGACTGTATATTCTATTCCTCTATTAGAAGGTTACAAGTACTTCATATTTGACTAAGAAATTGCTAAGACAAAGGCCTGCATTAATTTTACCAAAGTTTAGCTACAAAAATTTGTGTCCCCTTTCTAGGTAGCCTTGGTATCCTTTTATAGAAATTAGGATGCAACAAGCTTCGAACTACCTAGAAGAAAAATATTACCCTAAGATTCATTTATTGCAAAATTTATATTTTTGTGCCATTGCAGTTGAGGGAGAAATCTAACATTCCTTCGGGGATGCGTGCTTCATAAATTCACTGGGCATTCACTTGGGAAATGGCTGAAAGGGTAATTCCTATTACCCAAAATTGGATACAACCATCGTTAGCTTCATAATGTCAGTGGATCATCTCGAGCCAGAGTATTGGTGGTTCTACCTAAGAAAACACAGAGCCACGTACCATTATGTCCTTTACAAATCTCCCTAGATACCTCTCACCAGCCCTTTTTTACCTTCAAGAAATGTCAGATGTAACTTGCACACCTTTTCCGCTATTTCATTTGAATATTTAAAATTTTTGGCGCCAATGGATCAGGAGGTCTTCTTTCTAAGCACCTTTCCTTTAGTTGCCATGTCGCAGCCTTTAAAGTTCGGACATGTTTCTATTGTGGTATAGCGTGAGCTATCCAATCATGGGAAACTAAAACGCCCTTTAACTTTCCTAAGTAATCCACTTAGAAATGGTCCCCACCACTTGGTCTCTAGTTGTTCACAACTTAATCGCTACCACTAGTTTGCCACTGTGACCGCTTACCTTAACTACTGGCATTAACCGTTGTTGCACTTGGCCTATAGAAAATCATCACCTTCTATCTGAGAAATAACTTCTGAGATCCCAAGGTCACTACCCCAAAAATACTTGTCGTGGGCTACACTTGATTGTAGAATCAGATTCCTTGGATCGAGAGCTTTCCAATGATATATGGAAAATCCATATTTGGGCAAAAATTCAACCTTCAACCATCAATCCCTCTATAGGTGGGTCATTTAAGCTTTTGCCTTTTCACCACAATCTAAAACTATATATTAACCTGACTTTCCCATGTAGGTTTCAGCCACATGTCACCCCTTGGTTCTCTTGTTTGTCCCTCTGGACTCCACCTGTCTTGTCACCTCACCATTCACCAAGTCGTGGCCATTAACATTTGAGCACCTCCATCTTGCAGTATGGTGACAACCGTATATCTTCCTTGAATTTGCTTATTCTTTATTTCCTCTCAATTGTTCTTCCTACAGGTCCCACCGCTTAGTTGCCAAGTCACGCCTCTTAGCCATCAGATATCTTTCCATCGTGACATGGCAACCACTGTTAGATCCCTCTTGACATGCCCACCAATTAATTCACCTGGGCTACTCTCTCCTCTGGTGGGTCCACCATGTGTCAGTCTATGACCAGCCACCAGATCCACCTAAGTATAGCCTCATTCGCCATCTCAGTGCCACCGGACCCACCACTTCCTTTGGTTTGTTCAGCATCATTCTTTCAACCAGACTTCCTCTTTGGCAAACTACTTTCATGATTTATAGAAACCCTAGTTTCATCGACACCTTTCATGTTGATGAAATTGATGCCTTTGGTGAGTCCATTTAGAGGTCCATCAAAGCCAAGGTCTCCTCGATGTTCATTTTGATAACATGCCACCTATCTTCCTCATGTTACCACTGGATCTTCCACCTCATTAGCTGCATGTCACCACATGGCACCCCTCGATTGGTTCCAAGGTCTCCATCCTGACACCTTAGCATGGCCTCTACTAACCACTAGAATGAACCACCTCATAACCGTCCTCCTTAACCGCTTGCATTAACTATCGACCATGGTTCACCGCTAGTGGTTTGTCACCAAGTCGCAGGTGATACTCGGCAATCATCTTTCCATCGCGACATGGCAACAATCATTGGATCATTTTTCCTAGTTGTTGATCTTCCCTGATCTGCTCGGCCCTTATCCTCTCTAAGAGGCTCTCTCATGTGCCAGGACATCACTACATGTCTGCCACTTATCTGCCACCTCATCAATCACCAATTTGTGGCCTTTAATAGTCAAGCACCTTCATGTTGCAGTATAGCGATGGTCATCAGATCTTTCGCACCATTGTTTGATCTTCTTGGACTTGCAAGCTAGTTAATCTCCCCTTTTGCTACAAAATTAGGCCGCTCTGAGATGCACATGCATGGGGGGGGCCACCAATGCTAAGATACCACTTTGTCAAAAGCCTTTAAGCTTTGACACCCATTATGCATGGGGCTTTGGATTTAAATACAAAAATTATCCTCCCTACGGCCAATGTAGGATAAAAGGTCTACCTGGGCCTTTCCATCGGGTCATTGGTGTAGCATGAAAAAGCCTCCGCCGATACTCGATGGCACTGGCGACTGAAATTGCTTCCTTGGATTATGCAGAGAGGATGGTTCTAGTCTAGGTCTGGACTATACACCTGCCATTGCATTGTTTATAAAACTTTGATGCCTCCCCAAATGCCTACAGATCTTTATTTGCCTGAACTACTTGCATTAACTACCAATCATGGTTCACCGCTAGTGGTTTATCGCCAAGTCACAAATGATAACCATCGAGAACTTTTATGTTGTGGTATAGTGATAGCCACAAGATCTAAAGAAACTTGCTTGATCTTTTAGGAAACCAGACAGATACATAAGAAAAGACATAGGACTTAGGAAAAACTAAAATTTATCGAAACCTACCCAGGCCTAGACTTAAAAGTGGGTCCCTCTTGAAGATGCATAGACCCTTCCACTTAAGTGGAAAAAGGAAATGAGCAAAGACCTTTAATAAAAAGAAAGGGACATTTTGAACCTTGAACTGATTTGCAAATGGTTCAAAACAGACATAATGCATTCTCACCTGCGTATTAAAAAACATTACAAAGCCACAACTCATGCAAGAGAAACGGTTAAACCTTGAACCTTGAACCAAAAAGTTCAAGGGTTCAAGTTCAATATGAATTACAAAAATGTGCTACAAAGGTTTAATTTTCTAAATGTATTCATGAAAAAGCAAAAACCCTAAACCCTCAAGATTTTATAGGTCCCAATAGTGGCTCTGACTGGGGATGGTTGGACACAAGACCAACACAAGAATCTCGCAAAAACTTTGGAACACAGACCAATAGGAACAAATGATTTCTCCTCAATTCAAAATAGGGGCTCCTTATTAAGAATCACACAACTGAAAGAAAATATATACAACCTACAACTATTGTGCATGGACTAAAACAGATCAAGAGAAGTAGTATTTCAAGAATTGTCCACGCACTGGAAATTCCTGTACTTCGCCATTCATTCTTTGCAAGAAGTATGAATCCTTTCCATTGACATCACAAATAATTAAAGGGCCTATCCACAGTGATTCAAATTTCTTGTGTTTGCCTTTGTCTTGGTCTTTTGCGTTCCACTGCAACACCATGTCATCAATCTGGAACTTTCTTGCACTAGTCCTTTTATCAAAGAGGTACTTCAACTGTAATTGAAGTTTCATATTCCTTTTATGGGCTGTAGTCCTCATTTCCTCCAGCTCTACCAACTGAATCATTCTTTCTTCTATGGGTTCAGACATTTCTAGTTCTTCATCTGCAAAAATTGGTAAACTGGAAGCAAATTATTCACAGGTAACCTGGCTTTCACTCCATAAACTAGCTCAAAAGGGGATATACCAATGGCCTTTTTTATGGTCACCCTGTCACCCCATAAAGCTAATCTGAGCTTTTGATCCCAGGACCTTTTATTTTCCTCTAGGATCTTCTTGATGATGTTGAGGAGAATTTTATTACTCAATTATGCCTAGTCATTTCCCTATGGGTGGTAGGGTGAAGAGTATGACATAATAATCCCATAATTAGCACAAAACTTTGCAAACTCCTCAAACCTGAAGCACATAGCATTGTCCATGACTATTTTAGCTGGCACACCAAACTTTGTCACTATATTATCCATCAAAAAATTAATGACTACCTTACTAGTGGCTTGTTTGGTAGGTATGGCTTCAATCCACTTGGTCAAATAGTCTATAGCCACAATAATCCATCTGTGACCTCTGCTTGATTTTTCTATTATCTCTCCAATAAAATCAATGCCCCATTGAACAAAAGGGGCTTCAACTGTAACAAAATTCAAAGGCAAAGCACCAACATATCTTAGTTTAGAAGAAAACCTTTGACAAGGATCACTTTTTTTAACATATTTATGAGCATCCTTGAACAAAGTTGGCCAATAATACCCTGCTCAGATTATCTTGCGACCAGTAGTCTTAGCTGAATAGTGGCCTCCACACACCCCATTGTGCATCTGTATCAAAACCGTCTCAGCTTGAAATTTGTCCAGGCAAACCAGTAGCATCCCATCAATGTTCCTCCAATACAGGTCTCCCTAATTAAGAACATTTTTTTTGTAATTTTAACTTTAATGTTCTCCTCTAGCTGTATGTCATACCCTCTGGATATGAGGCATTCTTCAATAATTATACCACATCTGAATACCATGGCTGCCTCTCAATGCTAGTTACAAAAGCTTGTTCAATCTCAACATTATTTATGTCAATATCCTTAAAGTTTGTCTCAGTCATTAACTTGGCTAAGCTTAGACCTCTTACCATCTTTGTGATTTTGATCTCAAGATCAAATTCTTGTATTTTTCTTATCCATCTGCATCTTTTTCCAGTTACTTTAGACTGGGATAGGATATCCTTGACAGCTGCATGTGGTACATAGGCTACAATTTGAGCATTTACTAGATAAGGATGAAATACTTTAACAACCTTGAATAGAGTACACGCCTGTTTTTCCATGATTTCATACTTTAACTCAGTAGCCTGTAAAGATTTTCTAGAGAAAGCAATTGGATGTTCATATCCTTCATCATCCTTCTGTAGTAGAACTGCAGCTACCGTGTGATAAGAAGCAAAAGAAAATAATGAGAAAGGCTTACTATAATTAGGTAATTTTAGCACCGGTGCTTCCTAAATAGCCTTCTTAATTTTGTCAAAAGCCTGTGTAGCTTCTTCATCCCAAGAAAACTTTGCATCTTTCTTCAAAAGCTTCACAATGGGCTTGACAATTTCAACAAAATTTGCAATAAAGCTTCTAACAAAATTCACCTTACCTAAGAAAGACTAAATCCCTTTAACATTCTTTGGCCAAGGTACATTATTTATAGCTTCAATCATTTCAGGGTCTATCCTAACCCCTTCCTTGGAGACAATATGCCCTAGTAATTTTCCTTTAGTCACTGCAAAATGACATTTTTTGGGGTTCAAGGATACATCGAACTCTAGAGCCTTGCAAAAAACCTTTTCCAAGTGACCGCAATGATCAACTGCCTTCTTTGAGAAACATGTCAAATCATTCTGGTAAACAACCATTATGATGTTGATAAACTCGTTAAAAGCTACATCCATTTCTCTCTAAAAAGTAGCTCCAACATTCTTTAGACCAAATGGCATTATCACATACACATAAGTCCCCCAAGGGGTAGTAAAAGAAGTCTTAAATTGCTCAGACTCCTTTACTAATACCTGATTATAACCTGAGAACCCATCCATCATTGATAATAAATCACAACTAGTTACCCTTTGTAACATAGCCTCCATATTTGGGGAAGAATAATTGTCTTTTAGAGAAGCAACATTCAAATTTCTAAAATCCACACAAAGCCGTATATCCCCATTCTTATTTCTGATAGGGACCAAGTTGGATACCCATGAAGAATGTCTTATAGGTTTTATAATCCCCCCTTCCCTTAACTTGGTTAATTCTTTTTGCATTTTGGTCTCCAAAAGGGGGTTAATAGGTCTTTGCTTCTGTCGAAAAGGCTTAGCATCAACATGCAGAGGAATTTTATGTTGGAATAAATCTTGTCTATATGCCTTTAGGTCCTCATAGGACCAAGAAAAAACATGTTTATACACTTTTAACAAGTTAATGAGGTTGGTCCTAATATGGGGAGACATGTTCTTCCCAATATACACCAACTTAGGGGATGCTTCTATCCCTAAGTTCACCTCATCCAATTCCTCCAACTTTGTAGATGGTGCTTGATGTAAGTGACCATCACTGTAACTGAACATACCCTCTAGTTCAACTAGTCCCCTGGGTATGTCATTTGTCTCTAGCTGCACTATGTCACTTCCAAAAATTGTTTCATGTCCATCTACTCCTTCCACCAATGCATTACAATCAATCTTTTGACCTTCATAGTCATCTATGCATTGTACAAATCTAAGGATATCTTCATCATCCTCAAAAACTTGCCAATTGTACACATTATCTAGGATGGCTGGTCTAGCTTTTGTCTCAATTATTAAAACTCCAATCAATGTTACATCATCATTTTTTAATGCAACATTAGCTAAAAAATCTGCCATAATGTTCTTAGACCTTTGAATCCAATCAATGGAAAATGCATCAAAATGTTCAATGACATCCCAAACAGCATGCTTGTACCTTTTTAACTTGTCATTTTTAGATGCATATCTTGACCTTATCTGAGACACTACAAGTTCTGAGTCTCCATAAACCCTTAACAACTTGATCCCATGTCTTTTAGCAATTTCTAAGCCTAATAATAGAGCTTCATACTCAGCTATGTTGTTTGTACATTGTAATGCTAACAGAAAAGAATACTTGAAGGTAATACATGATGGGGAAACAAATAGCACTCCTGCTCTAGACCTTGCCTTAGAGAAAGCTCCATCAAAGTAAATCTGCCACAGGCCTTCTTGTTGTGATTCTAGCTCATCAACAATAGGATCAGTATTCTTCAACTGAGGTTGAATGGGTTCAATCTTGAAGTTATCAAGATCTACATCAATCATGCAATTAAGCATGTTTGGGTCTATTTTTTCAATAACCACTGGGGTACATGGTTCTCTATACAATTTTACAGAATTCCCATTCACTAGGATAGTTGCATATGACAAATCCAGCTGAAGATATCCTCCAACTGCAACAGCCCACTGTCTAGACAGAATCATGCCATAATGTGGCTTGGTGTCTGTAACAATTACATCCATTTTATAAGTAGCTTCAAGGAACGCTGCTATTTTTACTTCTACATCTCTCATAGTACCCACAACAAGCACTTCTCTATTATCCATGGCATAACACCTCCCATATGAAGTGTGTACTGACAAATCTAGCTCTTTCATAACCCCATAAGGCATCACATTAGTAGTTGCACCAGAATCTATCATGCAATTTTTTATCAATATGTTATTTACTAATAATGTGACATAAAAGGGATCTATCTAAGATGGTTCCTGATTAATAGTGGTTCCCACATAAACTTTTGGGACCCCTTGTTCTTGATCCTTCTCATCCTTTGCATTTCCCCTTTTAGAAGAAGCATCTCCATCTGATATACTCGAAATTAAAAAAAAAATAGCCTCTCTATGTTCTTTTATTTTCAGCAGCTCTATCAAAGGTACTAAAACCTTCATATGTGTTAAAGCTTGAGTCATATCAAAAGAAGTATTAATATTAGACTCAACATGAGTCTTAACCTTTTTTTCCTTTTGGTGACTTGTTCTCTTGTCACCAGTGGTTTCTGCCTTACATCCAATTGTATCAGCAATACCAGGTTTTGCTGAACTACTTGACTGATCACCTTTAGCCTGACTATCTTTGACAAAAGTTTTGTTCTCATTGGACCTCTTAGAAGAATTTTCTTTAAAAATCAAAGAACCAGGCATACCTTTACTTCCATCATCTTTGTTGCTTCTCATATTATAGTTATGCTTAGCTTTAGCTATTGCAACCTTAGTGAGATTCTTGACTTCCTCCTCACTAGGCCTTCTAAGGTGAATCTCTTGGTCTTCTATTGTGACTACATTCAAAGTGGGATGCCAATCAATTGTCAATTTCACTTGGCAATTTGCATTGCTTCTTGAGACATTATATTCACTTGCTTCATCCTCTGAAGACACACAGTCAGTTTCCACAGTATACTCAAACATATTAACTGCATGTTCATCCTCACTTCTCATGGATTCATTTAGATCTTGAGCAATAGCACACTGATAGGGGGAATGTGACCCATCACATGCAATACAACACAAGGTATTTTCCATATTATGTACATTTCCTCCCTTCAAAGGATTAGGGGTATTCTGATTTTGTGTGTCTTTTGATCTATCTTGCACAAGTTTTCCATCTTTCCATGCAGTGTTATATGGTATATCATGCAATCTAGCAAGTCTCACTTGCCAGTTGTAGTGAGGCCTCTCTGGTTTACTTACTTTAGCAATAAGATCCTTGACAATAGTCAATAATTTCTCTATCTTATCCTCTTCTTTAGAGGATTTTTTTTTTGTGGTTTTTTGTTCTTGTAACAATCTTCCATCAGTCCTTCTTCCCACTTTACCCGATGCTTTTCTATTACTCTCTACATTGATTGCAATTTTGAAAGCATCCCTCGAGCTATGTGGGTTCTTATCTTTGAGAATGTAATCCATTTTGGGGTCGAATGCATTGTAATAGGTAGTTAGACACACATTTTCATCTAACATCATTACTTGAAAAAGTCTATGCATTGCCTTTTGAAACCTTGCATTAAAATCTGTGATGGCTTCAATATCAAATTTCCTGATGTTGTTAAATTCATTGAGCATGAAGCTCACATTTGTCTTATCTCCATATTGCTCTTGAAAGCAATTTTTGAATTCCTCCCAAGAACCTATATTATCCACTAGTAACCTTCTATACCCATCTCTAGCATCCTCAATCAAAGATTGCACAAACAACTTCATGATGACATCCTCATGTGCATTTTCATAGTCATTAATCATGTCACCAAAAGATTTCATATGTTCTTTAGGACCGACAACATTGTTCCCAATGAACTTCTGGAGTTTATCCCTCATTTCAATAGGGAAGTGGTTTGGATATCTAGGAATTCCATCAAAATGTAATGGCCTATATAGCTCAACATTTATCGGTCTCCTTTGAAACTGATTTCCAATAAAGTTGTTTCCAGTATTCACCCTTGGGCCTGATCCACCAACTCTAGGATTTTGATGTCTTTGATTATGGGGTAATCCGTGACTGGTTTGATTTATTGCAATTGTACTTGGAGGAATAGTAGAATTATTTGGGGTAGCATTTTTAGATTCATTAACGGGTGGGGTAGCACTTGTTTGTATCATTGGTTGAGTGTTCAATAGAGAGGCAGAAGTATGTTGGGATGTAGGATTACAATGATTTACAAGTGGGAAAGTTATAGGAGGAGCTTTCAAGAATTGTATTTTTCTCCTAAACTCGGAATTAAGTTCTTCTATTTTAGCCTTTTCTAACTCCCTTTACAGATCTTCATTTTCTTTCCTTATCCTTTTGCCTCAATCTCATGTGACATCATTCCTTGGGGTCCTTCTGCACTTCCTGACACTAGACCCGCAAATCTATTCTCCACTACTTTTTGTTTTCGTTTGTCAACAATGGGTCTGGCAGGTTGAGGATCACTGTGAACCTCCCTACTAGGTTGTACTACAACCTTAGGTGAAAAAACAATTTTTGGATCAAGGATTTCCCTAATAATATAACCTTGCTCTCTATTCCTAGGTTCTTCTTGAGCAAACAACTCAAGCTCTGCAATCTGTCTTAATAACCTATCTCTTTCAATGAGTTTGGCTTTGGTTTCATTCTCATTTTCCTTTTCTTTCTTTTTTCTTATGGAAATCAATTGATGTACTCTTTGATTTAGAACCTCAATCTCCTAAGACACTTCATCTTGGTCCGACAAAGTTTCCTTTGAATCAGACACATTTAACTGGTCCATATCAGTCAGGCTAATATTTCCTTCCATAGTTTTGGGAATAGAACTAGCTCTATTACTTGTACTATGCCTATCTCTCCCAAAAATGCTGGTATTAGACAATCTTTGGTGAAAGGTTTGGATATCATCATTAGTGCCAAATGGGCTAGCATGAAAACCCATAATATCATGATCAAAGTCATGAGAAGAGGCATTGGACCTTGCATATACAAGATGCTTAGAAGACTTACTTATTTGATTACTCTTTTGTTTCCATGACTGATTTGACAGCTCAAGAATAACAGTTCCTCTCCAGCCCTTCTTGACTGGTTCTGGTAACCCTTCATGCAACTTCTCTTGAGGGTTTTTCTTCATATAAGACCTAGTATTCCTTCTCCTATTCATCTTGCTAACCTTGTGAAGTGACTAATTTTTTCTAAAAGAACACTGGTTTTTTTTACTTCAGAGTCGCCACCCAATATCTTGGGAATAAAATATATAGTTTAACACAGTGAATGACTTACAAGACACTTAAGAATAAAACTGTTAATCTTTAGAAAATAATTGAATAGTATTCTAAGATGCTATGAGATAGATCAAGGATTTTCTTTAGAAAGACATGCTAAATAATTTTCAGGCTGAAACCAAGGGAACCTGATCTAAACACTTTTATGCAATACAGACACAAATCTACAATATAAGACATATTTTAGTTGACTCTCCCCAGTAGAGTTGTCAATTTTGTTGTTCTCCATTTTGAAAACTTTTGTTTCTTCTCTTTAAAAGTGAAAATTACTGCCTCTATGCTGCAATGGAAGAGAACAACAAAAGTTTGAAATAAAGACAACAATATGAGGTTCCAGAATTAGGAAACCTCCTACACTTTAATCTTATAAAAGCTTGGGCAGCTGAACCCTTTTAAAGACTATTTTCTCACAAAAATAGTAAATGGTTTGTAGAAAACCAGTGTAAATTCCTACAAACTTTCCTTACTGACTAGTACAACTAACCTAAATGGAAAATTGATTTGACATTTTTTTTAAAGGTGTAAAGCGGAAAATCAATCGAACCCTAGTTGCTCTCCCCTCTTCCAACTCAAAGGAGAGAGAAGGGAGGTGGCTAGGGTTGATGGTTTTCACTTAGGAGAGACTTTACATTCAAAAGAGGGGTTGAAACCCACAAGATCCAATCCCACACAAGGCAAGATTGGATGCTAAATGAGTTTCAAGGGTTAAGACAGCAAGGCTACCCTCTTTTGTAAAGAATGTGCATAGAAAGATTAAGCTAGGAATGCATAGAAAGTGAGAAAGATTCGCTTATAAACTGAGATAGGGATATAGGATGAAGCTGCGGACCTGGAATTAGCAGTGAAATGTTGATACGGTGCTGTCCTGCAAATTTGAGCAAAAGTTGACGGGACGATGGCGCCCGGCGTGCACACGGTCCTCCGAAAAATCCGCGAAACGAAGGGGGATCTGTTCGTCTCTGCACAAGGATTCCAGATCTTCAATTTCAGTTGCGTACCTGCAACCTACACACAGAAAGGTGAAGACGATTGGGGGGTTAGGGATTAGGGGTTTGCCTTTAGGTCAAACCCCGGTTTTGGAATTAACCAAGAAATGAGAAATGTTGTAAATGTAAATGATTGTAATGTAAAACAAGTACTAATACCTTGTTGTAAGGATGTTTGTATCCTTATGTGCGAAGGTATAGATGTTATTATTTTTTGTATTGTTGTATGTTGTAGTATGTGATCTCCTCTTCAATGGTTGAATCCTTGTCTTGAATGCAACACTTAGCCTTGAATGGAGACTTAGAATGATCAATTGCTTGAAGGAATGCTTGAATGCTTGAATGTTTTAGTATCGTTTCCATGCTTGTACATATATGTCCCTCTTCTTTTCATCTACCCAAATGGGAGAGGAAAATGTAGTTTATATACTTGTCAATTAGGGCTGATAGACTGATTTTCCTGACCTTAGGCCGACTAGGAAAGATAATTTCCAATTTGAAAACAAAAAGACCCGAAGTCCCATAGGAGACCGGGCTCAAAATAGGGCCAGGGACCAGGGCGCTGGGCGCCATGGTCTTGGGGGACCAGGGCGCTGGGCGCTCTGGTCCCACCTCCCAGGACAGCAGGGTGCAAAGGAGGTTCAGGCCAAGGTGCAAGAAAATGCAGTTTTTGGTGTCATAAACAGGTTTTGGGGTCTCCATTCAGGTTGCGTGTTGCATCGCCATCGTGAAGACCTAAATGCAGTCAAAATTGCAAGTGTCGCAATTTTAGGATGCTACATTTAGCCCCCACTTTAGCGGGAGTATGTATGCTCATACTTCCGGTAAAGTACAAGGAAACAACATTGAAAGACTTTCACCACGTCAAGGAGGCAAGACACACCAAGCCCCCAGTGGACTAAGGATCTTACGACTTCGATTGAAAAAGTAAAAGGGAAGATCACGAGGGAAAACCATGACTATCAGTAGTAAGGTTCCCTCACTATGAGTCATGCAAGAGAAAAATACCAAGAAATCTTGAAAGGATAGACAGGGTGTATGCCCCCCTACGTTAAAGCGATCGCACACGCCTCAACGAGGGTGATTGTTTTAACGTAGTGATACACATAAGAAATGAGAAAGGAAAGGAGCACGTTATCGCAAAGATTTAGCCCCCAAGTGTGAGATAAACCCAAGGATAATAGACACAAAACACAAAGCACAAGGTGACTTCGCTTTCCTCGGGGTCAGTATGCTGTATGATAAGTCATGTATATATATCATATGTATGTATGCATAATTGTTCTTCATTCCCCAATCAAGGAAGGTCACCTAGAAGAAGGGAACACATGTGTCTTTTGAGTCAACATGAGAGAGACCAAAAGAGATCTCAATGCTTTGCATCGTCCTCAAGTAGACAACACCAAGGACAACAAATAGAAGAATGAGAATAACATATAGAAGAGGTAACAAAAGAGAGGAGGAGAGAATCTGCTATGCTAATGTAACTAGTCTAGCACGTCATCCACCCCCCGATCTTGCTGATCAACACAGCAGATGGAGCTATCACAACATCCAACATAGTAGATGGAGCTATCACAAGATCCAAACAAGGGCTATGTTCATGTTCCAAGCCACGTTGTTCTTGTCTAGGAGCTAGGATAAGTGCTTTAGAAAGTTCATTAGATAAATGGTTATCAATATCAACAAGTTCATATTCACTATCAGAAGCAAGAGAAGTAACATTTTTATCATGAATAACATTTTCATCTATAGCATCATCAAGATTTATAAAAATAGGGTCTTTAACTCGCACAGGATCAAGACCATCATGCATCTTATGTTTAGGAGATTTTGGAGAAAATGGAATAATGCTTGTTGAAGGTGTTTTTGGAGATTGCAAAGTTTGAGAAGCAGCTGCTTGAGCCCTAAGACGATGCTTTCATCAGCGTTCACATGCAGAACGATTACATCTAGTCTTAGTAGGAAGTGAAGAAGATTGAGGAGGAGGAATGTTCTCATCCTTATCACATGGGTGTTTAGGTTGTGGTCTCTTAGGCTGGATAATAGGAGAAGAAGAAGGTCTCTTTTCTCTATAAAAGGATAGAGGAGGAACTGCTCCATATAAAGGAGTAATTTTTGGTTTAGGAAGAAGACCAAGTCCATCATGACGAGGAGGTATAGGTCTACTTTTAGAAGGTTTATTAGGCATAGACATAGTCACATCCATAGGGATGGGTTGGGAATCTTCTTGAGGAAAAACATTAGTTTTATCTTTCAAAGGAAGAACTTCCTTCTCAAGAATGATAGGAATGTCAAGTTTAGGTGTTCTAGGTTCACTCAGAGATAGGATCATATCTGTTTTCCACTTTTGATAAGATTTGAAAAGATGATCACTTCGCAGAGGAAGAGATTGGAATTGTTTAAGCCAAAAATAATCAATAGGAACACTAGAAGTTCTTTCAGCTGGTTTAAAGAGACTATGATTGACAGTAACAACTTCACCATTATGGGGAAATTTCAAACACTTATGAATAGGAGAAGCAATAGCTTTCATGAAAGATAGCCAAGGATAGCCAAGCTTCACACGAAATTGTTTGGATGAAGGAATAATAGCAAAGTTCACATCAAGGAATTTGTTATGAACTTCAATAGGTAATGTAATAGAACCAATTGCAGGAGAAGAAAATGCATCAAATAATTTCACAACCACATTTGTCTTGTCATAGATCACTTGATTCAATTGCAAAGTAAAAAGGAATTATTCAGTAATAACATTAACCATGCACGAAGGATCAATAAGCACTCCACGGCAAGGTGTATTCTTGACTTTTGCAACTATGTATAAAGGACCATCAAGTGCCCTGATAGTTTCACTAGAATCAAATGTGATGGAAGGTTCTTTAGGGTTTTCTTGCTGCTCTACAAAGTTAATCACATTCGGAGTCATAGACACAAGACCATCCGATGAGAAAGAGGAATCATTAGTCTCAATCACATTAGAGGTATGAGAAGGTAATGGATCAATAAAAATCTTAAGATTTTGGTTAGGAGGAGCTACAGATGTATTGCCTTTATCATTCACTCCAGAAACAGAGATAGTATTATTATCAATCAAATCTTGAATTTTACCCTTTAAAGCAAAACATTTTTCAGTATCATGCCCAGGTTGATGATGAAATTGACAAAAAGATTTGTTATCAAAATAGGGTGAATTAATCTTTGCAGGATCAATTTGCATTATAGGAGGAAGAGTAAGCACATTTTGTTCCAATAGCTTATTCATAATACTATGCAATGATTCATTCAAAGGAGTATACTTTCTTTCTTTCTTGAAAAATTTAGAAATAGGAGGCACACCTGACCCTGCATTCACATTGTTGTTGATGATGTTTTCATTGAATTTGATGGAATCTCTATTCGGTTTAAACTTTCCAAATGGTTTTTGACTGCTATCACCCTTATCACTCAGAGCCATAGGATGTGATTGTTCCATTTGACTCACAGTCAGTTGATAATTGTGAAGAGTTGCACACAACTGTTGGAAAGAAGTAAACTCAGAAAATAGAAGTTTGTCTCGAATATCTTTTTGTAAATTAGAAATAAAGATTCTTTGAATATCATTGTCAGGCACTGGAAAAGAAATTTGAGCATACAAATGCTTATATCTACCAATGAAATCAGTCACTTTTTCTTTAACACCTTGTTTACAATGCATTAAATCAATCAAAGTAACTTTAGGACTTATATTGTTTTGAAATTTTTGAATGAAAGCATTTGCAAGTTGTTTGAAAGAAGTAATAAAATAAGAAGGCAATGAACAATACCATTGTAGGGCTTTGTCTCTTAATGTTCTAGTAAACAGTTTCGCAAGCAACCTTTGGTCATAAGCAAAATCGGTACATATTGTTTGAAAAGTCTTAACATGTGTTAGAGGATCACCTTTACCGTTATAAAGCTCCAAATGTGGGATTTCAACATGTTTAGGAGGGATAGCTCGAACAATGTCAAGAGAAAGTGGGCTCGCAACATCAAATGTGGGCACACTAAACTTAGATTGATTCATAGAGGCAATTTGTTGCTGTAAAGAAGAGACAGTTTGTGCAAGATTGTTAATGGTCGCTTCAGTCGAAGAATTCATATTAGATGTGTTAGATTGAGATGGAGGTGTTATGTTATTGAAAGAAGGTAAAGAGTAAGGTGGCGGGACACTATGATAGTTAGTCATAGGAGAGGATTGGACAAGAGGAACACTACAAGGAGGAATGGAATGGTTGAATGAATTGCCCCCTTGCGTCATGTTCATTTGTGACGATGTAATAGGAACACTCATTGAAGGAATGAATGAAGAAGTCGGATTGAATGAAGGAAGAGGGTTAATTGAAGAAGAGGGATTGCCCCCATGACTGGTAATCATAGACGGAATGTCTTGTATAGAAGTAGCCATTATGTTTGATGTAAAGGTAGGTATGCTAGCAATAGAAGTTGTCAAAGGAATAGAATGATTGACTTGTGTAGGAGGTTGTGTATAACCTAAAGTTTCAGCACAACTCTTCATAGGCATCACATTCAAATCCACAATGTGTGCAATACCACGCAAAATATCAATTCCATTCTTGTCACTTTGAAGCATATGTTTTAGACCCTCAATTAAAGGAAGAGCTTGACTATCAGGGTATTCTTGAGACATCCATTGTCGAAAATCGTCAAATTGGTTATCCAATTTCGCAAGTTGTTCTACAGAAACCTCATGGAGAGCTTCTTCATCATTAGGAGGATTAGAGGAATTACCCATGTCCTCGTTAAAAAGGCTATTCAAATTAGGTTCCATCTCCTCGGTGGTTAAACCTCGGAAAGACTTAATTCTACGGCTTTGTCTAATGGGAATAGTGTAAGTAGGGCTTATTGTTGTAAAACTCATGCACTAGAGAGGGAGAGAAAATTTTGAATTTAGATTCTAGATTTAAGCTGTTAAATGCAATCATGATAGTCTCCCAAAATTTCAGAAAAAATGTCAGGGACCGTGGCGCTCGGAGTGCACACGGTCCCGACAACTTTTTTCGAAATTTGCAGGGATGAAAGTTATGATGATTTTAAAGCTAATCTGAAAAAATTGAGTGATTTTATGATCTGTAGATAGGCCAAATTAAAGTTGCAATCTCAACATTGAACACTACCAAGATTGTCAAAAAATGCAAAAATTTGAATTTTGAAAAAGAGAGGTAAACTAAAATTTTGAATCTTATGATTTTAGAGGGAATACCAAAAGCAATGCAAGTTTTGAAATTTGAAAGTTGACTCAATTTCACACAAAATTCAATTTTGAAAGCGGAAATCAAAGTTGTTGTAATTAAGCACTTAATCTCAAAAGTCACAAATTGCAAGAATTTGAATAAAGCACTGAAATTTCGAATGAATGCAAACACACTTTTCAGATTTAGGACAGTAAGAACACAATTTTGACACAAAATTTCAATTTCAATAATTTTTGAATGATTAGAAGCCTTAAACCAAGCAATCACAAGACCAACTTTGACTGTAATTTTGAAAGTGTTAGATTGATAAAATCAGCCAAAATTCTAGATTTTAGCAGAAAAATACTGTAAGATCTAGCTCCCGAAATTTCGAAAAAAATGTCGGGGACAATGACGCTCAGAGTGCACATAGTCCTCGCAACTTTTTTCCAAATTTTCAGGGATGAAAGATATTATGATTTTGTTGCGGAATCCAAAGTTACAGCTAATTTGGAGATGTTTTGATCAGTGAAATTGTCGGACAAAGGTTAAATCAAGAGGGTTTCAAAAATTAGGGTTTTGACACTTAACCACTTAATTTTCAAAATTAAAGCACAGATATGAATTGATAATTTGCAATAGAAGGGTAGATCTGAAACAAGCATTAACAATTAAATATTTCGCAAGCTTAATTACTAAAAAGAAAATTTAGGGTTTTTATGCAATTAACCTCTAAAATTTGCAAAAGATCAAACATGGAAATGTAATCAAGGAAGCCAATTTTCAGATCTAACCATGAATAATCAGAAAGGATGTTCACATCGGGTTCACCAAAATGTAAAGCAAAAAAATCGATCGAACCCTAGTTGCTCTCCCCTCTTCCAACTCCGAGGAGAGAGAAGGGAGGTGGCTAGGGTTGATGGTTTTCACTTGGGAGACTTTACATTCAAAAGAGGGGTTGAAACCCACAAGATCCAATCCCACACAAGGCAAGATTGGATGCTAAATGAGTTTCAAGGGTTAAGACAGCAAGGCTACCCTCTTTTGTAAAGAATGTAGATAGAAAGATTAAGCTAGGAATGCATAGAAAGTGAGAAAGATTCGCTTATAAACTGAGATAGGGATATAGGATGAAGCTGCAGACCTGGAATTAGTAGTGAAATGTCGATACGGCGCTGTTCTGCAAATTTGAGCAAAAGTTGACGGGACGATGGCACCCAGCGTGCACACGGTCCTCCGAAAAATACGCGAAACGAAGGGGGATCTGTTCATCTCTGCACAAGGATTCTAGATCTTCAATTTCAGCTGCGTACCTGCAACCTACACACAGAAAAGGATTCCAGATCTTCAATTTCAGCTGCATACCTGCAACCTACACACAGAAAAGCGAAGACAATTGGGGGGTTAGGGATTAGGGGTTTGCCTTTAGGTCAAACCCCGGTTTTGGAATTAACCAAGAAATGAGAAATGCTATAAATCTAAATGATTGTAATGTAAAACAAGTACTAATACCTTGTTGTAAGGATGTTTGTATCCTTATGTGCGAAGGTATAGATGTTGTTATTTGTTGTATTGTTGTATGTTGTAGTATGTGATCTCCTCTTCAATGGTTGAATCCTTGTCTTGAATGCAACACTTAGCCTTGAATGGAGACTTAGAATGATCAATTGCTTGAAGGAATGCTTGAATGCTTGAATGCTTGAATGTTTTAGTATCGTTTCCACGCTTGTACATATATGTCCCTCTTCTTTTCATCTACCCAAATGGGAGAGGAAAATGTAGTTTATATACTTGTCAATTAGGGCTAATAGACTGATTTTCCCGACCTTAGGCCGACCAGGAAAGATAATTTCCAATTTGCAAACAAAAAGACCCGAAGTCCCATAGGAGACCGGGCCCAAAATAGGGCCAGGGACCAGGGCGCTGGGTGCCATGGTCCTGGGGGACCAGGGCACTGGGTGCCATGGTCCTGAAGGACCAGGGCGCTGGGCGCTCTGGTCCCACCTCCCAGGACAGCAGGGTGCAAAGGAGGTTCAAGCCAGGGTGCAAGAAAATGCAGTTTTTGGTGTCATAAACAGGTTTCGGGGTCTCCATTCAGGTTGCATATTGCATCACCATCGTGAAGACCGAAATGCAGTCGAAATTGCAAGTGTCACAATTTTAGGACGCTACAAAAGGATCGCAAAATGCAACAAAAACCAATAGATAAACCAGTGCCTTATCTAGGCAATAGAGTCATCTACAACAGACTGCAACCTGACAAGAGAAACTAATACACAAATCATAAGTTCCTGATCTATCAACTTTGAATATGCCTAACATACACAGAGTCCTAATCTGCACCATATTTCATCATCAAATCCACACCAGAAATACTGATATCAATGACTTTATTCAAAGTATATTTATATTTTTCTCCTTAAGAAAAAGACTCAAAACAACTTCATTAGATGCCTATAAAATCATTCAAATAATCAATCCTTCATTACTTAAATGGAATGAACACCAGTACAATGACATAGACACAATACAAATCTGAATTTAAATTCTCTAGACTGTATATTTCATTCCTCTATCAGAAGGTTACAAGTACTTCATATTTGACTCAAAAATTGCTAAGACAAAGGCCTATATTAATTTTTCCAGAGTTTAGCTACAAAAATTTTTGTCCCCTTTCTAGGTAGCCTTGGTATCCTTTAATAAAAATCAGGATGCAACAAGCTACGGACTACCTAGAAGAAAAATCTTACCCTAACAGTCATTTATTGCAAAAGTTATATTTTTGTGCCATTACACTTGAAGGAGAAATCTAACATTCTTTCTGGGATGCGTGCTTCATTAATTCACTGGGCATTCACTTGGAAAATGGCCAAAAGGGTAATTTCCTATTACCCAAAATTGGATACCACCATCGTCAACTTCATAATGTCGGTGGATCATCTTGAGCCAGAGCATTGATGGTTCTACCTAAGAAAACATAGATCCACACACCATTATGTCCTCTGTAGATCTCCTTGGATACCTCTCACCAACCCTTTTTCATCATGAAGCAATGTCAGATGTAACTTGCACACCTCTGCTGCTATTTCATTTGAATATTTAAAATTGTTGGTGACAACGGATCAAGAGGTCTTCTTTCTAAGCACCTTTCCTTTAGTTGCCATGTCATGGCCTTTAAAGTTTGGGCGTGTTTCCATTGTAGTATAGAGACAACCATCTGATCATTAGAAACTAACACGCCCTTTAACTTTCCTGAGTAATCTGCTTAGCAATGGGCCCCACCACTTGGTCTCTAGTTGGTAAAAACTTGACCTCTACCACTAGTTTGCTATCGTAACCGCTTACCTTAACTACTGGCCTTAACCGTTGTCACACTTGGCCTACAAAAAATCATCACCTTCTGTCTGAGAAATAACTTCTGAGATCCTGAGTTCACTACCCCAAAAATACTTGTTGTGGGCTGCACTTGACTGTAGAATTAGATTCCTCAGATCGAGAGCTTTCCAACGATATATGAAAAATCCATATTTGGGTAAAAATTCAACCCTCACCCATCAATCCCTCTGTAGGTGGTTCATTTAAGCTTTTGCCTTTACACCATAGTTTGAAACTATATTTTAACCTGACTTTCCTATGTAGGTTTCGGCCACATGTCACCTCTTGGTTCGCTCGTGAGTCCATATAGACTTCACCTATCTTGCCACCTCACCAGTCACCAAGTCGTGGCCATTAACATTCGAGCACCTCCATCTTGCGGTATGGCGACAACCATAGATCTTCCTTGAACTTTCTTATTCTTTACTTCCTCTGAACTATTCTTCCTACAAGTCCCACCACTTAGTTGCCAATTCGCACCTCTTAGACATCGAGCATCTTTCCATTGCTACATGGTGACCACCATCAGATCCATCTTGACATGCCCACCGATTAATTCACCTGGGCTACTCTCTCTTCTAGGGGGCCTGCCATGTGTTAGTCTGTGACTGGCCACCAGATCCAGCTGATCATAGCCTCATTCACCATCTTAGCGCCACCAAACCTACCACTTCCTTTGGTTTGTTCGGCATCATTCTTTTGGCCAGACTTCCTCTTCGACAAACCACTTTCATGTTTTATTGAAACCCTAGTTTCATCGACACCTTTAATGTTGATGAAACTGATGCCTCTGGTGAGTCCATTTAGAGGTCCATCGAAGCCAAGGTCTACTCGATGTTCATTTTGATGACATGCCACCTATCTTCCTCGTGTTACCACTGGACCTTCTACCTCATCAGCTGCGTGTCACCACGTGGAACCCCTCAATTGTTATGGGGTCTCCATCCTAACACCTTAGCATGGCCTCCACTAACTGCCAAAATGAACCACCTCATAACCGTCCACCTTAACCACTTGCATTAACTTTCAGCCATGGTTCACTGCTAATGGTTTGTCGCCAAGTCACAGGTGATACTCGATAATCATCTTTCCATTGTGACATGGCAACAAATATTGGATCATTTCGCCTGGCCATTGATCTTCCTTGATCTACTCAACCCTTAGCCTCTCTGAGTGGCTCTCTCTTGTGCCACAATGTCACTATGTGTCCACCACTTGTCTACCACCTCATCAATCACCAAGTCGTAGCCTTTTACAGTTGACCACCTTCATGTTGCGGTATAGCGATGGCCGTCAGATCTTTCGCACCATCGTCTGATCTTCTTGGACTTGCAAGCTAGTTAATCTCCCCTTTTGCTACAAAATTAGGCCACTCTAAGATGTGCATGCATGCGGGGGGCCCACCAATGCTAAGCTACCACTTTGTCAAAATCCTTTAAGCTTTGACACCTAATATGCATTGGGCTTTGGATTTAAATACAAAAATTATCCTCCCTACGGCCAATGTGGGATAAAAGGTTTGCCTAGGCCTTTCCATCATGTCATCTATGTAGCATGAAAAATCCTCTGCTGATACCCGATGGCACTAGAAACTGAAATTGCTTCCATGGATTATGTAGAGAGGATGGTTCTGGTTTGGGCTCGGATTATACACCTGCCATTGCATTTTTTATAAAACTTCGATGCCTCCCTAGATGCATGTGGATCTTTATTTGCTTGAACTGCTTGCATTAACTATCAGCCATGGTTCACCACTAGTGGTTTGTCCCCAAGTCACACGCAATAACCATCGAGCACTTTTATGTTATGGTATAGCGACAGCCACAAGATCTAAAGAAACTTGCTCGATCTTTTAGGAAACCTGACATATACATAAGAAAAGACATAGGACTTAGGAAAAATTAAAATTTATCAGAACCCACCTAGGCCTAGACTTAAAAGGGGACCCCTCTTAACGACACACAGACCCTTCCACTTAAGTGAAAAAAGGCAATGAGCAAAGACCTTTAATCTAAAGTAAGGGACATTTTTAACCTTGAACCTTGAACCGATTTGCAAATAGTTCAAAGAAGAAATAACACATTCTCACCTGCTTATTAAAAATCATTACAAAGCCACGACTCACGCAAGAGAAATAGTTGAACCTTTAACCTTGAACCAAAAAGTTCAAGTTCAATATGAATTACAACAATGTGCTATAAAGGTTTAATTTTCTAAATGTTTTCATGAAAAAGAAAAAACCCTAAACCCTCAAGATTTTATAGGTCCCAATAGGAGGCATTCACCGATAGACACTAACATTGGAGCATCCAAGGTTACAACTGACACTGGCATTGGAATCCAACACTTTAGGGAAGCTGACATCAATGAAGATTATTTAAAAAATCATTTTGTAATTATTGTATAAGGCCGACATTGTATACCTTTTTGTATTGTAAGCCGACATAAGGCATATTGTTTGTAATGGGTATATAGGTCAGTGTGTTAGGTCATTATGAGATATTATCATAATCATCATGTGAGGATAGAATTTGTGGATGAGGATTATGGAATGCGAAGATCATTTGTATGTGAATGTTGTATCATGAAATGATCTATAAAGGTTTTGTTAGACATTCTTGGAGAGAAGATGATATCAGTAGTAGTATTCTGGGTTTATGAACCGGTACAGAGGAGAGCTATAACCGGAACTCTTTTTCGGCATTACAGATACATTTTGTGAGTTCATTTTCATTGTTTTCCTTCAGAAAAAGCTTGTAGTTAGTGAGACTCTTTAGTGATGAGCAGTGTGCCTTCCTCTATGTGAAGGCCCCCTGTTTATGTAATATCTTTCATATGGCCAGTGAATTGATATTTTGGGTCACAAATCCCACCATGGTTTTTCCTCTTTGAGGTTTTCCATATATAAATTCTATGTTATGGTGTTCATTCATGTGGATGGTTTATTTGCTTCAAGTTATATGTTTACTGGTTTATATGTGTATGGTATAAAAGTATAAAATCTTCTTACTGGCAAAACACTGATTCACCCCCCTCTCAGTGTTCTTGGATCCCAGCAGAACATAAAATGAAATCATCATTCCTTAGATACCATAAACCATAATCCATAGTTCCTTTCAAGTGTTGGTATATCCTCTTTACAATAGTGACATGAATCTCTTTCAGCTCAGCTTGATATCTAGCAATCATGCAGTTAGGTCATTATGATACGATAGATGAATGATATAATAGAATATGTGTGGATGAGATTGTAGATTATAACAAAATAGGATTGTGGAATGTGAAGATCATTTGTATGTGAATGTTGTATCATGCAATCATCTATAAATGTTTTGTAAGACATTCTTGGAGGGAAGGAGATACTGGTAGTAGTGTTGAAGGTTTATGAACCAGTACAGATCAGAGCTATAACCGAAACTCTTTTTGGCATAAGAGATGAATTTTGTGAGTTAATTTTCATTGTTTTCCTTCAACAGAATCTTGTAGTCAGTGAGGCTCTTTAGTGATTAGCAGTGTGCTCTAGGTAGTGTGCCTTCCTGCATGTGCAATCCCCCTCTTTATGTAATATCTTTCATATTGCCAGTGAATTGATATTGTGGGTTACAAATCCCACTGTGGTTATTCCTCTTTTGAGGTTTTCCATGTATAAATTCTATGTTTTATGGTTTTCATTCATATGGATGGTTTATTTTCTTCAAGTTATATGTTTATTCATTTACTGGTTTATATGTGTATGGTATAAAAGCATAAAATCTTATCTTACCGACAGAACACTGATTCACCTCCCCCCCCCCCTTCAGTGTTCTTGGAACCCAACATCACAAACCATCATAAAGTTTGATGGTAAATTTATCCGATTGGGCACATTGGTTTAAGAATCAGAAGATAAACACATTTAGCTGGCTATACAAGGATGAGGAAGAAATCAAAGTTGCTACCCTAGAAGTAGTTGTACCAACATAGCAGTATGGAAATGGGTTATGGATCATGCAATTAATGGGATACAAAGGAAAAGGACCTATTGGAAAGTGTCAAGAAGGCATCATAGAACTTATACAACCTCATTCACAATTTACAAAAGATAAAACAAGACTTGGGTATGGCCAACATGTTTCGCCTATGCAAAAGCAAAATCACATCAAAAACCTAAATGGAAAGAAAAGAAAAAACATAATGAAGACTCATGGAAAGAAACACTAAACCAAGCAGAAGAAAAGACAAGGAAGGAGCAAAAGAAAGAAGAAAATGGAAGATGACAAGAAGAACTCACTATCCAAAGGGAGGAAGCTTCTTATAAGAAAGTACATCATGTACAAGAACCTGATCAAATCAAGGTTGGGTGACAACCTAACAAAATTGCTACTCAATGAAAGAAAATGTATGAATAAATCCAAAGAGTACAAGAAAGCACCAATCCCAAATTAGAACAAGCTACTAAACTTGTGTCAATTATCAGTGACCTTTTCTCACCATACAACAAACCTATCAGATTCAGTGAGGTAACATGGGACAGTGACTCTGATATCGATTCTAATGAGTATGAGTGGGATAGTTGTTCTGATGTTACTGAATATATCGAGGTGGATACAATCCATGCATACACACCCATTTCTCATGAGGGACAAGGCCCAAGATCTCGACCGTTTGGATTAGGACCACAACATATGTATGAGGCTAGTGAGAACGACCAATGACAATACAAACAAGGCAATATCAAGGAGAATACCATCGAAGACCTTGAAAATATCATAGACCTCACTGATATCCCTAACAACTATGATGATGTCTCCATCATGACTCTTACAGTAGCTAATCTTGACCCGCCAAATGACTCCTTATTGCTCATATATGTTGGCATTTTCATATTGTTAGCATTTTGCGTATAGATTGCATTAATGATATGTTGTCATTGATGTCAATTGAACCGGTATAATGATATTCATGATATTGTTGATGCTATTGTTGTTATTACTTTTTTCTTGTAAACTGGTAAGAAGAGAGTAAGAAAAGATTTGTAAAATGTTGTAACCAGTATGTAAAGTTTGTGAGTAAAACCGATGAACTAGTATGAAGGGTTAAACATATCTATGTAATGTAACTGGTAAACCCTAATCGATCATGTTTGTTGGTTTATTACCTATTGAGCAGAAATGATGGAGACATATGTGATAATTGTATAAGGATAAGTTAAAATTGATTTAGCATGTTGGTTTTATTTCTTGAAAAGGAGCAAAGTGGATTGCATATAATTCACAGTGCATGATGAGTTAAAAAGTCCAATGGAGCGGTGATCATGGAGTGGTTGGAATTTTCTTGAAGAATGTGAAGAGATTGTTATGATTTATAATGGTCAAGATTGTACCAACTTGTTGTAATCTCGATGATGAGAATTAGGTTTTTTCTTGTGTTATCGACCTAATTATTTGTGTATCTAAGGTTGATGAAGTTGTTTGTAAGATTGTTGGCAAAGTTGACAAGATTGGTAGAAACTTGTGAGTGTGTAGTTGCCTAACCGGTGGATGGATCTGTACTTTGAGTAAAGACAAACTAAATCTTAAGAAGGATATGATCAAGCAAGTGTAGTGCTATTCAGACAGATCAACAAAAACTATTGTTTTCTAATAATTATAGCAAAAGTGAAATACCCTAACCGGGTAAGCTCTAACAAGGTGGTCCATTAGCTTGGATTCTTCAATCCTCTGGCGAGATTACTCCTAACAAGGTATTGTGCTTTTTCATCAAGGCATATGTGTAAATCCCTTAATTAGGTGATTCCTGAACAAGAATTAGTTCTTAACAGGACTTATTGTAAAGCTCTAACAAGCTTTGGCTCCTAACAGGGCAAAATTCAGAAGAGTTTAGATAGCTATCTTTGTGAGTCCCATCTCACCATGGTTTTTACCTATTTGTGTTTTCCATGTATAAACATTTGCTTCAAGTGGTGAATGCTTTTGTAGATGTGATGTTACATGTTGATTAGATTAATTTCTGATGAGCATCGAAGGATGACTATGTTGAGTTATTTTTACGCATTGTTGTTTTACATAAAGGTTGAAGTTGTTTTACTGTTAAGTTGCTATAACAGTCAAACCAGTTAATGTCAAGTATTCTTATGATTATTGATTTTGATTTAGAAAAGTTCACTTTGTGAGATTGAATTTGATTTTGGGAACTTTGCATCAGTTTTTCAATATATGGATTCACCCCCCCCCCTTCCTCTCAGTATTCTATCGGATACTTATTCTTTCATTATATCATCAATTGCTATCAGAGCATCTCAAGTCCTCTTTATCTAAAAGCCTAACAGCTTGAGGAAAAGATCTTATAGATCATGATGAAGAAAGAAGGTTCAAAGTTCAAAAAAGATAACTTTAGAATATGAAGTGACAAAATGAAGATTTACATCAAGAGTCTTGGTAGCCAGTATTGGGATCATGTAGAAACTAAGTATAACACACCTACTGGAATCCTAACTAATGATCAGAAGAAAGAACAACAATAAAATCATCAAGCATTAGAGACTATTATCAGTTCCTTGTCTAATGTTGAATATGTAGATGTTCATGGTCTTGAAACTGCATATGAAGTATGGAAGAAAATAGAAGATATCTATAGCAGTGATGAGCGTGTCAAGATTGCTAAAGAAGAGAGTCTAAGAGGAAAGTTCGATAATATGAGAATGTCTAAAGGGGAGAATATCCAGCATTATGGTCAAAGGATAAAAGAGATAGTAAGAGAGCTTAAGACTGCAGGAGGGAAAGTGGAAGATGCCATAGTGATCGGTAAGGTACTGAGAACCTTGTTACCGATCTATGCTATCTGAGTTGCAGCTATTACGGAGCTAAAGTCCATTGACAAGTCTTAGGTATCTGTTGACTCTATTATTGGAAAACCTATTGCTTTTGAACTAAATGGCTATGATGGTAGTGTACAAAGATTAGAATCTATATTTAGAGCCTCTATTTATAACCCATCTGTGAGAAGAAGTAAAGATGCTAGCCATAGCTATGAATCTAGATCCAGCAGAGATACTAATGATGAAGACAGCTTAGTGGAACTTGAAGCATTATTGGAAAAATGATTGTCGAGAGGCACCGATAAATATAAAGGTAAGTTACCTTTAAAATATTTTGCATGCAACAAAATTGGTCATATAGCAACTAATTGCCCTAATGGTGAAAATGAGTACAAAAGAGACAAATTTAAGAGGTATAAGGATAAAGCCAAGAGAGATTGTCTTGTAGCTATTGACAGTGGTATTACTGAGGATAAATCTAATGATGGTTCTAGTGAAGATATTATATTTGTAGCTATTAAGGAAGAATTATCAAATCATAAGGCACTAGTATCTAGGATGGATAACTCTGATGATTGGATCATTGATAGTGGTTGTTCACATCACATGACTAGTGATCATAGCAAATTTTTTTCCCTAGAAGAATTTGATCGTGGTGTTGTCATATTTGGCAATGACTCACCCTGTATGGTTAAATGCAAAGGAGATATTTCTCTTAATGGGAAAAGCAGTGGTGACGATGTCTACTAGGTTGAAGGCCTAAGGCACAATCTTCTAAGTGTGACACAACTTAATGACAAAGGATACCCACTGGAGTTCAGAAATGGTTGTTACCAAATTTTGCACATGCCAAATTTGTTTCCCTAATGAAGCTTTGCATTCATTTTGAAAAGGTCAAATCATGAACAAGGTCATAAATGCACTCTTTTTTCTAACTTTTTTGCTTCATGTGCAGATACAGGAAAGTAAGACAGCATGTGGGTTAAAATGGACTCCCAAAGAGGTTGAGCTCAACATGCTGATTTAAGAATGCCAAAATCTCCCTGCTGCCTGATCAAGTAGCGACAAAGAAGGACTTAGAGGTTTTCAAGCATCAAGCTCAGAGATTTTCATGACAATTACTCACGTGCAAGTCACATATGACAACAAGGGTCATGAAAAGCACTTATCCCACATTGGTAGTGGGAGGGAATTCTTCAGCATTTAAATATAAAGTCACACACATACCAAGCGTCAAAAGAATGAAATATTTTGGCAAGAAGAGGCTTATGGCCTGGTTGACCCCATGTGCATGCATCTTTAGGCATCCTAATTTTGTGACCGGATGGCAAGAAGAGGTTAAAGACCGAGCAGATTCAGGTAGATCAATGGTGATCAAGAAAGATTTGATAGCTGTCGATATGTCACAATGGGAAGATAATCACCAAATAGCTCAAGCAACTTGGCGACAAAGCACATGCCATAAGGGAAAGTTAAAGCTTGAGAAGATCACTGAGATCAATGGTAGATCAAGGAAGATCAGATTGTGGAGTGACATTCTGGGGCTATCCATGACTGTCGTTGTACTGCAGTTGTGAATTGCCTAAAACAAATACCCTCGAGACAGGTGGCAGTCCAGTGGCTAGCGACATGGCACAGATGGGCGACATCGAGCAGATCTTGGCTACTATGAGTCCTAAAAAGGTTTCAAGTAAAGCTCAATTCCATCGACATTGAGCAGATCTTGGTCATGATGAGTCCTGAAAGAGTTTTATTGACATAACAATATCAATGAAACTGGTAAGTGGCTTGCCGAAGGAATACTTTGACCAAAAGAATGAGATCCGATAGAGGAGGATGTGTGGCAAGCCTGGCAGACAAGATTTTCCCAGACAGATCTCATGAGCCAATCAAAGGGTGACACACGTTTACATGTAGCACAAGAGAGAAGATCAGTTGGGGTTAAAGGTCGAGTAAGTTCAAGAAAGATCAACAGTAATGCTAAGGATCTAAGGGCCATTGTTATATCGCTATAGAAAGAAGCTCGCTAGTTATCATAGCGACTTGGTGACTAAGCACGTGCGGAAAAGGCAAAGGGGAGGCCAGCGGCTAAGAGGTATAAAACAAGCAAGTTCCTAAAGATCTAGCGGTGGTCGCTATACTACATGATGAAGATGCGCGGTGTTTATTCATCACGACTTGGTGACCAAGTAGTGGGCCCGCTAAGGAAGCAATTTGGAGGAAGAAATAAAGAATGTCGACTAAGTTTGATCAGACGAAAGAGCTTCATTTCAACAGTGAGTCCAGACCATGCTAAGATGGTAGGGCAGGAATCCTAGAACCAACCAAGATGGGACACATGGCCGGATCGATAGAAAAGCAGGTGAAATGGAGCATATCATTAGCTATCAGAATAATTATTTCAGTCCTAACCCGATGACCCAATGGAGAAAGAAATGCTAGTTACAGTCAGAAGTCGAAAGTGGAGGCAGGCAAGGTAGCGTCCAGGGATCCATGCAAAATAAGAGGAAGTCATCCGGTTAATGCAGGTGATTATTAAGCTCAAAGTAGTTTCCATGACTCTTTTATTTTGATCATGAGGTAATAAGGATTGTTTTTTAGTGCCACATGGGTTAACCTTTAGTTGTCTAAAATTTTTAAAAGAATTACCCAGCTTAAGAGCAAGTTTGCATGAGTACTTTTTGCATGTTTTGAAGCCTTTTTGGTGGCTTTTTATTTCTATGAGAGGATCAGATTTTAGTGGAGATATTTTCAATGGGAGTTCATCTTCAATCATTCTAGAGTTATCTCTCCTCTACCTTTTGGAAGGCTTTTGTATAAAGTGAAAAAGTTTTATCTTTCTTCACTAGTTATTGATGATTCTCTTGTTGGTTTTAGCAGAGAATACATTCTTGTAGCTCATATGTAGTTTTATGACAGAATTCTAAATAAAAAAATTACCAGCTTATGCCTTATGACTTTACAGTTCATTTTATTATCCTTGATTGAAAGTTAGTTTATTGTGTTATTGTCTAGATAAACTTTGAATTTTATGTCTCATTTGTAAGAAATAGGTTGTGCATTGTGATAAATTGGCTCATTTGGTTGATTGTGAAAGTTTTCTTTCCTTTCAATTTCTTGAAGTTTAAATCCTTTGCATGAAATATTTATGTTTTATGAACCAGAAGTCTATTTGTGCACTTTGGTGTTTTTAGGATTGTATCTCTGTCATTTTGAGATATCTTATTGATGCTTCACCTTAGTTTAGCATTTTCAATTTCTTTCTAGTTTCATTTTGAGTTATTCAAAGGGAACTAGCCCTTCATCTAGAGGTTAATTCTCACTATTGGCAACCCATAGGCCTAAGAATTATCCCATGTCTCACCAAGTTGCTTGAGCTTTTAGCTTGTGCATTACGGGTGCAATTTGAGTGACAACAGTTTTTTGCATGCCTAGTGGGACACATTTGAACTATCTAAGCTCAACAAATATTCACTCTTGCTACTTTTGGTGTAAGGAGTAGCAATTCCAGCCTTTAGAGGCAACATTTTTCATACCTAGTGACTTATTTTCTTGGTTTCTATGCAGATCCAGTGACATTTTGTAGCATGTGAGAAAGTATCAAACTAGACAGAGCGAGGATCTAGTTGATCATATTGAGCTACCACCATCACAGAGAAGGTCAAGGATAACGAAAAAAGATAGAGAAAGCAACAAATTCAGCAGTCAAGTTTCCAGAAAGTTCTTCAGATGAAGTTTTTTAGGAAATTCCAGATTCTGATCTCCTATCTAATTCTTCTCCTCTACCTAATTCTCAGCCTAATTTTGCCACCTGCATAAATCCTCTTTTTGCAACTACTCCAATTCAGCAATCTATTACCCAGAATCCACAAGTAAATCCACTTGTTATTCTAATGGCTCTTCCAAGAGCTCGGCCTTTTGTACCTTTCAATCAAGGTAGCCCTTTGAATCTTACTCATTATGATGATATTCCTATAGCATCATTGAAAAGCCTACCTTTTTCATAGGAGAAGATCAGACCACTCCCATTGAACATATAAGGGATGTAGCTTCATTGTGTGGTGTATATCATATCACACAAGAGAATGTTGCAATCAGACTCTTGGCAGCCTCATTTAAAGGGAAAGCGCTTCAATGGTTTAGAGGACTACCTGTAAACTCAATTGATACCTGGGATTAGCTGGGTGATAGATTAAATTCATAGTTTTAGGACAAATCTGACCATTTGTCACTATTAGAATAGTTGAGTACCATAAAGAGATCCCCTCAAGAGAAAATGACCGGCTTCAATTTTCATTTCCAAAAGACTTGGAGTAGAATCCCTGTCATGGTAAGGCCTACTCCTGCTCATGTATTTCTATCTTATCTTAGAGCCCTTAATAGTGACATTTTAGTCATGATTCAGTCTATGGGTGCAAATACTCTACCAAATGCATTTGATGTTTCTATTAGGGAAAAAAACTACCTAACTCAGGCTGGTAAAATAGCCCCTAGGCCCCCAATGCCCATATTTCTAGAAATATAGTCTATTGTACCTCTTTTAGAGCCTCCTCTAGTCATTGTCCCACCTTTACCAGCACTGAATTATCAAGTTGCAACCCAAGAAAATATTGTCACACTCCCGAATCAAGACTTTTAGGAGTTTAAAAATGAAATGAAAACCATGTTCCAAGGATTTGGTAACAAAATGACCAATATTGAGAAGCAAGTTTACCAGAACACCAAGCCTTATCAAGCCCCTTATCAGAGTAATCAGCAGAACATGCCTCCTTATCAAGCTGACCCGCAAGGTCAAAGGAGAAATTATAACCAAAGATCCAATATACCTTACAATCCCAACACTACCAGCACATCCAGAGATATCATCCCAGCTCAAAACAACATGGCATTGAATTATGATTAGTGTTATCCTTGCAACCAACCTCATAATCAGACCACTTGTTTGAACGGTGTGCTATATCAAGCACTCATGGTTCAAAATAATGTTGTTGTCTCAGAAGATAGTACTCATGGAACTCATGATCAACAAGTTTCTCATTCTGAACAAGGCCCAGATGTTACCTTGGTCAATTGGCAAGGTGAAGAATTTTGTGGAGTAAAATAGCCACAAGATTAGAATCAGTCCTACACTTCTATTGCAACCAATACACGGTCCAAAAAGAGAGCCATTGATATAGGACATAAAGCTCATAAAGGCATCAAGCATGCTTCTACAAGCCGACAAGAACCACTTGGACCTCAACCCACTCCAAATATACAAATCATACCAAAAGGGCAACCAGTGGTCAACAAGGATCAGCTAAGAGGTCAATTACCAATAGCACAAGTTCAAGAGGATGTCGTTGCTAAAAGAGGGCAAGGTTAGTACAAGCTCATTTAATATTTTGGATCAATTGAAAAAGATGAATGTCAATGTCTCAATGTGGGATTCCTTAGCTCTACAAGGGCAAAAAGGTTTGCTTAAAAATGCCTTGTCTAACATCTCTTTGTCACAAGAGCTTCCTAATGAGCAACCCAAAGTAGTCTTATCCAATGTCCCTCAAGAAAAGAAGGCCGAACAACAAAATCAGAAGGTTAAATCCCCTCCTTTTTATTTGACTTTAATCATAGGTCAGCACCTAGTGCATAATTGTATGTTTGATTCAAGTGCAAGTAGTTATGTCATGCCAAAGAAGATAGTTGATAAGATGGGTTTGACATATGAGCCTCTTTCAAAAGGGGTAGTCCAGTTAGATGGGACAGCAATAAACACAATAGGTGTGATTAAAAATTTGGATCTCATATTGCATGCATGCCCAAAATTCTCAATCCCACAAGATGTCTACATCATAGATCTTCCACCTTACTTTGCTTTATGCTTGTCTAGAGATTTCACAGCCAAGTTGAGTGGGTGTTTATCCTCTAATTGGTCACATGTGTTTTTCAGAACAAGATATGGTACAAAAGTGACCATAAAATCATAATTGTTATCTAATGATCATATAGAACCATACATCCCAAGTGTTGTTAATGCAAATTTGTCTATACAAGAATCTAATGAACAACCTGATATCCCAAATCCAAACACTCCAATAGAAGGGATACCTGATGTAGTATTAGATGAATGGGCAGTAGAGAATGATGAGGAAGATCCATTCAAGCATATGGAAGAGTTAGAGATAGATGTCTACATGATCCATGAGGAAGGTGTCGCTATCCCTAATCTTGAAAAGGGTGACAATCAATTGTCCAATCAGCAGGGTGAGCAACAGAACAATGAATTATGGAAACTCTATTTTGATGGCTCGAGGAGCAAGGTTGGTTTTGATGGTGGTGTTATGTTAATCTCTCCTAAAGGTAAGAAATATTTTTCAGCCTTTATATTTTTGTTTAGCTGTACTAATAATACATCTGAATATGAGCCACTTGCAAATGGATTGGAATGGGCTAGAAAAAGAAATGTAAAGTGTTTGCAAGTATTTGGGGACAGTGAGCTAGTGGTAAATCAAGTAAGAGGTGTCAATGTGACTAAAATGATGTTCTTAAATGTGTAAGTATAGGATATGGGACAATTGAAGAATTTGATGCTTTCAATCTATTGTCAGTGCCTAGAAATCATAATAAGGAAGCAGATAAATTGGCTGCCTTGGGTGCTCAATTTGATATACCAGATGAGGTAAGAAATATTGAAAGACAACAATATGTCAAAGTGGTTGTTAGGACTTCAATTCTAGATAACAGTGTCAATTGGCAAGTCTTTGATTCAGATGAACAAATTATTAATTTTCTTATTGAAGAGGCTGAATTGGCAGTTGGTAATCAGCATAAGTTTGTAAAGCAATATGAAAATTGGATTCTTCAATTGAAAACTAATAAGCTTCCAAAGGGATTGGTAACCCTTGAGTCAATCTTTAACACTGATGATCAGGTTAGAAAGGAAAAGGGCAGGATGCTAGTTAAAGAGGAGCACTATGAACCTATTGAGATCTTCAGAGATAAGTTCTTAAAGCTTGGAAAGGTATGTACAACTGATGAGAAATAGACATTTGTTTTGCTTTGTCAAGAGTTAAATGATGTATTTGCATGGCAGTATGAAGATTTTAAGGGATTTAACCCTACATTAGCCCAACACACCATAGAGTTGGAAGTTGATGCCAATCATGTGAGACAAAAGAAAAGGCCCCTTAATCCAAAGCTTGAGTATCTTATGAAGACAGAACTAAACTAGTTGATCCAAGGTAATATCATCTTTCCTATAAAGCATACATCTTAAGTTTCAAATTTGGTTCCTATAAGAAAGAAAAATGGTGAGCTTAGACTTTGTGTAGACTTTAGAGATCTTAATAGAGCTTCTCTAAAAGATCATTACCCGATGCCCTCAATGGAACAGATCTTACAAGTAGTTTCAAATTTAGATAGATTTTAACTACTTGATGGTTATTCTGGTTATAATCAGATTCTAGTAAAAGAGGATGACCAATTTAAAACTGCCTTTACTACAAAATGGGGAACAATGGCATATAGGAAAATGCCTTTTGGTTTGTCTAATGCAGGAGCAACCTTTCAGAGGGAAATGGATATGGCCTTCCAAGGTCTTATAAATAAATCCGTTTTGGTTTATCTTGATGACATAACCATTTTTTCAAAGCATGTGGAAGAGCACTTTTCTCACTTAAGGCAGATTTTTGAAAGGTGTAGAGAATATGGAATATCTTTAAATCCCAAAAAGTGAATTTTTGTCGTACACGAGCGTAAGTTGTTGGGCTATATTGTCTCAAAACATGGAATAACCATAGATCTGGAGAGGGTAATTGCCATTTTAGCTTTTCCTTTACCTGCACATAAGAAAGCCCTTCAAATCTTTATAGGCAAAATCAATTTTGTAAGGAGGTTTATCCCTAATATAGCATTTCTTTTGAATCCATTGACTAGCATGCTTAAGAAAAATGTTACTTTTAGCTGGTCCAAAGAGGCTAAGAATAATTTTGAAGAAATTAAGACTGCCATAGCATCAACACCTACTTTGATTAATCTAGACTTTGTAAAGGATTTAATATTATATGCTTTTGGTACTTTTGACACTATTTCAGCTATGTTGATTCAATAGAATGATGAGGGATTGGAACAACCAATAGCATTCTTTAGCCAAGGCCTAGAAGGGTACAAACAAAATTATTCTTTTGTTGAGAAACATGCATTAGTAGTCATTAGAAGTCTAAAGAAATTTAGACACATGCTTTCAAATAACAAAATTCACCTAATGGTTGCTCATCCTAGTATAAAAGAAATTTTGTTGAATAGAGATCTTAACGACAAAAGAGTTGGTTGGATCATGAAAGTGATGGAGTATGATGTCAATATAAAGGTAACAAAGCTGATTAGAGGTAAGGGATTATGCAAATAGCTTGCTGGTTACAATGAAAACACCGAACAAGAAAGTGAAGAAGTTGTCCTAGTTCATTAAGATAATGTGCCAATTATTGTAGCAACATCTCCTACAAGTTGGCTGTAAGAAATGATGAATTTTCTTTAGACTAGTGAGTGTCCTAAAGGTCTAAAAAATGATAAACGAAGATACTATAGACTTCAAGCTATCCCTTATATCATTTTGGATGGGATTTTGTTTAGAAAAGATTTTAATGGTGTAATCTTAAGACGCATAGATTCAGATCAAACTGAGAGAATATTAGAGGAATTCCATAATGGACTAGTTGGTGGTCACTTTGCACCATAGATTAAAGCATTAAAGTTCATGAGGGTAGGATATTTTTGGCCTAATTTGCATAAAGATACCTATGCTTGGGTAAGGAAATGTAAGAATTATGCAATATTTGTAGGCAAACAGAAGATGGAAGCTTTACCCCTGCAACCTATTCAAATTGAACAACCATTCATGAAGTGGGGTCTTGATTTTATCAAAGTCATCAATCCACCTTCAAGTTCTAGGCATAAATGGATCTTGACAGCCACTGATTACTTTACCAAGTGGACTGAATTTGTACCCTTGAAGAAGGCAAATGAAAGTGTAGTCCTAAACTTTTATCAGGACTTAATAGCAAGGTTTGGTATCCCTGATTCTATTATTTCAGAAAAAATCATTATATTTTGTAGGATTTAAGATTACTGATTGGGCTGTCCAGAATAGCATATTTTTTAGTACTTCATCCAATTATTACCCTCAGGTTAATGGAAAAGCTAAGTCTACTAATAAGAACTTGATTAGGATAATCAAGAGGACAATAGAAGATAATCAAAGAACTTGGTACACTCAGTTGAAACATGCATTGTGGGTTGATAGGATCACCCCTAAGAGAGTTATAGGTATATCTCCCTATGTCCTTGTTTATGGTAAAGAGGAAAGACTCCCAATTTTAGTTGAAATTCTGACACTAACTCCGATTAGAGAGATAGAAATGTTGCAAGAAGAACCCATGCAGGTTAGGTTGGAAGAACTAATAAAGTTGGAGGAGGTAAGAAAGCAAAGATTGTTGACTATTGAAAATCATCAAGCTCAAATGAAGAGGACTTTTGACAGAAAGGAAGCTCTGAGAGTTTTCAATGAGGGAGATTTGGTTTTGAAATGGGATGAATTAAAGAGTAAGCCTGGAAAGCATACTAAATTTGATGTCATATGGGATGGCTCATACATCATTACTAAGAAAAAGCACCATAATGCTTTTCAGATTTCAAAGTTGAATGGTGAGACCCTTCCAATCTCAATTAATGGGATTCATCTCAAAGCTTGCCTTTGAGATTTCATTTAAGCTAATAAATGTCGATACACATTCTATTTTTGCTGTTCTATTTTTCAATAAGTGCTCATACACAGTTTTGTAGTTTCTGTTTTAGGTAGCACCACTTGTTTTTTTCCTAGTTTTCCTGTTTTGTTTTGCTGTCATGATGTGGAGTAGCTGAATTTTCAAAAAGTTCCATTTGGAGAGAGGGTTGAAATGACTCCTGTTATAACTGTTTAAGAAATGGGTTTTCTTTTCCCATAATTGGCTAAGTTTTTGAAATTTTGAGTTAGACACACTATCAACTGCTTCAAGTCTATGTTAGGTCTTAAGGATTTAGAGTTCCAATTTAAAACCGCTCAATGTTTGATCAAAAACCCTCTGGTTTCTATTCCTATGTTACTTCATCCACTTAAGTAATGGGTCTTGGGGTTGTATGAGGTGTCCCCCCTTGTCATTTGCCTAGGCAGTTGTTGAATTAATTGTAAAAAATTTATGCCTTATATCTTTTCTTCCTAATGTTGTCAGGCCCAGTAAGTTGCACGCAGCTTTAAGATGGATCTATGGTTTTTGCTATTTCATTAGGCAAAGTTGCACGTGGTTTAAGGCTTGTGAAATGGCGAAAGGGAAAACCGTGTTCAATGGTGCTAATTTGGTCTGGTTTAAAAAGGCTCCATCCCATTCAAGATCTAATGGCTGGCATTAGTTCACAACCGAAAATTGCAAGTGAAATACCTTTCGCGAAATGGAGAAAAGGTTTGGCGGGACCCTACAACGAAGACTTTTCAAACAACTAAAAGGTGATCAAGTTTAAGAGAGATCGACGATTTGCGATGTTTCATGGCTGATAGATGCTCGAAGGTTATGCCCTACGAAATAGTGAAAAGGTTTTTCAGTCTGCGAAAAGGGAGTTTTTATAAGAGCATAACAGATGCACAAGTCTCATTTGATCTTATGGTTAGCACAGCTTCACAAGAGGAAGATGCTCGATAGTTAGCTTTCGTGAAGTAGTGAAATGACATGGAGTTCCAAGCAGGCAGTCGAGTTGGTCGAGATGGCGAGTAAGATGATGGCACATGGCATAAGGTCAAAATAATTAGCAAGTCAGATCTAAGGATTAAAAAGTAGGTCCCAGAGGTGAGTCATGCCATGGGATAAGAAGTGACCTAGCAGATATAGGTGGCAAGGATGAGGTGGAATCCAATGTTTTCTCTCAGCAAATGAAAGGCTGACATGTAAGTTCGAAAGTGACTAGATGCTAGGTGGATGGAGTTTAGTTAGAGGTCCCACGTCTGCCGAATTCAGTTAAGTTGCTAAGCATCGAGCAAGTTAAGTATAATCTAACGGTCCACGTCAGTTCGCGAAGGTAAAGTGCTCGTGTTTTAAAACCAGCAAAATAGCGAAAAGGTTTTGGGGTCCAAGGGACAGATAAAGCATGAAGTTAAAAAGGGATCAACTCTGATTCAATCTAAGGGCTCCCGTTGTTTCATGGATGCAAACCAACCAAGGGATATGCTTCATGAAGTAGCAAAAGGAAGGGAAGGTTCATCCAGGTGTAATGCTAGATGGTGACATGTCGATTGAAATGTGGTTTCAGAAGAAATTGAGGGCCCACCAATGTGTAACCGATGCTTATAAGGGAAAGACACATGGCTTACTTTGAACTAAACCCAAAGAGTTTTCCAAAGCTAATGGTTAAGTGCCACGTGGTATTCGGTAACCAGTAAAAGAGCTACGTAAGTGAAGCAAGCATAAAGGTCTCCCTTAAAGGATGGTCATCTCCAATTTGATCCAACGCTTCACGTCATTTCGTGGCCCTAAGTTGAAAGCGGTTTAAGCTATGCGAAATAGCAAAAGACCGTTAGCCATCAAGATAGAGGTGCGGTTAATGAAGAAGCTGACGGTCCCGGTAAGAGTTAAACACCAAGTAGTTAAAGTTCCATCTAACGCCTGGCACAGCTTTGTGAAAGAAAAGTGCTCAGAGGATAAAGCCCGCGAAATGGTGAAAAGGAGGTAGGGCCTGGTGCTAAGGCAAAGCTGTTAAGTCAGTGTAAAGACCGATCAAGTTTCATTTGATCAGACAGTTGGCGTGATTTTGTTTGATGAAATTGCTCGAAGGTTATGCTCTGCAAAATAGGGAAAGAGTGAAAAGGAAAAATGTGCAGGCATGTTGTGACCCATTGGAGCAAAAATTTTGAATTTTCTCATGAATTCAATTTTGAAGGACGACCGAAGCATGCGGTATCAATGTCGCAGTTAAGAGCCTGAGTACCATATATGATTTCGTATCAATCAGATGAAGATATCATTTAAAGAATTATTGTAGAGAAAGTGGTTGCAGAGCTATTTTCTTCAAATATAGAGCAAATTCATTCAATCACAGAGCAGATTCCTTCAAGCTAAAAATAGGTTTTCTTGTACTCTTGTGTGGCAATTTTTTAGCAGTGTGTTTTAATTGAGGTCTTGATTTGTCACAGAACCAGTTGGGGCTAATAGTTAAATTGCTTGCATATTTTAAGATGGCACCTAAGAGAGAATTCTCAAGAAAAGTTAATTACCAGGAAAGGGCCATTTGTGATGATTTTCTTGAATAGTTGACATTGTCAACTAATCAAGCATCAAAGGTGAAAGAACTAGTGCCAAGAGCTCCTCATTTGAAAATAGGAGAGGGGTTATATGACAAGGGTAACTCGTTGAGAGACCCATAGGTTGGGTTGTCTGGGTTGGGGTTGTTTAAAGTTGGATTTGGCATGAGAAATTCCCCAGCCCCACAAAATAGCATCTGGGAGTTAGATGTGGGACAATTGGTAGTTCCAGGAGTATTCATGGATATGGATCTCCTAACTCAGATTGCACATAATTATGATCCAGTCGCAAGGAGCATTAGGGATATAAATGGGAAAGCCCTCATTGAAATAAATAATGAGGAATTGAGAAGTGCTTTTGGGCTTAATGAGTTTACTAATTTTCTAGAACCTATTAATTTCAAATCATTAGCTCAAGTATACAGTGCACAGAGGAATCACCTTAGAAATAGGCCTCTTAAGGAATTCTTTGTGAAGATAGGTGGGTTGACAGTTGTAGGACCCAACACTGAAGAGCCCTTCTCATTGAATCTGTTCACCCTTAGGGCTAAGGGATTGTATTGGTCACTTTGCCAGATTTTAGGAGAGGATACTGAGGCAAATATGCCCAATCATTAAATGCTAATGATTGCTTAGATTTTGAATCCTTCTCTTGCAGTAACCTTTGATTATGCTTCCTTTATCACTGATGCTATCCATGAAGGATTGATAGGAATAAAGAATGGGAAGGTTAATAGGCCTTTTGGATGGTATTCCCTCCTCATGCATCTATTTTTATTCAAAGGTGGTGATTATTTTGCAAGTGGAATAGATCTTGTAAAAGAGAAAGATGGAGAAAAGATGCCAGTGCAATTATGGATTACAGTGCTGTCATGGGATAGAGATGATGCTAGTTTCTTAAAGTTTGATAAATGTTTTGCATCAAAGATTAGGACTCTCCTCTGTTCAGAAAATCCAAGAGTCCCCAAGGTTCTTTTGGAATTTATTAGACCAAAAGAATTTGCAAAAAGTATAAAAATTGTCCATAATTGGGGTGATATTTACTTATACCCTATCTCCATAGTTTTCAGAGTATTTGGTTTCAGAGGCACTCCATTTTTATTGCCCTATCAAGTCCCTCTCAAAGTGGGAATTGTTGAAATCCTCAGACAAATTGGTAGTGTGCAAGAGGCAAAGCTAACAGGCAGGGGTAAAGGCACTATTTTCCCTACGGTTACTATAGCCCACCAATTTGTAATAACCAAGGGAGGTTGGAACTGTTTTGAGGACTTTCTTAAACCTTATCATTTGTCAACTGCAGTGTCTACGTGTGCCAATCCTAAATATTTCTTCAATGGCATGTTTAGAAAGAGGGCAATATGCAGAGGTAGACCCCATCAATTTCAGTTTCTTGAAGACCTCATTAGAAATGAGTTTGATCTAGATGAGCAAGAGCTGAGGAAGGAAAAGTGGGTGGCTTATAAAAAGGCCTTAGACTTTGTACATCAGTTTGATACCAGCTATGACTCATTGTCTAGCTTTCACCCTTTTGAGAAGAAAATGAAGTTCCTAATTCTTTGCTTTGAGGATGTCATGCAGACTTTGAAAGAAAAGAGGGAGGTTGTAATTAAAGACAACCCTGAAAAAGCAAGAATGGTTCTAAGTAGGTCTGCCTCCACTAGAGCAATCCCTCCTAGTGACTATACGTTGCACAAGAAGTCTAATTATAGTGTGTTGATGCCTACAACAGGAGAGCCCTCTACCTCTAAAGGAAAGCGGAAGATACAGGATGTCACTGACATCCAAGATAGCCCACAGAAGCAGAGAGTAGGAAAAGAAATACAATCTGATACACCCTTGTACTCTCCATCTCAATCCCCTATTCACATAGGAGATGAACAGGCAGCAGCTGAACAACTGATATAGTTAGGCAGTCTGGGAGAAATAGCTTACACATATGATGAAGTAGAAGAGGGAATACCAAAAGAGCCCCTTGCTACTGAGATGAATATCACTACCAATGAGTTCAAAGGATAGGAGTGGGATCCTGAGATCAAATAGGCCAGTGAGGACTTCTTGGCTGACAACAACTTTGTTACATCAGGACCCTTCATGCAATTTGTATTGAAGCAGAACATTGATAAATACAATGCAAGGTGTTAAAAGAGAAAAGGTGAGTAGCCTCTTAATGATCTAGCTGTGGTTGAGGAGGAAATAAAGCAAGAAATGATAGATGAGTTTAAGAACATCACTCCTGAGCAAAGAAGAGATATGGTGGCACAAGTTGGAGTACTCATTCTCCTTGAGTGAGACATAGAAGATGCCTTGGTATTGGAGGCATTGAGAAAAGAAACCAAACCCATGGAGGGAGTTACTTTTAGCAAAGACAATGCTACACTAGTCATGTGGTCTCTTAAGAGAGATGAGAATAAGAGAAGTAAGGACACCACAGGGTCAAGTTACCTTGATGGAATGATAGTGAAAAGAGTGTAGAACACAGGGGTAGTGGAAGCTGCTAGCACTATGCTAGAGACTGCAAAGTTTAGTGTTGCAGTAGCAGAAAGGGAGGCTACGGAAAAGGCAGACCTCCAAGTTAAGTTGGAGACAATTTTGAAAGCTTACAACAATGCTAAAGAAGAGGTAAGGAGTAAAGATAGCTTCATTGCTAAGCTACAAAGCTAGTTGATAGGACAGTACCATCAAGGTGAGTCTTCAACACTAATGATCTCCTCTTCTCCTACAAGACCTCCACCTACCAACCCATTACTGAGTTCCCACCATCTCTAGCACCTTCTAGTTCTCAAATGTTTGAAATCACTCCCCAAGAATTGGAGAATTTTACACAGGCTCAAGCCTTGTATGCAAAGAAGTATGAAGAAAGAGTAAGGGCTACCATTTCAAGTTTTACAGATACCATGGGGGCCTCACTATTGTATAATAACATAAGCAAGATTTTGGATATGTGGAATGAGCTTAATGGAGATAAGGCCATTTTGATACCTATTTTTGACAAGTGGAAGCCTAGAGAGCAGGATTTGGAGCTTATTTGTGTATCTTATGATCAAGAAGGGTCTGATCCTATCATCAAATCCACTTGTGACACCATAAAGGATCTAATAAAATTAGCAGAAGGGATAGACAATGCTGACAAGAAAATCAACTTGTACAAAAAGGAATACATTGATCAGGTTTTTGAATTGATTCCAAGAGTTTTTGTCAGCCCAAATCAATTGAAGGACAAACAAGTGTGGCTTAAAGAATTAGAGGCCAAATTGTCAGCTAGAATAAAAGGAATTGTTGACTTAGATGATGCTTCCTTTTTTTTGTAACAATTCAGAAGATAGAGAGAATCAAATCTCATTATGGTTTTCTCAATTCAGAGGTCAACAAGATGAGAAATTCCTGGAAAAGGTTAACCAAGGAAAAGGCAAAAGTGATTAACTTCTCATGGCCAACTAATGATGTGTACAATGAGTGTATAAGAAAATATACCATTCGGGATGCAGAATAGCTAGAAGAGGTTGCAACGGGACAACAAGTAGAAGAAGCCACGGAGGTTGAAAAAGACTTGTAACCGTTTTTGTAAAAGGTTTTGTAAGTTCTTCTTGAGAAGAAATAATTATAACATATTCTCCTATGAAAGTCTGAAGCTATGTGCATCCATATTGTTATAAATGGATACCAAGACTAGTAGAAAAAAGATCGCAAAGAATTGTAAGAAAACATTGCAGAAATTTATCTGAGCTTTTCCAAGTTTTAATGGAGAATATTCGAAGGTTTCTTGTAATACTTTTTTGAAAGAAAGTATCAATATACAGACCAGTGGCTTTGAGTAAAAACTTTGTGTTGTCTTCAAATGTGTTTGCAAGTGTTTACTGTTTCATTCTAAATAATCCAGGGTTATTTCATTTGATTAGGGGTTGTAAGGCAATCTTCAGTAGATATGTTTCTTAGCTTTTCTCTTCAGGAGGGGAATTAAATATGCAGGAATCACTTCTACCAGTCAGTTCTCTGTAGGATACTTTGAATCTTGATGAGCATAGTTTGATGTGGTATGAATAAATTCTCATGTGTGTCAAGCATATATAGGGATTTACAGAAGCCAAATTAATGGGATATGTATTGATATTTGACTGTGAGAGTATTGTTTGAACTTAGATGACTTTGTGACTTTGGATAAAGCACTGGTATAGATCAAGGTTGTCTATTACATATTTTGTATGTCAAATACTGAATATGAGTACAATTTTCATTCATTTGTTTTAGTAAGTTTTAAGGTGATTAGATCCACTGGTTTTCTGGACTGGTTTGTTGTGGATTTATCTTTTAAAAGTGTGAATTTAGTTCAGAAAGGTATACTCGCCTAGACTTAGAGTAGGTCCGAAGTGTAGAAGGTTAAATCAAACCTTGTCATATGTTGTCCTGGAAGTTTCCTTCTCTTTAATATCTCTTCTGCATAGAGTTATCATATTATTATAAGGATGTTGAAGTGAATCAGATTTTGAGAACAACAAAAGTGGCAACTCTACTAGGGAGTAAATGAATTATTAAAAGTCTCTGGTTAAGAAAGATTTAATTCATATTGTGGTGACTCTGATGGGATAAGTCACATTAAGAATCCAGAAGCAGATTTTGTGCTTAAATTTATAAAGAAAATCATTGTGTTTGTGGCATTGTTGTGTTTTATTCTAAGCTTGTTTTCATAATTCCCATAGTCTTTTGGGTGGCGACTTTGTTATCTTGGAACCAATCCTTGTGAATTACAAATCATTCTAAAAGGAAAATAAGCATAATGTAAGGAGGAAAAAACACTAGATCATTCATGAAGAAGCATCCTCATGAAACTTTGCAAGAAGGTTTGCCAGAGCAATCACGAAGAGGTCAGAAGAGATCAGTGCTACATGAACCATCAAATGCTGCTTGGGTACAAAAGAATAATAATACTGGTAAGGTACCTGATCGACCTGTTTATGCAAAATCTAATTCTTCTTCCAGAGATTCTGAACATGATATACTAGGTTTCCATTCTAGATTGTTTGGAAATATTGATAATGCACATGCTTTAAATCAAGATTTATCCCATGTTAGTGTCTCTGCAAGAGGTAGGACCAATTCAAACGCATTTAGACACTCTGTGCCTAGAACAATTGATGGAAACATTAGTTTGATTGACATAGATCAAGTTAATATATCTGATTTTGAGGAAAATTTCCCTAATGAAGATAAAGTGTCCCAAGAGATTGAAGATTTGAATAGGAGAGTTCACCATTTAATCTCCCTAAGAGCCCAAAAGGAAGCAAATAAGGAGAAGGAAGTCAAAGATAAATTAATGGAGAGAGATGGGCTTCTTAGACAAATAGCTAAACTTGAAGTGCTAGCTAAGGGAAAAGAAAATAGTGATGAGGAAGGCCCTGTGATTAGAGAAATTCTGATCCCCAAAGACAAGCAAGCATATAGGTCAGTAGTCCAACCAAATAGGGAAGTATTTAGTGATTCTTAGCTTCCTAGGACTAATGTGGATAAAGGAAAACAAAAATGGGTGGATGATGGAACTAGATCTAAAAATGCAGAGGAGATTTCTCATAGGTTGTCAACACATGAGAGAGAAATGGAAAGAATGAGGAAAGAAAAGGAGGATTTACAAATGGAGTTAGAGAAAGCTGAGTTGGAAGTAGCCAATCAGGAAGTCAAAAGAAAAATTAGTTATCTAAAAGCTCCCCCTATCATGTTTCCATCAGAAGATCTTAATAAGCCTAATCCTCAACAAATTTCTCTTCCCCCAATTAAGATTCAGCCTACTGTACCTGCTAGTACAGCATCAGCAAGTCAAACCCCTGTGAACAATCAACATGGTCAAGTATCTCAGTCCCTAATTCCAAAAGTCAGAATGAACATAGGAAATAATAATGTTGGTTCCCCTTTTCAAAGGAGACCTATCAATTTAGAATAGTATAGGCAACTATTTTTTGATGGGATCCCAGGACATCCCAACCACGTTCCTACTGAGTTAAGGGATAGGCTCCACAAGTTTACTGGAAATAATGCAATTAGTGCTCAGAAGCATTTGAAATCTTTTGGGGACCTAATAAATGACTATGAGATAGGGGATGAAGATATTATAATGAAACTGTTTGTTCAGTCCCTAGTTGATGATGCAAGAGATTGGTACAGAGGTCTTCCAGTTAATAGCATTGGGTCATGGGAAGATTTTAAAAATTGTTTTCAAGGGAAATATGGTGATAAAAAAAATGTGAGCTTTATGCTCAGTGAATTTAATAACATCAGAAAGTCTGACAATGAAATGGTCACTGATTTTAATGCTAGATTCCAAAAGGCTATGCATAGATTGTATCAGGTGATGAGGTTAGATGATAACATGTGTCTAAATACCTATTACAATGCATTTGATTCTAAAATGGCCTATATCTTGAGGGATAAGAATCCACATAACTTGAGAGATGCTTTTAGAATTGCCATTAATGTAGAAAGTAATAGAAAAGCATCTGGGAAATTGGGAAGAAGAACAGATGGTAGGTTACGACAAGAAACAAAATAGCAACCTAGAAAAGCTGCTAAGGAGGAAGACAAGATAGAGAAGTTGGTCATTGCTATGAAGGATCTGACTACCAAGGTAAACAAAAATGATAAACCTCATTATAACTGGCAGGATAGGCCCCCTAGACTGCATGACATGCCTTATAATACTAACTGGAAAGATGGAAAACCCCAGAATGAGAAGCCTAAAATTGCCCAAAACCAGGACACTCCAGATCCCTTAAAAGGGAAAAATGTCCATAATATAGAAAATACTCCCTGGTGTATTGCTTGTGATGGGCCACATTCTCCTCATCAATGTGTAGTTGCTCGGGCTCTTAAAGAATCCATGAGACAAGAAGTTGAGCTTGACATTAACATGTTTGAGACTATTATAGAAAGTGATGAGGAATCTATACAAAGTGAATACAGTGATGTGTTGGAGAATGAAAGGTTTTTTCAAGGACAACTAACCTTGGATTGGCATCCTACATTGAATGTGGTGCCAATTGAGGATGAAGAAGTTCATCTTAGAAGGCCTAGTGAGGAAGAAGTTAAAAGCCTCACCAAAGCTGCCATTGCCAAAACAAAACACAATTATAACTTAAGGAGCACCAAGAAGGACATCGATCAGGGTGAACTTGGTTCCATGTTCATAAAAGAGATAACCCAAAAAGGGGCAGCAAGTAGTGCTACTACTATTCCTAAAATTGGTCAAGAAAAGAAGGAACAGGTTAAAGATGTACTCAAGAGTACAGATGATAAAAATACCAGTGATATACAAGGAGCTACCACAACAAAAAGGGCAAGTCAATTTAAGGCAGAAAGAGTTAGAGCTAGTACTGAATTAAGCAATAGTTCTATATTTGACATGGCTCAAGATCTTACACAAATGAAGGTCACTATCCCATTAGTAGAATTACTGAAAATTAAAGAACATAGGGATGCAACTTTGTCTTTGTTTTCTAGTATATCTAATAGTGACACAGTCCTACCCACCGGTTCAGCTAGAATTGGAAAGGATCAAGAACTCCAAACCCCAGAGGTTTATGTTGAAACCACTATCAGTTAAGAGCCTTCACAGGTAGATCCTTTTTATGTCACTTTGTTAGTAAACAATCAATTGATAAAAAACTGCATGATAGATTTAGGAGCTGCTGCTAATGCTATGCCCTATGGTGTTATGAAAGAATTAGGACTGTCAGTAACCATTGTATATGGAAAATACTATGTTATGGATAACAGGGAAGTACCTGTGATAGGTACAATGAAATATGTTGAAGTAAAAATAGTAGCATTCCTTGAGGCAACTTATAAAATGGATGTTATTATTACTGATACCAAGCCCCATTATGGTATGTTACTGTCCAGGAAATGGGCTGCAGTAGTAGGAGGAAATGTCAAACTAGATTTGTCTTATGCCACCATTCCAATAAATGGAAATCAGGTCAAGTTGTACAGAGAGCCATGTGCTCCTAGGGTAATTGAAAATGTAGACCCTAATATGCTCAATTGTATGATTGATGTAGATCTTGATAATTTTAGACTTCAACCAATTTTGCCTCAGTTGAAGAATACTGACCCCATTGTGGTCGAATTAGAATCACAAAAGTATGGTTTATGGCAGATGTATTTTGATGGAGCTTGCTCCAAAGAAGGATCCAGAGCAGGGGTTCTTTTTGTATCCCCATCAGGTATAACTTTTAAGTATTCTTTCTTATTGGTTTTCCAGTGCACAAATAATATTGCAGAGTATGAACCTCTATTGTTGGGGCTTGAAGTTGCAAAAAAGCATGGAATCCAGCTATTGACAGTGTTAGGGGATTCAGAATTGGTTGTCTCTCAGGTAAGATCCAAATATGCATCCAAGAATGATAGATTAAAGAGATATAAACATGCAGTTTGGGATGTTATTGAGCATTTTAGTGCATTTTCTATTAATTGGATAGAGCGATCAAAGAATATTATGGCAGATTTCCTAGCTAATGTTGCCTTGAAAAATGATGATGCAACACTAACCAGTATTTCCACTATGGAAATAAAATCTAGGCCTACCATCCCTGATAATGTGTATAATTGGCAAGTTTTTGCTGATGATGAAGATATTCTTAGGTTCATCCAATGTGTTGATGATTATGATGGATAGAAGATTGATTGCAATGCACTGGTGGAGGTGGTTGACAATAGGGAAATAGTGTTTGGAAATGACTTGGTCTAGTTGGAAACCAATGAAATACCAAAAGGGTTGGTAGAGTTGGAAAGCATGTTCAGTTACAATGATAGTCATTTACATCAGCAGTCTACCACCAAGTTGGAAGAATTAGAGGAGGTAAACCTGGGGACTGAATCATCCCCTAAGTTAGTATACATTGGAAAGAAATTACCCCCTCATGTCAGAACTAATCTTATTAATTTATTGAAGAAATATAAACATGTTTTTTCTTGGTCTTATGAAGACCTAAAGGTGTATAGACAAGATCTTTTTCAGCATGAAGTTCCTCTACTTCCAAATGCTAAGCCTTTCAGATAGAAATAGAGACCTATTAATCCCCTATTGGAAACTAAGATGCAGCAAGAGTTGACTAAGCTAAGAGAAGGTGGGATTATCAAACCCATAAGGAATTCTTCATGGGTCTCCAATCTGGTCCTAGTAAGAAAGAAAAATGGGGATATTAGATTGTGTGTGGATTTTAGAAATTTAAATGTTGCTTCTTTAAAGGACAATTACTCTTCTCCCAATATGGAAGCTATGTTGCAAAGAGTAACAGGTTGTGATCTTTTATCCATGATGGATGGTTTTTCAGGATACAATCAAGTGTTAGTGAAAGAATCTAAATAGTTTAAAACTACTTTCACTACTCCATGGGGGACATATGTTTATGTAAGAATGTGTAAGGCCCCTCCCCAATCAAGCTTTGATTAACATAGTGACCATGGTTGATCCTATTAATAAATGCTATAATTCAATAGGATGGGCTAAGTTAGATAGATATACTGGTGAGAAAAAATAATTGAACCAAGTTATAGAGTCATTTCACCTTGTGGTGTACATTTTGATGTGTTATGAATTTGAAAACCTATATGATTCCATGATTTGGATCACATTGACATATGTTGACGCTTTGTTTTATGCTTGCTGATTATGAAACTTTATATGTTGCTAGAATAGAATTACTTTGAAATGGTGAATGCCATTATTGGAATTTTAGGACTTCAGTTTGATGATAGAAAAACGATGCTTATTTTATGAATGGTTCAATTTTGAGAATTACGATAATTGCTAGGTGGAATCGAATTTGAATGGATGAGATATTGAATTATTATTGTCAAATGTATGAGTGTTTGATGTGCAATGAAATCTATGTATCGGAATATGTATAATTGTGATTACTTGGAATTACTAATGTGTTAATTGAGATGCGCAGGAAAATTATCCATGTGACCATGGAATAAATATGGAGAACCAAACCTAGACCAATGTACGTTTGTTAAGCCAAGGGGTTGTCTATTTGGAGAGACAACACCCCGTTTGTAATGTATTTTATTTGTGAAGTAAATTATGCATGTGTGTTAATTTGATTTTATGTAATTGTGTAAACCTACAAGAGACAAATTCCATGTGTGATTTTGTATTGTATTTTATTGTGTCACTTGACACATGTGATGATGAATGTCATTGATTTTGACTTGTCTCTTGGAGGGAGTTTTGTTTCTACCAAAGCCATTCAAACTCATGAGTGTGGTCCCAAAATTGCCTTGGGTAGGGGGTCTTGGGAGTGGTCAACTCAGGTTTGACCCGTAGGTTAACTTCAGTTGGGTTTCTAAGGGGTTAAATGGACTCCTAGGGTCAGTTTTAAGGCTTTTCCAAAGGTCCATAGGGTATACCTATGGGTTAGGGGTATTTTGAAACATGTGACTACTCCCATGTGACTTTTTAGTCACTTCAAAAAGTGGTTTTTCCAAGGTGAGCGAAAATTCAACTTAGAAGATTCCTCCTAGGATAGACAACCTTCCCTTTTGATGCCAAACTCTCTTCCCCATCTTCTCTCACCTTTTCCCTTTCCAGTTTTAGTAATGTCAAAGAGTTTGGGAAGAGAAACCAATGGGAACTCTCACCTCACCCAAGGGGTTGGGAAGTGTGTGAGAGGCCTTCTTAGGCAAGGATTAGGGACTTAGTGAGTAATCACCCACTCTCCATGGTTGGAGATTATGCAATTGTTTTGAAAATTAGTAGTAGAATAGAAATTTTGGGGAAGGATTGAAGGAAAAGTTGGTGTGGATTTGGGCAGCTCATCCCCAACTAAATCTAAAATACCTATTGGCAGAATAAGGTTGGTTCTTATTCCCTCTTATTTATGTTGTTTATGTTGTTTTGTAGAAGGAAAGAAATGCTTGTTGAAAGAGATGTGTTATGTAAATTGTTGTTGGAGAAAAAAAAATGCAAGTTTTCATTTCTATGTTTTTGTTTATGTGTTCTTGTTTTGGGAGTGTCCAAGATCTCCTACTCTTGGGGGAGTAGGATGGTCTAGGGGTGGAAGGAGTATGACAGCCTTGGGTGAGAGGCTCTCCTTATGGAGAGTGATCTCAAGGGTGTCCTTTGTGACCCTTGCTGCATAGCCTTGTGTATGCATTTGGGGGTCATAAGGGGAGAAAATATGGTCTTTGAGCCTTTGGGGGGCATAAGGTATGGGGATGTATCTTTTGTTGTATTTTGTATTGCCATGAGGTGGCTTGAATTGTAAAATTTGGCTTGCAATCTCCCCAATGGTACTTGGTCCACTTCCACCCATGGAAAGATCATCACAAGATGTGGTGAAAGTGTAGCTTGGGATGGAAAGATGTATGTTGAGTGTTTTTCTTATTTGTTGTGGTGGTTGCTTGTTTGTAACCCATCTAGTGTTTGGTTCTCCAAGCTCGAGGGTGGCTTCTAGTAAGCCTAGGCTAGGAGGTGAGCTCTCCATGGTCATAGCCATAAATTTTATTGCAGGTTGCTTGGAAGAGAAGGAAAGAAGAAGGCTTTGAGTGGATCATAATTTCATTTTTTATTTTTTTTTTAGTTGTAAAATGTATATGTTTGGGAAGCCCTCATTTAATAGAAAGAGGCTTAGTTTGAGATCTATCTATTGTAAAAGTTATCAAATGTATTAAATGTACTTCTTTGTCTTAATTTTAATTACAAAGTAAAGGACGTAAATTTACTTGAGCATATTCTTGCACAGAAAAGAAGTAAAGGAGTAGAGATATTTCCTTATAGATCTTTGAGATACTTTCTATGGTTACTTGTTGCAATGTATTAGTAAAGAAATTTATTTATGTCTTATTAAGTTTATGAAAAAAAAAGAAAGAAATAGGTAAAAGCTAGTGGTGTTGTTGTGCAAAAGAAAAAAAATAGTATAAATCTAAATGCTAATAAAGCAATCTCTCTTGAATAAGAAATGGAATATTGATTTACATTTGCAGTTTAAACTCAAAGAAAACATAAATAGATATTTAGGGGGTTATTACTAAAAATACATTATACCTTGATGTTTATTGATTTAAACATATTTAAAGAGAAGTTAGTTGTAGATTAAAATAAATTCATTTCTGTCATATTTTCTAATGTTGAAAATACATGTTAGTAGGAAGTAAACAAATATAGATCTAAATTATTATATAGCAAAAGGAAACTATACATAATATAAAAAAAGAAGTTTTTTTTTTTTTCTTGTATTTTGACTATTTGAGATTAGCATGCTCTAAGCTATGGTTATGTATCTTTAACCATATAAAAATGCATGTATATATATATTTTATTTAAGTAAAGGCAAAGGTTTTAATATGAAATACTAAGCTACTGTATTTTCCTAAGAAAATCATTTCATTAAGTTGGTGCACGCATTTGAAATCTTGTTTAATCAAGTTAAATAAATTAGCCCTTAGATTTGAGTTTAAGTTAGATTGATTAAGCAAATCTATTAAGCAAATTAAATAAATAGCCTTTGAATTAGTGAATGTATATCCCCCTTGAGCAGACTGCCACATTTATACATTATATAAATACTTCTTAAAAAAAAATATACAAAAGAGAATATATACATGCATGCATGTTTATATATATATATATATATATACACATTTACATTTAACTAGTCTTTTTATAGCCATCAAAAAAAAAAAATTAATTAAAAAAAATATATATATAAAATAGGGGTCTTTGGTGGGGTGCGAGGACTACGGCCACCCACAGCCGCAGGGGTAACTGTGGTCTGCGGGCGTGGCCGTCTCCTGCAACCCCGGCGCGCGGTGTCTGCCTTCGGCACCGCCCGAACCCTATGCGCCTCCCTGCCTTTCAGCACCACCACTCCCTTCGGTACCGCCGCTCACCGCCCCCACCCATTCGGCATTGCTGCATCCTTGAAGCGCCGCCTCCCCTTCCTCCACTCATTCCCTCATACTCTAACCCCACCCGCGGATGTCGATCCGACCTGCAACCCCAAACAAAGCTTTCCCCATGAAGATCCTTTCGTGGTGGAACCCTAATCCGACATAGGGTTAGGGGTAGGGTAAAAAAAAAAGGGAGGCAGAGAAAAGAAAGATTAGGGTAAGGAGTATGAAAGATATAAAAGAAAAGACTCTTAAGGATTTTAAATAAAAACCTAGTTAGGGTTAGTTTTTGGAGAGGGATAAGATAGGGAGGGAGATATAAGTAAGAGAAAGCAAACCCTAAATGGGGTTATGAAAAGATATTATTGTAAATAAATAGAAAAAAAAAAAGAGAAGAAAAGGGAAGAGGATGGGTGTACTCTTTTAAAAGTTTGAAAACGGATTAATCTCATTTACACTTTTTCCATTTATTCATTTGGGTTGGTCTTTAATGACTTATAATCATATTATCTCCTAATATAGGAAAATATAGTGAAAAGTTAATTAAAGGAAATAGTGTAAATAGAAGATTGATTTGAGTTAAAACAAAATATTTTGGATGACAATGTTTATTAGGTTTTGGAGATTAATTATCTTAGGAGGAATAATGTGCTTCCTTTGAGAAAATTTATTAAAAGAGTTATTTAATGATGACCGATTAGATATAAAACCTAGAAGAAAGTTAAATATTGTGTATTAAACATCTAATACCTAATGTTCAGAGGAATATTATACTACAGCTTGAATTAAGATATTCAAATACTTTTTTGGAAAATTTTTAAGGTATAGGAAGGGTTTTTAATGAATATTACCGATTTAAGCGAATGGGTATTGCTGTGGTATAATATATTTGTAAAATAAGTCAATGGGCTAGATCTTTGAATGAATTTATCCCTAGTGTGACTTTTCATTTAATAATTTAACTATTATAGTGATGTTTGACACTTTAAATTTATTTGCTCTAATAATTAATATTAATTCATGGAAATCGTGTTAATATCAAATTAAAATATTTAAGGATTAATTAAGTTACAAATGAAGAGGTTATAAGTTTTATGTATTGGGGAATACTTAACATACCTTTACCTAGAGGAATAACTATTGAATCATATAATTATACTAATGTCTATGTAGTGGAGGTTGATCTAATTTAAGTAATATATTTCGCATCTAAAAAGGAAAGGACATTTGAGAGAATTTATTATTGACCTTATAAAATTAAATTGTTTTGCTTGATAACAAGAGTTATCATGATTGTTATGTAAGCAATAATCTAATTTTATCATCTAGGGGTTATATCGAATCCTAAGGCTCCTAGTTAAGTTTGAATTCATCTCTCGCTTTAGAAAACCCAATTTATTATCATTTAAGATTAAGTTTGGAGCAACTTGTTTAGTTGTCACAATTGTATAAACATAGGTTGCATGTAAATTAAGTGTTTCAAAAAAAAAAAAAAATTTGTGTTCTTGCCCAAAAGTTTGGGCATGACAGAATGCCATTCGGATTGAAGAATGCTAGAACTACATTCTAGAGAGCCATGGATGTAGCCTTCAAAGAATTCATTAATATCATCATGGTGGTTTATCAAGATGATCTAACTTGTTTCTCCAAAATGGTTGATGATCATTGTGGACATTTGGAAAAGGTGTTCAACAAAGCCTTGGAATTTGGTGTGTCATTAAATCCCAAGAAATGTCATTTTGGGGTCACTGAAGGAAAACTATTGGGACACATTGTTTCCAAGGAAGGGGTAAGGATAGACCCTAAAAGAATTGAAGCAATAAACAAAGTGTCTGAACCAAAGAATGTTAAAGGTATTCAATCCTTTCTAGGAAAAGTAAATTTTGTTAGGAGATTCATTGCAAACTTTGTAGAGATAGTGAAGCCCATTGTCAAGTTGCTCAAGAAGGATACCAAATTTTGTTGGGATCAAGAAGCCTCAGAGGATTTTGCTGAAATTAAAAAGGCCATTCAAGAAGCACCAATGTTAAAGTTACTGATTATAGTAAGCCCTTCTCTCTATTTTCTTTTGCTGATACAATAGCCGCAGTATTGTTACAAAAGGATGATGAGGGATATGAGCATCCCATAGCTTTCTATAGAAAGTCTTTGCAAGTGGTAGAATTAAAATATGAAACCATGGAGAAACAAGCTTATGCTTTGGTTAAACCTATCAAGGCTTTTAGGTCATATCTGGTAAATGCAAATATCATTGCTTATGTCCTACATGCTGCAGTTAAGGATATCATGTCCTAGTCTGAGGTTACAGGGAAAAGATGCAGATGGATTAATAGAATCCAAGAATTTGAATTGTAAATAAAGATCACCAAATTGGTAATAGGTTTGGGTCTGGCTAAGCTCATGACTAAGTCTAATCTTTTGAATGTTGAAGTCAAAAGTACTTCAGTCACTAGTATTGAAAGGCAACCTTGGTATTCAGAGATAGTCTGATTTTTAAGAGATGTTGAATTCTCAGAAGGAATGACACATAATCAAAAAAGAACTCTAAAACTCAAGTCACAAAAATATGATCTCATTCAAGGTGATCTATTTTGGAGAAAAAGAGATGGAGAATTGCTAATGTGTTTGGATGAATTCCAGGCTAAACGAGTGTTGATTGAAATGCATGATGGAGTATGTGGGGGTCATTACTCTGCTGAGACAACTGCCAGTAAGATAATATGGGTTGGATACTATTGGCCTACCTTATTCAAAGATGCTCATGAACATGTCCGAAAATGCGACCCATGTCAAAAATTTTCATCCAAACTGAAGTATGAAGGAGCTTTGCCCCTAAATCCAATCATAGTGGAAGCCCCTTTTGTCTAGTGGGGCATTGATTTTATTGGAGAGATTGTTGAGAAATTAGGAAGAGGTCATAGATGGATCATAGTAGCCATTGACTATTTTACTAAATGGATTGAAGCTATTCCTACAAGAAGAGCTACAAGTAAGGTTGTCATTGATTTCCTGATGGATAATGTAATAACTAGATTTGGAATACCTGCAAAATTAGTAATGGATAATGCCATGAGTTTCAAGTCAAAAGAGTTTGTAGGATTTTGTACCAGTCATGGAATACTCATGTCTTACTCTTCACCCTACCACCCTCAGGGGAATGGGCAAGTAGAATCCAGCAATAAAAGCCTTTTGAACATCATCAAGAAAATCCTGGACAAAAATAAGAGATCTTGGGATAAAAAATTGAAGTTATCTTTGTGGGCGGATAGAATAACAGTCAAGAAGGCCATTGGAATGTCACCTTTTGAACTGGTTTATGGTACACAAGTTAGATTGCCAGTGAATAATCTTCTTCTAGATTATAAATTCTTGCAAGATGAGGACATGGAGCTATCTGAACCTATGGAAAATAGAATGATCCAAATTGTGTAGGTGGAAGAGCTCAGAACTTTAGCTCATAAAAGAAATCAAAAGATCCAATTGTAGTCCACATACCTTTTTGATAAAAGGACATCATTAAGGAAGTTTCAAATTGATGATATTGTTCTTCAATGGAATGCAAGAGGACGGGACAAAGGGAAGCATAAATATTTGAATCATTATGGATTGGCCCTTTTGTGGTTTGTGATTTAAATGGAAAGGATTCATATTTTGTGAAAAAATTTGAATGATGAAGTGCAGGAATTTTCAGTGCATGGAAAATTCCTGAAATATTATTTCTCTTGATGTCCATGCACAGTAGGTCCTTTGTTTGTATATATTTTGTTTCCTTCCTATTGTTGTTTTTGGGTCTGTGTTTTGGTATGTTTCTCCAGAGTTTATGAGTTTTCTTGTATTGACCTTGTGATCAACCATCCCCAGTCAGAGCCACTATTATCACTGTTTAAGAAATGGGTTTTCTTTTCCCATAATTTGCTAAGTTTTTGAAATTTTGAGTCAAACACACTATCAATTGCTTCAAGTTTGTGTTAGGTCTTAAGGGTTTAGGGTTTCAATTTAAAACCGCTCAATGTTTGATCAAAAACCCTCTGGTTTCTATTCCTGCATTACTTTATCCACTTAAGTAATGGGTCTTGGGGTCATATGAGGTGTCCCCCCTTTTCGTTTTCCTAGGCGGTTGTTGAATTAATCGTAAAAAATTTATGCCTTATGTCTTTTCTTCCTAATGTTGTCAGGCCCAGTAAGTTGCACGTAGCTCTTAGATGGATCTATAGTTTTCACTATTTTGTTAGGTGAAGTTGCGCATGGTTTAAGGCTTGCGAAATGGCAAAAGGGAAAAGCGTGTTCAATGGTGCACATTTGGTCCGGTTTAAAAAGGCTCCATCTCATTCAAGATCTAACGACTGGCGTTAGTTTGTAGCCGAAACTTGCAAGTGAAATACCTTTCATGAAATGGCGAAAAGGTTTGGTGGGACCCTGCAATGAAGACTTTTCAAATGGCTAAAAGGTGATCAAGTTTAAGAGAGATCAATGGTTGATGCTATTTCGTGGCTGATAGATGCTCGAAGGTTATGCCCTACGAAATAGAAAAAAGGTTTTTCGGTCTGCGAAAAGGGAGTTTTTCTAAGAGCATAACAGATGTTCAAGTCTCATTTGATCTGACGGTTAGTGCAGTTTTGCAGGAGGAAGATGCTCGATAATTACCTTTCATGAAGTAATGAAATGACATGGTGTTCCAAGAAGGCAGTCCAATTGGTTGAGATGGTGAGTAAGATGATGGCACATGGCATAAGGTCAAAATAGTCAGTAAGTTGGATCTAAGGATTAAAAATTAGGTCCCAGAGGTGAGTCATGTCACGGGATAAGAAGTAACCTGGCAGATATAGGTGGCAAGGATGAGGTGGAATCCGATGTTTTCTCTCAGCAAATGAAAGGTTGACATGTAAGTTCGAAAGTGACTAGATGCCAGGTGGATGGAGTTTAGTCAGAGGTCCCACGTCTACCAAATTCAGTTAAGTTGCTAAGCATCGAGCAAGTTAAGTATAATCTAACGGCCTGCATGATTTCATGAAGGTAAAGTGCTCATGTTTTAAAACCAACGAAACAACGAAAAGGTTTCGGGGCCCCAGGGACAGATAAAGCATGAAGTTAAAAAGGGATCAACTCTGATTCAATCTAAGGGCTTGCATTGTTTCATGGCTGCAAACCAACCGAGGGATATGCTTCACGAAGTAGCGAAAGGAAGAGAAGGTTCATCCAGGTGTAATGCTAGATGGTGATGTGTCGATTGACACATGGTTTCAGAAGAAATTGAGGGCTCGCCAAGGTGTAACCGGCGGTTATAAGGGAAGGACACGTGGCTGACTTTGAACTAAACCCAAAGAGTTTTCCAAAGCTGATGGCTAAGTGCCACATGGTATTCGGTAACCAGTGAAAGAGTTGTGTAAGTGAAGCAAGCATAAAGATCTCCCTTAAAGGATGGTCATCTTTGATTTGATCCAACACTTCACGTCATTTCATGGCCCTAAGTTGAAAGCGGTTTAAGCTATGCGAAATAGCGAAACACTATTAGCCATCAAGATAGAGGCATGGTTAATGAAAAAGCTGACGGTCCCGGTAAGAGTTAAATGCCGACCAGTTAAAGTTCCATCTAATGATTAGCATAGCTTTGTGAAAGAAAAGTGCTCAGAGGATAAAGCCAGCGAAATGGCGAAAAGGAGGTAGGGCCCAGTGCTAAGGCAAAGTTGTTAAGTCAGTGTAAAGACCGATCAAGTTTCATTTTATCGGACGGTTGGCATGATTTTGTTTGACAAAATTGCTTGAAGGTTATGCTCTGTGAAATAGCGAAAGAGCAAAAAGGAAAAATGTGTAGGCATGTTGTGACCTGTTGGAGCGAAAATTTTGAATTCTCTCATGAATTCAATTCTGAAGGGACGGCCGAAGCATGTAGTATTAATGTCATAGTTAAGAGCCTAAGTACCATATATGATTTTGTATCAATCAGATGAAGGTATCATTCTAAAGAATTGTTGCAGAGAAAGTGGTTGCAGAGCTGTTTTCTTCAAATACAAAGAAAATTCATTCAATTGCAGAGTGGATTCCTTCAAGCTAAAAATAGGTTTTCTTGTACTCTTGTGTGGCAATTTTTTACCAGTGTGTTTTAAGAGAAGTCTTGATTTGTCATAGAACCAGTTGGGGGTAATAGTTAAATTGCTTGCATATTTTAAGATGGCACCTAAGAGAGAATTCTAAGGAAAAGTTAATTACTAGGAAAGGGCCATTTGTGATGATTTTCTTGAACAATTGACATTGTCAACTAATCAGGCATCAAAGGTGAAAGAACTAGTGCCAAGCGCTCCTCGTTTGAAAATAGGAGAGGGGTTATATGACAAGGGTAACTGGTTGAGAGACCCACAGGTTGGATTGTCTAGGTTGGGGTTGTTTAAAGTTGGATTTGGCATGAGAAATTCCCCAGCCCCATAGAATAGCATCTAGGAGTTAGATGTGGGAAAATTGGTAGTTCCAGGAGTATTCATGGATATGGATCTCCTGACTCAGATTGCACATAATTATGATCTAGTCACAAGGATCATTAGGGATATAAATGGGAAAGCCCTCATTGAAATAAATAATGAGGAATTGAGAAGTGCTTTTGGGCTTAATGAGTTTACTAATTTTCTAGAACCTATTAATTTCAAATCATTATCTAAAGTATACAGTGCACAGAGGAATCACCTTAGAAATGGGCCTCTTAAGGAATTCTTTGTGAAGATAGGTGGGTTGACAGTTGTTGGACCCAACACTGAAGAGCCCTTCTCATTGAATATGTTCACCCTTAGGGCTAAGGGATTGTATTGGTCACTTTGCCAGATTTTAGGACAGGATGCTGAGGCAAATATTCCCAATCATTACATGCTAATGATTGCTCAAATCTTGAATCCTTCTCTTGCAATAACCTTTGATTATTCTTCCTTTATCACTGATGCTATCCATGAAGGATTGATAGGACTAAAGAATGGGAAGGTTGATAGGCCTTTTGGATGGTATTCCATCCTCATGCATCTATTTTTATTCAAAGGTGGTGATTATTTTGCAAGTGGAATGGATCTTGTAAAAGAGAAAGATAGAGAAAAGATGTTATTGCAAATATGGAGTACAGTGCTATCATGGGATAGAGATGATGCCAGTTTCTTAAAGTTTGATAAATGTTTTGCATCAAAGATTAGGACTCTCCTCTGTTCAGAAAATCCAAGAGTCCCCAAGGTTCTTTTGGAATTTATTAGACCGAAAGAATTTGCAGAAAGTATAAAAATTATCCATAATTGGGGTGATATTTACTTATACCCTGTCTCCATAGTTTTCAGAGTATTTGGTTTCAAAGGCACTCCATTTGTATTGCCCTATCAGGTCCCCCTCAAAGTGGGAACTGCAGAAATCCTCAGACAAATTGGTAGTGTTCAAGAGGTAGAGCTAATAGGTAGGGGTAAAAGGACTATTTTCCCTATGGTTACTATAGCCCACCAATTTGTAATAACCAAGGGAGGTTGGAACTATTTTGAGGATTTTCTTAAACCTTATCATTTGTCAACTGTAGTGGCCAGGTGTGTCGATCCTAAAGATTTCTTCAATGGCATGTTTAGAAAGAGGGCAATATGCAGAGGTAGACCCCATCAATTTCAGTTTCTTGAAGACCTCATTAGAAATGAGTTTGATCTAGATGAGCAGGAGCTGAGGAAGCAAAAGTAGGTGGCTTATAAAAAGGCCTTAAACTTTGTACATCAGTTTGATACCAGCTATGACCCATTGTCTAGCTTTCACCCTTTTGAGGAGAAAATAAAGTTCCTTATTCTTTGCTTTGAGGATGTAATGCAGACTTTGAAAGAAAAGAGGGAGGTTGTAATTAAAAACAACCCTGAAAAAGAAAGAATGGTTCTAAGTAGGTCTGCCTCCACTAGAGCAATCCCTCCTGGTGACAATATGTTGCACAAGAAGTCTAATTATAGTGTGTTGATGCCTGCAACAAGGGAGCCCTCTACCTCTAAAGGAAAGAGGAAGATACGGGATGTCATTGACATCCAAGAGAGCCCAAAGAAGTAGAGACTAGGAAAAGAAATACAATCTGATACACCCTTGTACTCTCCATCTCAATCCCCTATTCACATAGGAGATGAACAGGCAGCAGCTGAACAACTGATACAGTTAGGTAGTATGGGAGAAATAGCTTACACATATGATGAAGTAGAAGAGGGAAGGCCAAAAGAGCACCTTGCTGCTGAGATGAATATCACTACCAATGAGTCCAAAGGCCAGGAGTGGGATCTTGAGATAGGACTTCTTGGCTGACAACAACTTTGTTACATCAGGAGCATTCATGCAATTTGTATGGAAGCAAAACATTGATAAATACAATGCAAGGTGTAAAAAGAGAAAACATGAGAAGCCTATTAAAGATCCAGCTATGGTTGAGGAGAAAATAAAGTAAGAAATGATAGATGAGTTTAAGACCATCACTCCTGAGCAAGGAAGAGATATGGTGGCACAAGCTAGAGTACTCATTCTCCCTGAGTGGGACATAGCAGATGCCTTGGTATTGAGGCAATGAGAAAAGAAACCAAACCCATGGAGGGAGTTACTTTTAGCAAAGACAATGTTCCACTAGTCATGTGGTCTCTTAAGAGAGATGAGAATAAGAGAAGTAAGGACACCCCAAGGTCATGTTACCTTGGTGGAATGATAGTGAAAAGAGTGTAGAACATAGGGGTAGTGGAAGCTACTAGCACTGTGCTAGAGACTGCAAAGTTTAGTATTGCAGTAGCAGAAAGGGAGGGTAAGGAAAAGGCAGACCTCCAAGTTAAGTTGGAGACAATTTTGAAAGCGTACAACAATGCTAAGGAACAGGTAAGGGGTAAAGATAGCATCATTGCTAAGCTACAAAGCCAGTTGATAGGACAGTACCATCAAGGTGAGTCTTCAACACTGATGATCTCTTCTTCTCCTGCAAGACCTCCACCTACCAGCCCCATTATTGAGTTCCCACCATCTCCAGCACCTTCTAGTTCTCAAATGGTTGAAATCACTCCCCAAGAATTGGAGAATTTAAACAGGCTCAGGCCTTGTATGCAAAGAAGTATGAAGAAAGAGTAAGGGCTACCATTTCAAGTTTTGTAGACACCAAGGGAGCCTCACTATTGTATAACAACATAAGAAAGATTTTGGATATGTGGAATGAGCTTAATGGAGATAAGGCCATTTTGATGCCTATTTTTGACAAGTGGAAGCCTAGAGAGCAAGATTTGGAGCCTATTTGTGTATCTTATGATCAAGAAGGGTATGATCCTATCATCAAATCCACTTGTGACACCACAAAGGATCTAATAAAATTAGTAGAAGGGATAGACAATGCTGACAAGAAAATCAACTTGTACAAAAAGGAGTACACTGATTAGGTTTTTGAATTGATTCCAAGAGTTTTTGTCAGCCCAAATCAATTGAAGGACAAACAAGTGTGGCTTAAGGAATTAGAGGCCAAATTGTCAGCTAGAATAAAAGGAATTGTTGACTTAGATGATGCTTCCTTTTTTGTTTTAACAATTCAGGAGATAGAGAGAATAAAATCTCATTATGGTTTTTTCAATTCAAAGGTTAACAAGATGAGAAATTCCTGGAAAAGGTTAACCAAGGCAAAGGCAAAAGTGATTAACTTCACGTGGCCAACTGATGATGTGTACAATGAGTGGACAAGAAAATATGCCATTCAGGATGTAGAACAGTTAGTAGAGGTTGCAACGGGAAAACAAGTAGAAGAAGCTGCGGAGGTTGAAAAAGACTTATAACCATTTTTGTAAAAGGTTTTGTAACTTCTTCTTGAGAAGCAATAATTGTAACATATTCTCCTACGAAAGTCTGAAGCTATGTGCATCCATATTGTTATAAATGGATACCAAGACTAGTAGAAAAAAGATTGCAAAGAATTGTAAGAAAACACTGCAGAAATTTATCTGAGCTTTTCCAAGTTTTAATGGAGAATATTCGAAGGTTTCTTGTAATACTTTTTTGAAAGAAAATATCAATATACAGACCATTGGCTTTGAGTAGAAACTTTGTGTTGTCTTCAAATGTGTTTGCAAGTGTTTACTATTTCATTCTAAATAATCTAGGGTTATTTCATTTGAATAGGGGTTGTAAGGCAATCTTCAATAGATATGTTTCTTAGCTTTTCTCTTCAGGAAGGGAATTAAATATGCAGGAATCACTTCTACCAGTAAGTTCTCTATAGGATACTTTGAATCTTGATGAGCATAGTTTGATGTGGTATGAATAAATTCTCATGTGTGTCAGGCATATATAGGGATCTACAGAAGCCAAATTAATGGGATATGTATTGATATTTGACTGTGAGAGTATTGTTTGAACTTAGATGACTCTATGACCTTGGATAAAGCACTAGTATAGATCGAGGTTGTCTATTACATATTTTGTAGGTCAAATACTAAATATGAGTACAATTTTCATTCCTTTGTTTTATTAAGTTTTAAGGTGATTAGATCCACTAGTTTTCTGGATTAGTTTGTTGTGGATTTATCTTTTAAAAGTGTGAATTTAGTTCACAAAGGTATACTCGCCTGGACTTAGAGTATGTCCGAAGTGTAGAAGGTTAAATCAAACCTTGTCATATGTTGTCCTGGAAGTTTCCTTCTCTTTAATATCTCTTCTATACTGAGTTATCATATTATTATAAGGATGTTGAAGTGAATCAGATTTTGAGAACAACAACTCCATAAGCCTAGTGGATAAGTCACGACTGGTCTATAGTGTTTAGCAAGCAAACAGTCCACAAAAGTCACCAAAAATGTTACCAAATTTTGCACATGCCAAATTTGTTTCCGTAATGAAGCCTTGATTTCATTTTGAGAAGGTCATATCATGAATGAGAAGTCAAAAATGCACTCTTTTTTCTAACTTGTTCGCTTCATGTGCAGATATAGGAAAGTAAGACAGCATGTGGATTAAAATGGGCTACCAAAGAGGTTGAGTTCAGCATGCTGATTTAAGTATGCCAAAATCTCCCTGTCACCAAATCAAGTAGCAACAAAGAAGGACTCAAAGGTTTTCAAGCATAAAGCTCAGAGATTTTCATGACAAATGCTCACATGCAGGTCACATATGAGCAGGGGTTGCAAAAAGCACTTATCCCACATTGGTAGTGGGATGGAATTCTTCAACATTTAAATGTAAAGCCGCACCCATACCAAGCGTCAAAATCTTGAAATCTTTTGGCAAGAAGAAGCTCGTGGCATGTTGGACCCCATGCATATGTATCTCTAGGCATCCTAATTTTGTGATCAGATGGCGGGAAGAGGTTAAAGACAAAGCATATTCGGGTAGATCAACGGTGATCAAGAAAGATCTGATGGTTGTCGCTATGTCGTGATCGGAAGATAATCACCAAATAGCTCAAGCAACTTGGTGATAAAGAACATGCCAAAAAGGGAAATTTAAAGCTTGAGAAGATCACTAAGATCAATGGCAGATCAAGGAAGATCAGACGGTGGAGTGACATTCCAGGGCTATCCATGATTGTCTTTGTACTGTAGTTGTGAAGTGCCTGGAACAAATACCCTTGAGACAGGTGGTGGTCCAGTGGCTGGTGACATGACATGGATGGGTGACATTGAGTAGATATTGGTCACGATGAGTCTTGAAAAGGTTTCATCGAAAGCTTAGTTCCATCAACATCAAGCAAATCTTGGCCGCGATGATTCCCGTAGGAGTTTCATCGAATGCTCAATTTCATCGACATCACAATATTGATGAAATTGTAGGTTCAATGAAACTGGTAGTGGCTCATCAAAGGAATACTTTGGTTGAAAGAATTAGATCCGATAGAGCAAGATGCGTGGTAGGCCTAGAAAATAGATTTTTCCTAGGAAGATCTCATGAGCCAATCAAAGGGTGACACACGTTGACACGCGACACAAGACAGAAGATCAGTCAAGGTTAAAGGTTGAGCAAGTTTAGGAAAGATCAACATTAATCTAAAGGATCTAAGGGCCATCGCTATACCGCTTTTTGGTAGCACATATAAAAATTTCCATTCTATATGTCTCCTTGTTTGAGTTATGCCCCCATCTGGTCCGTTGGTCAAGTCATTTGCTTAGAATTCCCCATGCAGTTCAGTCTTGGTTGTTTTCCTTAAGTTTCACTATGTTGAACTTGAACCTTTTTGGTTGAAGGTTCAAAGTTCAAGATTTATCAAGTTTATGTTTTATACTAGTTTTGTTTCTCAAGATTCAGAGTTCGATGTTTAAGCTTCATGGAGATCATGTGACTTAGTATGAGGTGGCAGTGTGGATTTTAAGATATGATAAATGGCAGTAGAGAAGAGGAATGTTCTTTCTTTAATGATTTGAAATCTGTCATTTATAGAAAGTGTGGTGTGGGGATCCATATTGTTAGATACAAAGCGACTTGGCATTTAATGCATGCTCAAATGTGATCATTTCAGAGTAAGGTCGCATGAGAGAATAGTAATGGAGACAGTTTGTAGTAATCATGGGAGAGTTTTTATTGGCTTTTAAATTAGGTAGTTGTCATGCTGAGATTATGATTTTTTTTGGTTAAGTGTTAAGAAGAGTTTGTGGAGCAGGAAGAAATTGACTGCGACAGGGGTTTGCAAGTGACAGAGGAAGGTATGTTCAAACAACTTTCCTAATTGTTGCAGTTTGTTTTAGAAAAGCTCTAGATATTTTGTTAGCTGTTTGTTTTCATTTCCTTTTTCTTCTTTGTCTAGGTTAATTGGAGAAAATCATGAGCTAGTCATGAGGCCCTCTCTACCTAAATTAGTGAACTCTTCTTCCCTTGTAAGTTCCTTACCAAAGTTGGGTGATATAGCTTTAGTGCAACTAAATTTAGATGATTTCCTAGAAAGAGTACCGAACCTAACCATTGATCCTATGATGAGAGATATTGCGCAGAGTGGTTTATTAGAAGCAGCCGCATTTCCCACAACTGCTCCTAGCCTTGAATTGGTTTTAGAATGCATGAACCACTATGATAAAGTCAACAAATGCATAGAGAAAAATAATGGTAAAGTTTTGTTGTCCATTGATAGACAAACAATAATGGCTGCCATGGGTATCCCACATCGGGAACCCTATGAAGATTGGACAAATGGAAAATCTTATGGAATTTATTCTGAGAAAAGGCAGTATTATAGAACTGTCATTGCACAAAATTATCTTTTGAAGTTTCAAAGGAGGGGTTTTGTTGGCATTATGTGAACCGATATGAGGACATGATGACATTGTATGTTGTCATTGATGTCAATATGCTGAAGAGGAGAGAACTGGTATATGTGAGAACCGGTATAACACTGTGAACCGGAATTTGTGCCAAAGTGAAGTGGTGTGTTTGTTTAAGATGAACCAGCATGTGGTTATGGGAACTAGCATATGGAAGATTTGTATGATTACCGATTGGTAGTCTCAACTTCAGGGTTTTCGGTTGAAGTGCCTCAAGCCTATGTGACTCAATCGGTGACTTTGTGTGATGAGTTAGCATTGTAACGAAGAACAGATCATGTTGCCACATCAACCTTGTGCACGTGAAGGATCTTGCATGAAGGAGATTGTTCCTATCTACCTCGGGAATGTGCGAAGTCTATAAACGGTGATAACATGTGGTGGGTTATCAACTGCCATGAAATTGGTGGAAAATGAATGATGGAGAATGTCTTGAGATTGGCTCAAGACTATTGCATTTAATGAAATGGGCTTAATGGTTAGGATTGAACCATTTGAATTGCTTAACCTAACAAGTTTAGGGTTGAGGGTTTAAGCTACCAACCTATCTATTTCCTATAAGGTTGATGTTGTGTTTTTTTTGAGGTTGTTGGCAAAATTTGTGTGTATGTATCCAAGAGAAGAGATACGTAATTATTGCTAGACTATAAGAGAGAAGTGATACCTGCAGAGTGTAAGTGCAGAAGGTGAAGAGGAGCTAAAGTGGATCTACATTAGCATTGAGTGCTATTACCAGATCATTGTAATACCTATTGATCTCTAACCATTTCAATAGTTGGGAAATCCCTTAACAAGGTAGCTTTAACCGGCTTACTGAAAATCCTTTAACAGGGTGACTCAAAACTATTGAGTTCTTGAAATCCTCTAACAAGGTAACCTTTAACAGGGTTTAACCCTTAACTGGGTATTCTAGCCATCCCTTAACCTAGTGATCCCTAATAGGATCGGTTCCTAATAGAACTTGTTGTATCAATCTTTAACCGGATAAGGCTTCTAACAGAGCAGACTTCTAAAGAGTTCAAAAATAGCTTGTGCATATTCATCCCCATCATGGTTTTTCCCATTTGGGTTTCCACGTGAAAAAATTTGTGTGTCATGTGTGGTATTATTCATGTGATGGTTTGAGTAATTTGTGTCTTAAGGTAAATCATGTTGATCTAGCTATTTATATATCTTTTGATGATATATTACCTGTTCATGCACTAGGGTGAAATGGAAATGAAGTATTAGATTATATGAGAAGATAAGTGTCAACCGGTTTATGCTAGTTTATGGGCTTTGTCAGTTGTACTCTATTTAAGACCGGAGTTACTGTCTGTCTTCCTATGCACAGTGTCTGTTGACAAACCAGTTTTAGGATTGTGTTTTTGTCTGTATTGATTCACCCTCCCCTCTCAGTACCAGTTTGGTACTATCTATTCATCATTGAGTTATCAATTGGTATCAGAGTGTCCTCCAGGTCCTCTTTGTTATAAGCTTAACCACTTGAGGTAAAGATCCCAGTCTAATGATGAAGAGGGAAGGCCCAAAGTTCAACAAAGAAAATTGTAGTATATGGAAAGATAGAATGAAGATATACATCAGAAGCATGGGTGCTCAACATTGCAGCTATGTTGAGAATGCCTATGTTTCCCCTACCATTACTCTCACCAATGACCCAAAGAGAGAGATGCAGGAGAATGGGCAAGTCATGGAAGCCCTAATTAGTAGTTTATCTGACATTGAGTTTATTGATGTCCAAGATAAGGTAAATCCCAAAGAGGTATGGGATACTCTTGAAAATATCTATGGCGGTGATGAGCATGTAAAACAAGCTAAGGAAGAAAGCCTTAGAGGGAAGTTTGAAGACATGCAGATGGTTGAAGGTGAGACCATATGGAATAAGAATCAAAACTATTGTTGGAGATATCAAGAGTGCAGGTGGTATAATGGAGGATTCCACTGTGGTAAGCAAAGTCCTGAGATCCTTATTACCGGTCTATGCAATAAGGGTTGTTGCTATTCAGGAGTTGAGATCAATAGACAAGACTAAGGTATCCCTAGACTCCATCATTGCAAAGTTGATAGCCTATGAGCTACATAGTTTTGATGGCAGTGTTCAAAAGACTGAATCATCTTTTAAAGCTTCTGTTGTACTATCTAGAAAAGGAAAAGAAGCTAGCACTAGTGGTGAACCAAGACAAAGTAGAGAAATGGATGATGAGGAGATTCTGATGGCATTTGAAGCTCTTCTTGCCAAGAAACTTCCTAAAGGAACCAGAAAATACAGAGGTAAGCTCCATTTGAAATGATTTTCTTGTAACTGGATAGGACATATTGTTGTAAACTATCCTTATGGTGACAACAAAGACAAACTGGAAAGGTTCAAGAAATTTAAAGGAGGAAACTAGAGAAACTATTTTGTGGTAGTTGATGAAGGTGTCACAGATGAGGAATCAGAAGATGAAGAAAATGAAGATGTGTTAGACAAGGCTCTTGTCTCCCTCTTTGATAATTCCAATGACTGGATTATTAATTGTGGCTATTCTCACCATATGACTGGTGACCGGAGCAAGTTTCTATCCTTGGAAGAGTATGATGGTGGTGTGGCTAGCTTTGGTAATGATGCACCATGTATGGTCAAAGGCAGAGGGTCCATCTCTTTGAATGGAAAGAGTAGTTCTGACAATGTGTATTGTGTGGATGGTCTAAGACATGACCTTCTGAGTGTTGCCCAGCTGAATGATAGTGGTCTCACTCTAGAATTTAAGAATGGTGAATTGGTGGCCACCAGTATGCAGACCAAAGGTAACCTATTTCAGCTGAATGTAAATATAAGTACATGTCTTATGGCTAAATTTGATGATAGCTAGATATGGCATAGGAGACTCTATCATGTAAACTTTGATAACATTGTGAAGGCCAATAAGATCAAGGAAATTAGAGGGTTGTCGGTGCTAAGAAAACTGGAAAATACCTTGTGCAGAGAGTGTCAATTGGGGAAAATGTCTTCCTCAACCTTTAAAGGTAAACCTTTCACTGTTGACAATTTGCTTGATCTTGTGCATACTGATTTGTGTGGTCCTATGAAAACTCGAAGTGTGCAGGGTGATAGGTACTTCATGAATCTCACTAATGACTGCTCAAGAATGATGTGGGTCACATTCTTGAAAGATAAGTCTGAAGCTTTTGTAAAGTTCAAAGCTTTTAGAGCAGTAGTGGAGAAGGAAAGCAGTAAAAGGATCAAGTGCCTGAGAACTAATCAAGGAGGGGAATTCACTTCCGGTGAATCCAACAAGTACTATGAAGAACATGGCATCAAGAGGTAACTGTCTTCCCCCCAGACTCTACAGTAGAATGGCCTAGTAGAGAGGAATAACTGGACTATAATTGAAGCAACTAGAACTATGTTGATTCAAGGAAAGGTAGCTCACACCTTTTCGAGAGAAGTGGTGAGCACTGCAGTCTATACAATGAACCAGGTACTCATTAAGAAAGGTAAGGATAAAACTCCTTATGAGTATTGGACTGGTAAGACACCTGTGGTTAGCTACTTTAGAGTGTTTGGTAGAAAATGTTACATCAAGAGGAGAAAACACTAGAGCAAATTTGATGCAAAATGTGATGAGGGAATATTCCTAGGGTATTCCACCAAGAGAAAAGCTCTCGAGTGTTTCAATAATAGGACTTAGAGAATTATGGAAAGCATCAATGTAAGAGTTGATGAAACCTCTAAGAAAACTGAGGAAACTGATAGTAAACAAGTGGTAAATGAACCGGTTGTAGCTTTCTAGGAACCGATTTCCAGTCAACCAAGTACCAGTAACAATGTTCCTATACCGATAGATGTAGATGCTGATACTGATGGAGATGAGGATGAAGAAGAAAAGTAATAGGAATCTATCAAGACCATTCCTCGGTATGTCAAGCTGAATCATGATCCTAAGCAGATCATAGGAGATAAGGATGTAGGAATTATTAAAAGAAGAAAGGTCAGAGAAAACTCATGTATGATCTCTAAATTTGAGCCTAATTCATTCAAAGAGGCACATAAAGATGAAGACTAGATCAAGGCAATGGAAGAGGAACTTGACCAGATAGAGAAAAATGGTACATGGTCATTGGTACCTAGACCAGAGCATAAAAATGTCATTGGTACCAAATGGGTTTTTAGAAATAAGCTGAATGAGGATGGCACAGTGATTAGAAATAAAGCCAGATTGGTGTGCAAAGGATATGCCCAAGAAGAAGGAGAAGACTATGTAGAAACCTTTGCCCTTATAGCCAGATTGGAAGGAGTTCGTATGCTTCTTGCATATGTAGCTTTTAAAGGATTCAAAGTATATCAAAAGGATGTAAAATCTACATTCCTAAATGGTGTACTTGAAGAGGAGGTGTATATAGAGAAACCTGATGGGTTCGCCCTATCTGAAGATAGTGACATGGTATGTAGGCTGCATAAAGCCTTATATGGTCTAAAGCAGGCACCTAGAGCATGGTATGAACACCTGCACTCCAATCTTGTGAAGATTGGATTTGAGAGAACAAGTGAAGATAGCAATATCTACTTGAAGTCTGAAGGAGACCAGATCCTAATTTGTGAGGTATTTGTTGATGACATTATCTTTGGTGGAGATGACAAGATGAGCCATGAGTTTGCAGAAGAGATGAAGAAAGAGTTTGAGATGTCACTTATAGGGGAGATTAAGTTCTTCATTGGACTGTAGATCCAGCAGATGAAAGATGGAATCTTTATCACTCAGTCCAAGTATGTCAAAGAGGTGTTGAAGACCTTTGGCATGGAAGATAGCAAACTAGTTGGTACACCGATGGTGACCAGTTGTAAAATATCCAAAGAGGATGACTCAGCATTGGTTGATGAGAAGGAATACCGATCAATGATTGGTAAGTTGCATTATGTAGTGCATAGCAGACCAGACATTGCACATGCAGTTGGCATTACTGCAAGGTTCTAGAAAAGTCCAAGAGAATCCCACTTGGTTGTAGTCAAGCGGATTCTTAGGTATCTAAAGGGAACTATTGATTATGGATTGTGGTATCCATATAGCAAGGATTTCAACTTGAAAGTATTCACAGATGCTGATTGGGCAGGTATTGTGGATGACCGGAAGAGCACAACCGGTGGTGCATTCTTTCTCAGTGGTAGACTGGTCTCATGGATGAGTAAGAAGCAGAGTTGTATCTCTTAGTCTATAGTGGAAGCAGAGTATGTTGCAACTTTCATGAACTGCACTCAGACAATTTGGTTGAAGCATGTATTAAATGGCTTCAATGTTCCTATATCTAAATTGATAAGTATATTTTGTGACAATACTAGTGCAATTAACATCTCCAAGAATCTGATTTTACATTCTAGAACCAAGCACTTTGAGCTTAAGTATCATTTCTTGAAGGAAAAGGTTTAGAACAAAGAGATTGCACTGGAACATGTTTCCAGTAAGGAGCAATTAGCAGACATATTCACCAAGCCTCTCCCAAAGGCTACATTTATGTACTTAAGAGGTGAATTAGGGGTGTTGCCCCTTCAGGAAGTAAACTAAAGGTATATGCTCCACATCAGTCAAGTATTGCATAGTCAAATTTTTCTTCAAGATTGATGTGTTGAAGGATGCTACTCCTCATGGGGAGCAGCATAATGGAACAGGGAAGCTTGTGCCTCCACTTTGGCATTATTGTCAAAGGGGGAGAAGAAGTGAAGTAGAGAAGATATCTGCAAAAATTGTGGGAGAAGATGTGAAGCAGAGAGATATCTTTTTTATATTGCCATCAATGCCAAAGGGGGAGATTGTTGGCATTATGTGAACCAGTATAAGGACATGATGACTTTGTATGTTGTCATTGATGCTAATATGTTGAAGAGGAGAGAATTGTTATATGTGAGAACTGGTATGTTACCAAGAACCGGTATATGTGAGAACCGATATAACACTGTGAACCAGCATTTGTGCCAAAGTGAAGAGGTGTATTTGTTTAAGGTGAACCGGCATGTGGCTATGGGAACTGGCATAGGGAAGCTTTGTATGACTACTGGTTGGTAGTCTCAACTTCAGGGTTTCCAGTTGAAGTGCCTCAAGCTTGTGTGACTCAATTGGTGACTTTGTGTGATGAGTTAGCATTGTAATGAAGAACAGATTGTGTTGCCATGTCAGCCTTGTGCGTGTGAAGGATCTTGCATGAAGGAGATTGCTCCTATCTACCTCAAAAATGTCCAAAGTCTGTAAATGGTGATAACATGTGGTGGGTTATCAACCGCCATGAAATCAGTGGAAAATGAACGATGGAGAATGTCTTGAGATTGGCTCAAGACTGTTGCATTTAATGAAATATGCTCAACGGTCAGGATTGAACCATTTGAATTGCTTAACCTAATAGGTATAGGGTTTAGGGTTTAAGCTACCAACCTATCTGTTCCTATAAGGTTGATGTTGTGTTTCTTTCTGAGGTTGTTGGCAAAATTTGTGTGTATGTATCCAAGAGAAGAGATACGTAATTCTTGCCAGACCAGAAAAGAGAAGTGATACCTACAGACTGTAAGTGCAGAAAGTGAAGAGGAGCTAAAGCAGATTTGCATTGGCATTGAGTGTTGTTACCAAATCATTGTAATACCTATTGATCTCTAACCACTTCAACAATTGAGAAATCCCTTAACAGGGTAGCTTTAACCGATTTACTGAAAATCCTTTAACAGGGTGACTCAAAACCATTGAGTTCTTGAAATCCTCTAACAAGGTAACCTTTAACAAAGTTTAACCGTTAACCGGGTATTCTAGCCATCCCTTAACCAGGTGATCCCTAATAGGATTGGTTCCTAACAGAACCTGTTGTATTAGTCTTTAATCGGACAAGGCTCCTAACAAAGTAGACTTCTAAAGAGTTCAAAAATAGCTTGTGGGTATTCATCCCCACTGTGGTTTTTCCTAGTTGGGTTTCCACGTGAAAAAATCCATGTGTCATGTGTGGTGTTATTCATGTGATGGTTTGAGTAATTTGTGTCTTAAGGTAAATCATGTTGATCTAGCTGTTTATATATCTTTTGATGATAGATTACCTGTTCATGCACTAGGGTGAAATGGAAATGAAGTATTAGATTGTATGAGAAGATAAGTGTCAACCGATTTATGCTGGTTTCTTAGCTTTTCCGGTTGTACTCTATTTAAGACTAGAGTTACTGTTTGTCTGCCTATGCAAATTATCTGCTGACAAATCGATTTAAGGATTGTGTTTTTGTCTATACTAATTCACCCCCCCTCTCAGTACCGGTTTGGTACTATCCATTCATCATTGAGTTATCAGGTTCAAGGCTGCCAAGACCCTTAACCCGTGAGCATTTTATTCCTGAGATTAGAGATCTGGTAATATTGTTGAGTAGAGTCAAGGGCAATTCACAGTCCTTCTATTGGGAAGACTAGATGTATTTCTTCATTCAAACTCTAGATAAAAATCTGTTCATTGATTGGGGAACTGTTACTATAGAAAGATTGCATGAGGGATTGAGAAATTATCTTGGGATGCCAAATTTCTATATGTCTTCATACCTGTTATATATGCTAGCCTGTGTGAGGTAATGGTCTGGATTATTCCATGCTAAATGGGTTTAAGGTATTAAAATTTATGAGTATCACCCCCATTTGACTTTAAAAGGACATATTGATGATTATCTTCACTGAAATGACATTTTTTCGAGGAGGTTGACCTTTGAATTACAAGATAACTTGCGTAGGATAATGTCTATAGAAGTGATTGAACTAGTTAAAATCTATGGCAGTTTCTTTACATAGTTTAATCACTTCACTTGCATAAGGGTTGGAGGTTTTAAAGGTGAACCCTTTAGGCTACCCAGGTATGTTTCAGACTCCTGTATCTTGATTGAAGTTTATAGGCAGCTAGCCTATGTCGCGAAGGATTATGGTGAAGCTACTAACACAAGTGGAATTTTTCCCATCGATTTAGGCCATTACAGTTGTAAGTCTGTCTCTGATGCACTAAATCTTGAGCTAGAGTTTAAGAGATTTCATTTGAAGACCTTTGTGAAAAAGGATAACTTTGATAGTAAAGGTTTTATAACCCAATATGTGAAGAAGATAGTGCTTAATCAACATGTACCCCAGTTGGAGGATTATTGGGAAGATTTCCCAAATGAGTTTGAATTGAGAAAGAGGAGTTCATCCAGGTTAACTTTGAAACAGATTCATGACATGAAATTGCCAATGGATTCTTCATGTGTCACTATTGATAATGAAGATGTACTAGATTCAGAGTTTATGAAACAAGTACATAATGAACCTCTCCCTCAAGTTGACTGGAGTAAAAAGATGGAAGATAACATTCAGACGTGCACTTTTAGCGTAATTCACAGAACAGAAAATTGGCTTAGGAGTTGCCAATTTCATACAGTGAGAGCAACCAGTTCAAGAAACAAAAATGGAAAGAGGAAGGTTGCAAGAAAAACTTTTGTTTTAACTAATATCCCTATTTCTGTTGCAGGAAAAATGCAGGCTAAGATTAAAGAAGAGAAACTGACATTGAAGCTACACTTTTTATTGGTGATCGAATTACTAGGTCAAGGCACAAGAAGAACTTTCAACCACGTGTCGCTCATCTCATTCTCGATTTGGACATCGAGGAAGTATAGTGCTTGATATCTGGTCCAATGCAGAAAATGCTACACAACCACCTTCAGGAGCTATGCAATCTAAGGAACTGACAATGGCTTCTAAATGGTTGAATGACTCAATTACCAGGAAAAGAAATGTGGTTCCTATTTTAGTTTCAATGGAAGATTTTTTAAGTAAATGCTTAGGAAGATCCACGAAGCCAAAGTGGTTAAAAATGGAGACAATGATTGGTTTTGATGAAGACACAAAGCACTGGTTTGCAGATATTGCCAAACCTACATCTGATAAGGATGTCGCCACTGCTTTAGAAGCAAATTATACCATTGAGTGGGTTGATTTGGGGGTCAGAACCAAATCAGTTGATGTAAAACATTTGGAGACTTCAACTAAATGGATCATCTCTCGCACCTGGAAGGATGATAAGGACAAGGTTGAGTTGAAGCAGAATTTAATGCAAATGGCCCAATACATTCATGCCCTGTAGAATAGTCCATTGTCATTGTCCCAGAGCTCGGTCCCCTTTAGTTCAAAATACCCAGGGAATCAAAAGTTCTTTGATGAGGTTCAACGAAACAAAATGATCGTAGAGATTTTCTCTGAATGGCTCACCTCGATCGTGCATCAAGGAACCAATTACATATCAAATTTAGTTCAGATTTTCAAGGATGCTAATGAGTTTACCAAGGAACTAGATGTCGATTTAATCTCATTGTAAAAAGAAAAGACTAAATGGGCGGTGATTTCAAAGCAAATGCAAGATATCCAGTGCTATGGCTTGATGAACTTTCTTGCTGAAAGACAAGTGCCAAGGTTGAATGAGGACATAATGTTTATATGTAGGGAAAGGATAGAGTGGTGCAACCAAATCATTGAACAAGGTCATAGTGAATCCTCCAATCTGTGAGGTGATATAACAGCCTTAAGAACAACTATGCAAAAGGATTTGCACTAGGTGGATGTTTAATTGCTTAAGGAAGATAACCAGACTTTGGAAAATACTATAGAGATGATCAATCAATTTGGCAGCCACATTAAACAAATTAAAGTGGAGAAATCCTTGGCTATGGAAGATTTTACTAGGATTTTGAAAGTGGAATCGATGGTCATGGTTTGTCTGGATCACTTGGATTCACATAGGGACAAAGTATAGATGGTAAAGAGGAAGAAAGAACTTTAAAAGTAGAGAGTAATACACATCAACTTGTCGCACGTTACAGTAATTTAGAAGTTCTCGAATGTGCATCGAGAGTGGAGTGTGGCAAAGTCAGTTATGGTGTCCATTCAAACCATTGACCCAGGCAATCCAATGGAAACGAAATCAACGACATGACTAGCACTGCTGGCAGTTGTCTGCTAGTGAGTCTAGCCATGTATTTTTAGTTTCAATTATGCAGTTAGGATAGTTTCTCATTAACTCTTTCAAGTTAATTTTATCTTTGGTTCGAACTTTTGGTCTGGCAACCTATTTATATGTTTTGTAATGACTTTATTGAGGTTCACTAAGTTTTTGAAAAACTATCTCTTGAATTTTGCTAAAAAATTCTGTGTATGGAAGGTTTATAATCATCTATGAATGAAAATCAAGTAACAGTTATCTTTGACTTTGAATCTGTGTGTTTGATGTCTAAAATTTGGTTTCTGTGAGAATCTGTTTCAAGATAAGATATATTATAGCTTTATATGTGCGTAGAAAATTACTAGCGGGATTCACCTTATAAGCTTTTCATTTTGTTTTAGTGTACATGTGAAGTCTGTCGGCTTCATATAAGAGATATATAAATCAATGCTTGCGTTCATTTGGTGTTGACTTGTGAATGCAATAACCTTTTCTATGCTTTCTGGTGAAAAGTATAATATTGGTTGTGTGTAACTAGAAGTTGACTAAATATTTTCTAGAGGGATCTGTACCTTAATTCAGAGGTTAATCAATACAATGATTTTCCAACTCTCTATTAAAATTTGTCTTTCATTCCTTGGTATTAAGGGTATTCAAATTAAATAAAGTGCGAAAGACAAATCTATTTACCAACAGATTTTTGGTGACTCTACTGGGGAGAATGAGAAAATTGATTTTAACAAAAGTCGTCATTATAGGGATACTTTGTTCTTTATAAATGGTGCTGCCTCATGAAGGGTTCTTACCTATTTTACAACCAAATTTAAACTGGGTGCAAGAAGATCATAGTAACATCAACTCTGAGTTAGATACTCTAGCTTGGAGACATAGAAGAAGTCAAGTTGAGTACGACAGAATAAGTGCATTCCTTGATGAAATAGAAAGACAAGTAGATCATCCTGTGTTGGTTTTTGAGAGGGTAATCATTCCTAGACTTTTCTATATTCAAATTCCTGATAACCAACAACAAAATCCCTGACGCTTGTTACCCTAATTAATTTTCACATTGGAGTCCAAGCCTTATACCCAATCACAATGAAGGGAGGGAATTGTTGATCACACCTTCCAGGGTCTTTTAGACCTCGGTTTTGTTTCTCAAGTTACACCTAGAAGGGATAGAAGTAGACCCATATCTCCACCAAGAACAACTGCTTCACCTATCTGTCAAGCCTTAACTTTACACAGTGTTGTACCTCCACTTGTTATTAACCTTACCCCTTTGAATCCTATTGGAGTAATGGCCAACAATCCATGGGGTGCCACAATCATACCTTTAGCTTTGGGGGCAACCCATAACCTTCCTAAGGGAGAAAAAGAATATTTGCCTAAGTTTAGTGGAGATGGCAAAGCAACCACTACTGAACACTTAAATGCTTTCAAAGTTGCATGTTGAGTGTTGGCAGTTCAACATGAGGATGTGGCAATGAGGTTATTTTTTCAAACTCTTACTGATGTAGCCACTAGTTGGTTCTATCATCTACCTGATGGAACTATTACAAATTGGCTAGTTTTAACAGATAGTTTTGAAGCTAGATTCAAATTGACTGAGGATGAGAATTTGCTTATCACTCACTTGGCTCAATTAAAGAAGCAAATAATAGAGCCTATGAGGGACTTTGTTGCTCATTTCAATAAACTTTGCCATAAAATTCCAACCGCACAAAAACCCTCTGCTAAAAACATGAAGTGTTTCTTCATGAACTCCATGCCCATAGAAATAAGTTTCTTGATGAGGCACGAGTGCTTACAAACTCTTCATGATATGAAAGCTTCAACTGTAAGTCTAGAAGATGATTTAATCATGGCAAGAAAGTGGAAAAGAGAAGTGCAAACTCCTACTTCTCAGGTTACAAATGCTTCTACTTCTTCAGATCATGTGATTCAATGATTAATGAATGATGTAATTGCCCTAAAAAGATAGGCTCCTAAAACAAGTGCTTCATATTCTCAACCTTACCAGGACATTCCTAGAAGATATCCCAATCAACAAGGAGGAAATGGAGGAAGACAATTACAATTGTCTCCTACACAACAAAGACTTGCTATTGAACCGCCACCTCCTAAGACAAATCCATGTGTGTTTCATTTAACTGATGAACATGATGGTTCTTCATGTCCAAAGATGGTTCATTTTTGTCAAATGATCAGTAAAGGAGAAACAATCTTAGAGGCTGATGAAGTAGCTTCCCAAAGTATACCTAGCAACTCTGAAATTCACTATATGGAATATGTCTCTGACTCAGAAAGGGGAGGAAACATGTTGGTCTCTTTGGAAGATTCCTCATACGTGATCCTTACTAGAACTCAGCAAACTTTGAAGTCTTGAGATGTTTTAACACTTGTTCATAGCTCTATAAAAGAAAAGGGAATTCTGACTCATCATGGAGGTTTTTCAAAATTTATTCAAGAAGTTGCTTCTTCAAGTTCTAATTCATTTAATAATCCTTTTGATATCATTGAATTTTACAAGTCATCCTATGTTCAGATCACTCCGGCTGAGTATCTAAAGTTGAACCCTAAGGAGTTAGATAGACTAGTTGAATTTGTCAAGGGAAATGATGTTCATGCCTTAGCAAGTGAAACTTGAATTCCAGTGAATGGTAATTCTTTAGCACATAAAAATGCCAGTCCTTCTTTAGTACTTCCCAAAGTGTCATCGAAAACTATTCCTCAACAAGCCGAATTGATTGAACGTAATTTTGAAAATAAGCCAGAACCTTTCTATGTGTCTTTGTATATTAATGGGCATAAATTGAGCAATTGTATAATAGATTCAGGAGCATCAAACAATGTCATGCCCTTCGATGTAGCAAAATCTTTAGGTCTAACCTTAACAAAGACTTTTGGAAAATGTTACTCCATGGATTCCAAGCAGGTTCCTTTATTAGCGCAAATTAAGGATGCACTGGTCGCTTTAGTAACACACCCTGACAAGAGAATAATGTTGAAAATTCTAGTGGCTGACATCCCCACTAGTTATGGCATGTTGTTGAGTCACACCTTCTGTAAAGATATGGGAGGGGAAATTACAATGGATTGGTCTCAGGCAATGATCACAGTTGGAAAACAAAGAGTTATTTTGCACCCTGAAACAAAAGTTAAATACACAGTCTTTCCCTCAGATGATCTGAAAGCTCATATTTTGTATCAAGATTGTGGTTTTGGAAACTATATGCTATCAGCTGATCCTCAAGGGGAGAAAGAGGCTATAGATTTAGGCATGTCAGATGAACTCTGATCTATAGAATTTGATGGGAGTTGTTCATCTTCTGGCTCAGGCATCGGGGTTGTATTAATACCTCCTCAAGGAAAAGTTAATCCTTATGCTTTCAAATTGGATTTTCAAAACATGAATATTACGGCCAAATACAAAGCTTTGTTATTGGGTCTTGCTGAAGCGAGGAGATTTCATATCAAAATGTTGAAAGTTAGATGCGATGCTGAAATTATTGTAAAACAAGTGAGAGGTTTATTTGCTGTTAAAAATGAGAGATTGAAACATTACATGAATCATGTATGGAATGAGATCAAAGCATTTGATGCTTTCTCAATTGAAGTGGTACCAAGGGAGTTTAAATCAAAGGTGGATTATCTGGCGGTATCTGCAGCTTAATTAGTGCCTCATCCAGATTTCACAACTGATACCTACAGGATGGAGTTAGTTTATAGACCCTGCGTGCCTAACAATTCTGAATCCTGGGAAGTGTTTGAAAATGATAAAGAGATTTAGAACTTTTTACACTGTGCTGAGGTTTTTACATTTTTGTTTTATGAAGGATCCGAGGCAAGCTATAAAGAGTTTTCTCCCAATACACTAGAGGAATTGCATGATGGAATGTTATAGTTGAAAGGAAATAAAATCCCGAAGGATTTAGTTTCTCTTGAATGCCTTTTTGATAGGAAAGATGGGTATGTTAAGCAAGGGGAGTATGAGCAAATTAATATTGGTACTAAGGAGGATCCTAAATTTGTTAATTTGGGAAAATGTTGTTCTGAAGAGGAAAAAAGAAGATTCATCAGCTTGTTGGTTGAGTTCAAATTGGTTGAGTTCAAAGATGTATTTGCATGGTGCTATGATGATTTAAAGAATTTCAGGGATGGTAATTTCCAACATCGCAATCCTTTGAAACCAAGTGTCAAACCTTTCCGACAGAAGCTAAGGAACTTTAATCCAAAATTAGCAGAGGCGATATTCCATGAGGTTGAAAAGATGTTGAAAGCCCGAATTATTTATCCTTTACATCATTCCACCTAGATTGCTAATATCATCCTTGTTAGGAAGAAAAATGGTGAAATACGAATCTGTGTTGATTTTAGAAACTTAAGCCAAGCAAGCCTGGAGGATAATTATCCCCTGCCAGCGATGGATCATATTTTACAAACTGTTTCAGGGTCAGAGATGATGTCCATGTTGGATGGATTCTTTGGATATACCCAAATTAGTGTCTCAGAGTAAGATCAACACAAGATAGCCTTTATAACTCCTTGGGGCACCTTTGCATATAATAGAATGTCATTTGGATTGATTAATGTAGGGGCGACCTTTCAAAGAGCGATGGACCTTTCCTTTGCACATTTGAGGGACAAGATCATTGTGGTGTATTTAGATGATTTGATAGTTTTCTCCAAGAAGAGGAAACATCATGTGCGGGATTTGAGGAAGGTATTGGTGAGATGCAGAGAACATGGAGTATCGCTAAATCCTAAAAAGTTAGTTTTTGGTGTCACAGAAGGAAAACTTCTAGGACATTTTGTTTCTCAAGAGGGAGTGAAGGTAGATCCATAGAGGGTAAAATCAATACAACAACTCAGTCTTCCTTCCAATAGAAATGGAGTGACCTCCTTCTTTGGACAGGTGAACTTTCTAAGGCATTTTATTCCTAATTTTGCTAGGACTACTAAATATATCATAAATATGATGAGTGAGAAGGTAGCTTTTAAGTGGAATGAGGAGGGTAAAAGGGCTTTTGAGGAAATAAAGAGAGCAATTGCACATGCACCTACTCTGGATAACTCGGATTTTAGTAAAGATTTTATTATTTATTGCTATGCATCAGAGCATACTATGTCTAGAGTTTTGTTGCAGAAGGGTGAAGATAATGAGGAAGTTCCAATCTCCTTCATGAGCGTACCTCTGAAGAAGCATGAGTTAAAATACTCACAGACAGAAAAGAAGGCTTATGTAGTAGTGAAAGCCATGAAACAATTCAGGTACTATAGACTTCATTAACATTCAAATGTATTTGTTCCAAACTCTACAGTGAAAAGTGTTTTAACTCAACAAGATGTTGGTATCAACAATAGAGAATCTTGGGTCTCTAAAATTCAGGAGTTCAATTTGGATATCAAGCCCACTAAGCTAGTCAGAGGACAAGGTCTTTGTAAACTAATGGCAGAGAATAAGTTTGAAGAGGAGGAAACTCTACCCTTAACCCTATTTGTAAGTCATCAGGATTCCTGGTTCACCAATGTTGCCTATTATCTCACTTATGGAGACTGTCCAAGTCATCTCTCTCCTAGGGAGAAACAGAATTTGAAGTTGAAAGCTGCAAAGTACGTTATTTTTTATGACATATTATACAAGAAAGTCTTGGATGGTAGTTTTCTCAGGTGTGTAGATAAACTGCATCAAGAGGCTTTACTGAAAACTTTTCATGATGAGGCATGTGGTTGTCATTTTTCTTCTATAGTTGCTGCATATAAAATCTTGAGAAACTATTACTATTGGCCAGGAATGTTTAGAGATGCGTATGCATGGGTGGCAAAGTGTTTGAAGCGCAAATTGTTCATAGGAAAACCCCAGCTAGTTGCCTTGCCCTTAAGACCTGTAGTAATTGAAGAGCCCTTTAAACAATGGGGGTTAGATTTTATTGGTCCTCTAAACCCAATTTCTAGTGCTGGACACACTCACATATTAACAACAACTGAATATTTCACTAAGTGGGTGGAAGTTATTCCTGTGAAAGAGACCACTACAAAGATTGTGTGTACGTTCCTTAAGGACAATATTCTTGTCAGGTTTGGGGTTCCTCATAGTCATAGATAATGCATCAAATTTCTATTCATCTGAGATAATTTTATTTTGCTATGATCATGGAATTTATTTGGCACACACTTTTGATTATTACCCATAGGGTAATGACCAAGCAGAATCAAGTAACAAAAAACTTGATTAATATCGTGAGCAAGTTGGTTAATGAAAATTTCAGAGACTGGCACAAAAAGTTGCATGAAGCCTTGTGGGCAGATCGAACCTCTCCAAAATGAGCCATAAAGATGTCACCTTTTGAGTTAGCGGCTTCCAGATTGCAAACTGTAGTAGAAGATGCATTTTTTTAGAGTTCCTTTGAAAAAAGAGTTATGTACTTAACCAAAATTGAGGAAGAGAGGGAAAAGTTGGTTGATAGGATTACAAAACATCAGATGAGGGTTAAAAAGATTTTTGATCAGAAGGCAAGGCCCAGGAAGTTCATGAAAGGTGATCTTGTGTTATAATGGGATAAAAGGAGAGAGCCGAAAGGCACTCATGGCAAATTTGAGTCACTATGGAAAGGACCTTATGTAATTCATGAGGTAAGGGGCCCCAATTCTCTTAAACTTGCTTACCAAGATGTCTTTGAGTTACCCCTATCCTACAATGGGCAAGACTTAAAATTGTATCAATTGTAAACAAGCATCCCCTATTAGTTTGTACATACAATTATGTTGTGTTATTATAGGTGCGTTAGTTTTGTTGTGAGTCGAGCCTTTGTTTTAAGTCATTTTGCGAAGCCAGAGATTATGAGGTTCCCTTGCTTGGTACTTTATAGTTCCAGTCCCCATGCAGGGCCACTGTTGACAACACATATAAAAATTTCTATTCTATATGTCTCCTTTTTTGAGTTATGCCCCCATCTGGTCCATTGGTCGAGTCATTTGCTTACAATTCCCCATGTAGTTCAGTCTTGGTTGTTTTCCTTAAGTTTCACTGTGTTGAACTTGAACCTTGAACTTGAACCTTGTGGGTTCAAAGTTCAAAGTTCAACAGGCATTGTATTAAAAAAAATTTCTCTCGCGCAGTTTTAAGTCTTTCCTAGTCCTTGTTGATGTTTCACATTTTTTGAACCGTGAAATTGAACCTTTTTGGTTCAAGGTTCAAACTTCAAGATTTATCAAGTTTATGTTTTACGCTGGTTTTGTTTCTCAAGATTCAGAGTTCGATGTTTAAGCTTCATGGAGATCATGTGACTCGACATGAGGTTGTGGCATGGATTTTAAGATATGATAAATGGCAGCAAAGAAGAGGAATATTCTTTCTTTAATGATTTGAAATCTATCATTTATAGCATGTGTGGTGTGGGGATCCATATCTCTTGAACATGATCATTTCAGAGTAAGGTCGCACAAGAGAAGAGTAATGGGGATAGTTCATAGTAATCATGGGTGAGTTTTTCTCGACTTTTAAATTGGGTAGCTATCATGTCGAGATTATCATTTTTTTGGTTAAGTGTTAAGAAGAGTTTGTGGAGCGGGAAGAAATTGATTGCGATAGGGGTTTGCAGATGACAAAGGAAGGTATGTTCAAACAACTTTCCTAATTGTTGCAGTTTGTTTTAGAAAAGCTCTGGATATTTTGTTAGCTATTTGTTTCCGTTTCCCTTTTCTTCTTTGTCTGGGTTAATTAGAGAAAATCATGAGCTAGACATGAGGCCCTCTCTGACTAAATTAGTGAACTCTTCTTCCCTTCTAAGTTCCTTACCAAAGATAGGTGATACAGCTTTAGTGCAACAAGATTTAGATGATTTCCTAGAAAGAGTACGGAACCCATTCATTGATCCTATGATGAGAGATTATGTGCAGAGTGGTTTATTAGAAGCAGTCGCATTTCCCATAGCTGCTCCTTGCCTTGAATTGCTTTTAGAATGCATGAACCACTATGATAAAGTCAACAGATGCATAAAGAAAAATAATGGTGAAGTTTTGTTGTCCATTGATAAACAAATAGTAATGGTTGCCATGGGTATACCACATCGGGAACCCTACGAAGATTGGACAATTGGAAAATCTTATGGAATTTATTCTGAGAAAAGGCAGTATTACATAACTATCATTGCACAAAATTGGCTTTTGAAGTTTCAAAAGGGGGGTTCAAGGCTGCCAAGACCCTTAACCCATGAGCATTTGGTTCCTACGATTAGAGATCTGGTAATATTGTTGAGCAGAGTCAAGGGGAATTCACACTCCTTCTATTGGGAAGACTGGATGTATTTCTTCATTCATGTAAATCTAGATAAACATCAGTTCATTGACTAGGGAACTGTTATTGCAGAAAGATTGCATGAGGGATTGATAAATTATCTTGGGATGCTAAATTTCTATATGTCTTCATACCTGTTATATATGCTAGCCTGTGTGAGGGAATGGTCTGGATTATTCCATGCTAAATGCGTTCAAGGTATTAAAATTTATGAGTATCATCCCCATTTGACTTTAAAAGGACATGTTGATGATTATCTTCGCTGGAATAAAATTTTTGCTGGGAGGTTGACCTTTGAATTATAGGATAACTTGCATAGGAGAATGTCTGTAGAAGCGGTTGAACTAGTTAAAATCTATGGCAGTTTCTTTACATAGTTTAATCATTTCACTTACATAAGTGTTGGAGGTTTTAAAGGTGAACCCTTTAGGCTACCCAGGTATGTTTCAGACTCCTATATCCTGATTCAAGTTTCCAGGCAGCTAGCCTATGTCACAAAGGATTATGGTGAAGATACTAACATAAGTGGAATTTTTCCCATCGATTTAGGCCATTACAGTTGTAGGTCTGTCTCTGATGCACTAAATCTTGAGCTAGAGTTTAAGAGATTTCATTTGAAAACCTTTGTGAAAGGAATAACTTTGATAGTAAAGGTTTTATCGCCCAATATGTGAAGAAGATAGTGCTTAATCAACATGTACCCCAGTTGGAGGATTATTGGGAAGATTGCCCAGATGAGTTTGAAGTGAGAAAGAGGAGTTGGTCTAGGTTAACTTTGAAATAGTTTCATGACATGAAATTGCCAATGGATACTTTAGGTGTCACCACTAATAATGAAGATGTACTGGATTCAGAGTTTATGAAATGAGTACATAATGAACCTCTCCCTGAAGTTGACTAGAGTAAAAAGATGGGAGATAGCATTCAAACACGCACTTTCAGCATAATTCACAGAACAAAAAAGTGGCTTAGGAGTTGTCAATTTCATCCAGCAAAAGCAATCAGTTCAAGAAACAAAAATGGAAAGAGGAAGGCCACAAGAAAAACTTCTATTTTAACTAACATCCTTGTTTTTGTTGCAGGAAAAAGGCGGGCTAAGATTAAAGAAGAGAAACTTGACACTAAAGCTACACTTTCTATTGGTGGTCGAATTACCAGGTCAAGGCACAAGAAGAACTTTCAGCCACGTGCTGCTCATCTCATTCTCGATTTGGACATCAAGGAAGTACAATGAGATATGGTAACCCCTATTTTAGATGCTGATAACATCTTAACTGACTCATATCCTACTGCTCAAGAATCACATGTGCTTGATATCTGGTCCAATGCAAACAATGCTACACAGCCACCTTCAAGAGCTATACAATCTAAGGAACTGACATTGGCTCCTAAATGGTTGAATGACTCAATTACCAAGAAAAATAATGTGGCTCCTATTTCAATGTCAATGGAAGATGCTATAAGTAAATGCTTGGGAAGATCCACGAAGCCAAAGCAGTTAAAAATGGAGACAATGATTGGTTTTGATGAAGACACAAAGCACTGGACTGTAGACATTGCCAAACCTACATCTGATAAGGATGTTGCCACTGCTTTAGAGGCAAATTATACCATTGAGCGAGTTGATTTGGGGGTCGTAACCAAAGCAGTTGATGTAAAACATTTGGAGACTTCGACTAAATGGATCATCTCCCACACCTGGAAGGATGAGAAGGACAAGGTTGAGTTGAAGCAGAATTTAATGCAAATGGCCCAATACATTCATACCCTATAGAATAGTCCATTGTCGTTGTCCCAGAGCTCGGTCCCCTTTAGTTCGAAATCCCCAAGGAATCAGAAGTTCTTTGATGAGGTTCAACGAAACAAAATGATCACAGATAATTTCTCTGAATGGCTCACCTCGATCGTGCATCAAGGAACCAATTACATATCAGATTTAGTTCATATTTTCAAGGATGCTAATGAGGTTACCAAGGAACTAGATGGTGATTTAATCTCATGGAAAAAAGAAAAGACTAAATGGGTGGTGATTTCAAAGCAAATGCAAGATATCCAGTGCTATGGCTTGATGAACTTTCTTGCTAAAAGACAAGTGCTAGGGTTGAATGAGGACATAATGTTTATATGCATGGAAAGCATAGAATGACGCAATGAAATCATTGAACAAGGTCATAGCGAATCCACCAATCTGCAAGGTGAACTAACAGCCTTAAGAACAACTATGCAAAAGGATTTGTGTTGTGTGGATGTTCAATTTCTTAAGTAAGATAACCAGACTTTGGAAAATACTACAGAGATGATCAATCAATTTAGCAGCCACATTAAGCAAATTAAAGTGGAGAAATCCTTGGTTGTGGAATATTTTATGAGGATTTCCAAAGTGGAATCGATGCTCACAATTTGTCTGGATCACTTGGATTCACACAGGGACAAAGTTCAAATGGTAAAGAGGAAGAAAGAACTATGGAAGCAAAGAGTAATACACATCAGCCTGCCGCACATTATAGTATTTCAGGAGTTCTCAAAGGTGCATTGAGAGTGAAGTGCAGCAAAGGCGGTTATGGTGTCCATTCAAACCAATGACTTGAGCAATCCAATAGAAATGGAATCAACGACATGACTAGCATTGGTTGCAGTTTTCTGCCAGCGAGTCTAGCCGTTTGTTTTTAGTTTCAATTATGCAATTAGGGTAGTTTCTCATTAACTCTTTCGAGTTAATTTTATCTTTGGTTCAAACTTTTGGTCTGGTGGCCTATTTATATGTTTTGTAATGACTTTATTGAGGCTCACTAAGTTTTTGAAAAACTATCTCTTGAATTTTGCTGAAAAATTTTGTGTATGGAAGGTTGATAATCATCTATGAATGAAAATCAAGTAAGAGTTATCTTTGACTCCAAATTTGTGTGTTTGATGTTTGAAATTTGGTTTCTATGAGAATCTATTTTTGAGTAAAGATATGTTATAGCTTTCTATGTGCACAGAAAATTACCAACGGGATTCACCTTATAAGCTTTTCATTTTGTTTTAGTGTACATGTAAAGTATGTCAGCTTCATATAAGAGTTATATATAAAACAATGCTTGTGTTCATTTGGTGTTGACTTGTGAATGCAATAACCTTTTCTATGCTTTCTGGTGAAAAGTATAATATTGGTTGTGTGTAACTAGAAGTTGATTGAATATTTTCTAGAGGGAGTTGTACTTTAATTCAGAGGTTAATCAATACAATGATTTTCCAACTGTCTGGTAAATTTTTTCTTTCATTCCTTGGTCTTAAGAGTATTCAAATTAAATAAAGTGCAAAAGAAAAATTTGTTTACCAACACCACTATAGAAAGAAGCTCGCCAATTATCATAGCGACTTGGTGACTAAGCAAGTGTGGAAAAGGCAAAGGGGAGGCGGGCAGCTAAGAGGTAAAAAGAAAGTATGTTCCTGAAGATCTAGCGGTGGTCGCTATACCGCATGATGAAGATGTGCGTTGTTTATTCACCTCGACTTGGTGACCAAGTAGTGGGCCCTGCTAAGGAAGCAATTCAGAGGAAGAAATAAAGAACGTTGATTAAGGTTGATCGGATGGAAGAGCTTCATTCCGGCAATGAGTCCAGGCCGTGCTAAGATGGTAGGGTAGGAACCTCGGAACCAACCAGGATGTGACACGTGGTCGGCTTGATAGAAAAGCAGGTGAAATGGAGCATATCATCAACCATTAGAATAAGTGTTTCAATTCTAATCTAATGGAGAAAGAAATGTTAGTTATAGTCAGAAGTCGAAAGTGGTGCCAGGCAAGGTAGCGTCTAGGGATCCATGCAAAATAAGAGGAATTCATCCAGTTAATGCAGGCAATTATTAAGCTCAGAGCAGTTTGCGTGAGTCTTTTCTTGTGATCTTGAGGTAATAAGGATTGTTTTTGAGCGCCACATGGGTCAACCTTTAGCTGACTAAGAATTTGAAATGAATTACCCAGCTTAAGAACAAGTTTGCATGAGTTCTTTTTGCATGTTTTGAAGCCTTTTTGGTGGCTTTTTATTTCTACGAGAGGATCAAATTTTAGAGGAGATATTTTTAGTGGGAGTTCATCTTCAGTCATTCTGGAGTTATCTTTCCTCTACCTTGTGGAAGGCTTTTGTATAAAGTGAAAAAAAAATATCTTTCTTTACTAGTTCTTGATGATTCTCTTGCTGGTTTTAGCAGAGAATACATTCTTGTAGCTCATATGCAGTTTTATGACAAAATTTTCAATAAAAAAATTACCAGCTTATGCCTTATGTCTTTACAGTTCATTTTCTTATCCTTGATTGAAAGCTAGTTTATTGTGTTATTATCTAGATAACCTTTGAATTTTTTGTCTCATTTGTAAGACACAGGTTGTGCATTGTGATAAATTGGCTCATTTGGTTGATTGTGAAAGTTTTCTTTCCTTTCAATTTCTTGAAGTTTAAATCCTTTGCATGAAATATTTATGTGTTATAAACTAGAAGTCTATTTGTGCAGTTTGGTGTTTTTAGGATTATATATCTATCATTTTGAGATATCTTATTGATGCTTCACCTTCGTTTAGCATTTACAATTTCTTTATAGTTTCATTTTAATTTTTCCTATCCCTTTTCTGGGTAGATATTTAGAGTTATTCATAGGGAACCAGCCCTTCATCTGAAGGTTAATTCTCACTATAGGCAACCCATAGGCCTAAGAATTATCCCATGTGTCACCAAGTTGCTTGAGCTTTCAGCTTGTGCATTACGGGTGCAATTTGAGTGACAATAATGGTATGTGCAAAATCTTTGACAACAAAGGTGAATTGATTGCAACCGGTAAACAGACCAGAGGTAATGTAAATTCAAGGCATTCAAAGCCTTAGCTGAGAATGAGAGTGGCAAGAAGATTAAATGTCTGAGAAAAGATCAAGGCGGTGAATTTACTTATGAGGAATTTAGTAAGTACTATGATGATAATGGTATCACACAGTAGCTTTCTACACCTAGGACACCAGAGCAGAATGACATAGAAAAAAGAAACAATAGGATAGTAGTTGAAGTGGACAGGACAATGTTGATACAAGGAGATGTGGTGAGAATATTTTGGAGAGAAGCTATAAGTACAACAGTCTACACAATGAACCAGGTTCTAATGAAAAAAGGTAAGGACAAAACCCCTTATGAATATTGGTATGGGAGATCACCTGATGTTAGCTATTTTAAAATATTTGGAAGAAAATGTTTTATTAAAAGAGGTGATTATATAAGCAAGTTTGAAGATAAGAGTGATGAAGGCATATTTCTTGTCTATTCCACAAAGAGTAAGGCCTATAAATGCTTCAACAACTGGACACAGAGAATTATTGAGAGTGCTAATGTCCATGTAGATGAATGTCCTGAAGTTGTTGAAGGAACAAGTTCAGACAAAAAGGATGAAGATCCTTGCATCTTTCTTTTGGAACCTGAAACTATTAAGATAGAAACCAGTAAAGAAAATCCCAATGTACTTGTTCAACCGGAACAAATAAATTTAGAAGAAGATGGCAATGATGAAGTTGGACCTGAAGAGAATGATCATGTTTTACCTAGGTATGTGAGACTAAATCATGGTCCTGAATAGATAATTGGGGATAAGGATGCTAGAGTACAAACTAGAAAGAGATTAAAAGAGAACTCTTGCATGATATCCACTTTTGAACCTAGAAGTGCTAAAGAGGCATTTGGTGATGATCATTGGGTGAAAGCTATGGAGGAGGAGTTATATCAAATTGAGAAGAATAACACTTGGACCCTGGTACCCCGACCGGTAAACAAGAATATTATAGGTACTAAATGGGTATTTAGAAACAAGTTAAATGAATATGGTGTTGTAGTTTGGAATAAGGCAAGATTAGTCTGCAAAGGGTATGCACAAGAAGAAGGAGAAGACTATGGAGAAACTTTTGCACCAGTAGCAAGACTGGAAGGTGTCAAAACATTACTTGCATTTGTAGCACATAAAAAGTTTAAGGTATACCAGATGGATGTCAAGTCTACATTTTTGAATGGGATATTGGAAGAAGAAGTTTATATAGAGCAGCCTGATGGTTTTGCATTGATAGTTAAGGAAGATATGGTATGCAAATTAAATAAAGCTTTGTATGGATTGAAGAAGGCACCCAAAGCATGGTATGAATGACTTCATACTCATTTGATGAAGATAGGCTTTGCTAGAACTAGTGATGATAGCAACATTTATCTCAAGTCTAAAGGAGATGATATACTGGTTAGTGAAGTATTTGTTGATGACATTATATTTGGAGATAATGATGACATGAGTAATTATTTTGCTGATGAAATGAAAAATGAATTTGACATGTCATTAGTACGAGAAATAAAAAATTTCATAGGCTTACAGATACAACAGATGAAGAATGGCATTTTCATTACTCAATCCAAATATGTGAAAGAGGTCTTGAAAACTTTTGGTATGAATGACTGTAAACCAGTTGGAACCCCAATGGTTACAGGTTGTAAATTGTCCAAGGATGATGCATCTAAGTCTGTAGATGAAAAGGAATACAAAACAATAATTGGCAAATTACACTATGTTGTTCACAGTCGATGTTGGTATTCTGGATATGTTGATATGGTTTTGTCATTGATGTTAACACTTGTCAATACTTAAGAAACACTTGCAGATATTTGGTTATATTGTTCACTGGCACTGAGGATGATCTGTTATCATCTGGAGATTACTTGGTTATGTCAAAGACATCGTTTGGACACTTGGTTTTGGTGATTTGTTCGTTGGTCTAATCGGGTTTGCATATTTGTTGTTACCGGCAAATAGGTCCAGGATATGCATTGGCAAGCATATCTATTCTAGATCAGCATGACACGTCATGAAGATCATTTATTTGTAATTGATTTTATTGTAATATCTTAGTGAGGCGACCTATACATTTGGTCTTAGGTTTTGGTATAAATGTAAGATCTCATTTATGAGATTATGTGGTAGTAGTGGAAAATGATTGTAATAAGGTATATACGAATATAAGTAGAGCTATACACACAGACTATTAGCATTATAGAAAACAATAAGAGATTATTGGCATTTCAATTAGGATATTGAGAAGGTTGTTGATAATTATGGATATAACTGATTAAGGATGTTTACTGTCTTCACAATATTATTTTGTCATTGATGTCAAGAAATTGATTTTCTGATTTAGTATGATGTTGCTATATCTTAAGAAGTCTGTTTTGATGAGAATTAAGATGTCAATAAAAGACACATAAAGAATGTGATGAATAAGGGGAGGAATAAGTTATTCAATGGGCAACTATTATCGAGTTAGACAATGATGAGATCATGTTGTTTAGATTGTTCTGATATCCTACATATGCTATTGTTTGTAAGGTTAATACTATACTATGTTATTGAGCAAGGAACCTAGTCGGTAAACCCTAAGGAACCTAATCGGTAAACCCTAAGGTTATTGCTATCGGTTAATGAAGGTAGAATGTCTACCGAGTTGCAACCGAGTAATAACATAATGCATTGGATGAATACATGCATTATTTAATGATGGAAGCTGATGAGCTGGTTATGATTTAATGATTGATACAACATGTATGAAGTTTGTTAAGGATCTACGGCAATGGAAGATCGACAGGAAGATCTACAGCTCAGATTGAACCGCAATACCCTAGCACAAGTTCCAAGAAATATATGCAAGTTCCAAGGTGAGGTAAAACATTTTTCAGATCGAAGGATACATTGAACATGGTCAAGATTGAAGATCTGATGGCCATGATTGATCATGGGAAATGTGATCAAAGAGATTAAGCAGTTAGCAAATTGTTTATAAATAAGGAACTATTGATAAACAATGTATGCGGGCAAGTGTAAGCATAAGGATGTTGCATAGTGATAACCGAGCAGAGAAGCTTGAAGACCTGTTTGAATAACAGAGTAAGGAGCCCAACAGAGGGACAAGATAAGTCCTATGACTAGATTGTATTGAGCCACTTTAGCATTTTAGATGCAAAGTTGCAGACATACTCATTACTATTATTTATTTGTAAGTGACAGAAAATCTCTTAACCGAGTGGACTTAACAGTCTTATTTGTAAATCCTCTAGCAAGGTGACATTCTGATTGAGTGTTTGAAACCCTTTAACAAGGTCACCTCTAACAAGGTGAAGATTCTAATAGATCTGAGGGAAATCCCTTAACTGGGTCACATCTAGCAATGTGTTTGTAATATTTAACAGGATTTTCTTTTAATCGAGCATACTCTAGAAGAGTATATTTCTTAGTGCATCCGAAATCCCACAGTGGTTTTTCCCTATCTGGGTTTCCATGTTAAATATGGTGTTACATGTGTTGTTATGATTATGTGTTCTTAAGTTTGCATGTTTTACAGTTTTGGTTATATATATCTGTTAAAGCTACCGAGGTTGAATCTATTGAATATATTGAAGATTAAGTTTGTATGATTCACCCCCCCCCTCTCATCTTATTAATAATTGGCATCAGAGCTAACATAGACATCATTCAAGATTGAAGGAAGGTTTGAAGAAGGCAAATCAGAGCTTAACCGATACTGAATCCAACATATGAAGATGCTATTTTGAGCAGTACATTATCATTGGATTTAACCATCCAATTATAGTCAGTGTGACTCCCATTTTGTGATTGAGCAATGAGCTCTAGGCAATTGGCCTTTTTGCATGTGCAGACTCCATATTGTACACACATACTATCTGTAGTAGTATCATCTAATTGTGGGTAAGGTTTCCCACCATGGTTTTTCTCCTTACAAGTCTTCCACATACAAATAACGGTGTTATGTGTTGTGTATGTTATTTGTGTTTTTGTTTCATGCATTAAACTTTACCAGTACTACAATTAACTGTTAAACTGTCTACCGGCATCAAAGTTTGGTTTACCGGAATTAAGCATTAACTTTGGTTAATTTATTTATTGGACAACTGATTCCCCCCCCCTCTCAGTTGCCTTCGGGACCTAATAGTCAACCAGATATTGCCCATGCAGTTGGTGTTGTTGCTAGATTTCAAAAAAATCCAAAGGAAGCACATATGATGGCAACTAAGAGAATTTTTAGATATTTGAAAGGTACTATTGACTATGGGTTATGGTATCCATATGGTGGAAATTTTGATTTGAAAGTGTATACAGATGTTGACTAGGGAGGAAATATTGATGACCTAAAAAGTACTACCAGTGGATCTTTCTTTATTGGAGGAAGGTTAGTTTCTTGGAGTAGAAAAAAGCAGAGTTGTACTTCACAATCTACTACTGAAGCTGAGTATGTAGTAGCATATATGAATTGCACACAAGCTATATGGATGAGACACATTTTGGAAGGTTTTAAGATGAAAATCTCAGAACCTATTAAAATTTTGTGGGATAATACAAAGTGCAATAAACATTTCAAAAAATATTGTTTTGCATGCAAGGACTAAGCATATTGAGTTAAAGTATCACTTCTTGAGGGAAAAAGTTCAATGTAAAGATGTTATCTTGGAGCGTGTTTCTACTACAGAGCAACTTGCAGATATCTTTACCAAACCTCTTCCTAAGACCAGTTTTGAGTATATTAGAAGTTAGTTGGGGGTTGTCCCTCTTCATGAAGTTAGTTGAGCATGATGTTGATTGCATCAGTCCCTGAATTTCTTGGATAATCTTTCATGGATTGATGAAGAAGTGTATTTTTTCCATGGGGGAAGCATCTAGTTGTAGTATGATGTTGATGCATAGTGAGAGAAGAATTACATGTTTTTTCTTTCACTTTGGCATTGTTGTCAAAAGGGGAGAAGTATTATGTGTTTGATTATGAGAACTAGTGATAGACTAGAGACAAACAAAGAAAGATGAATACTTGGTAATGTAAACTAGGAATCCTATACACCAATCACAATAGCAATCAGAGGCATTGAATTTGTATTACCATCAATGCCAAAGGGGGAGATTGTTAGCATTTTGCATATAGATTGCATTAATGATATGCTATCATTGATGTCAATTGAACCAGTATAATGATATTAATGATATTGTTGATGTTAGTGTTGTTATTAATTTTGTCTTGTAAACTTGTAAGAAGAGAGTAAGAAAAGATTTGTAAAATATTGTAACTGGTATGTAAAGTTTGTAAGTGAAACTGGTGAACCGGTATGAAGGGTTAAACATATCTATGTAATGTAACTGGTAAACCCCAACCTGTTGATAAACCCTAACCGATCAAGTTTGTTGGTTTATTACCTGTTGAGAAGAAATGATGGAGACACATGTGATCATTGTATAAGGATAAGTTCAAATTGATTTAGTGTGTTTGTTTGATTTCTTGGAAAGGAGCAAAGTGGATTGCATCTAATGCACAACGTGTGATGAGTTACAAAGTCCAATGGAGCTGTGATCATGGAGTGGTTCGAATTTTCTTGAAGAATGTGAAGTGATTGTTATAATTTCTAACAGTCAAGATTGTACCAACTTGTTTGTAATCTTGATGATGAGAATTAGGTTTTTTCTCATGTTACTGACCTAATTGTTTGTGTATTTAAGGTCGATGAAGTTGTTTGTAAGATTGTTGGCAAAGTTGACAAGATTGATAGAAACTTGTGAGTGTGCAGTTGCCTAACTAGTGGATGGATTTGTACTTTGAGTAAAGACATATTGAATATTACGAAGGATATGATCAAGCAAGTGTAGTACTATTTAGACAGATCAACAAAAACTGTTGTTTTCTAACAATTACAGCAAAAGTGAAATCTCCTAACTAGGTAAGCTCTAACAAGGTGGTCCATTAGCTTGGATTCTTCAATCCTCTAGCGAAGTTACTCCCAACAGGGTATTGTGCTTTTTCATCAAGGCATATTTGTAAATCCCTTAATCGGGTGATTCCTAAATAGGAATTAGTTCTTAACACAACTTATTGTAAATCTCTAACAGGATTTGGCTCCTAACAGGGCAAACTTCAGAAGAGTTCAGATAGCTATCTTTGTGAGTCCCATCTCACCATGGTTTTTACCTATTTGGGTTTTCCATGTATAAACATTTTTGTCAAGTGGTGAATGTTTTTGTGGATGTGATGTTACATGTTGATTAGATTAATTTCTTATGAAGCATTGAAGGATGACTATATTGAGTTATGTTTAAGCATTGTTGATTTACATAAAGGTTGAATTTTTTTACTATTAAGTTGCTATAATAGTCAAGCCAGTTAATATCAAGTATTCTTATGATTATTGATTTTGATTGAGAAAAGTTTACTTTGTGAGATTGAATTTGAGTTTGGGAATTCTGTATCAATTTTTTAATATACTGATTCACCCCCCCCTCTCAGTATTCTACCAGATACTTATTCTTTCATCATACCATCAATATATCCTGATCTCATAGACTGGAAAGAACCTGAACATAATGATATACCAATATTCTCAAATGATGAATCAATTATCCAATATCTATGCTCAGTAAACCTGAAAACATGCTCCACCAGTGGACAACATAACGATATCTACAATCAGGGGAATGCCAAGTCTCTCAGTCACAAAATTGAAATTAAAAATGGATCTAATGGTAGTGTTAGATCACAAAAACAAAAAAGTAAAAATAAAGGACGTATATGAAGGTGAAAACCTTTTTGAGGCACCTAAAGTTGGGAGACTTGACACTCTTCCTGAATATTACCAGGAGAGGTCACCAATATTGATTCAGCCAACTCAATCAATAAATATCGGCACTGAAGTGGCAATCAAAACCATACATCTGGCAAAATCACTCACAGAAAAAGAAAAACCATATTTTGTCAAATTCTTTAAAGAGAAGCAAATCAATTTTGCTTGGTCTTATGCTGACATGTCATGCGTGGATCCAAATCTAATCATGCATAACTTGTCCATCGCTCTTGGGGATAAACCTATCAAATAGAAATTAAGGAAAATGAATCCACGTGTGGCATTAATAGTCAAAGCAAATCTGAAGAAGCTATTAGACATCGGCTTCATCCGACCTATAGACTATGATGAATGGATCTCAAACATTGTACTAGTTTCTAAACTAGATAAAAGCATAAGGATTTGTACTGACTTAAGAGACCTCAATAAGGCATTTCCAAAATATGACTTTCCTTTACCAAGAATCGATACCATTGTTGATCTAATAGCACGACACACAATGCTATCTCTCATGGACGGTATTTTGGGCTACAACCAAATTAAGATAGTTCCAAGGGATCAAGATAAAACTACATTGACATGTCCATGGGGAATATATTGCTGGAACATCATGCCTTTTGGCTTGAAAAATGTTGGTGTAACTTATCAAAGAGCCATCAAAATAATATTCCATGACATGATGCATACTTTCATGGAGGATTATGTGGATGATTTTCTAGCTAAATCATTCACAAGAGCCTAACACCTGGACATCCTAGAAAATATCTTTCAATGATTGGAGTAATTCAATATCAAATTAAATCCTGTAGTCACATAAATCTGTCCATTTTAATTAAATGAATATTTCGTATTTATTTGATTAAAAATCTACTAGCCATCAGTTAATTAATTAATATTTAATTAATTCATCCCCAAACATTCTTCTATTAATTAAATAAATTACTCAATTTATTTTAATTAATTCATTAAACCAAATACAAATCAATTAAATAAATAAAATCTATTTATTTAATTAAATCCCCCTATTCCTCTTTTAAATAAATTAAATAAAACATTTATTTAAATCATTATCCTCACCCCACTTGCATTTTCCTACAAATGCAACTTGCACACATTTATTGAAATAAATGAATTTTTATTTTAATAAAATCCTATTTTCCCTCACCCACCAAATCCACTTGCAAAATCTAATCCCCTTCTAGATTCTTCTAACCCCTTCCTAATTAACCTAATCCATCCCCTAATTATTGTCACATTCCTAAGCAAAATGGAGTCACTTCTCAAATGGCCCAAAGTCTTGGATAACCATTGAAGGTTTTCAACCTTCAACCACCAAAAACCCCAAAGTCTTTGAAAACCATTAAAGGCTTCCAACTTTCAACCACTTAATCCACAAAGTCTCCAATAACCATTAATGGTTAACTCAAACTCTCCCACATGGTTAAAACATTTGTTTTGACTCAACCTCTACCCAACCCAAGGGTCTCATCAGGTCATTAATGTTTTGACCATGATTATCTCTTAAACATTTGCACAAAGGTTTATCCTTGGATTAACTCCTAATCCAGTGGGTAATCCTAATTTAGGCTTGACCCTTAGCCTTTAGATAACCATGAAGTCTTCTCAAGCATTCAATGCCTCCAAACCCCTTTCTTTCAACCCAATCCTGTGTTGACACTTGTCATTATTTTATTGGTGCCAATTGTGCACATGGATCCCCAACTTTCAAGCTTGACCCTTGATTAAACCTTTCAATCCTGGCCATCCATTGCTCCATTTTTCCTATAAATAGAGCCCATTCCTTCATAATCCAGATCCTGAAAACTTGTAAGCATTTAGATTATAGCCATTTTAGAGAGCATTTAGCATAGCATAACTAAATATTGTCTTTTTGGTAAAATCAATCATTTTAGCATTAAAAATAGCTTTTCATTTCATGTTTGGAGCTATTCTACAAATCTCAATCCTCCATAAGCATCCATAGTGCAAAAAGCTGCTGAGAGCTACACTATTTTGGAACTTGGAGAGGAGAGGAACAAGGGAGAAAGAACTAATATCATGTTAAGAGATAGTTGGAGATATCTCATTGTCTTACTTTTTTTAGTTAGATATATTTAGCATGTTTTTAGTGTCTCCTTTGGAATGCCTTCATTGTGTTTGGTTTTTAGATTGATTAACTCTAACATCTTGTGTGTTTTATGTTGTTTGATCTTAGACTAACATTGTGTCATTTAGGAGGGCATCATTTGGTGAACCCGACGTGAATCGAACACGCAACCTTCTGATTGATTTTTTTGAAATTAACATTTTTCTTGTTGAAATTGCCACACAGGTCGCGCTTCGGCGCTATTGAACGCATTTTAGCGCTATTGAAAAATTTCTTTTAGCGCTATTGACCATAAAGTAGCGCTATTGAAAATGTTTCAGCGCTATTAACAACATTCCAGCGCTATTGTCACCATTTCAGCGCTATTGACTCTATTCTAGCGCTTTTGTATTCTCGGGATTTTCTTTTATTTAAGCGCTACTGTGTAAATTAGCGCTTCTGCTCACGCAGACTAGCGCTTTCGTATTAATTAGCGCTTCTGTAAAAAACACAGAATAGCGCTATTGCGACAGAGTGTCGCCCAAAGGGACTTGTAACCGAAAAAAAATCAAAAATTAGGCTTGTGGAAGCCCCCCTTTGAGCATCGATTTTATTAACTTGTTTCTTTTCTTTGTGCAGGTTAAAACAACACAACAAAAATCACAAAAAAAAAATTTTTTTAGTGCTTAAAAAGAACTTAAAAACACAAAAAAGAGTTTTTCATTGTTTTCTAGTTAGGCCTCATTTTTATTTGGTGCTTAAAATCAACAAAACAAACTTTCTTTCTTGCATCAATTGGGACTTAAAAATCACAATCCACACTTCAAAATTTTTGGTGCAGTAAAAAGAACAATCCACTTGTCTTTATTTTGGCAAAAACAAATTTTCCTTCATACAATCGTGTTTTTTTTTAAGTTGACCAGGACTTTCAACTTCTAGATTACAAAACATATTGCTTTGAAGTTAAAAAGAACACCATGGCTGTTGGAGCAACATCTCCAAATAGTTAGAACACATTTGCAAATGCTGGATTAAAAGGAACAAGTGTTTTACGTGTTTGGCACGCTTGTGCACAAAAAGTCAGTCGAGTGGTCCTACTTCTAACACACACTATCCTCTCCCTTGGCTCTCGTGGTCCTAGGTGCAAGAGAAAAGTGTTAGTAACGCTCAAAATTTTATCTTTTTAAGAGAGGCCTGCCAAGGGATCGATACTCTTGGGAACGACCTCGAGCGGTAAATCCTTCGAGCCGCTATAGAAATCAGGTGAGAGCGAAAGCTGTAGCCTTGGGTATAGCTGTTCCTACAGTGTAACTGGCCGAAAGGACAAATGGGCCCCACCACCAGTTACAAGGCTCTTAAGTGAGTCACTGCAGAATGAACTTATGTCCAAAGCCATCGAACATGACTAAACACTTTTAAGTAGTAGCCCACCTGTTCTATTGATTGAGGATATTTGAGGTATAATTTAGTGCAAGAGCATAGATGGTTTTGCTCCCAAGATACTCACCATACATATTTCCTTGAGTAGAAACATAGCTTTTTGAAAAGTCACTTGTGGCTTGATAAAAGTGGTGACTCCCCCATCATAGGGATCATCTATTTGTTATGCTCGCGCAAGACTTAGTATATCACATCCTTACCTGCCACGGCGGGATTCATAAGGTATGTAGTACCAAAGTCGAAGAAATGTCAAGATGTGGGCTAAATTTATCACAACTGGCCATTTGACCTTAGGGATAAAAAGTGTTTGAAGGGTGTTCGTTTTACAGACCTAGTGCGAATTGAGCCGACTTCAGGCTTTGGAAATACACCTTAAAATAAATCTAAAGGAAGGGTCAAAAACAAGTCCAAGGATTGGGTTGATCTAGACCCATACTCATTTGTGCCTTTGAGGCTACAATTTTGTGTTTGTGTGCTTGCTTTGTTTTCTTGTCAAAGAAAAATCAGAAAATCAATCTCAAAAACAAAGTATTCATCCAACATCTGTCAACACAACCAAAAATACCAAAAACAAGGTACAAACAAACAAAGAATCAAAAATTTATGACCATTCTTCACATCTTGCGAAAGAAGAAGTGTCATCAGAATATCACCTTGAAAAGGAGACCACTAAGCTCAAAGGCTTTGATCAAAAGGAGGAAATTCTTCTATCTCAATAGACAAATCTTTGTCTCACATAGAGTCTTTCTACATCGCATGCGTCTCTATCTTCAAGGTAAAACAAACGAGTTTGATTCAGAATCACTGAACCGCAGAGCTTTTATGCAATATAGAGCTCTGAGTTATCACAAAAATCAAGGAGGAAAGATTAATCCCAACTTCTTTCCAAACATCTGTATCACCTACAACACAGCTCGAGAAGTGCCACCAACGCCTGAAAGGGAAGAGGTAGAGTTTGTCCCATTTGTGACACAGAGTTTTTATTGAAGTTGAAAACAAAAACATCCATCATCTCACTCATACATCATCACTTCATCATCAATCCATCCCAACTCTCAAAACATTAAGAGGTTCTTGTCCCAAGATTCTTTTTTAGATATTGCTTGAAATCAAAACACATCACATCACTTTTTAGATTGTTTCTACATCTAGGATAAGCTCATCCTAAAGAGACACATCTACGCAGGTTAAAACTAGTTCATGAGTGAATCCTCTCATTGCTAGGTAGTTAAATCTGTAACACATCTCAGATTTCTCTGCACCTTATCACATCCAAACTTATCAAACAAACAAGCAAATCAAAGAAGGAATTTCGGTTACATCTACCTTAAAGTGCTAGAGATCCACATACAACACAAATCACCAATCATCAATCTTTCATTTCATCACCAACTCATCATCATCTTCAATCAACTTCAAAACAAACTTGCAAACAAAATGGCTCAAACCCGATCGCGATCAAGGCAACGAGAAATAGAAATTGAGGAAGAAGAGGACAATCTCAATGAATTTCAAGAAGCACTTGGAGGAAATGTAAATGATGAAAACCCAAGTACTCCTACTCCGTCAACAATCGAAAGGGTTCAGCATAACCCTCATTTTAACAGATTATTTGATGAAATACTAAGGAGCAATGCGGATGCTCACTTCTTAAGACTGGCTCAAGAAGGAGCCAAACTCCCCTCAGACTTTGATCTTGCCCAATTAAGACAAGCATCAGAAAGACAAAGTCGCCATGAGGAGGAAAGGCGTAGAGACCACATCAGATATAACATCCCTCGAGGTAACCCACCACCTCCTCCTCCTAACGAAATAGAGATGTTGCGGCAACAAGTTGAGAATCTCACCCAGCAACTTCATAGTGGTGTTAAAACCAATCAATTCTCACTTAACGACATCTGTCCCTATCCGTTTGATAGGAATCTTTATATGCCACCCTTTCCACGCGGGTTCGAAACACCAAAATTCGAAAAATATAGAGGAAAGGGAGATCCCCACGATCATGTCCGAGAATTTCATTCCGCTTGTCTCGAAGTTGCATATGAAGACACATACTTAATGCGCCTTTTTCCCCAAAGCTTGGGAGGAACAACCACATCATGGTTTTCCCGACTACCAGGTGGCATAAGAACATTTGAGGAACTCATCCAGAAGTTCCTATCTCATTACTCTTATAATATTGAACGTGACATCACCATGGCTGATCTATGCAACACCAAACAAAAACCAGGTGAATTATTCTCAGTATTCCTGCAACGATGGCGCCAAATGTCTAGCAGACGTTCTCTTCAGTTACCTGAACGAGAACTAGTGGAAATTTTCATTTCCAACTTAAACGAAGAAATGGAATTTCACCTGGATGTCAAAGACACAGATTCTTTTAACGATATGATCACCAAGGGTATAAAATGTGAGCGGGCACTCATCAAAAAAGGACTCATCAAAATCTTTAATGAACCCAAAGATGGTCCTCGCCCGCGCTTCAATAGCGATAAACCGAACTTCTGGAACAAGAATAAGAATATCGTCAATGATGGGGTTGTGGATGCTCGGACTGTCCAAAATGCACAACCTGTGGTTCGGTTTGCAGGACAAAATCCTCCACCTCAAAATAACACAAATGTTCTTCCTAATCAAGGTCGCATCACATCTCAGGATGAACCAAGACCTCGTCCACAAAAACAAAAACGCACATACACTCCCTTAGGGGAACCCATTGAAACAGTGTTGCGACAACTCCTCTCTCAAAATTTGGTCACTCTACCTAAGCTATCAAACTATGAGCCTCAAGTCAAACCAGCATGGTGGAAAGATACTGAACACTGTGAGTTCCATCAAGGAAGAGGACACAAGACAAGTAATTGTCACTGATTGAAAGATCTCATTCAAGATCTTATTGATCGAGGAGAAATTGAGATTGAAGGACATGATCCAAAAATGACAAATAATGATCACCTGATGTTCAAGAATCCACTTCCATCACAAGATCAAAGGGGTCCTTCCACTTCCAGACGAGGTCCTGATACCACTGATTATACGCAGGCTGCGTATAATTACACTGTCAATCACCTGTATGATGCCAGTGAACAAATTGCAACTATCACCTTCAAAAATCCCACCTCAAATTGCAATGTTGTTACGCGTCGCGGCAAAGTTACCATCAAGGCAGCTCCACAAGGCACCACCTCCATCCCAAAGCAGTACAATCTTGTGGAACAATTAGACAAAACCCCTGCGCTCATATCCATTTTAGAACTACTGCGCCTATCACCATCTCATAAAACTATCTTGGATCAAGCACTCCAAGAGGCGTCAGTCCCTGCAAACTTGAATACGGACCAGTTTCAAGCCATGGTTGGAAATCTAAAGTCATCACCTTGTCTCACTTTTTCTGAAAGTGACAACTCTTCGTTCCAACAACCTCATAACGCCTCACTCCACATTGAAGGCTTTGTCAACCAACACAGGATCAAGCGAGTCTTGATCGATAATGGAGCAGGCCTAAACATCTGTACACTACAGTTGGTCACAGCATTGGGATATGCAATAGAATCAGTGGATCCTCGTAAGAAGATCACCATCAAAGCTTATGATGATGCAGAGCGTTCATCCAAAGGAGCTGTGGTACTACCAATCCGAGTAGGCCCTGTGGTAAAGCATATCATTTGTCAGGTTCTGGACCTTCCTCTGCCATATAATCTATTATTAGGGAGACCTTGGATACATGCCATGCAAGCCGTTCCATCTACCTACCATCAATGTATCAAGTTCCCACATAATGGTGCAGAGATCACAATCCTAGGTGATGCCAATCCCTTTGCATTTTGCCATAATATTAGCCATCAACCAGAGATTACTGTTCCTAATAATAGGGAAGCCATTTCCTCCACATCATATGTAAAACCCGCCTCTCTTGCCAGTTCAAACACCCCTATACCCAAGCAAGAAAAGCTTAAGATGAAAATCGCAGAGGAAGGTCCTGGAGAATACAACTTGAGTCAGCTCTTTTGTGTGGGACAAATGCCCACTTCTCCTAGAACGCATGGTAAACCCCAGCAGTTGCTCCAACAATCCATAGTCACGCCCGCATGTGCTTTAACGCCTTTCGTCCTTGGAAAGAGTCAAGAGGAAGAAACACAAGATGAGGACCTAGCAGACTGGATCTATAAAGATCCCATCACCACCGACATACCGCGAGTTACGCTTCCTACAGAACAGTATGGCAAAGGCCTCCTCATTATGCAAAGAATGGGGTATGATGGTCAAAGTGCTTTGGGATCCTGCAAACAAGGACGACATGAACCGTTGTTGCCAGAGTTCAAGCCCAAAGGTAATACAGGCCTAGGTTTTGAAAAAGAGATCCTTCCTAAACTCAGATTCAAAGGAAAACCTAGCAAACCATTTTGCCCGCCTACTGCAAAGAGGACACCTTTCATAATCAAAGCACCATCAAACACTATCCCCACTGCCCCATCGAGGCTCACAAACCTACCACAACCATCTACAATACCAATCATCCCACCAAACGAACCAGTAATCCCATCAATAACACCAATAGCAGCAGCAACTGCATCAGAACCCGCAGTAGCATCTATGGCGCCAGCCATTCCAACAGAAGCCACTAAATCAACACTGCCGATACTTCCAATGACAAATCCATTAAACCCCATCACGGTTCCTGCAGCATCGATCACCACAAAAGTACATAAACCAATCACGCCTACAGTATTTAACTCCAAAGACATCCCAGTATGGTATAGCAATCGGATGCTGGAAAGTGATTCAGAGACCGACTCACATGAATGGGAATTTGATTCAGTGCAACTTAACACTTCAGATGAGGAAGACACATCACCACCTCCACCCCGCAAAGACATCCCTGTTTATGGAGAAGCACAGATAAAGACCACTTGGGTACCTGAGCTGGAAACATCTTCCACAGACCCTATGTCTCATCCTACGCCTGATTCTGACAGGGAAAGTACCATCAACGACCTTCACCATAACGTCTTAACCCTCACGGATACATCTCCTGCACTTAACCTAATCGATGAAGTAATGCCCATTATCCACCCTGAACTCATTGAATGGAACCAACCAAATCCCCCATGTCTTGACCTCTTCCAGAACGATGAGGCTATCATTGACTTTTTGGAATTAAGGGATAATCTACCAAGCGGGGATCACAAAGCTGGATTCGCCATTCAACTTAATAGCGCAGCATACTTCGGGGTGGATGCCAAACCCTTCAGCTGCAAAAATATAACAATAAAACATGGATCTTCCAGTGAAAACCACACTGTGGCGCTGTTTGATCCGACAAAAGTAAAAAGAAAGAGCGTATCCAACGGTGAAAACCTCTCTGAGGCGCCTGAGGATGAAGGGTTTGACATTCTCCCTGCTAGTACACAACAGGAACGATCAACGATCCTCATTGAGGAGACCCAAGAATACAATGTGGGGACTCCTGAAAACCCTCATATCATACATCTGGCATCTCTTCTCACTCCAGAGGAACAGCCTCAATTCATAGAGTTCTTCCAGAAGCGTCAAATCAACTTTGCATGGTCATATGCAGACATGCCTGGGCTTGATCCTAATTTAGTCATGCATCACCTCACCGTAGCAGAAGGAGCCAAACCTGTCAAGCAGAAGCTTCGTAAGATGCATCCTCAAATTGCAGTGCTAGTCAAAACAGAACTCAAGAAACTCCTGGATGTTGGTTTCATTAGACCAATTGATTATGCAGAATGGATCTCCAACATTGTGCCAGTCGGCAAACCAAAAGGGGGCATCCGCATTTGTACAGACTTCAGAGATCTGAATAAGGCATGTCCTAAGGATGACTTCCCTCTACCAAATATCGACATCATAGTAGATTTGACAGCAGGACATGCCATGCTTTCACTCATGGATGGCTTTTCAGGATACAATCAAATAAAGATCGCACCAGAAGACCAACATAAGATAGCCTTCACATGTCCATGGGGCACATACTGCTGGAATGTAATGCCTTTTGGTCTAAAGAATGCAGGAGCGACCTATCAAAGAGCAATGACCACCATCTTCCATGACATGATGCATACTATGATGGAAGATTATGTGGATGATTTACTAGCGAAATCACTCACAAGAGGAGGACATCTCCATATCTTAGATCAAATCTTTGATAGACTGGAACAATATCATGTTCGACTCAACCCAAAGAAATGTGTCTTTGGAGTGACCTCCGGGAAGCTTCTAGGATACATTGTCTCAAGCAAAGGTATTGAGGTCGACCCAGCAAAGGTTAAGGCAATAATGGACATGCCACCTCCACGGAATATCAGTCAGCTAAGGACACTACAAGGACGGCTTCAATCCATCCACAGATTCATTGCACAATTAGCCGATAAGTGTCACCCATTCACACACCTGCTACACAAGAACATCCGCTTTCAGTGGGATGACAAATGCCAGCAAGCATTTCAGGCGCTTAAAGACTATCTCATGAATCCACCATTGCTGATGCCACCAGATCCAAGTAGACCATTATTGCTCTATATCTCAGCAACAAGTACAGCACTGGGTGTGCTACTGGCACAACATAATGCAGAAGGCAAAGAATGTGCTATATACTACATCTCTCGCACACTGGTTGGCTATGAACTCAATTACACACCTATTGAGCGAGCTTGCTTAGCAGTAATCTTGGCAGCCACTAAATTGCGACACTATCTATTAACACACAAGGTACAACTCATCGCAAAAATTGATCCACTCAAGTATTTACTTAACAAAGCAGCATTGACAGGTCGCTTAGCTAAATGGGTAATGATTCTAAGTGAATTCGACATCGAGTATGTGGACCGTAAAGCTATCAAAGGTCAGGTCATTGCAGATCAGTTGGCCGATGCACCACTCATAGGCGATCATCCTCTCATTTCCAATTTTCCAGATGAAGAGATATTCATGATCACAGAAGCACAGCCATGGAAACTATATTTTGATGGTTCATACACTAGGCACGGCTCGGGGGCAGGCATTCTGTTTATCACACCTCAAGGTGATAGCATCCCGAAGTCTTATAGGCTCACATTTCCATGCACAAACAACATAGCAGAGTATGAGGCCTTGATCACAGGACTCAGGTTAGCCGTACAATGGAAATTAAAAGAATTGCAAGTATATGGCGATTCCCAACTAGTCATTCGACAAGCAACCGATGAATATCAGACCAAGGATGATAAACTCATGCCATACAAGCAAATGGTGGACAATCTAAAGACATCATTTACTACTATCACTTTTGAGCAGATACCAAGAGATCAGAATCGAGCTGCTGACGCTATGGCTACCATCGCATCTCTACTAGATCTTCCACAGAATTCAACACGCTACGAGTTCTTGGTAGAACAACTTTGGATCCCCGCTTATGATATCCCCGAATCTGAAATGATATGTTGCCTTGTCGGTTCTGAATCCCCATGGTACGGTGAGTTCTACACCTATCTCCGCGATCACACCCTTCCTCCCAACCAATCAAATAACCAACGTAAAACCTTCATTCGCCAAACTGCTCGATATACCATTATTGCCGAAACCCTATACCGACGCGGTCTTGATGGTACTCTCCTTCGATGTCTGGAACAAGATGAGATAACAAAGGCTTTGGAAGAGGTCCATGAAGGAATTTGCGGGACTCACTCAAGTGGTCCATCACTAGCCAAGAAGATCATGCGAGCTGGATACTATTGGCCATCTATGGAAAAGGATTCCTACTACTTTGTCAGGAAGTGCAAAAAATGTCAAGTTCATGGTGACCTAATACATGCACCAGCTCAAGAACTGCAACCAATCACAACACCATGGCCTTTTTGTCAATGGGGTCTTGATCTTGTGGGTAAAATCCATCCATCTTCATCCAATGGCCATAAATTCATTATTACCGCCACTGAATATTTCACCAAGTGGATCGAAGCTGTTCCACTTACCCAAGTCACCGGCAAGCAGATCGCCTCATTCATCCTCAACTACATCATCTGCCGGTATGGTGTACCCATGTCCATTGTCACAGATAACGGTCTTCCTTTCAAAAATCAGGATGTCCGTGAGCTTTGTGAGAAATTTCATATCCAACACCGCTTTTCCACTCCCTATTACCCACAAGGCAATGGTCAGGCCGAAGCATCCAATAAAAACATATTGAGAATCCTAAAGAAGACAGTCAATGATGCCGGTCGTGATTGGCATGTTCAATTGAATCCAGCATTATGGGCATATCGCACTAGCATTCGAACCCCTACAGGTGCAACTCCTTATTCATTAGTCTATGGTGCAGAAGCTATCTTACCTATTGAGGTTGAGATACCATCATTACGAGTTTCCTTGCATAATCTCATCGATGACGAAACCTACAGAGTATCCCGTCTTCAAGACTTAGAGTTACTAGATGAGAAGCGACAAGCTGCATACAATCACCTCAAAGCCTATCAGCAGCGCATGAGTAGAAGCTACAATCACCGAGTTAGATCTCGTACATTTGAGGTAGGTGATCTTGTTCTTCGAGAGAATCCTCGCAACCAACCAAACAGAGAACATCAAGGCAAGTTTGAATCAAACTGGCTGGGCCCATATGTTGTCACTGCTGTGTTCGGGTCCGGGGCATATCAGTTGGCTACATCAGAAGGAGAACCGCTCGCAGATCCAATCAACAGCATGCACCTCAAACGGTTTTATACCTAACGTGTACAGAGCATCAGACTCCCCTGCATACCAGAAAATATCAAAAACATTCAGAAAATGTCCTGAAGAAAATACAAAAACATTCAAAAAAAAAGTAAAGAAAAATCATGCATCCAAACGGTGAACAACCACTCCGGTGGCACCTTGGGTAAGTGCGATGGTGAAAACCTGGCAAACAGGTGCCACTCGTAAAGGCAATAGCTCCAGTATCTTTCAGGCTCGTTGCGATCACATTAATGCACACATACATCCATCCATCTCAACCATGGCTTGTTATTTGATCTGCAATTAAGAAAGTACTCCATGCATCTAGCATCCCACCTTTTCATAGTCAGGTCTACAAACTGGGGGCAATACCCTTACCCTAGTGATGGAAGTGGATTCTACATTGTCTTATGTGTCATTACGCTCTTCATTCAGGCAATCATCAAAAATATCAAAAAACATTAAAAAATGACTCTCAAAATCCAAAAACATTCAAAAAAATGACTCACAAAATCCAAAAACATTCAAAACAACTCAAAATCCAAAAACATTGAAAAACCCATCAAAAATCACACAAAAACATGGCAACACCTTGTACATATTTATCCGATCAGATACAAAATAAACATTGACAACTACTCACACACTGACCATTTACCAATCAACCACACAATCAACATCAACAAACCAAACTGTCTTTAAACCAAGGATGCATCCTTCCTTACCAAAACAAAGACAAGATGACATTTTCTTTGACAAGAAAATTATGTTAGGCTATCAAATACTTGGTTGATTTGTGAGTACAATCGTTTGTTTATCTGTATCGGGATCTTTTCAGCATTGTTTTGTTTTGTTTGCGCATCATTTCCGATGAAGTTCTGGGGCATGTACTAATGGTGTCTACGTGGGAAGTTCACTAAGCTACGTGATCTTATGCAAAATGCAGTCATAGATCACTACGGCTTGCTGACTACAGCGTATACCTCGACTATATGAACATGAACCATTACCAAGGATCCATATTCTTTATTCTTTATGTATATATACTGTTTGGTTGCAGGTACAATGCTCATCCTTTGATTCCTCTTCCTCCAAATTGGCTAAAGGTTTTATTTTCTTAGTACGGTATGCACTTGTCTCAGGATATGATCAGCCTAAGATCAAGGAGGACGATCCAAGTCATGCACGAAAGGAAATAATCCTTGTCTGTTCCGCAAGCAATACTCTGATCAACTTGACCCTTATATCAAGTCGTTTGTATTAACTTGCTATATAAAATCCATGAAAGGAATACTCAGGTCATCTTGAATCATTATGTCAAGATGCTTGTATTCTCTTCCAACATTTTAAAGCTCAATGATGAAAAATAAAGCACCATGGATAGTCATTCCATCTCATCTGTATATATTGCATTTCGTTGCATTCCACCCATCAATACATTCATAATAGTTGCATATCATGCATACATAGTCATAATAATGCATACTCTATTTTCCTCTTCTTCCATAGGAATGAGTCATAGGTTTTCCCTTTCTTCTATCTAACATCGAACCCACCCCCCCTCACCCTCCCCATCTCAACAATCAGCATCACATACCCTACATCGTTTCTCAATCAACCCAATCAAGCCACGTTCATCACCATCCATCTCTAAATAGGAGGGATTGTGTTTCCTATCCTAAGTCATCCAATAAGCCAAGCAAGTTACTCTGTCTGCACAGGTACATTGACTCACACACACCTAGACTATCAACAGATACTCTGATCAAGTATCTTCGGGTCTCAACAGGTAATCGATTATGGTAATCCTAGACTACATCAGGCATTTATCATAATGACCTAGTCTCAACGGGGTTGCCATGATTCCCCACAACCATCCATCACATGCACACACCATCAATTGATCAACCAATCAAACACAATCACATCGGACAATTACATCAATTGTCTAAGTCTCAACGAGTATTTTTGTTTCATATACCTTGACTTCATCGGGCAATTGCATCAATTGCCTAAGTCTCATCAGGTCACTTTGATTCACTTACTCAGACTTTATCTTGTCCAAGCAAACAACTGGCATCAACTGTCATGCTTTGACTTGACCGGGGCAATTCAACCGATTGCACCAGATTGTTCAACCAATTTTGATCACTTGTATAGCATCACTCGAAAGAACAACCACCACATTTTCACTGTATCTCCTGTATGACCTAAGGGTACTCACTGGCTTGATGTTTCTCCATTTTATCCCCGTTTTCTTCTATTTTTCACCCACGTTGCTAACTTATTCTTTTCTATCACCTCGCCAATTTTCATTCTTTTTCGAGAGATCGCCCGATTTTTCGAAATTTTTCGGCCCATCTCTCGAGGGGGCATACCACCCATTAAATTAACATTTTATGGGGCATTTCTTCACACCAGTTTTTCTTTCTTTGAAACGACGCGATAAACCGCACCGTCTCAAAGAGGGGCAAATGTAGTCACATAAATCTGTCCATTTTAATTAAATGAATATTTCGTATTTATTTGATTAAAAATCTACTAGCCATCAGTTAATTAATTAATATTTAATTAATTCATCCCCAAACATTCTTCTATTAATTAAATAAATTACTCAATTTATTTTAATTAATTCATTAAACCAAATACAAATCAATTAAATAAATAAAATCTATTTATTTAATTAAATCCCCCTATTCCTCTTTTAAATAAATTAAATAAAACATTTATTTAAATCATTATCCTCACCCCACTTGCATTTTCCTACAAATGCAACTTGCACACATTTATTGAAATAAATGAATTTTTATTTTAATAAAATCCTATTTTCCCTCACCCACCAAATCCACTTGCAAAATCTAATCCCCTTCTAGATTCTTCTAACCCCTTCCTAATTAACCTAATCCATCCCCTAATTATTGTCACATTCCTAAGCAAAATGGAGTCACTTCTCAAATGGCCCAAAGTCTTGGATAACCATTGAAGGTTTTCAACCTTCAACCACCAAAAACCCCAAAGTCTTTGAAAACCATTAAAGGCTTCCAACTTTCAACCACTTAATCCACAAAGTCTCCAATAACCATTAATGGTTAACTCAAACTCTCCCACATGGTTAAAACATTTGTTTTGACTCAACCTCTACCCAACCCAAGGGTCTCATCAGGTCATTAATGTTTTGACCATGATTATCTCTTAAACATTTGCACAAAGGTTTATCCTTGGATTAACTCCTAATCCAGTGGGTAATCCTAATTTAGGCTTGACCCTTAGCCTTTAGATAACCATGAAGTCTTCTCAAGCATTCAATGCCTCCAAACCCCTTTCTTTCAACCCAATCCTGTGTTGACACTTGTCATTATTTTATTGGTGCCAATTGTGCACATGGATCCCCAACTTTCAAGCTTGACCCTTGATTAAACCTTTCAATCCTGGCCATCCATTGCTCCATTTTTCCTATAAATAGAGCCCATTCCTTCATAATCCAGATCCTGAAAACTTGTAAGCATTTAGATTATAGCCATTTTAGAGAGCATTTAGCATAGCATAACTAAATATTGTCTTTTTGGTAAAATCAATCATTTTAGCATTAAAAATAGCTTTTCATTTCATGTTTGGAGCTATTCTACAAATCTCAATCCTCCATAAGCATCCATAGTGCAAAAAGCTGCTGAGAGCTACACTATTTTGGAACTTGGAGAGGAGAGGAACAAGGGAGAAGAAGCTAAGGCCATGCTAAGAGGCAGTTGGAGATGTCTCATGATCATTTGTTCTATTTATTAGATATATTTAGCATGTCTCTTTTAGTATCTCTTTTGGAATGCCTTCATTGTGTTTGGTTTTTAGATTGATTAACTCTAACATCTTGTGTGTTTTGTGTTGTTTGATCTTAAGCTAACATTGTGCCATTTAGGAAGGCATCAAATCCTAAGAAGTGTCTCTTCGGGGTCACATCTGGCAAACTGTTGGGATACATTGTATCAAAAAAGGCATCAAAGTGGATCCAGCAAAGTTTCAGACTATCATGGAAATGCCACCTCCTAAAAACATCAGCCAACTACGGTCTTTGCAGGGCAGGCTACAATCCATTAGAAAATTTATTGCTCAATTAGCAGATAAATGTCTTCCATTCAATTATATGCTTCATAAAAATGTTGGCATTTTCGATGAATTGATTATGTGTTGCACTGATGTTTTGTCATTGATGTCAACACTAGTTGTTATGGATGGTTACTGGTACACAGGTTTACACTAGCTGTTATGGATGGTTACCAGCAAACAGGTTTACACTAGCTATTATGGATGGTTACTGGTAGATAGGTTTTTAGTTACCAGTAGAAGAGATTGTCTATTGACACTTCCAGAATGTTTCAATCGGTGAAGTATATTTGATATCATATGTTATATGATTCCATAAGAATGTTTTGGTCAGTTGGTATAAGCTTGGTAATCAGATGTTATCACACTTTGGTAAACCCTTACCACCACTGGTTTAAGGCTTTACCAGCTAAAAGTGCAAGAGGAAGGAATAAGAAGTCTGATGAAGCATCTCCACCAATAAAAAGTACTAGGGTTACCTAGAGCATCCAAACTAAAAAGGAACCAAAACCCAAAGTATATATCAAGAAGGAGACAAAGAAGAGAGGTAGAAAATTAATTTTGCAACCATAATTTGAGGAAACGGATTCTAATGAAGAAACAAAGAAGGTTAAGGAAATGTCAAAGGCAATTGCACCTATTGACTTATCGAAGTTCAAATCTTAAAGTCATTTTGAGAGGACTATGAAGACATTGGGGAGAAACAGATTTAAAAATGTTAGAGTATTTTGATTCTTTCACTGCAGAAGAAAAAGAAGAAGTTGTGCAATAGGTAATCACTCAATTATGTCATTATAGTAGATTACCTCATGATAATGAGAAAGATGTTTCAAACTCTTTGTACACCATTCTTTTGAATAAATGGGAAGAAGTTGTAAAGATTGAAAAGGAAGTCATTGATGAAGTATTTGTACAATATTTTCCTAAATTCTCAAAAGATGCAATTAGCACTTTAGTGGAAAGATCTAAAGCACAATTTATGTTCAAGGCAAGAATATTAAAGCTTCTTAGTGGAAAGAGGCTGATTGTTGAGATAGAAACCCACCATATAGCATTCAACATCAAAACAATGGAAGAACTTGTACAGTCTTCTAAGAGTGTAGAAGATGTTGTTGATGATGTTAACCGACCAGAAATGGATGAAGAAGAAATAGTTCAAGAAGACATGGTCTATCTTGTCAAAGTTGAAACCACTATTCATATTATTGATGATTTTTTAGGACACAGTTGACCTATCTGAAGATAACACTACACCAGATATGGAGCCCCCAAATGTTGAAGATCCATAAGTCAAATTAGTTGAGCAAACGATAACTCAACTAAAAGTGGACAATCCACTAGTAACAGAACAACTGGAGAAACACCAAACTCCACTGGTCACTCAAACAAAGCCTACTAGAAATATTGTCACTCGGTCACCTAAAAAGAAAATAGAGAAGAATACTGAGAAAGCAATCATCAAAGTTGTATCCTCTGAACTAGTAAAGGAAAAATAGATTGATGAGGATGATGATGAATCTTTGAGTATCTCAGGAACCATTGATGTAGACAATATGAGTGCATCAGAAATGATGAAGATTGCAAATGTTATGCAATCTATAGTACATAAGAAGAGGTTGAAAGAGCAGAAGATTGAAGCTGAGACAATTCAATCTGTGGTAGAGATTCTATCTAGTTTACTACCGAAAACATCTACCGCACATCTTCCTACACCTATCAGCAAAGTTGGTTAGTTAGTTGGAGAAGCATCTGATCAAATCAAGTCACTAGAAGAAGATGCTCATGTCTATGCTGAAAAGAATCACAAGAAGAAATATGGAGACAAATTGACAAATTATATTGATAGTGGCAAAATGGCTTTATCACACAATAAAAGTTTGTTGAGTAAAGCTATAGAAATTGGAGGAAAGTATCTTTCTTCTACCTCCAATGTTACTTTCTTTTATTCTGACATTTCTAATAGACAAACTAAAATAGAGAAAGAGCTGGAATGGATATGCAAGGCATATGTCCCACTTCAGGACTCTATACTTACCTTTAGCAAACCTATAGATGATTTGCATAACAAATTGGACATCTGTGCTAATGAGAAGGACAAGAGACTCTGATCTCTTAGAGAACTTAAGATTCAATTTACATCATAGGTAGACATACTTCAGAGAGCCTAATCCAATGTAGAAGCTATCTTAGCAACCCCTGAAACCTGCGCACTAGACTCAATGGAAGAATTTCATTCACAACTGATCTTTGCATTTGAGTATACTGAGAACATATTGGAATCATGGGAGAATGCATTGTCACAGATGAAGAGGAGCTACAATGTTATATTCATGAAAATTGCTTATGTCTGAACATTGGTTCAATTTTTTATTATTGTATATGCTAAACACTTTGATCCACATTATATATATATATATATATATATATATATATTGCTTTTTCAATTTGTCATTGTTGTCAAAGGGGGAGTAGAAATATATATGTGTGTTTGAAAATTTTGTATGGTGTATGCATTAAGGGGGGGCATAAGTATATGTGTTGTGTAAATTTTGTTGTGTATGCACACTTAGTGGTATTTGTTTGCCATCAATGCCAAAGGGGGAGATTGTTGGCATGATGATGATTGTAATGTATTCATCATATGTTGTCATTGATGAAACACTCACACACACATGATTATATTGACTACCAATGTAACTTCAATTGTTTACTCTATCAACCAGTATGTTAGAGGTTATTCTTATTGGTTATCTCTAACTGGTACTTTGTGTCAACTGGTATGTGCATATGAGGCAACCTATAGATATGATAAGATGAAGAAAAAGATGGAGATCAAGTGGAGATCATGATAGAAGATTCATGGATAATGGTCTATTAGTTAACTCAAACCAATATTGACTGTTCCAACCGGTATTTGGTAATTTTGTGATGAGTTACCATAGATCATGATGAGTTATGCCACCGAGAAATTTTTGATGGTAATTTTTGTGATGAGTTATGATCACTTGTCTAGATACACTACACCTAGGAAATTGTGTTTTTATTTCTTAAGGTCGACATGAAACTTAAGGTCTATATATTGACATCGCAATGAATCATTTAATATGATATGTGAAAGAGTGTAATGTGCAAAGAAGAGTAAAGTTGCAAAGTATGCAGAAGAGCAGTGTTGAATTTTTTTAGAAGGATCTGATCAAGAAAGTATTGTGCTACTCAGAACTGATCAAACAAACTTGTTGTTTTCTAATAATTATAGCAGAATCAAATCCCCTAACCGGTTAAGCTCTAGCAAGCTTCATTGTATAAATCCTTTAATAGGGTGATCCATTAGTTTGGATTCTTAAATCCTCTGGCGAGGTTACTCCTAACAGGGTACTACCTTTAACAAGGTACAAGGTTCTAATCAAGCTTTGGGATCTCTAACAAGATTCACTCCTAGCAGAGCACTTTGTAGACCTTAACCAGTCAGAAATCTATTACTGTAGATAGTTAACTTGTGAGTTCCATCTCAACATGGTTTTTACCTATTTGGGTTTTCCACGTACAAACACTTGTGTTATGGTGAATGTTTTACTTTTTGTAAATGTTATATCAATTTTTATTGCATGCATTATGTTCAAAAGTTTTGTAAAGTTTATTTATCGATCAGTGTTTAAAGTAGTTTTTTTTTTGGTGTCACTGACTCACCAACCCCCCCCCCCCCTCTCAGTGCTTTTCAAGTCCATCAATTGGTATTAGAGCCTAACTTCTGTGATTCCTTACCACTTAGAAGGAAGTCTTGAAACCACCATGGGGTATATGAACTACCATGAGATGGCTACAGAGCTAGAAGCTAGCAAAAATGAAATAGAAACCCTAAGGGTCAAACTAGAAGCTTCTCAAAACAAAAGGAGAGAGCTTACTAAACAACAATTAGAAATTTTTGATAATAGTTCTTCAGATGAAGCCAATATTGATTCTTTGGCTGAGGAGGTTGAAAAACTCAATGGTGAAAAATTGAACCTGAGAAGAGAAATGGAAAGTCTCACTATCTGAATGAGTAAGGAACTGGAAGCCGAAAAAGTAGCTGGGGATCTTAACAAGGAAAGAGATCATGACATTACCAAGATAAAGTGTGAGAATTATACCTTGCATGAGCATTTGAATTCTGAAAGAGAAGAGAAGGAAAATCTACAGTTGGATCTTGATTTAGCATCATCTCTGAGAGAGAATATGTCTAAGCACAATGAATATCTTACCAAGCAGCTCATTGAAACAAATGAGAAGCTGGACAAATTTGTCAAAAGTTCAATCTTGCTAGAAGAGAAAATTCAGTCTCAAAGGATGAAAGGTGATATCTCTAGACTTGGTTTTCACACAACTGAAAAAGGTGAATCCTCTGGTACCAAGAGAAAAATTCCTAAGAACAAATATGTTTCTAAGGTCAAGAACCCTATCGGTAAGAAAGTCTTTAAGCTTGTTTGTTTTGTTTTCCATAAACCTTGTCACACTGCAAATGTTTGTAGAGACAAACCTAACAGAAATGCAAGTTACAATACTAATGCTAGGTATGTGTCCAAGAAATTTGAAGGTCATTACTTCACTTGTGGAATGTATGGACATAGATCTGTTGAGTGCATATATGGAGCTAATAATCATGTACCACATATTCATTCAGGACCAAATGTCAATTGGATGAGGAACTCTATCAACCGAGTTAACATGAACTAGCAAAGACCCTATGGCAACCAGTTTAGTCCATTTGAGATGGAAAAGGTAACCAATATTGTTTGCACCATCTGTAATAACTTTGGTCATGTGGCTATGAACTGTAGAATAAGAAAAGGAAGAGGAAATGTAGGCCCCTGGAGATCATCTAGTATGGCCTATTATCACTATAACAAACTAGGACACTTAGCAAAATTTTGTAGATCTAGAAATAGCAAACCAGTCAATTCTACAAAAGATCTAAAAGGAAAGTAGAAAGTAAGTGTTGAAGAAGTCAAGGAGGAAATGAATCACACTTGGAAGAAAAAGAATGATGACTCACCGATAGGGGAGATTGCTCCTTCACCTAGTGAAGAGAACCCTACACCAGTAAACTAAGCCTTACTGTATGGCTAAGGGGATCTTAACAGTAAATCCATCTCTGGACCCCTTGTGATAAATGAGTGGTAAGAAAATTTTGAGTTTGTAATTTTGATAACTTTTTCTTGATATGTTATCAACCGTTTACTTCTTGAGTGGTAAAATTAGGGTTTGCAACCCTAATGGGTGAGCATTTAATTCAGTAGGTAAAAGGATAAAATCATGTTTTACTTTGTTATTTTTATCCTAACACATTCGAGAGAGAAAATTAGAGAGCTTATTGAGCTAAGAAAAATTGTCTTGCTGAAGTAATTTGAAATTTGTGTAATCAAGCTGAATTCAACGTTGCTCAAAGATGAACTGGTGTTCATTAGGGATTTCAATTGCTAAACGAGGCAACATGTGTGAATCTATGTATTTTCTTTGATCATTATACTTCTAACTTTATATATCTGAAATGGCGTCATCTTCAAAAAGTGTTCAAAGGTTAATGATTACCTCTGAGCCTATGGAAGTAGTTAAGGCAGAACAAATTGTATTGTATATCGCATTGTCGCAAGTCCCAAGCGGTGTTTTGGTCAAAGGAGATTTATCCAGCTATATTAACTATAAGATAGAGGATATAGGATCTCTATACATTTACACATAGCTGAAATCGCTTTGTGATGAAAATGGAAAGATTAAGACAAAGTATGCTAGGGTTTTTGAAAAAGGCTTTCATAATGCTGCTTATTTTCTTGAAGATTTCAAAGATGCACATATTCAAATCATTTTGAGTCGAGTTCATGGAGAAAATATGTATTTAGAAAGGACTCATACAATTACAAAGGAATCCATTCAGGTTGTAACTAGTTATTTCTCAACCGGTGAAGTACTTAAGTTGAGAATAATTTCAAAGGATATTGTCCTCAATCTAGCCAGTTCTACATCTGATGGGCATGCTTTCTCTGTCAACAACATTAAAGACCCTGCATTTAGACTAGTAGAAATGGTAATAGGCTACAGAGTATTCTACTCTAGTAGACTTAACAATGTTCCTTCAACAGAAGTTCATATAGCTCACATAATGATTGTTGATAATGCAAATTATGATCTCTGTGAAGCTATCAGGAGTCAATTGTTTTTGAATTTGCAATTTGTCAAAAAGGATAGAAGTCTGAAATTCAAGTTTGGTCAACTATTGGTTGGATTATTCTTTTATTTTCAGAAATTTCTACCAAGATTTGGAGACATTGAGTGGTCGAAGGACTTATCAGTCTTAGCACAAATTAAGAACAAAATCAAAGTTGTAAAGAAAACTTTTCCTGTTGCCATGAACAAGTATTTCAATGAATTTCAAAAGAAGTTGAGTATGAGAATGAGGCTATGGGAAGAAGTGGTAAAACACTTTGAAAAAGACATAATCTTCACTGTCACTGCTGGCTTTTGTTTAATGCAAGAAATTGAGACAAGAGAGGAAGAAATGGAGGACATGATTTATGAGGTAAACTATGGTCTACTAGTTGGTTATGCTAATACTCTATTAGCATCACCTATAGATAAAAAGAAGGTTAAATTAGACATTGCAGAAGTCCAAGATGCACCTGCTCAAACCACTACTGCACCTGCTAACAGTGTAAGAGGAAGGAATAAGAAGTCTGATGAAGCATCTCCAGCAATAAAAAGTATTAGGGTTACCCAAAGCATCCAAACCAAAAAGGAATCGGAAACCAAAGTATATATCAAGAAGGAGACAAAGAAGAGAGGTAGAAAATTAAGTTTGCAACCAAAATCTAAGGGGATGGATTCTGATGAAGAACCAAAGAAGGTAAAATCAACCAACAGAGTATCTAAAAAGGTTAAGGAAATGTCGAAGGCAACTTCACCTATTGACTTATCAAAGTTCAAATCGGAAAGTCATTTTGAGAGGATTATGAAGACATTGGGGGAAACAAATTTGAAAATGTTAAAGAGTACTTTGATTCTTTCACAGTAGAAGAAAAAGAAGAAGTTGTGCAACAGGTAATCACTATAGTAGATTACCTCATGATATTGAGAAAGATATTTCAAATTATTTGTACACCATTCTTTTGAATAAATGGGAAGAAGTTGTAAAGATTGAAAAGCAAACCATTGATAAAGTATTTGTACAATATTTTTCTAAATTCTCAAAAGATGCAATTAGCACTATAGTGGAAAGATATAAAGAAAAATTTATGTTCAAAGCAAGAAGATTAAAGCTTCTTAGTGGAAAGCGGTCAATTGTTGAGACAGAAACCCACCACATAGCATTCAACATCAAAAGGACGAAAGAACTTGTACAGTCTTCTAATAATGTAGAAGATGTTGTTGATGATGTTAACCAACCAGAAATGGATGAAGAAGAAATAGTTCAAGTAGACATGGTCTATCCTATCAAAGGTGACACCACTATTCATATTATTGATGATTCTCATGACATAGTTGACCTATCCGGAGATAACACTACACCAAATATGGAGCCCCCAAATGTTGAAGATCCATAGGTTAAATTAGTTGAGCAACTAGCAACTCAACTAAAAGTGGACAATCCACTGGTAGCAGAACAACTAAAGAAACCCCAAACTCCATTGGTCACTCAGACAGAGCCTACTAGAAATATTGTCACTCAGTCACCTAAAAAGAAAACAAATAAGAATACTAAGAAAGCAATCATCAAAGTCGTATCCTCTTAATCGATAAAGAAAAAATAGATTGATGAGGATGATGATGAATATTTGAGTATCTCAGGAACCATTGATGTAGAAAATGTGACAATATTAGAAATGATGAAGATTGAAAATGTTATGCAATTTAGAGAACATAAGAAGAGGTTGAAAGAGCAGAAGATTGAATCTGAAACAATTCAGCCTGCGGTAGAGATTCTATCTGGTTTACTACCAAAAACATCTACCGCGCATCTTCCTACACCTATCAACAAACTTGGTCAGTTAGTTGCAAAAGAATATGATCAAATCAAGTCACTGGAAGAAGTTGCTCATGTATACGTTGAAAAGAATCACAAGAAAAAAAATGGAGACAAATTGACAAAGGATATTGATAGTGGCAAAATGGCTCTATCACACAATAAAAGTTTGTTGAGTAAAGCTATTGAAATGGGAGGAAAGTATCTTTCTTCTACCTCCAATGTTACTTTCTTTTATTCTGACATTTCTAATAGACAAACTGAAATAGAGAAAGAAATGGAATAGATATGCAAGGCCTATGTCCCACTTCGGGACTCTATACTTTCCTTTAGCAAATCTGTAGATGATTTGCATAACAAACTGGACATCTATACTAATGAGAAGGCAAAGAGACTTTGATCTCTTAGAGAACTTAAGAGTCAGCTTACATCACAGGTAGACATACTTCAAAGAGCCTACTCCAATGTAGAAGCTATCTTAGCAACCCCTAAAACCTGCACACTGGACTCAATGGAAGAATTTCATTCATAGTTGATCTCTACATTTGAGTGTACTGAGAACATATTGGAATCATAGGAGAATTCATTGTCATAGATGAAGAGGAGCTATAATGTTATATTCATGAAAATTGCTTATGTCTGAACATTGATTCAAATTTTTATTATTGTATATTCTAAACACTTTGATACACATTTTTTATATATATTTTTTTCTTTTTCAATTTGGCATTGTTGTCAAAGGGGGAGTAGAAATATGTATGTGTGTTTGAAAATTTTGTATGGTGTATGCATTAAGGGGGATCATAAGTATATGTGTTGTGTATGCACACTTAGTGGTATTTGTTTTGTAAAATTTTCTGAGTGTTGCCATCAATGCCAAAGGGGGAGATTGTTGGCATGATGATGATTGTAATATATTCATCATATGTTGTCATTGATGAAACACTCACACACACACACACATGATTATATTGACTACTAGTGTAACTTCAATTGTTTACTCTATCAACCGGTATGTTAGAGGTTATTCTTAGTGGTTATCTCTAACCGGTACTTTGTGTCAGCCAGTATGTGCATATGAGGCAACCTGTAGATATGATAAGATGAAGAACAAGATGGAGGTCAAGTGGAGATCATGAAAAAAGATTTGTGAATAATGGTCTATTAGTTAACTCAAACTGGTATTGACTGTTCCAACCAGTATTTGGTAATTTTGTGATGAGTTACCATATATCATGATGAGTTATGCCACCGACAATTTTTTGACGATAATTTTTGTGATGAGTTATGATCAATTATCCAGATACACTGTACCTAGGCAATTGTTTTTTATTTCTTAAGGTCAACATGAAAATTAAGGTCTATATATTGACATTACAATGAATCATTTAATATGATATGTGAAAGAGTGTTATGTGCTAAGAAGAGTAAAGTTGCAAAGTATACAAAAGAGAAGTGTTCAATTTTTTTAGAAGGATCTGATCAAGAAAGTATTGTGCTACTCAGAACAGATCAAACAAATCTGTTGTTTTCTAACAATTATAGTAGAATCAAATCCCCTAACCGGGTAAGCTCTAACAAGCTTCATTGTATAAATCCTTTAACAAGGTGATCCATTAGTTTAGATTCTTAAATCCTCCAATGAGGTTACTCCTAACAAGGTACTACCTTTAACAAGGTACAAGCTTCTAATCAAGCTTTGGGATCTCTAACAAGATTCGCTCCAAGCAGAGCACTTTGTAGACCTTAACTGGTCAGTTATCTATTACTGCAGATAGTTAACTTGTGAGTTACATCTCACCGTGGTTTTTACCTATTTGGATTTTCCACATACAAACACTTGTGTTATGGTGAATGTTTTACTTTTTGTAAATGTTGTTATATCATTTTTTATTGCATGCATTGTGTTCAAAAGCTTTGTAAAGTTCATTTACTGGTCAATGTTTAAAGTAGTTCTATTTTTGGTGTCACTGATTCACCCCCCCCCCCCCCCTCTTAGTGCTTTTCAAGTTCATCACTATTTGCCTCTTTAAGTAGATCGTCAATTTCTTGTTTGGAGTTAACAAGATGTACAATAAGTAAAGCTTCTACCTTAAGTTTCTTATCTAACTCCATTATTGACATCCTCTTAGCTTCTAGCCTCAAGTATAAATCATTCGGCAAAACATCTATAACTTCAATGAGTACCTTCTTGTATACATCAAGGTATAAAATAATGCTTTCCTCTATGGATTCCTTATCAGAATCATTGAAATAATGATAAAACTTATTTACATTCCCAAGGTTACCTTCTTGTGATTTAATTTATTAGCTCTTCTAGTGAAAGAGTGTCTAGTGCCTTAGGTTTTGTTTTCTTCTTGGGTGTAACCTTCTTTTTCGGACCACTGGGCTCTCTTTCAGTTTGTTGCTTTTTCCTTTGAGTCCTTGTCTTCTTGGGAGATGGAGCAAGTGCCAGTTGGGGTTTTCTTTTCTTCCTATCCACTCACTTGAATTCTACTACTTGATCAGTGTCAGAATCAGAAGAAGTAGCCATAGGAGAAATGTGGGCTACCAGTTTCTGCTATGATTGGCTTTGCATACTAGCAACAATACCACTAATATTCATCACTTCTTTTGTTACCTCCTTCACCAATTTTGAAGCATCTTTCATAAACTTTTCTCTTTTCTTCCTTTGTTTTTGCATGTCAACTACCTTCTCTATTGTGTCAACATTGCCAAAAGTTTCTTCAAAAGGTTCTGGTGGAGCATCTAATAGGTTTTTTGCATATAAATCTAAGATGTGAGAGTCCACCTCATATCACATCTTTATAAATCAAACAGTCCTGGGTCTAACTGACACTATCCATATCTCATCTCTCTTTACTACAAAGCATATTTGTTTGTCATATTTGTCTACGATGCTCTGTGGAATCCTTTCCCTTTGTTTCATTTTTGTTTTAAAATTCTTGAAGTAATCTTTCACCAATTCAATACAGTTAGTTCCCATACTGGTAATTGCCTCCTTTATCTATTTTCCAACAAAAATATCATAGGCAAAATCTTTGTGACCAATACCGGGGATTTCCTTAGAAAAGTAAAGCATTGGACTTACAATTAGATTTCCAAATTTGAAGTTTCCTTTCTTATCTCCTTTGATCTTATGAAAATTTTGTAACAGTTCATCTTTTAACCATTCACAAATATCAATCTTAGCTTTGTTCAATATCATTTCATATGCATTTTGGATACAAGAACTTGATACTGAATTCAACCTATTTGTGTGACCAACTTTATAACCAATGACCATGCTAGCAAATTTAACATTTTCATCCTTTATGTCATTGACCCTAAGTGGTCAGCTGTCAAATGTAGCTCTGGTTAAGCTCATAACCTCTTTATTAGGAATTTTCTTCTTCTTATTAGGTCTAGAACCAGTGGAGGGTAAACCTATAACAGCCCTTATAGCTTCTTTGGTAATTTCAAACAATGAATCCAATCACATAAATTCACCATGAACCCTGCTAAGGACGTAGCAGGTGGCTTCATCTGAGAATTTTGACATTTGGAGGATACCTATGAAACCTAAATCCTCAACAATCTTATGTTCTGGTTTCACTACCCCATTCTTATCAGTAATTACATTCATGTACATGTTCATCAAATCTTTAGTTCCTATGATTTCTATATTTTATGTATGCCCTAGGGTCTTTAGCAAACGTCACTCCCTTTAGGATTTTAGAAAATGCACCAATAGAGTCATCAAGATTAGCTATCTTAGGAATGATTTTGAAAATTGGCCTAGGTCTTTTTATGTTCTCCAAAATGGTAGGGTTTGCTACAAATTCAGGAATGGAGGATGAGGAAGCCATTGCGAAAGATAAATACCTCTTAACTGTGAAAACCTTGAATGCTCTGAAAAAGACCTTTGTTGCTTCGCCTTGGAAATTCCTTTGCTTAATTTTGCTCTCTTGAATGTTTGAATGCTTGGTGAATTAGAAATGAGAGTTTACAGTGCCTTTATAACCAAAAATTTAACTTACAGCTGCAATAAATGCTTCTCTGATGAAATGAAAGTTTCACATATCTACCAATACAGAAGAATCATAACTTCTTACCATCAACCAAGAGTAAATGCATGATTTTCAACTTGTTGCCATACCCCTAAGGATTATTCCTCAGTTAGATGAAGAATCTCTTGTCGGTGGAGGGTTACCCTATTCTACCAGTGCAGAGATAGATTCATCAATTCTCTGATATCTCTTCTTAATCCATTGTTTAGAAAATTCTTGCTTTATTTCATTCACTTTTTCTTTGCCTTTGTCATTAGATCCTTTATTTTTCGTTGATGCAGTATTTGTTACAAGCTAGGGTTGGCATTGCACAAAAAGATCAACCTGTCAATGCCTGATACAACCACTAGACTTATAGAATCCACAGGAGGCTGTTAAACCATGTCGCGAATCCTCATGAAGGACGCTGGCCCACTAACAACAATCCCCCTCCTAGTGTCAATCATTGTGGACTGCATGATTCGAACCTATGACCAAGCTTTGATACCACTTGTTACAAGCTAGGGTTGTCATTGCACCAAAAGATCAACCTGTCAATTCTGATACAACCACTAGACTTATAGAATCCATAGGAGGCTGTTAAACCATGTCGCGAATCCCCGCGAGGGACGCTAGCCCACTGCCAACAGTCTTACTTTTTCAAAATCTTGCAGTATGCCCAATCTTGCTACATGCATAACATGTTACATTGTTCCTCTAAATAGCTTTTCCATGACCTTGACTGATTTTTATTCTGCATTGATTAGATAAGTGTCCAAATCTACCACAAGCATAGCATTTTACATTCATTCTGCAATTGTCTGAATTATATCCAATTTTATTGCATTTGGAACATTGACCGGTGGATAAATTTGTATTCTGATTATTCCTAAATCTGCACTGATTTTCTCTATGACCAAATTTGTTGCAATTAAAACATTTTCCATTGAATTTATAGGCATTAGGTTGTCTTGTCGGTTTGTTGTGATCTTTATTGTTTACAGTCCCAGAAATTTCTCCATGTTCAAATCCAAGTCCAATTGTATCTCCATTAGGTTTCTGACTTTTCAACATATCATCAAGCCTTTTTGGAATTTTCTTGAATTTGTCATTGTATTCATTTGCAGTGACCAACTCATTTTCCAGAATGCTAACTTGTCTCATAAGCTCCTCTTTATCATGTTGCATGTGAATCAAATTTATCTTAAGTATATCATTTTCATGACCAAGCCTCAGAGTTTCATCAGCTCTTTCATTAAGTCTTCTAGTCAAATATTCTTGATCCCTCTTTTTCTCTTCAATATCCTTGCATAGCCTCATGGTTAGATCTTGCATTTCATTCTTCATGTTAGTGTTCTTTTGTCTCAATTTTTCTGCAATATCTCTAAGAGTTTCCTTTTCATCATCATCTTGTTTTTGTATTTGCTCACGAAGTTCCTTCCTCTTATTTTGTGTCATAACCATGTTCTCCTGAAGTGCTTTAATGAATTCCTGGGCATTCTTTAAATCATCTTCAAGTTTGATATTCTTCAATTTTTCTCATCAAAATCTTCAAGTGATCCTTCCAACTGTTGTCTCAAACTTTCCATTAGTACTAGTTTCAGAATCTTCCTCAAGTTGTTAGGCTTCTGTAAATAGAGGACTAGGCTCTGATACCAATTGTTAGATCCAATGATAGTCCCAAAGACACTGAGAGGGGGGTGTGAATCAGTGTCTAACAAGTGGATGAAATATTTGAACTTATTTTTAACTTTATAACCCAAATTAATGTACTAGCAAGCAAATAATAATGCAGTAAAGAGAAACAGAAATACAACCATCAATGAACACCATAACACAGATATTTTTAGTGAGGAAACCCGGTAAGGGAAAAACCTCGGTGGGATTTGTGACCCACAATATTTACTCACTGGCCAATATGAATAAATATTACTTTTACAATAGGGGCCTGCACATGCAAGAAGGACAACAACCTAGAGCTCACTGCTCAATAATAGAAAGGAGTCCCACTGACTACAAATGGATGACTAAATCCAAATACAATGTACTACTTTGCAATAGCATCTGCAATGCCTGATTCAGTATCGGTTTAAGCTCAAACAAATACCTTAACCAAAAACTTTGTCAGTGAATAAAATTCACTCTACTCTGCTCTTATTTTTATTCGCTCATAAGATAATTACATCATAATGCATATATAGTTATTCACTCTCATATTCATTACCTAATACATTATATCTACCTTACAACTTCACTACAAAATTACTTACAAGATCTCTTACATATATGAGTCTTTACAATACATCAAGTCGGCTATACAAATATAATTTACAATACAAAACATTATTATTCCAAGTCGGCCTTGAGTGTCAGTATGTTCTGTTGTCAGTGTAGACTGGATGCCAATGTGAAGTGCCTGTCGGTGCTAGTAAATGATGTTATTGCTGGTGTAGCCTGTGAACCATAGTACTAGTTGGCTGCCATCAATGACAACATCAACTATTCTCATCTGAGTGTATAATGCCAACAAAGCTTTGGTCCTATTTTGTAGAAGCTTAACCGCTTGAGGTAGATCCTATGGGAACTAACACAACTAATCCATCAACAATTATTTTTAGAAGAGAAATCCCTAAGCTTGATGGAATAAATTATGGGATATGGAAAATTAGAATGGAGACTCATCTTAGATGTCTTGGAAAGGACATTTGGGAGATCACTGAGAAATTATACACACCTTATGATCCAGCATCTGGCAATCCTGCTCCTACAGACCTAGATAAGAATATTGAAAATTATTGTAGAGCTAGACAAGCCCTCCTATGTGCACTTACTGATCAACAAATCATGGGATTGACTGACAAATGATCGACTAAGGTTATGCAGGACAAATTGAAAACTCTGAATGAAGGTGACCCTACTCTCAAAATTGCTAAACTTGATGGTTACCGGGTAAGATATGAAAACTAAAAAATGGAAGAAAATGAAAGAATTGTTGTGTTTATGGAAAGAGTAAATGAGATTGTTATGGGAATTAATGTTGTGGAGGATTTCTAACTAAAGATGAAATAGTTTCCAAAGTCTTGAGAACCCTTCCACTAGCTTACAAGATGAAGGCAACTGCAATTAATGAGTTAAGAACAATGGCAAACACTTCAGTTAATAGAGACATTTTGATTGGGAAATTATCTGCTTTTGAGCTGTAAAGTCTGCACCTTCTTTTTATGTATCATCATCATCATCTATCAACAAGAGTGATTAGAGAGCCCTATATGATAAATAATTGGAAGATGTGAGGAAATAAGATGAAGAGCTTGAGCAACTCAAAGCCTTATTTGCTAGAAGAGTACCTAAAGGACCAACTGGAAGTAAGTATGAAGGAAAATCCCCTTTTAAATGTTTTGCATGTAATAAGATTGGTCATTTTGCATCTAGATGTCTTGAAAGAAATGCAAGGTTTGAGGAAAGAGTTAAGAAAACTTTTAAGACTAACAAGAACAGATATAGATTCAAGAAAAGCAAACATTGCTACATAGCAGATGAGGAAAGAGTAACAAATGACTCTAGAGATGAACCAATAGAAGACTCTACTAGTGGATTCGGCAATGGAAAGGAATTGGTGTTCTATGCTTTGAAGGAAGATGAACTGGAACTGGCTATCAAGAATGAAGAGAAGGCCATGGCAGAAAAATTTGAAGATAAAGATGAATGGGTAATTGATAGTGGATGCTCACACCATATGAATGGAGATAAATGGAAACTTTTGTCCCTGCAAGAATACAAAGGAGGTCAAGTCAGATTTGGAGATGACAAAGCATGTATGAACAAAGGTAGAAGTATTATTTCTTTGGAGGGCAAGCATAATTCTGATAATGTCTATTATGTAGAAGGTTTAAAACATAATCTTTTGAGTTTTGGAGAATTGGTTGATAAGGGTTTTCAACTTCAGTTTAAAGATAGAAGATGCAAAATCATTAACAAAACTGGTTTGGAAATCGCAACCAGTATTTAGACAGGAAGTAATATCTTTCACTTAAATACTAGTAATAAAACATGTTTGATTTCTCATATCGATGAGAGTTGGCTATGGCATAAAAGGTTGTGTCATGTTAATTTTGATTGCATTGTTAAGATCAGTTCAACTAAGGCAGTTAGAGATATACCTAAGATTATGAAGCGTCATAATTTAGTATGTAAGGAATGTCAATTGGGTAAGCAAATTAGAAGTCATTTTAAGAGCATACATGATGAATCTAATGATGTACTTGATTTGATTCACACTAACTTATGTGATCCAACAAGGATTAGAATATTTCAAGGTGATAGGTATTTCATGTTGATTATTGATGACTATTCTAGAATGATGTGGGTGACTTTTCTGAGGGAGAAGTCTGAAGCTTTTGAGAAATTCAAGATCTTTAAAGCGAAGGTTGAAATTGAAACTAGATTAAAAATTAAATGTCTGAGATCGGATCATGGCTTTGAATTCACTTCTCATGAATTTAATAGTTATTGTGAGACAAATGGAATCAGGAGACAGCTATCTGCACCTAGTACTCCTCAGCAAAATGGAATGCTTGAAAGGAAGAACATAACCATTTTGGATGCAGATAGATCCATGATGATGGAAACCAAATTGCCTCATATCTACTAGAGAGAAGAAATAAGTACATCAGTCTACACATTGAATAGAGTTCACATCAAAGGTGAAACCAGTAAGACCCCTTATGAACTATGGTTTGGACACACACCTACTGTTAGGTATTTTAGAATTTTTGGAAGTAAATGCTATATTAAAAGAGATGATTTAATTGGAAAGTTTGATCCTAGATGTGATGAAGGAATATTTCTTGGTTATTCAATTCAAAGCAAAGCATATAGATGTTATAAAAAAAGACTGCAGAAAATTGTGGAAAGTACTAATGTGAAAGTGGATAAATAGTACATAAATCATTCTATATCATATGATAGGGAACCAGGAGTGGAAATGATCATAACAAAACTAGCAATGCCTTAATCGATATAGGAAGCTAAAATAGTTACACCGGCACAATCAGAACATTCAACTATGACTGATGATCAGAGTGGTGAACCTGATGTTCAAAAGACACCAAGATATGTAAGATTAAATCATTTTGAAGATCAAATTATTGGAGATAGAAACAAGAAAGTTATGACAAGAAGAAAATTGGCAAATGAAGAGGTATTCTTGTTTCTCAAGTTGAACCAACAAATGCTATTGAAGCTTGTAAGGACAAACATTGGTTAAAGGCTATGGAAGATGAATTAGATCAGACAGAGAAGAATGAAACTTGGTCTTTAGTTCCCCAGCCTAAAAATAAGAATGTTATTGGAACTAAATGGGTTTTTAGGAATAAACTGAATGAGGATGGTCAAGTTGTAAGGAACAAGGCTAGATTAGTTTGTAAAGGATATTCTCAAATGGAAGGAATTGATTGTGGTGAGACATTTGCACCCGTATCTAGAATTGAAGTTGTTAGACTATTTCTTGCCTATGTAGCTTATAAGAACTATAAAGTTTATCAAATGGATGTCAAATGTGCATTTTTGAATGGTGAGCTTGAGGAAGAAGTTTACATTGAACAACCTGGTGGATTTTTATTGACAAATGATAAAGATATGGTTTGCAGATTGAAGAAAGCTTTATACGGTTTGAAACAGGCTCCTAGAGCTTGGTATGTAAGGTTGGATAAATATCTTTTGAAGCTTGGTTTTACTAAAGGCAGTGATGATAGTAATCTATACTATAAGATCACTGATAATTATATTTTGATTATTGAATTTTTTGTTGATGATATCATTTTTTGAGGATAAGATAAATTGTGCATGGAATTTGCTAACAACATGAAAAATGAATTTGAAATGTCCATGATTGGTGAGATGAAATTTTTCTTAGCTTTGCATATTACTCAAACTAATAAAGGGATTTTTATCTATCAAACTAAGTATCTGAGAGAATTGTTGAAGAAGTTTGGTATGGAGAATTCCAAACCGGTAAGTACTTCTATGGCTACAAATGAGAAATTATCTATCAAGGATACTTCTACACCGGTATAAATCCATGATTGGTGGTATGTTATATCTAACTCATACTAGACCTGATATTATGAATGTAGTAAGTATTGTTTCAAGATATCAAATTAATCCTAAAGAAAATCATGAATGTGTAGTGAAGAGAATATTCTGGTATTTGCAAGGAACAAAAGAATATGGTTTATGGTATTCCAGAGATGATGATTTCACTTTATGTGCATATACTGACTCAGATATTTCTTGGAAAGAAACTGGGTTCATGGATAAGCAAAAAATATTCATGCATTTCTTTATCTACTGTAGAAGCTGAGTATGTTGCAGCAACAACTAATTGCACTCAAGTTTTGTGGATGAAGCAAATGTTGAAGGATATCAGGGTAAATTGTAGTGAACCAGTAGTTATCTACTGTGATAACTCTATAGCTATTGACATGTCTAGGAATATAGTATTTTACTCTAAGACTAAGTATATTTCAATAAAGTATAACTTTCTGAAGGACAAGGTAGAAGCAAAGGAAGTCAAATTGGTTTATGTGAACACTAAAGAATAGATTGCAGACATATTCACTAAACCACTATCTAAGGAATCATTTGAATACTTGAGAGACATGTTAGGGTTTTGTGCCCCTCCGTCAGAGACTTGATTGGTGAAGTTTTTCATTAGTTTGGTATGCATTATTAGGAACATTATTCATTTTGGCACTGATGAATGGTGCTACTACTCAGGGGGAGTAGTCAGCTTTGAGATTCAGAGGTTTATATCATTTCTTTGATATTTTTGTCAAGTTTTTGGCATTGATGTCAAAGGGGGGGAGATATTGATGTGAAAATAAAAGAAAAGTTGTATACATTAGGGAGAGAGATTTGTTCAGAACCTTATAGGGATATCATTCTTAGGGGGAGACTTGTTTTGGCACTTTTTGGTACTTAGATGTTTTTTCACATCTAGTGTTGTCATCAATGCCAAAGGGGGATATTGTTGGCATCATGGATGAATTGATTATGTGATTGCATTGATGTTTTGTCATTGATGTCAACACTAGTTGTTATCGACAAATAGATTTACACTGGCTGTTATGGATGGCTACCGACAGACAAGTTACAGGTACAAGATCTAGTATTACTAGCAGAAGAGATTATATGTTGGAATTTCTGGCATGTTTGGATCTGTGAATTATATTAGATTTCATGTGTTATATGCTCCATGAGCATGTTTTGGTTAGTTTGTATTGGCTTGGTAATTAGATGTTATAATACACACTGGTAAACCCTTACCAACACTGGTTTAAGGCTTTACCAGCAGAGCTTTCAATGAGGAATTGTGTTTGGATGCATAAGTGGTTTTGATGTAGCTTCTAGATGGATTTCAGGATGTTGAAGATGTTCCTTGATAATTCTTAAATTGCTTGAAGATGTTGCTTTGGCGTGGTGGACCCAAAATAGGTCTGGTACCTATCTAGCAGAGATTACTTTAGTGGCGAATATTCGCCAATGGCAAATTTTTCACATCGGCCATGTCGGAAATGGCGAATATTTTGTACTGATTGGGGGTGGCCATGTCGCCAGAACATTATCAATTTCTATCAAATTCACAGCCTAATCGCCATATGTTTTATGCAATTAAATGTTTCCATGCGATGATTTTGCCAATACAATATATGGTGGACGCACAGTAAATTTAATTTTTTTGCCTACACTCTCCGAGGTTGCTTTAATAGATGACCTTAATTCGCCTATAGGCATGTGAATATTTGTTAGCCAGGGGGACACAATTCACCTGACATCTTGCCGATGCATATCTCCATTCACCCCAACTTTCACCAACTATATTGTATTCGCCAATTACTTGGATGACCTATAATTGCCTCAAAAATTACATGTCATATTTGGACCACCTATAATCGCCTCAAAAATTACATAAGTCATATTTGGACAACCTATAATCACCTCAAAAATTACATAAGTCATGTTATAGTTACGCGGGATTCGCCAAATATTTGTATACCATATAAAATTCCCATGGAATTCGCCATATAAGGATTGGTATAAATACATGCAAAGATCATATCTATCTCAACACAATCTGGTGGGTTATAGGCTCTGTATTTTGATCAATAGTGAAGTTTCAAACCAAGGAAAATCATTGTTGTTGACTACATTGGTGACTTCCAGTGACCCAAAGGTGAGTGATCATATTTTTGAAGTGGTGTATTATACATTATAGTCTATTATTGCTTCTTCAATAAATTGATATTTTTTTGGCAACCTTTATTTTGTTGGAGATGTCGAATAGGAAGAAGGATAGGAAACCTAAATGTGTGGAAGGCCAGGAGAGGCCAACAAAAAGAAGAACATTGTCTTCATACTTTGGCATTGGAAAAGATTATGGTGAAAATCAGGAAGGTACATCATCACAAGTACAAGTACAAGACCTTGATACCTCAGATCAGGATGATCTTGAAGAAGATCATCTGGTAGATACCCAAGTTAGCTAGAATGATATATTCGACTTGGGTGATAATGCCATTGATGATAATGCATGGAAGGGGAAAAGAAAAGCCATATCAAAAAAGGGTGAACCACAATCAAAAAAGGATCGGGAGTGGGATATGTCAGTGAGGAATTTTCAAATTAATTGGGCATCAAAGTATCCAGTGAGCCTCCAATAAAATGCAGGTGTAAGATTTGCAATTGGAAACATAACAAGGAAATTAGGTTGCAGCTAAAATTTGACACCATAGAAAAGCATATGGGTAAAGTTTATGAAAAACAAATGATAGACGGGGTTGAAAAATTAGTGATAAGATGGAAAACAAAGGAGGAATGTAAGCATGTGATGAATGCCAAAGAGTATTATTTTCATGAGAAAATACAGACGAAGCCTGCTGAAGTTAAAGGTTCTATTGAAGCTGTTTTTGGAAAAGCAATGCAAATAGAACAATTGGGCAAAGTTGTTCAGTTAAGCGTTGTTTTTTTATATTTTGAGCAGAGGGCATGCTATGATAGATTTCCCATCCATTAGTGGTTTATCACACTTTTTGAAAGTTCCTAATTATCCTAATAGACACTGGTCAGTAAACAGTGGATGGGAATGGGAAAGTTGTCTTGCTGAGGTTGAAAAAGAAGATGTAAAGGAAAAAATAAGAGAGTCAAACTTTATTGCATTTTCTTTAGACGAAGTTACGATAGTAGAAAATACTTCATGGGTATTCATGCATGTTTATACTATAGAGAATCATACCCACCAACCTCATCTACTATCTGTTGCTAAAATGAAGGAGAGTGCGACAGTGGAAAATTTATTTCAACTACTAAAGAGAAGTTTAATTGAATATGGAGGTATGGATGACATGATAGTAGCCAAAAAAATTTGGTTTATGTTGGAGCAGATGGAGCTTCAATAATGCAAGGTCACAGGAATGGTCTTTGTACAAAGATTGAAACTTCATTTGCACCGTACATTACTGCAATTCACTACATGGCTCACAAAATGAATCTATCTTTTGGAATTGTGAGCAAGTTTTCTTCGGTTAAAAAAAATGAAATTTTAATCAGAGAGCTCTACTCACACTTATGTCGAAGTCCCAAGTGATTTATGGAATTTCAACACTTTGCTGATGGAATAACTGATGGGAACAAGATTCTCAAGGATAATGATACTAGATGGATCTCTTTGGATTGTCCAACGCATCGAGTTCTTTTCAGAATATATATCCTTGATTGGACTATTTCACACAACTCACGACAAATCAGATCAACCGAAATTTCCTGAACTTCTTTGCAGGTTAAGTAATTTAGAGACACTCTTAACTTTAGCAGCTCTTTTGTCCATGCTAGAGGAAATGAGGAATATTATGAAGGATTCCTAGAAAAGATCTATGTATACTACAAAATATGCTATGCTGCATAAGATGGCATGCATCACCCTCAACAATCTCTATTGAAATCAACCAACACTATCTGATGAAAAATTTGTTAAGTGGTAGACACTCACAAATTTGAACAATCCTGATAACTTTTTAAAAATCGGTGCAGACGGGGAAGTATGTACCAATGAATGGGGAGTTGAGATACCAATGCACTTCTATGCCACAGTTGACCTTGAGGAACCAGAAAAGCACCCTAGGAAGCAACTAGCAAGATTTAAAAGGGAAGATTTCGACAAGATTGTTGAGACTATAACTACTTCTATGAAGAAAATTGCATATGATCTTTCCTCACAAATTAGAAGAAGATTCCCTCCTGACAACCTGTTGTTCACCAAAAGTGATAACCCAAGTATACCTGCAAATCAATCTATGAGATAGCCACTCTCAATCAATGAAACACCTCAGGGCTTGGACAACATGACAAGGATATGAATCCTTCTACTCTTCAGGCTCTGCAAAACCTAGGCGGATATACCTTTGATGCATTTAATCAAATCTATTACACACAAGACTACATCAATCAAAAGCAGATAGATCTCAAAAGGTTCAAAAACTAAGAGGTAACTGCAGATGGGCTAGATCCACACTTGCAACTCAACATTTTTTGAATCATGAAATGGAGGGACACTTCCACATAACATAAAATATAAAATGATATTATGATTTTGGATTTTTAAATGATGTTCTGACAACCTTTCAATGTTACAAAAGACCAGTGCCTTATCCAAGCCACAGAGTCATGCATAAAACTGGAAGTGAAATCTCAGATGCAAGTTCTCTTCAACATTAAATTTTCATGTATCAATGCCTTACATTAATACAATCCTTTGCTCTGTCACAAAACTATACTTATATATATATATATGCATTCAAAATCATTAATGTTGGGTTTTAGGATTTAAATCCTTCCTTGAAGAATGCCCAAAAGATGACATTACACTCTTAGAGGAATCTAAAAGAGACAACTCAAATTATCCTTGATAATATGAAATTATATGAATCTGAGTATATTTTGGAGACAATTTCATGGAAACTCACATATGCCTTGCATATGTGTGAACCTACAAACTGAAACTAAACCTACAATAAAGACAACACTGAAAACATAGAAGAACACACTATCATTTGCATTGATAAAAAGATGTCATCACTCGAACCTGCAATTTTGGATTTCTCCCTTGGAGAAAATCTCTCCAAAAACTGGAACCCTTACAAATGAGAAGAATTGGGAATAAAAAGGACAGGGAAGAAAATCAAATCTGCAACTGAAATTGCCAAATATCTCCTCTCTAACTGAATTTCACTCCCATGGAAACTACTCTCGAAATATCCCACATTTGTCAAAATTAACTACCTAACCGGATTCCTCATTTTGAGAGCTTTTTGGTGATATATAACACTTTATATTTTGGCCAAAATTGAGACCCTGGGCGAATTAATCCTCAACATGTGCACATCATTTAAATTTTTAAATTATTTAATATAGTTGAAACTATATCTTTTACTAATTTTAATTTTAATTTTTGCTCTGACTATGCTCTAACACCTTGCCACGTGGCGAGATCTAATTGGTCGATGGGGTCTACTAGGCACCCCCTGGGATGACACCTCATCACTCTGCCACGTGTCCGCTTGCTTGTCGTCCACCTAGGTGCCACCTCTGTGCCACATCATCACCACCTCACTGGGACCTGCCTGCTCGACCTTTGACTAGACCTGCCACTTGTGTGCCACCTGGCTTTCGCCATTTCGTAGGGCTTTATCCGGCATGCATCTTCACTCCATGAAACAGCGCGGACCGTCCGATCTCCCGAAACATGCACGATCTTTACCTTTTTTGCCATTTCACAAGGTTTATTCGGCATGCATCTTCAGCCCACGAAATCATGCGCTTCATCAGATCCTCTGCAACCTGCTCACTGGTTAAGCCAGCCCTTCTTTGCAAAACTCACCTCTTTGCCTCAGGAAGCGTGCCTACGTGGGGTCCACCTTGTCGCGGCTCAGTCACCTCCTCTGTCACCTCAAGATCCGCTCCCGCATGTGGGCCCACCTTGGGCGCCCATAGGCACCGTCCGTCAAAATCCCAAAGGCTTTGACATATTAGATGTGTAAGGATTTGCATTTAAATACCACAAAATTACCCTCCACAATCAATGTGGGACAAAACGTTTTGCCTCTAGCTGCATTTTGGAGCCTTTTCCTGAGCTTTAATGGTGTTTTTGCTGAAAGTTAACACCTCCTTTATCCATATTCTAATTCATGGCAGGAAGGGCTTCTGGAAGGGGCGTTGAACTGGTAATGCATTTGCCAGAGCACACATTTTTTACTCCTCCAAAATTCACGCTGTAGGGAAGATTGGCTTCTATGCCAATTGCATTTGCTAAAACATGCTTAGTGTGGCCTCCAAACAGCCACACAGCACCTGATAAATTCATTTGCTACGGAAGTTTTCAGCATTCCGCATGCCATGCAGGAGTTTAGGGAGACATCATGAAATTGGAGGAGTGGCTGGCAATTAAAATTGCAGATTTGATTTTCTTTTGTCCATGCCACACTCCAGGGAATTCGAATTTGATACCAATTTTCCATTAATTTCAGCTCTCCCCACTCTCCACTGGCTTCCACGCAGGAAGTAAGCTATTGTTGTTTCATTTGCTTGTTCTCATTTGGTGCCAAAGGCTTTTACATGGGGAAAGGGTGTTGCTTCAGCTTCTACACATCTCACTCTCCACGTAGTAGGGAAGGATGAGATTTTGGGATATTGGAGGGGTGACTGGCAGAGGGGGAAACAATTTTGCAATGTTACATTTGTTGTAGAAGATGCTTCCAATGCCATTTACATGCCACACTGCCACTCCACACACATCAGGAATAATTTTGGCATTTTCAGCTTAGAAGTGTTTAAATGCCCACTCCAACTCACAGCATAATAGGAATTGAAGATTGACTGTTGCTGGTAATTATACGATCTATGTTTTTCCTTTTTCAATTGCCAATGCATAAGTTTTATTCTGAAAATTGTCTATTGCTAGAGTAGAAAAGGACTTCTCTACTCTCCAAAATATACTCTTTTCCATATTGGGAATTGTCTCATTGACCATGCCAATCTCTTCATCTTCCATACCAGGACTAGAATATTCAACAAGAATTTATAGTAACATTACTATGCACTTCTGTATATTTATGCATCATGAAGTCATGCACTAAGAACATTGTCACCATAAAAATAAAATGCATGGGCATGAACCAGGTTGGGCCCCAAAGTGGGCTCGACTAAAAAAAAATTCGTTTTCATGCAACTAGCCTCTGAAATACTTCACGGACCTCAAACATATCTCTGGAAATGATCAGCATCATTTTTGGATCATTAATCTGCATTTTACAACCTTCAGGCAATTACGCCACATTTTTGCATTTAATCGCAAAGACGTAATTTTCAAACCTGTCAAAACACCTTTCTGGAGCTCGCCATCTGACAGGCGTGTAGTCTAATATACAAGCATGAAATCTACCAAACGGTTTCTCAAGATGAGTCCTGAGCGAAGAGATATTAATTTTTGAAAATGCCCAACTGGCTTTGTCGACACTGCGGACCTAATGAAGTCAATGTTCTGGCAACACATGACGCCTTTCTCAAAAATACCAAACCACCTCCGTAGGCCCTCAAATTTGAAACACAGGTACCTTTAAGTACATATTAAAACTTAGAATTCTCAGTTCGATCACCAGACTGATAGGATGCAAATGGTGCACTCACAAAAATGGCTACATTAACTGATATAACAATGGAAGTGCGGATAACTGAAAATGATAGCTAAATGAATCCTTTTGAAAACTGATCAAACGGATTGATAAAGGCTTGAAATTTTAAACATAGCTCATCATTTATACTGACATTATCCCAGAACAAACATTATGGCATGACGCTTACTGAGGCAACTTTTACACTTATGTGAAACAGGGCTCCAACTAGCTGTTGAAACAGGGACTTGCCAAATCACACAAACTGCAAACGAATTTGGCTTCAAAAATTGAGCAAATGGATTCGTCAAGACTTGAAATTTTGCAGGCTAACTCACATTTATGCATAAAATTGAATCCATTTTAAATTTATCCATGAAGATCAATAGGGAAAAAGATGTAATCACTCAAAGTAGGCTACTCAATAAAATCTGTATTTGTGCTTAAAATGCACTTCCAGCTCACCCCTCGAAATGGGTACCTAGTAAACTTCTCCAAACTGAATTATAAAAGTTGCACATCACTGAATAGGCCAAATGAGAGGTGTACAACATGTTTCCTGATCTTTACCCCATGAAATTCAACTGGCTCCATGTTACCCCCTTTCTAACTAAGCATTCAAACTGACTCATTTAGGTACTTTTCTGACATATAGAGAATTTTTTTGAAATGGGCCTCTAAACTTGACTCAATTTTAATTAGTCCCAACAGTGGCTCTGACTGGGGATGGTTGATTGCAAGATCAACACAAGAACATAGAATCTTCGGTTAAGCAGACCACCCAAAAATGGATCATTCTTCTCTTCTCATCTCATTTCAAAAAATAGGGCTTCCTTATTCTACCCAAACAACAGGGCACTTTATTGAAAGCCACACAACTGAAGCAAAGTGACTATACAATAGATACAAACATGCTCACAACTGGTCGTAACTGCTCCACTTACAAACATATACCTCTGTCAAAAATTTGATTCTCATCTCTTGATGTTATGATCCAAACAAAGGCACCTTTCAATAACAACTGAGCATAGCTTTTATAATCCACCTCTTTTGTCTCATTACTGAAACAGCTAGTGTGCATACCTTTGGTCTGATTTTGAACTTTGTGATCACACACTACTTCAACAAAAATAAAACCATGAGACAACTCACTATAAAGGCTTTCCCATAAGCTGCCATACACTTCACTATCTCACTCAACTCTATCATTTGCAAGGACATCATCATGTTGAACTTGAAAAATAAAACACTCATTTTCAACATTGCAATTCCTATTAGCACATGCCTTATTACCATTTAAATTTATAGAATGAGGGGTATTACTAATCAACTGATGCAAACAAGGAACATACATGTTACAATCTGGATGTGACATTTCACTATGCTGATCACACCTTGTACTATCCTTTCTTATCAAACTAAAAACCTCTGCATTCTTAACATCCCATTCATGGAAAAGAATGCATACCTCCAGCTGAAACAAATCCTCAGCTAACTCTTTCTCTTTCAGGCCTACATCCACCTGAAACACTTTCATTTGTGGTTTTAAATGATCATCACATAACCCATGCCTCTTATCTTCATCATGAAATAAATTTTTACAACCCATGCTATTGCTATTCGGAATTTCATCAGTATTATTGACTAGTTTACCATTTACAACATCTGGCTGATCAGTTATTTCTTCATACAAAGGGTTAGAAACAAAATGAAGAATCCCCTTATGAACATTATGACACTAAAGTGGCTGGTCTGTATCTATATTAGCATTGAATAAAGCATTAGTAAAATTGCTAAAGACACCATTCATCCGATCATCATAATCATCTTCATCAAGCAAAGAAGAAATTGACACTTGGCTGGAACAATCCTCAGTGTTCCATGTTTCACATCCATAAGATTTCATCCTTTGACCATCATTCTGAAAATCAAGATAATCATACTTATCTTGCCACAACTGATCTTCTTCACCAATAGAACACTCCTCATCAGCCAAAGAATGAAAATGAACATCGCTGCAATTTACTTCATCAGATGAGTTTTAGCATGTTCACTAAAATTTTCTGTCATAAAACCATCTGTTAGATCAGCATGTTGTTCATCAAGTGTACAAGCATTCAATTCACAGTCCTTTTCCAAAGAATCCTCTTCACTATATTGCAGAAGGTCTTCATCAACAACTTGAAGGCTCTCCAATATCTGAACCTTCTTATCCACAACCTCAAGAGCTTTCTTAAGTTCTAAAATCTTCTAGACTTGCATTGCACTTTGCTGTTCCATTTGAGATTCTGTAAAAATTTGTCCATCCATGTGTGCTATATTTTCATTGCAATCATGTGCACCCTTGAAATTTTCTGAGTTAACATTGTGCATAACTTTCAAAATAGAAAGATCATCAACATGATTACAAGAAGTGAAATCTGAAGTGAAAATTGAAAATAGATTTACTTCATTCTCAACACAATTGAGGTTATCAATATCTAAGTGAGGATCAACTATTGTTTGCACTGAACAATTCTGATTTTCATCATATTGCACATTTTCACTTGCACAAACAGCAACACTTAGTAATCCCTTTGTATTTGGAATTTCAACATCAAATACATCAGTAGCATGTAAAGATTGATGGTCATCACCATCATTATTTTCATTAATATTATCCTGGAGAGATGCATGATTCATTTGGTAGTTGGCAGCCACATAATCAGCATAACCAAGATGCAAATCAAATGGTACATACCCCTTGTATATATCTATCTCTGTATCAACATTTTCACAACACTTCCCATTGATCATTCCATCACTACTGCGAGAGACAACTGGCATTAACAGTAAAGGTTCTTGACTCTCATTTAAATCTGAAACACATGCATCAACAAAACTTTTCAAAACTGTAGAGCTTGATGCACCTAGACAAGGAATGATTTGCTCAACTTCACATGACATTTCACCATTGAAGGTACTTTGATAAGAAACCACAATAGACACAAACCTCTTAGCTATCCCAAATTTCAAATTATTTTCCATGTCCCTAGTTGTGTTAAAAGCTTCATACAAGGTTTTGGGTTCTTTGTTTCTCAATAAGAAACCCATCTTCTCATCAAATGCACTCATGTAAACATCCAGACATACTTTATCATCAAGTTTATAATTTCTGGAAATTTTGGACAAAGCTTGCGAAAATCTGATATTAAATGTTGGTACCAATTCATCTTCCCTGATTTGTATATAAGTGAATTCTTTTAGCAAGTTGGAATCACTCACCTTCTCATCGAATTGATCCATGAAATTTGAAACCAATTCTTCCCATGAGGTAATAGAATTCACTAGCAAAAAAGAGAACCAATCTCTTGCATTCTCTTTCAATGACTGAATAAACAATTTCATGCATACATCTTCCTGACAAATTTCGAATTCTCCTACCAAATCTGAAAATCTTTTAACATGTTGACATGTTGATTCTGATTTCTTCCCACTGAAAATTGGCAAATACTTTCTAATTTCTATGGGTATGGGATTTAGGTAACCCGGAATATCTCTAAAATTTAGAGCAGCATAATGGTTCATGATGAAACTTCTCCTATTATACGGTTGTGACACTTCACCAGGCATGGCTCTATGTGGAAATACACAAGGTTGAAAAACTTCACTATTCATTTTTTCTTACTCCCACAAATGATTATATAACTTTGGATAAAAACTTCAAGCAAGTATCCTCAAACTGAAACTGTTCATAACATTGCTTGACATGAAGCTTTTCCAAATTTGCATAATACAACAGAAGAACATATACTCTGGATAATTTAGCAGAATAGATATGCAAACTAATTTGTGATTCCTCTATTTTCCCTCTTTATTAGTGTTGTTCACTTGATGGGAAAACTACATTACACATTCAAAATTTCAGAACAAACATCTTTGCATTTGAAACCTCTGAAAATACCTGGAGATTTACAGCTGTAAGACTTGTAGATCTGGAGATTTACTTCACACTTTAGCACTGTCTTTTACATCAGAGTCGCCACCTCTTGAATAGAGGATATTTTGAACAGAAGAATGCCACTCAACACTTATTTAATTCTTTGTTTCTCTTTCAATCTTGCTGCAATCAACACTCTTCCAGGTTGTTTAATACTAGTATGAACCACAGAGTCGCCACCCAATAAGGAATTGGGGAAAAATTTACATATAGCTGAAAGAACTTCTTACAACTTTCAACAATGCATTCACTGTTACTCCTTCATAAAATATGATATGAAACACATATCATTCTGCAGATCCAGAACAAGGAGCATTTTCTAACTCATAAATTCACTTTCACACTTTGTGCATACACAATGGGCAAACTGGCTGGATATGAAATTGACAAGACTAGGAACACATTCAACCTCTAACCATATCAATCAAGCATTTATATCCATTTGATTCACTAGCAGAGTCACCATTTTTGTTGTGCTGACTCAAATGGGATAATCTCAACCTTATATGAATTAAATCTTTCTTAACCAGAGCCTCTTGATGGTTCATTTGTTCCCCAGCAGAGTCCCCATTTTTGTTGTTCACCAAAAGTGATAACCCAAGTATACCTGCAAATCTATCTATGAGATAGCCAATCTCAATCAATGAAACACCTCAGGGCTTGGACAACATGACAAGGATATGAATCCTTCTACTCTTTAGACTCTGCAAAACCTAGGCAGGTATACCTTTGATGCATTTAATCAAATCTATTACACACAAGACTGCATCAATCAAAAGCGGATGGATCTCAAAAGGTTCAAAAACTAAGAGGTAACTGCAGATGGGCTAGATCCACACTTGCAACTCAACATTTTTTGAATCATGAGATGGAGGGACACTTCCACATAACATAAAATATAAAATGATATTCTGATTTTGGATTTTTAAATGATGTTATGACAACCTTTCAATGTTACAAAAGACTAGTGCCTTATCCAGGCCACAAAGTCATGCATAAAACTGGAAGAGAAATCTTAGATGCAAGTTCTTTTAAACATTAAATTTTCATATATCAATGCCTTACATTAATACAATCCTATATATATATATATATATATATATATATATATATATATATATATATATATATATATATATATATATATATATATATATATATATATATATATATATATATCCAATATGCATTCAAAATCATTAATGTTAGGTTTTAGGATTTAAATCCTTCCTTGAAGAATACCCAAAAGGCAACATTACACTCTTAGAGGAATCTAAAAGAGACAACTCAAATTATCCTTGATAATATGAAATTATATGAATCTGAGTACATTTTGGAGACAATTTCATGGAAACTCACATATGCCTTGCATATGTATGAACCTGCAAACTGAAACTAAACTTACAGTAAAGACAACACTGAAAACATAGAAGAACACACTGTCATTTGCATTGATAAAAAGATGCCATCACTGGAACTTGCAATTTTGGATTTCTCCCTTGAAGAAAATCTCTCCAAAAATTGGAACCCTTACAAATGAGAAGAATTGGGAATAAAAAGGAGAGGGAAAAAAATCAAATCTGCAGCTAAAACTGTCAAGTATCTCCTCTTTAACTGAATTTCACTCCTGTGGAAAATGCTCTTGAAATATCCCACATTTGTCAAAATTAACTGCCTAACCAGATTCCCCATTCCGAGAGCTTTCTGATGATATATAACACTTTATATTTTGGCCAAAATTGAGACCTTGGGGGAATTAATCCTCAACATATGCACATCATTTAAATTTTTGAATTATTTAATATAGTTGAAACTATATCTTTTACTGATTTTAATTTTAATTTTTGCTTTGATTGTTCTCTGATTCCTTGCCACGTGGTAGGATCTGATTGGTCAATGGGGTCTACTAGGCACCCCCTGGGATGACACCTTGTCACTCCGCCACGTGTTTGCTTGCTTGTCGTCCACCTAAGCATCACCTCACCGGGACCCACCTGCTGGACCTCTGACTAGACCTGCCACTTATGCGCCACCTGGCTTTCGCCATTTCGTAGGGCTTTATCTGGCGTGCATCTTCACTCCACGAAACAGCATGGACCATCTGATCTCCTGAAACATGCACGATCTTTACCTTTTTCACCATTTTGCAGGGTTTATTTGGCATGCATCTTCGGCCTGCAAAATTACGCACTTCGTCGAATCCTCTACAACCTGCTCACTGGTTAAGTTGGCCCTTCTTTGCAAAATTTGTCTGTTTGCCTCGGGAAGTGTGCCTACGTGGGGTCCACTTGGTCACCGCTCAGTCACCTCCTCCGTCTCCTCGGGATCTGCGCCCGTGCATGGGCCCACCTTGGGCACCCATAGGCACCGTTCGTCAAAAGCCTAGAGGCTTTGACATATTACATGTGTAAGGATTTGCATTTAAATACCACAAAATTACCCTCCACAGTCAATGTGGGACAAAATGTTTTGCCTGTAGCTGCATTTTGGAGCCTTTTCCTGAGCTTTAATGGCGTTTTTGCTAAAAGTTAACACCTCCTTTATATATATTCTAATTCATGGCGGGGAGGGCTTCTGGAAGGGGTGTTGAACTGGTAATGCATTTGCCAGAGCACACATTTTTTACTCCTCCAAACTTCACGCTGCAGGGAAGATTGGCTTCTATGCCAATTGCATTTGCTAAAACATGCTTAGTGTGGCCTCCAAACAGCCATGCAACACCTGATAAATTCATTTTCTATGGAAGTTTTCAGCATTCCACATGCCACGCAGGAGTTTAGGGAGACATCATGAAATTGGAGGAGTGACTGGCAATTAAAATTGCAGATTTGATTTTCTTTTGTCCACGCCACACTCCAGGGAATTCGAATTTGATACCAATTCGCCTTTAATTTCAACTCTCCCCACTCTCCACTGGCTTCCACGCAAGGAGTAAGTTGTTGCTGCTGGATTTGCTTGTTCTCATTTGGTGCCAAAGGCTTTTACATGGGGAAAGGGTGCTGCTCCAGCTTCTACACATCTCACTCTCCACGCAGCAGGCAAGGATGAGATTTTGGGAGATTGGAGGGGTGACTGGCAGAGGGGGAAACAATTTTGCAATGTTACATTTATTGTAGAAGATGCTTCCAATGCCTTTTACATACCATGTTGCCACTCCACACACAGCAAGAATAATTTTGGCATTTTCAGCTTGGAAGTATTTAAATGCCCACTCCAACTCACAGCATAATAGGAATTGAAGATTGATTGTTGTTGGTAATCATACGGTCTATGTTTTTCCTTTTTCAATTGCCAATGCATAAGTTTTATTTTGAAATTTGTCTATTGCCAGAGTAGAAAAGGACTTCTCTACTCTCCAAAATATACTCTTTTCCATATTGGGAATTGTCTCATTGACCATACCAATCTCGTCATCTTCCATTCTAGGACTAGAATATTCTACAAGAATTTATAGTAACATTACTATGCACTTCTGTATATTTATGCATCATGAAGTCATGCACTAAGAACATTGTCGCCATAAAAATAAAATGCACGAGCATGAACCAGGTTGGGCCCCAAAGTGGGCTCGACAAAAAAAAAATTCATTTTCATGCAACTAACGTCTGAAATACTTCATGAACCTCAAACATATCTATGGAAACAATCGGCATCATTTTCGGATCATTAATCCACATTTTCGCATTTAATCGCAAAGACGTAATTTTCAAACCTATCAAAACACCTTTCTGGAGCTCGCCATCTAATAGGCGTGTACTCTGATATGCAAGAATGAAATCTACCAAACGGTTTCTCAAGACGAGTCCCAAGTGAAGAGATATTAATTTTGGAAAATGCCCAACTGGCTTTTTCGACACTACGGACCTAATGAAGTCAATGTTATGGCAACACATGACGCCTTTCTCAAAAATATCAAACCACCTCCATAGGCCCTCAAATTTGAAACACAGGTACCTTTAAGTACATATTAAAACTTAGAATTATTAGTTCGATCACTAGACTAACAGGATGCAAATGGCGCGCTCACAAAAATGGCTACATTAATTGATATAACAATGGAAGTGCGGATAATTGAAAATGATAGCTAAATGAATCCTTTTGAAAATCGATCAAACGGATTGATAAAGGCTTGAAATTTTAAACGTAGCTCATCATTTATACTAACATTATCCTAGAACAAACATTATGGCATGACGCTTACTGGGGCAACTTTTACACTTATGTGAAACAGGGCTCCGACTAGCTATCGAAACAGGGACTTGCCAAATCACACAAATTGCAAATGGATTTGGCTTCAAAAACTGAGCAAATGGATTCGTCAAGACTTGAAATTTTGCAAGCTAACTCACATTTATGCATAAAATTGTATCTATTTTTAATTTCTCCATGACGATCAATAGGGAAAAAGATGTAATCGCTCAAAGTAGGCTACTCAATAAAATCTGCATTTGTGCCTAAAATTTCACTTCCAGCTCACCTCTCGAAATGGGTATCTGGTAAACTTCTCCAAATTTAATTTTGAAAGTTTCACATCACTAAATAGGCCAAATGAGAGGTGTACAACATGTTTCCCGAGCCTTACCCCATGAAATTCAACTGGCTCCACTTTACCCCCTTTCTAACTAGGCATTCAAACTGACTCATTTAGGTACTTTTTTGACATACAGAGCAAAATTTTGAAATGGGCCTCTAAACTTGACTCAATTTTAATTATTCCCAACACAACCTACTCAAAGCCATGTCTATTGTGTTTCCTCAGTATTGGAGTCTTAATAGTGCAGCTGATTTTTGAAGTAAGCTACTGACTTTGATAAAATAATTTTGCATATCCAGAGAATTGAATGGAGTAACTATAAATGGAATATTAGATGAAACTCATATTCGAGAGTGATCATCTCATTTTGCATACACTATGAAAGAAAAATATGGCAAAATGGAGAACCCTCGCGAAGAGGGATCAGTAACAAGGCTTTGGAAAACTATAGCTAAGAACACAACGTTGCGTGATTCAATGCCAGAACATGTGAATCTTTCTGATTTTTGTCTTACCATGATATTGGGTTCGGTGGAAGATGAGAGAGTTTTAAGTACTTTGGGATTCCTAAAATCAAAGATAAGAAATAAACTAGACAAAAATTTGGAAAATTGCTTGAGGCTCTATACATCTAGGTATGATGTCCACACTTTTCCTTATGATAGGGTACTGCAAATCTAGATGTCCAAATGTGAAAGAACGGGTTTGGGAAACACTTCAAAACAAAGTGCTATTGGGACTATTGACTCGTGTACTGGACCTACTGGTAGCATTGAGATACAATTTGGCGAAGGTATGCAAACTCAGAGTGAAGAAACTCAAACCACAGACATGAATCAAGAAAGCTCTGAATTTGATGAGGATGAATGGCAACTGTAAGAGATTGGAATTTATTAATCTTATTATTGTATCTCATCATTCATATTACAAAAGCATATTACTTTTAACAATTAGAATTTAATATTGATTTGTAATTGTATTTTTCAACTTTCTATTTCCAGATTTAAAATAGCATAATAAAAAAAACATAATGTGTTTATTGATACAGAGATGTTTATTGTTTATTTATATATGTTTGAGTCTCAAATCTATGTGATACATTTCAAAACCATATGATACAATTCATTCAATAGTAATACACATGTCAAGAACTTAGATTTCCATTAATTCTTTCAAAATATATCCATATGATACAATTCATTCAATAGTAATACACCAATCTATGTGATTCTCCATGCAAACTGCAAAAGTGAATACAAAGTTTCAGAACCCTTTGCAAATGACCCCAAATTCCTTTTTATAGAAACAAGAAAGCAACAACAACTCCTGTGTGATTCTCCTATGTCCATGCAAAAGTGAATACAAAGTTTCAGAACCCTTTGCAAATGACCCTGAATTCCCTTTTATAGAAACAAAGGAGCAACAATAGCTTCAGGTCAAATTGCAATTTTGCAACACGTGAAGACTGAACATCAAAATCACAAACTCAGCACAGATTTATATGGCCATCACAGGCCGTATTAGCAATTTAACATTTGCTACATGTTTGATGTCTTCTGTTCAAAAAACGGAGTTCAAAATTAAATATTAATTCACACCATGACAAATTAAATATAGATAATAGCAGTGCCTAAAACCTACTAATCAGAAATAGAGAAATGCATAAATGTTAAAGCAAGGGAGAATTTGAGAATACAAATTTACTGGCTGAATTTTTGCACTACGCATCATAGATTCATAGGCTGGACTAGCAAAATAGCAATAGCGAGTGCTGGTTTTTTCCTATTCATAAAATAGATTCATAGGCTAGATTAGAAAAATAGCAATAGCAAGTGCATCATAGATTCATAGGTTGGATTAGCAAAATAGCAAACAGAAAAAACATAAAACCTTGAAATTAAGAGTAAAAGAAGAAAATTGTGCAATACATACTATATGATTCTTAAGATTTTTGTGTCAGTTTTTGTAGGGTGCTCCACTCTTCGTCTGATGGAAGGTCAATATTCTATAAACTATGAAAAGTCAACTCCAACTTCGTCAACATTCCATATTTAGAAGATTTACTTGACATCGTTATTTCATCCAATACCGAATTTAGAGTTGTAAATGGTTGGATGAATTCTAGAAAGCTTTGGGGAGTTGTGTCCTTTGGAAGCAAGTCTAAATCATACTTCATTTTTATTTCCATGCTTTTTTTGTAAGCTTCTTCTCCAATGAATTTATTTGATGGGTCAACGGTCTTAGGCAAACCAAGTTTAATCAAATTATTTTTCTTTTCTTGCAGCTTCAATATCTTTTTTCCACAATTTTCCATAACTTCTGATGTTTCCCTTAGCTTTTGGAAATTTTGAATGATAGATGATGTCTTAACTGCGGCATCAATGCGGCTCTTAATTCCCTTGGATGCCAAGTAGCTATCACTGGAACTGTAGACTACTTTCAAAATCTTTTTTGCCATACCCTCTTTTGAATAAACAAGTGTGCTCTTCTCATAGTGCCCTTTGATTTTCATATAAATTAGTCTCAGACTTTCAGTCAATTGAAACCATTCACACAACTTGTCACTCCTCTACATTATTTTCCGCCAAATATTTTCTTGTATATACTTCATTGTATTTTTCATATTATCTTTCAATCTATCCTCCAAAGTTTTTATTTTATCATTTGCATTTTGCAGGTCTTCTTTCATTTGTGCACATTTTTTTCTTTCTTCCTCTACTTCCTCTTGCAAATGTTTTTCTTTTTCCTTCCCATGATCCAATAGGTCCTATAATTTTCTCATTCCGACAGTAGCAGACTCATAACTTTTGTATAATTTTTGAAAACTGGCTCTTTCCTCATCAACTTTTGTAATGCTTTTAGCCATTTTTTCTGTCAGGTCCTTCAATTCTGCATCCATCTTCTCCTACTCTACAATTTCTTCTGCAGAGCTTGATTTTTTTATCCTTTTTTGTAAATCATTGCACTTGCTTTCTACTGCTTTCCTCCTTGATTTTTTCGTTTGCCAAGTTTTCTTGTAACTTTTCTATTTGTTTCTCCAATTTATTTTTTTCTCTCTCCACCTTTAGCAGTGAAGTGTAGACCACTTTGTTAGTCCTTTTTGACACACTAATTTTGTCCACATTATGTACTTTGGAAAAATCCATTTGGAGGGTGCTAACTTGAAATTCAGGGGGATCTATCTGACTGTGTGGTGGATTTTTATCTTTAGTTGGGGCCGAGGGCATAAAAACCATGAACTCCATCATATCTTTCTATGGGTCATATGTTGAAAATTCCCTGTTCCTTGTAGGCTCTTTGTTTAAAACTTTAGTCAGGGAAACCCTATGAAATGCTTTCTTTTTTTCTTTATTTGCTTTTGTTGTGTATTCATATTTTTCATAGTAATCATGATATTGAAAATCTAGGCTTGCTAAAGCAATCAAATGTTTGAAAGGTGACATAGGAATACCAGAGGCTCCAGTTCCACTTATTCTTATGGTTTTAACTAATGCTTGACTAGGATTACCAACAACAATTCTTGATACTGTCTCACTTCCACTGACACTTTCATGTGTAGTTTTCATAATCTTTTTAGGTGTGTGATCTAAAGCTACAAATGATTGTTTCGTAGTGTTAGTGGCACTTGATATAGGATTCTGAATAGTATTAGTATCTACCACTAGTGGCCTCTTGTGAGAGATATTTGTTGTACCCTTGTCCAATAACCAGACAACTAGTATCAATAGTACTAGTAGTACCCATGCCAACCCCACCATGGCCACCAATCATAGCATCACTTGACTGAACAATAATGGGAATACTATCCCCAGATTCCCCACCTGTGGCAGTGGCACTTGATTCACCACCAATGGGAATACCATGATGTGGTGGTGGTGGTTGTGGATTTGAACCTAAAACAAATGTAGGTGGACCCTGAGGGTAGTGAGTAGTACCTATCTATGATGAATCTGAAGAATCAAGTCCAGTGACTGGTTTAACAGGAGCTTTTGATTTTGACCTTGATGGAAGTTGTACCTGAAGTGGATACCAAATTCCCTCTCCTCTGGTACCTAGACCACCACCTTTGAAACCCATTTTTTCCACAATGCTTGCCCCTTTGCTATATTTTTCTTTCATGGACTCATGGACTGCACCTAATATTTTAGGGGCTATAATAGTTGTTGGAGTGGGCTCAACCCCATACTCATCATCATTTTCACTCTTGTCATGTGTTGTTATAGGATGCTCCATATTCCACAATTTTCTAAACTCATCATCCTCGCCAATGGTCTCAAATTCTGCACTGGTCTTTGGTTCACCGAGATTCCTCCTCATAGTCCAAAAAACATTTATTTTGGTTTGAGTCCAAAAACTCTCTTTACATTCTTGCAGAATTGTTTTGGGAATGTATTTCTTAGATGGATTAGTAGATTTTAGGTAGAAATTGTAGGACCTCCTATTTTGGATGCCCTGGCCCTCCTTAGTTGTCCTTTGTGTGTGCAATGCCATAATTTGTGATTAAATTTCTTCTATTGAAATGTTATTGTCAGCTGCAATTTTCTCCATCTCTTTTTTTAACCTCTTCCCAGGAATCCATGTTTCTAAGCTTTTCTAGCAATGGTTTACTTTCATGTTGACATAACGCTGAAGAGTTCTCATTTTTCTTAAGCCTTGCTTGAACTACACCTATTGGATCATACTGCTAGAGACCCTCATCACCAAAGTTAAAAACTGTCAAAAAATCATGTGCCACATTGAATGCTTTTCTCTCAAATGTGAACCCTCCACATGAGAAAGGCAAGGAAGGAAATATGCTCTTCTTTTGCTGACCATGGAAGTGCCTATCTCTACTCTCTAATTTTTGTACATACTCTAATGCAAATACCCTCTATGTCACATGTATTGGAAGTTTGTATGGTTTTACTACCGATCCATAAAACCTTAACACAGTGAATTCTTCCATGAAGAACTAGTCAGCCAATTCTATTTGACTTCCGAGTTGAATGCAATCTCTACAAGACACAGGTAACCTAGGCATTAGAGTGCTTGTAATTTCATTATACATTGGTGCCAAAAAGAAGTCTACAAAATGGTTGTAGTTCTTTTTGTTATCATGCATCCTTATCTTTGGTGTCCAATCATATATTGGACACTCTGTTCTCTTCCCAGTCTTCTCATCTATCTTATAGCTCACAATTTGAAGCTTGTTGGTCTCGAATATTGCATGATACTTGGATAGAAAGAGATAGCACAAGTAGGATGAAAACCTAAATGTCTTACAAGAACCTTTTTTGATCATTAGTAATTATTTTTGCATGGATTTTACACTGTACTCAATAAAATTATACCTTATTGGCTGACCTACACAATGGATATTATAAATCATTTCAAGAAGGCTTGCACCCACTTCCCTATCATTTTCCAATCCCAAGCAAAACAACAACAAGGAAATAGTATCCCCAATGTTGGCATTTCAATAAGGATATTGAGAAGGTTGTTGATGATTATGGATATAACTGATCAAGGATGTTTACTGTCTTGATATTATTATTTTGTCATTGATGTCAAGAAATTGATTTTCTAATTCAGTATGATGTTGCCATATCTTAAAAAGTATGATTTAATGAGTATAAAGATGTCGGTAAAAGACACAGAAAGAATATGATGAATAAGAGGAGAAATAAGTTATTCAATGGGCAACTATTACTGAGTTAGACAATGATGAGATCATGATGTTTAGATTGTTTTGATATCCTACATATGTTGATTGATTGTAAGGTTAATACTATACTATGTTAACGAGCAAAGAACCTAGTCGGTAAACCCTAAGGAACTTATTCGGTAAACCCTAAGGAACTTATTCGGTAAACCCTAAAGCTATCGCTATCAGTTAATGAAGGCAGAATGTCTACCGAGTGAAGTTTAGTATTTACCGAGTTGCAACTAAGTAGTGACAGAATGCATTGAATGAATAAAAGTATTATTTAATGAAGGAAGCTGATGAGTTGGAACTGATTAAATGATTGGTATGTTGTGCATGAAGTTTGTTAAAGAATCTATGGTAAAGGAAAATCGGTAGGAAGATCTACAGCACATATTGAATTACCCTAGCACAAGTTCCAAGGCGAGGTAAAAGGTTTTTTAGATCGAAGGATACATTAAACCTAGTCAAAGTTTGAAGATCTGATGGCTATTATTGATCATGGGAAATGTGATCAAGGAGATTAAGCGGTCAGCAAATTGTTTATAAATAAGGAACTGTTGATAAACAATGTATGTGGGCAAATGTATGCACAGGGATGCTACATAGTGATTACTGAGCACAGAAGCTTGAAGACCTATTTGAATAACAGAGTATAGAGCCTAGCAGATGGACAAGATAAGTCCTATTGTATTGAGAAAATAAGAATTTGCTTTAGCATTTTAGATGTGAAGTTGTAGATAGATTTTTATTACTATTATTTTGTGAAGTGACAGAAAATCTATTAACTGAGTGGACTTAACAGTCTTATTTGTAAAACCCTCTAGCAAGGTGACATTCTAATTGAGTGTTTGAAATCCTTTAACAAGGTCACTTCTAACAAGGTGAAGATCCTAACAGATCCAAGGGAAATCCCTTAACCGGGTCACATCTAGCAATGTGTTTGTAATCTTTAACAGGATTTGCTTTTAACCAAGCATACTCTAGAAGAGTATATTTCTTAGTGGGTCTGAAATCCCACAGTGGTTTTTCCCTATTTGGGTTTCCACGTTAAATCTGGTGTTATGAGTGTTATGATGTTTATATGTTTTTCAATTTCCATGTTTAGCAATTTTGGTTATACTACTAAAGTATATGTTACCAAGGTTGAATCTGTTGTTTTTATTGAAGATTAAGTTTGTATGATTCACCCCCCCCCCCCTCTCATCTTGTTAGCTATTGGATCTATACTTACATTAAGTATCAGAACTATCAATTGGCATCAGAGCATTGGACTCCAGAAGAAAAATTTAAAGGTACTTGAGGCAAAGATCCAAAGATATATAAGAGGGATGCACTGAAGCTAAACAAGTCAAGTTTCTCTACATGGTAGAAAAGGATGAAGCTACACCTATCAAGAGTTGGAGAATATGTTGTATATTATCTAGAGAATGATTTCATTACACCAAGCACCTATCCACTGACAATGGAAGAGATAAAAGCAAAGCAAGAACATATTCAAGCAATGTTTGAAATAACATCTACATTGACTGGTTCAGAGTTTAATGATCTAGAAGGCTACAATGATGCAAAGGCAATGTGGGACAAGATCATATCTGTGTATGGCGGTGATGAACATGTTCAAAGAGAAAAAGTGGATAGTCTAAGAGGACAACTTGAATCTATGAGGATGAATGAAGGTGAGAACATAACCCAGTACAGTACAAGACTAAAGGAGATTGTCAATCAAATCAAAGGAGTAGGTGGAACCATTGAAGAAAAGGATGTCACAAGTAAGTTGTTAAGAACCCTTCTACCAGCTTATGCAATCCGAGTCTCTGCAATCAATGAATTGAGGTTTGTAGCCAATATGTCAGTTTCTTTAAATGCTACTATGGTAAGCTACATGCATTTGAGTTAAGTAATTTTGATAACAGTAGGTCATTGGTAAATAAAGTTGAATCTGCATTTAGTTCTTTTCATCTTGATGAATCTAATGATTACAATGAAAGAAAGTATAAGTACTTTGAAGGAGATCAGAGTGGAGCAAGTGAAAGATTTCGTAGGAACATCGAAGAAGTACACAAACTGTATGAGGAAATCAGAAAGCAAGAAGAATTTGAAGCACTATTAGCTAGAAAGTTACCGAGAGGCAAAGGTAAGTATAAAGGAAAACTACCTTTGAAATGTTTAAACTGTGATAAGATCGGACATATGGCTTTTAACTATCCTGACAAAGAATCTACTGAAAAGAGAGATTACCAAGATGACAGACAGGAAGATAATCATTACAAAGGACACCGAGACTTTAGAAGAAGAGATAGAAAGTCATGTTTAATAGCTGATGAGGAATCCAATGATGATAAATCAGATGAAACTGATACAGAGGAAGTAGTTTATGTGGCTATCAAAGATGGATTAGATGAAGAAAGGTATGAAGAAAAAGCCCTAATATCTCACATAAATACTAATGATTCTTGGATCATAGATAGTGGATGCTCACATCACATGACAAGTGATAAACACAAGTTTGTTATGTTAGAAGACTATGATGGAGGCTATGTAAGATTTGGTAATGATGCACCATGTCCGGTAAAAGGTAAAGGATCTATAACACTTCTTGACAATGCAAAATGCAATGATGTTTATTAGGTTGAAGGTTTGAAATACAATTTGTTGAGTGTAACATAGCTAAACAACATAGGTTACCGAATAGAATTTTAGAAAGGAATTGTCAAAGTTTATGACAAGCATGGAAAGTTAGTTGCTACCGGGACACAAACAAAAGGTAACACATTTCACCTTGACTCAACTCGGAACAAGTATCTATATGCAAATATAGATGATACTTGGTTATGGCATAAAAGGTTTTGTCATGTAAATTTTGATAATCTGATCAAAATAAGTAAGAAGCACCGAGTAAGAGGTCTATCGAGTCTTGAGAAACCTGAGAATGCTATGTGCTGAGGATGCCAAATGGGTAAGATGACAAGATCAAGCTTTACAAGTAAGTCCTACACTTCTAAGGGAATTTTAGATCTTGTGCATATTGATCTTTGTGGTCCTATGAAAGTTCAAAGTTATTATGGTGATAAATATTTCATATTATTTGTGGATGATTATTCAAGGATCATGTCAGTTATGTTTTTAAAAGAAAAATCAGAAGCTTTTCAAATGTTTAAATGGTACAAGGCAAGAGTTGAAAATGAAACAGGAAGACAACTGAAATGTCTTAGATCGGATAGAGGAGGAGAGTTCACATCTGATGAGTTCAACTTATTCTGCAATGATCATGGTATTAAAAGACAAGTCTCTGCACCAAGAACTCCACAACAAAATGGAATCGCTGAGAGAAGAAACAAATCTATTGTGGATTGTGTCAGAACCCTAATGATTGAAAAGAAAGTGCCACAAACATTTTGGAGAGAAGCAATAAGCACAACAGTTTACACCCTGAACTGAGTACAACTAAAGAAAGGAACTTTGAAGACACCATATGAAATCTGGTATGACAAGAAACCTAATGTAAGTTACTTCAAAATCTTTGGAAGTAGATGCTATGTTCACAAAGATGATAGAAATGGAAAGTTTGATCAGAAAAGTGAAGAAGGAACATTTCTAGGTTATTCTTCTAGAAGTAAAGCATTTAAATGTCTGATCAAATCATCTAACAAAATAGTAGAAAGTGAAAATGTGAAAATTGATGAATTTGCATAAAGAAATGACGAAGGAAACTCCAAAGAACCAGAAGATTATGATGAATTTGTCTATGTTCAACTGACAAGTCCTACCGAGAAAACTGCAAAAGGAAATGAAGAGAATATCCAGTTGTCGAGTGATGAAGAAGATCATACAGAGCCTACCGAGCCTGTATTAGCCAAGTATGTCAGAAGACATCATGCATCAAGTCAGATTATAGGAGATAAGGATGATCTAGTGATGACAAGGAACAAACTGAGATAGAACACATGTCTGATATCTGAATTTGAACAGAGGATAGTGAGAGAGGCATTTAACAGTGAAGATTGGATAAATGCTATGACAGAAGAGATTGATCAAATCAAGAAAAATGACACATGGACACTGGTCCTAAGATCGAAGGACAAAAATGTAATCGGTACAAAGTGGATTTTTAGAAACAAGTTGAATGAAAAAGGTGAGGTCATTCGAAATAAAGCAGGACTAGTTTGCAAAGGTTATGCCCAAGAAGAAGGAATTGATTATGGTGAGACTTTTGCACTTGTGGCAAGACTTGAAGGAGTAATAACATTGTTGGCATATGTTGCTTACAAGAATTTCAAGGTATATCAAATGGATGTCAAATCTGCATTTCTGAATGGTATATTAGAAGAAGAAGTTTTTATTGAACAACCTGAAGGATTTGTTGAAGACAAGAATAAAGATCAGATATGTAAATTGAACAAAGATTTATATGGTTTGAAACAAGCACCTAGAGCATGGTATGAAAGATTGCACTCTTATTTAATCAAGATTGGTTTTATAAGAACAAGTGAAAATAGCAATATGTACATGAGGAATGATGAAAATGGAATACTAATCTCAGTCATGTTTGTTAATGATATTATCTTTTGTGGAAATGACTCTTTATGCAAGAACTTTGGAAATGAAATGAGAAAAGAATTTGAGATGTCATTAATCGATGAGATAAAGTATTTTATAGGTTTACAGATACTACAAATGAAAAATGAGATTTTCATTACTCAATCCAAGTACATAAAGGAAATCTTGAAGAAATTTGGAATGGAGGATTCAAAACTAGTAAGTACTCCTATGACTACCAACTGTAAACTATCAAAGAATGATGACTCTGCATCTGTTGATGAGACACTTTACCAATCCACGATTGGAAAGCTACAATATGTTGTTCACAGCAGGCCAGATATAGCACATGTAGTAAGTATAGTTGCAAGATTCTCTACAGATCCTAAGGAAACACACATGACAGCAATCAAGAGAATTTTTAGATACTTGAAAGGCACTGAGCATTATGGCTTAGTATATCAGAAAGGAAATAATTTTGATTTAAAAGTTTATACTAATGCTGATTGGGCAGGCAACATTGATGATAGGAAAAGCACAAGTGGAGGAGCTTTCTTTTTAGGAGAAAGACTAGTGAGTTGGCTTAGCAAGAAACAAGGATGTGTTTCACAGTCAACAGCAGAAGCTGAATACATTGTTGCAGCATTGAATAGTACCAACATAGCATGGATCAAACAACTATTGGAAGGTATAAATGAGAAAGTTACTAAGCCAGTAACTATATTTTGTGAGAATACTAGTGCCATTAACATTTCAAAGAATCTAGCTATGCACTCTAAGACAAAGCACATCTCTATCAAATATCATTATCTTAGAGAAGAAGCTCAAGAGAAGAAAGTGGTGTTGGAGTATGTTAGCACAAAGGAACAAATAGCAGATATCTTCACCAAGCCACTGCCAAGGGGAACTTTTGAGTATCTCAGAAGTAAGTTAGGGGTCCTACCCCTATCTTTCATTCACTGACCGAGTTCGGTGAAATCATCAATTCGATGACTCTATAGAATATTTTTTAGGAGTTGATGTTGATTTACACACTTTAGGATGTTTTCTAAAGATGTACAGAAAACAACACAGGAAGTAATACAGGGAACAGGAATTGAAGACAAAATGCTCTGACCGAGACTAAGTTGACACATATCTACAGGAAATCACTTCATACAGGAAGAAATTATGTTTTAGCTCTTTACTTTTTGCAATTATTGTCAAAGGGGGAGAAGACTGAAGAAAAGATGAGAAGACTGATGTATGGGGGAGAAGACTGATGATAGGGGGAGAGCATTTCAGCATTTCAGAATCTCATAGCAATCCAAATCAAATAGGTCAAATCAATTGGTTTTTCCATCAATGCGAAAGGGGGAGATTGTTGGCATTTCAATAAGGATATTGAGAAGGTTGTTGATGATTATGGATATAGCTGATCAAGGATGTTTATTGTCTTAATATTATTATTTTGTCATTGATGTCAAGAAATTGATTTTCTAATTCAGTATGATGTTGTCATATCTTAAAAAGTATGATTTGATGAGTATAAATATGTCGGTAAAAGACACAGAAAGAATGTGATGAATAAGGGGAGAAATAAGTTATTCAATGGGCAACTATTACTGAGTTAGACAATGATGAGATCATGATGTTTAGATTGTTTTGATATCCTACATATGTTGATTGATTGTAAGGTTAATACTATACTATGTTACCGAGCAAAGAACCTAGTCGGTAAACCCTAAGGTTATCGCTATCAGTTAATGAAGGCAGAATGTCTACCAAGTGAAGTTTAGTATTTACCAAGTTGCAACTGAGTAGTAACAGATTGCATTGAATGAATAAAAGCATTATTTAATGAAGGAAGTTGATGAGCTGGAACCGATTAAATGATTGGTATGTCATGCATGAAGTTTGTTAAAGAATCTATGGTAAAGGAAAATCGACAGGAAGATCTACAGCACAGATTGAACCGCATTACCCTAGCACAAGTTCCAAGAAATGTATGCAAGTTCCAAGGTGAGGTAAAACATTTTTTAGATCGAAGGATACATAGAACCTAGTCAAAGTTTGAAGATTTGATGGCTATGATTGATCATGGGAAATGTGATCAAGGAGATTAAGCAGTTAACAAATTGTTTATAAATAAGGAATTGTTGATAAACAATGTATGTAGGCAAATGTATGCACAGGGATGCTACATAGTGATTACTGAGCATAGAAGCTTGAAGACCTATTTGAATAATAGAGTATAGAGCCTGGGAGATGGACAAGATAAGTCCTATTGTATTGAGCAAATAAGAATCTACTTTAGCATATTAGATGTGAAGTTGCAGATAGATTTTTATTAATATTGTTTTGTGAAGTGACAGAAAATCTCTTAACCAAGTGGACTTAACAGTCTTATTTGTAAAACCCTCTAGCAAGGTGACATTCTGATTGAGTGTTTGAAATCCTTTAACAAGGTCACTTCTAACAAGGTGAAGATCCTAACAGATCCAAGGGAAATCCCTTAATCGGGTCACATCTAGCAATGTATTTGTAATCTTTAACAGGATTTGCTTTTAACCGAGCATACTCTAGAAGAGTATATTTCTTAGTGGGTCTAAAATCCCATAGTGGTTTTTCCCTATTTGGGTTTCCACGTTAAATCTGGTGTTATGAGTGTTATGATGTTTATATGCTTTTGAGTTTGCATGTTTAGCAGTTTTGGTTATATTACTGAAGTATATGTTACCGAGGTTGAATCTAATGTTTTTATGGAAGATTAAGTTTATATGATTCACCGCCCCCCTCTCATCTTGTTAGCTATTGGATCTGTACTTACATTAAGTATCAAAACTATCACCCAACCCATAGAACAATAATGTTACAATCATGAGGCTTATGATTCTGATCCAACACAATGCCAATACCACTCTTTATTAGAGATTTGATAAATGAATCTCTACGACTTGGATCGAGACTCTCATAATTCCCTACCATCTTTTCAAGGTCAATTTGGACATTTGAGTTTTGGGCTTCAAATCCTAGGTTCAACAAACAAGCAAATTCTCCCTTGTTTATGGATAGAATTTCCTCTTTTGTATTTTTATTAACAATTGCTTTTTTATCTTCATCATAATTTTCGGTGCAGACCATGACAAAGTCAAGGCAAGGGAATACTTCAGGTAACACCGTTCTTCCCAATCCAACATCCCACGATGCGATTTTATGTGTTCTTTGTTGTAACATTGGGTTGAAAACATTAAATTTTTCCTTGCATGGATCTGTTGCCTTACTAGACAATGCATATCTAATATCTATGATACGCTTTTCACCATGGATAGCAAGGTCATAAATACCATGGTATTGATCAGTGAAACCTCATGTTTTAACCAGTTCGGTTAGGTACATTTTGTTTTTCACTTGGCCTCTTGTTGAATTACTGCTTCCCATTTTCCCCATCACTATTATTGTTAATAATTCAAAATTATGCTAGATAAAAACCTGAAAATGCTAACCCTCAAATTGGACCACGAGATTACCAAAAGCAAAGAAGGCGGGATGTAGGTGTTCTAGATTTTACCCAGAATTTCTATTTCACTAGATTGGCGCAGACAGTCTCTATTGCAACTTGCATTCCTCAATCTAGTAGTTGTTTCTGATTCTCCCTCGATTTACAGGTTTGTCCATGAAATGAAATACGATTATGATTTACAAGTCTCTTATTTTGAAAACTCTAAAAAGTAGAAAAGTAATACCTAAAGGGCAAAATATCTAGAATCATGTTGTAACTTTATTAATTGTTGTTAATAACTATTCGATGCCAAAGGACAAAACATTCATTACTTCAATATAAATTTTGAGGACATTAAGAATCATGTTGTAATTTTGTTAAGTATTATTAATAACTATTCGACTTCAAAGGACAAAACATTCACTACTTCAGTATAAATTCTGAGGATATTAAATATAATACATTCAATTTCGAGCAAAGTTCTCACAAATGAGTTCACTTCCCACATTCAGGCCAAAATCCACCCTAAGTCATTGATCTTTGCTCATCCAACGGACGAGGGACCAGGGTACCTGTTGTGACTTTACGGGTCTATTTTTTAAGTCTGTTTAATAATTTTAAACTTTCACCCAAAAAAGAGCTTGATAGACTTAATTATATTTAATTAAATTTAAAATGTGTCAATTTCAGGCGAAATTCTCACAAATGTATTCACTTCCCACATTCAGGCCGAAATCCATCCTAAGTCATTGATCTTTTCTCATCCAATGGACGATGGTACCTATTGTCAGTTGTCATGGGTCCCATGACTTCTGCCTGTTTTCGAGCACGTCACCATACTCGTGTCACTTTTCGGATCTATTTTTTAAGTCTATTTAATCATTTTAAACTTCCGCCCGAAAAAAAGATTTATAGTCTATAGACTATAGACTTAATTATATTTAATTAAATTTAAAATGTTCAATTCTGGGCAAAGCTCTCACAAATGTGTTCACTGCCCACATTTGGGCCGAAATCCACCCTAAGTCATTGATCTTTGCTCATCCGACGAACGATGATACCTGTTGAGAACTTGAGTGTTGTCCTATGTCGTCGGTCCCATAATAAGAGACATTTAAATTTTAAAGATGTGCAATAGTTTGAGATAACTATTAAATATAATGTTAATATTATTTGTAAAAATTTGAAATTCAAAAATAGTATAAAACATGAAACTTAGTTTCTAGAGTAAAACAAATAACTAAATATAAATATAAATTTTTATATACAATTTGAAAGGTAAAAGTTTAATATAAAAAAGAAAACATTCAAAATATGTTTACGATATATAATTTTAAAAAATAGTTTTAAAATATATATAAAAGTTCAACATAAATTTAGTGTATTAATTTAAAGAAATATGCAGTCCTCAATCTGTTAAGGTGAGCAAATTTGGAAAGTACAAATGCCAAGGTGGCAATTAATTGTTGTAGAAGGAGTTGTCTATGGCAGGTCGCATGAACAGAGGAAGCGGAGGATGGCAGGAAACCTTTTTCTTGATCTCATGGCATTAATGCCTTATCGTACACATTCATTACCCGACCTATACGACGAAGGCATAATTTATTACCTTTTGATTTGTGTGCCAGTTTTTGCTTTGAGGCAGAACAAATATGTAGTTCATAGCTTCTGTAAGACATTTTTTGTAGGAAGTGCTTTTGAAATTGCAGGTGACCATGGAGGCCAATTTCACACTACGAACAAACAAGAAGTTGGTGCCCTTTTTGGGCAAAGTATCTAATAAATGAATGCAAGGACTATTCAGGTTTAAGGAGGAGAAGTTGTGGGCAGTAGCTCAACTGATGCTTGTGGAGGAGGTGACACATATCAGTCACCGGTATCGAACTAACATGGATGTTTACTCTCTAATTCTGGCGTGGGCTTGTGAATTCAAATAGGAGGTGGAAAAGGTAAAACTCACATTGGTCAAATTGATTGATGGGGATTTTTTTTATTAACCTGGATTCAATCTTGGAGTGGGTGGTATCAGGAGTTGGCATTCGAATTAAGGAAGGGGACGACCAAGAGGAGTTGCTTCCTTTTATTTGTGGCCCAGAGGATGAAATCAAATACCAGTGTCATGAATGTTCCTGAGTGGGGTGGGAAGTGATGAAACTCTTTGTGAAACTAACCTGGGCGGATGAAGTTGTGAAGGCTTTGCATGTGGTGGCAAGGATGGAGGTTGGTAGGGAATTGAGAGATAGGGCTAAAGAAGGAAGGGCCATACAGCTACTGGAAAGCTTGGAGGGTGACCCCGACTTCAGGTGCCTAAATTGCATTCCAAAAATGAAAGCTGGAGCGACAAAAGGGAAAGCATCGACCTTTGAGGAGGGAAGGGATTGGGAGGAGGTGACCCAGGGGGATAGTGAGTGAGCGGCCTATCATATCGGCCAGTGTTTTTTAATTTGCTTCCAAATGATTTATTACTGCTGGAACATTTGTTATGGATATCCAGCAATGAACTGGTTTTTTTGTCTACTTGCTATAAGCTGTGGGCAATATGGTTTTCTCTCTGTCTGCGTTTATGCATGAATGACTGCAAATTTTGTATCTTGAAACTTTTGAATTAATAGAATGAAAAAACCTTTACCGATAAACTTTTGTATCTTGAAACTTTCAAAATTTTGTATTTTGAATGACTATATATTTATAAAATTATAATCAACCATAGTCAATGTACAAATAATTAATGGAACAAACTGAATTTTTTTTTTATAGCATTACATAAAAAGATCACAGTATTAAATTTATTTCCATTGTTTAACAAATAATTGAAATAACGTAGCTCATATACAAAAAGCATTTGAAAGAAATTAATTAATAAAAATGAAATAGAATTATAGAAAGCATTTTTATATCCATAAGACTATAAGAGGAAAACTGAAACAAGCTGGAATTTAAAAAATTATCATTAATATTTATGCTTTGGAAATTTACAATTTTTTCATCTCAAGTCTGAGACCCTCAAAAACTTAAAAGCCAAACTGAGTGAGCCACTGATCCTGTTAGGTTTCGAGGACATAGGAAAAAAAACTACTAGGGGTCTAGGGTGGCGGGCCGCAAGGCTAGGGCACAGGTAGTGGATGATTTACAACTTTGCACTAAGAATATGACCCTCATTCCATGTAGAATTCTTCAAACAACATAAGCTGAGAGAATTCTTCAAGCAATTGTAGTTTGGAAAGTCGTCCAAGAGCAACCATTTTCAAAGGAAGTCCCTGCCAATTCGTGCCCATTTCTTGTGATGCGTCATGTGCTCCATGTAGACACCTAAAATTGTCCAGTCTAATTAAAATAAATATCTTTATTTATTTAATTACTTTAAGCCTAATTCTTCTATTAATTAAATAAATATTTATTTATTTAATTAATTCATTTATCCTCTTCTAGCCTTATTTCTCATTTAAATAAATAAATATATTTATTTAAATTATCCTTTTCCTAAATTAAATAAATATCTTATTTATTTAATTGATCCCACTTCTTCTATTAATTAAATAAATATGTATTTATTTAATTAATTCATTAACCTTTTCTACCCATGACGCATGTCATTCATCTCTTAATTCATACACTAGCTACCCTCTCATTATTTTCTTATTTTCTCTACCTACCCTCTAATCATAGCTGACCATTTATCTTTTACACCTCTCAATCTTATCCCTTCATTTCTTATAGTGTCTTCTATATAAGGAGATGCCTCCTTCATTATCAACCCCTGGACATATACATTTTAATCAAGCATCCTAGCATTCAAACTTTCATATGTGATCCTACTTGCAACCACATTTCCATTCTTTGTTGAACTCTTGTGCACACATAAAATCTGAGAGCAAATATATCAAAGCAAGATCAATGGTGATAGGAAGAATGGAGATCCAAACCCTATTGGACATGTGATGGTATAATCTTTGTGATTTCATTTGATTTGCATTGTCTTAGGTAATCTTCATATGCTATGGTGGATCTTTGTTGTTGTTAGGCTAGGGTTTTGTGGTTGAATTCATTTAGTCTTTCAACATTGTTTTTATATCCATTTTCACCGTAAATATTTTGGCACGCCCTGTGGGACTCTTGTCCCTTTTGTATTTAACATCTTTTGTTGCAGATTTTGTGTTTTTGAAGTTGCAAATCTGACATTTCTGACAACATTTTGATATTTTCACCTCTACGTACTTTCAGGTCGTGTTTTTTATTTTTTGTCGTGTCTATGACATCCGGAATCACATCTACACCTTCGACAACCTTTTTTTTTTATGATTCCAAGAAACACATCTGTGTTCCCTAGTTGTGTTTGTGAAGTCTTCAGGTGCATCTGTGGTCAAGAACTACATTTGTGTTCAGGATCCATGTCTGTGTTAGATCTAACCGCATCTGTGAATTTATATAGCGTTTGTGTTTCTGATAACCACGTCTATGTGCAGTTGTTACATTTTTCTTTCTTTGATTTGGTTTTTTCATCATTTGGATTTCAGATCTGGTTTATTTTGAGCTAACATCTTCAGATCTAGATAACAAAATTGGTGCAGCTTGTCTTGAAAGCAAAATCATTTTGTTGAAGACCCCTATTTTCACAAAGTCTTTTGGATCTAAAAATTTACCTAACTTGTGTGCTTGCAAGAAGGGGTGATCATTTGAAACAATCCAAACTACTAATAGATCTTTGTTGCAAGACCTTGGCAAGGGTTTTTGATCTTTATTGTGTGCCTTATTTTCATAAACTAGCAAACACTTCAATTGGTGCACTAAAATTGAACCATTGTCTTTTTATTGTCTTGGGCAATAGGCTCTTTTTGTTTAATCTTTAGAGGGCATGTCTCCCCATGTGGTCATTAGGACTACTAGTGAGGAGAGAATGACCCAAGTGGTAGCGAGGAAAACCCACCTCTTCCGAACCACTATAAACAGCTATATCCATGGTGAAAACTATGGATAACGTGTGTTGATTAGTTCATACCAACACTATGTCTCCCCATAAACTGGTTTGATCAAATTTATTTGATCAGTTGTAGGGTGTAACCCCTACCAGCTGGGAGCCTTCTGTATTTACAGAGCTGAAAGTGCCGCATGTATGGCCACATGAGCAAATGACCTTACTAGTACCTATTTTTTTAGAAGCCAAAATCCTTCTAGTTGTTGGTGCAGGAGGTCAGACCTCTAGAGCGGCTCACACACATATGGTTCTTAGTAGAGATACAAAGTTTGCCACAGGGAGTTTTCATGGGGACTAATGCTTGGCTGCCCCAAGAAGTGAGTGCCAAGGGTGGAGCCAATGGGGTCAAGCATCTAAGTATCCGCTCTGAATAGCATAGCCTCATGTGGGAATCAACAACTATTGTCTTGGCCAGCCATAAGAATTGTGCTTGACTTATTTTAAACAATCAAACATTCAAGACCAAACATCAAAACATTGTGTCTTTTGTGTCTTCAAGTGTATGCAAAACAATTTTACATCAAACGACACACTTTTCTTGGAGTCATTTAGAGTTTAAACACTTGCAAACATTGAGTCTTCATCAACATTGTGTCCTCTTGTCACGAAAAATAGTCAAACATTCAGATTTGGTCACAACAAGCAACTTCACACATTGGAAAAATTGCACAAAATTTCCAATAACGCGTCTATGTCTGACAGAACCGCGTCTGTGTCATAGAACCGCGTCTGTGTCATATAACCACGTCTGTGAAGGGCATAAATGTGTCTATGTCTTTTGAACAACATTGCATTTACAAAATCTTAGAAACGCATCTATGTCTGACAGAACCACGTCTATGTCATTTAAGCATGTCTGTGAAGTATACAGGCACGTCTGTGTTCAGAATTGAAAAACTTTTACAATCTAGCAAACAAAAAACATTCAGTTTCAGACTTATTGAGCTTCCTAGGCTATCTTTCTAGGTTTTCATCTAGCATTCAACCTCTCTTTGGTTCTCACAAAGTCCATCATTGCTTTACACCTTACATTACATTCACATTTGTCTAAACTCGAGTCAAAAGATTACTTGCTTGTCCTCATCATACTTTGTCAACACATTACATACAACAACATTTTGCTAAGTGGTCCCTCATCAAGGTCTATCACCTTTGGGTCTCATTTGGTCTTACTTAGAGTCAAGGTCAACTTACCTCATCAAGAGAAGCTATCATCTCTTTGGAAGCCACACCTACTCTACTACATACTACTTGGTCTTACACTTTGGACATTGCAAGTAAACTTCACATTCATTTACATTTCATCCAACTCTTGGTCTTCCATACTCTTTCCATTTTCATCTAATCTCACACATCTTGGTCAATACCTAGTTCATTGTTGAAACCCGTTCCACAAAATCTAGGAGAGAAACTAAAGAGGCTCAAGAGTCTACAAACATGAGTTCCTATGAGTATGACAATGATGTCTTTTTCAATTTTGATCATACCACATTACCTGACATGGATGCTTATAGAAAAATTCCAAATGTTGAGAACATGGACACTACAAACAACAATGATACACACAATGACAATATGCACAACATTTCAGTACATTCAACAAAAGTGGAAGACTCCATTATGGATCCCCATTTCAATAAATTAGTTGAGGAAATAATGAGGAGAGATAGACAATACTTTTTACAAGTGATGGCACAAAGTGGAGCCAAGATACCTCATGATTTTGACATGTCTCAAATAATGGAAAATCAACCTTTGCAACAACCTCACCTCAACATGGATCAAAGGAGGCCTAATAGTGGAGGCAATAGAGGACCACATCTTGTGCCTAAATCACCATCATCTTTGTTTCAAAAACCAGAGGTCCCATACACACATGGTCAAGCATATGATACTCACCTTCGCAGACCATTATGGAAGTCTTATGCAAAAAAATATACTCAATCACATACCAATGCTAAGGACCAACCACCAAAGCAATGGGATATTCAAAGGCATATTCAAAATTTGAACACAAAGAAACCCCACATCAAATTTGGGGGCAACACACTAGAACAAACTCATGACATTCCTATAGAGTATGGTATACAAGGACAAAGCAAATATTCTGCTCCTCATCATGAATCTATACCAAGTGGCCCATATACATAGCATCATTATAGACCTCCTCCATATCAACATGTGTATGATCAATATCATCCATATATGCAACAAACTCTTCCCCAACTTGGTGCTTCAGGAATGGGATATGGTCCAAGAATTCGATCTCCACCTAAGAACAATTTGGAACAGCAAATCAAGGATTTACAAATGAAAATGGAGCACATAAATACACCAAATCCAAATTAAACAATGAGACATATGTCCTTATCCATTTGACAAGAGTATTCCAATGCCTCCATTTCCTACGCATTTCATGACACCTAAGTTCGATAAGTATAGAGGGAAAGGGGATCCTAAGGCACACATAAGATAGTTTTTCAAAACCTGCATTGAGGTAGCAGCAGAAGAGACATATTTGATGAGATTATTCCCATAGAGCTTAGGTGATCAAGCTATGGAATGGTTCTCCCAACTTCCACCTGGTATTAAGTCATGGGGTGACTTAGCAGAGGGATTTATTTAACATTTCTCATACAACATAGAGACGGACATATCAGTCACTACTTTGTGTGACACCAAGCAAAGGGATGGAGAATCTTTTTCATCATTTTTACAAAGATGGAGGAATCTAGCCAGCAGATGCTCTTATGAAATTTTGCAGAAACAAATGGTAGAAATGTTCACTCTGAATGTTAACAAAGACATTGGTTATGACTTGAGAAAAGCTTTTTTGTCCACCTTCAAGGATGTCATTGAAAAAGGCTTAGCGACAGAAAAAGTCCTAATTGAACAATGAGTAATTAAGATATTCAAAGAAAACAAAGAGGACTATAAAGGAAAAGACAAGCCAAGATTTTGGAATAAAAACAAGAACATGTTCAATGATGGTGTTGTGGATGCCAATACGATATGACCCAAAATCATTTTATTTTGGATCAAGCTCTACAAATAATCAGGTGAATACTCAAACAACTTCCAAGTCACGAAGGAAGTACACTCCATTAGGAGAACCACTAGAATCTGTTTTCAAGAAGCTAGTGGCAAACAAGATAATAACAATTCCAGATTTGCCTCCATATGAGCCAAAGGTTAAACCAAATTGGTGGAATGATGATGAATATTGTGAATTCCATAAGAGCAAGGGTCATAAAATAGGAAATTGTCACCGACTGAAGAACATCATACAAGATCTCATTGATAGAGGTGACATTGAGATTGAAGGACACTCATCCAATCAAGAACATGAGATATTTAAAGAACCATTCCCAAAGCATGACAAGGGAAAAGCTAAAGCCACAGATGAGCAGACCAACTATACCAAAGCATCTTATAACTATGATTCAATTGTTAATCACATTTCGATGGACAATTATGTCTCTACCATTATCATCAAGGACAAAACGCCTGAAAAATTCTACCCAAAGACCCAAGATTGTCCTAAAAGGCATTGGATCTTCTTCCAAACCTACCTCTGAATGCAATGTTACAACTCATCGAGGTAAATTTACTTTGCAAGGTTCTCTAGCTAAAAACACCACTTTTGCATCAACCAAACTTGAGTATGACCTTGTAGAACACTTAGGGAAGACACCCGTGCTCATATCCATCCTTGAGCTCTTACGCATATCCCCCACACATAAAGCCATTCTTGACAAAATCTTGAGAGACACCTCTATCCCTACCGATCTGAACGTAGACCAGTTTTAAGCCATGGTGGGATACCTTTCCATTCCACGCTCCCTTACATTCACAGAAGCCGACGACGCCTCTGTGAGCCAACCACATAATGCACCACTACACATTGAAGCCTTCATACACAAACATCGAATAAAATGAGTCCTAATAGATGGAGGAACAAGTCTAAACATTTGTATATTGAGCACTATTAAACAATTGGGATATTTAGATAAAGTTGAACAAAATTGCTATCAAGGCATATGATGATGAGGAGCATTCATCCAAGGGCACAGTCACCTTGCCTCTCAGAGTTAGGCTAGTTACAAAGGATGTGGTTTGTCAAGTCCTAGACCTAGATCTCACATACAATATATTACTAGGACATCCTTGGATTCATGAAATGAGGGCAGTTCCATCTACATATCACCAATGCATTAAGTTTCCTCAAAATGGAGTCGAAATAATAGTTAATGGTGATCCTAATCCATTCATATACTGCAATAACTTGAGACCAAAAACTAAGATGATCATTCCAAGTAATAGGGAAGATGTATCTTCTTCTGCATACATTGATCCTGAATCATTAAAACCTTCGACATCAAAAAAAGGTGAGCTTAAAGGAAAATTCCAAGACAAGGGCATGGGTGAATACACTTTGAATCAAACCATGTGTTTACAACAACTTATGAGTTCACCAAAAGAATATGGACAACCACATCCTACTAAGTAGGTATCTATCATTACACTCAAATGGGATCCTACAATCTTCCAAAAGTGGGGTGAAATGGAAGAAGAAGACTTATACAAAATGCTTTACAAAGACCCTGAAAATGATACACAAGATCATATCATCATACCATGTGAAAAGTATGGCAAAGGGTTCAAGATGCTGCAAAAATTTGGGTATGATGGCAAAAGTCCTCTTGGCTTAAGAAAGGAAGGCATCATTGAACCTTTACAACCTGAATTGACATTCAAAAAGGAAAACTCTAAAGGACTTGGTTTCATGACTTCCAAGGTAAATGCTCAAAAGATAGCAGAAGCATTACAAATCAAAGCTGCCAAAATTCAACAAGAAAATTGCTATTCCACATACTCCAATGAATGGGAATGGGATTCAAACAAACCCTCCAGTGACTATGAACTCACTGAGACATTTAGAGAACTAGGTGAACCCATAAAAGAAGAAGAATTTTATAGAAAATTCAAAGCTGGTCAAGAAACAACCCCTAAGGACCCCATATAGTCCTTGCCTCTAGGTTCTAGGTCGAAATTGTTGGCATTACAGTAAGAAAGATTGTTGATATTCAATAAGGATATTGAGAAGGTTGTTGAAGATTATTGATATAACTGAAGAAGTTTGATAACTATCTTTATAACATTATTTTTTTATTGATGTCAATAAATTGATTATCTGATTCAGTATGATGTTGCCATATCTTGAGAAGATTGATTAGAAGAGAATTAAGATGTCAGTAAAAGACACAGAAAGAATGTGATGAATAAAGGGAGGAATAAGTTATTCAATGGGCAACTATTACTAACTTAGACAATGATGAGATCATGATTTTTAGATTGTTTTGATATCCTACATATGTTGTTGATTGTAAGGTTAATACTATACTATGTCACCGAGCAAAGAACCTAGTTGGTAAACCGTAAGGTTATCGATATCGGTTAATGAAGGTGAAATGTCTACTGAGTAAAGTTTAGTATTTACCGAGTTGCAACTGAGTTATGACAATGTGCATGGGATGGATAAAAGGATTATTTAATGAAGGACCATGATTAGCTGAAAATGTATAAATGATTGGTATGTCATGCATGAAGTTTGTTAAGGATCTATGGTAAAGGAAGATCGGCAGGAAGATCTACATCGCAGATTGAACCACAATAACCTTGTGAAAGTTCCAAGATGGGAATGCAAGTCCCAAGGTAAGGTAAAATGTTTTCAAATCGAAAGGATACAGTGAACCTAGTCAAGTTTGAAGATTTGATGGCTAAAATTGATCATGGGAAATGTGATCAAGGAGATTCAGTGGTTAGTAATTGTTTATAATAAGGAATTATTGATAAACAATGTATGTGGGCAAGTGTATGCACAGGGATGCTACATAGTGATTACCGAGCACAGAAGCTTGAAGACATGTTTGAATAACAGAGCAGAGAGCCCAGCAAAGGGACAAGATAAGTCCTATGACTAGATTGCTTTAAGCAAATAAGAATCTGCTTTAGCATTTTAGATGTGAAGTTGCAGATAGATTTTTATTACTGTTATTTTGTAAATGACAGAAAATCTCTTAACCGAGTGGACTTAACAGTGTTATATGTAAACCCTCTAGCAAGGTAACATTCTAAATGAGTGTTTGAAATCCTTTGACAAGGTCACTTCTAACAAAGTGAAGATCCTAATAGATCTAAGGTAAATCCCTTAACCAGGTCACATCTAGCAATGTATTTGTAATCTTTAATATGATTTGCTTTTAATCGAGCATACTCTAGAAGAGTATATTTCTTAGTGAGTCCGAAATCCCACAGTGGTTTTTCCCTATTTGGGTTTCCATGTTAAATCTAGTGTTATGAGTGTTATTATGATTATGTGTTCATAAGTTTGCATGTTTAGCAGTTTTTGGTTAAATTGCTAAAGTATAAGTTACCGAGGTTGAATCTGTTGATTTTATGGAAGTTTAAGTTTGTATGATTCACCCCCACCCCCCCCCCCCCCCCCCTCTCATCTTGTTAGTTATTGGCATCTATAATTTACATTAAGTATTAGAACTAACAATTGGTATTAGAGCATTGGACTCTGGAAGAAAAAGTTTAAAGGTACTTGAGGCAAAGATTCGAAGATGTATAAAAGGGATGCACCGAAGCTGAACAAGTCAAGTTTCTCCACATGGAAGAAAATGATGAAGCTACATTTATCAGGAATTGGAGAATATGCAACATATTATCTAGAGAATGATTACATTGCACCGAGAACCAACCCTATGACCTTGGACGAGATTAAGGAAAAGCAAGAACATATTCAAGCTATGATTGAAATAACATCAGCATTGACCAACTCAGAGTTTAATGATCTAGAAGGCTATAATGTTGCAAAAGCAATGTGGAATAAGCTCATATCTATGTATGGAGGTGATGAACATGTTCAAAGAGAAAAAGTAGATAGTCTAAGAGGACAACTTGGATCCACGAGGATGAATGAAGGTGAGAACATAACCCAATACAGTACAAGATGAAAGGAGATTGTCAATCAAATTAAAGGAGCAAGTGGAACTATTGAAGAAAAGGATATAACAAGTAAGTTGTTGAGAACCCTTCTACTAGCTTATGCTATTCGAGTCTTTGCAATCAATGAATTGAGGTTTGTACCTAACATGCCCGTTTCTTTGGATGCTACTATTGGTAAGCTACATGCATTTGAGTTAAGTAATTTTGATAATAGTGGGTCTTCAGTAAATAAAGTAGAATCTGCATTCAGTTCTTTTCATATTGGTGAATTTGATGATTACAATGATAGAATGAGTAAGTACTCTGAAGGGGATCACAGTGGAGCAAGTGAAAGATTTCGCATGAACATGGAAAAAGTGCACAAACTATATGAGGAAATCAAGAAGCAAGAAGAATTTGAAGCATTATTAGCCAGAAGGTTATCGAGAGGAAAAGGTAATTATAAAGGAAAGATACCTTTAAAATGTTTCAATTGTCATAAAATAGGACATATGGCTTCCAACTACCCTGACAAAGAATCTAGTGAAAAGAGAGAATACCGAGATAACAGGCAGAAAGATAACCAATACAGAGGACACTGAGACTTCAGAAGGAGAGATAGAAAGACATGTCTAGTAGCAGATGAGGAATCCAATGATGACAAATCTAATGAAACTGATACTAAGGAAGTTGTTTATGTGGCTATTAAAGATGGATCTGATGAAGAAATGTATGAAGAAAAATCCCTAATATCTCACATAAATAATAATTATTCTTGGATCATAGATAGTGGATGCTCACATCATATGACAGGTGATAAACACAAGTTTATTAAATTAGAAGACTATGATGGAGGCGATCTGTTAGATTTGGTAATGATGCACCACGTCCAGTGAAAGGTAAAGGATCTATAACACTTCTTGACAAAGCTAAATGTGATGATGTATACTGGGTTGAAGGTTTGAAATACAATTTTTTGAGTGTAGCACAGCTAAACAATACAGGATACCGAATAGAATTTCAGAAAGGAATTGTCAAAGTTCATGACAAGCAATGGAAAGTTAGCTGCTACCTAGACACAAACAAAAGGTAATACATTTCATCTTGACTCAACTCAGAACAAGTGTCTTTATGCAAAGATAGATGATACCTAGTTATGGAATAAAAGGTTTTGTCATGTAAATTTTGATAATCTGATCAAAATAATTAAGAAGCACCGAGTAAGAGGTCTACCGAGTCTTGAAAAACCTAAGAATGCTATGTGCCAAGGATGCCAGATGGGCAAGATGACAAGATCAAGATTTACAAGTAAGTCCTACACTTCTAAAGGAATTTTAGATCTAGTACACATTGATCTTTGTGGTCCTATGAAAGTTCAAAGTTATTATGGTGATAAATATTTCATATTATTTGTGGATGATTACTCAAGGATGATGTCAGTCATGTTTTTAAAAGAAAAATCAGAAGCTTTTCAAATGTTCAAATGGTACAAGGCAAGAGTTGAAAATGAAACAGGAAGACAATTGAAATGTCTTAGTTCTGTTAGAGGAGGAGAATTCACTTCTAATGAATTTAACTTATACTACAATGATCATGGTATAAAGAGGAAACTATCTGCATTGAGAACACCTCAGCAAAATGGGATAGCCGAGAGAAGAAACAAATCAATTGTGGATTGTGCAAGAACCCTGATAATAGAAAAGAGTGTACCTCAAACATTTTGGAGAGAACCAATCAGCACTGCAATTTACACCCTGAACCAAGTTCAACTGAAGAAAGGAACTATGAAGACACCATATGAGATCTGGTATGACAACAAACCTAATGTAAGTTACTTTAAAATCTTTGGAAGTAGATGATATGTTCATAAAGATGACAGAAATGGAAAGTTTGATCAGAAAAGTGAAGAAGGAACATTTCTTGGTTATTCTTCTAGAAGTAAAGCATTTAAATGTCTGATCAAATCATCTAACAAAATAGTGGAAAGTGCAAATGTGAAAGTTGATGAATTTGCAGAAAGAAATGATGAAGGAAATTCCAAAGAACCAAAAGATTATGAAGAATTTGTTTATGTTCAACCAAGAAGTCCTACCGAGAAAGCTGGTGAAGAAAATGAAGATAATGTCCAGTTACCGAGTGATGAAGAAGATCATACAGAACCTACCGAGCCTATATTAGCCAAATATGCTAGGAGACATCATGCATCAAGTCAGATTATAGGAGATAAAGATGATCTAGTGATGACAAGAAACAAACTGAGATAGAACACATGTCTGATTTCTGAATTTGAACCGAGAATAGTGAAAGAGGCATTCAATAGTGAAGATTGGGTAAATGCTATGATAGAAGAAATTGATCAAATCAAAAAGAATGACACATGGACACTAATCCCAAGACCAAAGGACAAAAATGTAATCGCTACTAAGTGGATTTTTAGAAACAAGCTAAATGAAAAAGCTGAGGTCATTCACAACAAAGAAAGACTAGTTTGCAAAGGTTATGCTCAAGAAGAAGGAATAGATTATGGTGACACTTTTGCACCTATGGCAAGACATGAGGGAGTAAGAACATTGTTGGCATATGCTGCTTTCAAAAATTTCAAGGTATATCAAATGGATGTTAAATCTGCATTTTTGAATGGTATACTAGAAGAAGAAGTTTTCATTGAACAACCTAAAGGATTTGTTGAAGATGGGAGTAAAGATCAGGTATGCAAACTAAACAAAGCCTTATATGGTCTGAAACAAGCACCTAGAGCATGGTATGAAATATTACACTCTTATTTAATCAAGATTGGTTTTATAAGAACAAGTGAAAACAACAATATGTACATGAAGAAAGATGAGGACAATGGAATACTGATCTCAACCATATTTGTTGATGACATTATATTTTGTGGTAATGACTCCTTATGCAAGAACTTTGGAAATGAAATGTGCAAAGAATTTGAGATGTCACTAATCGGTGAGATAGAGTATTTTATAAGTTTATAGATATTGCAAATGAAAGATGAGATTTTCATTACTCAATCCAAGTACATAAAGGAAATCTTGAAGAAATTTGGAATGGAGGATTCTAAACTAGTGAGTACTCCTATGACTACTAACTGTAAATTATCAAAGAATGGTGAATTTGCATCTATTGATGAGACACTTTACTGATCTATGATTGGAAAATTGCAATATGTTGTGCATAGTAGACCGGATATAGCACATGCAGTAGGTATTGTAGCAAGATTCTCTACAGATCCCAAGGAAACCCATATGACAGCAATCAAGAGAATTTTTAGATACCTGAGAGGCACTGAAGATTATGGCTTAGTATATGAAAAGAGGAATAATTTTGATTTAAAAGTTTATATTGATGTTGATTGGGCAGGCAACATAGATGACAGGAAAAGCACAAGTGGTGGAGCTTTCTTTTTGGGAGAAAGACTAGTAAGTTGGCTTAGCAAGAAACAAGGATGTATTTCTCAATCTACAACAGAAGCTGAATATGTTGTTGTAGCATTGAATTGTACCAATATAGCATTGATCAAACAACTGTTGGAAGGTATAAATGAGAAAGTTACCGAGCTAGTAACTATATTCTGTGATAATACTAGTGCCATTAACATTTCAAATAATCGAGTGATGCACTCTAAGACAAAGCATATATCTATAAAGTATCACTATCTCAGAGAAGAAGTTCAAGAGAAGAAAGTTGTGCTAGAATATATCAGTTCAAAGGAGCAATTAGCAGACATCTTTACAAAGCCACTGCCAAGGGATACTTTTGAGTATCTCATAAGCAAGCTAGGGGTCCTACCCCTATCTTCTACTCACTGACCGAGTTCAGTGAAAGCATCAATTCAATGAATCTACAGAATATTATGTGTGGATTGATGTTGATTTACACACTTTAGAAGGTTTTCTAAAGGTGTGCAGGAAAAAGTGAATAGAGACAAGTTGATCTGACCGAGACTGAGATGTTACATAGCAAGGCAAATCACTTCACAGAGGAAGAAATCATGATTTAGTTCTTTACTTTTTGGCATTGTTGTCAAAGGGGGAGAAGACTAAATGGTTGACTGCATGGTAAATCCCTAAATGATGGAAATAACAGAAGACTAATGTAAGGGGGAGTAGATTGCAAAAATGGAGAAGACTAAATGCAAGTCAACAGCTCAGAAGCCTAATGAAAAATGGAGAAGACTTCAGAAGACAACAGATCAAGGATAACATGAGAAGTCTAACAACAATCTGAATCTGAATCACTTTGAATATCTTGTTGCTATTACCATTTAATTATTGGTTTTGCCATCAATTCCAAAAGGGGAGATTGTTGGCATTACAGTAAGAAAGATTGTTGATATTCAATAAGGATATTGAGAAGGTTGTTGAAGATTATTGATATAACTGAAGAAGGATGATAACTATCTTTATAACATTATTTTGTCATTGATGTCAAGAAATTGATTATCTGATTCAGTATGATATTGCCATATCTTGAGAAGATAGATTAGAAGAGAATTAAGATGTCAGCAAAAGACACAGAAAGAATGTGATGAATAAAGGGAGGAATAAGTTATTCTATGGGCAACTATTACCGACTTAGACAATGATGAGATCATGATGTTTAGATTGTTTTGATATCCTACATATGTTGTTGATTGTAAGGTTAATACTATACTATGTCACCGAGCAAAGAACCTAGTCGGTAAACCCTAAGGAACCTAGTTGGTAAACCCTAAGGTTATCGATATCGATTAATGAAGGCGAAATGTCTACTGAGTAAAGTTTAGTATTTACCAAGTGGCAACCGAGTTATGACAGTGCACATGGGATGGATAAAAGCATTATTTAATGAAGGACAATGATTAGTTGGAAATGTATAAATTATTGGTATGTCGTGCATGAAGTCTTTCAAGGATCTATGGCAAAGGAAAATCAGCAGGAAGATCTATAGCACAGATTGAACCGCAATAACCTTGTGAAAGTTCCAAGATGGGAATGCAAGTCCCAAGGTAAGGTAAAATGTTTTCAGATCGGAAGGATACATTGAACCTGGTCAAGTTTGAAGATCTGATGGCTAAGATTGATCATGGGAAATGTGATCAAGGAGATTCAGCAGTTAGCAATTGTTTATAAATAAGGAATTGTTGATAAACAATCTATGTGGGCAAGTGTATGCACAGGGATGCTACATAGTGATTACCGAGCATAGAAGCTTGAAGACATGTTCGAATAATAGAGTAGAGAGCCCAGTAGAGGGACAAGATAAGTCCTATGACTAGATTGTTTTGAGCAAATAAGAATCTTCTTTAGCATTTTAGAGGTGAAGTTGCAGATAGATTTTTATTACTGTTATTTTGTAAGTGACAGAAAATCTCTTAACCCAGTGGACTTAACAGCCTTATATGTAAACCATCTAGCAAGGTAACATTCTAAATGAGTGTTTGAAATCCTTTGACAAGGTCACTTCTAACAAAGTGAAGATCCTAACAGATCTGAGGGAAATCCCTTAACCAGGTCACATCTAGCAATGTGTTTGTAATCTTTAACAGGGCTTACTTTTAACCGAGCATACTCTAGAAGAGTATATTTCTTAGTGGGTCTGAAATGTTAGTGTAGGTTTTTTATTTTCCTTATGTTAGGGGGTATTTATTTTTCCTACACATATATTATTTAAGCTTGCTTAGGTTAATAGGAGTGGTTTATATGAGGACACGTGGCGAAAGACTTTATCTACATGTGTAACTCTCCACCTCACATGGGTAGTTGAGTTACACACCCTCTTTTGGCTTGTTGTGCCACCTCTCATAACCACTATTTTGTCATTTCCTAAGTGGGTTATGGGGTAGTTGGGTTTCACACCCTCTTTTGGCCTTATGTGCCAACTTTCTCAACTCCTTTTTTGTCTTCATGTAAGGAGGTTATGCCACATGTTTTGGCATTTACCAAGAAGGTAAAACCTCCCACTTTTTATGGGGAATAGGAGTTAATGCACCCCTTGGATGTATATGCTTATATTTTTCTATATAATAAGCACTATACGCTCACCTTCACTAGTCAAGTTAGTGGAGTGATAGCTCGGTAAGAGTCTTCTCCAAATTCTCCTCTTTGTCTTTATTTCTCTCTCATATTGAAATTATCTTCATTCAGCTATTTTGATCTTCAATCATCCATTGTGTGAGGAGTTGCATGTGATCTACGACCGACACCAGATCTTGGCTCGATTCTCGCTTCTCGCAGAATCTCACATGGTATGAGAGCTTATTGTCTCGTATAGCTCATTGTTTTGTTTTTTTTTATTTGAGGGATTTGAGACTTTTATATAACTAATATTTTCCTTAAAAACTAAGTATGCTCTTCTCCTGCGTTCTCATGTGATCTAGAGAATCAGAACAGTTTAAAGGAAAATAGCTTCGAGTTAAATCTGGTTTACATGTATGTGTTCTTGTAAGATCTGGGTGATTGCAGCTTTGTGGTAATATTGGAAGCTTAATCAAATTTCCAGAGTGTCCATAAGGCTTGAAAAAGTCAAAAGTGACTTTTACTTCACCAAAATCAAAGTTTGGAGGACACAGTAAAAAATCAAAGTAATTTTTTTTTTACGGGAGCTATTTTCATTTTGGCTTTAGTGTTTCAACTTCTGTTCACTTTTAGAAAAAATGTTTTCTAGGCTTTCTTCCCTGCATCGAAAAAGTTCTAGGTTTTGGATGGTATTTCCTGAAAATTAATAAATTTTGCAAAAATTGAGCTTGAATAGAGCCTAAGCCATTTTTCAATCAGGGAAATTCAGCAACATTTCTTAAAAGTTGCACAACTTTTGCCTCGAGTGTCAGATTTTTGCAAACAAATACTTGACGGAAAGATGGAAATGAGCACTCTCTATTATTGCAGGTCTAATTGAAATTTTTTTCTTTTGTCTATCAAATATTAAAGGTTGTATCAGTTGCTTCATTTTCTCTTCAACTGGTCATATCTTTCTTCTCACAACTCTATTTTTCAAAAAATAATAGTTGTTGGAAAGGTATTGAGATAAATTAAGCAGTTATAAGACTAATTTGTTTCAGATCTTGTCTCAAATTATTTGTATTTAAAATCTCTATTGGTTTCTTAAAAGAATTGTAATTTGATAAAAAGCCTTGTAAATGCACTAATTATAAAGTGCCAACCTTGTAATATTTGGGGGGGTGATTTCTGAGACTAGTGAAAAGGGGGGGTGTCTTTTGTGCCTTCTTTCTTACACTTTTCTTGATTCTTTGCAATCTTCTTTTCTACTATCATGGATGCATCTATAGTTCCACTTTTAACACCATATAATTATTTTGAATGGAAATCTAAGATGATAATATATCTGAAAAGACATGGATATCATCGTGTTACTATGGGACTTGAAATTGAACCTCAAGATGCTGCAGAAAAGATTAAATGGTTTAATAAATGTGATGAAGCTTTTAGTACTCTATGTATGCCAGTCTCTCCAGACCTTCTTTTTCACATTGGATCTGCCACTACACCAAATGCAATGTGGACCACTTTGGAAAACCTCTTTGGTAAGCAAGATGAGCTAAGAGGTCGTTAGTTAGAGAATGAAGTCATAGGGTTGAATCCAACCAATTTTGATACTATACAAGACTTCACTAAACTTAAGTCTGTAAGATTGCAGTTGGAACAGTGCGGAACTAAGAAAGATGATAAGCAACTGATCTTGAGTATTCTTTATAAGCTTGGTCCTAACTATTTAGTGTTTGTTTCTACATTCTATGCTACAAAATGTACCCTAGGTACCACATTCAAAATTCCTTCTCTGGATGAATTTGCTACAGAACTCACTAGGGAGCAAGACAAATTGGTTCAAATGGGTACAATAAAACCCTCTAAGTCACATGCCTTAGTTGTAAATCAAGGCACAAAATAACAAAAAGGGTCTAGTAAGCAAGATAAGAAACAAAAGAACCAAGGAGAGAAGAAAAAAGATAAAAAATCTGCTACTTCAAAAGTAGATAATCAGACCTATTCATCAAGAGGTGAACAACATAAGAAGGAAAAGGTCAAGTGTTCTTATTGTAAGAGGTCTGGTCATGATGAACATAAATGTTTAAAGAAACAAATTGATCACCTTTCAAATCTTCTTGAAAAGAATAATATCAAGGTGCCTGATTTAGTCAAACAGAGTTATCAGAAGGATCTTCTAAGGATACAGATAAGAGTAAAGGGAAAAGAAAGGGTAAGGCCCTAGTTGTTGTTGCTTCACAACCCAATTCTTGGATAATTGACTCGGGTGCTTCGCACCACATGGCTTCTTCAAAAGATGATTTCACCTCTTTAGAGCCATGTTCTATGCCTTCCTTACTAATGGGTGATGACACTCCTATTGAAGTGCATGGGAGAGGGTCTGTTGATGTGGGCGAAGGAACATTTAAGGATGTCCTTTGTGTTCCATCTTTATCAACTAATCTCCTATCTGTTTATTAGATTACTCACACTGGTTCTAGCAAGTGAGTTGAGTTCACACCAGATACAATGGTAATCAGTGAAATGCATAATGGGTCTACTATTGTTGTGGGAAAAGAAAATCATCAATCCAGATTATATCAGTTTTCTCACTTTGTTCCTGACTCTCCTTCGACAGTTTTACTCACTCATGCAGATGAGATTAGTTGTTTGTGGCATCAACAATTTGGCCACTTGAATGATCATTACTTTCAACAACTCAGTAAACAAGACATGGTTTCAGGGTTGTCTTCTATTCAATTTTCTGATGGAGTTTGCCAGGGATGTATTCTTGGTAAGCATCCTGAGGAGAATTATGATAAAGGCAAAGCATGGAGAGCTCCATAGCTATTGGAGTTGGTGCATAGTGACTTGGTAGGACCATTTCCACAACCATCTTTTAGTAGGGCTAGATATGTCTTAACATTTATTGATGACTTTTCCAGATTTACGTGGGTTTACTTTCTCAAACAAAAGTCTGAGGTATTTGAGAATTTTCTAGATTTCAAAGCTTTTGCAGAGAAACAATATGGGAAGTTCATCAAGATTTTGCATACAGAGAATGGGGGTGAATATGTAAATAATCAATTTGAACAATTTTGTGCTTCAGAAGGTATCAACATGCAACACACAGTTCCATACAGTCCTCAACAGAATGGTGTCGTAGAATGGAAGAATAGGTCCTTGAAGGAGATGGCAAATTGTATGATTCACTCCAAGTCTTTGGCACCTCAGTATTGGGCAAAGGCCATCAATTGTGCATGTTACATCCAAAACTGAGTTCCTCATAAAACTGTGAAGGGGGTAACTCCTTTTCAAGCTTGGACCGGTCAGAAACCTACAGTTAAGCATTTCAGAGTGTTTGCTTCTCTTGCATGGGCCCACATTCCAGCAGAGAAATGCAAGGTTGTGGATCCGCAGAGCAAGCCTTGCATATTTGTTGGGTATCTAGATGATGTCAAAGGGTATAGACTTCTCCAACCCTCTACACATGAGTTGTTCATTGAGCGGAGTGTTCATTTTGAGGAGAGTTCTTCTATTTCTTCTCATACCACTTCTCCATCCACTATCACATTGGAGACATTGCATGATGATGACAATTCTTCTGAGGATCTTAATCCTCCTAATCCTGTTGAGGAGTCTTCTTCCTCCACTTCAGATGGTGACAGTGATGGTGAGGATTCACATTCTTCTCATAGTCATCCTTCAGAGGTTGATGATTCTCCCCCTTACTCTCCAGCTTCAGTGCCTCTTTGGGCTCGACAAACTTTTGAGTCAGCAAGAGATTGGCTTGGTGATCCATCAAATTCTAGAAGAACTAGGTCACAATTTCAGCAAGCTCCACATATCTTCATTTCTTCAGCTTCTGATCCACAGTCTTTTCGAGAAGCTATAGGTGTTCCTGAATGGGATGTTGCAATGCAAGAAGAGTTTAATTCCTTGGAAAGGAATCACACATGGGATTTAGTTCCTCTTCCTAAGAGAAGGAAACTTGTTTGATGCAAGTGGATCTATCAAAAAAAATTTGTAGCAGATGGGTCGGTTGATAAGTATAAGGCTCGTTTGGTATCAAAAGGCTTTTCCCAAGTTCCAGGGGTTGATTACTTTGAGACTTTTGCTCCAATTGCTAAGATGAATTCCATTTGGCTTTTCCTTGCTATTGCTGCAACCCATCATTGGGAAGTTCATCAGATGGATGTTAAGAGTGCATTTCTTCATGGTGACCTTTAGGAGGAAATCTACATGGAGCAACCACAAGGGTTTGTTCAAGATCCTTCACTTGTGTGTTGACTTCGAAAGTCTCTCTATGGCCTTAAACAAGCTCCTTGAGCTTGGTATGCCAAGATGGACTCCTTCCTTCTGATAGTTGGTTTTACTCGATGCCATTCTGATCCAAATGTCTACATTCTGCACTAGGATGATACTCTCACATTTCTAGTTCTCTATGTTGATGACTTGTTGATCACAGGGAGTCACGCATCCACCATCAAGGTAGTGAAAACTGCTCTACATGATAGATTTCTGATGTCAGACTTGGGTCTTCTACATTACTTCTTGGGAATTGAGATAACTCAATCTTCTTCAGGCATCTTCCTTGGACAACCCAAGTATGCACTCGATATGCTCTCTAGATTTTGCATGATAATTGTAAGCCTACACCTACTCCTTTTTTGTCTAGGGTCAAACTTGAGGCTAAGTTCTCTTCACCCTTGGTTGATAGCACTTTATATCGAAAAATTGTTGGGAGCCTCATCTACGTGACTCATACAAGACTTGACATTTCATATGTGGTGGGCATGGTCTCTAGATTCATGCAGGAACCACATGAGTTGCATTGGAAAGCAGCTAAGTGAATTCTCCACTACATTTAGGGTACTCACAATTATGGAATTTAGTATGCAGCAGGCATGGATATTGACTTGGTGGGATATACAGATTCAGATTGGGCAGGTGATTCTCAGGATTGCAAATCCACTTCAGGTTATTGCTTCTCACTTGGTTCTGGTCTAGTTTGTTGGTCGACTAAGAAGCAGTCTGCAATTGCTTTTTCATCAATAGAGGTTGAGTATCAAGGGGTAGTTAATGCCACCACTGAGGCTATTTGGCTTTGGAATATTCTCACTGAGTTTGGTATTCTAGTTAGTAAGCCTACTATCATCTTTTGTGATAATCAAGGTGTTATACAGATCTCAAGAAATCTAGTTCATCACCAGAGGATGAAACACATTGAGATACATATGCACTATATTCGGGAGCTCATTCAGGAAGGCATCATTGATCTTAAGTATTGTTCTACAACGGAGCAAACTGCAGACATCTTCACCAAACCCTTCACCGAAAGCAAGTTCCTTTATTTGCGACCTTTGCTTGGGATACGAAAGGTGTCTACTTTAGGAGGGAGTTCTTAGTCCTTCTTTCTTTCTCTCCTTATTTATGGGAGGGGCTATTCCTCTTATGGGGGGCTTCTTCTTTTTGGGGAGGCTATCTATGTACATGGGTACCTAACATGGTTGCAGTTGTCAGGACCCATATTTTAACCCACCTAAGCTACGCTTAAGGGGGGGTGTTAGTGTAGGTTTTTTATTTTCCTTATGTTAGGGGGTATTTATTTTTCCTACACATATATTATTTAAGCTTGCTTAGGTTAATAGGAGTGGTTTATATGAGGACACGTGGTGAAAGACTTTATCTACATGTGTAACTCTCCACCTCACATGGGTAGTTGAGTTACACACCCTCTTTTGGCTTATTGTGCCACCTCTCATAACCACTATTTTGTCATTTCCTAAGTGGGTTATGGGGTAGTTGGGTTTCACACCCTCTTTTGGCCTTATGTGCCAACTTTCTCAACTCCTTTTTTGTCTTCATGTAAGGAGGTTATGCCACATGTTTTGGCATTTACCAAGAAGGTAAAACCTCCCACTTTTTATGGGGAATAGGAGTTAATGCACCCCTTGGATGTATATGCTTATATTTTTTTTTATCATAAGCACTATACTCTCACCTTCACTAGTCAAGTTAGTGGAGTGATAGCTCGGTGAGAGTCTTCTCCAAATTCTCCTCTTTGTCTCTATTTCTCTCTCATATTGAAATTATCTTCATTCAGCTATTTTGATCTTCGATCATCCATTCTGTGAGGAGTTGCATGTGATCTACGACCGACATCAGATCTTGGCTCGATTCTCACTTCTCACAGAATCTCACATGAAATCCCATAGTGGTTTTTCCCTATTTGGGTTTCCATGTTAAATCTAGTGTTATGAGTGTTATTATGATTATGTGTTCATAAGTTTGCATGTTTAGCTATTTTTGGTTAGGTTGTTGAAGTATAAGTTACCGAGGTTGAATCTGTTGATTTTATGGAAGTTTAAGTTTGTATGATTCACCCCCCCCCCCCCCCCCCCGGCCTCTCATCTTGTTAGCTATTGGCATCTGTACTTTAACATTAAGTATCAGAGCTTTGGACTCTGAAAGAAAAAGTTTAAAGGTGCTTGAGGCAAAGATCCAAAGATGTATAGAAGGGATGCACAAAAGCTGATCCAATACAGAGGACACCGAGACTTCCGAAGGAGAGATAGAAAGACATGTCTAGTAGCAGATGAGGAATCCAATGATGACAAATCTGATGAAACTAATATTAAGGAAGTTGTTTATGTGGCTATTAAAGATGGATCTGATGAAGAAAAGTATGAAGAAAAAGCCCTAATATCTCACATTAATAATAATGATTCTTGGATCATAGATAGTGGATGCTCACATCATATGACAGGTGATAAACACAAGTTTGTTAAATTAGAAGACTATGATGGAGGCTATGTAAGATTTGGTAATAATGCACCATGTCCGGTGAAAGGTAAAGGATCTATAAAACTTCTTGACAATGCTAAATGTGATGATGTATACTAGGTTGAAGGTTTGAAATACAGTTTCTTGAGTGTAGCATAGCTAAACAATATAGGATACTGAATAGAATTTTAGAAAGGAATTGTCAAAGTTCATGACAAGCATGGAAAGTTAGCTACTACCGAGACACAAATAGAAGGTAATACATTTCATCTTAAGTCAACTCGGAACAAGTGTCTTTATGCAAAGATACCTAGTATTAAGTCATGGGGTGACTTAGCAGAGGCATTTATTCAACATTTCTCATACAACATAGAGACAAACATATCAGTCAATACTTTGTGCGACACCAAGCAAAGGGATGGAGAATCTTTTTCATCATTTTTACAAAGATGGAGGAATCTAGCCAGCAGATGCTCTTGTGAAATTCCACAGAAACAAATGGTAGAAATGTTCACTCAAAATGTTAACAAAGACATTGGTTATGACTTGAGAAAAGCTTGTTCATCCACCTTCAAGGATGTCATTGAAAAAGTCTTAGCGATAGAAAAGGTCCTAATTGAACAACGAGTAATTAAGATATTCAAAGAAAACAAAGAGGACTATAAAGGAAAAGACAAGCCAAGATTTTGGAATAAAAACAAGAACACGTTCAATGATGGTGTTGTGGATGCCAATACGATATGACCCAAAATCATTTTTTTTTGGATCAAGCTCTACAAATAATTAGGTGAATACTTAAACAACTTCCAAGTCACGAAGGAAGTACACTCCATTGGGAGAACCACTAGAATCAGTTTTCAAGAAGCTAGTGGCAAACAAGATAATAACAATTCCAGATTTGCCTCCATATGAGCCAAAGGTTAAACCAAATTGGTGGAATGATGATGAATACTGTGAATTCCATAAGAGCAAGGGTCATAAAATAGGAAATTGTCACTGACTGAAGAACATCATACAAGATCTCATTGATAGAGGTGACATTGAGATTGAAGGACACTCATCCAATCAAGAACATGAGATATTTAAAGAACCATTCCCAAAGCATGACAAGGGAAAAGCTAAAGCCACAGATGAGAAGACCAACTATATCAGAGCATCTTATAACTATTATTCAATTGTTAATCACATTTTGATGGATAATTTTTGTCTCTACCATTATCATCAAGGACAAAACGCCTAAAAAATTCTACCCAAAAACCCAAGATTGTCCTAAAAGGCATTGGATCTTCTTCCAAACCTACCTCTAAATGTAATGTTACAACTCGTCAAGGTAAATTCACTTTGCAAGGTGCTCTAGCTAAAAACACCACTTCTGCATCAACCAAACCTGAGTATGACCTTGTAGAACACTTAGGGAAGACACGCGCACTCATATCCATCCTTGAGCTCTTATGCATATCCCCCACACATAAAGCCATTCTTGACAAAATCTTGAGAGACACCTCTATCCCTACTGATTCGAATGTGGACTAGTTTCAATCCATGGTGGGATACCTTTCCATTCCACACTCCCTTACATTCACAGAAGCCAACGACACCTCTGTGAGCCAACCACATAATGCACCACTACACATTGAAGCCTTCATACACAATCATCAAATAAAATGAGTCCTAATAGATGGAGAAGCAGGTCTAAACATTTGTACATTGAGAACTATTAAACAATTGGGATATTCAGATAAAGCTATGAATTCTACAAACAAAATTACCATCAAGGCATATGATGATGAGGAGAGTTCATCCAAGGGCACAGTCACCTTGCCTCTTAGAGTTGGGCCGGTTACAAAGGATGTGGTTTCTCAAGTCCTAGACCTGGATCTCACATACAATATATTACTAAGACATCCTTGGATTCATGAAATGAGGGCAGTTCCATCTACATATCACCAATGCATTACATTTCCTCACAATGTAGTTGAAATAACAGTTAATGGTGATCCTAATCCATTCATATACTACAATAACTTGAGACCGAAAACTGAGACAATCATTCAAAGTAATAGGGAAGATGTCCCTTCTTCTGCATGCATTGATCTTGAATCATTAAAACCTTCGACATCAAAACAGGGTGAGCTTAAAAGGAAATTCCAAGACAAGGGCATGGGTGAATACACTTTGAATCAAACCATGTGTTTACAACAAGTTATGAGTTCACCAAAAGAATATGGATGACCACATCCTACTAAGCAGGTATCTATCATTACACTCAAATGGGATCCTACAATATTCCAAAAGTGGGGTGAAATGGAAGAAGAAGACTTATACAAAATGCTTTACAAAGACCCTAAAAATGATACACAAGATCATATCAGCATACCATGTGAAAAGTAAGGCAAAGGGTTCAAGATCCTGCAAAAATTTAGGTATGATGGCAAAAGTCCTCTTGGCTTAAGAAAGGAAGGCATCATTGAACCTTTACAAAAAGGAAAGTTCTAAAGGACTTGGTTTCATGACTTCCAAGGTAAATGCTCAGAAGACAAGAGAAGCATTACAAATCAAAGCTACCAAAATTCAACAAGAAAATCGCTATTCCACAGACTCCAATGAATGGGAATGGGATTCAGACAAATCCTCCAATGACTATGAACTCACCGAGACATTTAGAGAACCAAGTGAACGCACAGAAGAAGAAGAATTTTATAGAAAATTCAAATTTGGTCAAGAAACAACCCCTGATGACCCCATATAGTCCTTGCCTCTAGGTTCTAGGTTGAAATAACATAGAATGAGAACACCTATCCCAGAATGTGCTACTAGTGATGCCAATTTGGATTCGTTCATGATTGAGACAGATGAGGAGACTGCCAACGATGACCTCTATGACTGCCTTGACATACCTGAATATAACTACATTTTCACTCTTAGCCCCGCTAACTTCGAAGACATCAAAGGCCTTCCCCTTGTTCACCACCAACTCATTGACTGGGACCATGAAGGACCTTCACAGTTTGACACATTTCAAAATGATGAAGCTTTTATTGATTATCTAGGCATACAAGATGATCTTCCCCCTGGGACCATAAGGCAGGATACACTATAGAACTCAATAGTGTGGCATATTTTGGTGAGGGTGTTGGGCCTTCCAGTCGCAAAAACATAAAAATAAAAACAAATCAAGGGTCTTATGGTGAAAACCACATTGTGGCGCTGTCTGACCCCAAAAAAGTAAAAAGAAAGGATGTATCTGAGGGCGAAAACCTCTCTAAGGCACCTGAGGATGGAAGGCTCGACATTCTCCCAGCATCATATGAGGAAAAATCATCTATGTTGGTAGAGGAGGCCATCAAAACAAACATTAGTCACAGAAGAAGTTCCACATAACATATTCCTGGCTCAATCTTTGATAGAGACAGAAAGATCAAAGTTCATAAGTTTCTTCACAAAGCGAAAAATCAATTTTGCCTGGTCATATGATGATATGCCTGGATTAGATCCAGATTTGGTAATGCATCATTTGACAGTTAAATCAGGGGAAAAACTAGTGAAACAAAAATTAAGAAAGATGCATCCACAAGTGGCATTATTAGTCAAAGCAGAGCTTTAGAAATTACTGGATGTACAATTCATACGCCCAATTGATTATCCTGAATGGATATCCAACTTAGTACCTATCAGTAAACCAGATCGTAGCATCAGAATATGTACGAATTTCAGAGACATCAACAAAGCTTGTCCTAAGGATGACTTTCTATTACCAAATATTGACTTGATTGTAGATCTCACAGCAGGTCATGTGATGTTATCTTTGATGGATTGATTCTCTGGTTATAATCAAATAAAAATCACATCTGAGGATTAGCATAAAACAACATTCACTTGCCCTGGGGAACTTTCTACTAGAATGTCATGCCCTTTGGGCTAAAAAATGCAGGCGCTACATATCAATAGATAGAGATACACATTTGGACATACTTTCAATCATCTTTAATCGGTTGGAAAAATATAAAGTAAGATTAAACCCCAAGAAATATGTCTTTGTAGTAACCTCTAGGAAGCTCTTGGGATTCATTGTCTCAAAAAGAGGAATCAAAGCCAATCCAGCAAAAGTCAAGGCCATCCTAGAGATGCAACCACCATGAAATATTAGTCAACTTCGATCTTTGCAAGGGAGACTCCAGTCCATACGAAGATTCATAGCACAACTTGCAAAATGTAATCCTTGTCAGCACTTGCTACATAAAAACATCAAATTCAAATGGGATGATAACTGTCAAAAGGCTTTCCAGATACTCAAAGATTATCTTCTAAATCTATCAGTTTTGATGCCACCAGTTCTAGATCAACCTCTACTACTATACATATTAGCTACTTCAACAACTCTGGGGGCACTCTTAGCACAACGGGTTGCTGAGGGCAAAGAAAAGGTAGTCTACTACATCAATCACACATTGGTGGGATATGAGCTAAATTACACACCAATTGAGTGTGCATGTCTCGCTATGGTCTTTGCTTCACAGAAATTATGACATTACATGCTAACTCATAAAACTAAGTTGGTTGCAAGGATCGATCCATTGAAATACCTTCTCAATAAAGCAACGCTTACAGTGCGACTAGCCAAATGGGTGTTGCTCTTGAGTGAATTTGACATTGAGTATGTGGATAGAAAAGAAATAAATGGGCAAGCTATCACAGATCAATTAGCAGATGCTCCCATGATAGATGATGCTCCTCTAACTTCAGAATTCCTAGATGACTCCATCTTGACAATATCACACACAAAGCCTTGGCAGCTATACTTTGACGACTCATACACACAGCATGGTGCAGGAGCTGGCATCCTCTTCATAACTCCTCAAGGGGATTCCATACCAAAATCATATCGATTATCATTTCCCTACACTAATAACATAGCAGAATATGAGGCATTAACAACTGGATTACGGATTGCAGTTCAGTGGAAGATCCAGGGACTTCATGTTTTTGGGAACTCTCAACTTGTAATTCATCAAGCAACTGATGACTACCAAGAAAAGGATGAGAAATTAATGCCTTACAAAAGAATGGTGGATGGCCTAAAACAAAATTTTACAAAGTTAGACTTTGAACAAATACCAAGAGAGCAGAATTGAGCTGCAGATGCTATGGCTACAATTGCTTCACTAATCAATTTACCACAGAATGAGACCCACTATGAGTTCTTGGTGGATAACCTTCTAGTACCCTCGTATGAGATCACTCCTACTAAGATGATATGTGTCATCGATCCTGAGTCCCAGTTATATGGTTCCATTTTCACATACCTTTGTGACAATACCCTTCCTCCTGACCTATCCAATAACCAATGTCGCACTTTCATTCGCCAATCTTCTCGATACGTCATTTTAGCTGATATCCTATACCGTCAAGGTCTAGATGGCACTCTTCTTAGATGTTTAGAAAGAGATGAAGCTCAGATTGCGTTACATGAAGTTCATGAAGGGATATGTGGTCCACATTCTAGTGGTCCTACCTTAGCCAAGAAACTCATTCGGACTGGATATTACTGGCCCAATATGGAAAAAGACTCATATCAGTTTGTCAAGAAATGTAAGCAATGTCAACTTCATGAAGACCTCATTCATGCACCAATGCAAGAACTTCAACCAATTGCGACTCCTTGGCCCTTTTGTCAATGGGGACTCGATATCATAGGCAAGATTCACCCTCCTTCTTCCAATGGTCACAAATTCATCATCATTGCCATAGAGTATTTCACAAAATGGATCGAAGTCCTGCCTCTCACACAAGTCACTGGAAAACAAATTGCTACATTCATTCTCAACTATATCATTTGTCGATACGGTATTCCTATTTCCATCATCACCGATAATAGGCGTCCCTTCAAAAATTAGGATGTTCGTGAACTCTGTGACCGCTTCCATATTTCCCATCATTTCTCCACACCTTATTACCCCCAAGGTAACAGTCAAGCTGAGGTGTCTAATAAAACAATCCTTAAAATTCTAAAAAAGATAGTTGACGACGTTGGCCACCATTGACATATCTAACTTAATCCCGCACTTTGGGCCTACCGCACAAGCATCCACACACCTACAGGAGCTACACCCTATTCACCTGTCTATGACATTGAAGCTATCTTTCCTATTGAGGTTGAGTTACCCTCTTTATGAGTCTCTTTGCAAAACATTATTAGTGATGAAGACTATAGGGTCTCTCACTTACAAGAACTTGAACTATTGGATGAACGAAGACAAACTACTTTTAATCATCTCAAGGCTTATCAACAATGAATGAGTTGTAGTTAAAATCATAAAGTCAAGCCTTGCACATTTGAGGTTGGTGACTTAGTTCTTAGAGAAAATCCTAAAAATCAACAAGACAGAGACAAGAAGGGCAAGTTTGAATCGAACTGGCTTAGTCCTTACATCATCACAACAACGAATGGATCCGATGCATATCAACTCTCAACCACTGAGGGTGAACCTTTGGAGGATCCTATCAACAACATGCACCTTCGTAGGTTTTACACATAGCTCTTTAGAGTATCCTAATTTTAAAAAAATATATATATCAAAAATATCAAAAAGACAAAAAAAATCATAAAAATAAAAAATCATTACTTGGTGAAAACCTGGCAAATAGGCGCCTTGGACACACAAAAAAAAAATTGAAAATAGAAAAAACATTCCGTCCAACGATGAAAACCACTTTGGTGGCACCCTGGGAAAGTACCATGGTGAAAATTGGGTCATCGGCGCCATGCATAGAGACATTGCTCCTTTCTCCTTCAAGACTCCATTTCATCCTTCACTTTGCACACACTCACAACCTATCCATTCATAATAAATATACCCATTCCATCATGGCTTGTTATTGATCTACCCAAGATTGGTTAGCCATTCATAATAAAACTTCCTTTTCATCCCCTTTACATCCATAATAAATTAGCTCCTATCAATGGCCAAGGCAAAACCTGCGTCTAGTAATGGGTGTGGAACTAAGAACATCACATGTTACAAGGAGTACAGTTTCTTCTAGTTTTCTTCAGTCTATTTGCGCACAATCCATAATAAAGAAACACTTGCATCGACAATCTGCAATAAAGTTTCATCTTCTCCACAATAAAGTATCAGTTGCATAGATTCAGTCAGTTTCAGATGAGACACAACAGCAACAATGGACTTCAAACAAATCAAATCTTTCAACAGACTCAGACAACATTATGGTTCAGTGTTGTCTATCCTTTTTGTGAAAGTAAACATTGTGACCACAATCAAATAAGACTTATACAAGTGACAAGAGACACTAAACTTGAGGACTACAATGGATGTTGGTGTCGAGTCTTGGTTTTCTTTTGATTTTATCTTTTTGGTGGCATGTCTTTGGGCTTTTCCAGGATGTCTCTAACAAGAGATTTTATCTCCAGAATGTCTTTGACTAGAAAGGTGAAGATGGGGTATCGTCGCCTATTTTTCTTTGCTGTCTGTAGATTGTCACTTAGTAATGCTATGACTTGTCCAAGGATATGAGGACATTGTGAGTCTAGTATGAACTGGGGCATTCCTTGTTTGTAACTGTCTAATCTCCATGCAAACGGGTACAATGACTTTCTGGGTCGAACATATGCCTCGATTTTCATAACCTATTTTTCCATAATAAAGCTCAATGATGATAATGCACAAGAAGCTCTTTCACTTTCATATCTTCTACCTCCCATTCCCCTTTCTTGATTGACTTCCATCATCCTTCTTGAGTCCGTGTAACCTACTATCACATGACTAAGTATAATGACACACCAAAAATATTTGCATTTCATGTAGTTGTGCCTGCATTACCACATATTAGCATTTCATACATACACATATAGATATCACAATTGCAACACATCCTGCACACAACACATGTTAGCACATTTTACATCCTTATCATATTCATCTGCATTTCATACATCCACATCATGCATAACATTTAAAAACATAAAAGAACAAAAAAATATTGCATTGCATCATATACATATTTGCATCCATAACAAAAGCATCACATCGAAACATACAACACATAGGTACAGATGCATATAGTTTCCACAAGAAATTATCTCATATATATAATCATAAGTGTCGTGATACAATGATGTCAAAATCATATGGCTACAATCACCTGAAGGTATCTACATAATCATATAAAATGGTACAAAACTGATACATAGGGAGCCCTTTAAGGCTATGATGAACTCCCTCCATCGGAGCCACCTAGCCTCGACGGAGTCTGAGCCCTGGAAGGACCCACCCCAGGATCATCTCTCCTTTCCCCTCTATCTAGTGGTGGTGGAGGACCCATAACCCCACCATTGGATGCATGTCTCCTATCCCTCCCTCCAGTGGTCGTCATTGTCCACGATGGTCTACGAAATCTCCTGGCCCGCTAATCTAGTGGCATAGCCCTATAGTATAGGTCTCTCCAGTAGCCTATCTCCTCCCCAGCTCGCAGAACATAAGCATAACTAGCTCCTATATCCTCTGCCGCCTGCCTCCCTTCCCTCAGTGTTGTCTTAGCCTCTATATAGCGCTGGATCACTTGATCTCTCTCCCGCTCAATATCTCACAGCTATCTCCTGAGTCTAGCTATCTCCCACTCGAGATCTTGGATCTCATCTGCCTATCCCTAGCAGATCTCCCTCAACTCCAGTAACTCATCCTACTCCTCCTCTCCTCCCCCCTCTACCTATGGCTTCCCCTGTACCTATGGTTGTACCTATGGCTACTCCTATGGCTGCCCCTGCCCCTGTCCTCATCCTTGTCCCTGTACCTGCCTAGGACCCTATGCTGCTGGCACCTGTAAAGGAAATCCACCTCTGCCTCTCACCACACGAGCTTGTCTCTCCTCTCCAACCTCTTTGCGCAGAGCCACTCTCCTCTCCCCTATCACATGCTGCCTCCTCCACTGGCCTCTACCCCCACCATCTCCATCATCATCCTCATCCCCCCTGCCATCTCCATCTATCTGCTCACTTGGATCTGTCAGTCGAGGAAATGGATGCTCAGCCCAATATGTAGTATACTCTACATCCATCCCTGCATCCTCTATCTCTAGCCACATATCCCAAGGCAAGGGAATCATCTCTACCAGCTGCATCAATGCCTAATCATATGATAACAACAGCCCGAAGTGTGTCTAATCTCTCACTATCTGAGCATACATCTCAGAACCCCATGGCATCCATTGAATCCTGTCGAACTGCCTGCCAACCCTGTCAACCAACTGCCTCTCTAGTACATAGGGCGTCCGCCCAATTAGATACCTGCTCATGAAGGTGTATGGTAGCTCCACTGCATCATCCTCCCACTCCTCACACTCTCGGTATGACCTCCATACTATAGTGTCAATCTCATCAATGACCCTGCGTCAATTCTCTAATCTCCCGATCTGTGGCTGAGATGTAATCATATCATATAAATGAACAAAACTGTGCCCATGGCACCTGCCTCTGAAATATATCGGTCAGGTCACCGGTAGATGCTCATAAGCCCATACCTATAATAATGTCACTCCGTAGCCCAATCCTACGGATCCATGGTATACAAACTGATGGAGCTCATAATACAAATGCACTAGCATGCATGGTTCCCAGGCATATCTGGTATGTTGTGTCTCCAATGTACTCCCCCAGCCCACAACCAGTCCTCGTATCACCCTATCCAGACACAGGAACCCACTGATCACTCCTCCCGGCACCACTGGTAGTGCTAATCCTGGTTGTGTCATGGTATCCCAAGCCACATGTCCAACCCTCATCTCCAGTCCCGGATCCTGAAACACTCATCTTAGGGCATCCCTGTCTCCATCTTGATCATAGGGAATCAACTCCCCATCTATCAGTATCCTCATAATCCTGTACACATCCTCTAAGGTGACTGTCATCTCACCCATCAACAAATGGAACATGCATGTCTCAGAGTGCCATCTCTCAGCAAGTGCAATCATCAATTCCATGTTCACTCAAAACTTGGGCACATACAGAATGAATCACAAACCCATAATCTCAATCGCAGCTTTGTCCTCAAATGTCAGCTCTGGTCGTAACCTCTGAGTCGATGGGAATCTCTCCTATGACTCCAGCATAGGTAGGTACTCATGTAGTCAAGCAAATCAATCATGTCAGTCATAGTGGCATTCCTTGTTCATCACAAAATGTTGCTCTTTATCCTAGTGCTTATATCTATCATATGGCACTTTATCCTAGTGACACTCACTATTCATCACAAAGTGTTTCTATTTATCCTAGTGGTACTCACTGTTCATCACAAAGTACTACGTGTTTTAGCACTCCATGTTCATCACAAAGTGCTACTCATATTAGTACTCCTTATTCATCACAAAGTACTATGTCTTGGTACTCACTCTTCATCACAAAGTGCCTCGATCTATCCTAGCCCTATCTACTATTCTAGTCTTCCCTAGAGGACCTGCTTAAGTGTATCCTCTTAGTAGCTTATCCAATCAACAGCGTATGTTCATCATAGAACTGCTGATTCGACCTTGAAGATATAAACACGCCTTCATGACATACACATGCTTACATATTGCACAAATGCACCTGCTCTGCACAAATGTGCTCGAATTACATAGACGTGCCTATGCTCTGCACAAATGCGCCTGCTCTACACAGACATTCCCACATAGCACAAGCGCGCCTGCACAACACAGACGCGCTCACATTTGACATAAATGCCTTTTCCTGCATAGACGTGCCTGGCACAAACACAGACGCACCTGGCACCAGCACAGACGCACCTTAGCATTTTTTGACCCTACTTGACATATTCTAAAATATATGTATTGCTCTACCTAGCATGCATTAATGACAACATTTATTGCGACAAAGTACAAGGAGGTTTTGCAGTGCTTACCAGCTCTCCTGCATCTGTTGGACTCTGAAATCGGCGAACGCGATCGAATCTATGCACCAATGCCATCATTCATGACTACTGCTACTCTATTCTCTCTCTGCACTCTGATCTCTCCGATGTGTGGATGACAATGAGGATGTTTTCCCCTCATGGTCTATCTTATAGACTATACTAGCCCTAGCCCTAGCCCTAGCTCTCATTTCCCAAGTCAATCTTCTTTATCCTGTGACTCTGTCACTTTATTCAGTCAGTCCATTCTAGCCTTTCTTTCTTATCGAGAGATTGTCTATGATCTATTTAGACATTTTCATCCAATCTCTTGAGGGTGCATATCATTCCCATGTTGGGGCAACTTTGTATTAGTTCATATTATCTTCTTTGAAACAACGTGACAAGCTGCATTGTCTCAAAGAGGGGCAAAATGTAGACACCTAAAATTGTCCAGTCTAATTAAATAAATATCTTTATTTATTTAATTACTTTAAGCCTAATTCTTCTATTAATTAAATAAATATTTATTTATTTAATTAATTCATTTATCCTCTTCTAGCCTTATTTCTCATTTAAATAAATACATTTATTTATTTAAATTATCTTTTTCCTAAATTAAATAAAAATCTTATTTATTTAATTGATCCCACTTCTTCTATTAATTAAATAAATCTTTATTTATTTAATTAATTCATTAACCTTTTCTACCCATGACACATGCCATTCATCTCTTAATTCATACACTACCTACCCTCTCATTATTTTCTTATTTTCTCTACCTACTCTCTAATCATAGCCGACTGTTTATCTTTTACACCTCTCAATCTTATCCCTTCATTTCTTATAGTGTCTTTTATATAAGGAGATGCTTCCTTCATTATCAACCCCTAGACATATACATTTTAATCAAGCATCCTAGCATTCGAACTTTCATATGCGATCCTACTTGCAACCACATTTCCATTCTTTGTTGAGCTCTTGTGCACACATAAAATCTAAGAGCAAATATATCAAAGCAAGATCAATGGAGATAGGAAGAATGGACATCCAAACGCTATTGGACATGTGATGGTATAATCTTTGTGATTTCATTTGATTTGCATTGTCTTAGGTAATCTTCATATGTTATGGTGGATCTTTGTTGTTGTTAGGCTAGGGTTTTGTGGTTGAATTCATTTAGTCTTTCAACATTGTTGTTATATCCATTTTCACCATAAACACTCTGCACTCAGGTTTAGGAGAAACGGTTGCCTAGCCACAGGCATTGTTTGGTCAGGGAGGAGAAGCTTGGTTAATTCACTCACCCAAGGGATCCCCACCCCTACTTCTGCAAGGATGACAACATTAATGTCATCTCCAAGGAAGTCCTCCTTAAAAGCCTTCCTCAACAGCATCAGCATATCCACCTTGTCTCCTCTGAGGTCCAGAAGAGACGCTAAGAAATGAGATGTAATGTCCATGTTAACATGGTAACTATTTTTATTTTGCAAAAACTCTCTGCCCAGCACCATCCATACAACCTCATTGATGAACGAACCGACCTCCTTGTAGACTAATTGAAGGGTTTCGTCCTTAATGGAGCCCAAAAAGGTCCTCTGGTCCTCTACAGAAATGCTTCTCAAGGAGATGGGAGTGTCCATCTTGAGAAAATAGATTAACAAATTAAACAACCTAAGCCTATAAACCTAAACCAGAGGAAGAATTTAAATACTGTGAGCTCCGACGATTTAGCTACCAAATGGCAAAGGCTAATTGAAGATGAAATAAGTAGAGATAGTATATAAATAAATCTCTTGATTGTAATAATTACTTCTCTAACCGTATTAATTACTTTAAATTTGGAAATAGCTCAAAACCAGTACCAAGTTGGCAAGTACCACATTGGAAGTCGTGGGGACAACGTGGATTGCCTTAAGTGAATAGATATATATTAAATGATCGAAATTATCAATCATGATTCATGAGATTTGATATGTGTCTATTGAATCCAATTCCATTCCAGGCACTTTCTGGTGAGCTATGTTCCCTTCAGAAAATTGGGCTGAAATAAAACTTCAGCCATTGATCTACGATCATCAAACGGTTTAAAATCATTGATGGATTTTAGGTATGTGTCACCCTTCATGTGTCAAAGAGGCCACACTTATTGATACATCATGCAGAGTCCAGATTCAATGTGATGTACTGATGTGATGTGATGTTCCTTGTCTATTAATGGCAATGAATTCATGAAATCGCCAATTAATTATATATTTTTCCATAAATAACAAAATATTCGCCAAAACAAATTCAATAATTTTCAAGCGGTGGATAAAAATCGCCAATACATTTAAATAATTTTTCCTTGGAAGTAAAAATTTTTGCTCATACAATTATATATTTGTTCCTTTCAACAAAAATTATTCGCCTCCCACAATAAATATTTTCCCCATAGAATGAGGTATTATTCGCCAGAAATTTATGGAATTTTCGTACCATAGAAAAAATCACAAATACAAAATAATTTTTTTCTCCATTTTAAAAAAAAATTCGCCATCGATATGAAAATTTCCCCCCAAAAATAATGTCTGATTCGCCAAGATTTTACACAGTTGCCCGGGGGGTGGTTTCGTAAAGTTATCCCTGCTATCTAGGTTATGGACCAGTATCATGCTAGTATGTACTCTACACATTACCTGGATGTTTCGAGATGTTTTATGGATTTGCTATTATTGTTTTGGTCTTAAGCTAACATGGCATATCATTGTAAAAAGGAATTATGTAATGATCTTATTGTAATATCTTTAGGTGGCCGACCTAATTGGTTTAGGCCTTAGGGCTTGTATAAATAAGAGGTAGAAAGTTTTTGTAAAGTATCATGGTTATTGAAAGGTCATGGTCGAGGAATGTAATGTGTGAATATTGTAATATCACTCAGGCAGAGGAGTTGATCGATCATTGGTGATCGAATTGGATTCAGAAGAGGATTTAGTCCTTCGACATAGGGCTTAACCGGGACTGTAATCAAGCATAGTACTAGATGCTATTTCTAGCAATCCACTCTATTGGATTGTTTTCCATTTATCTTGAGAAGGTTGTAGCCTCTCTGTAGTCAGTGAGACTCTTTTGTAATGAGCAGTACGCTCTAGGCAGTGTGCCTTCCTGCAAGTGCAGGCCCCTCATTGTAACACATACTTTCTGCAGAAGTATCATCTGATTGTGGGTAGGTTTCCCACTGTGGTTTTTCCCTTTTTGGTTTTTCCACGTACAAATCATGATGTTATGTGGTATGGTTTCTTTACATTGATTATCTGGTTAATTGCTAAGTTGTATTGTTTACCAATATCTGTTCCTACTGGCATCTGTTTGTGCTTTACCAGTACTTGATCTATTTAAGGTTATATTGTGGATTAAAAATCATAATCTGTTAACAACTAATTCGCCCCCCTCCCCTCTCAGTTGTTCACTAGTTATCCTAATAGATCCAGGTGCCAACCACTCCCTGATTTGTCTCTGTCACTCATTCTTCCTCGAGTTGCACTCTTCTGATCCAATCCACAAATTACGAGATCCATATTGAATGCACAACAGTAGAGACACCTATCTCTACATGGCACTCCACTGACCTCTATATGCTTACCACTTCATCTCCTTGTGGCATCCAATTCGACAAATTGCCATCTTGGATCGGTGTCAGTTCAGGAATCACCGACCAAACACTCAACCAGTTCTTCTCTTCTATCGATTTACTAACCCTATCGGTTAAACCCTCAAACTGGTCTATCATCCACCTTGCACTCTGCTTCTCTTTCAGTGAACTACTCAAATAGACAACACTCTTGCTAACCTTCCTTATGCACATCTTCATCAGACGGGGAGTCTTTTGCATCTGCACCTTGTCCATATTACTGGTGGACTTGCATACCGATAAAACCCTCTTGATGACACCATGTCATCAACCTTCAACAGACTACATCTTCAATCAGGCCATTCTCCTCTAACTGTATCTGTTCAACCTTACCTTCTCCCTAATCATCTCTGACCATGTCTCAACTAGTTTGTCAAAGTGACAAACTCATCACTCTTCATCTATACTGGCATCTTAACATGCCTTCTCAGTCACTCCAGTGCATAATTCTGATTTCATGCACTCAAGGCATTGATTTGATTCACTGGTAGATCCAGTGTGAGCCTTCAAACACCTGCCTTTGCCTCATCTACCTTAACTCATCGAACTATGATGCACATTATGCATAATAGGAGATAAGTTCCACTTTTCGGTGAGAGTGAGTCTTTGTAATCTACATCCTACAATGCACTCATGTGGTTTCTCATGATGACTGCACCTTCATCTGGTGGGAGTCTTGTTGTTCTGCAACCTCATAGCATATTGATGACCCGTTCATCCTTCTCCTCCTATGTTGATGTGATTTTGTTAGCATTCTGCATCTTCATCATAAACAACTACTCAAGCAGCTTGCCCAACCTGCTTGTGCACTAGTCATCATATTGCTGGTTGACAACCACTTGGTTGATCTGACTCCTCTATGGCAACACACCACTTGCCAGTTTGACATCCTTTCCTTACCAATGATACACTATATCAATAACCTACTCATCTCATCTACACAAGTTAGGCACCAACTTGTGTATCAGTAACCTCAGTGATCATTCCTCTAAGTGGGATACTCTATCTTACCTTATCGGTGTCCTGCATCATAAGGTGATGTCAAAGATATCTCAACCTGTACTCTTCTTTGACAGTGTTGCACATAACCTATTCCTCTCATACTGGTAGTCATCCCATACTGGTTGATATCAATGAAAAACCAATGCCAAAAATCTCCCCCTTTGGCATTGATGTCAACTCATGTAGTATCCAGCATACTACATACTCCTTCTCTCCCTTTCTCTAATCCATGGATTCTCAACACATGTAGTATGCGGTATACTACAAAATCCCTCTCCCCCTTTGACAACAATGGCAAAGGGCACTGGTAGGGTATCATTTCTCCTTACATTTACTAGGCACTGACAGAGTTCTTTCAAATGAATCTCCTCCTTAGATACCAATTGTTACAAATTATTACATCTTCTCAAGTCACAACACTTGAGATAGAGGACCCAACCATCAACTAACACCAATTAAGCATGCAAATTTTATACCATTTGTTAAAATACTCAATTGAAGAGGGATGTGTCAGTGAACACTACTCACCTATTGGTCAAACTTCATCACCTCCTGTTTGATCCCAAATTTCTTTAAGAATCAAATGTGATTGTACTACCAATACAACCAGCCAAATGACAAGTAGGAATCAAATGTGATTGTGCTATTAATACAACCAGCCAAATGACAAGTAGATACCCCTTACAATGAAACTCTCTTGGGTATTCCTACTATAACTTTAATCATTTGCAGTTTGGGAAATCAGTGCACTTACCCTTTCAAGTTCAAGCAAGTCGGCCATGCATCATAGCCACTTGAACTCCCCCTGGGTCATACATCTTAGGTTCTCAACTTTGGTGAGGTCTAATACCAGGAGCTCCAATCATCTCCATGTACCGGTTGAGTTGTGCATATGTGATCATTTGATGATCTTTAGCTCCATCATGTCCACCATAGCCTATGACATGATCCTAAAATCACACAATGCCATACAATGACATCACCATGCCATAAATTAAACTAGTTAGCCCAAAGATATGCATGCCTGCATGATCAACCATCAAGCAAACATATGTCAGTCGGATCTTTTCCAACACCACCTGAGACATATCTTCCCATTCCATGTTACCGAGGCTATTGCAATTATCTCCACCCTCATTGTCTTACATAACCTACATGTACATGTTAGCATTCATGTCGGTAACATCCTGCACATGTTGGTCTCCTGTACTAGTTAACTATCACTACCGGAGCACCTTCCTTAACTCCTAACCTTTGTGTCACTTTGTATCTGATTCTAATTGTTATCTCATCATACTTTGACATAGCAGTGGTGATCCAGCACTCATCTGTAGATGTGTAGTCAGGGTAGCCTCTGCACACACTAGTCCCCTTATTTTCTTCCTTCATACCGGCAATAGTTTGTTCTTCTTCTTATCCTTCTTTATTGAGAGGACAAATGATAAATTCAATGTGTATTACTCCCTCTGAGGTCTTGCATCTCCTTTAAGCCTTAGGAGATATCACCTATGCTTTGGATGCACAGTGTCAGTCCAAGGTCTTCTTCCTCCAAACTTGTTTGGTCTCATTCTTCTTCCCATTTTCAGGCATGGGTGCAAGTCTTTCTTTCTTTTGTTGATGGGTCCTTCCTTTCCTAGATTATGCATTACACACAGAAGCAGTGCTATAGTAGCACACAACATTCATCCCAACTTCATGATTGGGGAATCTCTTAACATGTCGGTTTGACCATCTTCTCTTGGTCATGTTGTTGTGTCTAGCTCCTGCAGGAACATTTCTTCTTTGGTTCCATGCAGGTCTCTGATTTCCATATGATGTGTCCACCATTTTGTAGAGAATAGTTTCTATATCGACCTCCATGTGACTACAGGTTCCTCTTCCTACATTCCAACTCTCTATGGCCAAATCCATTGCAGTTATGACAAACAATTTTTGCATAGCTAGGAGAGGGGACATGCATGTATCTATTCCTGGATACATTTTTCTTATGTGTATGATGTCTGTGAGATCTTAGATTATTCCTTCTAGATCTCTTCCTACATTCTTCTGCCATATGTCCATAAGCATTACATGTAATGCAATAACCGGTAAAGGATGGCATATGAGTTACAAATTTGTTTTTGCCATGCATGGGGAGATCTTACCGGTTTACCATCTCCACTTCTCCTTCCTTGAGAGTGGATCCTGGGTTGTCCATTATGTGTAGTCCTTTCTTCTAGTCTCTTCTTCTCCCACACTTTCTTTTCCCTGTGGGTGGCAGCGTTTCTATCTTCTGCCGGTAGGAGGTCTTCTCTATTGTCTCCTCATTTTTTTGCTTCCGGTGAAGCTGTCTTCTCCCATCGTCCCTTTTCCATTGGGATCTGCATTGTTCCTCCTTGTAATATCGGCCTTTACTCTTGTCTGTAGTTCTTCACCGATTGTATTTAGATCAACTTTCTTCCAGAGAGTATTTCTCACTGTGAAGGTTTGGCCTTTGTTTTCTCCATTTGAGGAGACAAATAGAATGCCATTGTGGGGGACATTCTTGCTAGTGGAACATTCACTGGAACCACTTCCTAAACCTTCAGTGTCCTTGGCATGCTTTTGCCTCTTCAGCATTTTGTCCAAGGCATCACTGCTGCCATCAAACCAGATTCTTACCTTGAGCTCATCTTGACATTTCTCAAAGTCATTTCAGAGAACCTCCATTTCTCCAAGCAACTTCTAATATTCTTTATCTTTTACTTCTAGCTCAGAAGCTAGATCACTGCATCGACACTCCTTGGTGCATGCTTCTTGAGCCCTCAACCCTGAGACACATTTCTCATATTCTTCAAGGCATTTTGCCAACCAGTTCTACTTCACTATAGTTGCATTCTTGAATAACTAGTATTCATTTCTCACTCTACTGAGATCCTCAAGAGTGTTTACAAGTTCTCCTTCAAGATCTATTTCTTCTTCTTCTTCTTCTTCTTCTTCTTCACTGTCACTACCAAACACATCTTGTTGGTGGGATATATTTGACTTATCACTTTCAAATGTGTGCCTCTCATCTTCAGGTTCTTGAGTCATGAAGAGGTGGGTTCCTTCTTCATCAATGTTGCAGTTGCTAGTGAATCTACCTTCATCATCTGCACATGCATCTACTGCATAGTTCTTCTCACTCTCACAACTTGATCTAGTGGTGCGGGGTTCATTTCCATAAAGCTTCTTTAGTCTATCCCATAGACTCTTTGTTGATTTACACTTATCCACCAGTGAGGAGACATCACCGGTCAACCCCCTGAATATAGCCTTCATGGCTTCTTCATTGCACATGCATCTCCTTTCTTCTTCAGATCTGGTGGGAGGATTGACGTTCCTAGGGAGACCATTGACAACCGACATCCATACATCAAACCCTAGAGAAGATAAGTAGACCTCTCTTCTACAAATCCAAATGGAATAGTTTGAACCATCAAAGACTAGAGAAGGGATTGACACTAAACAGACCATTTTGTCCTTAAGCCAGAATCTACCCAAGTGAGAGAAAGCTTAATAAACAAGATACCTAGGCTCAAATATCAATTGTTAGACATAATGCACCATTGAGAGGGGGGTGAATCAGTGGATCTCAAACTTTTCCCTTTAACTATCCTATGTGAGCATGTTGGTTAATAGATCTATTACAAATCAGATTTACCGGTTAGTGGGGAGACTTATTGTTAGAACATAATGTTATTAGGGATCACATCCTTATAACATTTATATATAATGTTCTATTATAAGGTTATAAAACCTTATATATTATATGCTTTATAAGCATATCCCATTTAAAATAATTATAATCTAATAACTATTAGATTATTAATTATTTATGAGTGGGGGTTATTGAAAAGGTGTGCCTAGTGAAGTCACCCTTCCTCCTATATTTAAGGAGGTTCTCTCTCATTTGAGAGGTGTGTGAATTTGGAGCTTTATGGTGAGTTGTATCACTATGCATATAAGGTATTATTGGTCATGTGGAAGTATTGGAGGAGTGTCCCCAGGTTCATGTCTATTTTATTATAGACTATATTTGTAAGTGTTTTAATTAAATGATGCTTTATGGGGTTTTTTACTCGAAAGGGTTTTCCCCATGTATATCTTGTGTAATGTGTACATTTTGCATGTATGTTTCATATTTCATTTACCTTATAATCTTGTTTATAATGATTAGTATCCTTAGATCCTAATTTCTAACATGGTATCAAAGCAGGTTAGGCTAGTACTAATTATTTTTACAGGTTATACTAGAAGACATATAAAACTGGATGGAAAATGTATTTATGCTAAATCAACACACATGCAAGGCCGATTGTGCTATGTATTTAGTATGCCTTCTCCATTCATTTAAATTCAATTTATGAAGGCCAAGTAAGGAAATTCTAACTACTCTTTTTTATGAGTGATATTTTCAAAAAATTTAATGTTCACATAGCATAAGATTGTGAAGTATAACATATATATTTTAATAACATCAAATTTCATAATCTTATTAACTCAAAATTATTCCCTTATAAGAGATGTACATAGTTACAAAACTTTTTTTAGTGTCAATTGTATAGAAAGTTGTGCTTTAGTTACTAGATCAAGTACTTTAGAAAGCTGGATGTTGTTTCTCTTTAGAGAGATATGTGAGATTATAAATTATCAAAAAGTAGCTTGATATAATGCTTAGAAACCTTAGTTTTTCATTTGTTTAACCTTAAAATTGAATTCATGAAGTCTTTTATTAAATTTCATGTCCAAAAAATTGTTTTTTTAACTTATAAAAAGAAAATAAAATTCATAGCTCTTGAACATGACATTTCAAGCAAACACCATTTCACTTGCAATTTGATCACAATTGATATAAGGTCATAGTCATTTTTTCTATGGAAAATATATATTACAATATTCAATCAAAATTATAATTTATCTTTATATTTAAGTTTGTTAAGTATGAACTCAATCAAACCATTATTTAAATAAAGAGTCCTTAAATGAAATCTTTAAATAAGTCAAAATTATTTATTAAGCCCTCATCTATGTCAATTTCTTATCTTCATAAAAGTTTGTATTACTCAAGGAACTAGTACTCATCCTTATAATAGTAAAAAAGGACTATCTTTGCAACTGATTGAATGTAAATAAGTCACGACCTTTGGCATGATATTGTTCAACATATCAATTGATGCCTATCCAAGTAGATAAGTGTTTCCCAATCAAGCACACTCTACAGTGTGTGTATTATAAATTCATAAGGAAATTAAAGTAGTTAATTGAAAACATCGATTTTTTTGTTCTATGTTGGTTTTGTTCATAATGTCAAACACATGGTTCTCCTCATAAAGACGCTCCTATAAACCAGATGATATTAGCTTTTTTCTTTGAATCAAGGAAGTCCTTGAAAGTCACCAAGGATATTAAGACACCAAGATTTTCTTCTCCAGATGGCAAAGAGACTACTTCCATAATTAAGACACCAAGATTCTCTTCTCTTCTCCCCATAACTTCCATGTTAAATTCCATTGTACAGATTTTAATTGAGTTGGCCATTAAATTGCTGCAACCAGTTTCAGAAAGAACTGCACCCTTGGGTCTTTTTGCTATGGGCTGAAATCGGTCCTTGAATTTGTAATTCATCTTTCTCTATGAATGCTTTCTTTTGGAACCCACTGTAAAGCAGTGCTGGCAAGTAGAGCATTGAAACCTGGGCTAAAGAAATCTACATTTCTTCTTATTATTCAGATAGCGAAACCTTGCCTCTACAAAATTGCAATGGCGACAAACAGTTTTGCAGGACTTGAATAGAGAATTTAATACATCTCGAGCCTCCTCTTGTAGCTCCCAAAATTGAACCTGTAAATTTTCTTTGAGAAGGTATAATAAATTGAGAGGATTCACAAATGACTCCTCCTCTTTCAAATTCTCTGTGATGCGTTGCAGCCCTTCCATGACCCTGTGAATTTTGAGTGCCTCTTCTGCAGAAAAGTTTTTTAGACTCTTGCAATTCAAAGGCACTCATTCAATATGGACGGCTTAAAGAGAAAATATTTTTAACATTAATGATAGAATACACTTTCATGTATGGAAGCGAGTTTTTCATACTAATTTGTCCAATAATCTTGAACAGATATACCATAATTGTTTCATCTCTGGCATCTATTCCATAATGATCTTAATTGGCTATATTGAGAAATATTTTTATTACAATGAGACTATTTTTTGTCGGGATCTTTTATATCAAATGACTCTTAAATATGACTTCAAAGTTACGGACTCAACATGTTAATTTTGAAGCTATTTTTATTTTCTAGGGATCAAAATACATTGGATTGTATATTTCCACTATATGGAAAAAGGAATATATGTCAGAGTAGCACCATTTTTTTCTTCTTAAAGGATTTGTTTTTCTTTTTTTGTATTGACATAAAATAGATCAACCTTCTTTTGGAGAACAAAAATATTTTTCATAAATTTTATAGGGTGAATCTTCTATATCGACCACATTATATACGATTATATATGTCATTAAGCATTATATATGATCCTTGAATACATAGATCATAAAATTTTGTATTAACAAAACCCTCTAAGTTCAATCTTAATCCATACAAGAAAAGAGACACTTGTTGACACATTTGGATGAATCTAAATAATTAATGAATCTATGCAAAGAGTTTTATTTAGAAATTGGTGAACATTTAAGTGACCCATGGTAACAAGGTTTAAAGACATTTTATTGAGAATGTATGTTAAAAGAGTAATCTTTTTTAGCCTCATACTTATAACTAGATATTAATAATTTATATGTACCAAAGTTGATATAATCTTTTGAAACAAATTGGACCCTAAAGAACATAGGTGGTCTACACAACCATCTAATGAGGTCACTATTTCTCTCAAAGAACTCAAAACTCTTGTTATATTAAATTTGACAAATTAATTTTTTTTCTTCACTAAGATATAAGGATAAAAAGGTGAATATAAAAAGTAAGGAAAAAAAGTTTCAAACTTTTGCACATCCATACACAAAGAGGATTACATAAATCTTTCAAAGAATCTTTTGCTAATACATTATTTTATTTTATTTTCTTTCCTAAGTGTTACTTTAGCTAACATTTTATTATTATCTTTCGAGTATCCTCTACATTTATTAGGTGTAAAGCATCTATTTATAATGGGTGGCTATCGCCCTTATAAACTGTTTGGGGAGCAAACCTAGAAAGGATAGCTCACCCGTTGCCTAAGATTTTCTATGGATCATTACTATATGTAGTAGCATGTCTATTTTGTATTTTTTAAACACGACAACTAATCGTTCAAGCTTATTCTCATGAAAATATACATTGATCTCCTTGCAACTAATTATTGGACTATATTTTACATTTATGAGGAATATTATATGATCTTTGGCAAATGGAAAATGCATACTATTATGTTCTTTCTTTGTACCAAAAATCAAATTTAATTGTTTACTATGTTACTAACTATATTGTTTCTTCAATGGCGAGGTTATGCCTTCGAAACATATGGTGCAAGTGCTATTACATGGATGCTGCAATAATTTAATAAGAAGACTATCTTCTATGTGTCTTTGAATCAAATGGACAAAATATGAATGTAGCTCTTAAAGAATCAATATGGCCTTGAAGATTTATGGAAGAGTTCCATTTGGATACATATGAAAGTACCATATTACTTGAAGTAACTTTACTCCTTCTAGAGAATATCATTTCTAAAGATCAAAATGAACATTGAAGATCATGGGCACCTCACTCAAGTGAAAAATAAAGGCACCTTGAAGATCATGGGCACCTCACTCAAATGAAAGCATTCTATAATAAAGGCACCTTGAAGATCATGGGCACCTCACTCAAGTGAAATCATTCTATAATAAAGACACTTTGAAGATCATGAGTACATACTATATATTATAATTTTAGCCATCACTTTGAAATCCTCTATGCAGTGATTGGCTTTGAGGTGATGCCATTAAGGGGGAGTGTACAAGACACCACCTAGTGGCTAAATCCTAGATTTAAGACCTAATAGGCATAAGACCTTTAGGCATTATATGATCCAAATTCAAATAATGATTGGCCTTAGGTGATGCCATTGAGGGGGAGTGTGCATGTCAATGACACCACCTAGTGGCTAAATCTTTTATTTTTTTAAGTCCTACGGGCACAGTATCATAAGACCTACAGGCAGATTTTTTTAAGTCCTACGGGCATATTGTAAATTCTTCTCCTTATAAATCTTCCACTTGTAAAAGCATTGTATTAAGACCTACGGTCACTATGTAATGAACCTGGGGAGAGGCTAATTTGAGGGGACCGCAGCTCCCATATAATTTTTTTAAGACCTCACAGCATCATTTTTAAAACACTCGGATTATAAATTATGACAAGATGACTTTCATGTAGTCCAGAATGCATGATCTTTATGTTGGCATATATTTGTGTCCCTGTTTATCACTGTCAAAGAAGACCTACATTACTGGGGTGCTTCATTTTTTCTTCTATGGAAATTGACATGTGATCCCCTATTAACATTAAAGGGGAGTGTTAGAATATAATGTTATTAGGGATCACATCCTTATAACATTTATATATAATGTTCTATTATAAGGTTATAAAACCTTATATATTATATGCTTTATAAGCATATCCCATTTAAAATAATTATAATCTAATAACTATTAGATTATTAATTATTTATGAGTGGGGGTTATTGAAAAGGTGTGACTAGTGAAGTCACCCTTCCTCCTATATTTAAGGAGGTTCTCTCTCATTTGAGAGGTGTGTGAATTTGGAGCTTTGTGGTGAGTTGTATCACTATGCATATGAGGTATTATTGGCCATGTGGAAGGAAGTATTGGAGTGTCCCCAGGTTCATGTCCATTTTATTATAGACTATATTTGTAAGTGTTTTAATTATATGATGCTTTATAGGGTTTTTTTACCCGAAAGGGTTTTCCCCATGTATATCTTGTGTAATGTGTACATTTTGCATGTATGTTTCATATTTCATTTACCTTATAATCTTGTTTGTAATGATTAGTATCCTTAGATCCTAATTTCTAACACGTATACACATGCAATCACACAAGGGAACATTACATAACACTAGTATGTATGAGGAAAACCCAAGTTGGGAAAAACCTCGATGAGTAATGTTGTGGGAGACTACTGCTCCAATCCAGCCTCACAATCAAAACTTTGTTACAATATTTAGGGCACCAACCCAAGGAGCTACAACCCTTGATTTAGGGTACCAACCCAAGGAGCACCAACCCCTAACTTGTTTATGGGCTACAACCCCCGCACCGAGCTACAACTCAGTGATCTCAAATATAACATTACATAAAAAATTAATCATTCTGTTACAAGTGAATCTTGCAACCATTTCATATACTTTACTTTGTCGGTGAGATGCCTTCTCTGCTACACCGGTTCACTCTTCTACTATTATGCTTGCCGGTAAACTCTATCGGTTCACCTCTCCTCTGTTCAGCTCTACTAGATATCCTCTTCTCTACTCTGCTCTTTACCGGTACAATACTCTGTCAGTTTTATGTCTTCTTCCTTTGCAAATTTCTTCACCTTTGCTATGTCAATATGGACTCTACCGGTTCTGCACTGATACCGGTTGAACACTTCAACCTGGTTCTACCTCACACTGCTTTGTACTTACATGCAGAAGTAACACTTGATCACTTTTGCAACAGAAATATCTTCCTTTCTTCAGCAGCAACACTCTCTCATCCTAGGTAATATACCCTTATCAGTAGCAGCCACCTCTAATTTTGTCTTGCATATTTATAGCCTAGTTTTCCTGCCAAAAACTAATTCAAACATTGGGCGGTTAGGGTTTCCTCACTTACTTCGAGGCAAACCATATCTAATCAGATCTTGTCCAATATGATCTCCAGGATAGCCAACTGTTCATCTTTGCCATGGTAGTGCCTTCCAATACATGTTTTCCAAATATGGAAAACTCGGTCTTGTATCACGATCTGCATTTGTCAAACAGCCATTAATACTTATGTTGTTTCCTCCTAGAAGTCTTCTCACAAACTGACTTTCTTGCTTTGATCCAAGTGTCAACCACTCGCTAATTTGTCTCTGTCGCTCATTCTTCCTCGAGCCACACTCTTCTAATCTGATCCACAAATCACAGGATCCATATTGAATGCACAACAGTAGAGACACCTATCTCTACATGGCACTCCACCAACCTCTATATGCTTGCCACTTTATCTCCTCATGGCATCCAAGTCGACCAACTACCAGCTTGGATCGGTGTGTCGGTTCAGGAATCACCAACCAAACACTCAACGAGTTCTTCTCTTCTACCGGTTTACTAACCCTGCCAGTTAAACCCTCAAACCGGTCTATCATCCACCTTGCACTCTGCTTCTCTTCTGGTGAACTACTCAAACGGGCAGTACTCTTGCTAACCTACCTTATGCACATCTTCATCAGATGGGGAGTCTTTTGCATCTGCACCTTGTCCATATTACCGATAAAACCCTCTTGATGACACCATGTCATCAACCTTCAACAGACTACATCTTCAATCAGGCCATTCTCCTCTGACTGCATCTGTTCAGCCTTGCCTTCTCCCTGATCAGCTCTAACCATGTCTCAATTGGTTTGTCAAAGTGACAAACTCATCACTCTTCATCTGTACTGGCATCTTAACATGTCTTCTCAGTCAGTCCAATACATAATTATGATTTCATGCACTCAAGGCATTCCTTTGATTCACCGATAGATCTGGTGTGAGCCTTCAAACACCTGCCTTTGCCTCATCTACCTTATATCATGGAACTATGATACACATTATGCATAATAGGAGATAAGTTCTGCTTACCGATGAGAGTGAGTCTTTGTAATCTACATCCTGCAATGCACTGATATGGTTTCTCATGATGACTGCATCTTCATCCAGTGGGAGTCTTGTTGTTCTACAACCTCACAGCATACCGATGACCTGTTCATCCTTCTCCTCCTGTGTTGATGTGATTTTGATAGCATTCTGCCTCTTCATCACAAACAACTACTCAAGCACCTTGCCCAAACCTGCTTGTGCATTGGTCATCATCTTGCTAGTTGACAACCACTTAGTTGGTTGATCTGACTCCTCTATGTCAACACACCACTTACTAGTTTGACATCCTTTCCTTACCGGTGATACACTATACTAGTAACCCACTCATCTCATCTACACAAGCTAGGCACCAACTTGTGTACCGGTAACCTCAGTAATCATTCCTCTGAGTGGGATGCTCTGTCTTACCTTATCGGTGTCTTGCATCACAAGGTGATGTCAAAGATATCTCAACCTATACTCTTCCTTGACAGTGTTGCACATAATCTATTCCTCTCATTGCGGTAGTCATCCCATAATGGTTGACATCAATGACAACCCAATGCCAACACCACCAAATGTTGTTAGTGATGATGACATCATTGAAGATGAAAAACTTGTTCTATTTTGAAGAGGCCAATGCTTTGAAGATAGGAAATGATGCAATAAAGGCTACATAGATGCTCAATAGTCTGAGGTGCTAACGGATAAGAGAAACTGCACCTTATTGAGGTTATGAGACATACATGTGAGGATTGGTGTCCAATAGTTCAGAAGAGACTCGAAAATCTAGAAGTTCAACATCATACCTTTACAAGGGTGAAGAGACACTTCATGTGCAAATGGTGTCCAATGATGTTGGGAACTTGGATGATAGTTGCATGACTATACCTGTGATTGAGGAGCGGAGAGTAACTTGGAAAGGTCTGACTGGTCTATGAACTATTTTCAAAGAATAGCTTCTATATAATGTATGCTTTTGTTTATGTTGCTGGTCAGTTTAATCTCAAGTTTGTATTTGTAAAAATATGTTAGGAATCCATCTAAATTCAATTATTCCTAAGGAGTGTTAGAATAAGTCAAAATTGTATCATTGTGTGTACTGCATATGTGTCGAAGAGTTTGAGTTGCAAACAATGGCTAACGTAGATCTGTCCTCCTCCAGTTAGCCGTCTTCTTCTATAATTAGCATACAAACAGATTTATAGGAAATCTGTTCACTACTTGTTTGTATAAATAAACTTTACTTTATTCTCTAATCTATCTTTTTATTTCTGCTGATCTGTTTTTTCTATTTGTATCAGGGAACTAAAATTTGGAATGAAGATAACTCAAAAATGTAGAATACTGTTATAATCAAAAAGCCTATAATAAATTTTTATGACTTGTCTTATTTAGTTTAGATTTAGTTGTTTGAATGGATTCGTCTAATGCCTAGAATTGTGAGATATTAAATATTGCTTACATATTGTTTGAGGTTGTATTTTGTAGTCTTTGATGCCTTGTCAATATAAATAGTTGTAGTTAAGCTCTCTTACATTGTGTTCCTAGAGTAGTTTTGAAACCAGGCTTATATTTTGTTACAGTAATAAAATGCGGTACATTGTAACCAATATGATCATTAGTTTCAGTCCAAATTTGAACGAGTGTCAATGCCCTATTTTCAAAATTTCTGGTGACATTTGTGAATATTTTCTGTAGTTTCAAGACCTAGTGACAATTTGCTGTCCTCTAGAGGATATCTGTTTGCTTTCTTAAATTAAATCAGCAGACGCTGCTGGTGTGCAAAATATGGAGGATTTGGAATTCATAAGCCACATATGAAGTGTCTTTTTTATATATTTTGAAATATTCTAGGAGCATTGCTGCCCGCGTCTTTAGAAGCGCCTTTAAACATGAAGATTCAATGCTTTGTTTTTCCTCATTTTCAGTGGAACCAACTACTGGTAATCCATACTAGGTGCAGATAAGTACTACAAATTCTTTTCAGGATCACCTCAATACATCTATATTGAAAACTCAAAATCCCAATTGTAGTACAAGTGAAATGGATCAGAATATTTGAAACTAAATCTTGTTTAGATTTTCTCTTTCAATCAGAATATTGAATCAGCAATCTGAATTGCAACATAATACAAATTTGTTAAAAGCCCCTGCCAAAGGCTAAATAGTCATAGACTGGTTTTGTTAAATGTCTTTGAAGCACCAGCCTGGGGAGCAAAATACAAGTTTGCTGAAGTATGTTAGTCACAAGGTAGAGATGAGTAAAATGCCCTTAAAAACGCTAGGTCAAAGAATGTAATCAATAAACAAAACAAAGATTTTGTATTCCTTTGAATAGACAAGTAGAGGATTTACATTGGGTTGCGGGAAATTGATCGGTAAAACTCATAGCCATCACTTATGGATACCAAAATCACTTTTTGTTCCCATAACATGAAATTTGAATGTATGGCTTTGATGCTAGAATCTACAGTGGAGTGAGCCAAATTGTATAATTCTTTGCCCTGCTCATACACTTACAGTTGCTGAAGCAGCAAAGAATGCAATGCACCAAGGAGATATTAAGGTAAAGAATCGCAATCTAAGCAAGGCTGCCATCCTAAATTATTTGTACCAGACTCTACAACGTGATAAAAGCTTAAGTAGTTGGATTCAATTATTGTCTAATCTTATGAATTTTGGTTATGTTTCTGCCAAAAAAAGGGTAGGGTCCGAGAAATTTTATGGTAGGCTTCTAAAATTTTGTATAGGCTTTGACAACGTAGCAATATGGAAATTTATAGGAACCCATCCAATTTGCCAAAACCCACAAGACTGGCTCCTATATCAAGGAAAAGAGGAACATAATTTCTGAATTGTTGTTTGACTTTCAGTCCATCAAATCATCGAGCAATGGTTTATATCAAGGAAAAGAGGAACATAATTTCTGAATTGTTGTTTGACTTTCATTCCATCAAATCATCGAGCAATGGTTTAGAGAGCTTTTACTAACAATGAGCAGTACCCATGACTACGACAAACTTTATACTTCCTGACTCAGGCAATTTTGCTGTTGCTATTGAGTTAAAATCCGCACAATATCTCCAGTTTGATCTACAATTGTGCAACAGTTGTGTAGTGTTCATGACTATGGTGGACTGGATACTTTTAGACTGAGGCAACTTTGTTGTTTGCTATTCTCAGATTCTATTAAACTCTGTATAATTACTCTACTTTGATCTGTAGTTGTGCACTGATGTTTATTTGTGGGTTAAGGGCACATTTTTATGCGGCTGTTTAGCTTATTTTGGTTAGGAGCTGCTGTTCCAATTTTTTTGCAGCAATTTGAGGAGCTGGATGCATAAAAAAATTGTGCTTAATTTTAAGCAGCCCTCTTAAATGACACTTTTAAATGAAATTTTTAATAATATTTTTTACATATAAAATTTAAAAGTAAAATTGAAGGCAAATAAAAAGGAAAGGAAAAAAATTTGGTGAAGCTATGTATCATTTTTTTTAATAAGTAGCTGCTGCTTATTTCTAGCCCCTCCTTTTTTTTCCACTTATTTTTTATTATTAAGCAGTGGTTACTTCACAAAACTAGAAAAAGATTCCAAATTTTTTTTTCCCTATAATTAAAAAATTACATGAAAACATAGACTTAAGCAGTCCCATAAGAACATGGAATAACTTAACTAGAATCTATTGAACTTATTGAACTTATGAAAATCAGGACACTAGCACAGTTTTTTTGGACACATGGTAAGTGTTATTATTGTCGACAGAAAATCTGAGTGTCGGTCGAACTAACTTTTCATATGGATAATAGAACAAAAGCATGATGACCAGCGATGTGGTTAACTTTCACCATCATTTGGATTTAATTTTTCATAGTGAGTAATTAAGCATTTGTTTTTATTATAGTTAATAAATATTTAAAACTGAAACAATGTGAATCCAATCGTGTGTTATCTCATTATGATAAATATGAGTTTATTGGAAGGATGGTTGGGGAGCCGTACGTGGTAATCTTGAACAAGAATAATTTTAAAGTACTATGGATTCTATTGTAATAGGGTTGGGGATGAGTGCTTGATTATTTATGATTTGTTTGACTATGGTTTGGATTGTCTTTTCACCCTAAAGGTTTTTATTAAATTTTTTAATGATTGACTAAGCATTTGTTTATGCTTAATAAACATTGAACATTTGGGAATTATGGTGTAAATCCAATCTGGTGTAAATCCAATCTTGTGCTCTCTTATTGAGATACATAAAAGTTGATTTTGGGAACCTGATTTTGGGAATGGGAACAATAGAAATGTAATCTTATTTATTATATTGATGCTACAGTAGTTTAAAAAATATAAATAGAATTTGGCATACTGTTACCTTTATTGATGCTACAGTAATTGAAAAGATATAAATAGAATTTGACATACTGTTACCTCTCAACACTTAGTATAACTGCTAAATCTATTAATAAAGGTTCATCCCCAAATTTCTTGCTAATTGCAACTTGCTTACTACTAACATCCCTTGTTATCTCAGCAAATGCTCTTAACTATTCCATATTGCATTTTCTCATAACAGCTTGACATGAGGCATTCCCTCTGAACTGGGCAGTGGACAAACTGCACCATCTTTACATTCTAACAAGTTGAAGTCCCAATTTCCAATTGCTTTGGGCAATTGCTATTCAGTGGAAATTATCTTGAGAGGATAACTATCTATTTGGTAGAACTTCTCTTAAACTAGGAAATTTGAAACAACTTTTCCAGTTAATAGATTTTTATTAGTGAGTTATTAAGCATTTTTTTAATTATAATCAAATAAATATTTAAAATTGATATAATGTGAATCCATTCTTATGTTATTTTTTCTTTATGATAAAGATGAGTTGATTGGAAGGATGGTTAGAGAACCGTATGTGGTAATCTTGGAACAAGAATGATTTTTAAAATAGTCTTACTTTTGCTATGGATGCTATTGTAATAAGGTTGGGAATAAGTGATTGATTATTTGCGACTCGTTTGACTATACTTTGGTTTCTCTTTTCAAACTAGTTTTATTTATTATATTCTTAATGAATGACTAAGCATTTGTCTATGCTTAATAAACATTGAACATTTAAATGAGGGAATAGTGATGTAAATTCAGTCTTATTCTATCTTATTGAGATGTACATAAAAGTTGATTTGGGGAAGCATATTTTGGAATGGGAACAACCTGCCAAATGCAATCTTATTTATTCTATTTATGCTACAATAATTGAAAAGATTTAAATAGAATTTGGCATGTTGTTAGTATAACTGTTAATTCTATTGATAAGTTTCATTCCCAAATCTCTTGCTAATCACTAACTGCGTTTTTCCTACCAGTAGCATCCCTCTTTCTCTCAGCAATTGCTCTTAACTGTTCCATATTGTATTTTCTCATAACAGCTTGACATGAGGCATTCCCTCTGAACTGGGCAGGTTGGACAAATTGCAATACATTTACCTAGAGCCTAATAAGTTGAAGTCCCAAATTCCAATGGATTTGGAAAACTGCTATTCACTGAAGAGATTATTTTTAGGGGATAACTATCTATTTGGTAGTATACCTCCTAAACTAGGAAATTTGAAACAACTTTTCCAATTATCACTCCCTGGCCTAGGGAATCTTACAGGCTCTATACCTGCAGCAATACGAAACTGTAGTAATCTTGCATGGCTTGATGTTACAATGAACTAAATTAATGGATCCCTACCTGTGAGTATCTCCAAGCCACCTCTATCCACGCTTTCCTTAAATGAGTATGGTTATGTTGATGATTATCAATAGGAAAAAAATGTAGGTACACTCTCTTATGCTTATCTTAACAGATGCAGATTTTGATATGTAAAACTGGTAAAATTTAGGAATAATATAAACCATTCTCATTGTATAGACATTTCTTTACTCAGAAACAGAAGAATAAAGAGCAGTAAATATGATATAAATGTAATATTACCAAAATATATTAGACCTTGCATTTGTCTTTGTTACGTGCAATACAGTGCTACCTTTTGCAATTGAATCTTGTGATTTGCTTCTAATAGATTAGCCCATTTTTTTGCAGTTATATGGCCAGTGCAAATAGGCACATTATGTATGAGGTATGTGATGAAGTTTATTCATGCTTTTCCTTACTTGATGGACAAACCACAATATGACAACTTAATACAGGGAATAACTATTTAAACATGATGGTATTTCAGTCGTGAGCAATGTAGAGTTTTAGTTATTACGGGTATTGCATTTGGTTTCATTACCTGCGTGTGTAAAATTAAACAGTTAGAAGATTTAAGTACCCATTTTCTACATTTTTTGTAACCATGTTGCCAACTAAGAAACTGAACCATGTAAATGAGGCTTGGCTATGCAATTTTGACTGTGAGATCTAATTACATATAATCGTTAGGAACAATATTACTGTTGTAATTTTGATATGTAATTGGCTTGGTTATACCATCTTGATACGTAATCGGCTTGGTTATACCACTTAAATTTCACTAGGATGCATTCTAACCATGTATAGCTGAAATCAAATGAACTAATATGTCGGTCTTGTGTCTTCTACTGGTGAGATCAATTTTAACAGAAAATAAGAATCAAGGAATGAAAATGAACATGGACATAAAACAGATAAAAGTTACTTTATATACCTGATAATGAACAGAAGTTTAATCTGATGAGACTAGTACTGCAAATGAAGCTATCAAATCCTGTTCATGAAAGTTGATGTGTAGATAAACGGTTCTAGCCATATTAGCTATGTTATTAAAAAAAAGTAGTATACGAGGTTTTAGATTTCAGTTGATTAGAATGTGGAAAAGAATAGTTCTTGACGAGGCCTAATGATTACTGGGATACTTTCAAATGATTTCCAGATTTATGGAGGATATACATTTATATGAAAAAATGTTTACCTTCTTGACAAATTGAACAGATGGATTGACTAAAGAAGCATGACCTGGATTCCAACTTCTGCCAAATTCTTTTCAACATTTTGTTTTTCATCAAAATTGGGTATTCAACAAAAATATAATATCAAAGTCTAAATATCAACAATGGTGATGCTCCAAGAGCACTCTGAGGAGTGCAACAGAAAAATTCTAACTTTGAAAGTTTGAGCAAAATCCAGAGAAAATTCTACCATAGTCAAAGATATTGCTAGTCATTTAAATCTGTCAAATTTCAATATTGCACTAGCCCGTTGAGTGTACTAGTCTTTGGACCAACATAATTAATAACCCTTCTAGAGCTAGCGCTATGGGCAATCACCAAGAATCTACAAAAATGCTTCCTCTGAGTCCATGCCAACCCATATGTGGCCTTTCTTCTGAGCTCTCTAGTGCTTTCTTATGGGCATTTTTTTTGGGGTCGCTTGATATTGGGTTTCGATTTTTTTACGAAGTGCTTGGGTTGTAGGGTTTAAGGCTTCAAGATTGGTCGAAAGCCTAAGATATTTGTTTTCCCTTTCGAAATTCTTGGATATGTGTTTGGAGTGAAAACCATTTAGTTGGAGTTTGGTGCAGAAGATTTTCTGATTATTCTTTCTTTGCTTCCAAGTTGGTTCTGAATGATTTTTGATGACTCCTTTGGTTGTTCAAATTTATTGTCTTCTTCTAAGGGCAGAGCATATAAAGTATTTGTGATTTCGAGTCGTTCCTTACTAAGGCTGCCCTTTGCTAGCATATGCCCTCTAGAAGTTATACTTCATTTTTTAAACTTTTGCCATTTACTGCACAGTTGTTGCTTCTGAGGTTGCTGCTTTGTGTTGACTCAGAATGGTGTTTCCTCTTTGGGCTCTTGGGAAGAACACACCCTTTACTACATGATCATACTCAGGGTAGAGTATGCACCTAAAGGGAATATCTTTGTTGCCATTCAATCCCTCCATATTTAAATTATTCTGTTGGGAAGGGACTTTTCCAAATCTAATCAACACCGGTACATGCATATTTGAAAACCACTGGTTTACTGGGGATCCTAAGGAAGTGATGTATTCCCAGTAGCACCTCAAAATCTCATGATAGATGATTCTTGCTAGTATTCATTCAATCAGGGAGAGGCAGTGCGGGAGTGGGGCAGGGGTATCCTACCCAGACGAAGAACATCATTGATTAGGTCTTATGTTGGGAATTGAAAGCAGGAGACTAGCGCTTATAATTATGCTTTCAACTAAATATATAAATTCCTCGTTAAAAAATTGTTTGAATATATACAAAGAGTAATCTTTTATTCTTTGCAATGAAACAATTTAAAATCTGGGGGTTCATATGCCAAAGAATATATGGAATCACTGGTATTGAATATTATACTTTTGTGGAGCCCCAATTAGCTAGCTCTTCTCCACAGATCCACTGGGTAACACTGTATAGCAAAAGACACAAAAAACATTTCCAGCTTAGCTAAAGATAACTTCTGTAGTATTGTATTGCTTGTCAGGCAAGTGGACTCTAACCAGGTCATCGTGCATGTTAGAATTACTTCTTTTCATCAATAGAAGAAAAAAAAAGTTTATTTAGTTTACTAAATATGCCTGAATAATATACTTTTGTGGAGCACCAATTAGCTAGCTCTTCTCCACAGATCCACTGGTTAACACTATACAGCAAAAGACACAAAAACATTTTCAGCTTAGCTAAAGATAACTTCTGTTGTATTGTATTGCTTGTCAGGCAAGTGGACTCTAACCAGGTCATCGTGCATGTTAGAATTACTTCTTTTCATCAATAGAAGGAAAAAAAATGTTTATTTAGTTTACTAAATATGCCTTTAAAACTATTGGAACATTTAAAACCAGATATTGAAAAGAAAAATATCACCATACAGGATTTTTAATAGACAAGAGGAGAAGCGCTGTTGTGCAATAATATCGTGCACCGAATTCATAGTAATATTTCAGAAAAAAATCTTAAAGAATCTATGGTTTTTATTAAATTTAGCAGAATGCATCTAAAATTGAAGTCTAATGTGAAATCGAACAGTGCAAGGCATATAACATTGATCAAAACCACACCAAATAGATTCACAAAATTAAATGTTTGAATTTTTGATAGCTTGTTACAGAGAATCCCTGTTAAGTTTAAATATATAAAAGCGACATTCAATTCTGAAAATAGAGATTCTAATTCAAAAACAGCAATGATCTGGAAATTTCTGATGGAAACCCTGACCTCCTCTAAGTCGGTGACCCTAAATCTCAATAACCAGTTAATATCTAACCAACATGTATTTCCAGTGTAAGAAGGAAAAGGGAATTCATACATCACAAATGGTGAAAACATATTTGCGCATTTGATAGATCCGATAGAGATGGCTGGATACGAGCCATTTGATTTGAATGCATACCCTCTGAGTCTGAACTAACAACAGGTGCTTTTGTGTTTTGCTGCTTGTCAGTTCAGGTGTCCGTATGTTCAGATCTGCGAGTACGACAACCTCTTCAGTTAAGAGCCTTTCATTCAGCAAGACTTGATCCATAGTGGGCTCATTTGGAACCATTCAACTTCACCACTACACCAAGGGCCCGGCTTCATTTTATAAAGCACCAAATAAAATTAATTATTATATTTTCAAATAATTGTTAAAAAATGAAATTATTTTTCCAAATCACATGTAAAGAGCGTTTAAATAATGTTTAATTAGAAGCATCTTTTAACAAGTGGCTAGGAAAAATGTGTGACTTAAATTTTAACTATTAGAATTTTCAATCATTGTTATTTTAAAATTATATTAGTATAAATAAATTAATGTGAAATTTTTTTTGTTTTTCTTAAAAGCATAATCTTAATTTAATTTTAAAAATTATATAACTATAATTATAATAATAAAATTAATCTCAAATTTAATTATTAATTTGTAGTGTAATATTATATTATTTTTTATGTTTATGTAATATTAATTATAATTAGTCTTAATTAAATAAGTATTAATACTTATCAAAGTGAAAATAGACATTTGTTGAATAACATAAAGAAAGATATTCAAATTTATGATTAAAAGTTATTATATTATTTTGGATATATTAAAATTATTAAAAATTTAGAATTTTCAAAAAGTATTAAAAATAGAATGATTTCAAAAAGATATATAAAATACAACTATAAAGAATACGTGCAATAATTAGGTTTTTTTTAATAGAAATACTTGTATTTAATTTTTTATTTAATTTAATTTAAACTAAATCAAATCACTATAATTGGTTTTACTATCTATATCTTGAGATATAAAAAAATTATTAAAATTTATATATGTATTTAGAAAATATATTTTATTTACAATATTATAAATAATCAAAATGAAAAAAAAAATATTTAAAATAGACATTTCTTTTTTAAAAATACAAAGGAAATCCAAAAAAACTTAATCTATTATTCCTAAAAATTTGCTCATATAACATCAATTTTTTTAAACCAATCATAATGTAGATAAATAATTTTTACAATATCTTAAATTTAAGAATATAAATCTCAATTTTACAAAAACTAAATTTATTTTGAAAGCAAAAATAATAATCACATTTGATTGGTGCAAACTAATTGCTTAGTTGGACTTCAGTGAATGCAGTGATTATGTTTTCTTTAAATTGAATTAAATATTTATTGAGAAAGTCTAATGAAGGTGAAATAATCTTACGATATTTTTTATGTTTTCTTATTTTTATTTGTGGCAAGAATGTTTATGGATAGTATTAAAAAGGGTTATTTGGGACCCTAAAAATTATAGTAAGTGATTGTGGTCTTCTATTTACAAGCAATTTTGGGACGAGTGTATTTGCATGTTTGGACATTCTTCTAATTCATAGTTTGTCATATCATCCTCAACCAAATATTTATAGACAAATTAAGGTAATAAGCAAGTGTTTGGAGGGTTCTCTATTGTTTGCTTCAATTAAACATAGAACATAGGTGAAATGGTTTCCACAAGTAGAATGGTGGCATGACACCACAAATCATCCAAACTGTCTCCATTTTCGGCACTATACAAATACTATCCACCATCTATCACCTCCTCTTTGAGGATACTCCCAAAAATTATAGTTGAAGAACAAAGTTAACACCAAGAAGAGGTGCTTCCTAATCTCAAGGCGAACTTAGCAATATTACAAAATATGATGAAGCAACAAATTGACTAGTGATATTACTGAAAGAAATTTTCATGTAGGAGCTTGGGGTTTTATGTAATTATAGTTTTATAAATAGAGGGAACTAAAACAATGAAAGAAGAATAGCAAGCTTATACCCAAGTATTATGGCTCTTATTAGGTTGTGCAAAAGATTGGCAAAGTAGCATCCAAACTAGAGTTACTTGAGTCAACAAAAATACATCCAATCTTCCATGTCTCTTGCTTGAAAAAAGTCATTGAACAAGGAGTTTCAATCTAGATAAAGTTACTTGAAATTGATGAGGAGGGCATAATCATTTTGGTTTGTGAGGCAATCCTTCAAACATGTGCTAAGAGGTTACCCCTTTGAAGTGGTTTATTATCATATAATATAAATACAACACACAACTTAGTTTAGTATTAGCATATTGTGATTGTATTCTTATTGAAAACTTTTAGAAGTTACCCCCTTGAAGTGGTTTATTATCATCAAGTATTTTTATGTAATTATTACAGTTTTGTTAGGATGAAGGCGTCATCTACCTTACAAGTCCTATGACATGGTTCCAACATCCTTGAAAAATATCCTAAGGCACTTAAGGTGCATTGGGAAAAAAATTTGAAATATTTACTCTCACTATTGTTTTTAATACATTCATAAGGGGTGATGTGTTCCACTAGAAACAACAAAGGTGGGTTATGAACACAATTATTCAATATTGTCTCTTCACATGTGGATGCCTAGAAAATTGGATAATTAATGGCATGAGAAGAGGAAAAATGATTGACCTTTGGGCTTCTCCAAGTGGGTTCTTAGAAGAGGCAACATGTGTCTCTTGGTATTCCATCATTTATTCTATTTAATGTAATGTTTATCTTCCATGTTTGGGTACCCAAGTAGGAGGGAAATTATTGGAGCCAAAATCAATGTCCTTTCGCATTCTATGAAGGTAATCCAAGGCTAGCAAATGTTTGGAATGAAAATCCTTCTTTGGACGCTTTGTTTGGTGGTTTTGAAACTCTTCTCATTCTATATAAATAGCTCCTTGGATGTAATATTTAGAGAGAAATAGTTGAACGTAGAGTTATTCTATAGGAACAAGGACAAGTGGATGCACAAAGAGGTAGTTCAAAGGTGCACGGTGTTGTCATGCTAGAGGCAAAGAGGAGATTGGAACTATGTATTGTAATCTTGTTCTAGAGATAATTTGCATACTTGGCCTCTCTTCTTGGTGGATTTTTTTCTCGCAAGGGTTTCTCTACATAAATATATGTTATCTGATTCTCATACATTGCTAATTTGTGTCTCATTGTTGTTATCTAATAGTGATGTCATTCTTCATTTATTTCTATTATAAGTTCATATGAGTTTGTCTTGAATATAAAAAAATTTAGGACTTGTTAAGAAGAAGTATTTTTAAGTATGGTATTTCCACATTAAGGCAACTTGATTTTTAAATTTACATATGTTTTAAATTTTCATGTTGTAGTAGTCCAAGGCTTTTATTGCATCCTTTGATTGATTGTTTGGATAGAGATTGAATTTTATAACCTTTGGTATTAGAGCAAGTATATTTATCAACATTTGGTATCAAAGTTGAAGGTTTAACTAGTTCTAGGTATTCCTCTAATTTTTATTTATTATCTTGAAAAGCTTGTGGAAATATATTAGAAGGAATCAAAGGTTGTTGAAGGCTTTTGGGGTTGCAATGAATGTTTTATGAGTTAAATTTGTTTTGTATATATGTGTGAGATTGAATCATGGATACTTTCAATGTGATCTATGTTAGGCATTTGAAGCTCATGATTGTGGATCTTTAACTTAAAGATATTTTTTTACAATATGTTGGATGGGCAATTTTGACATCTTGGTCAACATCGATTATTTGGACTATAGAATGAAGTTTTTATGTTGGTTCCATGGGTTTAGCCCTCGGTTACATGAGTACACTAGAAGATAGTCACTAACCTCTTTGTGAGTTGTGGAGTTGATATTGTCGTGCTCTGTGAAGTATACCTGTACCTGCAAACATAATGCACTCAATAAATTATTACAAGCAATGGTTAGTGAATTAAATCAATGAATTGCAAAACCATAGCTAATCGACTTATTGCCTCCTAGTAAATGCAAGTATGAAAAATGCTCTCAGATTTGATTATGCATACTCTAGGGACTTGACTACACTTAGATGGAGGATTTGAATGATGAAAATGCATGATCTAGCAAGAATAGCATGATTAAGATATATGATTCCATGATTGATCTATAAAATGAACTAAGATTAAGATGCAGTTAAGCTAAAACTGAGCATGATAACATTGCTAAAGATGATAAACTAGAAGCTAGATGCCTATAGTAACAATGCATAAGATGAGAATGAGATGGGATCCATATTGCTCAAAATGAGGTCTATTTATAGGATTTTCCAAGGCTAGGGGTGATGTGGCAGGAATCAACAGTCAAGATTGATCTGAAGATATCAATGGTTAAATTGGAGGAGGTTGGCAAAGGGGTTGGATTAAAGGGAACATCTGTCATCTCTATGGTGACAAGTGTCAAGAGGCTTCTAGAAGAGTTTGGATGAAAGGGAACACTTAGTGACAAGTGTCACAAAGGTTCTAGAAGATGTTGGATTAAAGGGGACATGGTGGGTAGGTAGAATGGGTTAGGTTTAGGAGTGGTAGAAGTTAGGAGAATTTGAATTCAAAAAATATTCAAATAATGGGAAAAGACTAATTAATCTCAACAACTCATGAATTTGATTTGTTTTAATTAATTAGGGATTTAGAAGAAATGATTTTGGTGGAAGGAATTAATTAATTTGAATTAATTAATCAAAGGGGTGAAATAAACCTATTAAATAAATCCTTAAATTTATTAATAAGTAGATGAAAGGGGTTATTTAATCAAATTGTTAATGAATTCAATTAAATTGGGAAGGGGTATTAATTAAATGATTTCTTATTTAATTAATTATCTTCAGACCATTTTTAGGTGTATCCATTTTGTCCCTCTTTGAAGCGAGGTGTGATGACGTGTTGAATCAAACAATAATCTCATTTTGATGATGATATTGATTTGATAGGATGTCCCAGTTCTTGATTGCTAAATTCTCGTACAATGATGCCCCCTTAGGAGATCAATTGAGATAATTGATCTTTGGAGTTTTTGTGAGATTGATATCCTGATAGATTTGATTTGATTTCTGCAACTGTGTTTGATGAAAATGCGAGTTCTTCGATTTAGCTTGATTGCTTAGATCGATAAGATTGAAAAATCTTGATTGATTAGATTCAGTCTGGTTTCAGGAAGGATTCATCCTGTATAAGACATGAATGATCATAGCATCTAGTTTCATGAAGGATTCATCCTGTATAAGACATGATCAAAGTGTCTGGTTTCAGGAAGGATACATCCTATATAAGACAAAATCAGAATTAGATTAGTCTGGTTTTAAGAAGGATTCATCCTATACAAGACATGATCAGAATCGATTAGGTTTGATTGATTGATTTGATTTGATAAGGTTGATTAGATAAAGAACTGACTGTTTATTGATATCAAGTTGCTGAAATTTTTGGGTATGTTGATTGTTGATTCTGTTGAGAGAGATAGCATAAGATTTGGGCTAGGTCGATAATATCATGAGAGAGATGAGTCATCATTCTGATTGCGTATACACTTGTGATGATACTTTGATGATTCTTGTGATTTATTTAGCCCTGGATAAAAGAAGCCTATGGGATCCCATGCAAGAATGAAATGTAAGCTAAAATTCAATGGAATGTAAACCATGACCGGACTAGTCACTGGATTATTTTGCATTTTTGTCATCATTGAGCTTTTTTGAAATGTGGGAAGTGAGTGCAAACATTGATGGTATAATTAAACCATGATGACCTGAGCACTACTTTCTTGGATTTTGATATAGCAAGTTAGCACAAGCATCGAGGTATAATTGAACCGAGATGACGTGAGTGTTGCTTGCATAAAACAAGCAGTATTAATCATTTCAATACACAAATCGGAAATGTCTTCAATGATATTTTGATGATCATATCCTGAGACAAATTTGCACATATTAATGATTAATTTTTAGAAAGCAGACAAGAAAAATATCATGTTTCTTCCTTGTTCCTCTAGTCAAAGACATCCTGGAGTCACTCAGAATTCATGATAGCGAAAAGCAATATAGAAAAGTTGAACAATCATGTTAAAATCATTATCCAAAAATGTATTATCCACTGAAAAGTGTGTGCTTAGATTGATTTTGTGATAGCTTGATAATTGCTAGTTTGATCTTGTGTTCAATGTTGGATGTGTCTCAGTTTTCACTTTGATAAGAGTTGTCTAACTGTTGTTCTACTTGTTTGGTTTAGCTCAAAATGATTAGGAGTTTTGCCCCCAGCTAGGTGTAGGATTTTGCCCCAAGCCTAGAAACAAAGTTGTTATGATATATCCAATGATACAAACCATGGTAAGAAGCCACCTGAGATGTTTGTGTATGTACAAAGGCTTTATGATGGTCAACGCTGATGGAAAATGAATGAATGAATGCAAACGGAAAGATGCATGAACTAATAGATGGGAGAGCTAGCGGACAGATAGTGCTTATTTGTCAGGTTTTCACCATCTAATTTATTGTACTTTTTCTGATATTTGATTTTTTTTGGATTTTTTTTTATTTTTTGCTTTTTTTATTTTTTCCGATTTTCCACTGTTTTTTATTTTTTTTCTGATTTTTTCACTGTTTTTGATTTTTTTTTGATTTTTCAGACATAGAATTTCTTCAAGTGCATGCTATTGATAAGTTCCTCTACCTGATCTCCATCTTGTGTTGATAGTTGATATGCTCCCGATCCAAATACTATTGTGACCACAAATGGACCTAACCAATTTGGTTCAAACTTTTCTTTCTTTTCTCGATTTGCCTGATTGCGTGGATTTTCCTTTAGCACTAGTTCTCCCACTTGAAATATTCATGGTTTGACCCTGTGATTATAGGTCCTTCACATTCTTTGTTGATATACCTTTAGATGATCAAAGGCATTTTATCTTCGTTCATGGATCAGTTCTAACTCTTGTAGTCTAGATACTCGTTGTTCTTCATCTGGGATGAGTCCTTTTAGTGATACATGTAGAGAGGGTATCTCTACTTCGATTGGCAATATGGCTTATAATCCATATAAAAGAGAAAAAGGTGTGGCACCTATTGGTGTGCGGATACTGGTGCGGTAGACCCATAGAGCAGGGTTTAGTTGAATATGTCAATCTTTTCCAGCATCATTCACTATCTTTTTAAGGATTTTCAAAATAGTTTTGTTAGATGCTTCTGCCTGCCCATTTCCCTGTGGATAATATGGTATTGATAATCTATGCTAGATTTTGAACTTCTCACATAGCTCTTGTACATCTTGATTCTTGAATGGTCACCCATTATCAGTGATAATGGTCATTGGTATTCCATAGCGATAGATGATATAATTCAAGATAAATGCAACAATTTATTTTCCTATGATGTTGATGAGAGATACAACTTCAATCCATTTTGTAAAATATTTTGTAGCTACTAGGATGAATTTGTGACCATTAGATGAAGAAGGATTTATCTTTCCTACTAGATCCAAACCCCATTGGAAAAAAGGCCAAGATGTTGTTAAAGCGTGAAGTTCTTGTGCTGGTGCATGAATCAAATTCCCGTGGATTTGACATTGTTTGCATGTTCTTGCTATTTTAAAAGAATCTTGTTCCATAGTCAATCAATAATAGCCCAAGCGTATGAGTTTTTTCAGAAGGATAAGACCACTTGAATGAGTGCCACAAATGTCATTATGGACTTATTGTAAGGCCTCCTCAGATTCTTCTTGTTCAAGACATCTTAAGAGAGTACCATCTAGACCTCATTTAAACATGGTATCCACGACAAGAGTAAAATGGGAGGATTGGCGAATAAAGTTTCTCTTTTGGTTCTTCGATAAATTTGGAGGTAGGATATTGTCTTTCAGGTATGTGTAAGTTTGGCCATAGCAGGAGGAATCTTGTCCAATAAGTTGACAGATGGTTTGGGAATCAAGACAATTAAAGGCGGGATGAAACAACTCTTCAACCAGGAATTCATAACGTTGTTGATTTTCTTGTGTTTGCAATAGAGAAGCAAGTGTAGCCTTGGCGTATGCTGCTTTGTTGTCATTTCTTGGAATCTGTTCAAAAGTTATTTCTACAAAGTACTTCTTGAAATCATCAACCATCTTTTTGTAAGGCATGAGTTTGTCATCTTTTGTTTGATAGACATCATTGATTTGATTAATGACAAGCTGAGAGTCTCCAAAGACCTAAAGTTGTTTAATGTTCCATTCTACAGCCATTTTGATACCTATTACTAATGCTTCATACTCTACTATTTTGTTTGTGCACGAAAAGCTTAATTTGTATGCTTTCGGGATTGTATGCCCTTGTGGTGTGATGAATAGAATTCCGGCTCCTGATCCATGTTGTGTATATGAACCATCAAAGTATAGTTGCCATGTTTTTGTTGTGATTGTTAGGATATCAGCATTAGGAAATTCAATCTGTAGAGGATGATCATCTTGAAGTGGTGTTTCTGCTAGTTGATCTGCGATGACTTGTCCCTTGATAGCTTTTTTGTCAACATATTCGATATCAAACTCACTTAGAATCATGATCCATTTTGCTAGTCATCCTGTCAATGTGGCTTTGCTGAGCAAATACTTCAAAGGATCGATTTTAGCGATTAACTTGATGGAGTGAGATAGTAGATAGTGTCATAGTTTTTGAGAAGTAAAAACTATTGTCAAGCATGCTTTTTTTGTTGATGAATAGTTAGCCTCGTATCCCACTAGTATTATGTTGATATATTATATGGCTCATTCTTTTCCTTCCTTATCCTATTGTGTGAGCAAAACTCCCAATGATGCTTTGGTAGTTGATACATAGAGTAATAATGGCTTTCCTAGAATTGGTGACATTAGAACAGGTGGTTGCATGAGATATGCCTTGATCTTGTTGAATGTTTCTTCACATTGATGGTCCCATTTGAAATTAACATGTTTATGCAATAGGTGAGTAAAGGTTGACATTTATCTACTAATTGAGCCACAAATCTTCTGATTGACTGGAGTCTTCCTTGTAGTGATCTTAGTTGATTGATATTCTTGGGAGATGCAATTTCCATGATTGCTTTTACCTTAGCTGGATCTAGTTCAATACCTCTTGCTGAAACAATGTATCCCAATAGCTTTCTTGAAGTAACACCAAAGGCACATTTCTTAGGATTTAGCCTTAGCTTGTATTGTTCTAACCTGTCAAAGATCTTTTCTAGTATCTCTATATGTTCTTCTTTGTTGTATGATTTAGCAAATATGTCATCCACATAGTCTTCCATGAATGTATGCATCATGTCATGAAATATAGTTGTCATAGCTCTTTGATATGTAGCACCTACATTCTTTAATCCAAAAGGCATGACGTTCCAACAGAAAGTACCCCATGGACATGTGAAAGCTATCTTTTCTTGATCTTCGGGTGCTATTTTGATCTAATTGTATTCAGAGAAACCATCCATTAGAGAAACACATGGAGTGTCCCACAGTTAAATCTACAATGATGTCGATGTTAGGCAAAGGAAAGTCATCCTTTGGACATGCGTGTAGCGTCATAAATTGTACGCACTTGCTAGGGTGGTACAATTTCACACCTAGTTTAGCACCCGCCTTGGCGCATTTTGTATTTTGCATTGCATTTCCCCTTTAGCACTTAATTAATCAAATTAATTAGGTCTAAGGTTCTATTTTATCATCTCTCACATCATAAAGTTGGGCCCTTTCATTAAAGTGTGCCCTTTTCATTTTATTCCTCCTATACATCATTAGGTCCTATTTCGAACTTGGGGGCTTGATTTCGGGGGTCAAAACATCTCGAAATCACCTGTAACTTCGGGATTCTCTCTAAAATCATCATATCCGACGGCCCTGAAAATTTGGTGAAAAGTTGTCGGGACCATGGCGCCCGGAGTGCACATGGTCCCGGACATTTTTCCCGAAATTTTAGGAGCGCGATCCAATCATAAAATAAAGCTTAACCCCAAGAAATTGGCAGGAGATTCAATCTCTAGGTCGGCCAAAAGATGAAATTACGACCTAGGGTTTCATACATAAGAGCTCTCTTTCTTCATTTGAAAGGATCCGAATTTTGGCTTTCAAGGACCTTCTATGCAGCGAAAGAGCAGATCTTTAAAGACTTCAACAACATTCAACATCCATCCATCAAGCATTTATCAGTTTCATTCATCCATTTAGGGCTTTGAAGACATTGAAGAGCAATAGGAGATTACCGACTGAAGATTGGCTTGTACCCCTCCCTTGGGGTTGGGTATGATTTCATGTTGTTTTCATGTCTTTGTATAAGCTTCAATATATCACTTATTCATGCTTTAGATCACTTTGCATCTTGATTTAGAGCATTTACATTATCATTTACAAGCAATTAGGGTTTACTTTCTAGGTTGCTCTAGTTTGCTTTCTTGCATTTTAGGACCTTGCACACATACTAGGTCTGCACACACAATACATTTTACAAAACAACTTGGCTATTCGTGGAGGTGGAAATCACCGAAGTGGGGGTTTGACTAAGGCAAAACCCTAGATAGCCGCCCATACCCTTTTCAGATATAAGTGCAGGTTTCGGGACTCGGACGACGCCGCAGGTTACAGATCTGGAAGAAGCAGACTGAGACCGACCTTCCCACCAAATCTCAGAGCAAAAGACCAGGACAGGGGCATGGGGCGCCCTGGTCCTGCCAGGACAGGGGCGCTGGGCGCCCTGGTCCTCCTGACAAACAGCATTTTCAGCATTTTGATAGCTTTTCCAGAGTGTAAAACAACAGTTTCCGGAGCAGTTTCAGGGGCAGAATCAGGATAGTGGCGCCCGCGCCCCCGTCCCGAACATTTTCAGTCAAATTTTAACTCCGGGTACGCATTTGCATTCTTGTCTTGTCCTTGTGTTTACAACTTTCCATTGTTTAAGTTCAATTCTGCAATCTTGTTATTAGTTCATACTTGCACTTTGGAGTTAGGGATTGAACTTGCATCATTTTATCTTTCAATTACAACAAAGGAATAGAAATCCTAATAGGTAGCCCGTGGCTCTCTCTTTCACAAGAAGAAGTAGCCAATTGTGTGATACCTCTAGGCTCTTTCGTATTCCACAAGTGTGTGGTTGAAAGTGAGATTAGGGCATGTTTGCTTAGTGTCACTTTTTCTCCTACACAATGCGTTATTAAGATCTCTAAAGTCTGTGCATATTGTGATGTTTTTATCTAGTTTTGAGACAAGAACAATGTTGGATACCCATTGAGGATAAGCTATAGGTCTAATGAATCCTACATCCAGTAATTCTTTAGTTCTGCCTTGACTAGAAGAGCGATATGAGGATGCATTTTCCTTAACTTCTGTTTGACTGGTTTGGCTCCTGGACTAACATTCAAGTGATGCATAATAAGCTCTGGATCTAACCCTGGCATGTCTGCATATGACCAAGCAAAATTGATTTATCGTCGTTTGAAGAATTCCACATATTGTTGCATTTCTTCTTTTGATAAAGATGTTGTTGGATGAAGAATCTTTGGTTGTTATGTTGTGCCAATGTTAACTGCCTCTGTTGGTTCAATCAAAATGGATGACTTTCTTGATAGTGCTTAGGTAAAGTGTAAAATCTCCCATCTTCTGGTGCCTCGAGGAGGTTTTCACCGTTAGATGCATCCTTTGTTTTTACTTTTTCCTAGTCTAATGTTACCAATAAATGGTTTTCAGCATTAGACCTGATATTGTTTTCTTTACTTTCACTTTTGCGACTAGGAGATTTGGCACCCACTTGACTGGAAGATGCATTGCTGACATTCCTGGTGAGAGTTGTTACAGGTTTGATTGCATTAAGATATACAGATATGGCATGGTCATTTGGAAAGGTATCAATGGTAGTATGTCCTTCATTTTCCCAATCAATAAGCTCGAGGTGGATTAGAGGTAAGGGATCTTCAAGTTGGGATGTTTCGAGGGTTTCAAGGGTCATGATGGATGTATCAAAGTTTTCAATATGTGTGTCGATGTCTAGAATGATACTCTCATTAGAATGATCTAGCGTAAGAAGTTATTGATCTTCCTCAGTTAAGTCCAAGTTAGTCGAATGTGATTCTATTTCAAGTGAACTAGTTCCTGACGTTTGTCATGCATACATGTGAACTATATCAACTTCTCCATCTCCTTCAAAGCATTTTTATTCAACTAATTCTTCAGAGTGATATGAATCCCATTCCCATTCATTAGAATCTGTATCACTTGCAGGCTGCAATCTACAGATTTGGTCATATAACATTTCTTCCGCTTTTTTGGCTATACTTTTTCTTCTTTCATATTCAACCTCTTCAGGACTGAGATTGAGTTTTGCAAACTTTTCTATGAGTTCTCCTAAATTTATATTAGCTTCTTTCTTGTTTTGATTGAGATTTAATACTATTGGAGAGATGTTTTTAGTTTGTTTCTCTTGTTGATTTGAAGCTTGCTTCTTTTGCCATTTTGTGTTTGCTTGTGCTTGTTGCTTGGCTGATTTTTCTTCCCTTTCAATTGCCAGTTGTTCTTGTTTGTTTTCATATTCCTCTTGTTGTTGACTAAAAGTTGTGTCTTTTGGTAGAATGACTTGTCCATACCCTAAACCTGTTTTGTCATTGGTCTGCTGAGTGTGAGGCTGAATAAGTTCTGAGATACCTTCTTTTCTTTTTCCTATGGGTCTTGTTCCAGTGTATCCCATCCTTCGAAGAATGATGAATCCTTTTCCATATTTTTCTATAGGTATTCTAACATTGTTGACCTTTTGTTGAACTTCTTCATCTTTGTATAGCCACTGTAGCACATCTTTGTCTTCTATTTCCTCTGATAAGGGTCCAGCACTAATGAATGCTCCATCAAATATTGGAAGATGCTTCACAATTGGTTGTTGTTTAGAGTTTGAAGGTTTTCTCAAGGATTTAGGAGAAAGTGGTAATTGTGATATTGAATATTCTTTGTTCCCTTGATCTCTTAGCTACATTTGTTTTTCCATACTTGACAGAATAGAGGCAAATGATTGTTCCTTGGATTGTGTGCTCGAAGATGATACCTCCCTATTATGTGGAACAATTACTTCTTGGCCCATTTTTAGATTGCTGCAATATTAAAACGGGTTTGCATCTGCAGATATTGTGATTTCTTGTCCTTCATAGGGAAATTTGAGACATTGATGATAAGTTGATGGGACAGCTTGCAAGTCATGTATTCATGGTCTCCCTAGGAGCACATTATATGATAGGTCCAACTCTAGAACTTGGCATGCTGTGTCTTTTTGTAGAGGTCCCACTCTGATTGGTAGTATCACAGTTCCCTTGGAGGAACGTTCTTCTTCAACATAGGCTTTTATAGTGATCCTTTTCCGAACATCAATTACATCTTCTGAATATCCTAAGGCACGAACAAGACTCAATGAGAAAATATTTAGGCCAGCTCCACCATCTATTAGAACACACTTAACTCGTGTTTTGTAGATGAGGACTTCAATATGTAAGGGAGCATTGTGAGGGTGTTGCAAAGACATGTCGTCTTCGGCAGTGAATGATAAGCAATGAGGGGTTGTGAGGTGTCCCACCATGGTTTGGAATTTATCTATATCAAGATCTTTAGATATGGTTGTATCTACTAATGCTCGTTCAATAATTTCTTTATGTGCGGGTGAAAGTTTTAAAAGCTCCAAGATGGATATTTGTGCAGGTTTTTTCTACAATTGCTCCACTAGATTGTATTGTTTTGATGTAGTGGATGATGTGTTTGTTGTAGGACCTGACAAAACAACTTTAGCTTTGCTTCTTGTGATAGCCCGAGCATGTTCTTGATTTTGTTTTTCTTTAACTACAATCACATTCACCACGTTGTCATATGTATGAGCATAGTTTACCTTTGCTTTACAATTACCATTGTTTGTTGTTGATGACTCACCAATCTCATAGTTTGGAAGCAGAGTTTTAAAGGCAGTATGAGATTCATTTTTTGTATGTCTATCCACAGTTATTATGCCATTATCAATTAAGTCTTGTATGACATGTTTCAACTTTTGACAATTATCTATGAGATGTCTCTTGTTTTGATGGAAATCGCAATACTGATTATCATTCCACCAAGGTGGTTTGATTTGAGGTTCATAGTTCCTTTCTTCTGGTAAAGTGATCAATTTGTTTGCGAGAAGTGTCTTTAGTGGTAATCCAAGGGGTTCACCAATGTTTGTGAATTGTCTTCGAAAGAAAGTTTTGATAGTTGCTCTTTGGTGATTGTTGTTTTGCTGTGTTGCTGCCAAGTGAGTAGATAATTTGAAAACTGGTTGCTTTAGTTTCACATTGTTTTTATCTACTATTCCATCATTGATGACATTTCGATTCTATTCCAAAACTTTGTCTTATCATTGTGCTTGTTGTTGTTGTTGTTGTTAGGAGGATGGACTCCTTCTTTGTATATTTTCAACTCACCCTTCTTTATCATGGCTTCTTCCATTCTGATTCAATTGTCAACCATTTTTCCAAAGCTTTGATTTCCTTGAATTTTTAAGTAATAACTCATTTGATCATTTAAGTTGTCAATGAATATGTCCATTTTTTCATACTTGTGTGTGTGAAAAGTGGACCTGTATCTGTATTTGAAATACACAACACTTCAATTAAGTCATTAGATGCATGGTTAGTCAGATATAAGCATGAATATGAAAAACCATAACAAACTAACCTGTTGTCTTCTAAAAGATAAGAGTATAAGATTGCTCTCAGATTTGTATAAGCAATCTAGTGACTAGACTACACCAAGACGAAGGATTTTAATCTATATGAGCATGATATTAATGCTAGATGGATGCAAGATTAATCTAACAAGATTTAAGCAATAAATGAGATAAATGATCTAAATACGTATGCAATATTCTCAATGAACCTAGCGCAAAAACAATATAATAACAATACATTCTCCAGGATCTTTTGAATGAGAGATGAGAGCTTGAATTTATAGAAAATTCAGAAAGAAACCAATGGCTGAGATCAAATGATGATGAGCGGTCAAGATTTTTTAAGAGGAAGCACAATCTAGGTGAATTGATGTGATTGGATGTTTTTCTCAGTTTTAAAGGAAATTGAACTAAAATTAAGATAAAATCAAGCAAAAACTAATTTAAAGGAAATTGAACTAAAATTAAGATAAAAAAAAAAAAAAACTTATTTATTCTCTATTTCATTCAATTTTAAGATTTAATTGTTTTAATTGCTTTCTTTGAGATTATTTATCAATTTTTAATTTGGTTTTTTCAAGATTATCTCAAATTGATTTCTTTTCTCAATGTTTAATTCTTTTTTGTCAATTAATTCCTTTTTTGAAGATTTGTGCTCATAATATCCAATTCCTCTTTCTTGATTTGCTTCCTTTTTCGAAGATTTGTGGCAAATTGATTTCCAATTCCTCTTTCTTGATTTGTTTCCTTTTTTGAAGATTTATGACAATTTTGATTTATTTTCAAATTAATTCCTCTCTTTGATGATTTAATGGAAAATTAATTTATTTAATTAAATATGCAAAAGATATTTAATTAAAATAAATAAGATAATTGTTTAAAATGATTTACTTGGAATGATTTAATTAATTAAGAAAATATTTAATTAATATTGAGTTATTAATTTCCCATGTGACATTTGATGATTAAGGAATTAATTGTGTGCTCAAGATTTATTTAATTGCCTTTGGTTAGGACCTTGGTGATGTTGTCAAGATTAGGGGCTTATGGTTTAGATGACCATTTTTAAGGTATTACATTTGCCCCTCTTTGAATTAATGTGCGAGCAACACGTTGATTCAAAGAATAGTTGATTTCTATGAGATGCCAATTCTGAACTTGATTGATCATGAACTAAATGAAAAGCGAGGTGTTTAGCTTGTTTCGAAGCAGCAAAGCTGAATGAAGTCTGATTAAAGCAATACTGTTCTTGAAATTGATTGAACTAGGAACAATAGAAAATAAAAGATATCGAACTTGAACTTGATTGATCTAGACACAGCGAGTGATGATAAAAATCAATCTTGAACTTGATTGATCAAGACATGATGAGCGAAGATAAACTGTCCAGCTTGATCCAAAGTGATGAATATTGAACACCTATTTAGATTTAGTGTGATTAAAGATACTCTTTAAACCCTTGATTGAGTTTTAAACGAATAATCAGCTTGATGAAAAGCAATGAAACTGATTAACGTTAAGAGATTGATTCAGATGAAGACAAATATCAGCTTGATATGAAGCGATGAAACTGATATGCCCCTAGAGATTGATTTGATTCAAATGATCGAGAGATCTCAACTTGATATAAAGCGATGAAGTTGAGATGCCCCTAGCGATAAGAATTTGGTTAATTTTCTTTAGTTGAAAAAGATGGTTTGCTCGACTTTCGATGAAGATTTGAAAATTTTCTCGACATTTGAAGATGTAAGGTCATAAGGTCATGAGTATGCCCCCTCGGGAGTGAAATCGAAAGATAGCAAGGGTACATGATGATAGGAAATTTTGAGCAATGATAATGATTTGAGCACAAATTGATTCAAAGTAATTTTTGAAAATTTTACGTTGATTGATAAGAAATTGAGAGCAAAGTTGATTTGTAGAATTTAAATTGAGATTCAGCGTTGATTCATGAGAAATTGAGCGCAAATTTGAAGAGAGAATGAGCTTTTGATAAAAAGTGCTAAGTGGTCAACATCATGAAATTTCAATGAGAGAATTGACTACAGATTTCGATTTCGATCCCGAAAATGGACTTAGGACAACCGATTTATGAGCTCTTGATTTGATTTCATCATACTTGTGTTGATTGATTATGAGATGTTGTTCTATATGCTTTATTCTATATGTATGCATTTCTTTTCAGTATAGATGAATGAATGCAAATGGAATATGGGTGTTTATTTTTGTTTCTTTTTAAGCAAATAAATGAGGAGAATGAGTAACTAGTAATGCAAATCTTTATTTTTCTTCACGCAATAATATGAATGCAAATAAGTATAAAATGAAATGTATGGATCTATATAAGATGCTCATGTATGCAGATAACATCTCAATACACAAGTACTTGATTGGAGAAATGATGATGAAAAAGAGACCACTTAGTTGAGAAATGATGAAGCTTCCAACTTCTCATTCAGAAGATAAAGAAATTAGTGTTACCATACCGAAATCACTCGAAATTCATGAGATGCAAAATGAATGCAAAATGAGATGCAACTGAAACCTAGTCACTGGATTTGAAAAGCTTAATTTTCATCATTGAGCATTTTACAAACATAGTAGGCAGATTAGAGTTCCTTTCTTTTCATGTGCAATATTAATTATCTTGTCCGCAATGACCCTTTTTTCATTCATATCCTTGGACAGATTTCACAGGGACCTGGATTGCATGATAAAGAAATTCCCTCAAAAAAGACAAAGAAATGATGGGAACCTCCCTATAGCATTCAAATAAGCGAAGTCGAGGTATGCATGGCGATTTCACCTTAATGTGAAGGCACTTATCACAGACACCCAGCTGATTAGATGTTTTCAGATCATCGGAATCATTCCTACAAGCAGAAAACAAAGAAAATATTATGCCCCCAATCCTTGCTCCTCTTAGTCAAGATAGACTTCCTCGAGTTACTTAGAGGGAATAATAAGCGAAGGCCAATGTAAAAGACAACACACAAAGAAAATTTCATGCATATCTCAAACAATTTAGTGATTGTTTTCAGTAGTCTTGTTTTGCTTGTGTACTCAGTGATAAAAACTTTGCAGTAGTCAGGAGACAAGTAACTGACTTGGAGTGGACAACCAGGTTTCACTGACGTAAAGTTGACTTAGTTGATACTGCTTAGGACATGTAATGTGCTCTGGCCATTAACCTAAGACTAGGACATTGATCGGTTTCAAGCCATGAGGGTTCCAACAAACTAGGATGCCACAAAAGTGACTGAAATATGTACAAACGAAAGCAAAGATGCAGGAAAGCGGGAATGCCAACATTGTGTTGATAGATGGAGCACTTGAGTACAAGAGGCACCTATTTACTAGGTTTTCCCCAAGGCATTTTCTGTCTCTTTTTCCTTTTTCCTTTTTTTTTCTTTTTCTTTTTTTCAGGACTTTTCTGATTTTTATTATTTTTTCAGTACTTTTTCTAGTTTTTAGGATTTTTTTCATGACTTTTTCTGATTTTTAGAATTTTTAAGGACTTTTTCTGATTTTTATGATTTCTTCAAGACTTTTTCTAATTTTTATAATTTCTTCAGGACTTTGATTTCTTCAGGACTTTTTCTAATTTTTAGGATTTCTTGAGGACTTTTTTGCTATATAAGCTGGTGGAACAGAGAATATTTAGGTGAATAATTTCTTCAGATGGATGGTGTTGATCGATTCACAAAGTTGTTCTCCTTTCAATGTTGAGAGTTGATAAGCACCAGAGCCAAAAGCTGCAGTAACAATATAGGGACCCAGCTAGTTGGGTTCAAACTTCCCTTTGTTGTCTCAAAACTGTTGATTTTTAGGATTTTCTCTTAGAACTAAGTCACCAACCTGAAATTCTCTATGTCAAACTTTTTTGTTATATCCTCTAGATATTCTCTTTTGATACACTCTAAGATGATCAAACACCACTTGTCGGTGCTCATCCAGCAATTCGAACTCTTGCAATCTAGATATTTTATAGTCTTCATCAGTAACAAGACCTTGCAAGGAAACTCTTAGAGATGGTTTTTGCACCTCAATAGGTAATACTGCTTCAGACCCATACACCAGAGAAAAAGGTGTAGCCCCAGTAGGTGTTCTGATACTTGTTCTATAAGCCCACATTGCAGGATTGAGCTGCAGATGCTAATCCTTCCCATATTTGTTTACTATTTTGTGCAAGATAGTCAATAAGTTTTTGTTAGATGTCTTTGCTTGTCCATTACATTGAGGGTAATATACTGATGACAGAGTTCATCTAGATCTTTGTTCTTGAACTGTCCTCCATTGTCTGTTATAATTGATGAAGGTATACCATACATGCAGATGATATAATTAAGAATAAAGAGAGCTACTTGTTTGTTGGTTGCCTTAATGAGCAGAACTGCCTCTACCCACTTAGTGAAGTACTTAGTGGCAGTGATGATAAATTTGTGTCCACTAGATGATGCGGGATATATTTGGCCAATTAGATCAAATGCCCACTATTGGAAGGGCCAGTGTGTCACAAAGGATATGAGATCCCTTGCTAGAGCATGAATAAGGTGCCCATGCAATTGACACTTTTCACAAGTTTTAGCAAATCTTATAGCTTCTTTCTCCATGTCTGGCCAGTAGTAGCGAGCCCTTAGTAGTTTTCATGCTAAAGTTAGACCATTCAAATGGGATCCACAAACACCTTCATGAACCATAGATAATGCGCATTGGGACTCTTCAATTTTTAGACATCTAGGAAAAGTATTATCTAAACCTGGCCTGAATAGGTTGTTAGCAATGATGACGTACTGTGACGCATTTTGGATTAGGTTCCTTTTTTCATTTCAGGAAAGATTAGCAGGGACAACTTGGTCACACAGGTAAGAGTAAATGTGGCTATAATGAGATGAGTCATGCTCAATAATAGAACAGACTACTTGGGACTTGGGAGAATCATAGGTAGGATAATGTAAACCTTCCACCAGGAATTCAAAGAAAAAATTAGACTCCTATAGCTGTGGTATAGATACCAAAGTGGCCATTGCATTCGCTGCTCTATTTGCTGTTCTGGGGATCTACTGAAATGTTAGGAAGGCAAAGTATTTCTTGAGATCATCCACCATTCTCTTATAAGGCATCATTTTCTCATCTCTTTTTTGATATAGGTCATTGATTTGGTTGATGATGAATTGTGAATCTCCATAGATGTGTAATTCAACGATCTTCCACTCGATGGTCAGCTTGATCCAGTTTACCAAACCTTCATATTTTGCAATGTTGTTCGTGCAAGATGTTGGTAAACAGATTTGTCTTTCATTATCTAATTAAATTATAGCAGTGTGAAACACAAGAAAGCAGACAAATTCTTCTACCAATCAGTTGGAAAATTATTTAATTGATTAACCTCTGAATTTAGGTACAACTCCCTCTAGTAAATATTCATTCGGCTCCAAATTACATACAATCAATGGAATGATTTTCACCAGAAAGCACTTAAAGGAAATTGCATACACTAGTCAATACAAAATGAATGCAAGCACTGATTCATATATAACCTTTTATATAAAGCCGACTGACTTCATATGGTCACTAAAACAAAATGAAAAAGCCTTCAGAGATGAACTTAGCCAATAGTTTTCTACACATATAAAAAGTATAATAGCCCCTTCTTCAAAATAGACTTACACAAAAATCAAAATTTGAAATCAAACACACAGATTTGAGACTGAAAATAGTTGTTAAAAAGATTCACATTCACAGATGATCCTCAACTTCCTTCATACACAAAAAAATGTATTTAGCTAGTTTTAAAGATAGTCTTTTTCAAAAACAGCGAACCCCTTCAAAGTTATTACATCGGATACTTATAGGTCACCAGACCCAATACTCTTTTAAACAAAAGTACAATTAACTCATAAGAGTTAATGGAAATCAACCCTAACTGCAATAACCGAATTTTAAAGAAAATAACCAGGCTTGCTGGCAAACAATTGCCAGCAGTGCTAGTCATGTAGTCTTCTCTGTTTCGGTGTGATCGCTCGGGTTAGTGTCTTGAATAGACACCATCACTGCCTTGACCGTGCTCCACTCTCAGTGTACTTTTGAAAACTCTTGGATTACCGTTATGTGCAGCAAACTGATATGAATAACCCTCTATTTCTAGAGCTCCTTCTTCCTCTTCACCATTTGCACTTTGTCTCTGTGAGAATCCAGATGATCGAGGCAAATGGTGAGCATTGATTCCACCTTAGAGATCCCTATAAAATATTCCATAGACAAGGATTTCTCCATCTTGATCTGTTTGATGTGGCTGCCAAACTGGTTAATCATCTCCATGGTGTCCTCCAGAGTTTCACCGTCTTCCTTAAGTAGTTGAACATCCACACAGTGTAAGTCCTTCTGCATGGTCACCCTCAAGGCTGTTAATTCACCACGCAGGTTGGCTGACTCATTATAACCCTACTCAATAATCTGATTGCGCCACTCAATAATCTCCTTGCAAATGAACATGACATCTTCATTCAAACCTGACACTTGGTTTTCAACTAGAAAGTTCATTAGCCCATAACATTGAATATCCCTCATGTGCTTTGAAATCATAGCCCATTTAGACTTCTCCTTTTGCCATGAGACCAAGTTGGAATCTAAGGCTCTGGTAACCTCATTAGCATCCTTAAAAATCTAGACCAAGTCGGTTATGTAATTGGTTGCCTGGCACATGATTGTGGTGAGCCATTTTGAGAAATCTTCGGCGATCATCCTGTTCCGTTGAACCTCATCTAGGAATTTTATATTGCTAGGTGACTTTGGACTAAAAGGGTCTGAATGTTGGGATAATGGCAATGGGTTATTTTGCAAATAATGGATATATTTAGCCATTTGTGTTAAACTTTGTTTCAACTCAGCCTTGTCCCTCTCATCCTTCCAGGTACGGGAGATGATTCGTTTGGTGGAAGTCTCCAAGTGCTTAACATCCACGGCTCTGGTTCCGATTCCCAAATCTATTCGTTCAATAGCATAATCTGCCTCTGAAACCATAGCAACATCTTTGTTAGGCTTAGGTCTAGCAATATCCGCAATCCAATGCTTCGTATTTTCATCAAAGTCAATCATTGCCTTTGTTTTTAACTTTTTGGGCTTTGTAGACCTTCCCAGACATTTACTAACGACATCCTCCATTGATACTTAAATCGAAACTACATTCCTTTTCCTGGTGATGGAATTATTTAGCCATTTTGGTACTAGGGTTATCTCTTTTGAAGGCATGGATAGAAGCCCTGCTGAGGAGGGAGGCGTGGTCTAGTCTATATGAGATTGGATCTCAAGTGTTCTTGAGTCCTAAAAAATAGTGTCTATGTCAATTGAAAGCTTGTTCGCTTTGGAAAGAGGGGATGTCATCTTGCTCAGTCTTTCCTCTGGGTCCAGATTCAGAATGAGGTGAGAAACCAAGAGTTTGAAACCCTTCTTAGATCTCGATTTGGTAACTTGACCAGCAACAGTAAGCTCAACCCCGATGTTAAGTTTCTCCTCCTTAATCCTTCCCTGTGCTTTTCCTGCATCAAAAACAGGAATGTTAGTCACAACAAAAATTTTATTCATAGTGCTCCTCTTCCCATTTTTTCTTCTTGAGCTGGTGGCTCGTGTTGGGTGAAAATGACGACCCCTAAGCTAATTTTTTGTCCTTTGGATTACACCAAAAGTGCATGTCTAAACACTATCGCCCATCTTCTTGTTCCAATCTATTTCTAGAAGAGGTTCATCATGAACCCGCTTCATAAACTCAGAGTCAAGTGTGTCCTCATCATCGCTTGTGACACCTGAGATATCCATGGGTAAGTTCATATCATGAATTTGCTTCAAAGTTAGTCTTGACCAACTCCTTCTCCGTACTTCAAATTCATCCCGACAACCCTCCCAATAATCTTCCAACTGAGGAACATGTTGATCAGGTATCGCTTTCTTTACATACTGAGTAGTAAAACCCCTACTGTCAAATTTATCCCTCTTTACAAAGGACTTCAAATGGAACCTTTTAAATTCAAGTTCAAGGTTCAATGCATCGAAAACTGATCTACAACTATAATGTCCTAAATCAATGGGGAAAATCCCACTTGTGTCGGAGTCCTCACCATAATCTTTGGCAACGTAAGCAAGCTGTCTAGATACTTTGATCAATATGCAAGAGTCTGAGATGTACCTAGGAAGTCTAAAGGGTTCACCCTTAAATCCTCCAACTCTTAAATAAGTGAAATGGTTGAACTATATGAAGAAACTACCATATATGTTGACGAGTTCAACTGTTTTTGCGGATATTATTCTATGCAAATTTCCCTGTAACTCAAAGGTCAGCCTTCCAACAAAAACATCATTCCAACAAAGATAATCATCAACATGCCCTTTCAAAGTTAAACTAGGATGATAATCAGAAATCCTCATGCCTTGAACCCATTTTACATGTGACAACCCCGACCAATCTCTAACACAGGAAGCATGTATAGCAGATAGCATGACATATAAAAATTGGACATTCCAAGATAATTACTCAGACCCTCATGTAATCTTTTTGCAATAACAGTTCCCCAATCAATGAACTGATTTCTATCCAGAGTAACCTGGATGGAGAAATACATCCAGTCTTCCCAATAAAAAGAGTGAGAATTACCCTTTACCCTGCTCAACAGTATGACTAAATCCTGGATTGCTGAAATTAAATGTTCATGAGTTAAAGGTTTGGGTAGCCTCGAGCCCCCTTTTTGGAATTTTACAAGTCAATTCCAGGCAATCACTGTTCTATAATATTGCTTCTTCTCAGAGAAGATCTCGTAAGATTTACCAATGGTCCAGTCTTCATAGGGTTCCCGGTGTGGAATACCCATAGCTACCATTACCGTCTGTTTGTCAATAGACAAAAAGACTTCACCATCATTTCTCCTTATGCACCTATTACCCTTGTCGTAATGATTCATGCATTCTAAGACTAACTCTGGGCACGAAGAAGCAATGGGGAAGGCGGAAGCTTCTAATAATCCACTCTGAGCCACATCTTTCATCATGTATGTGGTTGAATTATTTACTCTCTCCAGAAAAACCTCTAAATCTAGTTGAACCAGGGTTGTGTCACCCAACTCTGGTAAAGAGCTTACAAGGGAAGACGAGCTCATCAATTTGGGTAAAACAGGCCTCATATTTTGGTTCATGATTTTCCCCAAATCAATCCCAGGCGAAGAAGGAAATTGAAAACAAAAACAAGCAGCTAAAGAACACCTAGATCTTTTAAAACAAACTACAGCAATTTAGAAAATTGTTGAACATACCTTCCTCTGCTCTCTATAACTCTCTATCGCTGCCTAATTTTCCCACTTCGAAAACTCCTTCTCAAAATCTTCTCACGAAAATAATAATTCCAATAAGACAACTACTCAGTTTTAAAGTGGAGAAAATCTTACCCATCATTACTAAAGTTGCCTTCATTACTCCTTGTTCGTGTGAAGTTACTTTGAAATGATTACACTGAGGTATGCCTTAACCGTTAAGTCACTTCTCTTCTAACATAGCCGATCTTCACACATACTTGCCATAAATGGTAGATTTCAAATTATTAGAAAAATAATATTCCTTCCCTCGATGGCCGTCTATCATGTTCTGAAAGTCTGGGCCATCACCACGTGGCAAGTCACGCACCTTCCAAAGAACCTAAACATAAAACTCAGAGCCTTGCGAAACCATCACAAAAAGACATTAACATGATGAATGTTGAACTTGAACCTTGAACCAAAAAGGTTCAAGTTCAAGGTTCAAAGAATTTGAAATGATGACAAGACTAGCAAAGCTTAAAGTTGTGTGGAGAAGAAAGACGCTCGAAACAACACCCGTTGAACTTTGAACCTTGAACCAAAAAGGTTCAAGTTCAACGTAGTGAAACTTAACAAGGACCAAATGACAAGAGCAAAATTTAAGCAAGTTCTTGATTGATGAACTAGACAAGAATGACTTCATACAGGGATGCATATGGAATGAAAATTGTATATGGGCCCAATAGTGGCTCTGCATGGGGATTGGGTGTTGTAAGATACCAAGCAATGAATCATAGAATCTCTAATTTCGTAGCATAACTGACTAAGGATCGACCTACAACAAAAATGGAGACACCTAAACTAGCACAACAAACAAATATGTACAAGCTAACAGGGGATGCCTATTCACAATTGATACAATTTTAAATCCTACCCATTATAAGACAGGGGAAGCTCAAAACCATCCTAATGAGAAATTTTAAAAGAATTGGGCCCTTTTACCTCGTGAATCACATAAGGTCCCCTCCACAGCAACTCAAATTTTCCATGAGCACCTTTCGGTTCTCTTCTTTTATCCCATAATAACACTAGATCCCCTTTCATGAACTTCTTGGGCCTTGCCTTGTGATCAAAAATGTTTTTAACCCTCATTTGATGTTCTATGATCCTATCAACCAGCTTTTCTCTTTCTTCTTAAATTTTAGTTAAGTACATGATTCATTTTTCAAGAGAGCTCTAGAAAAATGCATCTTCTATCACCGACTACAGTTTAGAAACCGCTAATTCTAAAGGAAGAGAGATTTGCACGCCAATACCATAAACCAGTTCAAATGGTGACATCCCTATGGCCCATTTTGGTGAAGTTTGATCCGCCCACAGTGCTTCATGTAGCTTCTTATGCCAATCCCTAAAATTTTCACTGACTAACTTCCTCATAATATTGATCAAGTTCTTGTTACTTGATTCCGCTTGACCATTACCCTATGGATAATGATCAGAAGTGTGTGCTAGAGCAATTCCATGATCATAGCAAAATAAGCTCAATTCTGATGAAGAAAAATTTGATGCATTATCTGTGACTATTTTCTGAGAAACTCCAAACCTGACAAGAATATTCTCCTTAAGGAATATACGCACAATTTTTGTGGTAGTTTTTCTTACAGGGATAGCTTCCACCCATTTAGTGAGATAATCCATCACCATTAATATGTGAGTGTGCCCCGCATTAGAACTAGGATTCAAAGGACCAATAAAATCTAGTCCCCACTACTTAAATGGTTCTTCAATCACCACAGGTCTTAAAGGCAAGGCGACCAACTGGGGTTTACCAGTAAATAGCTTGCACTTCTCACACCTCACCACCCAAGCGTATGCATCCCAGAACATCCCTAGCCAATAATAACAATTTCTCAAGATTTTGTATGCGGTAACCGTAGAGGAAAAGTGACCCCTGCAGGCTTCATTATGGAAAGTTTTCAGTAGAGCTTCCTGGTGCGGTTTATCCACACACCAGAGGAAAGTGCCATCTAACCCCTTTTTATACAATATGTTATTTGAGGTAACATACTTTGCAGCTTTCAACCTTAGATTCTCTTTTTCTCTGGGAGAAAGATGATTTCGACAATCCCCATACATAAGATAATACGCCACGTTAGTGAACCAAGAATCTTGATGATCAACGAACAAGGTTAAAGGTAAATTGCTGTCCTCTTTGGACTCATTTTCCGCCATCAGTCTACAGAGGCCTTGTCCTCTAACTAGTTTAGTGGGCTTAATATCTAAATTGAATTCCTATATCTTGGAAACCCAAGATGCTCTATTGTTGATGCCAACATCTTGTTGAGTTAAAACATCCTTTACTATAGAATTGGGAACAAAAACAATCACATGCGAGTGAAGTATATAATACCTGAATTGTTTCATGGCTTTAACCACCGCATAAGCTTGCTTCTCTATCTGTGAATACTTCAACTCATGCTTCTTCAAGGGAACACTCATAAATGAAATAGGCACTTCCTCGTTATCTTCCCCTTTTTGAACCAAAATCCTGGACATAGTATGGTCTGATGCATAGCAATAAATAATAAAATCCCTATTAAATTTTGGATTTACCAGGGTTGGCGCATGTGCAATTGCCTTCTTAATCTCTTCACAAGCTTTTCTGCCAGCTTCATTCCACTTAAAAGCTACCTTCTCACTCATCATATTCACAATGAACTTGGTAGTTTCAGCAAAATCAAGAATAAAACGTCTTAAGAAGTTCACCTATCTAAAGAAAGACCTCCCTCCATTTCTATTTGAGGGGAGACTAAGCTGTTGTATCACCTTTACTCTCTGTAGATCAACTTTTACTCCTTCCTATGAGACAATGTGTCCCAAAAGTTTCCCCTCCGTGACACTAAAGACAGACTTTTTAGGATTTAGGGATACTCCATGCTCTCTGCATCTCATTAGAACCTTCCTCAAGTCCCGCACATGATATTTCCTTTTTTTGGAGAATACAGTTAAATCATCTAAATACACCACAATAATCTTATCCCTCAAATGTCCAAAGGAAAGATCCATTGCTCTTTGAAAAGTAGCTCCTGCATTAATCAACCCAAAAGGCATCCTGTTATAAGAAAAAGTGCCCCATGGAGTTATAAAGGTTGTCTTGTGTTGATCCTACTCCACGATACTGATCTGATTATACCCAGAGAAACCATCCAACATAGACATCATCTCTGACCTGGAAACAGTTTGTAAAATATGATCCATCGCAGGCAGGGGATAATTATCCTTCAAACTTGCTTGATTTAAGTTTCTAAAATCAACACAGATTCGTATCTCACCATTCTTCTTCCGACCAGGAAATATGTTTGCAAACCAGGTAGAATGGTGTATAGGATAAATAATTCAGGCCTTCAACATTTTGTCAACCTCATGAAAAATCACTTCTGCTACCTTGGGATTAAAGTTCCCCAACTTCTATCGGAATGGATTAACACCTGGCTTCAAAGGAATTTTATGTTGAAACTTACCATCCCTAAAGTTCTTCAAATCATCATAACTCCATGCAAATACATCTTTGAACTCTACCAGTAAATCAATGAACCTCTTTCTTTCCACTTCGGAACAACATTTTCCCAAATTAACAAATTTAGGATCCTCATTGGTACCAATGTTAATTTGCTCGTACTCCCTAGAGCTCTAAATCACAGGAGCTTCCTTATATCTTTGCTTAACATACCCATCTTTCCTGTCAAAGAGGCATTCAAGAGAAACTAAACCCTTTGGAATTTTATTTCCCTTTAACTGCATCATCCCATCATGTGCTTCCTCTTGCGTATCAGGAGAAAACTCTTTACAAGTCTCTGTCGACCCTTCATAAAACAAGGATGTAAAAATGTCAGCACATTGCAGAAAGTTATGAATCTGTTTATCATTTTTGAACACCTGCAAGGATTCAGAATTATCTGGCACACTAGGTCTATAAACCAGTTCAACCCTGTAAGTATCAGTTATGAAATCTGGGTGTGGAACCAGCAAGGCTGCAGATATCGCCAAAGAATCTGCTTTCGAATTAAATTTCCTAGGAATGGCTTCAATTGAAAAAGCATCAAAGGATTCAATCTCGTCCCAAACATGATTTCTATAGTGCCTCAATCTTTCATTTTTGACCGCAAATAAGCCCCTCACTTGCTTAACAATAAGTTCTGCATCACCCTTCACTTTCAACATTTTGATTTGCAACCTCTTTGCTTCAGCTAGACCTAATAGCAAGGCCTCATACTCGGCCGTATTATTTTTGTTTTGGAATTCTAACTTAAAAGCATAAGGGATTTTCTCTCCATGGGGAGATATCAAAATGACCCCAGCACCTGATCCTAAAGATGAACAACTCCCATCAAATTCCATGAACCAGAGTTCATTTAACTTACTTGCATCAAAAAACATATTCTCATCTTGAGGGTCAGTCATTATCATGTAATTGCCAAAGCCACAATCTTGATACAAAATTTGAGCTTTTGGATCATCAAAGGGAAAAACTATGTACTTAGCCTTCATTTCAGGGTGCAAAAGGACTCTCTATTTTCCAACTGAGATTATCACTTGAGACTAGTCCATTTTAATCTCTCCTCCCATGTCTTTACAAAAAGTGCGACTCAATGACATGCCATAGCTAGCAGGAATGTCGGCCACTAGGATTTTTAACTTGATTCTCTTGGCAGGATGTACCACTAAGGCAACCTATGCATCTTTAATTTGCCCTAATAAAGGAACATGCTTGGAGTCCATGGAGTAATACTTGCCAAAAGTCTTTGTTAGGGTTAAACCTAAAGCCTTTGCTACAGTCGAAGGCATGATGTTATCGGATGCCCCCGAGTCAATTATGCAATTACTCAACTTGTGCCCATTGATATATAAGGACACATAGAAAGGTTCTGGTTTATTTTCAAATTTGGGTTCAAGGGGATTATCTTGCAAAGGAATAGACCTCAATGAGCTCTCAAGGGTTACTTGAGTAGGACTGACATTAGCGTGCACTGGTGAATCAGTACTCATGGGTATCTAGGTTTCACTTTCTAATGCATGGGCATCATCCCCTTTAACAAATTCAACCAATCTATCTAATTCACTTGGATTTAACTTCAAATACTTAGCCGGAGAAGTTTGAACGCAAGATGTTTTTCAAAACTCAATGATATCAAAAGGATTAGTAGAAGAATCAGAACTTGAAGGTGCACCTCCTGGAACCACTTTTGACATGCCTCCATAACGGGTCAAGATTTCTTTTCCCTTCTCAGAACTGTGTATGGGTGTTGCATCATCTTGAGATCTCAAATTCTATTGAGTTCGTGTAAGAATTATGTATGAAGAATCTTCCAAAGATACCAACATGTTTCCTCCCCTCTTTGAGTCAGAGACATATTCCATATAATGAATTTCAGAGTCTCCAGGCATTCCTTGGGAACCTACTTCATCCGCTTCTAAGATTGTTTCTCCTTTGTTAATCATTTGAGAAAAATGAACCATCTTTGGGCACAAAGATCCATCATGTTCATCAATTAAATGAAACACACAAGAATTTGTCTTGAGTGGTGGCACCTCAATCGCAAGTCTCTGCTGGACAGGGGGTAGCTGCAATTGTCTCCCTCCACCTCTTGTCTGTTGATTAGGATATCTCTTAGGAACATCTTGATATGACTGAGAGTAGGAAGTATTTGCTTTAGGAGTTTGTCTCTTTAGGACAATGGCATCATTCATTAACCGTTGAATGACAAGATCAGAGGAAGTGGCAGGTTGTGTATTGGGTGTTTGCACTTCACGTTTCCATTTGCCCGCAGTGATCAAATCATCTTCTAGTTCAACTGCAATGGTTTTGGTAGCATTGAAATCAACAACCCTTTGCCTAAGAATCAAGAAACTTATTTCAGAGGCCATTGAGTTAATAAAAAAATATTTGAGATTATCATCTGAAGGTTTCTGGTTGACCAGAATCTTGTGCGGAATCTTATCAAATCTAGCAACAATGTCTCTCATAGATTCGGGGAGTTCCTTTTTCAATTGAGATAACTGAGCTAGAAGGGAGTGCTCATCTTCAGCTACCTTGAATCTAGCTTCGAATCTTGTCTTCAAATCCTGCGAGGTCACTATCACACTATTTGGCAAATCATAAAACCAATCCATCACCACTCCTGTCAATGTTTGAATAAACAACCTGATAGCCACATCTTCATGTTGAACCACTATCACTCCATAGGCTACGCTAAAAGCATTCAAATGCTCATCCACAGTGACCGTCCCATCCCCGCTAAACTTAGGCAGATGATCTCTAGCAGCCTTTGGCAAGGGGTTAAGGTTCAAGCCTAGGTTCAACGGGCCTACAGTTTCCCCCCAAGGGTTATTTGCTGTCATTCGAAGTAATATTAAGGGGAGTAGGGTTGAATGAAATGGGTATAGCAACACTGTGTAGGACCAATTCCTGACAAACTGGAGATGTAGGTGATGACGGAAAAGGAGATGGAGGTCTACTTCTTGCCTTTCGTTCGGGCAAGAAGGTGGATTGGAAACTTAGATTCTGTAATTCTTCAAAAATAGGATCAGAAACCCCCCCTCTCCTCTGGGATCTAGTATATGGTCTGGTGTCCAGTGTGGAACAATTAGGGCAACAAACATCTAGGCATCTGGAATGGATTATCAGGGACGTGAATAAAAAAAACCCTAGGAACCACTATTCTTTCAATGACTAACACGGGCTGATCTGATTGTCTTTCAATTTCTCTAAGAAGAGCACTGATTCTATCATATTCTGCTCGACTTCTTCTATGCCTCCAGACTAGAGTATCCAACTTTGAGGTTATGTTACTTTGCTCCTCTTGTACCTAGTTTAGATTTGGTTGCAGGAAAGGCAAGAACCCTTCAAGAGGCAACACCATTTATAGAAAACAGAGTACACTATAAAGATGATCTGGTTTTACAATCAGTTATTCTCTTCGCTCCCCAACAGAGTCACCAAAAATATGTTGGTAAACAAATTTGTCTTTCATTATCTAATTAAATTATAGCAATGGAAAACACAAGAAAGCAAACAAATTCTTCTACCAATCAGTTGGAAAATCATTTAATTGATTAACCTCTGAATTTAGGTACAGCTCCCTCTAGTAAATATTCATTCGGCTCCAAATTACATACAATCAATGGAATGCTTTTCACTAGAAAGCACTTAAAGGCAATTGCATACACCAGTCAATACAAAATGAATGCAAGTACTAATTCATATATAACCTTTTATATAAAGCCGACTGACTTCATACGGTCACTAAAACAAAATGAAAAAGCCTTCAGAGATGAACTTAGCCAATAGTTTTCTACACATATAGAAAGTATAACAGCCCCTTCTTCAAAATAGACTTACACAAAAATCAAACTTTGAAATCAAACACATAGATTTGAGACTGAAAATAGCTATGAAAAAGATTCATATTCACAGATGATCCTCAACTTCCTTCATACACAAAAAAAATGTATTTAGCTAGTTTTAAAGATAGTCTTTTTCAAAAATAGCGAACCCCTTCAAAGTTATTACATCAGATACTTATAGGTCACCAGAACCAATAGTCTTTTAAACCAAGGTAAAATTAACTCATAAGAGTTAATGAAAATCAACCCTAACTGCAATAACCGAATTTTAAAGAAAATAACTAGGCTTGTTGGCAAACAACTGCCAACAGCGCTAGTCATGCAGTCTACTCTGTTTCAGTGTGATCGCTTGGGTTAGTGTCTTGAATAGACACCATCATTTCCTTGGCCGTGCTCCACTCTTAGTGTACTTTTGAAAACTCATGGACTACCATTACGTGTGGCAAACTGATATGAATAACCCTCTATTTCCAGAGCTCCTTCTTCCTCTTCACCATTTGCACTTTATCTCTGTGAGAATCCAGATGATTGAGGCAAACGGTGAGCATTGATTCCACCTTAGAGATCCCTATAAAATCTTCCATAGACAAGGATTTCTCCATCTTGATCTGTCTAATGTGGTTTCTGAACTGGTTAATCATCTCTATGGTGTCCTCCAGAGTTTCACCGTCTTCCTTAAGTAGTTGAACATCCACACAGCATAAGTCCTTCTGCAAGGTTGCCCTCAAGGCTATTAATTCACCACACAGGCTGGCTGACTCATTATAACCCTGCTCAATAATCTGATTGCCCCAATCAATGCTCTCCTTGCAAATGAACATGACATCTTCATTCAAACCTGACACTTGGTTTTCAACTAGAAAGTTCATTAGCCCATAACATTGAATATCCCACATCTGCTTCGAAATCACAGCCCATTTAGACTTCTCCTTCTGCCATGAGACCAAGTTAGAATCTAAGGCTTTGGTAACCTCATTAGCATCCTTAAAAATCTAGACCAAGTTGGTTATGTAATTGGTTGCCTGGCACATGATTGTGGTGAGCCATTCTAAGAAAACTTCGGCAATCATCTTGTTCCATTGAACCTCATCCAAGAATTTTTGATTGCTAGGTGACTTTGGACTAAAAGGGCCTAAATGATGGGATAATGGCAATGGGCTATTCTACAAAGCATGGATATATTGAGCCATTTGTGTTAGACTTTGCTTCAACTCAGCCTTGTCCCTCTCATCCTTCCAGGTACGGGAGATGATTCGTTTGGTGGAAGTCTCCAAGTGCTTAACATCCACGGCTCTGGTTCCAATTCCCAAATCTATTCGTTCAACAACATAATCTGCCTCTGAAGCCATAGCAGCATCTTTGTTAGGATCGGGTCTAGCAATATCCGTAGTCTAATGCTTCATATTTTCATCAAAGTCAATCATTGCCTCTATTTTTAACTTTTTGGGCTTTGTAGACCTTCCCAGATATTTACTTACGACATCCTCCATTGATACTGAAATTGGAACTACATTCATTTTCTTGGTGATGGAATCATTTAGCCATTTTGGTGCTAGGGTTAGCTCTTTTGAAGGCATGGATGGAAGCCCTGCTGAGGAGGGAGGTGTGGTATGGTCTATATGAGACTGGATCTCAAGTGTTCCTAAGTCCTGAAAAATAGTGTCTATGTCAATTGAAAGCTTGTCCGCTTCGGAAATAGGGGATGTCATCTTGCTCGGTGTTTCCTCTGGGTCCAGATCTAGAATGAGGTGAGAAACCAGTGGTTTGAAACCCTTCTTATATCTTGATCTGGTAACTCGACCAGCAACAGTAAGCTCAACCCCGATATTAAGTTTCTCCTCCTTAATCCTTCCTTGTGCCTTTCCAGCATCAGAAATAGGAATGTTAGTCACAATACAAATTTTATTCACAGTACTCCTCTTCCCATTTTTGCTTCTTGAGTTGATGGCTCGTGCTGGGTGAAAACGGCGACCCCTAAGTCAATTTTCTGTCCTTCAGATTTCACCAAAATTGCGTGTCTGAACACTGTCGCCCATCTTCTTGTTCCAATCTATTTCTGAAAGAGGTTTTGATAACTCAATGATGAAACACTAGTACCAAACCAGTACTAAGAGGGGGGGGGGTTAATCAGTACAAACACAAATATAGTCCAAAACTAGTTTGACAGAAAATACGCCAGATGACTGACAAACAGAGATACTGGTTAAAACAGAGTGCAACCAGTAACATCCAGTACAGCTCAAACAGTCATAAACCGGTCACTCACTAAGCTTTCCTCTTAGCTCAATACTATAGTACCATTACGCTCTCATGCATGAATAGGTAAACTAACATTAGATCTTCATAACAGTGAGTTCAATATGTTTTATAGACAAGCATAAAACATAGAACCATCATATGCTCAATAGGTAAAAAAAAAGCATCACAAGATAAAATCATTACACATGACACACATATTTTTCACGTGGAAACCCAACTGGGAAAAACCACAGTGGGGATGAATACCCACAAGTTGCTTTTGAACTCTTTTGAAGTCCACTCTGTTAGGAGCCTTGTCCAGTTAAAGACATTACAATAAGTTCTGCTAGGAACCAATCCTGTTAGGGATCACCCAGTTAAGGGATGGCTATAATACCCGATTAAGGGTTAAACCTGGTTAGGGTTACCTTGTTAGAGGATTTCAAGAACTCAATAGCTAAAGGATCTCCAGAGCTTTATAGCTTCTCAGAACTCATTAACCTCGAGTTACCCTGTTAAGGGATTTGAATCAAGCCTGTTAAGACTACCCTGTTAAGGGATTTTGCATCAAGCCCAGTTAAGGCTACCCTATTAAGGGATTTCACAACTGTTGAAGAGGTTAAAGATCAATAGGAATTACAATGATCTGATAACAACACTTAATGCTAACGCATATCCATTTTGGCTCCTCTTCTCCTTCTCCACATTCACTTTGCAGGTATCTCTTCTCTCCCTTGGTCTGGCAAGAATCACGTATCACCTCCCTTGGATACACACTCACAACTTTTGCCAACCACCTTAGAAAGAAACACAACATCGACCTTATAGGAAATAGACAGGTCGATAGCAAAAACCCTAAACCCTAAACCTATTAGGTTAAGCAATTCAAGTGGTTCAATCTTGACTGTTGAATCATACTGCATTAAATGCAACAATCTTGAATTGATCTCAAGACATTCTCCATCATCCATTTTCCACTGATTTCATGACGGTTGATAACCCATCATGCGTTATCACCGTTTGACAGACTTCGCACATTCCTGAGGTAGATAGGAATAGTCTTCTTCATGCAAGATCCTTCATATGCACAGATCTTATGTGGCAACATGATCTATTCTCCATTATATTGATAACTCATCACACAAAGATCACCGATTGAGTCACACAGGCTTGAGGTACTCCAACCAGAAATCTTGAAGTGGAAACTACCTACCAACCGATAGTAACACAATGCTTCCATGTGTTGGTTCCCATAACTGCATGTCGGTTCATCTTGAACAAATATGCTGCTTCACTTTGGCATATAAACTGGTTCATACATGTGTTGGTTCCTCTCTCGTTTCACCTATCTCACGTGCTGGTTCTCACCATGTCACATATTGACATCAATGACAACATACAATATCATTATGTCTTCATGTCGGTTCACATAATGCCAACAATCTCCCCCTTTGGCATTGATGGCAATATACAAAGATATCTTCTCCACTTCACATCTTCTCCCCCATTTGCTGCAGATATCTTTTCACTTCACTCCTTCTCCCCCTTTGACAACAATGCCAAAGTGGAGGCACAAGCATCTATGTTCCATTATGCTACTCCCCCTGAGGAGTAGCATCCTTCAACACATCAATCAACAAAAATTTGACTTTGCAATACCTGACTGATGTGGAGAAATTACTTTTAGTTCACCTCCTAAAGGGGCAATACCCCTAATTCACCTCTTAAGTGCACATATGTAGTCTTTGGGAGTGGCTTGGTGGATATGTTTGCTAACTGCTCCTTACTGGAAAAATGTTCTAGTGCAATCTCCTTATTATGAACCTTTTCCCTCAAGAAATGATACTTAAGCTCAAAATGCTTGGTTCTAGAATATAAAATTGGATTCTTTGATATATTGATAGCACTTGTGTTATCACAGAATATACTTACCGGTTCAAATACAGGGATCTTGAAGCCTTCCGGTACATGCTTCATCCAAATTGTCTGTGTGCAGTTCATGAAAGCTGCAACATACTCTGCTTTCACTGTAGACTGAGAGATACAAGTCTATTTTTACTCATCCATGAGACCAGTCTACCACTGAGAAAGAATGCACCACCGGTTGTGCTTTTCTGGTCATCCACATTACCTGCCCAATCAGCATCTATGAACACTTTCAGATTGAAATCATTGTTGTATCAGTACCACAATCCATAGTCAATTGTTCCCTTCAGATACCTAAGAATCCACTTGACTACAATCAAGTGGGATTCTCTAGGACTCTTCTAGAACCTAGCAATAATGCCAACTGCGTGTGCAATATCCGGTCTACTATGCACTACATAATGCAACTTACCAATCATTGATTGGTATTCCTTCTCATTAACTAGTGTAGAATCATCCTCTTTTGTCAATTTGCAACCAATCACCATCGATGTACCAACCGGTTTGCTATCTTCCATGCCAAAGGTCTTCAACACCTCTTTGACATATTTGGACTGAGTGATAAAGATTCCATCTTTCATCTGTTGGATCTGCAATCCAATGAAGAACTTAATCTCCCCTATGAGTGACATCTCAAACTCTTTCTTCATCTCATCAGCAAACTCATGACTCATCTTGTCATCTCCTCCAAAGATAATGTCATCAACAAAAACCTCACAGATTAGGATCTGATCTCCTTCAAGCTTCAAGTAGATATTGCTATCTTCACTTGTTCTCTCAAATCCAATCTTCACAAGATGAGAATGTAGGTGCTCATACCATGCCCTAGGTGCTTGCTTTAGACCATTCTAGCATCCTAAAATTGTGACACTTGCAATTTCGACTGCATTTGGGTCTTCATGATGGCGGCACAATGTTGAACCTGAATGGAGACCCCGAAACCTGTTTACGACACCAAAAACTACATCTTTTTGCACCTTGGCCTGATCCTTCCTTGCACCCTGCTGTCCCGAGAGGTGGGACCATGGCGCCCAGCGCCCTGGTCCCTCAGGACCATGGCGCCTAGCACCCTGGTCCCTGGCCCTATTTTGGGCCCGGTCTCTTGTTGGGCATTGGGTCTTTAAGTTTGCAATTCGAAAAATAATGTTTCTAGGTCGGCTTAAGGTTGGAAAAATCAGTCTATCAGCCCTAATTGACAAGTATATAAACTACATTTCCCCTCCCATTTGGGGAGGTAGAAAAAGAGGAAAACATATACAAGCAAGAGGCGGAAGCGATATTCAAACATTCAAACATTCAAGCATTCAAGCATTCCTTCAAGCAATTGAGCATTCTAAGTCTCCATTCAAGGCTAAGTGTTGCATTCAAGACAAGGATTCAACCATTGAAGAGGAGATCACTTACAACATACAAAATACAACATTCATTACACCTTTGCACATAAGAATACAAACATTCTTACAACAAGGTATCAGTACTTGTTTACATTATGAACATTTACATTTACAGCATTCTCATTTCTTGGTTAATTCCAAAACCGGGGTTTGACCTAAAGGCAAACCCCTAATCCCTAACCCCCCAATCATCCTCTCTTTTCTGTGTGTAGGTTGCAGGTACGCGGTTGTAATTGAAGATCTGGAATCCTTGTGCAGAGACAAACAGATCCCCCTTCGTTTCGCGGATTTTTTGGAGGACCGTGTGCACTCCGGACGCCATCGTCCCATCAACTTTCGCTCAAATTTGCAGAACAACATCATCTCAACATTTTACTACTAATTTCAGGTCCGCATCTTCATCCCGTATCCCTATCTCCATTTATAAGTGAATCTTTCTTACTTTACATGTACTCCTAGTTCAATCTTTCTATCTGCATTCTTTACAAAAGAGGGTATCCTTGATGTCTCAACCCTTGAAACTCATTTAGAATCTAGTTTTGCATTGTGTGGGATAGAATCTTGTGATTTTCAACCCCTCTTTTGAATGTAAAGTCTCTCCTAAGTGAAAACCGTCAATCCTAGTGACCTCCTCTCTCCTTGGAGTGGGGGAGAACACCTAGGGTTCAATTTTCCACTTTACAACCATATAAGGCTATATGTAGCCTGCACACCATATCACTATCTTTAGATAGGGAAAACTCGTTTGGTTGCTCTATATATACCTCCTCTTCAAGTACACCATTTAGGAATGCAGATTTTACATCCATTTGATATACTTTGAACCTTTTAAAAGCTGCATATGTAAGAAGCATACGAACTCCTTCCAATCTGGCTACAGGAGAAAAGGTTTCTCCATAGTCTTCTCCTTCTTCTTGAGCATATCCTTTGCACACCAATCTGGCTTTATTCCTAATCATTGTGCCATCCTCATTCAACTTGTTTCTAAACACCCATCTGGTGCCAATGACATTTTTATGCTCTAGTCTGGGTACTAAGGACCATGTACCATTTTTCTCTATTTGGTCAAGTTCCTCCTCCATTGCCTTGATCCAGTCTTCATCTTTATGAGCCTCTTTGAATCATTTAGGCTCAAATTTAGAGATCATACATGAGTTTTCTCTGATCTTTCTTCTTGTAAGGATTCCTGCATCCTTATCTCCTATGATCTGCTTGGGATCATGATTCAGCTTGACATACCGAGGAATGGTCTTAACTGGTTCTTCTTGCTTTTCTTCTTCATCCTCATCTTCATTAGCATCAGCATTCACTGGTTCAGGAACACTATTACTGGTACTTGGTTGACTAACAACCGGTTCCCAAAAGGTTGCAACTGGTTCATTTATAGCTTGCTCACTGTCGATTTCCTCAGTTTTCTCAGAGGATTCATCAACTCTTACATTGATACTTTCCATAATTCTCTGAGTCCTATTATTGTAGCACTTGAAAGCTTTACTCTTGGTGGAATATCCTAGAAATATTCCCTCATCACATTTAGCTTCAAATTTGTTCTGGTGTTCACTCCTCTTGAAGTAAAATTTGCTACCAAATACCCTAAAGTAGCTAACCACAGCTATCTTACCGGTCCAATACTCATAAGGAGTTTTGTCCTTACCTTTCTTGATGAGTACCTGGTTCATAGTGTAGACTGTAGTGCTCACCGCTTCTCTCCAAAAGGTGTGAGATACCTTTCCTTGAATCAACATGGTTCTAGCTGCTTCAACCAAGGTCCGGTTATTCCTCTCTGCTAGGCCATTCTGTTGTGGAGTCTGGGGGGTAGATAGCTGTCTCTTGATGCCAAATTCTTCACAATACTTGTTGAATTCACCGGAAGTGAATTCCCCTCCTTGATCAGTTCTGAGACATTTGATCTTTTTACTGCTTTCCTTCTCCACTAATGCTTTGAAAGCTTTGAATTTCCCAAAAGCTTCAGACTTGTCTTTCAAGAATGTGACCCACATCATTCTTGAGCAGTCATCAATGAGGATCATGAAGTACCTATCACCCTGCACACTTCTAGTTTTCATAGGACCACACAAATCAGTATGCACAAGATCAAGTAAGTTGTCAGTAGTGAAAGATTTACCTTTAAAGGTTGAGGAAGACATTTTCCCCAATTGACACTCTCTACATAAGGTATTATCCGGTTTGTTTAGCACCGGCAACCCTCTAACTGCCTTGATCTTACTAGCCTTCACAATGTTATCAAAGTTTACATGGTAGAGTGTCCTATGCCATATCCAACTATCATCAAGCTTAGCCATAAGACAGGTACTTACATTTGCATTCAGATGAAATAGGTTACCTTTGGTCTGTATGCTAGTGGCCACCAATTTGCCATCTTTTCCTTTGATTCTGCAAACTCCATTCTTGAATTGCAAAGTGAGGCCACTGTCATTTAGCTGGGCAACACTTAGAAGGTTGTGTTTGAGACCATCGACCCTGTACACATTGTCAGCATTGCTCTTTCCATTTAGAGAGATGGACCCTCTTCTTTTGACCATGCATGGTGCATCATTGCCAAAGAAAACCACACCACCATCACACTCCTCTAAGGATAGAAACTTGTTCCGGTCACCAGTCATATGGTGAGAATAGCCACTGTCAATGATCCACTCATTTGAATTATCAAACCGGGAGACAAGAGTCTTCTTGTTTGCCACATCTTCCTTTATAGCAACAAACACAATGTCTTCATTCTCTTCATCTTCTGATTCCTCATCTGTGACACCTTCATCAACTACCACAAAATAGTTTCTTCGGTTTCCTCCTTTGAATTTCCTGAACCTTTATGGTTTGTCCTTGTTATCGCCATTAAGGTAGTTTATAGCAATATGTCCTATCCAATTACAAGAAAAGCATTTCAAAGGTAGCTTACCTTTGTATTTACCAGTTCCTTTAGGAAGCTTCCTAGTAAGGAGAGCTTCGAATGCAATTAGAATCTCCTCATCATTCATTTCTCTGCTCTGACTAGGTTCTCCACTAGTGCTAGCCTCTTTTCCCTTTCTGGATGGTATAGCAGAGGCTTTAAATGTTGATTCAGTCTTTTGAACACTGCCATCAAAACTATTTAGCTCATAGGCTATTAACTTGGCTATGATGGAGTCTAAGGATACTTTAGACTTATCTATTGATCTCAGCTCCTGAATAGTAGCAACCCTTATTGCATAAACCGGCAACAAGGATCTCAGGACTTTACTTACCACAGTGGAATCTTCTATTTTGCCACCTACACTTTTGATTTCTCCAACAATCGTTTTGATTCTTATTACATACTGCAGTATGGTCTCACCTTCAACCATCCGCATGTCTTCAAACTTCCCTCTCAGGCTTTCTTCCTTAGCCTATTTTACATGCTCATCACCACCATAGATATTTTCTAGAGCATCCCATACCTCTTTGGGATTTGCCTTGTCCTGAACATCAATAAACTCAATGTCAGATAGACTACTGATGAGGGCTTCCATGACTTGCCCATTTTCTTGTATCTCTCTCTTTTGGTCATCGGTGAGAGTACTGGTAGGAACAACATATACATTCTCAACATAACTCCAGTGTTGAACACCCATGCTTTTGATGAATATCTTCATCTTGTCTTTCAATATACCAAAATTTTCCCTGTTGAACTTTGGACCTTCCCTCTTCATCATTTGAGTAGGATCTTTTCCTCAAGCGGTTGAGCTTACAACACAGAGGACCTGGAGGTGCTCTGATACCAATTGATAACTCAATGATGAACCACTAGTACCAAATCGGTATTAAGAGGGGGGGTGAATCAGTACAAACACAAATACAGTCTAAAACTAGTTTGACAACAAATACTCCAGATGACTGACAAATAGGGATACTGGTTAAAATAGAGTGCAAGCGGTAACATCTAGTACAGTTCAAACAGTCATAAACCGGTCACTCACTAAGCTTTCCTCTTAGCTCAATACTATAGTACCATTACGCTCTCATGCATGAATAGGTAAACTAACATCAGATCTTCATAACAGTGAGTTTGATATGTTTTATAGATAGGCATAAAACATAGAACCATCATATGCTCAATAGGTAAAAACAAAGCATCACAAGATAAAAGAATTACACATGACACACATATTTTTCATGTGGAAACCCAACTAGGAAAAACCACGGTGGGGATGAATACCCACAAGTTGCTTTTGAACTCTTTTGAAGTCCGCTCTGTTAGGAGCCTTGTCCGGTTAAAGACATTACAATAGGTTCTGCTAGGAACCGATCCTTTTAGGGATCACCCAGTTAAGGGATGGCTATAATACCCGGTTAAGGGTTAAACCTGGTTAGGGTTACCTTGTTAGAGGATTTCAAGAACTCAATAGCTAAAGGATCTCCAGAGCTCTATAGCTTCTCAGAACTCATTAACCTCGAGTTACCGTATTAAGGGATTTGAATCAAGCCTGTTAAGACTACCCTGTTAAGGGATTTTGCATCAAGCCCAGTTAAAGCTACTCTGTTAAGGGATTTCACAACTGTTGAAGTGGTTAAAGATCAACAGGAATTACAATGATCTGATAATAGCACTCAATGCTAATGCAGATCCATTTTGGCTCCTCTTCTCCTTCTGCACATTCACTTTGCAGGTATCTCTTCTCTCCCTTGGTCTGGCAAGAATCACGTATCACTTCCCTTGGATACACACTCACAACTTTTGCCAACCACCTTAGAAAGAAACACAACATCGACCTTATAGGAAACAGACAGGTTGATAGCAAAAACCCTAAACCCTAAACCTGTTAGGTTAAGCAATTCAAGCGGTTCAATCCTGATCATTGAATCATACTGCATTAAATGCAACAATCTTGAATCAATCTCAAGACATTCTCCATTGTCCATTTTCCACTGATTTCATGGCGACTGATAACCCATCACGCGTTATCACTGTTTGAGAGACTTTGCACATTCCCAAGGTAGATAGGAATAGTCTTCTTCATGCAAGATCCTTCACGCGCATAGAACTTACGTGGCAACATGATCTATTCTCCATTATACTGCTAACTCATCACACAAAGATCACCGATTGAGTCACACAGGCTTGAGGTACTCCAACCAGAAATCCTGAAGTGGAAACTACCTACCAACTGGTAGTAACACAATGCTTCCATGTGTCGGTTCCCATAACTGCATGCCAGTTCATCTTGAACAAATATGCCACTTCACTTTGGCATATAAACTGGTTCATGCATGTGTTGGTTCCTCTCTCGTTCCACCTATCTCATGTGTTGGTTCTCACCATGTCACATATTGACATCAATGACAACATACAATATCATTATGTCTTCATGTCGATTCACATAATGCCAACAGGTTCATCATGAACCCACTTCATAAACTCAGAGTCAAGTGTGTCCTCATCATCACCGAAGACACCTGAGATATCCATGGGTAACTTCATATCATGAATTTGCTTCAAAGTTAGTCTTGACCAACTCCTTCTTCATACTTCAAATTCATCCTGGCAACCCTCCCAATAATCTTCCAACTAAGGAACATGTTGATCAAGTACTGCTTTCTTTACATACTAAGCAATAAAACCCCTACTGTCAAAGTTATCCCTCTTTACAAAGGACTTCAAATGGAACCTTTTAAATTCAAGTTCAAGGTTCAATGCATCGGAAACTGATCTACAGCTATAATGTCCTAAATCAATGGGGAAAATCCCGCTTGTGTCGGAGTCCTCACCATAATCTTTGGCAACGTAAGCAAGCTGTCTAGATACTTCGATCAATATGCAAGAGTCTGAGATGTACCTAGGAAGTCTAAAGGGTTCACCCTTAAATCCTCCAGCTCTTAAATAAGTGAAATGGCTGAACTGTATGAAGAAACTACCATATATGTTGACGAGTTCAACTACTTCTGTGGACATTCTTCTATGCAAATTTCCCTGTAACTCAAAGGTCAGCCTTCCAGCAAAAACATTATTCCAACGAAGATAATCATCAACATGCCCTTTCAAAGTTAAACTAGGATGATAATCATAAATCCTCATGCCTTGAACCCATTTTACATGTGACAACCCCGACCACTCTCTAACACAGGCAAGCATGTATAGCATATAGGATGACATATAAAAATTGGACATTCCAAGATAATTACTCAGACCCTCATGTAATCTTTCTACAATAACAGTTCCCCAATCAATGAACCAATTTCTATCCAGAGTAACCTGGATGAAGAAATACATCCAGTCTTCCCAGTAAAAAGAGTGAGAATTACCCTTCACCCTGCTCAGCAGTATGACTAAATCCTGGATTGCTAGAATTAAATGTTCATGAGTTAAAGGTCTTGGTAGCCTTGAGCCCCCTTTTTGGAATTTTACAAGCCAATTTCGGGCAATCACTGTTCTATAATATTGCTTCTTCTCAGAGAAGATCTCGTAAGATTTACCAATGGTCCAGTCTTCATAGGGTTCCCGATGTGGAATACCCATAGCTGCCATTACCGTATGTCTATCAATAGACAACAAGACTTCACCATCATTTCTCCTTATGCACCTATTACCCTTGTCATAATGATTCATGCATTCTAAGACTAACTCTAGGTAGGGAGCAGCAATGGGGAAGGTGGCAGCTTCTAATAATCTGCTCTAAGCCACATCTTTCATCATGTCTGCGGTTGAATTCTTTACGCTCTCCAGAAAAATCTCTAAATCTAGTTGAACCAGGGTTGTGTCACCCAACTTCGGTAAAGAGCTTACAAGGGAAGACGAGCTCACCAATTTGGGTAAAGCGGGCCTCATATTTTGGTTCATGATTTTCCCCAAATCAATCCCAGGCGAAGAAGGAATTTGAAAACAAAAACAAGCAGCTAAAGAACACCCAGATCTTTTAAAACAAACTGCAGCAATTTAGAAAATTGTTGAACATACCTTCCTCTGCTCTCTGTAACCCTCTATCACTGCCTAATTTTCCTGCTTCGAAAACTCCTTCTCAAAATATTCTCATGAAAATAATAATTCCGATAAGACAACTACTTAGTTTTAAAGCGGAGAAAATCTTACCCATCATTACTAAAGCTACCTTCATTACTCCTTGTTCGTGTGAAGTTACTTTGAAATGATTACACTGAGGTACACCTTAACCGTTAAGTCACTTCTCTTCTGACATAGTCGATCTTCACACATACTTGCCATAAATGGCAGATTTCAAATTATTAGAAAAAGAATATTCCTTCCCTCGGTGGCCGTCTATCATGTTCTGAAAGACGGGGCCATCACCACATGGCAAGTCACATGCCTTCTAAAGAACCTAAACATAAAACTCAGAGCCTTGCACAACCATCACAAAAAGACATTAACATGACGAATGTTGAACTTGAACATTGAACCAAAAAGGTTCAATTCCAAGGTTCAAAGAATGCGAAATGCCGACAAGAATAGCAAAGCTTAAAGTTGCACGGAGAAGAAAGATGCTCGAAACAATGCCCGTTGAACTTTGAACCTTGAACCAAAAAGGTTCAAGTTCAAGTTCAATGCAGTGAAACTTAACAAGGACCGAATGACAAGAGCAAAATTTAAGCAAGTTCTTGACCGATGAACTAGACAAGCACGACTTCATACAGGGACGCATATGGAATGAAAATTGTATATGGGCCCAACACAAGGGAAGAGAATCTTGTAAGCTTTTAGAATTTAATATTGTTGAGGAGTAATAAAAAAGTATTCCAACATTAGAACCATGTTGAGTGAAAGAACCATCAAAGAACATCTTCCATGTTTGTTCAGTAAGGTGCATGATTGAGTCCTAGGAATTCTATATGTAGAGGTTGACTATCTTCAAGTGGAGCCTTAGCAAGTTGGTCTGCAATAACCTGTCCTTTGATGGCTTTACGTTCCACATATTCAATATCAAATTCTATAAGAACCATGACCCATTTGGCCAATCTCCCTATAAGCATTGTGTTACTGAGAAGATATTTGAGCAGATCAATCTTGGCTACCAGCTTAATGGAGTGTGCTAACATATAGTGCCTTAATTTTTGTGATGCAAAGACCAATGCTAAGCATGCCTTCTCTATTATAGTGTAGTTCATTTCATACGACACCAATGTTTTGCTGATGTAATAAATAGCTCGTTCCTTTTTATTGTCATCATTTTGTGCCAGAAGTGCCCCCAGTGAAGTATATGTAGCTAATATGTACAAGATCAGTGGCTTAACTTGAATCGGTGGCATTAATATGGGTGGATTAGAAAGATATTCTTTGATTTGTTATAAATGTTGTTCACAATCTTTATCCCAATTGTATTGAATCCCTTTCCTTAATACCTTCGTGAAGGGTTGAGCTTTGTCTGCTAGCTAAGATATAAAACGCCTTATTGACTAAAGACGGCCATGTAAACTTCTCATCTGACTGATATTCTTGGGTGGAGGCATTTCCATTATAGCTTGGACCTTTTCAAGATCAACCTTAATTCCTTTTTTTGAAATTATGTAACCAAGCAATTTTCCTGATGTTACTCCAAATGCACACTTTTTAGGATTTAATTGGAGCTTGAATCTTTCCATTCTATCTAGTATGAGGCCTAGCTCTTGAATATGTGTAGATCTCTTCATAGTCTTTACTAGGGTGTCATCAACATAATCTTCCATGTGTTTATGCATCATATCATGGAAGATAGTGGTTACTTCTCTTTGGTAAGTTGCTCCTGCGTTCTTTAGACCAAACGGTATAACATTCTAACAGAAGGTTCCCCATGCACATGTGAAAGCTATCTTTTCTTGATCTTCAGGTGCTATCTTGATCTGATTGTAACTAGAGAATCCATCCATTAATGAATACATCTCATATCCAGCAGTCATATCTACTATCATGTCAATGTTGGGCAATGGAAAATTGTCTTTCAGTCATGCTTTGTTGAGATCCTTGAAGTCTGTGCAAACTCTAATAGATTTGTCCACTTTTGATATAGGTACTATATTTGATATCCATTTTGCATAGTCTATAGCTCTGATAAATCTAGCTTTTAGCAACTTCTCTAGTTCAGCCTTGACTAGAAGTGCCACATGGGGATGCATCTTACAGAGTTTTTGCTTCACTGGTTTAACTCCCGGTGTAATAGAGAGGTGATGCATGATGAGATCAGGATCTAGTCCTAGCATATCTGAGTATATCCATGCAAAGTTGATCTTCTTTTCTAAAAACAAGTTGTTGAAATATTGTAACTCTTCTACTGATAGTGATTGAGCTAAATGAATGATGTGCGATGTCTCTTGACTCCCAATGTTCACTGGCTAAGTTGGCTCGATCAATATGGAAGATCTCTCCTAGAAGTGACTTGGTAGTATATCAAGTATCTCACCTTCAAGCGCCTCAAAGAGGTTTTCACCTTTAGGTACATCCTTTATTTTCTCTTTTTTAGATTCTAACATTGCCACGATGTGCTTTTCGCCATCAGATCTTTTATTTTTATTTTTCTTGTTTTTGTGACTAAGATACTTGATATCCACTTCAGTCATGTTTTCATTTTGTTCGTTGGTGGAAGAGTACATGGGCTCAACTGCATTGAGATAATAGGCTAATGTATAGTCATTGGCAAAAGTAGGTACATTCAAGGGTTGGTTATAAAGAGTACAATCAATCAATTCTAGATGCATTAAGGATAAGGTTGGAATTGGCTCAAGGGAGTTCATGGTACTATCATCATGGTTTCAGACCAACCAGTCAAGATCCAGAAGACTGCCTTGCGTATGTGTCTCGAGACCAGGAAGAGTTACGACATGATTATCAAAATTCATGTTAGTATTTATTGGACCTAACCCAACTGACCTACTTCTAGCATCATCACCTACTTCAAACTAGACTACATACCATGGTGTAATAGTAACAGGATCAGTAGACAGGATCTCATCATTCATGACAAAGTAGTCATAATGCGTTGTTGAATAGTTGTTGTTATAAATAGAGCTCCTGTCTAAGTCATCAGAGTCATAGGATGAAGTTGTTGACTCATCTTCAAGTGGCTTAGTAAAAGTATATATAGTATCAACACCCACATCTTTGATGTTGCAAGTTCCTTCGTGATTTGGTTCATTGATTGCTTGTATTTGACACACTTGTGGACATAACCTTGGTGGTTCTGTTAATCCCTATCGCATGTTCCATTCAACTTCTTCTGGACTAATGACTGGTTCTGTTTCTATAGCTTCTAATTCTTCTTTTGTAGTTTTGTTCCTGATTTGTCTTATCTCATTAGGAGGGTTGGTAGGTGAAGGAATTGCTTGTGTCCTTTCTTCCTCCAGCCATCGTTCATACTCTTCTTGTCTTTTTAGTCTGATTTATTCTATTTCCTTTTGCATTCTTAGGCATATCAGCTCTTGTGCGTCTTCTGTGATATCACTAGATTCTTCAAGGGTTTCTATAGTAGATGTATTTGAGATGTGGTCTGGACCCCATTCATACTCATTTGAATCAGTTTCTAAATCATCTACTTGTTGTCTGCCAGTATATGTGACTGGAACTTTTAGTGGTGCAAACAAATCTCTGATCCTGTATACTTCGTCTCTCATATCCTCTGGGACTTCTACTTCCTATGGTATTATAGCTAATATAACTGGAACTTGATTACCATCTGTTTCATCTCTCTAGGTGGAAAATTCTTTTTGTTCATCGTCACACTCTTCCTGAGTTTTTTGAGTATTAATTTCTTGTGTTGTTAAATGTAGTACCTTTTTCTTCCACTTACGTTGATGGTGGGACGTGTGCTTCTAATATGATTGCTTTCTTGGATCATATCCCAGTCTAGCTTTATCATTGGCAGACTTAGTTTGTAACTGAATAGGTTCAACAATACCTTTTTGACATTTGCCTAGAGGACCAGTACTTGAATATCCCATGCGTTGAAGCACTTATAGCCTGGACCATATTGTGTCAGAGAAATCTCACAATGTCGTATTTCTTTGTTTGCACTGTCTTCTTCGAAAAGCGATTTGAGAACATCCTCCTCTTCTATTTCACTTGCAAGAGAAGTAGAGGATTGTATAAAGAGACCCTCATACATGACTTTTGGAGTTGAAGTTTGTGGCTTCATAACCTCTAATGGTTTTCCCGACTATCTTGGTGATGGAGGAAGAGACATTAGTGAGAGTATAGGCTCTATCTTGTAGCCATCCATGCCAGTGTTTGTGATTTTCAATTGCTTTTGTAAATCTTTCAACAAATATTCTGAACTTTCAGCTATGGAGGTTGCTCTATTATGAGGAACAAAAGCATCAGCACTCTGCATTAATGCATTGCAGGTATAGCTTGTATCGGTAGGAATACTGACTTCAACTCCATTATAAGGAAATTTCAGGCATTGATGATACGTAGATGGTACTGCTTTCATTTCATGAATCCATGGCCTACCCAGTAAGATGTTGTATGAAAGATGAAGATCCGGGACTTGAAAAATGACATCTCTTTCCATAGGTCCTACTCTGATTGGTAATAGTACCAGACCCTTAGAAGTTCTTTCTTCTTCATCATAAGCCTTGATTGTTATCTTCTTTGTTGGATCAATAACATTTTCAGAAAATCCCAGCTGTGTCAGTAGATTGTAGGTACAAATATTCAACCCAATGCCTCCATCTATCAAAACATGTTTAACGTGGTGTTTATGGATCATGGCTTCAATGCGTAATGGCTGGTTATGTGGGTGACTCGGTGAGTTATCATCTTCTTCATACAAAGTGAGGTAATGAGGTGAGGTCAGGTGACCCACCATAGATTGAAACTAATCTACTTCTAAATCTTTAGGGACACCAGTGGTAAGTAGAGCCTTGTCCAGGACCTCTCTATGAGCAGAAGAGATCTTAAGCAGTTCCAAAATAGAAATTTGAGCATTGGTTCTCTTCAATTGTTCGACAATACTATAACTAGGAGAAGACGATGAAGCCAGTTGTTTTGATTTAGCCATGATTGTGTATGTTTGTCTATTTGGTATATTTGATGTTGCTTGGTCGAAAGTTGAGGAACTAGCTCCTGGGAGAGTAATCTTCCTTTGAGCATGAGTCACGGTATTAGCAGTTTATGTTTGATTTTGGTGATCTAGGACTATGATCACATTGCAATATTTAGTTTGAGTAGATTCAATCATGTTGATCACATTATCATTGTTAGTGTAGGTATAATTGACTCTAGCTCCTCCCTTGGATTTTGAGGAATCTCCTTGTTCATAAGTGGGTAAGAGATCTTTAAAGGCCTTATGATTAGCATTAGTCGTGTGATTTCCAACAATGATCTTTCCTGTGTCAATGAGATCTTGGATTTCATGTCGGAGTTTCATGCAGTTGTTTATGTTATGTCCCTTGTTTTGATGGTAGTCACAGTATTTGTTTTCTCTCCACCATTTGGGTCTAATTTCTGGGTCATATGGTCTAGAATTGTCTAGCAATGTTATTAGATTATTTGACAATAAATTTTTAAAAGCCGATTCATATGATTCATCCAAAGGAGTAAAATGACACTTAGGCTTTGAAAGCCAAGGTTTTTCTTTAAACCATTCTCTTATTTTCTTTGGGGGATTCTCTGTTGTAGTTTCAGCTGCCTTGAGTGCTTGCGTGCCACTGGCCAAGTTAAAAATTGTGGATTTTGTTTTTTCTTGGATAGTATCTACCACTCCATCATTAACGGTGTTCTTGTTGCTATCTTTGCCATATTTCCAGTATTTACTCTTTTCTTTAGAGCTAGAACCTTGTTGTGTTTCCTTCCAAAGTGAGATATCCCCTTTCTTTATGAGCACATCTTCCATCTGAATAGCATTATCTACCATTTTGTTAAATGATGGGTGTACCTGCATTCGTATACTATATTTCAGTTCTGGGACTAGGTTATTGACAAATATATCCATTTTCTCAGAGTCTAGGATAGGTCATGGATACCTAGAGAACATCTTTCTCCAATGTTGGAGGAAAGTGAGAAAAGGCTCCCCTGTTTTCTGTTTAGTATTGCAAAGATCTATCATAGTCATAGGATGTCAAATGTTGTATGAGTATTGTTGCAAAAATAGTTGGATTAGTTCTTCAAATGTTTTTATCCCTTTGGGTAGACTTGAGAACCATTCCATGGCTTGATCCCCTAAACTCCTTGGGAAAAGGTGCATGAGGTACGTTTGATCGTGCATGAACTACATACAAGAGACACAAAACTCTCTGACATGATCTTGAGGATCTAAGGTACCATCATATTTGTCAAATTTTGGGATCTCAACTCGTGAAGGAAATGGAGACATGTAAAGGTTTTTGTCAAATGGGAATGGGCATATTGTGTCCAAAGAATATTGTTTTGGCATTTTATCTTTGTCTTCTACTCTTGTGACCGCAGTTTGTAATGCTTGCATTTGTTTGATTATTTTTCCCCATGGTGTTTCTTCCTCTTTAGCGACGAGGGCCTCCACATTATAACCAATAGGGAGTTTGGTGCCTTGCTTTGCTAATTCTAGGAAATAGTCTTTTTTTTCCCTAGCCATGATGACCTTCATCATTTTTCGGAACTCTTTATCATTCTGACATCTATGTACTTCGGCTTCAAGAGGTTCGGGAAGCTCAGATTTAGTCAATGAGGAATCACTGTTAGTGGCATGATTGTTGAAATCATCATGAGTATCTCATTTATTAGCTTCTCTATCTTGTCTTTCTCCAGACATGGTGGGAGATAGGGGCTGACCAAATATTGGTATGTCGTAAACTGGTATCTATGATGAGGACAGTTTACTTTGAAAGGGGTTTTCTTTGAAGAATGGATTGTCATTTAACGAAAAGGGTATTTCTTTTGCTTTGTCTGTTTTGTTGCGAGAGCTTCTGGTTTGAACAGGCATTTGTAACTGACAGGACCGAGAGCGAGATGTGTTGTAGAAGTCAAGATCAAATTGTAGCTGGTAGTTTGTTTAACGTAGTGATTCAGGAGAAGTAACTAAGATCTGGTATGGTTTCAGGAATGATCTATTTTGTGTAAGATGTTATGTAAGTTAACTTAGGTTTGATAAGATGTTTATTTGAACTAGCTTAAAGATGATCGACAAAATTGTGGAACGCAATGACAGAGGTACATTATTAAGGTTGTTTATGCTCAGGAGGATGATAACCAATTTTAGGCTCACTATAGACTATTTTGGATAGGTTTGATTGTTCTGGACTGGCAAAATCAGAGACTCGTATGATAGAATTTCTGAGACCGTACGATAGTATAACAGCTTCAGGACGACAACAATTTTGTTTCATACGAGTTGTTGCCTAGTACCGTATGAAAAATGGGTAGGTCCCAAACGACAAATAATAATGTGCAGTTTGTCTCATACGACACAGGATTTAACTTAGAATGACAAACTTCTAGATCTCATACGACAGAGGATTAGCTTCGTGCGACAAATTAGCAGACTTGTACGACACAAAATATGGTGCAGGACGACAAATGATCAGGCTCGTACGACTGTTAAAAGGATAGAGACAAAAATTCTCAGTTTTTTCAATGGCTGGGTATGACAACTGAGTATGACCAATTCTGAAATGGACTAATTTTTTACCAGGATAGACTAGTTTGTGACATGGACAGAATTTTGATCACTGAGTTTGTTAATTTATTTTCTCTAGTTTTAGTATTCCAATTTTAGTTTGAGAGATGAAAACACAGAAAACACGTAGTATGAATAGTAACTCCAATCACAGCAGGAAAACCCTATGGAAGTTGGCTTAGAGAAGGAAACCTTTGCTTACTGACTTAGGTACACACCCAATAGCTAATTAGAATACAGCCGCTGAGTCTCACGCAATGGATTCTCAACGCCATATTAGCCGACTCCAAACGCTAATGGGGGCACGATATGGCAAGTGTCTTGGGAGAGTTACTATCTCTCTCGCACAAAGATTATCAACCTTTCGGAGGTGAATCAGGTAGCTTCTAATTTTAATTGTATCTAATAAGGGTTCTATTCAGCGCGTCGAGGTATAAACTCAATTAAGAGGTCTCCCAGCCTTGAAAACCAAGGTTCAATATACCCGAAGGTACTGAGGAGAGCTATTCCCGAGCACTGTCGTTGACTTGATTTTCATCAAATCATGTTTATTTTATAGAGGGTTGGAGTACTTGGCGTTTAACCATTCCCACTTAGGTCATTCCCCTCACACCGGTCGTAACGACTTTAAGAGTTTTTCAACCCCTCAAGAGGGCAGGCCTGCTAAAGATGTACAAATCTCAAACAAAGAAAAAGCCTCCAGGGTCTAGATTTCCCATTGTCTTAGAAAGAGCATACTCTCCTACCTCTCGGAATTTTCCCAAAAAAACACAAAAGGCAAATTTGTTCATTACCTAGATAGCAAGTTAGATGCCTAAAAAATTAAAGAATACACGATATTTGATTGATTTCTCTTTAGGCAACCTGCAAAAAACAATGCATCAGTAGTCCTATTATTTTTATTCTTTGATAGGTGTATGTTTGATTGATAAATTCTTTGACAAGCGTCCTGCAAGAAACTGGTCAGGCTGTAAAAATATCAAGCAGACAAAAGACAATTCAGGGTTTAGCATCAGCATAATCAAAATTTAATTCAAGAAAAACCATGAAAAGTGAAACTTGCTTTTAATCTAATAGAGAAAAAAATCGTATGACAATTCTCATAAAATGGAACGACAGAAAACTTTTATTGTAAGAGTCAGAAATCAATAAAGAGCAAGAGAAGATAACAGAAGCAGTATGTCATACGAGTCCATATTATGATTCGTACGACAATTTACAGGATATAATATTGTGTCGTGCGATAAACTGTAGGCTTCAATATAATGTCATACAATGCAGTGAAACTGCTCATACGATATTCCGCAGAGACTGTACGGACGAAACCTGCAGGATAAAAAGAATGATTCTGAGGCCGAAAAAGTAGTTTTCTGCCCTACGGTGGGCACCAAAAATGTGTGTGTGAAAAGTGGACCTGTATCTGTATTTGAAATACACAACACTTCAATTAAGTCATTAGATGCATGGTTAGTCAGATATAAGCATGAATATGAAAAACTATAACAAACCGACCCATTGCCTTCTAAAAGATGTGAGTATAAGATTGCTCTTAGATTTGTATAAGCAATCCAGTGACTAGACTACACCAAGACAAAGGATTTTAATCTATATGAGCATGATATTAATGCTAGATGGATGCAAGATTAATCTAACAAGATTTAAGCAATAAATAAGATAAATGATCTAAATATGTATGCAATATTCTCAATGAACCTAGAGCAAAAATAGTATAATAACAATATATTCTCCAGGATCTTTTGAATGAGAGATGAGAGCCTGAATTTATAGAAAATTCAAAAAGAAACCAACGGCTGAGATCAAATGATGATGAGTGGTCAAGATTTTCCAAGAGGAAGCACAATCTAGGTGAATTGATGTGATTGGATGTTTTTCTCCGTTTTAAAGGAAATTGAACTAAAATTAAGATAAAATCAAGAAAAAACTGATTTAAAGGAAATTGAACTAAAATTAAGATAAAATAAAAAAAATTGATTTATTCTCTATTTCATTCAATTTTAAGATTTAATTGTTTTAATTGCTTTCTTTGAGATTATTTATCAATTTTTAATTTGGTTTTTTCAAGATTATCTCCAATTGATTTCTTTTCTCAATTTTTAATTCTTTTTTGTCAATTAATTCCTTTTTTGATTTATTTCCTTTTTTTAAGATTTCTGCTCATAATATCCAATTCCTCTTTCTTGGTTTGTTTCCTTTTTTGAAGATTTGTGGCAAATTGATTTCCAATTCCTCTTTCTTGATTTGTTTCCTTTTTTGAAGATTTATGACAATTTTGATTTATTTTCAAATTAATTCCTCTTTTTGATGATTTAATGGCAAATTGATTTATTTAATTAAATATGCAAAAGATATTTAATTAAAATAAATAAGATAATTGTTTAAAATGATTTCCTTGGAATGATTTAATTAATTAAATAAATATTTAATTAATATTGAGTTATTAATTTGCCGTGTGACATTTGATGATTAAGGAATTAATTGTGTGCTCAAGATTTATTTAATTGCCTTTGGTTAGGACCTTGGTGATGTTGTCGAGATTAGGGGATTATGGTTTAGATGATCATTTTTAGGGTATTACAGTACTCTGGCAATGTACGAGGATACCGCGATGCTAGGTGTCTCCATTGTTGTAAGAATGTCATGAAGGATTCTCAACTTTTTTGCTTAGTGTTACATAGGTCTAGCATTGTTACTTCATGTTGTATGTTGTAGGAGTATTGTGAAACAAACTTATCCACCAACTCTGAAAATGATATGATTCTAGGTGTAAGTTTGGAGAACCATTCCATAGCTAGTCCATTTAAGCTTTTTGGAAATAGTCTCATTAAGTAGGTATCCTAATGTGCAAACTCCATACTCATTGTGCAAAATTCTCGTATATGATCTTGAGGATCAGTGCTTCCATCATATTTTTTGTATCTCGAGGTTTCAAAACCTACAGGAAATGGTATCATGTTTAGATTTATGTTGAAAGGATAAGGACAGATTTCTTGAAGTGAGTATCTTCTAACATTTCCTCTTTGTATCTCTTGGATTTGTGTTTGCATTGCTTGCAGTTGTTGTGTTAGAGTCATGACAGGATTATCAACACGATTTTTTCTTGCATGACCATGATTTTGCATTCTAGGAGGATTGGGATCTCTTCTTGTATCCTCATTGAATTGAATATTATTTAGGATTTCTACTTCATCTCTTCTAGGTATGTTGGTTTCTTCATTGGTCTTGGTGGTATTGGGAATTGATGTGTCATTCATGCAGAGATGAAATATGTCCTCATATTGTTCATTATTAGGAGAAGGGTCACTTTTTTTTGTGTCAATTTAGTCACATCAAAATCCTGGGGAAGTGTAGCACCAGATTTGGCTAGCATTAGAAAGTATTTTTCTTTTTCTTCCTCCAACAATTTTTGCATAAATTTGTCAAATTGGGGATCTTTCTTGATGTCATTGATGTTTTGTTCTATTATTTCTTCTTCAACTTGTATTTCATCTTCGTGTTCCATGGTTATATGCTCTTTGAATATTTTCAATGTTTTGATTTCAGTCTATGATCCTTCATTTTTCAGCTCTAGTTAGAACGGGCATACATGTGTGTTATTTTGCTAGGATTCGATTGTCTAAAAGGTTGTTTTGATAAGTGATCAATAGTCAATTTCAAGGCAATAGAGTGATATGACACTAAAGGAGAATTCAAGTGTTTAAAAGTTTGCAAGTTTTTCGATCTTTGGTTTAGGAGTGCAATGATGGTGATTTGATAAGAACCAGGTCTAGTAGGAACGATATATCCTATGATTTGGGACAAGGTTATCCTGCCCAAACATTTCAGTTTTGTGATAAAGGATGATTGATCCTAATGAGAAACTATGTTTGAGTGATTAGTTAATCAAAGAGGGTGATAATGCACTTTGAGATGTTTAGATCTTGAACTTGTTGGGGGTAAGCACTTGAAAATCTTAAGGTGTATATTTTCTAAAGTCTGATTTTGATGGATGATAATTTTGACCAAGAGAACTAAGGAGACAATTTAAGCACAGAATGACAAATAATGGGTGTTTATGTTTACTGCAAATTGATAAGCCAGAAATGATAAATCTGAAACAAGCATGCAAGACACAACTCTGGATTGGCAAATGCAGAGTTTCGTATGACAGGATATGCAGCTTAGAACGACACAAGATATGAGTCTGTACGACAAAGCAGAAGTTTTCATGTAAAAAGCAAAAACTCGTACGACACACTTTTCTGAACCATACGACAAAACAACTGACTCATATGACATAGAATGTTGTGTAGCACGACACAAGATTTTATGCAAATAGGTTCGTATGATAGATAACCAGACATAGATTAAAAAATATTTGTTTGGTTGAATTTTTTATAACTAAAGTTTAATGTTTTTCTTATGTCTTCCAGTTTTTAGATGTCTGATTTGTCGATTTAGGGATGAATACACAGCAAACACATGATGTGATAAGTGACTCCAAGCATGCTAAACCCTAAGGAAATTGGCTAAGAATGAAAACCTTTGCTTGCTGACTTAGGTACACATCCAATAGCTAATCAGAATACGGTCGCTGAGTCTCACACAATGGATTCTCAACATCGTATTATCCGACTCCAAATGCTAATGGGGGCACAATATGGCAAGTGTCTTGGGAGAGTTACTATCTCTCTTGCACAAAGATTATCACCCTTTTGGAGGTGAATCAGGTAGCTTCTATTTTAACCAGCACTAGTAAGGGATCCGTTCGGCACATCAGGGTATAAACTCAATTAAGAGGTCTCCCAGTCGTGAAAACCAAGGTTTGATATACCTAAAGGTATGAAGGAGATCTATTCCCGAGCATTGTCGTTGCTTTGATTTTCATCAAAAACACATTTATTTTATAGTGGGTTGGATTACTTGGCGTTAGCCGTTCCCACTTAGGTCGTTCCAAGGGCTAAGAGTTATTACTCCTCGGGAGGGCAGGCTTGCTAAACAAATGCACTAATGAAAGAAAAATATGAGACTAGCTTTCTAATCACCTAAGAAAGGTGAGATCATACTCGCCTATCATCAAACACATGAAAGACATAGTTGTTCATTTTTTTAAGCCCAAATTGAAGTGTGCCTAAAAATCTTAAAGAATACACAAATTTTTTGTTGAATCCTTAGGCAACCTGCAAAATAGATTCATTAGTAGTCATTTGTGTTTTGAATTATGTCTTTGACAAGCGTTTCTTTGTCAAGTGTCCTGCAAAACTTGTTAGGCTGTTAAAAATCTCATAAACCAGTCAGGGTTAGCATTAGAAAAATTTCAGATTAAAACCAGAAAACCCTAACTTGTAGTTTATTAAAATTTACAGAAATAGAGACTCGTACGACATGTTTTTCCAGTTAGTATGACACAAAATGAGATTTCACACAGGGACCAAACTTGACTCGTATGATGTAATGCCCCGCTAGGAAACCCCGAAGGGTTTAAGTTAAAAACACTCAAATGGAGTGTAAATATTTTTTTTTTAAATAATAATTAAGAGTGATAATAATAAGTGACAACATTAAGATAATTTTGGAGTTATCTAAAGCTTAGATAACACAGCGGAAGACTAAACGAACCTAAGGAGTTTCCCAACGCGATTACATAACCTTACACCTAACTCAACTCGCAACATCTGATCCAATTAAGTTGGATATCTTAATTACGAGTTAATGCTTAAGACATGGATATGTTATGTTCGATGATTTGACATTTTAGAATTTAGGAAGCATTTCATCTATTAAGATTGGGGATGAGGCTAACAAGAGGATATTTACTCAATGAAATTAAAACATAATTAACTTAAGAGTCCACCCATTAAGGTTTAAGTAGGGTTAACTTGACGAGTCCATCCATTTTAGATACAAAGCGACTAATATAACAAAGTTCCTTCATTTAGGTTTAAAAGTAACCAACCACAAATGAGATCATCCTTTATAGTTAAAAGTATGGCTAATGAGATGAGATTCATTCATTAACAATTAAGTTGTAAATAATAAAATGAGGTTCCTTCATTTGGTTTTAAACATAACCAACTAATAAGTTGTAGTTCATTTATGGAGGATAAAATGTAAATAGCCATAGAGTTCTTCCATTGAAGTTGAAATAATACTCAGAGATGGAGATCAATTCATTAACGTGAAAATGTAATATAGCCACATGAGTTCATCCCTTTAATTAAAATGTACTTAGCAAGATGATATTCATTCGATCAAGATTAAAATTATAAGTACATAGTGACGGTCATCCATTAGGATTAAAATATAACTAACTAAATGAGTTCACTCTTTTTAGTTTAAAATAAAGTTAATATGAAGAAATACATTTGCTATGGTTAAGATATAAACAACTAAATGAGTTCTCCCATTTTAGTTCAAATTATGTTGCAAATCATTTATTAAGGTTATAATGAGGGTAACCAATTTGAGTTCACCCAATTATAAACTAATCTGGTAAGGATTATTTGTTTAGAATAAAACATAAATAACTAAATGAATTCATCCAATTTAATGAAATATAACTAACATGACTATGTTCATTTACTAAGATAAAAAGGTAAATACCCAAATGAGGTTCATCCATTAGAATTCAATTTAAATATTGTGACAGTTACTCCAATATTTGTTTTCCATTCATTACATTCCAATTACAAGCTTTGTGACAAGTTAATTCCAATAGTTGAAACCTAGTGAGATTGTTTCCATTATTAATTCTTTTTACTAATATTAACAAAATACTTTTCCATAATCATATTTACAATCTTTTATGACCCTAATTACTACATTTAACAAGATGACTAAATTCATGCACTCGAGATTTAGCTTCATTAAATTCTCATTATACACTTACAAAATACAACCATACATGATAACTTAAAGTATGAAATAAGAGAGACAAAAGCATCTCATAACATAGATATGATCTCAGAGTTCACCCCTAGAGGGCTACATCTCCGGGTCTACTCAACTTCAAGACCCCTCTGGAAATTAGTATAGTTAGGATTACATGAGTTTTCAAGTCTATTACATCTCTATCGTTTAGGCGAACACAACCACTATACAATGACCACTTCGGTCAAAAAAATCCTAAATGATTCCTACATAGAGACGGATCCAACTGAACATATTAAAAGAAAGTACAAATGTCCATTGTCTGACGGTACTCTAGATAGGGACTTGACCAACTATGGTCAAACACAAAACAACCAGATGACAGGGTCCAAACAACATACCAAGGTATTCGATTACTATAAACAAAGGAGAATACAGAAATCTGAAACTTGCATCAGCTATAACCGGAAAAAGAAATACAATCTTTTCCCAAATTAATTTAAACATTTAAAGGTTGATCAAGTTTTCTGGATGATCTAAGTTCTCATCAAAAAATTCAATAACAGAAAACACAAAACACCATTACAAGGTAAATCCAATACCACAATTGCACTAGTACAATCTTGCCTATTTCCCAAACTGAAGAAAAAAATATAAATTAACAATTTATTCTACTAAATGAAAATATCATTTACTTGCCAAATGTTCATAACCATACTTTTTCCCTTTCCTAATATTTCCAAAAATATATTATTTTAAGTATCCCAAAAAAATAATACCCAATGAAATAACATTCCTATTTTCCAATTTCCCAAAATGATTATTAACTAGCACATACTTATTAACCCCATTAATGAAATGTGTATATTAAAAAATATTTAATAATACATCGTTCTCGAATTAATTATCAATTAATACATATTTATTAACCCTCATTAATAACTATATATTAATAATAATTAATAATAAAAGAAGGTAATTAATAATCATTAAAAATAAGTTTAAGATGAAACAAGTTTTATTTAATTTTACATTTTCATTGGGGTCTATTTATTTATATTTTTTTTGTTTTAAAAAAACATAAGAAAAAAACTGGGGCCACTGTGGGGCCCACCTCCCATCATGGGAGAGGCCCGCAGCTCCCCCCTGTGGCCACCGCGGTGCCGCTCCTTGCAGCCACCGCGGGCACAACGAAACCCTACGACACTCCTGCGGGGAGGAGGAAGGGGAGGCAGCATGGCGCGAGCTTCGGCTCCTCCGTCGCCAAACACTAAATCCCCCCCCCCCCCAATATTTCGACTTACATTTTTTTTTTTCTTCTTCTTCTTTTTAAAAAAAAAAAAGAATCAAAACAATAACCACCCCCCCCCCCCCCCACCCAAAAAAAAAAAAAAAAAAAAAAATTAATAAACAAAAACAAAACTAAATCTTTTTCATTCACAATCACAGATATATATATATATATATATATTTTTTTTCCAGAATGTTCAAAACAACCAAATGGGGAGATTTTCCCAGCAAGTCCATGATTTTCCCAAAAACCCAATAACTTTCAAATGGGCAAGATTTGCTAAATCACAAAACCATATAAACATTCTTGGTCCAATATCCACCAATATTTTCAAAACTAGAACTCAAATTTTAAGAACATCCATGGATTATCATTCCATTTTTAAGAAAAAAAAACTAGAATTTCATGAGAATGAACCAAACACATTTTCTTTTGATTTACAATGAAATAAAAGATAAACAAGAAACCTACCTCCTTTAGCATTCCTGACAAGAATTTTGAAGAAGAGCCCAACCTGTAGCTATAGAACACTAATACATTTAGCCTAAAATTCCGATGGAGGTTTCCGATGGAGAAAGTATATTGTGATAAAACTTGATTTTTTTTTTTTAAAATGCCCAATTTCGTCGGAATTCCAACGATAATGCAACATTTGGTTTCGACAAAGAAGGAACTGGCAATGACATTTGGGTTTTTTTAGAAAAAGTGCCCGCCTTCGTCGAAATTCCGACGACCGCGTGCATTACTTAAAAAAAAAAGAAAAGACCAAGTCAATTCATAAATCCCGCCTCTTTTCAAAATCTCGCCTCATTCGTCCCACCTCTGTAGTGAACCTGTGGGTTTAATCGTGGCAGGGAAGATCATTGGTGTGAAACTAGTCGGTTCTGTAGCTCAAGCTGGAAGTGGAGGCAGACACTCACTATCGAATCTCTATCCATCTTTGCTAGCTTCAACCACAACTATTTGCGTAAGCGTCCCTTCCCAGTTGAGCGAACGAGTGCCTACCTAAAGGCCCTCCCAAGGTATCTTAGTTCACATTGTCTCGGGGCATATTAGGGGATCACAATGGGGATCATAATAGGGAACATACAGGTAGGGGCCGCCCCCCGATGAACATGAAGGAGGGAGGTGGACATAGTTCCCTATGGGTTTAATCGTTGTAGGATGTAGGAATGGTTTAATCGCTGCAGGAAAAAAGTAGGGTATAATCAACAAATTCATTGTTATACATATTCAAATATTTAGATTCAAATTTTATTATATATTTATCAGATTAATTGGCAATAGAAGAGATGGTGAGAGGTTTCTATAATATGATATGATCGATTTAAAAGAAGAATTTCTTACAAGACCTAAACCGTTGAACAATCCTACAATCATGTATTATTTAAACACTGCATTTTAAATAATGAACAATATAGTTAGCCTGAAACATATTAACACTACTTTCCATATTTAAAATATATCCTAATTAAGGGGATGGATGACCTAAATCTATGTGATCGAGTGCCATTATGTAAAATATATCCTAATTATGGATGCTCGTATATATGGTAGTGACAGAAAATCCCTGCTGCAGAACCGTGAGAGCAATGTGTAGTGATCCAGTGCTATTTTTTCTTGGTGTTTTGGAGAGGAGCATAAGTGTACTATTAGGAAGGTGGTATAAAATGGAAGCTGAGAGGTATAAGGTTATGAGGTGTGGGTTAGGATAAGATAGGGAGGTAAGTGATGAAGGATGTAATGGTAAAAGAGTAAGTTAGGATATGTTAGGGGTTTGGAAGGTAGGAAAGTGAATGGGGGGAGATAAAAGGATGTGAAGGATGGAATGGAGTTAGGTAGGTGAAGTAAAAGTAAGTGTGTATGAGGTTAAGGTGTAGGATATGATGTAGGAAAGTGGAGGAGGTTAAGATAGGGGATATGAAAGGTAGATGGAAGGTAATAATGATAGGAAGTGAGGTAAAGGTTATGAGGTGTGGGTTAGAAAATAGGGTGTAGGAAATGGAAGGAAGGGTCATATCACTTTGAGAGTTTTCACCAAGATGAGTAGCCCGAGTATGGACCTCAAATCTTACAAGCCATGAGGATCCACTTGTAGTAGAGGAGCATATACTTGCATCTTGGGAGCTTATTAGGAGTTCGCCTTGAATTTGGGAAATACATATAAAGGAGATAGAATATTGATCAATACACATTAACTAGCCTCATCATGCATAAATACAAGAGGTATAGACTATAGCAAGCACATATCATGAGCCAAAGGATCATATTCAAGAGTTGCTTCATCTCCAATCCTCTACATTTTTAAGATCCACAAATGGGGTTGAGGATAAGTCTTGTTTACTAATTAGCTTGGACTTATGCTTTGGGTTGCACCTATATGTGAGCAACCTAAAGGCATAATTTTCAATGCAATTTTTGAGAGGACTTACTTCCAACTTGTGGTACTGGGAGAATAAAATGCACAAACTCACATTGGAAACCCTCTCCAGATACCATTTTGGATTGCTTCAAAGGGTGTTCTATTTCAAAATATTTTTGACAGAGATGCATAGATGAGTTTCACAATTTGCATAATAAGGCTTCATAGTGGCTCAACATGAGAGTTAGTTTTTGGAGTTCTTGTAGTTTGTAGATTACATTCAAGACAAGTTACTTGTCAATTATTTCATTAGGGGTGGAAAGCCCAAAATTTTAGTTTTCCTACACATGGCCAATCCAAATGACTTTAGGGTTGCTATGGAAAGGTATCTTATGGAAAAGGAGGTACATGGGAGGACACAAGAGGCATGAGAGAAGTTTGTAACCTTGATTAAGGAACTAAAGTTTCCATAGGCCTCATCATCCTTCAAAGGATAATTTAGACTTACTATATGATTTACAAAGAAAAACCCAATAGTATCAATATTAGGGACAAAGGTCTACTAGAGCATAGTAGGGGCCATAGGGTAGTCACATTTGACCATCATAGACACAAGGATATTTTAGGTATGAGAGACTATAGGGCTATCAAGCTAGGCCTTCTATGACTCAACAACCTTTTAGGGGAGAATCTAGTGTTTTTAGTAATTAGGATCTTCTAATTACGGTGGGGCCTAGCCAACATAGGGTTATATGAGAGGCACATGTTATGTATATGTTAGTATTAGATAGAGAGTGCCCACAAGGTTTTAGAGTAGGTGGACACCATGCTAGGATGTCAAAGTAGATAATTGATATGTGGGTCTTTACCCTCCCAACCACTCAACATATACCACCATGGGTCTTTACCCTCCCAAACACACAAAGGTCAAAGGAAGATTCATTGTTGCAACACTCACTTTTTGTGACAGTCTCAAGCACTTAGGACAATCACTCCTTTCGTGGCCATTCTTCTTCACACAACACTCTCTAACATTAATTATGATGATAGTGTACCTCCTTAAACCTTCCACCAACACCTAACTCAATACCAAACTCTTTCCCAATCTCGCTAATGGACTAATTAACTCAATTCATTGTGAAATTGTGACGGTCAATGCAAGGTTTAGGACAGTAGTAATTAGGATCTTCTAATTATTGTGGGGCCTAGCCAACATAGGGTTATATGAGACAGGGGTAAGTTCAATAGTGATTTCTCCTCTACAACCTTTGCCAATCTATGCGAAAATGAGAGCTTGACATCATCCTTTCGCTTTTAGCTAGCTAAATTTTTCAAGAATTTTATCTCTAGATTTAATATTTCTTTTCTTGCATGAATCTATTAATTTTGAGATAACAGATCTTGCCTTCATGAATTGATCCTAGTTTATCCCTTTAACCCTAATTAATTTATTTAAAGTGTTTAGTTCCATTTTAATCCTTTCTTTTACAATTATATATTATTAAAAAATTGTATTATTGTTCCAAATTTTGTGGATATTTAGGAGACACAAATAAAATATAAATGTAGTCATTCCATATTTTTGTAGGAGATATTGGAATGAGACTAATAGGAAGAGTAGTAAACATGAGTCACAATGAGCACTTTAGAATAAATCTAAACATTATAAGGAAGAGTAGCTTGGAAAAATAGAAGTGTAATTTATTTTCCAATATGCAAGATTATTACTTGGGAAAGAATCTTGAAAGAGGATTGAAAAGATTTATTGAGCTAACATTGTCTCACTTATCCAAAATTATGAGGAAGGATTCATTAATGAAATGGTCATTAACAAGATGGAGAGAATAATAATTAGGAAGAGATAGATTTCACATGCTACTAGGTGACTAGATTGGAGAGAAACTAGAGGCAAATCATTTAGCTTGGCCATGACACAAAGTCTTAGAATAGATGCCAACCTTGGTGAATGGAATGAAAATCCCAAACAATTAATGAGTGGTGAGACAAGTAGAGGCATCTATAAATTTTGTTTTGAATAAAATAAAGAAAAAATGGGACTAAAACCAAGGGAAATGAACATGGAAAGGATATGATGAAAATCAAAATAAATAGTTTGAAGATAATATTAGTTACCTAAAGGATATTCCACTTGATTATTTGGTATATCATAACTATTTTGACAAATTTTGAAACCATTAGAGGTACCTTTTGCTTCTATAGATAAGGCATTCATTCATGTTGAAGTTGTGATAGCTTATTTGCCTCTTTATAGACAACAAATTATCCATACGAATTATCATATATACTTGTAACCTCCATCCCAAACCACCTATTTCACTCTTCTTCCTTTGTGTACCTCTTTTATTCTTCTATTACCTCTTTTCTTACCTAAATTCAATCCAAAACATAATGTATATAGCATCAAAAAAATTCCATATTTGATTAATATTATCCACAACATATCAAAAAGACAAATACCACACTTACTATGTCATCAACCAAAAATAATTTACTTACATATTCAAAGAGTTCAATAATGGAGAAACATCCATGTGGTGCTCTACACATGTCCTTGAAGGTTCAAGAAATACTTATCCTCTATTGGTCCAAACTTTAAATCACTTTCCATGCATGAAAATAATTGCAACCATTCACAATTTCCCACCCAATAGATTCTCTCAAACTAGTTTACTATCTTAACATAGGGTCAAGGAAAAGCGGGCCAAAATAGGAATCCAAGTGTCTTAAAAGCCTTCAAGACCATAGTGGTGAGGATTGAATTTCTTTCTTTAGTGGTATCTTTCTCTAGATTAATTAGTTGGGGATTCTATTAGGACCTTTTCCTAATTAAAAAAAATATATAAAGATTACATCCCTAAATATTGCATTCATAATAGAATAAATTTCTGCAATATTGAGACTAAATTCATAATAGATTTATAGTGATGAATAAAGAAATATTTAAGATTATCAAAAAAATGATGTTTTCTTTCTCCCAACCGTCATTGGATATTGGGTGATCTTTGAGGCATTATGTCAAAATAGTTCATGTGCCTTATCTAAGCTTACATATTTTGCATGCATGTGTACCTGGGTAGTTGCACTACAACATCTATACTCACTAATCACATTTGGTTGGAAGTTTCTAAATCCATTTCAAACACATCTTGTGCATATCCTACAATCATAGCATTCCATTAGATCGTGTTTCTTTGATGCATCTCACTAAACAATTCATGCACTTTCATGTCTATACTTCCACATTTTCCAAACATGTCAAACAGAGCATTTCCAACCATAAGCATCTGATATTAATTTCCCTTACCTTCTGCTTTGATGGAAGCCCATACTCTATTCCAAAGCTCCCATTTTGGCACAAGTAGAGAGTACATTGGCAAATAAAACTGATCGAAATGGAAATCTATTTGTTGCATTAACTACATTGTGAGGACGCTTATGTATTTCATCGCCAGCATGAAGCAGGAAAGGACATGAGAATATCTCCTCGGGGGGGTATTCTATGATAGCTACGAGGTAGATGAGAGTTTCTTATGCCATTTGCTTTGTTCTATGCAGTCAAATGCGAGAACATTGTTTGAATTCAAATGCTAACGGTGATTGTCTTTTTAACAAAAATAGACGGGAAGGGACGTCAAGGGAAGGAATGGGCCCACAACACACCTAAGCATTCAAAGCTTAGTGTGTGTTGTTTAAGGCTGCCCCCTTAAGACATCATAATTGATTGGCTCTTCACTCCTAAGACCTTCAAAAGTCTTTAATGGCTTCATTGAGTCCTTTTGTCTTCCAAATGCACCTGCACCAACTTGAATTCTCCTTCAATGCTTTATTTCTTGTTCACTTGGAAATAGAAGGCTTCAAATAGAAAACTTGAACATGCAACTAAATCCATTGACTAACTAGAAGAACAAAATTAAGAAACGGTTTGATCATCTGAGAGATGTTGTAGACTTGCAACTCACCAACTAAGTTTTTGCGGGTAAGAATTTTTTTTGTTTTGGTTATGGTTGTGGTGTTTATAGGGAGACATTTACAAATTTATATCTATTTTCACTATTTAATGGTTTATGGGTTTGTAATGGTAATTTAATGTTCTTTCATATTTTTGTATATATTCTTTATAATAGCCTATTATATTGATTTGTTCTATTATGCATAATGGTGTGGGTCAGACGACTTTGTCGTCGGTGCATGAAAGCATTGAACGAGTTCTACTTTTAAAAATTACATGAAACATTTTTAATTTATTTAATTTAGTGTTATTTGCAAAAAATGATTATCAATGATGTTTCCTTTCTCCAAGAATTGTCTAGGATCTTTCCATCAGATAATATGTAACATTGAATGACTAAATCTTTTCATTACAAATGCTTATTTTATTTAATTATTATCTGAGCGTGAATTAAAATTTATATCTGTACAGAAGCAGAACATACAAGTTGAAGAGTCATGTGCAAGCAAATTTCCTAAAAGAAAGCAAGCAGGCATTATCTTGAATGACATGGAAACAAGCTCATCAACTGCCTAGAAGAGAGCAATTGGAGAATGGCAGAGGAAAGTGTTTAAGGGTGATAAATAGATAGATAGTATGCAATACAAACAAACAATGTCTGGAGTGTCTGATGTGACGTCTCTAATTTATGTGCGGAGGGACTAACTAGTTTTGGAGTTCTTGCAAAACCTATTGGGCCACACTTGGAGGAAATCAATGTGTTCATGCAAGGAGCACCTTTTTTCTATTATGAGAATGATACTTTTGCACCGAGGGATATTTGGAAGTCAATATCCAAAAATTTCTATAGTGTGGAACCAGAGTTGGCAGACTCGAAGTAATTTTCAGCTTTCAGAAGACCAAGAGGTTATGTACACAATCTCCCAATAGAAGGGCAATTTCAAGCATTACCTCTCCCCCCCATGACTATTCAGGAAGCACTTCCTCAGACAAAGGACTATTGGCCTCCATGGGATCAAAGAAAAAAATTGAAGCATAGACTCTAGATGATGTGGTGGTGTCCTTCGTGAAGAACTCTGCACTATAATTGAAAACTCATGAGGGAAACTACAAGATAGTGAAGAGAAATACAATCTTGAAAAGTGGGAAGAATGGATCTTGGTTTGGGTGGGGCCAAGTCAGGTGGCTCCTCTAGAGGTTGATGAGATAGAAATCATATTAGGATTTGAAAAAGATCACACTCGTGGAACTTCGTGTGCGAGTGATCGATTATGGTGTTTGGGTAACGCATTCCAAATAGATACAGTTGCATTCCAAATGGGTAATGTCTTGATTAAAGACTTTTATCCTGATGGCATGCAACTGTATCTATTTGGAATGCATTACCCAAACACCGCAATCAATCACTCGCACATGAAGTTCCACGAGTGTGATCTTTTTCAAATCCTAATATGATTTCTATGTTATCAACCTCTAGAGGAGCCACCTAACTTGGCCCCACCCAAACCAAGATCCATTCTTCCCACTTTTCAAGATTGTATTTCTCTTCACTATCTTGTAGTTTCCTCGTGAATTTTCAATTATAGTGTAGAGTTCTTCACGAAGGACACCACCACATTGTCTAGAGTCTATGCTTCAATTTTTTTCTTTGATCCCATGGAGGCCAATAGTCCTTTGTTTGAGGAAGTAATTCCTAAATAGTCATGGGGGGGAGAGGTAATTCTTGAAATCGCTCTTCTATTGGGAGATTGTGTACATAACCTCTTGGTCTTCTGAAATCTGACAATTATACTTCGAGTCCGCCAACTCTTGTTCCACACTATAGAAATTTTTGGATATTGACTTCCAAATATCCTTTGGTGCAAAACCATCATTCTCATAATAGAGAAAAGGTTCTCCTTGCATGAACACAATGATTTCCTCCAAAGCGTGGCCCAATAGGTTTCGTAGGAACTCCAAAACCAGTTAGTTCCTCCAGATATAAATTAGAGACATCACATCAGACACTCCAGACATTGTTTGTTTGTATTGCATACTATCTATCTATTTATCACCCTTAAACACTTTCCTATGCCATTCTCCAATTGCTCTCTTCTAGGCAGCTAATGAGCTTGTTTCCATGTCATTCAAGATAATGCCTGCTTGCTTTCTTTTAGGAAATTTGCTTGCACATGACTCTTCAACTTGTATGTTCTGCTTCCGTACAGATATAAATTTTAATTCACACTCAGATAATAATTAAATTAAATAAGCATTTGTAAAGAAAAAATTTAGTCATTCGATGTTACATATTATCTGACAGAAAGATCCTAGACAATTCTTGGAGAAAGGAAACATCATTGATAATCATTTTTTGCAAATAACACTAAATCAAATAAATTAAAATGTTTAATGCAATTTTTAAAAATAGAACTCGTTCAATGCTTTCATTCACCACCGGCAAAGCCATTTGACCCACATCATCTCTCGCCGTCAGAATTCCAACGACAACTAATGGAACGTCCGATAAGGATGCTGCATATCCGACATCACTACCATGTCAGACGGTCGTCGAGGAGCAATCATAACATCCGTCGGAAATCTGACGGAAATCCGCCGATATAGCCAATGTTGGGGGAGTTCATAACAACGTCAGACGACCGACGCAAATGGCATTGTCGGAAATCCCAACGATGAGTTTTTGACGGTAAAGTTTGTCGGAAGCCCAACGTTTGGTTGTCGCAAATCCGACAATTAGCCATCAGAAATTAGGCCCAAATGTACTAGTGGAAAAATCCATCCTTCCCCAAAATCCCCAAAAATTCAACAACCCAAAAATATTTTTCAACCTGGGTTAAATGGGAACCCATTTTGACCTAATTCCTAATTTCGAAATTTAAGCCCTTTTAAAATAAAAAGAAATAATAATTTTTTTCAACTATTAAATTATTTTAACTTGATTTTCTAATTAATATACTTCTTTCTTATTTAATCTTAATTTTAATTTCTCAATATTAATTAAGCCAACATTTATATTTCGAACTATTGGCAAGGGTAAAGTATTTAAATTAAATTAATTTCCAAAAATCAATCTTTTACACTATATCAAACTCTACAAATTAAAAAAGATTTTCTTTAAATAATAAAATTTACCCTTTCATTTCCAAAATGCAAAAGTGGTTAAATTATTTCTATTTCCAAAAGACTTTAAATCTTCTTTTTTTTTAAACGCATAAACTAATTAAATTCGTTATTTAAAATTAACTATTAAATTAAACTCGCTAGACATAATAAAGCGATCTTTTTAATAAATGACTAATTTCATGAAGGAAACCTATTTATTTTTATTCCTCAACTACTAACGCTTAAATGAACACATTAATTTAATTTAAATACTTAAGCTTGCTACAAATAAAAATAAAGCAATCTCTTAAATTAACGATTAATCATATAAAAGAAAACTATCTATTTTAAATTTCTCAATTACTAGTGCATACATCCACACATTAAATTGAATTAAATACTTAGGATAAAATAATCCATTCCCCACACGCAAGGCATGCAAACCAAGAAAGTCCACCAATCACACGACATGCAACCCAAACGACAAAGGAACCCTATGGACCACACACGATGCTCACCTGATCATGGCTAAGGCAAGATGAGAGTTTTATGACCACCTAATCCGAATCCTAAGGATGAAGGAGGTATACTCAACCCTGCGAATCCTGAAGGAGATGAACCTCGCACCTAGGCGGTATAGTACCTGCAATCTCCTGCAACCATGAGTCATGCAAGCATACATATATATACATATTAAATGAAGTTGTTAGCTCAAGATTTATAACAAGAATTAGGGAACAATTTACATTTACACAAGAATCGATGCAAAAGCACAATAATAGGTACGCACAATATTCATATAGTCTAATCTACAACATTATATAATAGTAAATCCACCATTCAAGAATGCCACATAGGAAGGGGTCAAACGGGTTTTACAAGGCCGACTAGGGTAGGGGCATTACATTCTCCCCCCCAGGCTCCGACTTACTCCTGGAAGTCGCAAGGCTAAGCGAAAGTCATACGACACGTATTAGCCCTTAAACTCAATTAACAATTATCAATTTGCACAAATGACTATTTTGTCAACATTTTAAAACATTATTTATAAATCATCTATGAATGTCATTATCCATTAGCATAATGCATCTAAAATCATACACTTCTTAAAATATTCTAGAATTTACACACAATCATAGTAGAGAAACGAGAATTTTTTCCTTCCTTTCATTACACCAAATGAATGTATTACAAGATATAGACAATAGTTACCATACTCAACTATCAAACATGACAAGAAAACATGCCATCAAGATCCAATTCTTTCACCAATTCATCTCTTTCACAAAACTTTATCGTATAGAACTAGCTTCAAATATCAATTTCTACAACCAAGTTAACTTTCGACAAATAAGAGCAACGTAAGAACTCAATTGTTTACACTTTCCAGACATACAAGAACCTTTCCAATGACTATGCCCCATAACATAGTGACAAGTTAATACCATTTAATCCCTGATTACACATAATAACCATCCACATAACTGGTTTGCACAACACAAAAGGCCACATGTGAGCATGTCTAATGCTCGGTCAAAGGTAACATGCACGATCAACATCTCTATGTCTGCTCTCAGAACAAATACATGATCATCAATATCCAACATCTCACTCAAGGGCTTGATGGTGCTAGGGTACACCATAGCAGTGCTACCTTCCATACAAGACCCTCGTGAATATCCCTTGTTGTGTAAGGTGTTTAGCCTCCAAGAGATAGTCACCACTCATAGGTAGGTAGTGGATCCTAGCTGTCTCACAGCCTCACATACCTCCATCCTCAAGGTTCCCTATGTCTACTTCCTCGTATACACTCATCCAAGACCGTCTCCTACATTCTTGGAGAGGAATTCACATTGTGACACAAGACCAGCATACGAAAACAATAAGGATAAACCACTTTAGCCACCCAAGTATAGAAGAATAAAGATAATAATCGCCAATTCCAACAGTAAGGTAAGAAAATCATTCCGTAATTGCAACATCAAATCAAGTAAAAACAAGATTGCAAGATCATGGCTAAACCTTCAAGGTCAAAATAAAATAAATTGCTAGCCCACAAGGAAATAAATAATAAATAAATAATAAAAGAAGATCATAAGTGCACATTACATCACTACGTGACTAGCAGCTAGCCACCAACGAGGAAGGAAGGAACAATCATCTAGCTATCACAGTAGCTCATCATGTGGTGTGGCCTAGTCACACATCCACATGGCATGGCAGTGTGCACCTTGACATCACCCTGCATCACGTCGTCACGCTGCATGGCTCTACCCTATACCTGTCGGTAAGCCGCATGGAAATGCCTACTACATCTCGCATTGTGTCTCAGCACGGCATGGCAATACTCCAAGCAGACAGGGCACGCAATGGACGTATCTCTCATGGTAGTGTACCTCACAGATAAGGCACGCACCGGTCACACCCCGCATAGCAATGTTCCTCTCAGGATACTCACCATAAGCCAGAGGTATACATGGCTAAGGTCTACCCACAAGTCTACCAACACTAGTCAATTGGCAACTCATGTAAGGAGAATAACATGCCTCTCATGAAGACAAGGCAAAAGATGCTCCAATAAGATCCATCAATATGCTCAAGAACTGTCATCCATATGCTCAAAATAAGGGATAGGAATTAGGCTGACACACATGAACCTCATAAATTGATTCATCATAAGGGAAAGTATTGAGTACACCTATAATACAGTTTCATTATATAACTATATTTTTCCTCGAGATAGGGAAGCTAAAGTCGCTTCGTGTCGACATTACTCGCACGTTGTACATACTATTCAAGGAATGGTGACTCCTAATACTACCCCATCACATACTGACTTATCAACAACCCGTGGGTTGGCGCTCAGTAAGGGAACAAATATGCAACATCACATAAATAGGTATGGTTTCCCATACTCATAAGCAAACATATCCTCCATGGTTGATTACTTCACCATCCCATGGGCACACTTAGAAAGTACAAGTTTCTTACAACACGCAAGGAATAGCACCATTACTAGTTTAGTCACATTTACGGGGAGTACTTTACACTACGCTAACATCTACTTAAGGGAAGTTTTAATTATGCTTTACACATGAATCACTAAATAAAGTTTACTCTAGATACACATTCTGAAATTCTTAACAATTCAAATTTACACAAGGAAATAACGTCATTCCGATAGCTTTCTCAATTTCCACCAAGCATTTTCATTCACATTACTAACTATGCAATTTTCTTTTCCAAGGCGAAAAACTTTCCTCTTTCAATTAGAAGCCAAAAGAAAACATACAACTTCATATGCATTATAAAACTTCTTCTTAAATCATTGCATTCTTAATAGTATTTCAAAAACAACAACCTTATATTTTAGGAAAGAGGAGGAAGAGAGTTGGAAAATCAACTATTTCCTATGAATACACAAGATCTACCAAATCACACTATATGCTCAGATATAAGTCTATCATTTTAGTTGCATGGTTTTCATTTCGCTATCTTTTAGGAGGGTGCCAAAACAACCTAGCATGACATTTCCAATTATTGTTGTTGCACTATAATGTGCTAGTTTTCCGAACAAGAATTCAAGACAAACAATTTTTCGGTAATACAAGTCTTCTTGAGAACACTCACTATTCGTAATACAATACAATAATACATCAAACCTAACATTGAAAGTCGAATTATGACAAGAAGGTAAATGAGGATCTATCTACTAAATATTACACATTAATGCATACAAATTAACAAATCTTTCATTTGCTCTTTCTAAACACAATAAGACAATTATCTATATCCAAAGCAAGTTAAATGGAGCGTTGCTAAAATAGGTCCTAAATCAAACTGGTTTGAAGAAGCACATAAAACAATCTTTCGTGGAACACATTAATACACTCTTGAAGCTACTATAACATGTTCTCTTTTGGTACTTCTTTCACAACAAAGCAATTTTCACAAAATCAACTATGCGCATATTAATGCACCTTACTTAAGATAGACTTTAATTATATTACTCCTACAAAGTGCATGGAGAATCCTTAATGTAAACATACAATTTTCTCTCAATAACCAATATTAACTTTCTGACCAAATCCCTTTCACAGTCTAAAAACACATAGCATTATAAGGCTCACACAAGGGCTCAAGGAGTCACAACCTTTCTCTTGCAAAGAGAAAACTCATATTTAAGGGATAGTTGCACATATAACAAGCATTTTAAATTTCTAGAGAGAGAGGTGAGAAAGGGTGATAATCGTTCAATTTACTACATAATAAGCATTTAATATTTGTCATACTAGTCCTTCAAGTGGACAACACTAAGACAGATCATAACCATAACAAGCACATGTCATACTTTTAGATTCAAGACAATACCAACCAACCCAAATGGATTAGTCAAAAGATTAAAACAAATCAAGAACAAAGGTACATATGATTCTCTTTTAGAATAAGAGAAGTCGTAGACCAAGACATTAATAAGCAGACAAAACACCTATAATCATTCCAAAACACCCACATCAAGAAGGTGCAAACAAGGTGTGAACACACGCATTTCACACAAGTAGGGTTTGCTCAATCACATTCACACATCAAGAGGACAAGCATACAACATAGGGTAGACACACCACACACCAACTAAGGGCACAAGCATAACTAGAGATCCCAGTGTTGCAACATGGGCTCTGATACCAAGTGTAATGCCCCGCCAGGAAACCCCGAAGGGTTTAAGTTAAAAACACTCAAATGGAGTGTAAATATATTTTTTTTAAATAGTAACTAAGAGTGATAATAATAAGTCACGACATTAAGATAATTTTGGAGTTATCTAAAGCTTAGATAACATAGTGGAAGACTAAATGAACCTAAGGAGTTTCCCAACACGATTACATAACCTTACACCTAACTCAACTCGCGACATCTGATCCAATTAAGTTGGATATCTTAATTACGATTTAATGCTTAAGACATGGATATGTTATGTTCGATGATTTGACATTTTAGAATTTAGGAAGCGTTTCATCTATTAAGATTGGGGATGAGGCTAACAAGAGGATATTTACTCAATGAAGTTAGAACATAATTAACTTAAGAGTCCACCCATTAAGGTTTAAGTAGGGTTAACTTGACGAGTTCATCTATTTTAGATACAAAGTGACTAATATAACGAAGTTCCTTCATTTAGGTTTAAAAGTAACCAACCACAAATGAGATCATCCTTTATAGTTAAAAGTATGGCTAATGAGATGAGATTCATTCATTAAGAATTAAGTTGTAAATAATAAAATGAGGTTCCTTCATTTGGTTTTAAACATAACCAACTAATAAGTTGTAGTTCATTTATGGAGGATAAAATGTAAATAGCCACAGAGTTCTTCCATTCAAGTTGAAATAATACTCAGAGATGGAGATCAATTCATTAACGTGAAAATGTAATATAGCAACATGAGTTCATCCATTTAATTAAAATATAGTTAGCAAGATGATATTCATTCGATCAGGATTAAAATTATAAGTACATAGTGGCGATCATCCATTAGGATTAAAATATAACTAACTAAATGAGTTCACTCTTTGTAGTTTAAAATAAAGTTAATATGAAGAAATGCATTTGCTATGGTTAAGATATAAACAACTAAATGAGTTCTCCCATTTTAGTTCAAATTATGTTGCAGATCATTTATTAAGGTTATAATGAGGGTAACCAATTTGAGTTCACCCAATTATAAACTAATCTGGTAAGGATTATTTGTTTAGAATAAAACGTAAATAACTAAATGAATTCATCCAATTTAATGAAATATAGCTAACATGACTATGTTCATTTACTAAGATAAAAAGGTAAATACCCAAATGAGGTTCATCCATTAGAATTCAATTTAGATATTGTGACAGTTACTCCAATATTTGTTTTCCATTCATTACATTCCAATTACAAGCTTTATGACAAGTTAATTCCAATAGTTGAAACCTAGTGAGATTCTTTCCATTATTACTTCTTTTTACTAATATTAACAAAATACTTTTCCGTAATCATATTTACAATCTTTTATGACCCTAATTAATACATTTAACAAGATGACTAAATTCATGCACTTGAGATTTAGCTTCATTAAATTTCCATTATACACTTACAAAATACAACCATACATGATAACTTAAAGTATGAAATAAGAGAGACAAAAGCATCACATAACACAGATATGATCTCAGAGTTCACCCCTAGAGGGCTACATCTCTGGGTCTGCTCAACTACAAGACCCCTCTGACAATTAGTATAGTTAGGATTACATGATTTTTCAAGTCTATTACATCTCTATCGTTTAGGCAAACACAACCACTATACAACGACCACTTCGGTCAAAAAAGTCCTAAATGATTCCTACATAGAGACGGATCCAACTAAACATATTAAAAGAAAGTACAAATGTCCATTGTCTGACGGTACTCTAGCTAGGGACTTGACCAACTATGGTCAAACACAAACAACCAGATGACAGGGTCCAAACAACATACCAAGGTATGCCATTACTATAAACAAAGGAGAATACAGAAATCTGAAACTTGCATTAGCTATAACTGGAAAAAGAAATACAATCTTTTCCCAAATTAATTTAAACATTAAAAGGTTGATCAGGTTTTCTGGATGATCTAAGTTCTCAACAAAAAATTCAATAACAGAAAACACAAAACACCATTACAAGATAAATCCAATACCACAATTGCACTAGTACAATCTTGCCTATTTCCCAAATTGAAGAAAAAAATATAAATTAACAATTTATTCTACTAAATGAAAATATCATTTACTTGCCAAATGTTCCGAACCATACTTTTTCCCTTTCCTAATATTTCCAAAAATATATTATTTAAGTATCCCAAAAAAATAATACACAATGAAATAACATTCCTATTTTCCAATTTCCTAAAATGATTATTAACTAGCACATACTTATTAACCCCATTAATGAAATGTGTATATTAAAAAAGATTTAATAATACACCGTTCTTGAATTAATTATCAATTAATACATATTTATTAACCCTCATTGATAACTATATATTAATAATAATTAATAATAAAAGAAGGTAATTAATAATCATTAAAAATAAGTTTAAGATGAAACAAGTTTTATTTTATTTTACATTTTCATTGGGGTCTATTTATTTATATTTTTTTTGTTTTAAAAAAAACTTAAGAAAAAAACTGGGGCCACTGCGAGGCCCACCTCCCATCACAGGAGAGGCCCGCAGCTCCCCCCTGCGACCACCGCAGGTAGCCTCCGCAAGCACAGGGAAACCCTGCGGCACTCCCGCGGGGAGGAGGAAGGGGAGGCGGCGCAGCGCGAGCTTCAACTCCTCCGCCGCCAAACCTTCACGCGCCCCCCCACCCCCCAATATTTCGACTTACTTTTTTTTTTTTTCTTCTTTTTTTTGAAAAAAAAGAATCAAAACAATAACCCCCCCAAAAAATATAAAATATTAATAAACAAAAACAAAACTAAATCTTTTTCATTCACAGTCACAGATATATATATATATATATATATATATATATATATATATATATATTCTAGAATGTTCAAAACAACCAAATGGGGAGATTTTCCCAGCAAGTCCATGATTTTCCCAAAAACCCAATAACTTTCAAATGGGCAAGATTTGCTAAATCACAAAACCATATAGACATTCTTGGTCCAATATCCACCAATATTTTCAAAACTAGAACTCAAATTTTAAGAACATCCATGGATTATCTTTCCATTTTTAAGAAAAAAAAAACCAGAATTTCATGAGAATGAACCAAACACATTTTCTTTTGATTTATAATGAAATAAAAGATAAACAAGAAACCTACCTCCTTTAGCATTCTTGGCAAGAATTTTGAAGAAGAGCCCAACCTGCAGCTGTAGAAAAATCCATCCTTCCCCAAAATCCCCAAAAATTCAACAACCCAGAAATATTTTTCAACCTAGGTTAAATGGGAACCCATTTTGACCTAATTCCTAATTTCGAAATTTAAGCCCTTTTAAAATAAAAAGAAATAATAATTCTTTTCAACTATTAAATTATTTTAACTTGATTTTCTAATTAATATACTTCTTTCTTATTTGATCTTAATTTTAATTTCTCAATATTAATTAAGCCAACATTTATATTTCGAACTATTGGCAAGGGTAAAGTATTTAAATTAAATTAATTTCCAAAAATCAATCTTTTACACTATATCAAACTCTACCAATTAAAAATGATTTTCTTTAAATAATAAAATTTACCCTTTCATTTCCAAAATGCAAAAGTGGTTAAATTATTTCTATTTCCAAAAGACTTTAAATCTTCTTTTTTTAAAACGCATAAACTAATTAAATTCGTTATTTAAAATTAACTATTAAATTAAACTCGCTACACATAATAAAGCGATCTTTTTAATAAATGACTAATCTCATGAAGGAAACCTATTTATTTTAATTCCTCAACTACTAATGCATAAATGAACACATTAATTCAATTTAAATACTTAAGCTTGCTACAAATAAAAATAAAGCCATCTCTTAAATTAACGATTAATCATATAAAAGAAAACTATCTATTTTAAATTTCTCAATTACTAATGCGTACATCCACACATTAAATTGAATTAAATACTTAGGATAAAATACTCCATTCCCCACATACAAGGCACGCAAACCAAGAAAGTCCACCAATCACATGACACGCAACCCAAACGACAAAGGAACCCTATGGATCACACACGATGCTCACCTAATCATGGCTAAGGCAAGACAAGAGTTTTATGACCACCTAATCCAAATCCTAAGGATGAAGGAGGTATACTCAACCTTGCGAATCCTAAAGGAGATGAACCTCGCACCTAGGCAGTATAGTACCTGCAATCTCCTGCAACCATGAGTCACGCAAGCATACATATATATACATATTAAATGAAAGCGTTAGCTCGAGATTTATAACAAGAATTAGGGAACAATTTACATTTACACAAGAATCGATGCAAAAGCACAATAATAGGTACGCACAATATTCATATAGTCTAATCTACAACATTATATAACAGTAAATCCAGCATTCAAGAATGCCACATAGGAAGTCAACCAGGGTCAAACAGGTTTTACAAGGCCGGCTAGGGTAGGGGCATTACATACGAAACAGAAATGAGCTAGAACGATTAGGAAATTCCAAAGCAGAAACTCGTACGACAAATATTTAGCTCATGTACGACAATGAAAAGGAGATTGTACGACACAGGATCAGCAATTTGCAATGAATAAAAGGATGTCATATGACAAAAGAATCACCTCGTACGAGTTAGGATTGTCTATCGTCCTAGGCTGAAAGGAAGTTCGTACGAGCCGGAAAAGAAACTCGTACGAATTTCTGAAACAAAGTCGAACAGAGATGAAGTTTGTTGAAGATTAAGAGGCCAAAAATGATGATTTCGGCCCCACGGTGGGTGCCAAAATGTCGTTCTTTGTGAAGTATACATGTACCTACAAACACAATGCACTCAATATATCATTACAAGCAATGGTTAGTGAATTAAATCAATGAAATGTAAAACCATAGCTAATCGACTTATTGCCTCCTAGTAAATGCAAGTATGAAAAATGCTCTCAGATCTGAATATGCATACTCCAATGACTTGACTGCACTTAGATGGAGGATTTGAATGATGAAAATGCATGATCTAGCAAGAATAGCATGATTAAGCTATATGATTTCATGATTGATCTATAAAATGAACTAAGATTAAGATGCAATTAAGCTAAAATTAAGCATGATAACATTGCCAAAGATGATAAATTAGAAGCTAGATGCCTATAGTAACAATGCAGAAGATGAGAATGAGATGGGATCCATATTGCTCAAAATGAGGTCTATTTATAGGATTTTCCAAGGCTAGGGGTGATTTAGCAAGAATCAATGATCAATATTGATCTGAAGATATCAATGGTTAAATTGGAGGAGGTTGGCAAAGGGGTTGGATTAAAGGGAACATTTGTCATCTCTATGGTGACAAGTGTCAAGAGGCTTCTAGAAGAGTTTGGATGAAAGGGAACACTTAGTGACAAGTGTCACAAAGGTTCTAGAAGATGTTGGATGAAAGGGGACATGGTGGGTAGGTAGAATGGGTTAGGTTTAGGAATGGTTAGGTTTAGGAGTGGTAGAAGTTAGGAGAATTTGAATTTAAAAATTCAAATAATGGGAAAAGACTAATTAATCTCAACAACTCATGAATTTGATTTGTTTTAATTAATTAGGGATTTAGAAGAAATGATTTTGGTGGAGGGAATTAATTAATTTGAATTAATTAATCAAAGGGGTGAAATAAACCTATTAAATAAATCCTTAGATTTATTAATAAGTAGATGAAAGGGGTTATTTAATCAAATTGTTGATGAATTCAATTAAATTGGGAAGGGAGATTAATTAAATAATTGCTTGTTTAATTAATTATCTTCAGACCATTTTTAGGTGTATACAGATATGTTTCATATGTTATAAGCTCCTGGATAACTTGATTTTCCTATTGGGCTGCAAAAAAATTAGCTATTGGTTTATATATCTATACATATTCTATTATTCAAATGGCATGTATGATGTGAATGTTTGAATATTTAAGAAAATTTCAAATTTATGGAGATGATTTTACTCGTTTTACATCTTAATGAAAATCTATGGCATATAGATCTGTGATATGGTTGTATTCAATGTGTTCTAGATGAAGACAGTTATAGATTTGCATGGCTTGTTGGAGGGTTCTTATTTATCTATTATTACTCTTATGTGGTTTTGTTTGGAAAATTGAGTCTAGCATTGATCTTGGTGTTTGAGTCTTGTAAATCCACATATTATGTCTGATTATCTATGTTCTACATGATACTGATTTGGAGTTGAATCTTTTTTTAGTTATTTTAGATTGAAGCACTGGATTTTATTTTCTCCTAAAAGTTGATATGTTACATATGGGAAAATCTTGTAAAATTTCCTAATGTGGATTCTATTTGGCAATCCTTCTATTTTGGACTATGTTTAGATCTTGCAAAATTGTCTAATCTTGTAAATTAGAGAACAATGACCTCTTGGTGAGATTCAATGTTGTTTCTCTCTTCACCAAAGTTCCTACTTTTTATTCCTATTGAGATTGTTAGACAAGTGTCAAATATACTCCTTAGTAGAATTATGCTTAAGATCTACATTTTTTCTTTCCATTGTGCTCTTTATGAACAATTTGATGGTGTAGCTATGGGCTCCCCCCTCTCCCCCATCATAACTAACCTTTACATGGAGAAATTTGAACAAATTGTCCTCTACTCCTTCCTTCTCAAGCCAAGATGGTGGAAACTTTATGTGGATGATACTGATGTTTATTGGCCTCATGGCCATGATAAGTTAGAAGAGTATTGTCCTCACCTCAACAATATAACACATTGCATTTCCTTCACCAAGGAACTTGAATCAACTAATCAACTCCCTTTCCTTCACATTTTTCTCATTAAAAAACAAAATGGATCCCTTGGTCATTGGATGTTTCCCAAAGCCACCCATCATGACCTCTACCTTACCTCCTTTTCTCATCACCATCCGAGCCAAAACATTGGTGTCCTCAAAATCCTAGCTATGAGAGTCTATTAGATTTGTGATGAGGACCACCTAAACTATGGTTTGACACATTCTAAAAGCTTTTAGATTACATGGGTACTCAAACAATCAAATCACCAAAACCCTTGGCCAATAAAAAATGGGTTTCTTGACCATAAACCAACCTGACCCTTGGACCTCCTAATTGCCTCCCTTCCCTACATTAAAAGCATCTCCCACAAAATATCCAAAATACTTCTTAAAATAGGACTTAGATGTGCCTTCAAACCCCATTTATTGATTAAAAATCATATCCCTTCCCTCAATACCTTAAATATGTTCCTCAACTCAAGGGCCTACAAGGTGGTTTGCTCACATGGCACACCTTATATAGGTAAAATTGGTTGATATTTCAAAACCTGAATAAAAGAGCATAGTGTCGGCATTAAGCATAATTGAGTCCTTAAATATGCCCTTGTAGAGCATTCCTCGTTTACCAAGCACCATATTTATCTTGAAAACACACAAATTTTGTTCAAAGAAGACAACTTCAAAAGGAAACTCAAAGAGTGCATAGAAATCTACAATCACCCCTCAAAACTTAACTAAGATGAAGGGTGAAGCCTTATTATTTACTGGAAACCTTTTCTATCCAATCTCAACAATTTCCTTCTCCCATCCCATTGACCATTTTCCCCCTCGGCCACCAACTTCCTCTATTATTAAGTCTCATTCCCCTGGCTCCTTGAACATCCCTAGCCTCCTTTAGCCTATTTCCTTTGTTTCACAAATTGGTAAAACTTTCATAGTTTTGGTCTTACAATAGATTCTTTTATATAAACCTATTCACCAGTATTCATATTAACCTATATTTTAAAATGTGTTCAAACTCTTTTGTGTTTTTACACATGCTTTTATATCTTTTATTTTCTTGATTGTTTCCTTCCAAATATTTCTTTTACACCTTTTCATCTATTCATCTATATTTTTTAAGGGGTTTTAGTTTGATAATTTCATTCTTATTTTTTACTCTTTTACTTGTATATCTTCTTTCATTTCATTCTTAGAGTTTTTTAATTTTATTAACATACATACATATATCAATTGTTAGTTTTCTTATATTCTAACCATTTGTTTTTTAATTTAAATATAACATAAATATTCAAATTATATATACTCATTTTAATTATATTTATAAAAATATCCACAAATACGATACAAGTATTTAATGATACCATTAATGTTTGTATAGATATCTTAGCTATTTTAAATATTCAATAGGCTTATTAACTTTTTTTCATATCTTCTCCTCTATAGGTTTGTTAGGTCATTAGATTTTTATTTTTCTACGATTATTTTCTTTTAAAACAATCATTTTATATGTCTATCTTCAAGTTCATTTTAAAGCTCTTTTGTTTAAATAAACCATCTTTAATTAATCATTCTATAATTTTATATTCATTTCATAGATCATTAAACATATTAATTATAAATATACATTATAATTCTTTTTCTTTTGGTATATCTAATTTTCAAGTAAAATAATTAATATATTTTCGCAATATAAAAAATTATCATGAATATATAGATTTTGAAACAGCATTCATATTATTATTTTTTATGCATTATATGGTTTCTTTGCTTATTAGTATACATATATTTTAAGTAGTTTTAAGTATATTTTCAAATCTACAAATTCTTATAAGCATTACTCTATTTTTTATATTTGATTTTTAAAATACTTTTAAATAATATTCTTAATTTATTAATACATACTAAATTTAATAAGGGATATTTCCTTTTTATAAAAGTGGGTAAGGCATCACACCCATGTGCATCGCTAATTCTTCACTGCCAAAAACAAGCCCAACAAAAGAGGATAACAATGCAAAGGCACATATAGAAAAATGAACCAAAAAATGCAAGAGACACCCACCTTACTCTGCACTCACATCTCCATATGTCCATTTGAGGGCCATTGGCACTACAAGTGGCATAAAACCACCCACCACCTCTTTCAGGAAAGCTAAGTTGTAAGTCACTTTGGCATGTCAAGCATCTATGTCCTCCCTGATATCTCAGATAAAAAATGGGACCCGTGGACCATTATTAAGGAAGAGTAAGTTTCGACCACTATCTGCCATCTAGAAAAGGACCCACACCACCAATTTCCAAATCTACAATATCCTGCATATTGACGAGACCACTTAAATCACACACACTAAGCTTTGACTTCTAGGCTTAAAAGTGTTAAACACTCAAAGTTGACTAACATTCTCTAGGCATAATATGCATATTGACAGGACGACTTAAATCACACACACTAAGATTAAACTTCTAGGCTTAAAAGTGTTAAACATTCAGAGTTGATTGACATTTTCTATGCTTAATATGTTGCTTAATGTGTGTGGTCACACTAAGAATACACTTCTAGCCTTAAAAGTTCTAAACACTCAACAGAGTTGACTAACATTCTCTAGACTTAGCATGTTGCTTAGTGTGTGGTTTAAGGTTGGGCCCCAAAACACACGCCTCAATCCTTCCCATGTGTGAAGCCTATCTAGTGGCTTCCACATCGAAGATCGATAAGATGAACAAACAATTATACTAAGAGGGTTGAATCAATATAATATAATCTTTTGTTTTTTCAACTTGACAATCACAATAATATTAATTGTACAATATCATTCATAATATCTAACAATTATGCAACACAAGTAGAACAAACAATTTATGTAGAAATTCTTATGATAGAAAACCATGTCAAAGATCTTACTTATATAAATTGCCCTTTACAAACTTTGTAGGCACCAACCCAGTGAGACGCCAATCCCCTTAATTTATAGGCACCAACCTTCTCGAGGCACTACCCCCCATAACTAAGCACCAAATTAGCGAGAGACACCAACCTCTATAGGAAGCACCAACCTCAACACAACAAATTTTGTGTCTTCTTGAAAAAATCATTCACAACTACGCTCAAAATTCTCCTCTAAAAACACTCTTCGCAATTTTGTCTTGAAATTTATCATGAATAAGTCATAAATGTCTCATTTCATATATTTGCTCAAATCTACCATATATTTTTTCTCAAAAACATCATATAAGTCTTCTCAAAAACTCTCTCTCCAATATGCTTCATAACTTTCCTCCAAAAACTTATTTTAACCTTGTATGAGACCCCCTTAATAAATTTGTTTATACCTCTCTTCAATTGCATATGCATTACTCTTCACATTCTCATAACTTCTTCATGAACTTTCTCATAAGTCTTTCAAAAATCTACTATAAGGTTGCTCATAAATATTTTACAATATAGCATTTAAATCTTTCATAAATTCTAAATATATACTTCTTAAAATTTGTTTTTCATATGTGTGGATATGTTTGTGTATAGATGATATAACTCTTGTTCAACGCATTTTCCATCTCTCACATAACACTCTATTTATATCTTCCCAAGAGAGGCAATTTCATTTAGAGACATCTCCTTCAACCTTTAAAAAGTGTAACTCTTCATTTCGCATACTAATCATGTTGGCAACAACAATGAAGGAAAATTGAGAGGGGGGGATCAGTTTTCACCGGATTAACAAACTTAACGTCAAACACAAATCTGATTAACTGCAACAACAATAAAGATAAGCAAATTGATAGCACAAAACACAACACCGAGATTTTGATGTGGAAAACCCAGTTAAGAGAAACCACGATGGGAACCTACCCACAATTAGATGATACTCTGCAGTAGTATGTGTAAATATTACAATGGGGAATGCACATGCATTCAGGCTCACTACTCAAATTACAATAACCAGGAAGGCTACAACCCTCAGGGAAGGTTTGCTACCTCACAAGGAAGTCCCATTGACTTACAAAATATTCAGACCAATCTGGACTCAAATGAACTAAAAGAATAGCATCTACAAATGCCTGATGACAATTCTGGTTAAGCACATTTGTCTACTCTGCAACACTCCAAGCTCTGCTCAATCACACTTTCAAAGGATGTATTCACTTGTTTGCACCTTTACCATTCTATGATAATGTAGACACCACACTGATACCAAATTTACATGACTATACCATCTATATATATCGATCATCAACCTTGACAACAAGTTCGATCAAACCCTCAACTCACAATTACAAAATTACATCATACAATACAAAGATCAACCATGGGACCAATATAAGGATACACACGACATAACATGGACCTAAACCAAATGCTCAAATACGCAACACTGTCATAAATCACGCCAAGATCAACCACAACATGCTACACCACCAAATAGGTCTCATATAGCATGAACAGCACCACCAGATGAACAAAACACTAAAACCATGCACAACAATCAATGTAGATCATCAAAAAAAATAGGACACAATTAGGAAATACCAGCAAGCACGTTAGAGTCATTTGTAACAATTGTACCAACACCATTTATCAAATCTTCGTCGATCAACATCTGAAACTCAAGAACACTCAAACAGTAGCAACTGTCACGAGGAAAGATAACTTGCGGAGCACCAAAACACAAACCATATGAAATGAAGATACACACGAACATCCCAAACAATCTCCCAAAATCACAACTCAGATCTGATCACATCAGAATATACCGGAGGAAATACTGAACTCTGCAAAGGACTGATCAGAAGAACCAAATTGTAAACCAAATCATATGATATGATCAATTAAGCTCTCGGATCACTAAAACCAATGCAGAAAGATATAATGATACTAGAAATAATCCATATACCGAACCATGATCCCAATAAACCAATCTGTAACCATCAGAGCAATAAATCACAAGAATATGTTGACATCAATGACAACAACATATCCTAGCAGCAGCAATGACCAACAATCTCCCCCTTTGGCATTGATGGCAACATATGGATGTGAAAAACAATCAATGCAAACAAATAAGACATATCCAACAAACTCCCCTAAGATCAAGCTCATCAACGGCAGATAAGACAGTTTTTCACATGCTTTCTCTCCCCCTTTGACATCAATGACAAAGGTTCTCAAAACATTAAACCAAAATCTCCCCCTTAGATAAACAAATCATGATTACAACCAACTCAACTGAACCACAACTAGACTACTCCATCAGAGGAGCAGCTTAAGCTCATCAATCCGATCAAGAAGATAAGACTATGAAGTCCACCGGATTGATGCAACTCAATGCATCTAGTTCCCATCAGGAGGGGTAGATACCCCTAACTTGTCTCTACAATAGACAAATGTATCTACAGGCAAAGGCTTGTTGAAAATATCAGCAATTTGTTCCTTTGTAGACACATACTCTAGCTTGACTTCCTCTTCACTGGCTTTTTCTCTCAAGAAATGATACTTGATTGATACATGTTTAGTCTTTGAATGTTGCACCCGGTTCTTTGACATATTAATAGCATTGGAATTATCATAATATATGACATTAAGTTCATCATAGATAACTCTGATATCCTTCAACATTTTTTTCATCCAAACTACCTGAGTACAGTTGCTAGCAGCAACAATGTATTCAGCTTTAGCAATAGATAGGGAAACTAAATCTTGTTTCTTACTTGCCCATGAAACCAATTTCTTACCTAAAAAGAATGAACCACTAGAGGTACTCTTCTGGTCACCAACATCACCAACCCAATCAAAATCAATGTAAGTGTTGAACACAAGATGCCACTGAGAGGGGGGGTGAATCAGTGGTTTCCAAATATTAACCTTTTAATCATAAATGTGTGGGTATCGGTTAGTCGATCTAACACTAAGTAAACATACCAGATAGATAGGAGGATGACACAAATGCAACCAAACACAAAAGGAACATCACATAACACCGGATGTACGAGGAAAGCCCAACATGGGAAAAAAAACCTCAGTAAGAAATGTTGTTGGAGTCTACTACTCCAATCCAGCCTCGCAATGAAATATTGGTTACAACATTTAGGGCACCAACCCAAGGAACACCACCCCTTCTTTTAGGGCACCAACCCAAGGAACACCGCCCCTTCTTTTAGGGCACCAACCCAAGGAACACCATCCCTTCTTTTAGGGTACCAACCCAAGGAGAACCAACCCCTGAATTAGGGCACTAACCCCTACACCAAGCTCCAACTCAGTGATCTAAAATGAGCATTATCAAATACAAAAGTAATAATCTAATTACAAGTGAATCTTGTAACCACTGCATACACTTCACCCTTTCAGTTTCACTTCTCCTCTGCCTTACCGTTGACTCCTCCTCTTCCTTCTATCACTCTGCCTCTGTTGTATTCTCAGCCATTTTTTTGTCTTCTCCTTTCTTCTTCTCACTTTCTCTATCTACTTACATTCACCTACTACTATGAATACACCGGTTTAGACTCTACCGGTTGTCTATCTCTGCAACTGGTTACCAGTTCCTTGTTCTCTCTATCTCTTCTCCTTTTGATCTGCTTATGGTTTGTCAGCTTTCTTTCAACACTCACTCTCCACCACTTCACTCTCAGCAACCTTCGTGTTGGATCTACCACCACCGGTTGTCTTCACTGATGTATACTTGCAGTTTTACCGATTATTGAAAATGTACCGATTAAGCCTTTGTTAAACCCTCTCACCAGTTGTGTCTCTTCTACACTCAGTCACTTCAGTGTTTAACAGTCAAGTAATCTAATTGATCAATCCTTTTCTTGTATACTTCTCTCACCTGACCGACATCACCCTCTTGTATAGCAACAACAGATCTGATCTTTGATCTACATATTTATACTATCCCTTCCCACCATAACTAAATTCAAACTTTTGGTGCGCTAGGGTTCCTTCATCAATCACGAGGCAAATCAAATCAAATTAGATCTCTTCTCAAAGATGGAAAACCTACAGTTGATCACCCAACATGGCTAATCACACTGCGTCCAGAACGTGTTTTTTGTAATTAGAAAATACAACAACCTGAACTTGTCAAACACAATGAAGCAATCATGCAAATAGCTTCATCGACTCTGATTAGTATCTAGACAAACTGCATCGATCATGATGCCAACAAATCTGATCTCTGATCTTAGATCTGCCTCGAGTCGTACCCTTCTGCTCTTGGCTCGTGATTCAGGCAATCAACATTAATGTCGACCAATCACCACCTACCTCACCGAGAACACTTCATCGACCACAACATGCATGAAACATGTCTCCTATGTGTCATCTTAGTTGGCATCCACCTCTGCTAAGTCTTCTATGTCAGTCCAGACAAGATCACTGACCAACCACAAAACCGGTTTCATCTACTGGTTCTCTTACCCGGTCGATTCTACCCTAACTAGTCTACCTTCAAACTTGCACTTTGTTGCTTTTCTAGTAGAACACCCTTACCATTCATCACACTTGCCAAGCCACCTGATGCACATCTTCAATAGATGGGATCCTTTCACTTCTGCACCTTGTCAGCTTTACCGATGGACATACTTACCAATAACCACCTTGATGACACCATGCCATCAACCTTCAACAATCTCCATCTATTTGCATCTACTTCAACTTTTCCTTCTTCATCAATAGACCTATTCTCCTATCAACTAGTTTGTCAAAGTGACAAACCTATCCTTCCTTCTCTGTACTGGCAACTCATCATGTCTACCCTTGCTGATCTGGTGCACATCTCTGATTTCATGCACCTAAGGCAACTTAGTGTTTCATCGATTCATCCGGTGAGATCCTTTAACCTAGATGCCATCTACTCTTTTGTCTTATCTTGGAGGACTAAGATGCATTCCATGCATAATGGGAGATAAGATCCACTTAACGGTGGGTGTGGATCCTTGTCATCTGCATCTGGCACTGCACCAATATGGCTTCCCTGTTTGAGAAGGCATACCTTGAAACAGGCACATATGATCCAGTTGGGAACACTCTATGTGAGTCTTCTCATCATCTTGTGACTACATCTTTATTCGATGGGAGTCCTGATGTTTAACATCCAACAGCATATCGGATGCCACTTCTTCATTATCTCACTCTACTTACTCACTTGCTGGTTGGCAATAATGTACTGCCAACATATCACTTACCAGTTGTTATCCAATACCAATCTCCAATCCTTATGTCTTCAACACAAGCCAACACTAGCTTGTGTACTGGTGACTCCAATGATCATTATGCTAGATGACATTCTCTTCCTTACCGGTGACATGCTATGTTGGTTGACATCAATGACACCATTTTTGGTATGCATCAATGATAGCATTCCTCATCAATCTCTCATACCAGTTGACATCAATGACAACATAATGCCAACAATCTCCCCCTTTGGAATTGATGTCAACACATGTAGTATCTGGTATACTACAAATTCTTACTCCCCCTTTGATAAAAATGGAAAAGGGTCTTGACATCTAGTATACAGCAATCTCTCTCTCCCCCTTTTCTATTGGTATTGCAAAAGTTATCTCTCCCCCTTTCTACTGGTTGCTTCTTTCCTTTTTACCACTATGCTCTACAACCTCTCAACTAGAAACATTTGAGAGGGAGGCCATAGACACCAACTAACACTAATTGCTCATCCACCAAATGCATATACAAACAATTGCATATACAAGTCTGATACCAATTGAAGGAACATGTGTTAGTGAATACAACTTACCTACCGGTCAGACTGCATCATCTCCCCTTGATATGCAAAAGTTATTCTGACCCCAAACTACTGATACCAAGTGTTGAATCTGACACTAATACCATTTGTATCTTCTCTTATACCAATTGTATGTTCTCCTCCTATGCAAGTAGTTCTCCCTTACTGCAGGCAACACTCCCGGTGGTCCAGTTGTGATTTCAATAAAGTACAAATTGGATAGACATTGAAATACCTCACAACCCCAGATCGATGAGCACATCCCAAAGTCTCAATCATACCAGTACATCCACAAACACTTTCGCTCCCTGTGTCCAACTTGTCTAATACAAATCAAAAAATATGGTTGTGAGCTCCCCCTGAGCCATAGATCTCAGGTCATCTTTGTCTGTTAGTTTCTAAAGTGGATCTCCAATCTGCACCATATATCAATTGAGCTATGCATGTGTGATTAATTGGTGATCTTTTAGCTCCATAGCGTCCATCACATCTTATGACATGATCTTATATGAACACAATGCCATACCACATCACTATTATGCCACATATCAAACTAGTTAGCCCATAAGATGCAAGCATATATGATCTACTCTGGGGCCACCATATGTCATTCAGGTATTTTCCAATATCACCTAAGACATAATCACTTCAATTCATGCAATCGGAGTTATTGCAATGATCCTAGACCTTATTGACTTACATAACCTATAATATTGGTTAGTATCCATACCGGTAACATACAACACATATCGGTTTCCTATCCCGATCCATCATCTCTATTGGTGCATCTTTCTCTAACTCCTGTCTTCTTGTATCAATTGCTTCTGATCCCAATTGCAAATTATCTATCCATTGACACATGTAGCAGTGATCCATCTCTCATTTGTAGGTGTGTAGCCAAGGAAGACACTACACACACTTGTCATCTCATTTCCTTCCTTTATACTGGTAGTAGCTTGTCCTTTAACATGTCCTCTTCCACTGAGGGTGTGAATGATATGGTCAATGTGTAACTCCTCCTAAGTCCTACATCTCCTTTAAGATTAAGGAGATATCACATGTGCATTAAATGCACAGTGTTGGTCCATGGTCATACTCTCTTCCTCTTCCTCCATGCATGCTTGGTCTTATTACTCTTCCCATTTTCAGTCCTTGGAGTAGGTTCTACCTTCTCCTGATGATTTTTCCTTTCTCTACCAGATTCTATAGCATGACCAGAAGCATTGTTGTAGAAGTAGACTGTGCTCATACCGAACACATGATTGGTGGACCTTCTGTCAAATCAGTTTGACCATCTTCTTCTGGTCATGCTAATGTAGCAAGCAACCAGATTTGGTGGACCTCTTGATGTTATAGGGGCATTTATCCTTTTGTTCCATGCATCCCTTTCTCTCTCATATGCTCTATAACCATTTTCATACTGAGCATAGCAGCTATACTAGCTACCATATGACTGCAAGTTCTTCTTCTTGTATTCATACTCTCTATGGCCATAATATTTGCAAGAGAAGTAGTAACTGGTAAAGAATGGCATATAGCTTACAAATTTATTCTTCCATGCATGAGGAGATCTTACCGGTCTATTATCTCCAAATCTGCTTCTCCGGGGATTGTTCTTGAACTGTCCAATCACTGCAGTCCTTTCATCTGATCTCTTCTTCTACCACACTTGCTTTGTCTTGTTGGTAGCAGCATATCTTTATCTTCTACCAGTAGGAGGTCTTCTATGTTGTCTCCTTCTCAAGTTCTTTCTTATGGTGAAGCTACCTTCTCTTTTCTTTCCTTTTCCTTTTGGATCAACATTGTTCCTCCTTGTAGCACTTGTCTTCATCCTCATCATGTCTTCACCGGTTGTAGTCAAATCAACCTTCTTCTGTGGAGTATCCCGGATAGTGAAGGTATGTCCCTTGTCATTTCCATTTGAGGGGACAAATTGAATATCTTTGTGGGAGGTCTCCTTGCTTGTAGAGCATTCACCGGTACCACATCCTAATCCACTGGTATCCTTGGACTATTTCTGTTGGCTTAACATCTTATCCAAGGCCTCAGTGCTGCCATCAAACCAGATTCTTACCTTGAGCTCATCCTAACATTTCTCAAGGTCTCTTATGATGTTCTCCATTTCTTTTGTTTTCTTCTAACATTCTTTATCCTTGGCCTCTAGCTCATACTCTAGATCTTTGCACCTACACTCCTTGATGTCTTCTTGTTGAGTTTTCAACTCTGAGATACATTTCTCAGATTCTTCAAAGCATCCGATCAACTAGTTTTGTTCCACAACAACATTCTTGAACAACTTGTATTCATTCCTCACTCTACTAAGTTCTTCGAGTGCACTTACAAGTTCACCTTCAAGATCAACCTCTGCTTCATCTTCTTCTTCATCTTCACTATCGCTGCCAAACACATCTTGCCGATAGGAATGATTTGCATGATCACTCTCAGATGTGTGCCTCTCATTCTCCTACTCTTGAGCCATGAAGAGGTGGGTTCCTTCTTCATCATTGTTGCAGTTGCTTACTAATCTAGCTTCATCTGCAGACACATGTGACACACTTCTCTTTTTTCTCTCACAAACCAGTTTTGTAGTGGTAGGCTCATTTTCATAGAGATTATTCAATTTGTCCCATAAACTCTTTGTCGATCTGCATCTGTCCACTTGTGATGAGACATCACTGGATAGCCCACTGAGTATGGCCTTCATAGCTTCATGATTACATTTGTTTCTCCTTTCTGCATCAAGACCGGTGGGAGGATCGACTTTACTAGGGAAACCATTTACTACTGACATCCATACGTCAAACCCAAGGGAGGACAGGTAGACTTCCATCCTATGACTCCATATAGAAAAGTTTGAACTATCAAACACTGGAGTAGGGGGTGACACAAAAAAGACCATTGTGTTCAAATACCAAAATCTACCCAAGCTAGAAAAAGCTTATCAACTGAGAACCTAGGCTCTGATACCAATTGTTAAACACAAGATGCCACTGAGAGGGGGGGTGAATTAGTGGTTTCCAAATATTAACCTTTTAATCATAAATGTGTAGGTACCAGTTAGTAGATCTAACACTAAGTAAACATACCTGGGAGATAGGATTATGACACAAATGCAACCACACACAAAAGGAACATCACATAACACCAAATGTACGAGGAAAATCCAACACGGGAAAAAAACCTCGGAGAGAAATATTGTTGGAGTCTACTGCTCCAATCTAGCCTTACAATGAAACATTGGTTACAACATTTAGGGCACCAACCCAAGGAGCACTAGCCACCGAGGTCCAACTCAATGATCTACAATGAACATTATCAAATACAGAAGTAATAATCTGATTACAAGTGAATCTTGTAACCACTGCATACACTTCACCCTGTCAGTTTGACTTCTCCTCTGCCTTACTAGTTGAGTCCTCCTCTTCCTTTTGTCACTCTTCCTCTATTGTATTCTCAACTAGTTTTCTATCTTTTCCTTTCTTCTTCTCACTTTCTCTATCTGCTTACATTCACCTATTAGTGTGAATACACCAGTTCACTGGTTGTTTGTCTCTGCAACTAGTTATCGGTTCCCTGTTCTCCTTGTCTCTTCTCCTTCTGCTCTACTTATGGTCTGTCAGCTTTCTTTCGACACTCACTCTCCACCACTTCACTCTCAGCAACCTTCCTACTAGATCTACCACCACCGATTGTCTTCATTGATGTATACTTGCAGTTTTACCGATTATTAAAACCTTACCATTTAAGCCTCTGCTAAACCCTCTCACCGGTTGTGTCTCTTCTACACTCAGTCGCTTCAATGTTTAACAGTCAAGTAATCTGACTGATCAATCCTTTTCTTGTACACTTCTCTCACTCGACCAGCATCACCCTCTTGTACAGCAGCAACAGATATGGTTTTCAATCTACATATTTATACTATGCCTTCCCGCCAAAATAACATTAAAACTTCTACCGTGCTAGGGTTCCTTCATCAACCACGAGGCAAATCCAATTGGATTAGATCTCTTCTCAGAGATGGACCACCTACAACTGATTATTATATGTTCACTAGCAGGTTATATTGTTCACCAGCAGTGATGATGACTTGTTATCATCTGGAGATCATCTGGTTATGTCGAAGACATGGATTGGAAGTTTGGATTTGGTATTTTTCTTATTGGTCTAACCAAGCTGACAAATTTGCCTTTACCGAAAGATAGGTCTAGGTTATGGATCGATACATGTTATCAATTCCAGATCAGCACAACACATTTTGGAAATTATTTATTGATTGGATAATGTGGTAAATGTATCGAGCCAACATCTTGTATCACATCAAGACTTATTTTTAATTGATTTAATTGTTATATCTTTAGTGAGCCGACCTACACATTTGGTCTTAGGTTTTGTATATATGATTGTAAGATCTTATTGAAGATCAGGATATAGGATCATGATGAGTGTGTTCGAATGTTGAAGAGCGAAAATAAGCAAATTACCAAATCCAAACTTCCAATCCACATATTTGACATAACCAAATGATCTCCACATGATAACAAGTCATCATCGTTGTCAGTGAACAATGTAACCTGTTGGTGAACATATACTGGTGACTTGTACATAAGCCACTAACCATAGCATTGAACATAATGTAGACCTCCAAGAAGATAAGTGTTGACATCAATGACAAAACCAATGCAACACATGACGAAGTCATCTATAATACCAACACTGATCACCTATCATGACCAATCATGCTACATCCAAAACACGTTTGTTGTATTTAGAAAACATGACAACCTACACTTGTCAAACACCATGAAGAAATCACGCAGATAGCTTCACCTACTCCAATCAGAATCTGGACAAACTGCATCGATCATGATGCCAATGAATATGATCTCTAATCTCAAATCTATATCGAGATGCACCCTTCTACTCTTGGCTTGTGATTCACGCAATCGACATTAATGTCAACTAGTCACCACCTACCTCACTGACAACACTTCACCGACCATAGCATGCATGACACATGTCTCCTATGTGTCATCTTAGTTGGCATCCACCTCTACTAAGTCTTCTGTGTCGGTCCAGACAAGATCACCGACCAATCATAGAACCGGGTTCATCTACCGATTCTCTTACCCGGTCGGTTCTACCCTAACTAGTCTGCCTTAAAACTTGCACTTTGTTGCTCTACTGGTAGAACACCCTTACTAGTCATCACACTTGCCAAGCCAACTCATGCACATCTTCAACAGATGGGAGCCTTTCACTTTTGCACCTTGTGATGGGAGATAGGTTCTCAAAGAGAGTCTCACCTTGCTCAATAGGAAGTTGAGTGATATGTTAGTGGGCTCCTTTCACTCTACACTGGTCATTTAATGCACCAAAACACTCAAACTCTCTAGGAGTGCTCCCTATCAAATTATGCTCAATAGTTGCTTAGGCATAGTTGAGGTTCACAAGGATAAATGCAACCTCAAAGCTATGCAATCCTCTAACATATACTTGCAGGGGTTGTAGTAGATGTTCTAAAGGTGTTTCCATGTCAATCAACTGGTTTTGCAATTGGCTTCCCTTCATTTCTTCATCGCTCCCTCTTTCTCCTATTTTCTAGGCCTAGTAACCCTACACCCCCAATTAGCCCTACCTAACTGGTTTTTGGGGAATTGTTCAAAAACCACTCAAAGAACCTGCCAAACTATTTTTTGATCCGAGTACCCTTTTCGATGAACTTTTGAATCCATTAGGTGAGATAGTCAAGTCTGTCTGTACAGGTAAGAAACCCAAAAATGGCATTTATGAAGGGTTTTGGAACTTTGTTGTCTTCTTCAAAGGGTTTATTGTCTTCCCTGCTCTATCACACCTCCAACCTTCCACATAGGCTCTTCCACACATTAATTACTCATGCCAAACACTTGGCATCTTCATAATTGATCATCCCTGGAAGCACATATAACATTTCACTCATTTTCCTAACCGGGCTATGGCTGAGCTTGCTTAGGAAATGATGACAAATTGTCTTTCAATAACTTCCAGGACAAAACAAAACTTATTTACACTATACAAGGGTTCCATGGCTCGATTTCCAAGGTTTATTGAGCAAAACTCAAGGGATTTCAAGCTAGAACCATAATTAGGCTCTTAAACCCCTGCTCGGGCCGAGAGAAATGCAAAATCAATAACACACTTCAAACCTGCACTAAAAACGATTACAAACACCCTCTGAGAACTACAATACCATATACAAAGTAATCATGAAATAACAGTAGAATAATCAATCCATTACGTACGAACTGCTACTCAAAAATTAAGAAAATGGAAGGTAAAATCTGGAAAAAGTCTTCACAATGTATTCAAAGTTGCTCAAGGCCTTTACCAAACCTTCCACATAGGCTCTTCCACACATTAATTACTCATTCAAAACACTTGGCATCTTCATAACTGATCATCCCTGGAAACACATGTAACATTTCACTCATTTTCCTAACCGAGTTATGACTGAGATCGCCTAGGAAATGATGACAGATTTCCTTTCAATAACTTCCAGGACAAAAAAAAACTTATTTACACTATACAAGGGTTCCATGGCTTGATTCCCAAGGTTTATTGAGAAAAACTCAAGGGATTTCAAGCTGGAACCATAATTGGGCTCTTAAACCCCTACTCAGGTCGAGAGCAATGCAAAATCAATAACACACTTCAAACCTGCACTAAAAACGATTACAAACATCCTCTAAGAACTAAAATACCATATGCAAAGTAATCATGAAATAACAGTATAATATTCAATCCATTACGTACGGACTGCTGCTCAAAAATTAAGAAAATGCAAGGTAAAATCTGGAAAAAGTCTTCACAATATATTCAAACTTGGTCAAGGCCTTTGCCAACCTATTTACATTCATTCTTAGAGAATTTTATATGCCATATGGATCCTAACCAACTCTCCATCAGTTTCCTAACCACCGATGTGATCAAAGATGCAAAAAGTTGCTCAAAAGTTGCAAAATGTTGTCGAGCAACAATGACAACCTGTGACAAAATGTGCATTTTTACATTTCATGCATTGTCACTCATCCTAAACCTCCTAGAATGACTTACAAACACTAAAATTACATTTCTAAATTCCAAATGAGGTGTCACAAGATATTTTACACCAAAATGCAAGTTTGTGCCATTTTAGGCTTACAAGGGCTCATAAGCCAAATTTGAGTAAATACATGATCTAGTTGACATTCATCCTTCAAATGCATATCCAACACACATGTGGACCTATGAGTAGTCCACTATCACAATCCTAAACCAAAATAAAGACTAACATACCAAAATCTAGAAAATGCACTAAAAACTAGGTGCTCCTGCACCACCTTGTCAGCTTTACTGATGGACATACTTATGGGTAACCACCTTGATGACACCATGTCATCAGCCTTCAATAATCTCCATCTATCTGCATCTGCTTCAACTTTTCCTTCTTCATCAATAGACCAATTCTCCTATCAACTGGTTTGTCAAAGTGACAAACATATCCATCCTTCTCTGTACCGGCAACTCATCATGTCTACCGTTGTTGATCTGGTGCACATATCTGATTTCATGCACCTAAGGCAACGTAGTGTTTCACCAGTGAGATCCTTTAACCTAGCTGGCATCTACTCTTTTTTCTTATCTTGGAGGACTAAGATGCATTCCATGCATAATGGGAGATAAGCTCCACTTACCGGTGGGAGTGGATCCTTGTCATCTGCATCTGGCAATGCACCAATATGGTTTCCCTGTTTGAGCAGGAATATCTTCAAATAGGCACATATGATCCGATTGGGCACACTCTCTGTGATTCTTCACATCATCTGGTGACTGCATCTTTATTCGATGGGAGTCTTGTTGTTTAACATCCAAAGATCCAACAGCATATCGGTTGCCAGTTCTTCATTAACTCACTATGCTTACTCACTTGCCGGTTGGCAACAATGTACTGCCAACATATCACTTATAAGTTGTTATCCAATACCATTCTCCAGTCCTTATGTCTTCAACACAAGCCAATACTAACTTGTGTACCGGTGACTCCAATTATCATTATGCTAGATGACATTCTCTTCCTTACCTATGACCTGCTATGTTGGTTGACATAAATGACACCATTTTCGGTATGCATCAATGACAACATTGCTCATCAATCTCCCATACCAGTTGACATCATATATCATTTGACATCAATGACAACATAATGCCAATTGTAAGCACATAGCATGAAATCATCATTCATCAAATACCACAAATCATAATCCATGTTTCCTTTCAAGTATTTGAATATCCTCTTCACAGCAGTGACATGACTCTCTTTTGGATCAACTTGATATCTGGCAGCCATGGACACAACATGCATAATGTCAGGTCTAGTCTGATTCAAGTATAGTAGTCCACCAACCATAGATCTGTACAAGGTTTGATTAGCTTTAGAAGATTCATCATACTTAGACAATTTGCAGCCAGTCACCATAGGATTTCCAACCGGTTTAGAATCTTCTAACCCAAACTTCTTCAGTAATTCCTTCACATATTTAGCTTGAGATATAAAAATACCTTTTCCAGTCTGTGAAATCTGCAAGCCTAACAAAAATTTCATCTCTCCTATCATAGACATTTCAAATTTTTTTTGCATATCACCGAGAAACTTCACACTCAAGTCATCATCTCCTCCAAAGATAATGTCATCAACAAAAACTTCAACAATCAAAATGTTATTATTCTCAATCTAGAAATATAGATTACTATCAGTAGTATCTTTATTCAATCTCAATTTTATCAAATACTTATCCAATCTAGCATATCAGGCTCTAGGAGCTTGTTTCAATCCATAAAGAGCTTTCTTCGGTTTGCATACCATGTCTCCATCATCTGATAATAAAAATCCATCAGGTTGCTCAATGTAGACTTCTTCTTCAAGATCACCATTCAAAAAGAGTGACTTGACATCCATGTGATATACTTTGAAATCCTTATAAGCAACATATGCAAGCAATATTCTAACGGCTTCAAGTCTAGCTACCAGAGCAAAAATCTCCTCATAATCAATCCCTTCCTTTTGTGAATATCCTTTGCATACCAGTCTTTCTTTATTTCTAGCAACTTCACTGGATTCATTCAATTTGTTTTTGAATACCCATTTAGTACCTGATGTCATGGAAATGGGGACAAGGCAACAACAAAGTTCAATGTTAATAAGTTAGTTTCAACCATAAAAACAAAACAAAGAACTAAAAACCATTCCAAACATATCAAGAGAGATTTCAAAAAGCATGAAAGAAGTTTAACAAAATAAAAGAAAGGAGAAGAGCCTCCCTAAGATGCTTCCATGATGCCTTTTGATGCTTCTCCCTTGTTTCTCTCCTCTCCAAGTCCCAAATGAGTGTAGCTCTCAGCTTTTAGCACTAGCCATAGATGCCATATGGAGATTCAAGATGGTTGAATATGATAAGCAAATACTATGCAAGAGTAGATAGTGATGCTATGAAAAAGCTCTATGCTAATGCCAATATAACAACAATACTCTAAAATGCTTCTCTTTGCTTGAGGAGAAGGGTTCTATTTATAGAAGAAATGGGGAAATGAAGGGTTAAGATTGAATGGTTTAATCAAGGGCCAAGTTTGAAAGTTGGGGATCCATGTGCACAATTGGCACCAATAAAATGGCGACAAGTGTCAACATAGGATTGGGTTGAGAGAAGAGGTTGGAGGCATTAAAGGCCTGAGAAGACCTCATGGTTATCTAGAAGGTAAGGGTCAAGTCTAAATTAAGATTACCCATTGGATTAGGAGTTAATGCAAGGATAAACCTTTGTGCAAATGATTAAGAGATAATCATGGTCAAAGCATTAAAGGCTTGATGAGACCCTTGGGTTGGGTAGAGGTTGAGTCAAAACAAATGTTTTAACCATGTGGGAGGGTTGAATTAACCATTAATGGTTATTGGAGACTTTGGGGATTAAGTGGTTGAAGGTTGAAAGCTTTCAAAGGTTATCCAAGACTTTGAGCCATTTAGTGGTTGAAGGTTGGAAGCTTTCAAAGGTTATCCAAGACTTTTAGGCTTTGAGAAGTGACTCCATTTTGCTTAGGAATGTGACAATAATTAGGGGATGGATTAAGTTAATTAGGAAGGGGTTAGAAGAATCTAGAAGGGGATTTAGGCATACAAGTGGATTTTGTAGGAAAATGCAAGTGGGAGAAATTTTGGTATTTTCAATTAAAATAAAATCATTTATTTCAATTAAATGGTGTAATTTGCATTTGGATAAATATTCAAATAAATATTAATTTATTTAAATGAGAAAAATGAAGATAAAGCATTAAAATGCTTGAAGACTTTGAGGGAAACCATTAAAGGCTTGAAGACTTTAAGGAAAACCATTAAAGTCTTAAGAAGACTATAGAAGGAAGCCATCAAGTTTGAAGACTTTAAAGCCATCAAGTTTGACTACTTTAAGGGAAACCATTAAAGGTTTCAAGTGGGTGAGGATAAATAGGATTTTAAATAAATAATTTATTTAAAATAGTTGTGCAACTTGCTTTTGTAGGAAAATACAAGTGGGTGGAGGATAAAGGTGATTTAAATAAATTATTTATTTAAAATAATTGTGCAACTTGTATTTGTAGGAAAATGCAAGTGGGTGGAGGATAAAGGTGATTTTAAATAAATGATTTATTTATTTAAATGTGAGAGGTGGGATTTTGGGGGTTTTAAATAAATATTAATTTATTTAAATGTGAGAGAAGATTTAATTAAATAAATATGATTTATTTATTTAATTAATGGTTTGAATTTGGTTAAGTGAATTAAATCAAATAAATTGAATAATTTATTTAATTAATAGGAGAATAGGGTTAAGATGAATTAATTAAATATTAATTTAATTAATTATTAATTGATGGTTAAATAATCAAATAAATATTAAATATTCATTTAATTAAGTGGACAGATTTATGTGACTACATTTGCCCCTCTTTGAGACGGTGCGGTTTATCGCGTCGTTTCAAAGAAAGAAAAATAGGTGTGAAGAAATGCCCCATAAAATGTAAATTTAATGGGTGGTATGCCCCCTCGAGAGATGGGCCAAGTTTTGTTTTGAAAAATCGGGCGATCTCTCGAAAAAGAATGCAAAGTGGAGGGGAGGTAGAATAAAAGAAATTAGAACTAATGATGAAAGAATGGGAGAAAATGGAGTGAATATGAAGAAACAACAAGCCAGCGAGTACCCTGAGGTCATGCAAGAGATACATAGCAGATGTAGTGTGGGGTTTGGATTGATGCTATACAATTGATCAAAATTGGTTGGACAATCTGGTGCAATCGGTTGAATTGCCCCGGTCAAGTCAAAGCGTGATAGTTGATGTCAGTTGGTCGCTTGAACATGATAAAGTCTGAGTAAGTGAATCAAAGTGACCTGATGGTGACTAAGACAATTGATGTAATTGTCCGATGAAGTTAAGGTATATGAAGCAAAATACTCGTTGAGACGTAGACAATTGATGTAATTGTCCGTTGGATTGTGTTTGATTGGTTGATCAATTGATAGTGTGTGCGTGTGATGGATGGTTGTGGGGAATCATGGCAGCCCCGTTGAGACTAGGTCATTATGATAAATGCCTGATGTAGTCTAGGATTACCATAATCGATTACCTGTTGAGACCCGAAGATACTTGATCAGAGTATCTGTTGATAGTCTAGGTGTGTGGGAGTTGATGTATCTGTGTAGACAGAGTAACTGGCTTAATTTTGTGGATGAGTGAGGATGGGAAGCGATGAAGGGATTAGGATGATGTTGATGATCAAGATAGGGAGGGTGAGGGGGGATTTGATGTTAGATAGAAGATATGGAGGACTAGGATCGAGTCCTATGGAAGAAGATGAGTAAAATAGAGTATGCATTATTATGACTATGTATGCATGATATGCAGCTATTATGAATGTAGGGATGGGTGGAATGCAACGAAATGCAACATATACAAATGAGATTGAATGACGATCCATGGTGCTTTATTTTTCATCATTGAGCTTTAAAATGTTGTAAGAAAATACAAGCAACTTGACATAAAGATTCAAGATGACTAGAGTATTTCTTACATGGATTTTTATATAGCAAGTTAATACAAGCAACTTGATATAATGGATCAAGTTGACCTGAGTATTGCTTGCAGAACAGACAAGGAATTATCTCCGTTCATGCATGACTTGGATCGTCCTCCTTGATCTTAGGCTGATCATATCCTGAGACAAGTGCATACCGTACTAAGAAATAAAACCTTTATCCAATTTGGATAGGGAGGAACCAAAGAATGAGCATTGTACCTGCAAACAAATAGTATATACATAAAGAATAAAAGAATATGGATCCTTGGTAATGGTTCATGCTCATATGGTCGAGGTATACGCTGTAGTCAACAAGTCGTAGTGATCTATGACTACATTTTGGCATAAGATCACATAGCTTGGTGAACTTCCCACGTAGACACCATTAGTACATGCCCCAGAACTTCATCGGAAATAATGCGCAAATGATACAAAACAATGCTGCAAGATCCTGATACAGATAAACAAATGAATTACTCACGAATCAACCAAGCATTTGATAGCTTAACATAATTTTCTTGTCAAAGAAAATGTCACTTTTGTCTTTGTTTTGGTAAGGAAGGATGCATCCTTGTTTAAAGACAGGTTTGGATTTGTTAATGTCGATTGTGTGGTTTGATTGGTAAATGGTCATTGTGTGAGTATTTTGTCAATGTTTATTTTGTATCTGATCGGATAAATATGTACAAGGTGTTGCCATGTTTTTGTGTGATTTTTGATGGGTTTTCCGATGTTTTTTGGATTTTGTGAAACAATTTTGAATGTTTTTGGTATTTTGAGAGTCATTTTTGAATGTTTTTGATATTTTCTGATGATTGCCTGAATGAAGAGCGTAATGAATCATAGGAGACAATGTAGAATCCACTTCCTTCACGAGGGTAAGGGTATTGCCCCCAGTTTGTAGACCTGACTATGAAAAGGTGGGATGCTAGACGCATGGAGTATTTTCTTAATTGCAGATCAAATAACAAGCCATGGTTTGGATGGATGGATGTATGTGTGCATGAATGTGATCGCAATGAGCCTGAAAGATATTGGAGCCATTGCCTTTACGAGTGGCGCCTGTTTGCCAGGTTTTCACCATCGCACTTACCCAAGGTGCCACCGGAGTGGTTGTTCACCGTTTGGATGCATGATTTTTTTCTTTACTTTTGTGAATGTTTTTGTATTTTCTTCAGGACATTTTCTGAATGTTTTTGGTATTTTCTGATGTGCAGTGGAGCCTGATGCTCTGTACACCTTAGGTATAAAACCTTTTGAGGTGCATGCTGTTGATTGGATCTGCAAGCGGTTCTCCTTCTGATGTAGCCAACTGATATGCCCCGGACCCGAATACAGCAGTGACAACATATGGGCCGAGCCAATTTGATTCAAACTTGCCTTGATGTTCTCTATTTGGTTGGTTACGAGGATTTTCGTGAAGAACAAGATCACCTACCTCAAATGTACGAGATCTAACTCGGTGATTGTAGCTTCTACTCATGCGCTGCTGATAGGCTTTGAGGTGATTGTATGCAGCTTGTCGCTTCTCATCAAGTAACTCTAAGTCCTGAAGACGGGATACTCTGTATGCTTCATCATCAATGAGATTATGCAAGGAAACCCGTAAGGATGGTATCTCGACCTCAATAGGTAAGATAGCTTCAGCACCATAGACCAATGAATAAGGAGTTGCACCTGTAGGGGTTTGAATGCTAGTTTGATATGCCCATAGCGCTGGATTTAATTGAACATGCCAATCACGGCCGGCATCATTGACTGTCTTCTTTAGGATTCTCAGTATGTTTTTATTGGATGCTTCAGCCTGACCATTGCCTTGTAGGTAATAGGGAGTGGAAAAGCGGTGTTGGATATGAAATTTCTCACAAAGTTCACGGACATCCTGATTTTTAAAAGGAAGACCGTTATCTGTGACGATGGACATGGGTACACCATACCGGCAGATGATGTAGTTGAGGATGAATGAGGCGATCTGCTTGCCGGTGACTTGGGTAAGTGGAACAGCTTCGATCCACTTGGTGAAATATTCGGTGGCGGTAATAATGAATTTATGGCCGTTGGATGAAGATGGATGAATCTTACCCACAATGTCAAGGCCCCATTGACAGAAAGGCCATGGTGTTGTGATTGGTTGTAGTTCCTGTGCTGGTGCATGTATCAGGTCGCCATGAACTTGGCATTTCTTGCATTTCCTGACAAAGTAGTAGGAATCCTTTTCCATAGATGGCCAATAGTATCCAACTCGCATGATCTTCTTGGCTAGTGATGGACCACTTGAGTGAGTCCCGCAAATTCCTTCATGTACCTCTTCCAAAGCCTTTGTTATCTCACCTTGTTCTAGACATCGAAGGAGAGTACCATCAAGACCGCGTCGGTATAGGGTTTCGGCAATAATGGTATATCGAGCAGTTTGGCGAATGAAGGTTTTTCGTTGGTTATTTGATTGGTTGGGAGGAAGGGTGTGATCGCGGAGATAGGTGTAGAACTCACCGTACCATGGGGATTCAGAACCAACAAGGCAACATATCATTTCAGATTCGGGGATATCATAAGCGGGGATCCAAAGTTGTTCTACCAAGAACTCGTAGCGTGTTGAATTCTATGGAAGATCTAGTAGAGATGCGATGGTAGCCATAGCGTCAGCAGCTCGATTCTGATCTCTTGGTATCTGCTCAAAAGTGATAGTAGTAAATGATGTCTTTAGATTGTCCACCATTTGCTTGTATGGCATGAGTTTATCATCTTTGGTCTGATATTCATTAGTTGCTTGTCGAATGACCAGTTGTGAGTCGCCATATACTTGTAGTTCTTGTAATTTCCATTGTACGGCTAACCTAAGTCCTATGATCAAGGCCTCATACTCTGCTATGTTGTTTGTGCATGGAAATGTGAGCCTGTAAGACTTCGGAATGCTATCACCTTGAGGTGTGATAAACAGAATGCCTGCCCCCGAGCCGTGCCTAGTGTATGAACCATCAAAATATAGTTTCCATGGTTGTGTTTCTGTAATCATGAATATCTCTTCATTTGGAAAATTGGAAATGAGAGGATGATCACCTATGAGGGGCGCATCGGCCAACTGATCTGCAATAACTTGACCTTTGATAGCTTTACGGTCCACATACTCAATGTCAAATTCACTTAGAATCATTACCCATTTGGCCAAGCGACCTGTCAATGCTGCTTTGCTGAGTAAGTACTTGAGTGGATCAATCTTTGCAATGAGTTGCACCTTGTGTGTCAACAGATAGTGCCTCAGTTTAGTGGCTGCTAAGATTACTGCTAGGCAAGCTCGCTCAATAGGTGTGTAATTGAGTTCATAGCCAACCAGTGTACGAGAGATGTAGTATACAGCACACTCTTTGCCTTCTGCATTATGTTGTGCCAGTAATACACCTAATGCTATACTTGTCGCTGAGATATAAAGTAACAACGGTCTACTTGGATCTGGTGGCATCAACAATGGTGGATTTATGAGATAGTCTTTAAGAGCCTGAAATGCTTGCTGGCATCTGTCATCCCACTGAAAGCGGATGTTCTTGTGTAGCAGGTGTGTGAATGGGTGACACTTATCAGCCAATTGTGCAATGAATCTGCGGATAGATTGAAGCCGTCCTTGTAGTGTCCTTAGCTGACTGATATTCCTTGGAGGTGGCATGTCCATGATTGCCTTAACCTTTGCTGGATCGACCTCAATACCTTTGCTTGAGACAATGTATCCTAGAAGCTTCCCGGAGGTCACTCCGAAGACACATTTCTTTGGGTTGAGTCGAACATGGTATTGTTCCAGTCTATCAAAGATTTTATCTAAGATGTGAAGATGTCCTTCTCTAGTAAGTGATTTTGCTAGTAAATCATCCACATAATCTTCCATCATAGTATGCATCATGTCATGGAAGATGGTGGTCATTGCTCTTTGATAGGTCGCTCCTGCATTCTTTAGACCAAAAGGCATTACATTCCAGCAGTATGTGCCCCATGGACATGTGAAGGCTGTCTTATGTTGGTCCTCTGGTGCGATCTTTATTTGATTGTATCCTGAAAAGCCATCCATGAGTGAAAGCATGGCATGTCCTACTGTCAAATCTACTATGATGTCAATATTTGGTAGAGGGAAGTCATCCTTAGGACATGCTTTATTTAGATCTCTGAAGTCTGTACAAATGCGGATGCCCCCTTTTGGTTTGCCAACTGGCACAATATTGGAGATCCATTCCGCATAATCAATTGGTCTAATGAAACCCACATCCAGGAGTTTCTTGAGTTCTGTTTTGACTAGCACGGCAATCTGAGGATGCATCTTACGAAGCTTCTGCTTGATAGGTTTGGCTCCTTTTGCTACTGTGAGATGATGCATGACTAAATCAGGATCAAGCCCAGGCATGTCTGCATATGACCATGCAAAGTTGATCTGACGCTGTTGGAAGAACTCTATAAATTGAGGCTGTTCCTCTGGAGTGAGAAGAGATGCCAGATGTATGATATGAGGGTTTTCAGGAGTCCCCACATTGTATTCTTTAGTCTCCTCAATGAGAATCGTCGATTGTTCCTGTTGTGTACTAGCAGGGAGAATGTCAAACCCTTCATCCTCAAGTGCCTCAGAGAGGTTTTCACCGTTGGATACGCTCTTTCTTTTTACTTTTGTTGGATCAAATAGTGCCACAGTGTGGTTTTCACTGGAAGATCCATGTTTTAATGTTATATTTTTGCAGCTGAAGGGTTTGGCATCCGCCCCGAAGTATGCTGCGCTATTAAGTTCAATGGCGAATCCAGCTTTGTGATCCCCGCTTGGTAGATTATCCCTTAATTCCAAAAAGTCAATGATAGCCTCATCGTTTTGGAAGAGGTCAAGACATGGGGGATTTGGTTGGTTCCATTCGATGAGTTCAGGGTGGATAATGGGCATTACTTCATCGATTAAGTTAAGTGCGGGAGATGTATCAGTGAGGGTTAAGACAGTGTGGTGAAGGTCGTTGATGGTACTCTCCCTGTCAGAATCCGACGTAGGATGAGACGTAGGGTCTGTGGAAGATGTTTCCAGCTCAGGTACCCAAGTGGTCTTTATCTGTGCTTCTCCGTAAACAGGAATGTCTTTGCGTGGCGGAGGTGGTGATGTGTCTTCCTCATCTGAAGTGTTAAGCTGTACAGAATCAAATTCCCACTCATGTGAGTCGGTCTCTGAATCACTCTCCAGCATCCGATTGCTATACCATACTGGGATGTCTTTGGAGTTAAACACGGCAGGTGTGATTGGTTTATGTATCTTTGTAGTGATCGGTGCTGCAGGAACTGTGATGGGGATTAAAGGATTTGTTACTGGAAGTATCGGCAGTGTTGACTCAGTGGCTTCTGCAGGAACTGCTGGTACCATAGATGCTGCTGCGGATTCTGATACAGTTGCTGCTGCTAATGGTACTATGGATGTAATGGCTGTTGCGAATGGGATTACTGGTTTGATTGGTGGGATGATTAGTATTGTAGATGGTGGAGTTGTGAGCCTCGATGGGGCAGTGGGGATAGTGCTTGATGGTGCTTTGATTATGAAAGGTGTCCTCTTTGTAGTAGGTGGGCAAAATGGTTTGCTGGGTTTTCCTTTGAATCTGAGTTTAGGAAGGATCTCTTTTTCAAAGCCAAGGCCTGTATTACCTTTGGGCTTGAATTCTGGTAGCAGAGGTTCGTGTCGTCCTTGTTTGCAGTATCCCAAAGCACTCTGACCATCATATCCCATTCTTTGCATAATGAGAAGGCCTTTGCCATACTGATCCGTAGGAAGTGTAACTCGCGGTATGTCAGTGGTGATGGGATCTTTATAGATCCATTCCGCCAGGTCCTCATCTTGTGTTTCTTCCTCTTGACTCTTTCCAAGAACGAAAGGTGTCAAAGCACATGCTGGTATGTTTAGTGGTTGCTGGAGTAACTGCTGTGGTTTACCATGAGTTCTAGGAGAAGTGGGCATTTGTCCCACACAAAAGAGTTGACTTAAGTTATATTCCCCGGGACCTTCCTCTGCTACTTTCATCTTAAGCTTCTCTTGCTTGGGTATAGGGGTGTTCGAACTGGCAAGAGAGGCGGGACTTACATATGATGTGGAGGAAATGGCTTCCCTATTATTAGGAACAGTAATTTATGGTTGATGGCTGATATTATGGCAAAATGCAAAGGGATTTGCATCACCCAGGATTGTGATCTCTGCACCGTTATGTGGGAACTTGATACATTGATGGTAGGTAGATGGAACAGCTTGCATGGCATGTATCCAAGGTCTCCCTAATAATAGATTATATGGCAGAGGAAGGTCCAGAACCTGACAAATTATGTGCTTTACCACGGGGCCTACTCGGATTGGTAGTACCACAGCTCCTTTGGATGAACGCTCTGCATCATCATAGGCCTTGATGGTGATCTTCTTGCGAGGATCCACTGATTCTATTGCATATCCCAATGCTGTGACCAACTGTAGTGTACAGATGTTTAGGCCTGCTCCATTATCAATCAAGACTCGCTTGATCCTGTGTTGGTTGACAAAGCCTTCAATGTGGAGTGAGGCGTTATGAGGTTGCTGGAAGGAAGAGTTGTCACTTTCGGAAAAAGTGAGACAAGGTGATGACTTTAGACTTCCAACCATGGCTTGAAATTGGTCCGTATTCAAGTTTGCAGGGACTGACGCTTCTTGGAGTGCTTGATCCAAGATTGTTTTATGAGATGGTGATAGGCGTAATAGCTCTAAAATGGATATGAGCGCAGGGGTTTTATCTAATTGTTCCACAAGGTTATATTGCTTTGGGGCGGAGGTGGTGCCTTGTGGAGCTGCCTTTATGGTGACCTTGCCGCGACGCGTAACAACATTGCAATTTGAGGTGGGATTTTTGAAGGTGATAGTTTCAATTTGTTCATTGGCATCATATAGGTGATTGACAGTGTAGTTATACGCAGCTTGCGTATAATCAGTGGTATCAGGACCTCGTCTGGAAGTGGAAGGACCCCTTTGATCTTGTGATGGAAGTGGATTCTTGAACATCAGGTGATCATTATTGGTTGTTTTTGAATCATGTCCTTCAATCTCAATTTCTCCTCGGTCAATAAGATCCTGAATGAGATCTTTCAATCGGTGACAATTACTTGTCTTGTGTCCTCTTCCTTGATGGAATTCACAGTGTTCAGTATCTCTCCACCATGCTGGTTTGACTTGAGGCTCATAGTTTGATAGCTTAGGTAGAGTGACCAAATTTTGAGAGAGGAGTTGTCGCAACACTATTTCAATGGGTTCCCCTAAGGGAGTGTATGTTCGTTTTTGTTTTTGCTGACGAGGTCTTGGTTCATCATGAGACGTGATGCGACCTTGATTGGAAGGAACATTTGTGTTATTCTAAGGTGGAGGATTTTGTCCTGCAAACCGAACCACAGGTTGTGCATTTTGGATAGTTCGAGCATCCACAACCCCATCGTTGACGATATTTTTATTCTTGTTCCAGAAGTTTGGTTTATCACTATTGAAGCGCGGGCGAGGACCATCTTTTGGTTCATTAAAGATTTTGATGAGTCCTTTCTTGATGAGTGTCCTTTCACATTTTATACCCTTGGTGATCATATCGTTAAAGGAGTCTGTATCTTTGACATCCAGGTGAAATTCCATTTCTTCGTTTAAGTTGGAAATGAAAATTTCCACTAGTTCTTGTTCAGGTAACTGAAGAGAACGTCTGCTAGACATTTGGCGCCATCGTTGCAGGAATACTGAGAATAATTCACCTGGTTTTTGTTTGGTGTTGCATAGATCAGCCATGGTGATGTCGCGTTCAATGTTATGAGAGTAATGAGATAGGAACTTCTGGATGAGTTCCTCAAATGTTCTAATGCCACCTGGTAGTCGGGAAAACCATGATGTGGTGGTTCCTCCCAAGCTTTGGGGAAAAAGGCGCATTAGGTATGTGTCCTCATAAGCCACTTCAAGACAAGCGGAATGAAATTCTCGGACATGATCACGGGGATCCCCCTTTCCTCTATATTTTTCAAATTTGGGTGTTTCGAACCCACGTGGAAAGGGTGGCATATAAAGATTCCTATCAAACGGATAGGGACAGATGTCGTTAAGTGAGAATTGATTGGTCTTAACACCACTATGAAGTTGTTGGGCGAGATTCTCGACTTGTTGCCACAACATCTCCATTTCATTTGGAGGAGGAGGTGGTGGGTTACCTCGAGGAATGTTATATCTGATGTGATCTCTACCTCTTTCCTCCTCATGGCGACTTTGTCTTTCTGATGCTTGTCTTAATTGGGCAAGATCAAAGTCAGAGGGGAGTTTGGCTCCTTCTTGAGCGAGTTTTAAGAAGTGAGCATCTGCATTACTCCTGAGTATTTCGTCAAACAGTCTGTTAAAGAGAGGGTTATGCTGGGCCCTCTCTATTGTTGCAGGAGTGGGAGTATTTGGGTTTTCGTCATTCATATTTCCTCCAAGTGCCTCTTGAAATTCATTGAGATTTTCGTCTTCTTCTTCCTCAATTTCTATTTCAAGTTGCCTTGACCGTGATCGGGTTTGAGCCATTTTGTTTGCAAGTTTTGTGTTGAAGTTGATTGAAGATGATGATGAGTTATTGATGAAAGATTGATGATTGGTGATTTGTATTGTATGGGGATCTCTAGCACTTTAAGGTAGATGTAACCGAAATTCCTTCTTTGAATTTCTTGTTTGTTTTGAGGAGTTTGGATGTGATAAGGTGTAGAGAAATCTGAGATGTGTTACAGATTTTGACTACCTAGCAATGAGAGGATTCACTCATGAACTAGTTTTAACCTGCGTAGATGTGTCTCTTAGGATGAGCTTATCCTAGATGTAGAAACAATCTAAAAGTGATGTGATGTGTTTGATTTCAAGAAATATCTAAAAGAGAACTTGGGACAAGAACCTCTTAATGTTTTGAGAGTTTTGGGATGAATTGATGATGGAAAAATGATGTATGAATGAGATGATGGATGTTTTGTTTTCAACTTCAATAAAAACTTTGTGTTACAAATGGAACAAACTCTACTTCTTCCCTTTCAGGCGTTGGTGGCACTTCTCGAGCTGTGTTGTAGGTGATACAGATGTTTGGGAAGAAGTTGGGATTAATCTTTCCTCCTTGATTTTTGTGATAACTCAGAGCTCTATATTGCATAAAAGCTCTGCGGTTCAATGATTCTGAATCAAACTCATTTGTTTTACCTTGAAGATAGAGACGCATGCGATGTAGAAAGACTCTATGTGAGACAAAGATTTGTCTATTGAGATAGAAGAAGTTCCTCCTTTTGATCAAAGCCTTTGAGCTTAATGGTCTTCTTTTCAAGGTAATATTCTGATGACACTTCTTCTTTCGCAAGATGTGAAGAATGGTCATAAATTTTGTCTCTTTGTTGTTTGTACTTTGTTTTTGGTATTTTTGTTTGTTTTTGAGAAAATGTTGGATGAATACTTTGTTTTTGAAAGTGATTTGCTGATTTTTCTTTGACAAGAAAACAAAGCAAGCACACAAACACAAGAATGTTGCCCCCAAAGGCACAAATGAGTATGGGTCTAGATCAACCCAATCTTTGGACTTGTATATGACCCTTCCTTTAGATTTATTTTAAAGTGTATTTCCAAAGCCTGAAGTCGGCTCAATTTGCACTAGGTCTGTAAAACGAACACACTTCAAACACTTTTTATCCCTAAGGTCAAATGGCCAGTTGTGATAAATTTAGCCCACATCTTGATATTTCTTCGACTTTGGTACTACATACCTTATGAATCCCGCCGTGGCAGGTAAGGATGTGATATACTAAGTCTTGCATGAGCATAACAAATAGATGATCCCTATGATGGGGGAGTCACCACTTTTATCAAGCCACAAGTGACTTTTCAAAAAGCTATGTTTCTACTCAAGGAAATATGTATGGTGAGTATCTTGGGAGAAAAACCATCTATGCTCTTGCACTAAATTATATCTCAAATATCCTCAATCAATAGAACGGGTGGGCTACTACTTAAAGGTGTTTAGTCATGTTCGATATTTTTGGACATAAGTTCATTCTGCAGTGACTCACTTAAGAGCCTTGTAACTGGTGGTGGGGCCCATTTGTCCTTTCGGCCAGTTACACTGTAGGAACAACTATACCCAAGGCTACAGCTTTCGCTCTCACCTGATTTCTATAGCGGCTCGAAGGATTTACCGCTCGAGGTCGTTCCCAAGAGTATCGATCCCTTGGCAGGCCTCTCTTAAAAAGATAAAATTTGAGCGTTACTAACACTTTTCTCTTGCACCTAGGACCACGAGAGCCAAGGGAGAGGATAGTGTGTGTTAGAGGTAGGACCACTCGACCAACTCTTTTGCACAAGTGTGCCAAACACAAAATTCACTTGTTCCTTTTAATTTGTCATCGCAATGATTTTCTATCTATTTGGAGATGTTGCTCCAACAATCATGGTGTTCTTTTTAATTTTCAAAGGCAATTGTTGGAGTAAACTAGAATTTGAAAATCCTGGTCAACTTAATGAAAAACACGTTTGCATGAAGTAAAATTGCTTTAAAAATGATACAAGTTGATTGTGAATTTTATTTGCACCAAAAATGGAAGTGTGGATTGTAAGTTTTATCTTGATGCAAGAAATAAAATTTGCCTTGTTGATTTTAAGCACCAAAAGAATTTGTTCCTAACTTTGCAACAAAAAAATTTGCGTGTTTGTTTTTGTGATTCTTTTTAACTTTGAACAAGTGTGATTCTTTTTTAGAGCTCCAAACGAAAGATATGGTTCTTTTTAAAACTCCAAATGAAAGTGTAGTTGATTTTAACCCAAAAGGAAAATGAATTTATTTTATCCTAACTTGAAAGACAAAGTTAGCAATATGAACAAATTTATTTCCTAAGCTAAAATTGCTAAAAATAATGCTATTGTAGGGGTTAGTTAAAACCTGCACAAAAGATAATTAGTTAGAAAAATCTGCATGTTTTGGTGGGCTTCTACAAGCCTAAAATTTTTGGTTTTCGGTTACAAGCAATTTTCTTACAACTCTTTGTTACAATAGCTCTACTCTGTGTGAAAACAGAAGTGCTATTTAACATGAAAGAGCAACATTATAGACAATAGCGTTAAAGTATCAATTTGTGAAGGTGCTAAATTGAGAAGAAAAATGCAAGAGAATGACCTATGTGTCAATTAAAACATTCAAAAGTTAGTAGTCTTCAAAATGATTGCTCTTTGATTCACGTCGGGTTCACCAAATGATGTCATGGAAATGGGGACAAGGCAACAACAAAGTTCAATGTTAATAAGTTAGTTTCAACCATAAAAACAAAACAAAGAACTAAAAACCATTCCAAACATATCAAGAGAGATTTCAAAAAGCATGAAAGAAGTTTAACAAAATAAAAGAAAGGAGAAGAGCCTCCCTAAGATGCTTCCATGATGCCTTTTGATGCTTCTCCCTTGTTTCTCTCCTCTCCAAGTCCCAAATGAGTGTAGCTCTCAGCTTTTAGCACTAGCCATGGATGCCATATGGAGATTCAAGATGGTTGAATATGATAAGCAAATACTATGCAAGAGTAGATAGTGATGCTATGAAAAAGCTCTATGCTAATGCCAATATAACAACAATACTCTAAAATGCTTCTCTTTGCTTGAGGAGAAGGGTTCTATTTATAGAAGAAATGGGGAAATGAAGGGTTAAGATTGAATGGTTTAATCAAGGGCCAAGTTTGAAAGTTGGGGATCCATGTGCACAATTGGCACCAATAAAATGGTGACAAGTGTCAACATAGGATTGGGTTGAGAGAAGAGGTTGGAGGCATTAAAGGCCTGAGAAGACCTCATGGTTATCTAGAAGGTAAGGGTCAAGTCTAAATTAAGATTACCCATTGGATTAGGAGTTAATGCAAGGATAAACCTTTGTGCAAATGATTAAGAGATAATCATGGTCAAAGCATTAAAGGCTTGATGAGACCCTTGGGTTGGGTAGAGGTTGAGTCAAAACAAATGTTTTAACCATGTGGGAGGGTTGAATTAACCATTAATGGTTATTGGAGACTTTGGGGATTAAGTGGTTGAAGGTTGAAAGCTTTCAAAGGTTATCCAAGACTTTGAGCCATTTAGTGGTTGAAGGTTGGAAGCTTTCAAAGGTTATCCAAGACTTTTAGGCTTTGAGAAGTGACTCCATTTTGCTTAGGAATGTGACAATAATTAGGGGATGGATTAAGTTAATTAGGAAGGGGTTAGAAGAATCTAGAAGGGGATTTAGGCATACAAGTGGATTTTGTAGGAAAATGCAAGTGGGAGAAATTTTGGTATTTTCAATTAAAATAAAATCATTTATTTCAATTAAATGGTGTAATTTGCATTTGGATAAATATTCAAATAAATATTAATTTATTTAAATGAGAAAAATGAAGATAAAGCATTAAAATGCTTGAAGACTTTGAGGGAAACCATTAAAGGCTTGAAGACTTTAAGGAAAACCATTAAAGTCTTAAGAAGACTATAGAAGGAAGCCATCAAGTTTGAAGACTTTAAAGCCATCAAGTTTGAATACTTTAAGGGAAACCATTAAAGGTTTCAAGTGGGTGAGGATAAATAGGATTTTAAATAAATAATTTATTTAAAATAGTTGTGCAACTTGCTTTTGTAGGAAAATACAAGTGGGTGGAGGATAAAGGTGATTTAAATAAATTATTTATTTAAAATAATTGTGCAACTTGTATTTGTAGGAAAATGCAAGTGGGTGGAGGATAAAGGTGATTTTAAATAAATGATTTATTTATTTAAATGTGAGAGGTGGGATTTTGGGGGTTTTAAATAAATATTAATTTATTTAAAATGTGAGAGAAGATTTAATTAAATAAATATGATTTATTTATTTAATTAATGGTTTTAATTTGGTTAAGTGAATTAAATCAAATAAATTGAATAATTTATTTAATTAATAGGAGAATAGGGTTAAGATGAATTAATTAAATATTAATTTAATTAATTATTAATTGATGGTTAAATAATCAAATAAATATTAAATATTCATTTAATTAAGTGGACAGATTTATGTGACTACAGTACCAATCACATTCTTGTCTTTAGGTCTAGGCACAAGTTCTCATCGGTTATTCATTTCAATCTGATTCAATTTCTCTTCCATGGCCTTCATCCAATTTTCATCTTTGCAAGCCTCAACAACATCTTTAGGTTCAATTTTAGAAATCAAACATACCTCTTTAGCAGCTAGCCTTCTTCTAGTCATTATGCCTTTGTTTTTATCACCAATAATCTGATTTACAAAATGATTTAATCTTACATACCTTGGAGTCTTCTGATTATTCTGATTTTCAGGTTTCTGCACCTCTTCACCGGCAACAGCAGTATCTGGATTAACAGTTTCTACCAGATCATTATGGTTCAATTCTTTTGTCTAAATTTGCATTAAAACAACATTTTGATCATCATCATATCCGCATGTTCTGATTTCTCTTCCACGGTTCTCATCAATCTTCACATTTGCACTTTCTACTATCTTTCTCAGTCTCTTATTGTAGCACTGGTAGGCTTTGCTCTTTGTTGAATATCCCAAGAAAATTCCTTCATCAATTCTTGCATCAAACTTTCCTATATCCTCATCTCTCTTGATATGACACTTGCTTCCAAAAATTCTGAAATATCTCATAGTAGGAACATGACCAAACCATAGCTCATAAGGAATCTTACCAGAATAACCTTTTATATGCACTCAGTTGAATGTGTAAACAGAAGTGCTAACAACTTCTCTCCAATAGATCTTCAGTACATTTCCTTCAATCAACATGGTCCTTGCAGCATCCAAGATAGTTTTATTCTTCCTTTCAACAACTCCATTATATTGTGGGGTTCTAGGAGTAGATAATTATCTTCTAATCGCATGCTTCTCACAGAATTAATCAAATTCACCAGAACAAAATTCTCCTCCTCTATCAGATCTTAGACATTTCAGCTTCAGTCTGGTCTCAGTCTCAACTTTTGCTTTGAATATCTTGAATTTGTCCAATGCTTCTGATTTTTCCCTCAAAAAGGCAACCCACATCATCCTAGAATAATCATCAATCAGTAACATGAAATATCGGTCACCCCACACACTTCTTATACTTGTAGGTCCACATAGAGCAGTATGCATAAGATCTAGCAATCCATCAGATGTAGGCAAATCTCTAACAGCTTGAGTAGAACTGATCTTAATCTCTAACATTCCTTACATACTGGATTAACATGTTTAACAATTTTAGGCAAATCTCTAACAGCTTGAGTAGAACTGATCTTAATCATTGAGTCAAAATTAACATGACAAATTCTCCTATGCCACAACCAACTTTCATCAATCTGAGCAATCAAACAACTTTTCTCATTGGCATTCAAATGAAATATATTACCTTCAGTCTTAGTTCCTGATGCAATCTCTATACTGGAGGCATTTAGGATCTTGCATTTTCCATTCTTGAATTGCAAATCATAACCTTTTGTCAGCCATCTATCCAACACTTAAAAGATTATGCTTCAAACCTTCAACATACAAGACATCATCAGTGTTATGTTTACCATCAAAGGAAATAGAACCTCTACCACGGATCACACAGGCTTTGTCATCTCCAAATCTTACTATCCCTCCATCATACCTCTCCCTATTCACAAATTTTCTTTTATCACCGGTCATATGATGTAAACAACTGATGCCAATCACCCATTCATCTTTCTCTTCAACTTTAGCAGCTAAAAATTTCTCACCAATAGTGCAACTTGTGGAATCAACAAGTACCGATCCATATTCTTTGATAGCAATAAACACAATTGCATCTCCTTTTGATTCTTCATCTGTAACACCTTCATCAACAACATAATAACAATTCTTTTGACGTTTATACTTTCAATTAGACTTGTAAGGCTTATCATACTTCTCATGCTTCTCATATCTATAATTTCTATCATGCTTATCAAATTTATCATACCTAGCATACTTAGACATTCTCTTCAGGCACCTAGAAGCAAAATGTCCTATCTTATTGCAAGAGAAACATTTCAAAGGCAATTTTCCTTCATACTTACCAGCTCCTTTAGGCAATCTTTGGGCAATCAATGCTTCAAGCTCATCCAATTCTCTTTCTTGCTCTTCCATCTATCTTCTCTCTTTTTCATATTTGGATATTTTACATTCTTTGGGATCATACTTCTACTTTCTGGATATAGATGCTCTAAATGTTGTCTCAGATTTTCCATGTGATTCACCAAACTCGCTCAGTTCAAATGCAGCAATCTTTCCAACCAACATATCTCTTGTCATAGTAGTCACACTTTGGATCTCATCAATAGCAGCTACCTTATGTTTATAAGCAAGAGGCAATGATCACAGCACCTTAGCAACAATTTCATCTTCTTCAAGGGTTCCACCAGCACATCTGATACCTAGGACAAGTTTATTCACCTTAGCCATGAAGGAGTTTATGTTCTCATCTTCTCTCATTTTCAGCATCTCATTCTTTCTTTTCAAGCTCTGCAACTTAGCAACTTTGACTTGTTTATCTCCTTCATACAAGGTCTCAAGATTCTCCTAGATCTCATGTGCAGTTTGAAGTCCCATTACATTAGTCATCTTAGAATCGGTCAGGGCACTCAGCAATGCTTCCTTAGCTCTAATGTTATTTTCAGCATCCTTGATCTCACCACTAGAAACCGGTCCATTCTGAGGAATAGAATAGGCATCTTTTGTAATCTTTCAGTAATATTCTCTAAGACATATCAAGTGCACCTTCATCCGGTTCTTCCATATAGCATAATTACTTCCATCGAATCTCGGACTTTCCTTCTTAAAAATAACACCTCTAGTTGCCATCTCGAATCTCCTCAAGTGGTCAAGCTTCTTCCATAGGATCTAGCTCTAATACCAATTGTTGGCAACAACAATGAAGGAAAACAAAGGGGGGCGGGGAGGAAGAGGGAAGGTTGAATCAATTTTCACCAAATTAACAAACTTAACTTCAAACACAAATTTGATTAACTATAGCAACAACAAATATAAGAAAATTGATAGCACAACACATAGCACCAAGATTTTGACGTGGAAAACCCGGTCAAGGGAAAAACCACGGTGGGAACCTACCCACAATTAGATGATACTCTACAATAGTATGTGTAAATATTACAATGGGGAATGCACATGCATTCAGGCTCACTGCTCAAATTACAATAACTCAGAAGGCTACAACCCTTGGGGAAGGTTCACTATCTTACAAGGAAGTCTCACTGACTTACAAAGTACTCAAACAACAATCCAGAATCAAATGAACTGAAAGAACAGCATCTGCAAATGCCTGATGACAGTTCCAGTTAAGCACATTTGTCTGCTCTACAACACTCCAATCTCTACTCAATCATAGTGTTGAATGATGTATTCACTTGTTCGCGCCTTTACCTTTCTCTGATAATGCAAACACCACACCGATACCAAATAATTTACATGACTATACCATCTATATATACCAATCATCAACCTTGAAAACAAGATCGGCCAAACCCTCAACTCATAATTACAAAATTACATCATATGTGTAGCGTCATAAAATTGTGACCCTTGCAATTTTCGATCGCATTTGGGTCTTTGCGTTGGTGGATGAATCCCTAAGCCTTATTGGAGACCTGAGACATGCTCAAAACATTCAAAAATTGCATTTTCTACCACCCCACATTGTGTGGCGCGCCTGTCCCAGCCCTATTTTGGGCATCCCTTGATCAAACTTTGCATTGAGTTTGTCAAATGTGAGCGGGAAAAATTTTTCCTATGTCGGCCTAAGATGGAAAATCAAATAAATACCCCTAATTGACAATCATATAAGGAGCATTTCCCCTCCTATTTGAAGAGGAGAAAAGAGTTCGGAAGTGAAGTCAATCGGAAATTAAGTTCATGAGCATAGCGACGATAAGCGGCAAGCAAACATCCAAGCATCCATTGAGCATTTCAAGTCTCCTTTCAAGGATAGGTGTTGCATTCAAATCAAGGATTCAACCATTGAAGAGGAGATCTCTATCAACATTCAAGATATTCTATTCCACATATCCTTTCAAGCAATTCTATCAACATTTCAATTGCATCATCTCTTGAGGTGAATTCTACTTCAGACATTTCTTTTTGTTTACTTGCAAGTATTTTCAATCACTTGGTTAATTCCAAAATGAGGTTTGACCTAAAGGCAAACCCCCAATCCCAACAACATTTTCCTCTCTTTTTTTGTGTGTAGGTTGCAAGTCCGTAGCTGTAATTGCAGATTTAGGATTCATTTTCAGAGACGAAAAAACCCTTTTCGGTGCGCAGATTTTCGGAGGACCAAGTGCAACTTCAACCCGGTCCCAACAACTTTTGCTCAAATTTGCAAGGAAGCCTCAAATTTGCAGGGAAGCTTCATCTTGACATTTTACTGCTAATTCCAGGTGCACAGCTTCATCTTGCATCTCTATCTCAAGATATAATTGCTTCTTTGTCATCTTTACTCTTAGTCTCAATTTGCTTAATTCAACTTGTCTATTTTAAAAGAGGGTTACTTTACTTTCCAAATTCATTGTCAATTTCCTACAATTCACTTAACATTCAATCTCTTTCCATAGGGATTGGATCTAGTGAATTCAAACCCCCTCTTTTAAATGTAATGTGCGTGAGAAGTTGAAGGGAATCCTTTGTGAAACTTTCACTCCTCTTTTGAGGGTAGTAAAGCTTTCCACTTGATCTCCCCTCATTACTTTTCACCACACTACAATACGATACAAAGATCAACCACTGGACCAATATAATGATACACATGACATAACATGGACCTAAACCAAATGCTCAAATACGCAACACCATTGTAAATCACGCCAAGATCAACCGCAACACGCTACACCACCAAATAGGTCTCATATAGCATTAATAGCACCACCGAATGAACAAAACACTAAAACCATGCACAACGATCAATGTAGATCATCAAAAAAAATAGGACACAATTAGGAAATACCAGCAAGCATGTTAGAGTCATTTGTAACAATTGTACCAACACCATTTATCAAATCTTCGTCAATCAACATCTGAAACTCAAGAACACTCAAACAGTAGCAACTGTCACGAGGAAAGATAACTTGCGGAGCACCAAAACACGAACCATTTGAAATGAAGATACACATGAACATCCCAAACAATCTCCCAAAATCACAACTTAAGATCTAATCACACTGGAATATATCAGAGGAAATACCGAACTCTACAAAGCACTGATCAGAAGAACCAAACTGTAAACCGGATCATATGATATGATCAATTAAGCTCCTGAGTCACTGAAACCAATACAAAAAGATATAATGATACTAGAAATACTCCATATACCAAATCATGACCCCAATAAACCAATCTATAACCACCTGAGCAATAAATCATAGGAATATGTTGACATCGATGACAACAACATATCCTAGCAGAAGCAATGACCAACAAATCACACCTCTTCTTCATTTTGAATAAGACAAATTTGAATGAGACAAATTTTGTTATATTATTTTTGTGTTCTATAAATTTTGTCGTTGTCGTTTCTAAACTAAACTCAAACCTTGTAAAACATGATCACTAACTATGACTTTTCTAAACTCAACTCAAACCTTGTAAAACTTGATCACCGACTTTATAATTTTCTTTAAATTGTATCAAACATTGTCATAATACAATCACTTGTATTAACAAAAGTAATTGTTGCACCTCATAATTAATAAATTAGTGTCCTCTTATTAACATTCAAAAGGTGGTCGACTTTTCATCGCACATGGCTACTCTTTATTAGATAGCCACTTTGATGATTTTTTTGAGAGCACTTTGACGTAGATCTCATTTGACATCAATGACAATGATGGCAACTATTTCATCTATGAATCTTTGATCTATGAAATCCTTGACATGAATGACAATCAAACCAACAATCTCTCTCATAGACCTTCGACATCAATGATGATCTTGTCCATGTAATTTTGAGATTAATGACAGCATTGTCTTCTTACATTTGACATCAATGACAATATTTCCAACAATCTCCCCATTTATAATTCATGTCAACCTTACATAGAAATATACAATGAAAATCTCCTCCATATTATGAAACATCGTATTTTTTTCTCTTTTCTCTAAACTCTCTCCTATTGTATATCTATGAATATTATGTCCTCTTATTAACATTCAAAAGGTGGTCAACCTTTCTTCACACAAGGCTACTCTTTATTAGATAGCCACTTTGATGATTTTTTTTAGAGCACTTTGACATTGATCTCATTTGACATCAATGACAATGATGGCAACTATTTCATCTATGAATCTTCAATCTATGAAATCCTTGACATGAATGACAATCAAACCAACAATCTCTCTCATATATCTTCGACATCAATGATGATTTTGTTCATATAATTTTGAAATTAATGACAGCATTGGCTTCTTACATTTGACATCAATGACAATATTTCCAACAATCTGGACCCATTTATCATTCATGTCAACCTTACATAGAAATATACATTGAAAATCTCCTCCATATTATGAAACATCATATTTTTTTCTGTTTTCTCTAATTCTCTCCTATTGTATATCTCTCCTTTAAAATCAATGGCAAAGAAATATTTGTTGTACTTCTATTCACAAATAAAATACAATAAAAACTTATTTATTTTTATTGTAAAAACCAATCCATTTACATTGATCCACTAACAACCTTCGATACGTGTCAATTGCGTAGAGGTATTTAACACTAAAATATTTACCCCTTTGAAGTGGTGTGTCCTATCTAATAAGTGTGCACCGATCTATTACCTACCCTCTCTTTTCTTTTTTCAGTTCCATTGTTTTCCAAGACACATGCCAATACATTTTCAATCACAGCTTTTAATTTTTCTTTCTTAGAATAGCACACCCTCAATCCCTTCCACGTGCCTTAATATAACCTTTGTGTTATCCTTTGCCTTGGTGCATATCCATATAAATCATATGTTATATATGGAAAACTTGGTCATATTGCATCTGATTCAAATCACATTCATTTTGCATTTACACTCTGAATGGATTGCCATACAAATCAGACGCCTACATTAATGAACATGCTCATAAAAGAAAACAGATGTTTTGGGAGCAAGTTTAATAAAGGCAATAAGATAATTTACTATGATAATTTATGCATATTAAGATATGGTGATTAGATATACCCATTAGATAATTGATACAGAATAAAGTCATGCCGATTCCATTTATATGATGTAATATCAATTGGAGACACAAGGCCAGTCTCCATTTGTTTTTCAAACGGTTCATTAGTGAGGATGTTGTGCATAAAGTAAAAACTTTTTAAGAATCATAATCATGAACGTTTAGATCCCTCACAACTCCCAAAAGTGGCAACGATTATGGCTGGCTTATGCTTATTTTGCTAAGATATTTTCTCAGAATAAAAATGAGTTTTCTTGACACTAATTTTACACTAATCTGGTACTGTAATGTTTATTATTACTCATCTGTTTGCTTAAGCAATTCAACTGTAAAGCCCTTCTAGTTAAATTTTTAAAATCTTACTATACTAAAAAACCAAGAATCTTATTATACTAGAAAGTTGAAACAATTTTACGTAGCACAAAGGCTGCAAATGATGTTTCTGATAAGTCACTGGAAATATCTATCATAGCCATCAATAAAATTGACAGCATCCTTAAATCTTAAAATATGTATTGGAACAGCGGGCTGTAAAAGCCTAGGCATCAGGTAATAATAATTAATAATCTTCTGTAATGTTTCCATTTTGAAGTAGGATTTAATAATAAATATTAATAATAAAATTAAAATATAAAAAATAAAAAATAAAACTGAAATATAAAAGGATAAAATTAAAATAAATTAAATTTAGTTAATTTTAATGAATGGTCAAAGAACAATAAAATGAAAAGTTGTGACTCCTTCAAACATGAGGTATAAAAGGGAGAAAAGATTTTCATTTGAAAGAGCACTTTAATCTATAATCAGAAGTGCAGATCTGATATGAATAATAAGACAGAAATGAGGAAATATGACCCTTTAATGTATGTCTCTTTCCAAATAGATGCCTCTCTTCAATAAAATATGAAAGTATAAAAGGATATGGAATGGAAAAGGGATACAAGGAAAATCATTTCAAGTTAGAGATCTAATTCGAATTATCAGGCGATAAGAAGAAGACGCAGCAGTTAATTCAGAAAGGACCCCGCCTTTATAAAGAGGAGAGAATGAAGGATGTAAGTCAAGAAAGGATTAATGAAAAAAGAAAGAAATGGGAAGAAGAAAGGTTGTGACTCTTTCAAAGAGTAGAAACTATGAAAGGTTGTGTTGTTTCAAAAGGTGGTAATTGTGAAAGGTTGTGACTCTTGTCAAAGGATAGACATGAGGAAGAGGTGTGACTTCTCCTTCATATTGGAAGATATAAAGGAAGAAGGTTTCATTTGAGGAAAAAATCCAAGGGAGATCAATTTGGAAAATAATTAATTATACTTAATTCTTATGAAGGGTGGTGACCATTTCTCCAATAAAATATGAAGAAGAATTTATTCCAAGCATTGAAGGGGACACCAATCAATCATCACCCGTAGATCCACAAAGCAATCATCAATTATCCAATCAAGCAAACAATCAATCAGCAAATTATCCTATCAATCATCATTCAACAAGATATTGAACCAGCCTTCATTACATCATCACTCATCAATCATCTAATCAACAATCACTTAATTATCACTCACCTCAAATAATACAATTGAAGGAATTCATTCAATCAATCATTCATACAAATATCAACCATGCATACATCGAATGAGAGCAGAAGTTCTTATACATAGAATCTGCAATTCATCAAGGATATTGACAAGGATCGTTATCATTATTAATAATTTGCAATCTGCGTTCATCGGATTAGATTGGACATATATAAGAACAGCAATCAATAGAAAAATTGACTTGGACTGGTATGCATGGAAATGTAAATATGTTTGATGTATATGTATAGTGGTATGCAATGTGGATAAATGTTATTATACATCTATACCATTTAATATATCTTTGACTAAGACATTAATAAGCCTTGTCAATCTATTGTTTATTTAATTAATAGAATTTGACTAAGATATTAATAAGCCTTGTCAATCTATTGTTTATTTAATTAATAAAATTTGTCTATTCCTTGTTCCCACAAGCCATCACATGTGAAATGGCAGGAAAAAAGTTAGGGAGAGTTAGTAGACCGGTCCCTCAAATTAAGTACACCACATCAAGTGATGGAATTATCATAGTTGGATGTTTCCATCATTTGTGTGGGTCAAGGGGCAAGTTGTCATAGTTGGATACTCAACACTCTTGGGCTTAATTGTGATGAACAGTCTTTGGGCGCCCTTTCAAGGCTTTCCTTTCTGATTCTACAATGGTTGGTTATGGGAACAAGTTAGGGTTTAGGTTCTAGTAGCAAATTTATTTATCATTTCATATGATGTTAATTATTCATTAACTATCTAACTCAATAACTTTTATGAGTTACTTTAGAATGTTAGTGGTAAATGAATTATATCGTTAGAATTGTTAATTTTCAGCCAAAACAAGTACATCCCAGTTAGGAAACATTACATCCCAATCTGCTAGTTTAAATCAAGACAACAAAAATGAAGAATTTCTTCAGAGTGAGTCCATTTTTTTTTATATTGAATAAAAGCAAATTACAAAGAATAAGAGCTACCAATAGGTAGCTAAAGGAGAAATATATTATCTAACCATACTACAAGGCCATTAGATGGCTGAAAGAAACATTCACTTCATATATTGAACAATTTTACATTGACTGAAATTCTAACACTCGTCTTTAATTCCTGAATCTTGGAGCTGCAAAAACAAAAAAGCAACCTAAAAAAAACATCAGAGTAAAGCCTTAAAGTGCCAGTTGTCTGATGATAGTTTCTAGAAAACACTGCAGAATTTCATCATAGTAATCCATTTGATGGCATATTGCACCAAATTAATTACAGTAGTTATATTTGTTAACTATTACAATAAAGACACCCTGATGATGGATAACAGTTACCCATTAAAGTGAATCCTTATTAATCATATGAGGTGTGTTTGGATGTGTCTGGTAAATCTACCCGTTCTGTGCAGTTCAGAAATAGCTATAAAATCCCACGGTATTCTATAGAACCGTAACTTTTGCAGTTGGAGAAGAAAAAAGTTCACAAGGAACTCCTTTGTTTGATATCCCCCAGATATCAAATAAGACCAGTATGAGACTCAGAAGTTTCTAGTAATGGTTGCCAGAGGGCTTGACTTTCTGACAGATAGTAAAAGCTGGTTAACACAGCAGCTACTGGCATATATCTTCATTTAGAAACAAGAAATATTATATTTGATGCGCTAATCGACTTTCAAAACCCTGTAATACTGCAATCTACCTCATATCTAAAATTGACGATGATGAAGATGACTTTTAAATTTTAATGGCCTTTAAACCAAATCGTGTGCAGTACTTGAAAATTTGTGCCACTTCTTAACTTGCCTCTGTCTTCATGCAAATGGGCCATGCTACTCTGCTAAGAACCTCCTCTCTGCTGAAATTTACTCACCATTTAATTCTTAAAAGCACCATCATATAGAGGTAAGTATCACATGCTCGCTTTTCTTTTGGAATTTTGAAACCTAAAACCAAAGTTAAACTGCTGCTCAAGCACGTATGTGCTGCATTGAAGGAAGATCTTGTTCATGAAATGCAGTTGTGGATACAGATCGCCATTTCAATAACCATCTTTAAATGAAATATTTTCCTGCTTGTTTCAGATATAGCAAGGCGCCAATCCATAATCTACTTCCCTGTCATAGGCTTGTATAATTCAATACTGATTCAACATTTTCCTCTTGGAGTTAACAGTATTATATATTTTCAGATTGTTGAGCAAACTCCACAGATAAGCGCATTGTAGGTGTCCACATTAGGCTCTATACCATTCAAAGACATGCTATCTCGAAGCCTCAAAGCCGCCTCCATTTTTCCACCCTGACAGTAACCAAGGATAAGATCATTATAAATAGAAACAAGAGGAGTCATTCCCCTCTCCAGCATATTATTCAAGAGACGTTCACCTGTCTCTGTTTCTCCTTTTCTACAGTATTCCCTAATGAGTATCTTAAAAGAATCCATATCAGGAGTCATACCCTTTTTAACCATTTTATCCTGTACTTCTAGAGCTTTCTTCATTCTCCCTTCCTTGCAATAACCATCAATTAGCAGGTTATAGTCTGAAACAATAGAAATGCAACCATTGTCCAGCATCATGTGAAAAAGGTTATCTGCTTTCTCTGTTTCTCTTTGCATGCAAAGTTGTGTAAAGAATGGAACACAGATTTCTGATTTTGGTATAATTCCTTTTTCCAGAATTTCCTCCATCAGAACCACTGCCTCCTGCAAATTCCCCTCCTGCAAGTGCCTGTGAATTACTCTGGCATAGGTACTTATTTCAAGTATTAAACCTCTTTTCAACATTTGACGAGCAAGATTAAGTGCTTCATGAATGTTATTATCATCGCAAAGCCCAGTAACAATTTTCTCATAGACAGAAATGGTAAGTGAGAAACCTTTCTGAATCATTTCCTCCAACAACTTCAAACCTATCCTTGAATTCCCTTCCTTGCAATGGCCATATATTAGCTTGACATAGCTACTCCTTTTGGGAGTCAACCCTCTTTTTTGCATTTCTTTGAACCATTCATTTGCTTCTTGCAACATGCCTGCTTTGTAAAAACCTTCAATAAGTGTAGTGTAAGTTGCAATACTCAGTTCTATACCTTCTTCCATGGCTTTATTGAGAATTCTTTTCAGCTGTTTAACATTATCCTTGAGATAGTTGCTTTTCAACATTGCAAAGAAGATTGTTTTGGCAGGGACTAACTCTCTTTCCATTGTTAGGAGAACAAAATTACTTGTTTCCTTCACCATCTCAAAGTTGCAAAGTATGCTGATGATTGACCTGTAAGTAGCCTTGTCAAGGAGAAGGTCATGTTCTAACATCTGTTCATGCAGATTTACAGCACTGCTTATGCGCCAGTGTTTCAAATGGGTTTCAATTAAAGCTGCATAAGTTTCAGGGCTGGGCTTAACCCCATTTTGATGAATTTGTTGTAGGAGGGATTTGGCTTCCTGCAAATTACCTTCCTTGCATAGTCCCCTTATGAGTGCATTGTAGGCCTTAATCCCAGGCACAGAGCCTTCATGTATAATATGCTTCATAAGTTCAAGAGCCTCAGTAATTCTGCTTTCCCTACAGTATCCGTCAATAAGCAAATCATAGGTAACACTATCTGGAATTGTACCTGTTTCATGCATTTTAAATACTAAGTTGTTCGCTTTTGGCAGGTTACCTCTCTCACAGTAGGCTTCAAGAACACAATTCCATGTGTCAATATTGGGACAGATTCTCCTTTTCTGCATTTCTTTGAATATTTTAAATACCAAGTCGGGTAGCTGCATTTTGATTATAACTTTAAGAAGCCTGTTGCAGAAGATAACATCATTTGCAAAAGTGCAATTGCTTGACTGTTGAAAAATATCAGCAGCATCTTGAATCATATTAAACCGTGCATAAGTTTTGATCAACATGTCGAGAGCTACAGGTACAGAGAATCCTACATATGCAGAAATCAACGACCTGAAAATATCTGAAGCCGAGGCATGGCACTTGGAAGAAAGAATAAGACAGTCCATCAACGCCCTTGCATCACTAAACATCTTTGCCCTTATTAAAATGTGAATCATTGCAGAGTAAATTTGTATCGTTTCCTGAATGTTTCCTTCTTTCTCTAACAAATGAGACAATTGGATTTTCGATCCAGCAGTGGCATGCTTTACAGCCAATGCTTGCACTACAATACATGGCGTCAATTTAGCAGAATTTTCCTTCAGCAAATCCCACTGCTGCAGCCTCACCAAATCACAGATGGAGTCCAAAGTCCCCCTATCTATTCCTTTAATATCGACATAATCTATTTCTTCTTCACAAATTTCTGCCTCGCAATTCTTTGAGATTGTCTGTGTTGAAAACTTTTCTGCTTTGAAAATTATTTTTGAGAATTTCATCATTACTGTGGAAGTACTTTCCGTTTCGATTGTGGGATTAATGCAATTGATTTTCCTACGTTCAATAAGTCCAGACCTAGAATTTGACAGTCTGGCATGAAATTCTTGCACTCTCCAGAGATTATAATATACCCCTAGTTTTCTTACCAGAGAAACTGTAGAAAATGCAATAACTTTGAAGCTTCTACTGTATTCCATAATTCTTCTCTTGCCAAAATAACTAAATACAGAAAACCTAAAATGTTAACTGTTTAATTTCAAGATATTTTTTCATTCATCACATTATCCCATTTTCTGGCTCCACTCACCGCAGTATTTGACATCACAACATCCAAAAATTTCACTTACTAGTCGGCTAAATGTCAAACCCTAAGTTTGAGCCTCACCGCCTCATTCATTGTTTAGCAAAACCGGTTATTTACAGAATTTTCAACCCTAGACTTTAGCTGCACCAATTCTTGACAACATTTGACACATTTTATCTGGGATTTCAACATGTTCGCTATGAACATTATCTTCTCTCAAGCGCTATTATTTACAGTTATTAAATAATCAACAAAATTTAGCTCAAAGAATTACGAATGCAGACATACCTAGCGGTAACAGTTCATAGCCTTCCCAAACTGATATTTCCTGAGAAGAATAGAACTATTTATCGTTTATTTCTGCCAATGCATGTGGACTGCAGCCATGCCAATTTTATTATCCTTTTGCAGCACAGATCTCCGAATAATAATATGTCCAAACAGGTCCGATACACAGAGCTAAGATTGGGGTCCGACTGAGGAAAAAAGTTGGGATTTTAGAGACGGACTTAAGGGGTTAAGAATCAATGAATCCCGCCTAACGCATGAAAATTTCAGAGCAGCCAAACCAATATCTTCTTCCTAGCATTTTCTTTGTAGTTTTCCACTTTTTCTTAATTAGGCAGGGTATGGTGTTATGGAGAGGTTAATTAGAAAATTCTAGGGTATTTTATTGAGAAAATATAGGAGTTTTTTACAATTAGGTTGTTTGATGAGTTCTAAAGAAATTCAATTGTAATAAATGTAGTTAAAAATTCATCTTTTTTGTTCTTATAATATCATAAATATCATAATTTTATCTTTGTCTCACTTATTTAATTATGAAAATCAAAGAATTAAAAAGTATGGATTCTTATTATCTAATTTATTATTAAAAAATTCACATAAAAATAATAAAAATATTCAAATATATAATATATTTTAAATAAAACAACTTTTGAGATAGGGCAACATTATGTGATGCTCTTTATTGGAAGGAAGTCACTCCACATTATATTTTAATATGAAATTCAAACATATACAATATCTTGACATCCTTCACGCTAATTTCTTGTTTGCATTATATAATACTCAACAAGCAATTAGAAAAGGTGTCTTAACCTTGGAATCATATGTGTAATATATATTCTTGAGAACAGGTGGGCTTGAAGCTCTTTCTAGTGTGGAGTTGGAGGCTACCCTGGAGAAGTTGAAGGCTTGGGGCGTGAGGGGGTTATGGGCAAGGGCACAATTGAGGGTTGTTATGATATTTCTTGGAATAAATGCAAAAATTAGCAAAATGGCATACTACTTCAAAAGGGTGAGTATTGAAAGGGTCCTTCTCCACCTTATTTAAATGCACAACTATGAAGGCACACATCCTTTCATTCTAATTAATTCATTCTAAAGAATAATTCAAACTAATAAATGAATCTATTAAAGTTAAGCATGTCACAAGTGTTTATTTTATTATACTTAGGACTATAGAATATTAGTACAATAACAACCTACAATATCCCTGACTAAATAATTTGTAATTTGTTTCTTCTAACACAATAATGTTTAGGAAATCTAAAGCAAAACACTTAATGTTTTCAAACCCTCTTCAATTGAATCAAAATACCTACAAGATTGAGCAAATTCTACATAAAACTACGCACTTGGCATAAAAACACTCAAAACTCCTTATAAATAAAATCTTATTTTTATTAGCCCACGATGAGTAAGAGAGTTGGCTTGGGCAATGGATTTGCTCCTCATTGGTCTCGAGTTCAACTCTTTGAACCCAGTGTTTATACAATGTGTGTAATGCATGGGCCATTACCTACACCCCAAGGGATTAGTCTTGCCTCAACTTGTCTCGAAATGAGCATCGAGCTAGGTTTGGCACCAATACAAAAACTTAATTTTATTACATAAAGTATGATGTTGTTATTACAACAAAAAATGTTGGAGTTATTTGTTCAACCCCACAAGCCCATGATTAATGTTATGCAACCTTCAGAGAGATTCATCCAAAGACGAATTTGATTATGTAGATTAACCTATAATGAAATTGGATAGATTACAATAAATTAATGCTTTTCTTTATAGAAAGAAAGAGAAACCTAATCTAAAATTAGAAAACTACAATTAGCTCAAAGAATTAAAGATTAGCTCAACTAAGTGAACTTAATCTATTACTGGCCTATTCTAATAAAAGAAAAAAACAGTTAACATTAGCTTAAGTGAATAAACTAATTAAAGGACCTAATTAATTAAATAATTAGATAATGTCTTGATTACTCCAACATATATAATAGCGACAAAGTTGGAAATTATTCAAAAAGACAAACACCTAAAACAACAAAAATATTGCTAACTCTAATCAACTCCCATCAAAAAGAATAAATTATTCAACAGTCAATTTGATCATAATTTTCATATAATTTATAATAAAATTAAGTTATTGTAGAATTTTTGTTTACAGGGGATTAATTGCACTCTGCAACTAGGGCACAAACCTCGGTGGTGTCGCTGGTTATAGGACGCCACCGTGTGCGAGGTCTCCCTGGCCTTGTTGGGAAGCCCTTGAAACATTTATTACTCTCCCTGCAATAAATGGAGTCGAATAAAGGTGACCCCAATAACCCAAAACCGCTCATTCTTTCCTTTGCGAATGGTCGAGAGCAACGAAAAACCTTCAGCCATGCGGTGGAGGGCAAGCGATTCTCATTCCTTGAAGATGCAAAGTTCAAAGCCACTCTCCGCCATGAAGATGAAGCCAATCTCACAGGAACACAAGGTGAGGTCTACCCTTCCAAACGCGTCACCATCAAACCTAACGATTCAATGCTCTTTGCCATTTCTTCTGAGATTTCTAGACTTAGGGATTCAGCAAATTTTTTCGCTACCTTTGATGTAAATAACTTACCATCTCGTCAATATATGAATAAATGGCTGCAAGGTGTGTGCGTCAATAAACTAGGGTTTCACTTTTCATTTTGTAGAATGATTCAAAAGGGTTTGTTTCTAATTTTCTTTGACAATAAGGAAAGCCAAAGCAAAATTGTAAATAAGCAGTTTTGGTCGGTAGGGAATTCATCTTTTAGGGTTGTTTTTTGGGACCCTGAAGCTTGTAATGATGAAATTCTCGCCCTTTCCTATCCGAAATGGATAACCATTAAGAATGTCCTGCCCTTCCTTTGGTCCTGTGTTGACAAAATTGCAGAACCCTTGGGGAAAATTGTAAAAATCGACTCTTCTCCCTCGGTACTCCCTCATCTTGATGCTAGACTCCTCATTACCTTGAAACCAAGTATGGCATACCCTGTTGAAATTGATATTCACTTTAACAATAAAACTTATTATTGTTCAATTGAGTACATGGGTGGAATTGATGCCTACCATTTTTGTAAGGTTAGTGCCCATTTTAGAAGTAAATGTCCCTTATTATCAAATAAACCTTCAAAGTCTAAGGCTCGGGCCTTCGGTCCCCCCCCCCCTATAGATATAGCCTCTCCCTTTGAACCTACCCCCTCGTCTCCCCCTCATGTCCCTTCCTCTCCCCCCCCCGCCTAAATTTTCTCCTTCCCCCTCTCTACTCCCCCACAACCCTCCCCCTTCCTCTTAGGCCCCCTCGATAGCTAACTCCATCCTAGACTACAACAATGCTATCAAGGAGGCCCTCGCCGTTGCCCATCCTCCTCCCTTTAATCTCACTGAATTTGTTGATACCCCTGCTCATCTCTCAACCCCAAGGACCCTTAATTCCCAACGGTTAGTGATGGAAAAATTGAGAAAAGCGGTTGAAGCTAGGAAAATTCTTGAGAAAAACCTTTTCAAGCAGAAATTGGAAATTGAAGCCTCTCGGTGCTAGTTTTCTGACCTTGAGGACATGGATAGGGGTGTTCCAGCTATAGCAGATACCATTAACAGTTCTTTGGTCTAGGACCCTAAACTACCCACTTGCAAAGAACTTAATGGACTCAGTACTGATGAAACCCCTACCCTGCAAGGGGAAAGGGGAAGACCTACTATGGAGGAGGTCCCAGCGAACACTCTAGATGCTTCCGATATTTTAGAGGCCTCTAGGGGAGACCCTACTAGTGATGTCTCTTATACTTCTAGCACCCCTATTATTGCTCTGAAGGCAGAGCCAACTGCCACTCAAGGTGTGGAGACCAACATAGACCCCTTCACTCCTATGAACACCAACTTTTAAAAAGGGCTGGTAGATACTCGAGATGGATCAACTATGGTTAAACACAAGAAAACTAAGAGGAAGAGATCTCCTAAGAATAGTAAGGATAGTGCTAACAGGAAGGAATCTGTAGGTCCTGAACAAATCTCTGAGGCAAGGAAAAAGAGAGGTGGACCCTCCTCTTCTATTGCATTTGATGCTAACAATATAGAAAACAAACGGGATTGGCCCAAGTGTTTTGAGGGATTTAAATCCCAAACTGACCTACCCCAACCAGGTGAATCATGCTAAAAAATAATCTCTTGGAACATCAGGAGCCTTGAGGCCCCTGATCAGAAATACATCATAAAGAGATTTCTTAATGCACATAAGAATATGGATTGCCTCCTCTTGCAGGAGCTAAAAGTTGTGGGCTTTACCCTGCAAATTGGTCTCAAATGTATCTGGAGGGAGGCTACCTCTTTTTACACTAACCATACCAAAGGAAAAGGAGGTTCAACCATACTCCTTAGTCCTAAATGGGCCAACAAAGTGGTTAGCTGGGGACAATCCCCCTATGCTAGGGCTATATGGGTCTCTATTCAAATGGGGAACCAGAGGTTTGGAATTTGCTCTATCTATGCCCCGAATGACTACAGAGAAAGGAAAGAACTATGGAACTTGTTGGAATTTTTGTTCTTTATGTTGTGATTGTCATTGATGGACACACACTTTTATTGAGATCCTCTTTATGTGTATGAGCTTGTGCTCAACCGGTATTTGTTCCAACCGGTATGTTATATACTAGTCTTTAGACTAGTGGTGATTTTGCAGAATGTGTTTCTCGGTCTGAAGCGGCATGTCGACCCCAAGTGGTTCATAGATCCCAAGCGGCATGAGGGAGCAAAGCGGCACAACACATTCTTACCATTCTTCATTTTTGTCAAACCGGCAATCGGTATTGATGAGTTACCAATCGGCATTTTGTGATGAGTTACCAATCCATGGATTGTTTGACGGTGTTGACACATTGACGGTGCTTTTTGTGTCGTGTTACTAAGTACGTCTAGATGCATTGAACCTAGGAAATTGTAATGTAATCCTATTGGACCGACATGAAATCAGATTCCTTTAAAAAGGAAATCATGTCTAGGGTTTTAAGTTGTTCCTGAAAGGGTTAATGTCGTGCTAGGGTTTAAGGTGGAAGTTAAGAATGATCTTATCTGATAAGATCAAGTTGTAACTGTGTGAGAGAGAGAGAGAAGACTGAAGTAATGCTGGAATGCATTATCTGTGAGCAATACTAGATCTAACCAAGCAGTTTGTGCTATTAGATAGATCAAACACTTGTTGATTACTCACATCTTTGACAAGTTTGTAACCCTTAACCGAGTAGGCCTCAAAGCCTTTGTAAAATCGTCTAACAAGGTGGTTCACACATGTGAATCTAAAATCCTCTAACAAGGTAGTCTTTAATCGGACTTATCTCCTAACAGAGATTGAGATTCCTAACAGGATCTGTTATGGTGAAGAACATTGTAAGACCTTAACCGGTCTGGTTTCTATTCTGCAGATAGTGACTTGTGAGTTCCATCTCACCGTGGTTTTTCCCAGTTGGGTTTCCACGTCAAATATCTTGTGTTATGGTTGTATTGCTTTTGTGGGTGAATGCTTTATTCGCATTTTGGTTTGCATGTGTGGTAACCGATATGACTGTTAGACTACTTTACCGGTTTATCTTTAGACTGTGTAAGTGTTTTAGTGCATTGATTATTGGCATACTAATTCACCCCCCCCCCCTCTTAGTATTCATCAGAACTGACTAACAAGGCTAGAGGATATTCCTTGGATTATTGGGGGAGACTTCAATATGGTTGAATCTACCAATGATAAAAAAGGTGGCAACAAATTTGAATGGAAGGGAATGGAAATGCTTCAATGGGATAGAATGATCAACAAACTACACCTTTTTGACCCTATTGCTGGAAGAAAAGACCATTTGAACATTATTTGGTACACCTGGTGTAACTATCAATAGTTGAATAAAAGGATCTACTACAGACTGGACAAGCTCTACTTCAATAAATGCTACTTTGAGATTAACAAAGGCCCTAATGGAGATCGTTATCTTGTCTCCCCATTTACCCTGTCTGATGACCACCTGATAATAATGGGAATTGACCTCTCCCTAGCTGCTCCCCCACCTCCTCTAGACCTCATTCATTCATCCTCAATACTAGACTACTAGAAGATGAGGACCTTCGCTCTTCCCTAGCCTTTATCAGACTATTTAACAAAAAGAATTTGAATCGGCTCTCTAGAATAGATGAATGGAATACAAACATTAAAACCTAGACCATCCTTTGTCAAACAGTGGGCAAAAAGAAGGCCAAGGATGCTAGGAGGATAGAAAGATTACTTCAGGAGGAATTATGTACTGCGGAAATGAATCTTTGGAACTCCCCTAATTATGAAAATCTTACTTACACTCTGATGACAATCAAAGATCACCTCAGGAAGTTTCAGAACCAAAAAATTAAAGGGTTAAAAACTAGGTCCAAACTAAATTGGTTAGACTCGGGAGACAAGGGCTCCAAATTCTTCTTCCATATGCTCAAAGTTAAGGAGGCTAAAGAGAACTTCAATGCTATATGGGACAACAACAGTCGTATCACAGACTCCCAAGGGATCCTAGAATGCTTCTCCCACTATTACCAGAAGCTTTTTACCTCAAATGAAGTAAATGATGACCACAGACATGCTAGAGAGCTCATTAAGCAATTGACCCCTTCCAAACTTAATGCTGAGGACTTTGAGTTTGCAGGGTGCCCTATCTCAAGAGAGGAAATTGCAATGGCCATCTCCTCTATGGGAAATGACAGATCCCCTAGACCAGATGGATTCCCAATGGAGTTCTATAAGAAAAACATTGGATGGATTGTAGGAGACCTCCATGACCTATATCTGGAGGCTATTTCCAAAGGAACCCTAGGCAAAGAGATCAACCAAGGGCTTATCAAGCTCATCCCTAAGGAGGGAGACAAGACTTTGATTAAGAATTGGAGACCTATCACGCTACCAAATGTATCTTATAAAATACCTACCAAAGTAGTAGCCAACATGCTGATTAGAATCCTGCCAAAAATAATCAGCCCTACCCAAACAAGCTTTGTTAAAGGCAGGTATATCCTTGAGAACTTGGTGACCTGTTGGGAATCACTTGAATGGGCAAAGGTCTCCGGCCAGAATGGGGCTATGCTCTTAATAGACTATGAGAGGCATATGATAGGATAGAATGGGGATTCATAAATTAGATGCTAGCTAGTATGGGCTTCCCGGAGTCCTTCTGCAAGATTGTTCAGACACTACTTAGTGATGCCAATGCAGTTGTTGATGTAAATGGATTAAAATATAGCAACAACACTCTCTCCAGATCAATTAGGCAGGGGTGTCCACTTGCCCCAACCCTATTTGTCTTGGATGCAGATGTTATGCACTATATTCTAAAGGACTTCAGTTTATCCCCTAGGATCAAAGGAATCTCACTCCCTAACAAAGAAGAAATCATCAATATCCATTTTGCAGATGACACAACTATTTTGTTCTCCCTGGATGAGGAAAATTTAACATACCTTCTTCACAACATTGAAATCTTCTACAAAGCCTCGGGCAGTAGAGTTGCCCTTCATAAATCTACCTTACTAGGTTGGACTGACTCCCCTCCTATCTGATTGTCTAAGTTTGACCTAAACTGGATACTATCACTAGATACCTGGGCATTCCCTTCTCTGTTTCCCTGAATTTGAAAGAAATGTGGGAATGGTTCAGAAATAAGGTGGATAAGAAGCTCACTAAATGGAATCGGAACTTCCTTTCCCTAGCAGGTCATTTTTAGGTATGTCAGAAACTATTATCCTCATATAACATATACTGCTCCTCAGCCTAGTTATTCAACAATTACCATTTCAACTACATACAAAAACAAATCAGGAACATCCTCTGGTCAAATGGGAAGGGCAGGAGGAAGCAACATGTTGTCAAATGGGATTGGTGTATCAGATCTAAGATGCAGGGAGGTATGGGCCTCAAAAACCTCAAACTCCGAGGAATTGCACTGGCTACCAAATGGATTTGTAAAGCCCTTGATGGCAAAGAACCCTAGAAAGTTCTTGTTAGAAACAATATCCAATGCTCCACCCGAAAAACAGCAAAAAAGTGGAAGACCCTACCCATGGGAGACCTGATTGCTGGGAATTTTGAGGTCTCCCCTGTGGGTTCAGAAGTCTTCAAGTCTATATGGAAGGCTTGGAACCATGTTAGAGAATACATCAGCAATAAATCATTTTAGATAAGAAGGGCTCTCTCAATTTGGCAAGGTCTATATGGTGGAATGCTTTGCACAATGGGAAACAACTAGCCTGTCTTCAAGGATGTTTTGCCCTGAAATGGCACAATCAAGGACTGGTCACATTTGAACACATTATGGAAGATGTCATTTTGATCTCTTGGGAGACTCTCAGCTCCAAATTCAACCTTCCCCTATCCCAAGCCAGAACCTACAACATCCTTAAGTCTGCACTTGCTCCCACCCTTCCCTCTCCTAACCCCTCCTCGCCCTCCCCTCTAGCCTCCCTCTACTGGATAGATGGCTCTCCCCTCCCACTAACCAAGGCCAAAATGATCTACTCTACCCTTTCTGACTCTGTGGATATTCTTGAGCACCTTAACATCACCTGGAACCTTTCCCGGGATATGAAAAAATGGCATCGCTAGCCTCTCCAGATTTTGGTCTAACCCAACTGAGCCAAAAAAGATTTTTTTTGCTTGGAGACTCCTGCTTCATAAACGGCCACTTAAGGATAACAATGGTGACCCCCTACTATGCAAACTTTGTCGTATCCCTGAATCAATATACCACATTTTTTTTTAATATCATTTTGCCAAAGAAGTCTGGAATCTATTTGGTATCTCACTTCATAACAATTGTTTTTCTGTTGAAGAGATGGTATTTGGTTATGTTAGAGGTGGCAATAAATATGCTAATCTTTTCTGGTCTGCTCTCTCCTTGGAAATTTTGTGGATCATTTGGAAATCTAGGAATCATGATGTGTTTAATGGAAAGAGTAGGAACCTCACTGAGTCTCTTAGGAGACTCATCCGCTACCTTGTTGCTATGCAGGTCACAGTGGTACTAATATTGGATGAAGACAAATTTGACAAGTGGCTAAAGAATGGAACTACCCTAGTATTCATTAGAGAGCTCTCACATGGTTTCACTTGGGATCGCATGGGAAGCAACAAGACTCATTTTGAATAGGGGCTGATGAGATTCATGCAAGAGATGGAAGCACGACAACAAAGAGAAGACTTCATTGAGTTGGAGCTGGAAGGACTACCCTCCCACCCCTTCAGAGATCAGTTTTCTAAAGGAAATGTGCTGGTTTGGTGCGCAAGAGAGCTAGGTTGGACTGCATGGCTCCCCCCCCCCCCCTTGTGGGCGACAACAATGATCTTGATTCCTCCTTTGTGTTTAGCTAGTTGTATACCTTATGTTGCATTTTGATATGTCTCTCATTTTGTGTAATTTTGTAACTCAGCTCCAATGTATATGATCTTATATCATGACTCGTGATCCACCTGATATAGCTCCTGCAATTTATGTTTTAACTCTTTAGCTGGCTGCAAGGTATCCAACCAAGACTCTCGAATTTTGTAATTTTTGTTTATATGATTCTTAATACAAAAAAAATTAATTTATTCTAACAATAAACTAAACATAAACAACATTAAATTAGTCACACTAAAAGCTAAAAATAGAACCACGCAAATTCCACCAACAAGTAACACACCAACTTCACCTTGAACCTACAACCTACAATCAAAACAATGAACAAAATACTATTCAAACTGTATACACATAAAATTGGCTATGAGCAATTAAATAAATATTTTCTATTTATTTAATAATTATTCTTCTATTAAATAGTTAATTTGAAAAAAATTAATTTATTTAATTCATTATTCTATTAATTAATTAAAACATTTTATTAATTCATTCATTTAGCCTTTCTTCTAATCAATTAAATATCTAATATTTAATTATTCTTCTATCCACTATCCTATAGTCTTCTTAATTATATAATTTCTTAAATTATTTAAATTCACCCTCATCTTCACATCTCGTTTTCTTTTGCCAACTCATCCATCATGTGGCTAAAGATATTAATATTTTTAATATTAATATATCATTATCTTCAACATTCATTTCATTCTCCAAATAATGTGTACGTACACACATTCCTCAACCTGCCTATATTCTCTCCAAGCTTCCTACATCTTTGGAGGAAGTTGAGTCCACTTGTCCTCTTATCCCTAAATCTTCTCCAACTATCCTATATTCTCTTAGTCTTCATCCTTAGTCAAGGTGAGATGAATGACACTTGCCTTCTCTTTCCACATTTTCCTCCATCATGTAGGAGTAGGAGGAACATCTTCCACCTTTCTCTCTCACATCTCAACCTCTTGCTCATAGCCATCCAAAATTGCAAGATTTGATCATGACTGTTGATCTCTGCCACCTAAGCATATGCACTCAAAAATCTATAAATAGAGGTCTCCTATGCCATTTTTTCTAATAGTATAATAGTCTAATTAGCTAATCTTACAGTCATTCTAGGAGTCTTTATCTTGCATCTCTAAGTTTGAGTTTGAAGCAAATAGCATTTTTAGAGTTTTGAGCACAAATCATTTTCATAGCATATTAGCTTAATATCATTTGCATATCATAGTATGAGTTAACTATCAGTCCATTCTTCATATGCCATCTTGGAAGCTATCAGTGTTTGTCTCATAGAAAAATCATTTGCAACAAAGAACAGTGGAGTTAGGATGCAATGACAGGTAAATAGACAATAGTGGGTTGCACTTTTTTGCCAACTTTGACAGTGCAATATTCAATTTCAAAAAAAACTTCAGATTCAGACACCTATTAATTATAAACCGTAATAAATTTATAGATGATGTTAACTAGTGATTTGTGTCATTTTGTATGTAGATTCTTAAATTATTTTTTTGATAATTTTTGGAGTCAATTTGTTTCAATTTTTCTATCTCCCTCGAAAACTAGTTTTTTTCAAAAAATAATATTTTTAAAGAGTGATACTCACTCTGTATAGCATAACTTTTTTTCTATAATAGATATGAATGTGATTCTTTCGAATTTGGTTTTGTAACATCCATATCTAGTGTTTGCAATTGGTTTTGTAGCATTATATTCAATTTTTCATATTTTATTAAGATTTGAAGTTGAGTTAACTGTAATTTTGACATATGTCCATTTGATATTACATAACTTGTTGTATATGTAACGAAAATCAATTTTATTTTTTTTGTTGGAAAGAGGACTTCAATACCTAGTGCATAAATATTTTTTAGAATTTTTTGGGTGACATTTACTATTTTTCCATAAGCATTGAACAAAGAAGTTCATGTTCAGTGAAAACCCTACATTCATAAGAAATAAAATAAAAATATATTAATGAAATTAAATATATTAAAAATTATACTATTTGGAAAGCTTATAATAAGGGATAAATACTTTAAAAAACAAAAAATTTAAATGAATTCATTTGACCCCCCAAAAGCTAATGTAAAATTGTTTTTTTATCAGCACGTGATATATGCAAAGGAGACTCCATTGCAAGTATGATTTAGAAGTAGAGAGGTTATATCCAAGAAATTTTGATCTAAGAGTCTTTTATCTAAATCTCTTAAATTAACTACTTCAAATGGGACCTCTTAAAGCTCAAATCATTATATTTTCTAAAAAATGTATGATTTCAGCAAAAATCAAGATGTACGAAAAAGTGGGAACCAACATTGTGAGTTCACCCTGTCAAGGTGTAAATCATGGAAGGTATAATCTTGTTTGTTTTTTTTAATTTCATGTTACTTCATTGGTTGAAGCTAAGTTTCTTGTAGCATTCATTTATATTTTATGATGGACTAATAAGTTTCAGGATACTTCTTTGGAGTTCAACTTTAGCCTCAACATTTTTTGCGCCCACCATCGGGCTTAGGCCTCACACAAACTTCTAATATTCTATCTTTTTCTTGCTAAAATCATTTTTAGCGCATTTGTAACCTATTTTTATGTCTCTTTGAAATAGGACAAGATTTTGTGCAGTAGGTTAGTGCTTCTATGCAGTAGGTTAACGCTTATGTGCAGTAGGTTAACACATTTAGCAATTAGGTTAGAGCTTTGGTTGAAAGAATCACGCATTTACTTCTTAGAGAAGCATTTATGTGCAGTAGGTTCACTCATTTGTCATTTAGGTTAGCACTTTTGAGTTCTCATGTAGCACATTTGCTAGATTAGCGCTTATGTTCCATTCCAAGGCAAAAATTTGAATTTTCATGATATGCTAATAAACTTTTTTGTAGGTCCGAATGTCCAAGAACTGAGAATTTAAAAAAACTACTGACATCTGTGTACAGGGTTATTTTGAAGCAAATTTCATGCATTTACACATCTAGTTAATTAGAGAGTTATTTTGGAGAGTAACATATCATATCTTGCTCATCTAGTCTAACTAGGAGGATAATCAACAACATGCAACTTGCATTTGAGTGTCTTCTTTAAAGTAGTTGCATAGAGATTTTAGACGGCTTAAAATAAACCTTTGTCTTATGTGCCTATTGAATTAGTAGGCAAGTATGCTCTCACCCTCATGTGGTGATCAGAAAACTAGACCTACTTCCTTCATGTGTAACCTTTAGAGGCCCTGTCTTCATGAATGCCTTAAAGGGGCTAGTGAGAACAGAACGTCCCAAGTGAGTACGACTAAAACCAAGTTTTCTAACTCACTATAATCAAACTGCCTTTTGAGATGAAAATATCAGGGGACAGAGCATATTTGAGTTATCTCTTTTGAGTTATTTCATATCAAGCACTTTGTAGGGCCTTGAGATCTCAATCACGCTTGCGTGACTACATCTTGTTTGGTAATTTGTTAACCTATAGGCCTTTATCACACTTGTGCGACTTCAAAAGGTATCTTTGAACAAAAGCCTTTACTAAAAAACCATTTGTATTAGCTTCCAAAATCTTTCTAATTGTTGGTACAGGAGGTCGAACCTTTGAAGCAGCTCACACACATACGGTTCTTAGTAGTAAATATGAAGTTTTCCATGGGGAGTTTTCATGGAAAATAGTGCTTGGTTGCCCTGGAGAAGTGAGTGTCGAGAGTGGAGCCAGTGGGGGCAAGCACCTAAATATCCACTTTGAATTGCATAGCCTCGGGGGAAACCCCATGTGAGATTCAACAATTATTGTCTCGGCCTACCATAAGTTTTGTGCTTGCTTGTGCACTTTTCTTTCCAAACATTGTGTCTTTTATGTCTGCAAAACATTCTCTAAATGGTCAAAACTTAAAAAATCATTATTCTAAATTAAGTCAAAAAATCTGACAAACTTGCTAGAAAATTGAAAAATATTTTTAACATAGATAGAATCATGCATTTGTTACACAGAACAACGCATGTGTTGCATAGAACAATGCTTTTGATCAATCGTACAACACTATTAAGCTCTTGAATCACACGTTTTCTCATTAAAACAATGCTTTTACACTTGAAACAATGCTTTTGTACCATAGTTTAGCGCATTTGTGTTGCAGAACCTCACTTTTATTACATAGAACAATGCGTTTGTCGCGCATGTTAGCGCTTTTAATCAATAGGTTAGCGCAAATGTTTTCTCGCATCTGTAATAGTGAGCATTTTCGCATATCAGACCAAAAATTCAATATCATTTTCCAGATACCCTTTTTCGAGTAGATTTGTCTTCAACTATCACAGGTCTTCAAACTAGTCAGATAATTAGGTTATCAATCAAATAGGCTACTTTCAAAGGTTTTCATAAGCATAAAACATCCAACAAGTTAGTGATTCAACCATCTCAAGTGCAAAAATCAACATCTTTATCAATTTCTCATCAGGATATATCAAATCATTTATCACAAAACTTGATCATATCAACCTTTGTTCATTATCTTGGATATATTGTTCCTATTTGAACTTAGGTTATATCAAAAAAAAAGATTGCACTCACATTGGAATCAAACAAACTTGTAAACCATCATATGCTTATATGACTTTTAAATATCGCCTTAAGAAAAGAAAACCTAGTTATAAGGCTACTTTGAAGAAGGCAAGATTCTTGTACATCTATCGGAAAATCTTGTTAAAACACAGGGCATTCCTACACCATTTTCGTCACTATTTATGTGGTTACAGAATGGATTTTGATGGAGAAATTTTGCAAGCATGTTCCTTTCAACAACAAGACACTTTATCATAACGCACTAAAAACGTTGGTAAAATCAACAAAGCTTATCTTCCTAAACCAATGATCACTTATTGAGTGGAATTTTAAAATATCAAAACTTGAGAATTACAAATCAATCACATGCCAGTTTGGACTTGAGTTCAATACGAACAATTCAGAAAACAACAAAAACAAATGGAAGAAGAAGATTCAATGTTTCAAGTTTTTGGATACACGGATGTTGATGAAGATGCAGTCAATAACATCATTAGAGACCTTGAACAAGATCATAAATTTGAAAAACTAATGGAAAAATTATTGGAAAAACAAAAGGAAAAGTACATCCTAATGTTGGAAAAATTAGGAGTTAAATTGCCACAAGACTTTAACATAGAAAGTTTGAAACAAGATGCAAAGACAAGTAACCATCAAAACACTGATGATCCCAATAACGAGGATGTAAATCGAGTAAATCATGAGGAAACAAGAGGAGATAAAACAAGAAAAGACCATGATGATACAATAAGAGAGTGTGGTGACAGAAGAACTTATGAGGATGCAAGGAGAACCCGTATTGATAATCCTTTGTTAACAATCGCTCAACAAATGCAAACCTTACAACAACAAATATAGGATATGCAGAATGGAACTAGTTCTAAGAAATATTGATTGGAGGACATCAGTCCATATCCTTTTGACAAGAGTTTAAACATAATACCATTCCCATAACATTGTGAAATCCCTAAATATGATAAATGTGATGGGAACCCTGATCCTCAAGATCACATTAGGGAATTTTGCATCATGAGTATGGAATTTGCACATGATGAAACTTACCTGATGCGTCTATTCCCTAGAAGCTTAAGTGGGCAATCAATGGAATGGTTCTCAAGACTACCATCTGGAATTAAATCTTTTGAAGAACTTGTGAACAAATTTATCTCACAATACTCCTAGAATATAAGAAATGAGATAACAATGCTAGATCTATGTAATGTGAAGCAAAAGAATGGTGAACTTTTCATGGTCTTTTTACAATGATGGAAATGAATGTTCAATAGATATCCAAGAGATGTACCCAAACAAGAGAAAATGGACATATTTATTGACAACCTTATCAGTGAAATGAGTTACAGACTTAAAATGTAGTGTCCTCCTTCTTTTGCTAAAATGATTGAAAATGGTCTAAAGATAGAAGATACAATGGTAAAGAAAGGAGAACTAAAATTTTACAACAATTCATACAACAACAACAGTCACAACAACAATGGCAATAGTAACAATGATAAACATAAATTTTGGTCAAAGAATAGGAATGTTACCAATGGAGGAAATGATGACAGCAATGATACCTATAGTGTCATAAAATTGCGACCCATACAATTTTAACCATATTTTGTGTCCTCACCTTGGCAATGGCATCTCCTTCCCTAACCGGGACCTATTTTTGCATTTCTAATCCTTCTCTCTTCCTCCTTCATGTCTTGTGTCTTCTTTAGACCTTGTCTGGGCCCCAAAATAGGGCAAGACAATGGCGTGGTGCCCCTATCCCCCTAGGACAGGGGTGTGGTGCCCCTGTCCCCACCCCTTAGGGTGGTCCTATGTTCGGTATGCCCGATCTCCTATACATTTCTTGTCTTTGGGGTTTGTTATTCCTCTTTGTCAGCTTTTGGTGGCTAAAAATTAATCCTTGAGGTATGTATAAAAAGGAATTCAATACCCTCATTCATGGATGTGAAGTTCTGATACTTAATATAAGTACAGATCCAATAGCCAACAAGATGAGAGGGGGGGGTGAATCATACAAACTTAATCATCCATAAAAACATTAGATTCAACCTTGGTAACATATACTTCAGTAATATAACCAAAACTGTCAAACATGCAAACTCAAAAGCATATGAACAACATAAACCTCATAACACCAGATTTAACGTGGAAACCCAAATAGGGAAAAACCACTGTGGGATTTCGGACCCACTAAGAAATATACTCTTCTAGAGTATGCTCGGTTAAAAGCAAATCCTGTTAAAGATTACAAACACATTGCTAGATGTGACCCGGTTAAGGGATTTCCCTTAGATCTATTAGGATCTTCACTTTGTTAGAAGTGACCTTGTTAAAGGATTTCAAAACACTCAATCAGAATGTCACCTTGCTTGAGGGTTTACATATAAGACTGTTAAGTCCACTTGGTTAAGAGATTTTCTGTCACTTTCACAAAATAACAGTAATAAAAATCTATCTGCAACTTCACATCTAAAATGCTAAAGCAGATTCCTATTTGTTCAATACAATCTGGACATAGAATTGATCTTGTCTATCCGTTGGGCTTCTATACTCTGTTATTCTAACAGGTCTTCAAGCTTTTGTGCTCGGTAATCACTATGTAGCATCCCTGTGCATACACTTCCCCACATCCATTGTTTATCAACAGTTTTCTATTTATAAACAATTAGATAACCGCTTAATCTCCTTGATCATATTTCCCATGATCAATCATAGCCATCAGATCATCTATCCTATCCAAGTTCAATGCATCTTTCAATCTGAAAATGTTTTACCCCACCTTGGAACTTGGATAATAGTCTTGGAACTTGTGCCAGGGTATTGCGGTTCAATCTGAGCTATAGATCATCATGTCAACTTTCCATTGCCTTAGATTCGTTAACAAACTTCTTCCATGGCTCACCAATCATTTAATCCACTCCAGCTCATCAGCTTCCTTCATTAAATACTGCATGTAAACATTTAATGCATTTTGTTATAGCTCGGTAACAACTCGGTGAATACTAAACTTCACTCGATAGACATTCCACCTTCATTAACCGATAGCGATAACCTTAGGGTTTACCGACTAGGTTCTTTGCTTGATAACATAGTATAGTATTAACCTTTACATTTTACAACATATGTATGATGTTAAAACAATCTAAAACATCATGATCTCATCATTGTCTGACTCGGTAGTAGTTGCCCATTGAATACCTTATTCATCCCCTTATTCATCATATTCCTTCCTGTGTCTTTTACGGACATCTTTATAATCTTCATATCATACTTCTCAAGATATGACAACATCATACTGAATTAGAAAATCAATTTCTTGACATCAATGACAAAATAATAATATCAAGACAGTAAAACATCTTTAATCAGTTATATCCATAATCATCAACAACCTTCTCAATATCCTTATGAAATGCCAGCAATCTTTCATTGTCTATTATAATGCTATATTGCCAACAGGATGGACGAGAGATGATAAGAGATAGAGAGCATAAGGAGAAGAGAAAAGATTTCAAGGTCATTATCAAGCATTCAAGCATTCAAGTCTTCTTCATTAATCCATTGGAGCAATATTACAACATCCATTTGCAAGCATGTGTATGTTAGGGTTTTGTCATGTTACATGTCATTTCATATAACATTTGTGGTTACATTCAAGAAGCAAAGCAATCATCATCAACAAGTTGCAGATCTACAAGGTATACATCTCCATTGTTTACATTCAAGCATTTACAATTACTTTCTTTCTAGGTTGATTCCTCAACTGGGGTTTAACTAAGGCAAACCCATATCCACAACCCCCCTTTCTTCTCTTTTCTATGTGTAGGTTGCAAGTGTACAACTGTAATTACAGGTTTGGGCTTCATTTGCAGAGATAGAAGAACCCTTTTCATTTCGTGGATTTTGTGACAGACCATGTACATTCCTGCCATGGTACTGATGACTTTTCTCCAAATTTGTAGGGTAGATCCGCGCCAGTTTAACTAGCTCAATTACAACGTGATCATGAATTGGTAGCAACTCATTTCACTCATTTCCTCTCTCTTTTCCACATAGTCAACAAGTCAACTTTCTCATTTACAAAAGAGGGTAAATCACACTTCAACCATTTGCAATCCACTCAGAATTCACATCCTTGTTTCCCTCAGATTTAGATCTAGTGGATTCAACCCCTCTTTTGAATGTAAAGTTCCTCTCCAAGTGAAAATCATCATAGTGGCTTCCTTTCTCTCTCCTAGGTGGGGAGTCACTAGGATCCAATATTCCACTTTACATTTTGGTGAACCCGACGTCTTACACGTTAATTCTGATTTCTCATTCTTAGATCTGATTAATTGCAATTTGAATTTCAAATTTTCATTTCCAAGTTTGATCTATTTGCAAATTTTAGAGGTTAATTGCATAAAAACTCTAATTTTTCATTTTGAGAAAATTAAGCTTGTGAGGTGTAAAAATTTAATTGCTTATTTCAGATCTGATTTCTATTTCAAAATTGCAAATCAATTATGTCTTTTTATTCTGAAAATTCAATGGTTAAACCATAAAACCCTAATTTTTAACATCTTTTCATTTTCAACCTTTCACTGCAAGTTTGACCGATCTAGACATCTCCAAATCAGTTGTTTTTTTTGGATTCCGCATTAAAATCATAATCTCTATCATCCCTGAAAATTTTGAAAAAAGTTGGTCAGATTGTGTGTTCCCGCCACGATCCTCGACTTTTTTCCCGAAATTTCGAGAGATGGAATTGACTATATTTTTCTGCTTAAATCCATAAAATCGGCATACTTTATCAATTTTAACACTCTCTAAGGTCAAACACAAATTCAAAATTCATCCAATTCACATCTTAAAATTAATTTTCATAGAATGGTCCTAATTTTAGATATGCTTTTCGAGTAAATTCAAATTTCACTTAAGAGACTTTTAATGGCAATTAATAAATTGGATTTACTTTCTCTTTCACATGTGATTACATTAATTTTTGCATATATTTATCATGTGTCGGATAAGAGTTTCTTCCATTTCTTGTTGCTTCTATTTCTTCATAGCACTTGGTCATATTGTGTTGTTAGGATTTCCAAATTATTAGATCTCAATGCTTTCATCTATCATTTATGTTGCATTATGGTGATGGTGTTAACAACATGCATTTCCTGTGTTAATCACCTTAAAGCTTTTGTAGATCCTAAACCTAGAGATCCTAATCTTTGTACCCCTCCAAGAGTATCTTGTGTGAAAGAAATGAGATCTAATGCTTTACCTAATGATCTTTCTATAAGAGAGCAAGCATTGGAAGGTAATATGGATCCATCTTCTTCTTCTACGCATGCCCTGGAGCAAGGGGGGAAATATGACAATATCAACATTCTTACATCTTTAGATCCTCCTTATTCTCCTAAGGCCTATCTTCGACATCAAAATCTATGTAGAGAGGAAGATGTCATGCATTTTATTCATGACCTTTCTCCTCGCATAGAAATCACTAAAAATGAGCTTTTAGATGATGAAGATGTTCTTCCCCAATCTTCCAAAAAGGATAAGCTTGATAAAGGCAAAGAGATTCTCATCCCATATGATACTCCTCCTTCATCTACACATCCGTTTCTACCTCCTTATACATCATATTTCAAAGAAATTCATGATCTTGTTCCTCCATCTAGTCAATTGCAACATTCTTATAGTCATGGCTTTCATATAATTACAAAACAAGGTTTTAAAGGACAAGGAATTGGGAAATTTGAGCATGGAATTTGTGTCCCTATAAACCCTCCTACACAAACTACTACAAGAGACCTAGGAAGTGGTACCCTCTTTCTATGGACGAATTCCTTAGACTTCAAAACTTTAAAGATTACCTTCAAAAACAACAATTCAAGAGAGCCCGCAAGAATGCTTCTTCTTCAAAGCATCCTTTTTGTTCATTTCATCAAAGCCATGACCATAATGTTGATGATTTCCTTTATTTTCAAAAATCTGTTCAAAATGGCATAGATAGTGGCAAACTTAGAATTATGGATAATGAAACTCCTTCTTCTAACAAACCTTCTTCTTCATGGGAAGATGATATTTACCATCCTAACAGATTAGCTACAAGAATCTATTGGAGTTTGAAATATGACAAGAACATTTCCTTTCCTTCTCAAAATAAAAACAAAAATCTGAAGCAAGTCAAAGGTATTGAATATTGCATTTTTCATGATTTATATTCACATTCTATTGGAAAATGTTGTGCATTTAAGAATTTCTTCAACTACAATATGATCTTGCACACATTTGTCTCTCAGAAGATCTAGTTGTCTTTCTTGGTAAAAACATCGTGCCTTAGCACTTCCTTTCCCTTCATGTTGCTCTTCACTCTATGGCATAATTAGCCCATTTACCGAGGGCTCTTTATCATTAGTGATGGTATTATTTCATTTTAACATACTTTGGGGCAGCAACATGTAGTCCATTTTTCTTCTTCTTTCTATATACATTTATCTATACCTTTGTGCAATATTCATTATTAGATCTCTTTTCTTGCATAGGGTTATTCTTTTGTGAGTATATAATTGTTCTTTGGTTTTCCTCTTTGCTTGGAGAGGATCATCTTTAATGACTACTGCACTTTTTCTCTTTCCTTCATTCTCTTGGAAATATTACCTTTTCTATGGTTTCGATTATTTGCAAGTATGATATGCCCCTTAGCAAGGAATGATCTCTTGGGAGGTATGTATCATTTTCCTTAAGAGGATTTGTTCCACTAGGACAATATATTACTTGAAACTAATCACCATCAGAAAATGTGTAATATTTCTCCTAGTTCTCCTCAGTTGGTGGACAAGAATCTTCGCTCCTTTCCCTTTTTATCATTTTCTTTAGGGGCTGCTTTTTTCATATGTGATTATCATTTGTTACAATGGTATTCTTTTATGATTAATCCCCCTTGGGGAATGTATGATTCTTTTTCTCTCTTCTTTTCAAAGATTACCACTTCTTGAGATGAGTATTTTACATTTACTAATGTCTTTTCTTGCATGTGTACATGCAAGTTTATTGCTTATGTTTAATCTCTCTCTAGTAGGTTGTGTAAGCTCTTCTCATTGTCCCTTAGATTGGGGGGCAATTATCCTTCTCTTTCTCTTTCTCTAGGGATCCACTTTACCCTATTAAGTGGATGGTGTGAGTTCTATTACTTGATGTCATTCCTTGTGCAGAATTGTTGGTTATTGGCTTAAGGATTCTCTCTTATACAAGAAGTGTTAATCCTTGACTATGACCTCTTTTTACACTTGGTAATGTACATCTATGATAAATCCAACCATCCCTTTGGAGGCTAAACACAATTCATCCCTCATCAAGAATCCCTTTCACCTAGAAATAGGAGGAAGGATTGCATTCTTGTTCTTTCCTTTTCTTGTTATAGAAGATGTTATATTTGTCTAAGACAAATCCTCTTGGGGGTAGAGGTCTTTTGAACAAAGATCTCTTCTCCTCCAAGGATCACCTTTACACTTACAACAAGATATCTCTTTTCAACTATCTTATCCTTGCTTGAAGAGTATTCCTTCTCTTGCTTGGATTTATGACATTGCATGGCAGATATCTTCTTTGTGATGAAGGTAGGTATCCTTGTTCTTCTTTCCTTAATATATCAACATTAAACTATGTTGAAATCTTAAGGGGGGGCACCCACACTGCTCCTTTGTACTATACTTCTCTCATGTGTTGAACAATGGGACATTCTTGGAACCAAAGGGAAACCTCTTCAAGCAAGATGTCATCACTTTTTGTACAGTGGGTCATTCTCGAAACAAGAGCATGGTCTCTTAAAGAAAGATGTCTTCACTTATTCTTGTCTTGTAGAGTGAGACATTCTTGGAACTAGGGAGAAACCTCTTAGAGAAAGATGTCGTCACTTTTCTCTTGTACAGTGGGTCATTCTCGGAACCAGAGCACGTTCTCTTAGAGCGAGATGACGCTACTTTTTTCTTATGTAGGGTGATTATTCTTGGAACCAAACCATGGTCCCTTAGAGAGAGATATCACACCTTTCTTGACACTTGTACTATACATTCTATATAGGTTGTAGCGTACTCAGGCATAGACTCCTATGAGGCACTTCAAACCTCACTTGCACACATGCACATGAAGTTGAGTGGAACTAACGATGTTCTCACTCTCTCTCTTTACATGGATCACCTAGGCAAGCTCTAGGGGTGAGATTTTCCATGTCCTTCTCTCCATGGATCACCTATTTTTAAGGGCGAGATGTCCATGGTTTATTTTTTCTTATCTTTTCTTCTCATGGATCACCAAAGTGTGTATTCATGTTCTCTCTTCTTCCTCTCATGAACTCATAGTTTTACTATTGATAGTTCATGGATGATGTTATCTTTGCTCTTTTATGTGATTGCTCATGTTTATGTGACAATATTGGTCTTTGTGTCCTGATTAATTGTTGATACATTTGAGCTTGAGATCCCTTCGACTAGTTAGTTTGTCATCTTGTGTCTTGTGTCTTGTTCTTGTCGTGTGTCTTTTTGCGATTTGTCCTTGTTTTTGTGTGTTTTGTGCCTTTTTATTTTGTGTGCTCTTGCATATGTTGGCATGAGTTAAGACCCTAAGATTGGGGGATTTTTTCTACTCAATATTAGTGGTGTCTTATACTCCTTGTGGTTTTTGCTTTGCATCTCTCATCTTCATCTCTCTTTTCTTCTACTTTACCGAAAGTAGGGGCATAAGCCATACTCATGCTAAAGTGGGGGTAAATGTAGTTTCATAAAATTGTGACCCCTACAATTTTAGCCACATTTTGGGTCCTCACCTTGGCGACAACATCTCCTTCCCTAATCGAGACCTATTTCTGCATTTCTAACCCTTCTCTCTTCTTCCTTCATGTCTTGTGTCTTCTGTAGACCCTATTCAAGCCCCAAAATAGGGTAGGATGGGGGCGTGGTGCTCCTGTCCCCCCTAAGATAGTGCAATGGTACCCTTTTCCCCCTAGGATAGGGGCATGGTGCCCTTTTCCCCACCCCTTAGGGTGGTCCTATGTTCGGTATGCCCGATCTCCTATGTATTTCTTGGCTTCGGGGTTTGTTATTCCTCTTTGTCGGCCTTCAGTGGTTAAAAATTAATCCTTGAGGCATGTATAAAAAGGAATTAAATACCCTCATTCATGGATGAATGAGAGATGATAAGAGATAGAGATCATAAGGAGAAGAGACAAGATTTTGAGGTCATTATCAAGCATTCTAGCAAGTCTTCTTCATTCATCCATTGGAGCAACATTACAATATTCATTTGCAAGCATGTGTGTGTGTTAGGGTTTTGTCATGTTACATGCCATTTCATATAACATTTGTGGTTACATTCAAGAAGCAAAGCAATCATCATCAACAAGTTGTAGATCTACAAGGTATACATCTTCATTATTTCCATTAAAGTATTTGCAATTACTTTCTTTCTAGGTTGATTCCTCAACTGGGGTTTGACTGAGGCAAACCCCTATTCACAACCCCCCTCTCTTCTCTTTTCTATGTGTAGGTTGCATGTGCGCAGCTGTAATTGCAGGTTTGGGCTTCATTTGCAGAGACGGAAGAACCCTTTTCATTTCGCGGATTTTGTGGTGGACCATGTACATTCTTGACACAGTCCTGATGACTTTTCTCCAAATTTGTAGGGCAAATCCGCATCAATTTAATTATCTTAGATCCAAAGTTACAGCACAATCCCGAATTGGTAGCACCTCATTTCAATCATTTCCTCTCTTTTCCACATAGTCAACAAGTCAACTTTCTCATTTACAAAAGAGGGTAAATCATACCTCAACCACTTGCAATCTACTCAGAATTCACATCCTTGTTTCCCTTGGATTTGGATCTAGTGGATTCAACCCCTCTTTTGAATGTAAAGTTCCTCTCCAAGAAAAAATCATCCTAGTGGCTTCCTTTCTCTCTCCTGGGTGGGGAGTCACTAGGATCCAATTTTTCACTTTACACTACCAAAGAACAACCAATCTTCAACTTATCAAGTCAAGTACCAAACAATAACATTCAAGAGAATAGTAAATCCAAGTCTTTCTTCTCCAATCCTCACAGGAAATTCACAAACATTGGGGAACCCTTGGAATCAGCTTTGAAAACTCTTCTTGAAAATAAATTGATTACCTCACCAGAAGGAAGAAATTATGAACCTCAAGTCAAACCTAATTGGTGGAATGACACTCATTTTTGAAATTATCATTGAAACAAAGGACACCAAATCAATTATTGTCAAAGATTGAAGCACCTTATTCAATATTTAATCGAAAATGGAATTATCACTGTGGATGGTCATAAGACGAATGAATCAGACCTAGCATTCAAAACTCCACTTCCAAACTATGAAAAAGGTGAACAATCCAAACCAAAAGATGACAAAGGCAAAGCTAAAGTAAACTACACTTACACATATGATGATGTGGTAAATGTCATCATTGTCAAAGATAACACACCTTCAGAACCAATCAACGCTATTACAAGAAGCAAAGCGAAGGTTACATTTTTGGGTATAACAAATTAATCAACATCCACTTCAAGACAATAGAACTTAATGGAATAATTGAAAATGATACCCGCTCAAATGTCAATTTTGGAGCTCCTAAAAATGTCACCTATGCATAAGGAACTATTGGAAAAACCTCTAACGGAAACAACGGCTTCAAAAGATCTGGATGTGGATCAATTTCATAACATGGTGGGACACCTCATAGCCCCACATTTCTTATCCTTTTTTGAAAATGATAATCCATCCTTGCACCACCCTCACAATGCTCTCTTACATGTTGAAGTCACCATTCATAAAACCTATGTCAAACACGTACTCATAGATGGTGGAGTTGGCTTAAACATTATTGCATTAATTTTAATAAGGGTTTTGGGATATTCAGAAAATGCAGTAGATCCAAAGAAGAAAATAACTATTAAGGCTTATGATGAGGAAGAGTGTTCTTCTAAACGGATTGTGGTGTTTCCAATCAAAATAGGACATGTGGAAAGAGATACATTATGCCAGGTTCTAGACTTGAATTTATCTTATAACATTCTTTTAGGAAGACCATGGATTCGTGACATGCAAGCAATTCCTTCCACCTATCATCGGTGTTTTAAAATTTCCTCATAATGGAAAAGAAATCACTAAAGCAGTAGATTCCAGTCAATGTTGCAATAATTTGAAACCAACACAAGATGCAAGAGTTCCACATAACAGAGAAGCAGTCTATCCCACTAAAGAAACTTAAGAAAATTTATGGGAAAACTTTGAGAAAAAGCTCAAATTAAATGATGAAGGAATGGAAAAGTATTATTTGCATAACTTACCACTTTCACCTAAATCATATGGAAAACCTACAAAGGCTTAACCAAGAATCACATTGAAATCAGTTGAAATGTTTGATGGAACATTTGTTAGAGTTGGAACACTTGCAGAAGAAATTGAAGACAAAGACATTCTTAGTTGGTTGTATAGAGATGAAAATGAAACCATAGCAACAGTTGCAGGAGTTGATATTCCCACTTGACAATATGGTAATGGTTACAAGATCATGCAAAAAATGGGATATGAAGGAAAAGGACCAATAGGAAAGTGACAAGAAGGTATTTCAGAACCTATTTGTCCATACACACAATCTAAAGAAGATAAATCAAGACTTGGGTATCCCAAATCAAAGAAAAGGCAACATAATTATTAGCATCCAAAATGGTGAAGGAAAGAAATCCCTAAAAAAATAACCATGGCAACAAAGGCTACATCAAGCAACAGAGACAATAGCTAGACAAGAAGGATATGAGAAATAACAGGAAGAACATGTTATCAAAAGAGAAGAAGCATCTTGCAAAAAAGTCCAAGGAATACAAGCAAGCGTGGAACCTAATCGAGATATTCTAGATGCAATGAAAGAATAGATGGCCAAAATCAAAGAACTCTTCTCACCATATAGTATTCTTGTCAGGTATAATGGTGTGATTCTAGACAATTATTTAGAAAAATATTCAAACGAATATGAATGGGGTCTAGATGCATCATCTGATGTATCAGGTGAAGAAAATGATGAAGAACAAGTAGTTGTTACAAATGAAGACTCGTGTTTCACAAAATAAAGAATAGAGTTGTAAAGAAGACAAGAAGAAATCAGAATTCAGAGGAAAGAAGCATATGTAAGATAACAAAGGAAAGAAGATGAGAAATATCAAGAAGTGACACCACAAGAAACACAAACAGTCATTAATCAATCATCAAAATATCAACAGAATATCATATCTATCTTAAATGTTGAACAAGAAATACTAAGGTATGGAAGAACCATAGAAGAACTAATAGAAAGTCACGTAGGAATGACTATTAGTCCAGAAGAAGCTGAGTTCGAGAGAAGACAAAAGATAACAAAAGAATCTTCTATTCCATATGCACAAGTATGCCAACTTCAAGCCACAAATGAATCTATTGAATTTAACCAAGAAGGAACTTGTAGTATGTAAGATGTATGTATTGATATAATTCATTCATTTGAGGGACAAACATCAGATGATGAGTCACTTGAGAGCAATTCACAAAATACCAATCTTGATTTCGTTAGAGCTAATTGGAGAGCACTTGGGAGATACTATCCTCAAGAGAGTTCTATCTATGACATTACATACTCTACACCAAACTATGACTATTATGTCATGAACCTTAAAACACCCAACAATGACGATGACTATAACCTACCCCTGATTCATCCAGAACTGATTGATTGGGATAACCTAGAAAACCTTGAATTGGATGTCTTTTCCAATGATCATGATTTAGCCATATATCTTAATGTCATTGAACCAATCACACCTAAAATATCTTCCACTGGTGAATCGAATAATGCTTCTTGCAGTTAGAAGAGTGCCAAACTTTCGAGTCACAAAATTGAAATAAAACAAGGAAAAAGACTTAGAGTTGAAAACAATTTTATGGCAACACTAGATCAATCAAGAGGAAAAATAAAGGACATATCTGATGGTGAAAACCTCCCTGAGGTGATAGAAGAGGAAAGTTTGACACCCTCCCTGCATATTTTTAGGAGAGATATGCTATTTTAATAGAGCCAATAGAAGCAATACAAATTGGTACGTCAAAGGATCCCAAGGTCCTCCATCCTGCTGCATCATTATCAAATGAAGAGAGGAAAGACTTCATAAAATTCTTCAAACAAAGACAAATAAATTTTTCTTGGTCCTATGCAGACATGCCAGGACTTGATCCAGATCTTATCATGCATCACCTCAATGTAGATCCAAAAGAAAAACCAATTAAACAAAAGCTAAGGAAGATGCATCCACATATCGCTCTCTTTGTCAAAGCAGAGCTAAAGAAACTATTGGATGTGGGTTTCATAAGACCTATCACCTATCCAGAATGGGTCTCAAGCATTGTGCCAATGTCAAATCCAGATAAAAGTATAAGAATCTACTCTGATTTCAGAGATTTGAATAAAGAATATCCAAAAGATGATTTCCCACTGTCCAACATTGATATAATTGTAGACTTATCAGCAGGTCATGAGATGTTTTCATTAATGGATGGATTCTTGGGATACAATCAAATAAGAATCGCCCCGTAGATCAAGAAAAGACAACATTCACTTGTGCATGGGGTACTTACTGCTAGAATGTCATGTCATTTGGACTTAAGAATGTAGGAGCAACTTATCAGAGAGCCATGACAACAATTTTCCATGATATTATGCATACATTAATGGAAGATTATGTAGATGACATACTTGCAAAATCGCATACTTGAGGAGAGAACATTTGAACATCTTGGGTAAGATCTTTGACGGGCTTGAACAATATCAGTTGAGATTGAATCCAAAGAAATGTGCATTTGGAGTAACCTCTGGAAAAATTATTGGGTACATTATATCAACTCGTGGAATTGAAGTAGATCCTGAAAAAGTCAAAGATATCATGGAAATGGAGTCACCTAAGAACATAAGTCAATTGCGTTCTCTACAAGGGAGATTGCAATCAATCAGAATATTTCTTACCCAGCTAGTAGATAGATGTCATCTATTCACTCACTTATTACACAAGAATGTTCCATTCAAATGGGATCAGAAATGTGAGGAAGATTTTATGCAAATCAAGGAATATATGGTTAATCCTCCAGTATTGGTATCACCAATCAAAGGGAAACCATTATTTCTTTATATCTCAGCAACAAATGTATCACTAGAATCTCTCTTGGCACAACATGATGAAGGAAAAGAAAGAAAAGTGTATTACATCAGCAAAACACTTGTAGGCTATGAATTGAACTATACATCTGTTGAGAAGACATGCCTAGTAGTGGTATTTACAACACTATATGCTGACTCACTCTATCAAATTAATAGCAAAAATAGATCCACTAAAGTATTTGTTGAGAAAGTCAACTTTGACAGGAAGATTGGCTAAATGGGTCGTGATACTAAGTGAATTTGATATAAAATATATTGATAAAAAAGCTATCATATCAAAGGATAAGTCATTGTTGATCAATTGGCTGAAGTACCCCTGCAAGATGATACACCATTGCACATTGAATTTCCTGATGTAGACATTCTGACAGTTAGCACAAATTTTTGGGAGTTGTATTTTGATGGCTCCTATACACAACATGGATCAGGTGCTAGAATTTTTTTCATCACACCGCAAGGACATACAATTCCAAAATCATATAGATTGTGGTTCCCCTACACAAATAGCACTGCAACGTATGAGGCATTGATCATTGGGATCAAAATGGCCATTGAATGGAACATCAAGGAATTATATGTTTATGGTGATTCACAAGTCATAATCAATCAAATAAATTATGATTATCAAACTGAGGATGACAAGTTGATGCCCTATAAAAAATTTGTTGAATATTTTAAGGAGAAATTTGAAGAAATATCATTCACTCAAATCGCAAGAAATGAGAACAAAGTAGCAGATGCAATGGCTACAATAGCATCTCTTTTGCAAAATCAAGAAAATCAACAATGCTACTAATTCCTGGTGGAAGATGTCTTGAATCCTACCATTGAATCCCAAAATACCCAAATGATTTTCCATATATCTAGAACCGATCAATCCTTATGCAGCCAAACTTATCGATACCTAAAAGAAAATGTCCTTCCTCCTAACCTATCCCACAATCAAAAGAGAAATTTTATCCGTCTGTCATCCCACTATACTATCATTGTTGATACCTTATATAGAAGAGGTCTAGATATCACTTTATTGAGGTGTCTTGAACAAGAAAAATCTGAGAAAGTTCTTAACAAAGTCCATGCAAGTATTTGTGGCATGCACTCAAGTGGTTTAACGTTGGCCAAGAAACTTATTCGCTGGGGTTACTATTGGCCTACTATGGAGAGAGATTCATTTACATATGCTAAGAGATGCAAACAATGGCAGATCCATGGGAATCTCATTCATGCACCAACACAAGAACTGCATCCTATGGCAAGTTCATGGCCATTTTATCAATGGGGACTTGACCTAGTGGGCAAAATAAATCCTTCATCTTATAATGGACATATGTTTATTTTGACTTCTACTAAGTATTTCACTAAATGGATTGAAGCAGTGCCTTTGACAAAGGTGATAGGAAAACAAATATCATCATTCATTCTGAATTATATAATCTGTTGCTATGGAGTCCCTATGACCATCATCACTGATAATGGGAGGCCATTTAAGAATCAAGATGTAAAGAAACTATGTAAGTGATTTCATATCTAGCATAGGTTTTCTACACCATATTATCCACAAGGAAATGGTCAAGCTGAGGCATCAAACAAGACAATCTTGAAAATCCTCAAGAAAACAGTTAATGAAGCTGGTAAAAATTGGCATATTCAGCTTAATCCTGCACTTTGGGCATACAGAACCAACATCCACATACCAACGGGGGAAACTCTATATTGCTTAGTCTATGGATCATAATCCATATTACCAGTAGAAGTAGAGGTAGCTTCACTATGAGTATCCTTGAAAGGTCTTATCCTAGAAGAAGAGTAGTGAGTCTCTAGACTTCAAGAACTTGAGCTGATTCAGGAGCATCGCCAAAATGCTTCAGATCACTTGAAGGCATATCAACAGAGAATGGTGAGAAGTTATAACCACAGAGTTAAGCCAATAATTTTCCAGATTGGAGATTTAGTCAAGAGAAAATCGATGAAATCAACAAGATCGAGAAAAGAAAGGTAAATCTGAGCCAAACTATTTAGGTCCCTTTGTCGTGCTAGCTGCATATCATTCAAGAGAATACATATTATCTACACCAGAAGGTGATTGGTTCGATGAGCTTATCAATACTATGTTAGTTCTGATACTTAATGTAAAGAGTTGATGCCAATAGCTAACAAGATGAGAGGGGGGGGTGAATCATACAAACTTAAACTTCCATAAAATCAATAGATTCAACCTCGGTAACTTATACTTCAGCAACTTAACCAAAAATTTCTAAACATGCAAACTTATGAACACATAATCATAATAACACTCATAACACCAGATTTAACATGGAAACCCAAATAGGGAAAAACCACTGTGGGATTTCGGACCCACTAAGAAATATACACTTCTAGAGTATGCCCAGTTAAAAGAAAATCCTGTTAAAGATTACAAACACATTGCTAGATGTGACCCAGTTAAGGGATTTCCCTTAGATCTGTTAGGATCTTCACTTTGTTAGAAGTGACCTTGTTAAAGGATTTCAAACACTCATTTAGAATGTTACCTTGCTAGAGGGTTTACATATAAGACTATTAAGTCCACTCGGTTAAGAGATTTTCTGTCACTTACAAAATAACAGTAATAAAAATCTATCTGCAACTTCACATCTAAAATGCTAAAGCAGATTCTTATTTGCTCAAAACAATCTAGTCATAGGACTTATCATGTCCCTCTGTTGGGCTCTCTACTATGTTATTCAAACAAGTCCTCAAGCTTTTGTGCTCGGTAATCACTATGTAGCATCACTGTGCATACACTTGCCCGCATACATTGTTTATTAACAATTCCTTATTTATAAACAACTACACACCGCTAAATCTCCTTGATCACATTTCCCATGATCAATCTTAGCCATCAGATCTTCAAACTTGACCAAGTTCAATGTATCCTTCCGATCTAAGAAATGTTTTACCTTACCTTGGGACTTGCATTCCTATCTTGGAACTTGCATAAGGTTATTGCAGTTCAATCTGCGTTGTAGATCTTCCTGCCAATTTTCCTTTGCCATAGATCCTTAACAAAATTCATGCATGACATACCAATCATTTATACATCTCCAGCTAATCATTGTCCTTTATTAAATAATGCTTTTATCCACCCCATGTGCACTGTCATAACTTGGTTGCAACTCAGTAAATACTAAACTTTACTCGGTAGACATTTTGCCTTCATTAACCGATATCGATAACCTTAGGGTTTACCGACTAGGTTCCTTAGGGTTTACCGACTAGGTTCTTTGCTCAGTGACATAGTATAGTATTAACATTACAATCAACAACATATGTAGGATATCAAAACAATCTAAACATCATGATCTCATCATTGTCTAACTCGGTAATAGTTGCCCATTGAATAACTTATTCCTCCTCTTTATTCATCACATTCTTTCTGTGTCTTTTACCGACATCTTAATTCTCTTCTAATCAATCTTCTCAAGATATGGCAACATCATACTAAATCAAATAATCAATTTCTTGACATCAATGACAAAATAATTTTATAAAGATAGTTATCATCTTTCTTCAGTTATATCAATAATCTTCAACAACCCTCTCAATATCCTTATTGAATATCAACAATCTCCTGATATTGAAATGCCAACAATCTTTCTTACTGTAATGCCAATAATCTCCCCCTTTGGCATTGATAGCAAAACTAATAATTAATGGTAATACCAACAAGATATTCAAATTGATTCGGATTCAAATTGTTGTTGAACTCCTCCTGTTATCCTTGATCTATTGACTTCTGAAGTCTTCTCCATTTTTGCAACCTACTCCCCCTGTCATTAGTCTTATGTTATTTCCATCATTTAGGGCTTTACTATTTAGTCAACCATTTAGTCTTTCAACCATTTAGTCTTCTCCCCCTTTGACAACAATGCCAAAAAGTAAAAGAACTAAATCATGATTTCTTCCTCTGTGAAGTGATTTGCCTTGTTGTGTAACATCTCAGTCTCGATCAGATCAACTTGTCTTTATTCACGTTTTCCTGCACACCTTTAGAAAACCTTCTAAAGTGCATAAATCAGCATCAATCCACACATAATATTTTGTAGATTCATCGGATTGATGCTTTCACCGAACTCGGTCAGTGAGTAGAAGATAGGGGTAGGACCCCTAACTTGCTTCTGAGATACTCAAAAGTGTCCCTTGGCAGTGGCTTTGTGAAGATGTCTGCTAATTGCTCCTTTGAACTGATATATTCCAGCACAAATTTCTTCTCTTGAACTTCTTCTCTGAGATAATGATACTTTATAGATATATGCTTTGTCTTAGAGTGCATCACTAGATTCTTTGAAATTTTAATGGCACTAGTATTATCACAGAATATAGTTATTGGCTCAGTAACTTTCTCATTTATACCTTCCAACAGTTGTTTGATCCATGCTATATTGGTACAATTCAATGCTACAGCAACATATTCAGCTTCTGTTGTAGACTGAGAAATACATCCTTGTTTCTTGCTAAGCCAACTTACTAGTCTTTCTCCCAAAAAGAAAGCTCCACCACTTGTGCTTTTCCTGTCATCTATGTTGCCTACCCAATCAACATCAGTATAAACTTTTAAATCAAAATTATTCCTCTTTTCATATACTAAGCCATAATCTTCAGTGCCTCTCAGATATTTGAAAATTCTCTTGATTGTTGTCATATGGGTTTCCTTGGGATCTGCAGAGAATCTTGCTACAATACCTACTGCGTGTGCTATATCTGGTCTACTATGCACAACATATTGTAATTTTCCAATCATGGATCGGTAAAGTGTCTCATCAACAGATGTAGATTCATCATTCTTTGATAATTTACAGTTAGTAGTCATAGGAGTACTTACTGGTTTAGAATCCTCCATTCCAAATTTCTTCAAAATTTCCTTTATGTACTTGGATTGAGTAATGAAAATCACATCTGTCATTTGTAGTATCTGTAAACCTATAAAATACTTTATCTCACCAATTAGTGACATCTCAAATTCTTTGCTCATTTCATTTCCAAAGTTTTTGCATAAGGAGTCATTACCACAAAATATAATGTCATCAACAAATATGACTGAGATCAGTATTCCATTGTCCTCATCTTTCTTCATGTACATATTGTTGTTTTCACTTGTCCTTATAAAATCAATCTTGATTAAATAAGAGTTCAATCTTTCATACCATGCTCTAGGTGCTTGTTTCAAACCATATAAGGCTTTGTTTAGTTTGCATACCTGATCTTTACTCTTGTCTTCAACAAATCCTTCAGGTTGTTCAATGAAAACTTCTTCTTCTAGTATACCATTCAAAAATGCAGATTTAACATCCATTTGATATACCTTGAAATTTTTGAAAGCAGCATATGCCAACAATGTTCTTATTCCCTCAAGTCTAGTCACAGGTGCAAAAGTCTCACCATAATCTATTCCTTCTTCTTGAGCATAACCTTTGCAAACTAGTCTTGCTTTGTTGCAAATGACCTCACCTTTTTCATTTAGCTTGTTTCTGAAAATCCACTTAGTACTGATTACATTTTTGTTCTTTGGTCTTGGGATTAGTGTCCATGTGTCATTCTTCTTGATTTGATCAATCTCTTCTGTCATAGCATTTACCCAATCTTCATTGTTAAATGCCTCTTTCACTATTCTCGGTTCAAATTCAGAAATCAGACATGTGTTCTGTCTCAATTTGTTTCTTGTCATCACTGGATCATCTTTATCTCCTATAATCTAACTTGATGCATGATATCTTCTGACATATTTGGAAAATATAGGCTCAGTAGGTTCTATATGATCTTCTTCATCACTCGGTAACTGGACATTATCTTCATTTTCTTCAGCAGCTTTCTCGGTAGGACTTCTCGGTTGAACATAAACAAATTCTTCATAATCTTCTGGTTCTTTGGAATTTCCTTCATCATTTCTTTCTACAAATTCATCAATTTTCACATTTGCACTTTCCACTATTTTGTTAGATGATTTGATCAAACATTTAAATGCTTTACTTCTAGAAGAATAACCAAGAAATGTTCCTTCTTCACTTTTCTGATCAAACTTTCCATTTCTGTCATCTTTGTGAACATAGCATCTACTTCCAAAGATTTCAAAGTAACTTACATTAGGTTTCTTGTCATACCAGATCTCATATGGTGTCTTTATAGTTCCTTTCTTCAATTGAACTCGGTTCAGGGTGTAAACTGCAGTGCTGATTGCTTCTCTCCAAAATGTTTGAGGTACTCTCTTTTCTATCATCAGGGTTCTTGCACAATCCACAATTGATATGTTTCTTCTCTCGGCTATCCCATTTTGTTGAGGTGTTATTGGTGCAGATACTGGCCTCTTTATACCATGATCATTGCAGAATAAGTTAAATTCATCAGAAGTGAATTCTCCTCCTCTATCAGATTTAAGACATTTTAGTTGTCTTCCTGTTTCATTTTCAACTCTTGTCTTGTACCATTTAAACATTTGAAAAGCTTCTGATTTTTCTTTTAAAAACATGACTGACATCATCCTTAAGTAATCATCCACAAATAATATGAAATATTTATCACCATAATAACTTTGAACTTTCATAGGACCACAAAGATCAGTGTGTACTAGATCTAAAATTCCTTTTGAGGTGTAGGACTTACTTGTAAAGCTTGATCTTGTCATCTTACCCATCTGGCATCCTTGGCACATAGCATTCTCAGGTTTTTCAAGACTCAGTAGACCTCTTACTCGGTGCTTCTTCCTTATTTTGATCAGATTATCAAAATTTACATGACAAAACCTTTTATGCCATAACCAGGTATCATCTATCTTTGCATAAAGACACTTGTTCCGAGTTGAGTCAAGATGAAATGTATTACCTTTTGTTTGTGTCCCGATAGTAGCTATCTTTCCATGTTTGTCATGAACTTTGACAATTCCTTTCTGAAATTATATTCGGTATCATGTATTGTTTAGTTGTGCTACACTCAACAAATTGTATTTCAAACCTTCAACCCAGTATACATCATCATATTTAGCTTTGTCAAGAAGTGTTATAGATCCTTTACCTTTTACCGGACATGGTGCATCATTACCAAATCTTACATAGCCTCCATCATAGTCTTCTAATTTAACAAACTTGTGTTTATCACCTGTCATATGATGTGAGCATCCACTATCTATGATCCAAGAATCATTATTATTTATGTGTGATATTAGGTCTTTTTCTTCATACCTTTCTTCATCAGATCCATCTTTAATAGCCACATAAACAACTTCCTCAGTATCAATTTCATCAGATTTGTCATCGTTAGATTCCTCATCAGCTACTAAACATGTCTTTCTATCTCTCCTTTTGAAGTCTTGGTGTCCTCTATATTGGTTATCTTTCTACCTGTTATCTCGGTATTCTCTCTTTTCACTAGATTCTTTGTCAGGGCAGTTAGAAGCCATATGTCCTATTTTATCACAATTGAAACATTTTAAAGGTAGCTTTCCTTTATACTTACCTTTTCCTCTCAGTAACCTTTTGGCTAATAATGCTTCAAATTCTTCTTGCTTCTTGATTTGCTCATACAGTTTGTGCACTTTTCCATGTTCATATGAAATCTTTCACTTGCTCCACTATGATCCCCTTCAAAGTACTTACTCATTCTATCATTGTAATCATCAGATTCACCAATATGACAAGAACTGAATGCAAATTCTACTTTATTTACCGAAGACCCACTATTATCAAAATTACTTAACTCAAATGCATGTAGTTTACCAATAGTAGCATCTAAAGAAACTGGCATGTTAGGTACAGACCTCAATTCATTAATTACAGAGACTCCAATAGCATAAGCTGGTAGAAGGGTTCTCAACAACTTACTTGTTATATCCTTTTCTTCAATAGTTCCACCTGCTCCTTTAATTTGATTAACAATCTCCTTTAGTCTTGTACTGTATTGGGTTATGTTTTCACCTTCATTCATCCTCATGGATTCAAGTTGTCCTCTTAGACTATCTACTTTTTCTCTTTGAACATGTTCATCACCTCCATACACATATACGATCTTAGTCCACATTGCTTTTGCATCAGTACAGCCTTCTAGATCATTAAACTCTAAGTTAGTCAATGATGATGTTATTTCAATCATAGCTTGAATATGTTCTTGCTTTGCCTTAATCTCTTCCAAGGTCATAGGGTTGGTGCTCAGTGCAATGTAATCATTCTCCAGATAATATGTTGCATATTCTCCAATTCTTGATAAATGCAGCTTCATCCTTTTCTGCCATGTGCAGAAACTTGACTTGTTCAGCTTCAGTGCATCCCTTTTATACATCTTCGGATCTTTGCCTCAAGTACCGTTAAACTTTTTCTTCCGGAGTCCAAAGCTCTGATACCAATTGTTAGTTCTAATACTTAATGTAAAGAGCTGATGCCAATAGCTAACAAGATGAGAGGGGTGGTGAATCATACAAACTTTAACTTCCATAAAATCAACAGTTTCAACCTCAGTAACTTATACTTCAGCAACTTAACCAAAAACTACTAAACATGCAAACTTATGAACACATAATCATAATAACACTCATAACACTATATTTAACGTGGAAACCCAAATAGGGAAAAACCACTGTGGTATTTCGGACCCACTAAGAAATATACTCTTCTAGAGTATGCTCGGTTAAAAGCAAATCTTGTTAAAGATTACAAACACATTGCTAGATGTGACCTGGTTAAGGGATTTCCCTCAGATCTGTTAGGATCTTCACTTTGTTAGAAGTGACCTTGTTAAAAGATTTCAAACACTCATTTAGAATGTTACCTTGCTAGAGGGTTTACATATAAGACTGTTAAGTCCACTCAGTTAAGAGATTTTTTGTCACTTACAAAATAACAGTAATAAAAATCTATCTGCAACTTCACATCTAAAATGCTAAAGCAGATTCTTATTTGCTCAAAACAATATAGTCATAGGACTTATCTTGTCCCTTTGTTGGGCTCTCTACTCTGTTATTCAAATAGGTCTTCAAGCTTTTGTGCTCGGTAATCACTATGTAGCATCATTGTGCATACACTTGCCCACATACATTGTTTATTAACAATTCCTTATTTATAAACAATTGCACACTGTTAAATCTCCTTGATCACATTTCCCATGATCAATCTTAGCCATCAGATCTTCAAACTTGACCAGGTTCAATGTATCCTTCTGATCTGAAAAATGTTTTACCTTACCTCAAGACTTGCATTCCTATCTTGGAACTTGCATAAGGTTATTGCGGTTCAATATGTGTTGTAGATCTTCCTGCCAATTTTCCTTTGCCATAGATCCTTAACAAACTTCATGCACGGCATACCAATCAATTATACATCTCCAACTAATCATTGTCCTTTATTAAATAATGCTTTTATCCATCCCATGCACACTGTCATAACTCGGTTGCAACTCGGTAAATACTAAACTTTACTCGATAGATATTTCTCCTTCATTAACCGATATCGATAACCTTAGGGTTTACTGACTAGGTTCCTTAGGGTTTACCGACTAGGTTCTTTGCTCAGTGACATAGTATAGTATTAACCTTACAATCAACAACATATGTAGGATATCAAAACAATCTAAACATCATGATCTCATCATTGTCTAACTCGGTAATAGTTGCCCATTGAATAACTTATTCCTCCTCTTTATTCATCACATTCTTTCTGTGTCTTTTACTGACATCTTAATTCTCTTCTAATCAATCTTCTCAAGCTATGGCAACATCATACTGAATCAAATAATCAATTTCTTGACATCAATGATAAAATAATGTTATAAAGATAGTTATCATCCTTCTTCGGTTATATCAATAATCTTCAACAACCTTCTCAATATCCTTATTGAATATCAACAATCTCCTGGTATTGAAATGCCAACAATCTTTCTTACTGTAATGCCAACATACTATGCATCTGAAGAAATTCTATGTTTAAAAGTAAAAGCAAAAAAAAGCCTAAAAATCATAAAAATAGCAAAATTCCCTAAAAGCATAAAAGAAAAATATAAAAACAGTGTAAAACAACGAAAACAGTTAAAAATTGAATATGGAAAAATGCAATAAATTTATATGGTGAAATCCTAGTAAATAGGCGCTATCTAAAAGTGGGTTCTTCCATCTATGAGATCACTTTGTGCATATATCCATCCTATTGCATCCATCTATCATATCGCATATATCCATCCTATCGCATCCATCTATCCTATTGCATATATTCATCCTATAGCATCCATTGCTCTAAATCAATAGCAAAAAATATGCAGCTTATCAAACAAGTTATTAATCTTTGACATACTTAGTGTAGTTACTGTCTTAGATTTTATCAGAATTAATCATATATGCATTGCATCCCACCATGGTTTGGATCATTTTTCGTATATTCGTAATAAATTTTGTTTCCACTGGGGGCAAAATCCTAAAATCCTTTTGCTAAGGTGATCTTTTAAATCTTTGAAAATCCAAAAACATTCGAAAAATTTAGAAAACTAAAAACACTTAGGGTTTTTAAATAGATGATGAACAACAAGCAATGAAGATCAAGGCATTTGTAACAACTGGATTGTGACATTCAGAAAACAAAGATTGAAACTAGCAAGTAATGATGGTTTATCAATGAACATTCATCAAGATGATTACATCAGTTAATGACCATGAGAACATATGTATGACACATAAGATTTAGTGTTTCTATCTTGATTTTTTCTAATCTTATACTCTATGCAATTTGATGTTGTCCATGACTAGAGAAGCTATGATGGGGCATGATTATTTTCTTTGTTTGTTGTATATGGTTTATCTCGTACTAAGTTATGTACTTGTCTAAGGATATGATTGGCAAAATATCATGGAGGACGTTCCGAGTCATGCATGAAAGGGGATAATCCTTGTCTATTTTTTAAAAAATACTCAGGTCAACTTGATTCATTATATCAAGTTGCTTGTATAAACTTGCTATATCAAAATCCATGTAAGAAGCACTCAGGTCAACTTGAATCATTATGTCAAGTTGCTTGTATTTTCTTACAACATTTAAAAGATCAATGATGAAATCAAGCATTGTTACAAGAAAGCATGTGAAAAATTGAAGTATCATTTTAGATAGATAATTTAGATTAATTATCATTTGCATTCATTTTATCATCTACATTATAAGCTTTCATTGTCAGTTGGATTATAAGCATTCATCCCATTTCATTTAGGGATCAATGATCAAAAAAATAAAGATTGAGTATACTTGGACAAACAAAAACAATTGCATTGGTCATGATAGTTGCATTAGTCATTCATCATTCATCATTTGTCAGTTGCATTCATTTTATTTGCATTAGATTGCATTAGTTTGAATAAAGTGTCATTATTAGTGCATTAGATTCATTTATCATTTTTTTAATTTCTTTTTTGCATCTAATTATTTATAGTTTCATTTAGAATCATTCACCCATTAGGTTCATTTAATTGCATTTGTGCATTTAGATTCATTAACCATATTATTATTTCATCATTGTTTATATTTCATCATCTAATCATTATAAGCATTATCATCTATAATCATTATATTGCATTCAAAAAATCAAAATAAAATGCATTTCATTTAAATCATTTCATCATCATGTGCATATACATCAAGGAATAGAAATAAACATACATTTGCATACATCACCATATTGATCATTTCATCACCATCATATCATATAGAACATTATGAAATATAACAGAAAGTAAAAATCATCATAACATCATCATATAGATCATATAAGTCATCATCATATAAAGTAGCATGCATAATAAATCATGAATCATCAACATCATATAGGGTCCATGTTTGCATATCATCATAAAACAATCAAAAGTTCAAATATACAATGATGTCACCATAATCAATAAAGTATAAATATCTCAATGATACAAATACAAGATAGGATCAAGATAAAATCAAGGATGTCATGTACCACTCCCGCATAACTTTGTCCATCTCTATGGTTGTGGGTGAGATGATCCTCCACATGGCCCTGCTCCTCAATCCCTACTCCACTAAGGAGGCCCCATAACCCGACCACTGCTGGTATCCATCCTGTCGGATATAGGAGTAGTCGCATAGCTCCCAACTCTCTGATTCTCTGAGAGTAGATCCTCATATCGTTTATGTTAGTACATTGTCTCCTTCCTAGCCCAATACAATGCTCTAACAGTATCAACTGACAAAGTGCCAAATCCAACTTGCTGAATATGAACAAGGAAAGCCTGTGTATCATGTTGTCTTTGTTGGCATTGCATGAAGATTGTATTGATGAAGTATAGTGTTGCCATTGATGTCAATAGCAACCAATAATGAAGTTGTATTGCAACCGATAGTGATGCATTAATGCAACTGATAGTAAAGCAACGAAGGAAACTGGTATTGTTATTTGAAGCAGAGTGATCAATCGGTAACCCTAACTAGTTGATATGCAGAACCCTAACCAATGGAGCTTGGTGAATCAGTTGTGTTGATCTATGATCGAATGGTGATCAGAGATGAAGATGCCATGTATGCATGATCCACGTGATGAGTTTCAAAGTGGTTTTGGCGCGTGAAGATAACCATTTATCTTGGGAATGAGAAAATGCATAGCATGAAGTGGGAAACGTACGATGAGCTACACGATCCAATGTGCAGTGATCCAGGAGTGGTTAAAATTGTCTTGAACAATGTGTAGTTGATTGCTATGTAATCCAATGGTCATGATTAAACTGATATGTTTGTAATCTCTATGAGATTTGTAGGTTTTGTGATGTGTTACCAACCTATTGTATTTGTATTTAAGATTGATGAATTGTTTGTAATTGTGTTGGAAATTTGGTTAAATGTGCCAGTGTGATTGTTGTCAAACTAGAAGGAGTGTCTGCAGAATGTTGTGAAGGTAGATAGGAGCAAAAAAGAATTTGATTAAGCAGAGCAGTGTTATTACTAGATCAGCAAAGACCCTGTTGTTCTCTAGCCATTACAATAGTTAAATCCCTTAACTAGGTAAGAGTTAACAAGCTTGGTGTTGTCTCAATCCTCTAACCGAGTGATCCATTAGCTTGGATTTGAAATCCTATACTGAGGTTACTCCTAACAGGGTATTTCCTTTAACAGGGTATTATAGTCAATCCCTTAACCGGGTGGTCCCTAACCAGATCTGTTCTTAATAGAACATTATTGTATAAGCTTCTAAAAAGGCTTGGCTCCTAACAAAGGGAACTTCAAAAGAGTTCAAAATACTTGTGGGTATTCATTCTCATTGTCGTGGTGAATGATTTTGTGGATATGTTTTGATATGGTTGATATGATTAACTGGTAAAGCCACTTAGATATGTTTAGATGATCGGAAGTGATCTGAAATGAGATATTACTGATGTTATTAAAGTGGTTTAATATTTTGTTTAAATGGTATGTGAGTTTCAGATTTGTTACATTGTATCATTGATGTTTTGGTCAACTGGTAAAGTTTGACAATGCAGTTGCAGTTTTGGATACAGTGTCTAAACCACTTTAGTTTAGCAAGTTGTTTCTGAGTTGGGATTAATTTTGGTGAAAGTTTAGTTTGTCTTCTATCTACTGATTCACCCCCCCCCCTCAGTAGTTGACTGGATCCTTATTGTTTCATCATATTATCAATTGGTATCAGAGTATTTTAGGTCCTCGTGTTTAAGCCCAATAGCTCGAGGAAAAGATCTAGGAGGACATGATGAAGAAAGAAGGTCCAAAATTCAATAGGGAAAACTATAGAATCTGGAGTGATAGGATTAAGATCTATATCAAGAGCTTAGGAAGTTAATATTGGGAACATGTTGTTACTAAATATAACTTGCCTAGTGGAATTTTGTCAGATGATCAACATAAGGAGCAACGGGAGAACAATCAAGCATTGGAAGCCATTATCAGCTCCTTGTCTGATTTAGAGTATGTTGATGTTCATGGATTGGACACTTCTTATGAAGTGTGGAAGAAACTAGAAGATATCTATAGCGGTGATGAGCATGTTAAGATTGCCAAAGAAGAGAGTTTGAGAGGTAAATTTGATGATATGCGGATGGCTGAAGGAGAAAAAATTTGACAGTATGGTCAAAGGATCAAGGAGATAGTCAGAGAGATCAAAAGTGTTGGAGGTACAGTGGAGGATACCATAGTGGTTAGCAAGGTGTTGAGAACCCTTCTAATGGTCTATGCTATCTAAGTTGCAGCCATTCAGAAACTCAAGTCTATTGATAACACAAAGGTAACTCTTGATTTCATCATTGGTAAATTAATTGCATTTGAATTAAATGGTTTTGATGGAAGTGTTTAGAGATTGGAATCTGCATTTAGAGCCTCAGTTTCAACCCCACCGATAAGGAAAAGTAGAGAAGTCAACTATTGTCATGAGTCTAGATCCAGCAAAGAGGTAGATGATGAAGACAGTTTGATTGAGCTTGAAGCATTGTTGGCCAAGCGGTTACCTAGAGGTATCAGTAAGTACAGAGGTAAATTACCTTTGAAGTGTTTTGCATGTAACCAAATTGGACATATTACAACTAACTGTCCTAATGGATACAATGAGAAAAAAAAGGTAAAGTATAAGAAGTATAAAGGAAAAGGTAAAAGAGATTGTCTCATTGCAGTGGATGGAGGAATTGCAGATGATGAATCTAAAGAAGATGCAAATGAGAACATTGTCTTTGTTTCTATTAAAGAAGAGACATCAGATCAGAAGGCATTAGTCTCTCACATGGATAGTTCTAATGACTGGATTATAGACAGTGGTTGTTCACACCACATGACCGATGACCGGAGTAAGTCTCTTACTTTGAGAGAGTTTAATGGAGGTGTTGTAAGATTTGGGAATGACTCAACCTGCATGGTAAAAGGAAAAGGATCCATCTCTCTGAATGGTAAAAGTAGTGCAGATGATGTCTACTAGGTTGAAGGACTGAAACACAATCTTTTGAGTGTTGCTCAACTCAATGACAAAGGTTACCCACTGGAATTCAAAAATGGTGTCTGGATGATTTATGGAAAAAAAGGTGAGCTGATTGCAACTGACAAACAGACCAAGGGTAACTTGTTTCATTTAAGTTCTAAAGTCAATAATTGATTAATTGCAAAAGTAGAAGATAGTTGGCTTTGGCATCAAAGATTCTATAATATAAATTTTCATAACCTTGTAAAAGTCAGTAAGTCCAAATCAGTAAGAGGTTTGCCACAGTTGGACAAACCGGTGAATGCTTTGTGCAAGGAGTGTCAGTTAGGGAAGATGACATCCTCAACCTTCAAGAGCAAATTTTTCTCAGTAGTACATTTGCTAGATTTGGTTCATACCGACCTTTGTGGACAAATGAGGACTAGGAGTATTCAAGGTGATCGGTATTTCATGATTTTTACTAATGATTGCTCAAGGATGATGTGGGTCCAATTCTTGAAAGACAAGACATAAGCTTTTAGCAAGTTTAAGGCATTCAGAGCCTTAGTTGAGAATGAGAGTGGAAAGAAAATAAAGTGCTTAAGAACTGATCAAGGTGGTGAATTTACTTCTGAGGAATTCACTAGTTACTCTGAAGATAATGGAATTAAGAGGCAGCTTTCTACACCTAAGACACCACAGCAAAATGGTATTATAGAAACGAACAACCGATAAGTTGTTGAAGTTGCTAGGACTATGCTAATACAAGGAGGTGTAGCTAAGACATTCTAGAGAGAAGGTGTCAGCACAGTTGTTTAAACAATGAACTGGATACTGGTTAAAAGAGGTAAGGATAAAACTCCATATGAGTACTAGTATGGTAGATCACCTAATGTCAGTTACTTTAAGATTTTTGGTAGAAGATGTTTTATCAAAAGAGGTGATAATGTTGGTAAGTTTGATGCCAAGAGTGATGAAGGCATATTTCTTGGTTACTCCACCAAGAGAAAAGCTTACAAGTTTTACAACAACCGGACCAAGAAGATCATTGAAAGTGTTAATGTCTAAGCTGATGAGTTTCCTGAGAAATCAGGAGAAACAAGTAAAGAGAAGGAGGAAGAAGAACCTTGCACAATGTTTTTGGAATCGAAACCGGTGAAGCCAGAAGTTGAAGAACAGAACAGAGAAGCCCCAGTTCAATCGGAACAGGGAGGTCCAATAGAAGAAAAACAAAGTGAAGAAGAAGAACTTGGAAATCAAGATCATGTCATTCCAAGGTATGTTAGACTCAATCATGGCCCCGATCATATTATTGGTGACATGAATGCAAGTGTGTAAACAAGAAAAAGGCTTAGAGAGAACTCTTGTATGTTTTCCACCATTGAACCAACAACCGCAAAAGAAGAAATTGCAGATGAAGACTGGATCAAGGTAATGGAAGAAGAACTTGACCAGATAAAGAAGAACATTACTTGGTCATTGGTACCCAGACCAGAGAACAAGAATGTAATAGGTACAAAATGGGTATTCAGGAATAAACTGAATGAAGATGGAGTAGTGGTAAAAAATAAAGCCAGACTGGTATAAAAAAAATATGCACAAGAAGAAGGTGAAGACTATGGTGAGAAATTTACACCAATTCCAAGATTGGAAGGAGTAAGGACTCTACTTGCATTTGCAGCATACAGAGGATTCAAAGTATATCAGATGGATGTGAAGTCAACATTCCTAAATGGAATATTGGAAGAGGAATTCTACATTGAACAGCCGGATGATTATGCTTTAACTGTAGAAAAGGACATAAAAAACACTGACACTGTTAGGGACCAGAGAATGGTGGATGCTGAAAACAGACTCAACAAAATCAATACTTGTCTCAGAAGCATTGTTGAACATGGTTATAACATTCTTAAGGCCTCGGCTAACAAAATCAAAATCATGATTAGTAAGCTGGAGAATGAGAAGGGATCCCTAGAGCAGGAACTTGACATGGAGGGCGTGGAAGGTGTGCAAGGACCAAGAACAAGGACCAAAGGCAAGAAGAGGGAAAAAAAGACAAACAAGGAAATCGAAGAGCTCAAAGTTGCTTCGGTGAATTATGACCTATTGGTCATCAAGGTTGTTGAACTTCTTAAGTCTGTGTAGGTGTTGCTAGCTATCTAGGTCTTTCTTTCCAGTTTTATCTGCTTTGTTGTTCCTAGTTTTTTGTTGTCCGTTCGGGTTATTGGCTTTCTTGCCAATCTTTTGTATGTTGTCTTTATGTTGGTCTAGGTGATCTTTGATGATCTTTCTTTTGATATTTATGTAAAAGGTTTCGGGTCCTTAAAACCTATTTTTCTAATTAATCAAAACTATAGAAAAGGACATGGTGTGCAAATTACATAAGGCATTACATGGACTAAAGCAAACACCTAGAGCATGGTATGAAATATTTCACTCTCACTTGGTGTAGATAGGTATTTAGAGAACTAGTGAAGACAGTAACATATATCTCAAGTCAGAAGGAGATAAGATACTGGTAAGTGAGGTATTTGTGGATGATATCATTTTTGGAGGAAATGATGATATGTGTCATGATTTTTCTAGTGAAATGAAGAATGAGTTTGAGATGTCACTGGTAGGTGAAATAAAAAAAATTATACGTATGCAATCCAACAAATGAAGGATGGCATTTTCATCACACGGTCCAAATATGTGAAAGAAGTATTGAAGACTTTTAGAATGGGAGACTATAAACCAGTTGGAACACCAATGGTTACAGACTATAAATTGTCTAAGAGGATGATTATGCATCAGTGCATGAAAAGGAGTACAGGTCAATCATAGGTAAACTACATTATGTTGTCCAAAGCAAACCGGGCATTGCTCAACCAGTAGGATTGGTTGCCAGATTTTAGAATAACCCGAAGGAGACACACATGGTAGTGACCAAAAGAATTTTTTAGGTATCTGAAAGGTAAAATTGATTATGGATTATGGTATCCATATGCAGGAAACTTTGATTTAAAAGTTTGTACAGATGTGGACTAGGCAAGCAATGTTGATAACAGGAAGGTACAACCGGAGGACAATTATTTCTTGGAGGAAGACTAGTGTCTTGGACTAGCAAGAAGCAGAGTTGTATATCACAATAAACTACAGAAGTTGAATATGTCACAACGTATATGAATTGTACCTAAGCAATTTGTATGAAACACATTTTGGAAGGTTTCAAGTTGAAGCTATTAGAACCGATAAGGATTTTTTGTGATAACACTAGTGCAATAAACATTTCTAGAACCCGGTGTTGCATGCTAGGACAAAGAATATTGAGCTAAAGTATCATTTCCTAAGAGAGAAAGTGCAAAGTAAAGATGTGTCACTGGAGCATGTATCTACCAAAGGAAAGCTAGCAGATATCTTTACTAAACATCTACCTAAGGCTACTTTTGAGTATCTTAGAGGTAAGTTAGGGGTTGTACCCCTACATGAAGTCAATTAAGCAGATGTGGAAGACATCAATCCCAGAGCTTATTGAAAATCCTGAAGTAGGATTAGTGTAGAGTGGAACTACTCCACAGGGGGAGCAGCTTGTTGTAGATCGGTGAAGCATGGAATGGTTAACCTTCACTTTGACATTGTTGTCAAAGGGGGACAAGAACTGTATATGATTGATAGCTAGTTACTAGCTGAAGACATGGAGATACAGTTGAAGGAGAGTACATGGAAAATTGTAAACCAGGATTCCTATACCTATGTATATGTTTTACTCTCAATCATCACAATCAAAGGGTATTGATATTTGTATTGCCATCAATGCCAAAGGGGGAGATTATTGGCATTGCATGAAGATTGCATTGATGAAGTATAGTGTTGTCATTGATGTCAATGGCAACTAGTAATGAATTTGTATTACAATCGGTAGTGATGCAATAATGCAAGCAGTAGTAAAGCAGTGAAGGAAATCGGTATTTGTATTTGATGCAAAGTGATCAACCGGTAACCCTAACTAGTTGATATGCAGAACCCTAACCAATGGAGCTTGGTGAATCGGTTGGGTTGATCTACGATTGAATGGTGATTGGAGATGAAGATGCCATGTATGCATGATGCACGTGATGAGTTTCAAAGTGGTTTTGGCATGTGAAGATAACCATTTATCTTGGGAATGAGAAAATGCATAGCATGAAGTGAAAAATGTGTGATGAGCTACAGGATCCAATGTGCGGTGATCTGGAAGTAGTTGAAGTTATCTTGAACAATGTGTAGTTGATTTCTATGTAATCCAACGGTCATGATTGAATCGATATGTTTGTAATCTCTATAAGATTTGTAGATTTTGTGATGTGTTACCAACCTATTGTATTTGTATTTAAGGTCGATGAATTGTTTGTAATTGTGTTGGAAATTTGGTTAAGTGTAGTAGTGTGATTATTGTCGAACCAGAAAGAGTGTCTACAGGATGTTGTGAAGGCAAATAGGAGAAGAAAAGGATTTGATTAAGCAAAGAAGTGTTATTACCAGATCAGCAAAGACCCTGTTCTTCTCTAACCATTACAATAGTTAAATCCCTTAACCGGGTAAGCTTTAATAGGCTTGGTGTTGTCTAAATCCTCTAACCAGGTGATCCATTAGCTTGGATTTGAAATCCTCTACCAAGGTTACTCCTAACAGGGTATTGCCTTTAACAGGGTTTTGTAGTCAATCCCTTAACCGGGTGATCCCTAACCAGATCTATTCTTAATAGGAATTATTGTATAAGCTTCTAACAAGGCTTGGCTCCTAACAGGGCGAACTTTAGAAGAGTTCAAAATACTTGTGGGTATTCATCCCCACCATGGTTTTTCCCATTTGGGTTTCCACGTGAAAAATCATTGTGTCAAGTGGTGAATGATTTTGTGGATGTGTTTTGATATGGTTGATGTGATTAACTAGTAAAGCCACTTAGAAATGTTTAGATGACTAGAAGCGATCTGAAATGAGCTATTATTGATGTTAGTAAAGTGGTTTAATGTTTTGGATAAATGGTATGTGATTTTCAAATCTGTTACATTGTATCATTGATGTTTTGGTCAACCAGTAAAGTTTGACAGTGCAGTTGCAGTTTTGGATACAGTGTCTAAACCAATTTAGCTTAGCAAGTTGTTTTTGAGTTGGGATTAAGTTTGGTGAAAGTTAAGTTTGTTTTCTATCGTTTAGCTTAGCAAGTTGTTTTTGAGTTGGGATTAAGTTTGGTGAAAGTTAAGTTTGTTTTCTATCTATTGATTCACCCCCCCCAGTAGTTGATCGGATCCTTATTGTTTCATCATATTGTCAGTCTCCTCGTGGCTCTAACCCTCTCTGTTCGTATTTTGGCATGGTTTTGTCATTGATGTCAACACCTACTAAAACACTAGCACTTTGGAGATCAAGCAGCATTCACCGGCAAGCAAGTAACTACTGCACAATTAATAGTATATAGTTCACCAGAAGGATATAATGATCACCAGCACTTGGAATGATATGGAAGACACTTGGTAATGTCGAAGACATCATGTGGACACTTTGTTTTGAAGAATTAATATTGGTATATTCATATTTGCATATTTGCTTTTACCAGCAAATAGGTCCAGGGTTACCTAGGGTTACACCAGCAGCCTTATCTTTTCCAAATCAGCATGGCACACTATGGAGATGATTTATTATTGTTCTAAAATGCATTAAGATGACATGTTTAATCAATTATTGCATCAGATATTATATTATTTGTAAAAGTCTTTATTGTAATATCTTGTAGAGATGACCTACTAAAATTGGTCTTAGGTTATGGTATAAATGTAAGATCTTATTTGTAAGATCGAATGTGGGATGCGAAAAAGAATTGTGAGAAGGTATATGCGAGATTAAGCAGAGGTATACACAAAGACATCATTTGAAGATAAAGCTAGGTTTTTGTAGAAGCATATCAGCATTACACCGGTACTGAATCCAGCATATGAAGATGTTATTTTGAGCAGTACATTCTTATTGGATTTAACTATCCAACTGTAGTCAATGTGACTCCCATTTTGTGATTGAGCAGTGAGCTCTAGGCTATAGGCCTTTCTGCATGTGCAGACCCCATTTATGTACACTTACTATCTGCAGTAGTATCATTTGATTGTGGGTAAGGTTTCCCACTGTGGTTTTTCCCCTTACAGGGTTTCCATGTACAAATATTGGTGTTATGTGTTGTGGATAACTTTATGTTTATGTTTCATGCATTAATCTTTACCAGTATAGCAATTAACTGTTAACACTGTCTACCGACATACTTAACTAGTTTACCGGTATCAAGCATTAAGTTGGTTAAGTTGTTTTGGTTTGAATTTATTAGACAACTGATTCAACCCCCCTCTCAATTGTCTCTGGGACCTAACACTCTCAATAGTGAGTGTTTGTACATGTTCCCTAAGCTTCTTTATCTGTTCTCTAAAGACTTCTTGTGGCACATCCTGTTAGTGTACATATTGCATGCCCTCATCTCCACTTGTCGGAGTCTCCACCCGAGTACCTCTCATGATCCGTCATCGAATGAGAGGCACATGATCCTCTGAATCCTCCTCATCCCAACCACCCTGAGCTTCAATAATCCCTGGATCTAGAAGAATCTGACCAAAATAAATACCTCTCCCTCGACCCTTGTCCAATCCTTTGCCTTTGCCTAGTCCTGGAGAGGGTAATCCTCTCACTGCCCTCAGCTCTCCTCTGCTTGTATCCTGACCAATCTGCATTGCATCTCTTCGTGCTAGAGGAAGTACTCCTTCTACCCTCTCAACCCTTCCTGCCATGGGAAGTGGTCTCCCAACCCTGCCAATCTGAGCAAAAGTTCCTCCTTGCACTCTCACCCAGCCTCCCCTTCATCCTCTTATCCCTCCTCTCCCATCTCCACCCTCATCTCCCCCATCTCCCCTGACCCCTCATGCATCTCTCATCTCTCATCTGTGTCTCCATCATCGAACAACAGGATCATCTGAATCATCCTCCTCATCTTCTGAGTTGGGAGGAGGGTCTGTTGGATCATTAATGTGTGGAAACAGTTGTGCAAGCATATACTGCGCATACTCTATTATAATCCCGGCATCCAAAATGTGTAATCTCAAATCATACACTGCAATTGAAACAGCCAAAAACTCTACATGTGCTATCTCAAAAGATAAAGAAGGGACCCAATCTTGCCTATCCTTATATGTGCATACATGGCGGCATCAGAAGGCATGTGTTGAATAATATCGAACTGTCTCAAAATGTGACCAAACAACTACCGCTCAATAATATACAAAGTATGACCAATCAAATACCTACTCTGCAAAATCAATGGCAAAGTCTAAGGATCATCCATCCAAGGTTCACAATCAATATATGGTCTCCAAATCACAATATCCATGGAGTCTAAAACCCATCACCAAAACTCAAGCTTACCCTGCTTTTGTTGAGTAATTATACCTCTGTACAAATATACATATGGTTGCTCCTCATAGCGAACTCTATCATGAATAGGTTGGGTAACAACAATGTGCTCCCAGCACTAGACCTGTAGTAGTGTACATCTAGTCAATAGACTAGCCCTGCCATCATAAACAACCTGATGTAGATCATGATATAAGTGTGCAAGCATACACACACCCCATGCATAATGAGTCTGATGTTGCATCATGCTCAGCAAGATCCCACCACAATCAACAACAAAACTTAGAGATCTCCTATCAGGACAAATGAATCCGCCAATCAAGCCTACAAGAATCACTGGGAGAGTCTCATAGTGCATAATAATGTCCTCCCATCTAATCTCTCCTCTATCAATGTTATCATTTGCAAACATGGCTATGCAAGCCTCTATCCCTCCAAAATCCTAGTAATTATACTAGAATAACTCACCAGTCATGGGGATGTGTAAGATCTGATAGACATCCTTGACCGTCACACTAATCTCACCAGTGGGTAGGTGAAATGTGTTATTCTTGCTATGCCATTTCTCGGCTAGTGCAGTCAATAACCCCCTGTTATGCGTAATGTTAGGCATATACAAGAGGTGATGCAATCCACACGCATCTATATGTCTAATCTCATCCTGTGTCAGCTCTGGAACTAGATGGCGCATGGCCGGGAATTTCTCCCGATATTGGAGAACATCAAGTTTCTCTTGTTTAAACAAGAGAATTTGACCTCTATCAATCATCTATCTATCAAATCTAATAGATCACCAACCTATCAATAAATCAATCAAAAGATCAAATCATATCAACAATTAATCAAATATTTTCTACCAAGCAAATCAGGCTATCAATCAAACCATCAATCATGGTTTTCTATTAATCAATGTGTTCAAACAAATCTATCACACTCTTCATCAGAGACTGAATCGGCCTCTTAGAGCTATCAAATCAAATCAAACCATCAATCATGGTTTTCTATCAATCAATCATCTATCTTATCGATCAAATTTATCAAATCCTCTATCAATCAGACATCAATCATTTATGAATGTATTCAATTACACATCAATTATCAAATCAAATTTCATTAAATTGAATTTTAACATAATCAAAATCAAACAAATTCAATTTTAACCAAATTTTTTTTCATCCAAACAAAAGTGTTATTCTATTCAACATAGGTGTTGACAGAAGTTAAAGTGCTAACATATTAATCATTTGCATGAACAAATTGCACAGAAGCAAGAAAACTATCAAATGCACTACCATAACGATCAAAAGCACGAACTTAATGGGCAGAAGCGCTAATCAATTATATGCACAAACATTCCTAACAAAGGCGAGAACATACATAATGGAAGCGCTAAACTTTCAAAAGTGTTAACCTACCGATCGGATGCGCTAAACTATGATGCATATGCACTAAACCTAAACACAAAAATTGGAAAATTTTAAAACTAGTCCTAACACATGCGAAAAACATGAAAATTTGTACGGAAAGCTACAAACAAACTTGGGATAGGTCACTCACCAGTGGGCCATACTCAGTAGGTCTCTGGTATCGTCGCATGCACTCCAATTGATGGCTCTCGAACGGGATCACCATTTTTCCAACTCAACACCAATTTCTTTTATCTCGCAGAAGCTAACAAGAATGCAAATGAGGATAATTAATTTTATAATTTTATTAATACCCTTTTTTATTTTGAAGGGGTAATTAATGTTTCAAGTGGTGCAATTTTATTTGCTTTTCAAAAATAAATTTATTTGAGAGACCTATTATCAAATCTTTTCAATCAATTATCATGAGATCACTCGTTCAATCCAAATTTTTCAACAATTTCACTATCAGTCTCCCAAGGGGGCACACAATTGGGATTTTTATCAAGACTTGATTTGATCTTTCAAACAATGTTGTCTCAACATTATTTAAAAGATGGGCAAAATGTATACACACAAAATTGGCTATGGGTAGTTAAATAAATATTTTATATTTATTTAATAATTATTCTTCTATTAAATAGTTAATTTGAAAAAGATTAATTTATTTAATTCATTCTTCTATTAATTAATTAAAATATTTTATTAATTCTTTCATTTAGCCTTTCTTCTAATCAATTAAATATCTAATATTTAATTATTCTTTTATCCACTATCCTATAGTCTTCTTAATTAAATAATTTCTTAAATTATTTAAATCCACCCTCATCTCCACACCACTTTCTCTTTTGCCAACTCATCCATCATGTGGCTAAAGATATTAATATATCATTATCTTCAACATTCATTTCATTCTCCAAATAATGTGTACGTACACACATTCCTCAACCTCCCTATATTCTCTCCAACCTTCCTACATCTTTGGAGGAAGTTGAGTCCACTTGTCCTCTTATCCTTAAATCTTCTCCAACTATCCTATATTCTCTCAGTCTTCATCCTTAGTCAAGGTGAGATGAATTACACTTTCCTTCTCTTTCTACCTTTTTCTGCATCATGTAGGAGTAGGAGGTGTTGTCAATTGACACTCAATTGGTTGGTTTCAATATGTTGTCATTGATGGCAACATGGCAACTTGTTCTGGCTTCATATTTTGGTTCATTTGTGTAGCGGCAGGCACTTCACCGGCACCGACAGGTTGGTTAGATTTCTTTGGTTACCGGCAATGCAGGTCGACATGGTTTAGAATCAAGTTATCAATATTGGAGGCCGACATCTTTTGGATCTAGCATTGGCAATTATTTTGATATTCATGTATTTATGTTATCGAGCTGACATGTATATTCATATTGTAATTATCTTTCTAAGCCGACATGAGGCATGATGAATTGTAAAGGGTATATAGGTCAGTTGATTAGACCATTTTGACATATCGTATGAGAGTGTGTAAGGTTATGGAATGTAAAGGAGATGTGAAACATATGAGAGAGATCATGTATGTGAGGATATTTATGTAAGGGTTATTCCAACAAGGATTTAGGGTTTCAGACTGGAACATACAAAGCTTAACTGAAACTGTATTCAGGCATAGAAGATGATATCTTTGCAGTTCAATCATTTCTATGGATTGTAGTCTAGATTGTATGTAGTCAGTGAGGCTCCTTTTGTGATTGAGCAGTGTGCTCTAGGCTATAAGATTTACTACAAGTGCAGGCCCCTATATTTTGTATATCTCTTCATATGGCTAGTGGATTGATATTGTGGATCACAAATCCCACTGTGGTTTTTCCTCTTTGAGGTTTTCCACGTATAATTTTGTGTGTTATGGTATTCATTTGTGTGATTGGCTTATTGGTTTCTTTACTTCTTTCAATTCTATATGTATCAGTATAACAGTTGGTGTATGCATGTTTTAATAAGGTTGAAATTGATCATTCTGGTAGAACATTGATTCACCCCCCCCCCTCTCAGTGTTCTTGGATTCCAACAATTGATATTAGAGTCTTGTGCCTGGGAGAAAGTTTAACAGCTTGAGGAAGATCCTGAATCTGAAATCCATGGATATGAGTTTGGAGAAGCAACTTGAGGTGGCACTTGAAGATTATGATGTTGAAAGGATGAATAACTTGAAGCTACAAGATGAATTGAATTCTGCTTAGGAATTCATTCTTGTCCTATAGTAGAGACTATCATCTGCTCAGGCTAGGAGGAAGGAAATTTTGCAAAATAAGGATAATGATGAGAAAGATGCTCTTAATGAGAGATGTCTGAAGCTGAGTCAGGAGAACATGGTTATGAGGAATGAAATGAAAGCTATAACTATGAGGATGTCTAAAGAGATTGAGGACTGGAAGAAAAAGGAAGAAAATCTTGTTGTATCTCTGAAGAACAAATTTGAAGAATGTGGAAGGTTGGTCCATGAGAATGATATGTTGAGAACTGATTTAGTACAATCCCAGAGTAATGAACAAGAGCTTGAGAGACAAATGATAATTCCTGAGAGATGATCTGACTATAGCAAGTGAGTATAAAGAAAAATTCAAGAATAGTTCAGCACAGTTGAATGATTTATTGAAGAGACAAAGGCAAAATGGAGATTCCAGTGGACTTGGATTTGAAAAAGGATAGAGTTATGGTACTACAAATGAAGATCAAAATAATAAGACACCGATAAGGCAGTTTAATGCTTACAAATTTAATGGTAGATACTTTGTTTGTAATAAATTTGGTCACATGGCTAGGAAATGTAGAAATAGAGCAAATCGAAACCCGGATTCTGCTCCTAGTCAATGTTCTAAATGTAATAAGTATGGTCACAAGATAGAAGATTGCAAAATGAATGTTAAATGTTATGCATGTGGAAAATTTGAACATATGGCTAATCAGTGCAAGTCAAGCAATTACATCGGTTTTAGCAAAGTAATCCAAAAGAACAATGTTACATGTTATGCATGTAATGAGGTTGGACATACTACTAAGTTTTGTAGAAGCAAAAATCCATCGATTGGTAATGAAGGATCAAATGAGAAAGGAAAAGAGAGGGTTAATGAAATCTAGCAAGATCGTACCCAGAGATGGGTCAGGAAGATAGAAGAACAAACAACAGATGGAAATGCATCGGTTACTCAACTGGTAGAGGAGGTTGCTCCTGTACGGGCAGGAAGCTCATCTGGTAACTAAGGAAGATACCTTAGGGGTAGGAAAGATTCATGAAGATACGGCATATGCCTCGGGAAGAGGTTCTGGGAGATGTTCTAGACATTGGAGATGCTTATCCGGCATGGAGATGTTTGATCGAGATCTGGTATCTTCCACCGAAAGTCATTAATATCAATGATGGATGAGGGTTTCTTGGAGGATAAAAGATCGAATTCACTTCATTTCTAATCACTTTGCATTCAGAGTGATTCAGAGGAAAGTCTAAGGTGAATCAGTGTGATTGATATCATCTTGAGCAATTTCACCAGTGATTGGAAGAGGTCTTTAGGATTTTTCACCGGCAGCTATTCACAAGTATTTATCTTCAATCGTGGAAGCAGGATCATCATATGTACCTATTTTTATTGCAAATCCAACTATAGTTGAGGTTAAGGATCATCCCAGGCCAAGTTTCAAGCGATATCTACATGTTGCTACCCTGGACGATTCGGTTGGCACTTTTTCCCATGTTCCAGAAGGAGTCATGTATGTCGAAGATGTAAGAGCTTACATTCACTTTCATATTGAGGATTTGGGAATGACTGATATCAAGAGAATGTACATGAATGAGTTAGTGGGAGATTCTCGAAAGATTAAGCCCGAACACCAGCATATTGTGGATTTAGGGTTTACTAGTATTCTAGATATTCTGGAATTTGAAGATGAGATTGTTAGGTATGTTTTGAGCAGAGTGCATGGAGAGTTTATCTGGTTTTATAGACCGTATAAGATTATGAAGGAGGCCATCAAGGCAATCACCGGTTTACCGCAGGTTGGACAATGTCCAGAGAACAAAGTTTCAAATGATCGGGTCAACAAGATTACCAACGCAACATCAGACAAGTGATCAATGAGGATTAGTACTATCGCCGACATAGATATCAAATTTGGAAGCATGGTCATTGGTTACAAGGTAACACAATCAAACCGATTGAATTCTATTTCTAGCTCCTATATTTATGCAACTCATAAAATGATGAGGGAGAATGAGAATTTGGATCTATGTAGTTGGATGTTGGATGAATTGTTGATTAATCTAGGAAAGATTAAAGGAGAAAAGAAAGGAACATTCTAGTATGGTAACCTAATTGTCTATTTGATGCTATTTTTCATCAAGGAGACTCTCAGTTTTGGGAAGAGAAAATGGGCATTCGATATCCCGATAGGGAGGCAACTCAAACAGTCAATTGCTACATTGGGTAGTTAGAGAGATGACAAAGTGTGGGGTTACTTTAAAGCATTTCAAAAGGATATGAATTCTAGGACGAGGGTTCCAAAGCACATTGTTGAGAAGTACTCAACCGAGATATGCTTCATGGTCAAGAAAGATGAATCTATGATGGAAGTTGTAAGGCCCCAAAAGATTTGGATTGAGGAAATGGGTTATGAAGTTGATGCACAGATTCTTGATGCTTATACACAAATGTGAATCTGTAAAAACCTTTGGCACTGCTAAGCGAAAGAAGCAAGAGGTTGAAATTGAGTTCAACCAAAAAAAGAGAGAAGCGGGAGGGCAAGGCAAGTAAATTTGTTGAAAACGTTTCACAGGACATCAAAGCATTGATTGATGTTGTCCGCGAGAGATGCAAGAAGAGGAAAGAGCCAGAAATATTCATTGAGCCAATTGCAGCTAAATCTGGATCTGAAGATGACACACCCTTGGCATTCAAAAGTTTATTGAGGAAGAAAACTGGAGAGACCAAGGTAGAAGCTAAGAAGAAACCGGTTAGGAAAGTTACTATCAGGGTACTGGCACAGAAAAGAGCACCAAAAGAAACACCTTCAACCCCATCCAGTACTGGAAGGAGAAAGAAGAAGGATGACATTGATATTGCAATTGAATCTAGTAATGTAACTTTTATTCCACCAAAGACCTGTGCAGAGTTAGTTGATGAAATTACTAAAGATGGTATGTTAAAGAATGTATAGTTTTATTATGAACATTTAAATAATGATGAACAAAGTAGAGTAATCAGTTTTGTTGTATTTGGATATTTATAAGAAAGCCTTGTTAGAAATTGAAGACCAAATACTGGCACAGTTGTATGACATCTTAGATGCTAGAATACTATCAACAATGTAAGAGGATGGGCATATAAAGATTCGGGAATTGTTATATGTTTGTGTTTCTATTGCTCCAGAGGAGATGGACAAGGCACTTGAGGTTGCAGATAGGAAAATCTTTAACAACAAGCACAGAATAATCAGTCTTATGTTAGGTAGGATCAATGAGATAATCAAGGAGACCCACAAGGAATGGGTTTAGTTCTTTGAATAAAACCATGGTTTTTATACTTCACCGGAACCTACGACAAATACTGCAGACATCTCGATTGAAGGGAAAGGTAAAGGTATTATGGGTACTTCACCCTCAATTTTGAAAAACATTAATATAGTGGATATTGAGCCCCAAGTAGATACTGATGTACAGGCAAATTTTGAGATACTAGTAGATACAAAGAGTGTAAAGGTTGATAATGTACATGTTACTAATGTTGAGGACAACAGTCCTCTAGATCCAAATGTACAAGATAAGGTTACAGTTCCTAGGGAGGAATCGACAGTTACTGAGACTGCACCAACTGGCAAAGCCACCGATGCAAGAGAGGAAGCTATAAAAGTTAAAACATAAGAGGAGAAGAAGGGGGATCCAACAGGGAATCAGTAGTGAGTCCATCATTTTTGTCAATTGATGAAAATAAAAGCATAACGGAGATGAGTTCTACTGAACTCATGATGATGGTTGCACAGAAAATGATGGAGGAATCTATGGATAAAGGGGTTATTGATCAGTCTATCACTGTTTTGCATAGATTTGTCCCAGAGTGCAAGTTTGACAAAGAAGTGAGCCCATCCGACAAGCTTAAGACAATCACAAAGCACATTTTAAAGGATTTTCATTCTTTGTAGCAGATATCAAACCGACAAGCACTGGAGAGGTTCACATAGGCAAAGAGAGCTACATTTGATCAAATGATAAAGTCTGGGAGGAAGGAGATTAATGATAAGTTGAAATTGATTGATAATGCATTGAGGCAGTGTACTAATATTTATAGAGTATGTTGTAACATAGGTTTACTCACAACTGAGACAGATAAAAAGATTAATGATATTCAAGAGGAGATTACAGGTATAGCCAATTCTTTTGCTGGATTGAATTCATTGACTATATCTATAGATGGTCAGATTTTGGTTTTGAAAGCCCAAGTTTCTGTTCTTGAGAAAAATCATAAGGAGAGCCAGAAGTCTTAGAGGATTGGTGAGTCCCCAGTTGGATTCATTAAGTGTACATAAGGAGTGTATAGATATTGTTGGTAAGCCCACATCGGCAGAGCTTAGTGAGAAAGAGTCATTTTCTCATATGCTAAATGGACTTGTATCTATTTTTGGCACTTTCAATTCAGGTTGGGATACCTATCTTGAGCTTTTGGAGAAGGCTTATCTGGATATTTTTAAATACATTCATCTCTGTTAAGGTATTTTGGGACATATTCACTGTACAGTCTTTCATTATTCATCCCGGATTTTTTTGGTACTTTCTGTAATTATCTTTGTAAGCCGACATAAGGCATAATGGATTGTAAAGGGTATATAGGTCAGTTGATTAGATCATTTTGACATATCATATGAGAGTGTGTAAGGTTATGGAATGTAAAGGAGATGTGAAACATATGAGAGAGATCATGTATGTGAGGATATTTATGTAAGGGTTATTTCGGCAAGGGTTTAGGGTTTCAGACCGAAATAGACAGATCTTAACCGGAACTGTATTTAGGCATAGAAGATGTTATCTTTGCAGTTCAATCATTTCTCTGGATTATAGTCTGGATTTGTATGTAGTCAATGAGCCTCCTTTTGTGATTCAGCAGTGTGCTATAGGCTATAAGCCTTCATGCAAATGCAGGCCCCTATATTTTGTAATATCTCTTCATATGGCGAGTGGATTGATATTGTGGATCACAAATCCCACCGTATTTTTTCCTCTTTGAGGTTTTCCACATATAATTTTGTGTGTTATGGTATTCATTTGTGTGATTGGTTTATTGGTTGCTTTACTTCTTTCAATTCTATATGTACCGGTATACCAGTCGGTGTATGCATGTTTTAATAAGGTTAAAATTGATCATTCTAGTAGAACATTGATTCACCCCCCCCCCCCCCCCCTCTCAGTATTCTTGCATTTCAACAGGAGTAACATCTTCCACCTTTCTCTCTCACATCCCAACCTCTGGCTCATAGCCATCCAAAATTGCAAGATTTGATCATGACCGTTGATCTCTGCCACCTAAGCTTATGCACTCAAAAATCTATAAATAGAGGTCTCCTAAGTCATTTTTTTCTAATAGTCTAATTAGCTAATCTTACAATCATTCTAGGAGTCTTTATCTTGCATCCGTGAGTTTGAGTTTGAAGCAAATAGCATTTTTAGAGTTTTGAGCACAAATCATTTTCATAGCATGTTAGCTTCATATCATTTGCATCATAGTATCAGTTAACTATCAGTCCATTCTTCATATGCCATCTTGGAATCTACCAGTACTTGTCTCAGAGAAAAATCATCTACAATTAAGAACAGTGGAGTTAGGACACAAAGAGGTGTAAATCATGGAAGGTGTAGTCTTGTTTATATTGTTTATTTCATGTTACTTCATTGGTTGAAGCTAAGTTTCATGTAGCTTTCATTTTTATTTTATGATGGACTAATAAGTTTCAGGATACTTCTTTGGAGTTAAACTTTAGTCTCAACACAAACAACCTACAAATCCTTAAGTTGTTGTAATGTGTGCACCCTTGGTCTCCTTGTGTTGTGCAGCATAGCACTCGGGTTTGTGACATGGTTTAACTGCCTCCTGTGGATTCTATAAGTCTAGTGGTTGTATCAGGCATTAACATGTCGATCTTTTGGTGCAACAACAACCACACTTGTAACAAGTGGTATCAGAGCTTGGTCATAGGTTCAAACCCCTTGCTTGTGGCGAGGGGGATTGTTGCAAGGTGTTTGCCCTTGGTTTCCTTGTGTTGTGCAGCATAGCACTCAGGTTTGTGACATGGCTTAACTGCCTCATGTGGATTCTATAAGTCTAGTGGTTGTATCGGGCATTAACAGGTCGATCTTTTGGTGCAACTATAACCACACTTGTAACATAATCTCTAAAAGATCCTAAGTAAAATTGGCTCCAAGATACCAATGGGATTTCATACACAACCTCTAGCCTTCATTGGATTTCATCCAAGGAGTTGTAAAATTGAAGCTAATACAAGAAGTTTTTTAAAAATAAAAATAAAAATGTTTCTTATACCCAACTTGGTTCATCAAATCCAATGTCCATCTTGGAGGGGAAAAAAATTAAAAATTGTATTTTGAATTCCCTTTCATAACTGCATGCCCATAAATGTCTACCGTGTCATAGATAATTAATGACTTGTCATACCACTATCATAACCATCATGGAATCAACTAAGTTTAGCTTTTGACCAAAAAAGAGCATTCAAGGAAACCCACACTTCATTTGGAGTTGTAAAATATTTTATTTTAATATTTAAATATTTCAAATTTTATTTGAAATATTACATTTCAGAAAGGATATAAATAAATATTAAAATTATTGTTTTCTTATGTATTTATACTAACTTGGAAAATATGGAAATTGAGGTAATAATTGCTTGAATTAAATTATTTTGAAAGGGGACATGACAAGTCCTCCCCCTCAAAATTGTTTGTCCTCAAGACATTCAAATTTGGGTGCTCTAGAATTTCAACACCTTCCCACAAAGCATACTCAATAGGAAGATCCTTCAATGGACTAAATATTTTGTTGTACTTCCATTCCTCAAATTTTTCACCTTGGTGCCAAGCACACTTTTTAGTCTTCTTTCATCATCCAAAGGTTTCAAATAAATGGAAGAAATAATGTGCATACCAAATAATTTCTTGTAATATGCTCAACCAAAATTAAAAAATAATTTCATATTTGAAAATTAGATTTGCAAATATTAGGTCAGTTTCATCAAAAATAACAAAAAATCGTTAGCTAGTCTTGCATAGAAATGGCACTAAATTAAGGAAACTTCATAGAAAATTAAATTCATGTAGTTTACACAATCCATGAAGATCATAAGAAAATTTATGGATTCAACTATGTCTAGATTTTTCTCATCAACGTTTCAAATCATACTACATGATCCATCATTAGGATGAAAGAAAGAGAGCATAATTACTAAAGTATGTTTGTTGATATACCTATTGTTATTGTAGATCAAAACTCAAAACTGATTATGTATTGTTGATTATCAGAAAATCCATTCCTTCGATGTTCCACAAATTTTCATTTGGTTTGGTGTTCCTTCAAGGAAGACTAGCTAGCTAGTTTATTGGGCAAATTTGGGTATTCATGATGTCTGAAGCTATATTGTATTGCTACAGTAATAAATTAATTTTAGACCTTTTCATATGCTATTTGATATTAACAAACATACTTTAGTAATTTTTTATGAAGATCATGAGTAAATTTTTGGATAAATCTACACACAATTGAATTACTTATGATCTTCATAGAAAATTATTAAATCTTGGGTGGCTACCTCCATAGTCAATTCTTACATGGTATTAGAGCCATTAAAGTGTCATTGGTTTGCCTTTTGAGATAATTTTGGTACAATTCAAGGTTTTATATTTTGGAGCTTTCTATTGTAAGATAATATTGGAGCTTGTTGGGTCAAATTTGAGGTTACCATTGGATTGAGGAGGTTCAAGAAAGTTGAAATCACCTTTTGTTTCATCCAAATCTGATGTTGAAGGCCAAATCTATAGTTTTTTAAAGGTGGAGGGTGGTTGCCAAACCCAGGAGTGATCTACAATTTTGGAGTTCTTTGGGCCAAATCCGACATCGTCATTGTGCTTAGAAGGCCCAAAACCCTCAAGATCATCTATCCATTCGTTGAAATCAGAGTTAGACACCCCGAATTAAAAAAAAAAAAAAAAAAAAGCCCCCCTCCATGTCATACGGATGCCATTGCACTTCAAGTATGATTTTGTTTAAAAAATAAATAATAAAATAAACTATTTTTTCTACAATTAATTTTTTTTTTTTTTTCGTATTGCTTAAATTTACGAGGGTCGTTCTTAAAAAAAACAAGTTTAAAAAAATTGTGTTTGGACCCATAGGCCACCTGCGTGTATCGCATGCACCTATAGGTATCGCAAGCCCTACAAGTATCACGAGTGACTTGTGGCCCCTAGGCCCTACATACAACAGGGTACCTATGGGTAAATATGGACAACCTGCATCACACAAAGGTCAATTTTTTTCAATTTTTTAATTAAGTTTTTTTTAAATTAAAACTTTTTAAATTATGTTTTTTTAATAAACTTTTTTTAATAAAAATCTTTTTATATTTTTTTTAAATGTCAAAAAAAAAATTTTAAATGTGTTTACTTTATTTTTTTTGGATGTTAATGAATGTTTTATTTAAACTTTTGATTAAGTTATTTTTAAAACTAAATTTTTCATGAATAAGCAAAATTGGGAGCACATTTTTTTGTCTACCTACATACCTGTCTTGCAACATCTTCCAACTAGCAGTCAGTGGGGGGGGAAGGCAATAGCTCCTATATTTTTCTTGGCAAGATACCAATCAGAGGCATCTTCATCTGCAATCTTCTACAGGGCATCTTTTTGGTGGCATCATTTTTTATGTTTCTAGATTTGCATCGTCATGTTGTATTCTCTTGCATGGGCTATGTTGTACTCGCACTACTATAAAGTGTCACAACTCTTTGTAGTTTGTCATTGATGACATATTTGATGCAATCCTCCTGTACTCGGTATATTTGGAACTATCTTGTGAGACTTGGTACATGTCTCATGTTGAGAATGTATGCAGTTTGACTATTCAGTTGATGCTCATACAGGTTCTCTCCATGCATGATCTTTATCATGTTGTAGTGAGTGATTCATCTATCATTCTTCATCAACATTGGTACCTGATTTTCTCACACTTTGAGATTCTTAGTGCAACCTTGGCTCTATTTGTTCCTAATGGGGAGGAATGTTGTTCGACATCATTGGACCATCCTTGGAGGAGATTCTACATTGATGGGGGGCTTCATGGTCTCTCTTCTTCTGTCTTATAGGGGGACTTTTTCCTCGCATGAGATTTTGTTCTTCTCAGTGAGAGCATTGTATGTTTTCATCTCTCTTTTGTGGGGATTTTTTTTCCCACTGGGTTTTTCTCTCTTTCTCTATTTTTGAGAGATTGCATTACATTTGTACATGGGTACCTATCATGGCCTTGTAGCCAGGACCCATATTGCATTGTTAGATTGAGTCTACATCCCCCTAAATTGCACTTAAGGGGGGGTGTTGGTGTAATTTATGTCTCATGTAATTACACTTTACTTAAGTTGACTTAGGATAATGCATATCATAGTAATTTGCATAAGAGGCACTTAGGGAATTGCATATCTAGGAAATATGGTTGTAGGAGAAATTTCACCTTTGGTGTTGTTGTCTTGTTATCACATTTTCATATTCACTTATAGTGGAATGATAATTCCAACTTCAGTGGGTGATCCACATTTAGTAGAATTATCTATTATTTCTCCTACCTACCCCTACCTACCCTTGCATCTCGTTGGGCCACATGTCATGATTGTGTGCTCTCTTTTCCCTATGGCCTTGCCTTTATAAGAAGGCTCATGTATATTGTATGTTGATTTGGCTATTTGAATCTTGATTAGTATATAGTTTGTTCTTGTCACATATTATTTATATCTTGCTATTGTGCTTTTCATTGCCTCTAGATCTTGGGTGGCTACCTTCATAGCCAATTCTTACATATATACATACATCCCATGCCATGCTTCACATATACACTCCTAAAAAAAAAATCAATACAATGACAGCCTACCCAAAACATTAACTAGCCAATCTTAAATCACTAAACATGTGTTTTCTTTTATACACCCCACATTTAATATTGGGCACTAAGTTCTCACTTTATTAAATATTCTTCCCCAGATATTAAATTAAATATTTTTCCCATGTGTGACCTACATAAAGTATCTAATCCAATGTTACGTACAACTTTACAAGTGGACCAAAATAATTTCTTGATGTGGATAAACACATCACCTAGGATGCATCACAAACAATTAATTGTTTAATTACATAATTAAATTAAATTAAATTAATGTTATATGCAAGGTGTACAACAGCTAATCCTAAAAGAAATTCATGATTTTTATTAATTTTTTGAGGGTTAAACAAAGATGCATGTATCCACATTTAATATTGATTTTAATTAATTTGGAGGAGATTTGAGGAATTTATTATAAAGTTAGGTTTTCCACAAAAGTCACTCTTCTATTTGCAATTCAATGAATTGTTTGGATTTTTTTGTACAAGGAAATATGTAAAAGCCCAAGTGAGTTACAATAAAGGTTTTAGAAAATTTGGATTTATTTTTCTAATTTATTGCGAGGCCTAAAACAAGGGGGGGCTTCACACTTAGTAAAGAGATTGATTCCATAAGTAACAAATCTATAAGTGAACAAATAAACCTAGCAACCAAAAAATAAAAGATTCAATCAAGTTAGAAAGGGTTTGTGAATAGTGCCTAGATCCAGTTGTTAAAAAATATTTAATTCTCTTTCAGATTTTTATGAACTCGAAGACAATGGATCCCAATCATAATATTTGGGAAGAGGGTGATTATTCTAAAGGACATATTTTTTTCATTTTGAATCATAACTTAGTATGGACGAAATATCCAATAATTTAATAGCTAGCATTCATATGGTATCTCAAAACCTTTGCTACAAATGAAGAATATGCAAGAATGGGGATAAGGGTCCAAGGACGATGAGAAGAAGGAGAATTTGAGCCAAAAATATATTTGCATGCATTATCACTACTTGGAGAAATTCAAAAAAGTGTTACCTCCTAAAGAAGATCTTCATCAAGCCATTCAATCAATGCTAGGGTACCATCTAACATCCTTCACCTTTTCCTCAAAGGCACACTAAAAGGTTAAAGAAATGGAAAAATGAATTCATTGCCAAGAGGTACCCTATAGTCTCAAGGAGAATAAGAAAAAGGAATAAAACATGATGAAGAGGCAAGTGTCCAAATCAATACAAAAGTCTAACACAAACAATGATATCTAAACTAGATGTAGAGAGAAAACACATCTTGGAGCTAAGGTTAATTTTCCAAACACACATGAAGATGATGAGAATGACGACAATTCCAAATTACCTCACTACATGGAAGAATTTTTTGGCCAAAGTTATCAAATGGGGAGGTGAAGATTTTATGTAGGCACATCCAAAATTGATTAGCATAAAGGGCAACACTTTTTGCAAAGAGAGGAGCATGAGACACCCTTAATCTTATAGTGTGTATTAGGTTATGAGTAGTCATCTTGTAGCCACCTTAACTATTAAATGGTTTATATAATCATTATTATAATCATATATAGGTAGCTAGGTCTTTCTAGGGGTTACAATTAAGTATCTAAATCAATGTAAGGGATAACAAAGGCATAATTAAGTATATATAAGAGTTAGTGGCTAGGTACCATCATTATATTCAATATCATATTCTTATTGAAGACTATTAGATAGATCCCACTTGATGTGGATTAGGAGGTTGTCCCTTAAAAGTATCATATTTATCAAGTATTTGTAGTGTATTTTCTATTATATTATTTTATTTTTTATGTTAATTAATTGAATTTTTCCTACAATATATTTTGTATTATTTTGTTTTGGTTCTTCTATTTATGTGTGTGTTATATGTGTTGGTCAGATGGTTGTACTATTATTTATTGGGCCCTCCATTTTTGCATTAGTTTCCTACAAGTACAGAGTATGATTATCAATACTCAAGTACACTCAACATGTGACAACATATTGAATTTTTCAATGCTAAGAATCACTCAAATGTAAGAAGTTTTCTTACCATTTTCTAACTTGATTTATTAAAATTTGCTCACCTATCTTATAGTTAGGACTTGTGTATTTATACTTAATTTGTTCTCATACTAATTTTAGACATATGTTTAGATAAGTATTTTATGTTTTGGCTTTATGTTCCCATGTTCATCATAGAATGATTGTCACTACTACTAAGTACACTCAACATATGAAAACATATTAAAAAAAATTATGCTAAGCATCACATAAATGTAAGAAATCTCTACAATAGCTTTTAACTTGATTTATTATAAATTTCTCACATAATAGTTAAGACTCATGTATTTATAGTTAATTTATTTACAAGCTAATTATAAACATGATTTATATATATATATATATATTTCATGTTTTGGCTTTATACTCTCATATTTACAATACTATTATACTTTTATACAACTATATCGCATGATTGTCACTACTTATACATTCTACATGCGATGATGTCACTTAAATGCTACGAAATTATATTGTACAATTCATATACACTAGTAGTTTGAAAAAAACATGTCATTTTAATTTAACTTCAAATTAGGATGATCACATAACTATATTTTTTTACGATTGGATATGTTATATTAATGAGATATAACCATTCATTTGTCTTTCTATTACCTAATGTTCAAATTGAATATTTAGTGAATAGTCTAATTTTTATTATAATTTGAAAAAAATGTTAATGTTTGAAATTGTTAGAACAACTAAGATCACTTGCAAAACTAAAAACTCTCCACAAACAAGCAATATGCAAAATGAGAAATATCATAAGCAATTAGTTCAAAATGTACAAAGGAGCCTTGTTTATAAAGGCAACCAAGGAGAAATGAGAACGTAGCATTAAAACTCTAACTACCCCTCCAAGAGTGAAACAAACGTAGGACTCTATGGGCAATTGTTGGGACACTTGGTGAATCAACATGAGGTGAGACAAACGTTTAGCTAACCTCTAAGTAAGCTTAAGTGTAGTGTGAATAGGAATCAACTATGTAAGCTAAAAGCAAACTAGTTAAACAAAACCACTTTACACACTAATAGAAATCGTCAATTTTGATTTACTTTAAACTACTAGAGTATGAAGTTGTTTAGTACTAATAATATATGATCATGTAAATAAATATTCAACATATTAGGTATTAATGCGTTTATGAAATAGAAAGACCAACTAGAATGCCACATCTAGGAGATTATTGGTTCTAAAAAATAGCTATTTCAAATTTGCACCAAAAGCAGTGCCTTCATATAGATATATTGCACATGAAATCATAATTATTCGAGAGTATGATTAATGACAAATCATTTATAGTTTGTATTAAGGTATATAATATATTTTAAGAATCATACTGCTTGTAGTTCACTTTAAAGCAAGTCTAATTGATAAGTAGATTATGTATAAATCTATATATAATTTAGATGGTGATAGATTACAAGTATCTATAAAAATTGCATTAATATAAAACACAAATAGATGTACTGTGTGTGAGAGAGAGTATTTATGTTTAGAGGATGCTTATATTATTGATACAAAAGAGATCAATATAGAGATTTTCATTATTTTTTAGTAAAAGTTTATGAACTAATATGACATTGAACTAGTAGATTATAAACTAGCTATGTACATGATCGAATAAATTATGAATTAGTGTTGTATGTTTACATAGTGCTTATATTCTTGGTATGAAAGAAACCTTGATGTAGAAGTGTTCATCAACATTGAGCAAAAAATTATGAACTAATAAATTAGGAATTAGTTGTGTTTAATGTGTTTAGGAGATGTCTATGTTCTCGATATGAAAGGGATCAACGTAGAGGTACTTGTTCATTATTTTTGAGTAAAAATTTATAAATTAGGTTAGTTGTCTAATAACTTATGAATTAATTGTGTGAGCTAATAAATTATGAATTAGCTTTGTCTTTAATATGTTTAGAGAATTCTTATGTTATTTATTGCAAGAGATCAATGTAGAGGTGTTCATTATTTTTTAATACAAAATATTCATTAACAACTAAATAACATATATGATAAATTAAGGCATCTATAAATCAATCAATTTTAGGAAAATTTACTGGAGGTGAGATTGTAATTAATGCACTAAACATACATCTTCCTCTTTTAGTATAGTATATTGAACCACTAATAAGACTAACACATTTAATTTATATACATAAAACTAGTGCATCATGTAATGAAAAAACTTGCACAAAAGAAGAGTTCAACAAGAAATATGCTACAATACTTGAGAATAATAAATCACTTCAAGGGGGCAAACCTCTAAAAGTTCTCAGCAAGAACAAAATTTGTCATATGATGATAGCTAACTACTTGATTCTATATATAACATACTTTTATATTCAGTGCCACCCAAACGAACTTATTTACCTATATTAGACTATATAATTGATCAAATAACTTAATTAAGGGTTATGTCAACCACAAATTGACTACATGTATCTATAATACATCTTCCTCTTTTACTGTAGTATATTGAACCACTAATAAGACTAACACGTTTAATTTCTATACATAAAACGAGTGCATCATGTAATGATATAACTTGCACAAAAGAAGAGTGCAACAAGAAACATTTGAGAATAATAAATCACTTCAAGGGGGCAAACCTCTAAAAGTTCTCAGCAAGAACAAAATTTGCCATACGATGATAGCTAACTACTTGCTTCTATATATAGCATACTTTATATTGGGTGTCACCCAAGCAAAGCTTATTTACCAATATTAGACTATATAATTGATCATATAACTTAATTAAGGGTTATGCCAACCACAAATTGTCTACACATATCTTAATACAATCAATAAGCTAAGGGCATAGCATGCCCCCCATTTAGAGAAGCACAGTCCTCAATATTGATCAAATGTGGATGTTATTTCTTGAATTCTTTGGTTTTCCACATGGCATCTTCAACAAGAGAATTCTTTCACTTAATCAAATACTCTATAACTACCCTCAATTGTAACCTCTTCGTGCATATTTGAAAATTTTTATTGTTCCAAAATGATTTTGCTTTTCATATCAAGCTCTATTAACTTGCCTAGGTTAACTTGTTGTATTGATTACCATGTTGCTTCGTTTTGCTTTGTGATATTCGCTTGTTTTTCTTAGTTACTACCTCTAACTGGTGTTGAATGTGTTCCTCCACTTCTTTAACCTTTTGGTGTACCTTTCAAGAAGAGGTGATGGATGGTTACAAATTTCCTAGTACAAGTTGAAAGGCTTGACCGTGATCTCTTTTGGTAGGTAATCTTTTCCGCAAGTCCCCTGAAATTCCTTGTGTATTTAGCAATACAAGAATCTTGGACTAGTGAATTTCCAATGACAACAGTTAAGCCACACTCCTATCCACCCCCTTATTAAAAATCTTTTACATTTGGTGTGAGCTTACCATTTGTGGACATTTTGTATAAAACTCTCAATCAGTTCAAATATCCTACCCTCTAATACAATATGCATGAACAACTCCTATAAGTTAGTCGCAATTATTATTAGGGTCACAAGTCATTCATCTCCCATAATAATGTATACTCTATGTTAGGTGTAGCAAACATAGGGCAATCAAGCATTTAGTTTCCCATTGTGACTTTAATATTGTGACATTTCCCCAAACAACTAATTCTATCTCCATCTACAATCATAAACTAAAAGTTTGAGGTTAGGTAAACAAAACAATTCAATCTTGTTGTCGATTTATTGTTGATGAAGTTATGAATACTACTCCCTGAGTCAATCAATATTGTCACCTTTGGTTGTTTAAAGAAACCTAGTATCTTAAGGCTTTGCGGGATGCTTATACTTTATAATTCATGCCAGAGATGGTTGGACATCTTTTGAGTCTTTCCAAACCAATACTATCTCTTCATTTCTTTGTTTCTTCATCATTGGTGCTCTCAACGTAGAACAGCTTCTTAGCACAATTGTGTCCCCCATTGAATTTGCCAACACAACCAAAATTTAACTATTTGGCCACTTTTTTATCAAATTGTAATTCAATATTGTATATTAAAGGGATGGCATTGCATGAGTTCTCCCATTTTTGTTGCTAATGAATTCTTCTCTAGGTGATAAAAATTTTACCCCTACACTACGTGCCATAATAAATGACTCAAATATAGAACTCCAATTAAACACTTGCTTCATATCAGATATGATACTTGAGCCCACCAAGAGACAAATCATTCATATTTTCATTTATGTTGTTTCCACTAGCAATGATAGATTTTGCAACTATTGAATTTAATCCTTGACAAAACATATTTGGTGTAACTTTGCTAATTGGCTAAAGTAGTTCACTATCATGATATCACAATAGTGCAATTACAATTCAAAATAAAAATTAACTAACACTAAGACCCTTTTGCTTCTATGCACAAAGTCATTGTCACATTTTGTCCACTCGAAATATGGTAGACATAAAAACCACTTAATTTACCCAAGCCAATGGATCCTTCCCATCAAACCTCCACATATCCACCTTCAGAAGCCAAGATTTGATATCCTATTTGAGAGCTAGCATTTGAATCAAGATTGGCTTGCCTAAATGATTAATTTGAACTTTTTGCTATGCGCTTGATTAATTCCTAAATTAATAATTGATAAATGACAATTTATGTTATCAATGCTAGATGTATCTCCTAACACATTAGCCTAATCTCCTTACATGTGGTGCATATCCTCCTCCATCTTGGCCACTTTTGTCATCCAAACACCAAGTCTAACTAAGGCCCTACGTAATCCAAACACCAATGCTATGTCCTCTTTGTCAAGACTCCTTCCAGTCAAATCTAAATAAGTTTTTGAGAGGTATCTATTCCACCAAATTTGCCCTAGGCTCGATACCAACCTCATTCCTTATGATATCAAAGTCTTCACTCAACAAGACTTGATCCCTAGTAGGCTTATTAAGATCCATTCAACTTTACCAATAGACCAAGGACCCATTGACGTAGCAAAATATTTTGCATTAATATCATAATTAAACTTCGGATGCGCTATTACCTAAGTAGCCATTAAAATTAACCCTCTTTTTCTATTTTTTTAACTACCTAAGAATGGCAAAATAAGCAACAACTCTGTTGGATAGACAAATTAACTTCTGCACTCTTAACAAATTAAGAATTTAGCTTTAGAAGGATCTGACCCTTTCAAAAACTCCTACTTACCGTAATCGTAAACATTTTAGCTTTAAACACTTATTAATCATATAAATCAGATATTTTACAACGGAATACTCAACGTAGACATTTTTATCGGCGGACAACAGTTCCAAAATATATTCACGAATACATTGAGTGTGCATGCTAAGTCTGGAATTTGATTCTCCGAAATATAATATGGTTGATGATCAATCCACTCTTGCAGTACTTTCAGAAACATAAGGTCTAGATGCCAAGTAGCAGATCATTTAGCAAAAAACAGCTGGCAAATTGTTTTCATTCGTATGTAAGGATGTAAGTGAGAAGAAACTAGAGGCAAACGGCAACAAAAACTTGACACCATAGTTCAAGATGCTCATAAATAGTCTTTGGATGTAGCAAAATAACAGAGCCCAAGTTCGATTCTTTGAACGATAAGATTCTTCAAAAAGAAGGTGGAGATTTATGAAGAATTTGCCCCAAAGACCAAAAATTTAAAAGCAACAAAGAATTTAATTACCGAACAAAACTAGAACTTCAACCATCATGCACTATCCTAGAAATCAGCAGTCAAAGCAAGTCGCCAGCAATATCAGAAAAAGAAAGCACAAGATTCGTGGGTTTTTTTGGCTAAAATTTTTAGTGCTTTTTCCTATTTACCCCAAAAATTACTTTTTCTAGGCCCCATTATTCCTAGTTTCCAATACTCCTAATTCTTGAATTTGCAAGTACCCTTTTTCATATTTTATCAATCCTTGACGTAGCATTAAATTTCATTTTGATCATTCCTATCTATTGATCGCTTTTTTTTCCATAAACATGGGTACCTTGCTTTAGCTGAGCCGTGACCTAAAAGCTCTCCAATAAAGACAGAAATCTCACAAACAGACCTTAAGAGAATATGAAAATTAGTTATTCATCTAGAGGACTGCTCCATTTGCTACAGATGACTACACAACCTCAACAGTGGCCAGTATTTAAAAAACTTGGTCTTGAAAGCTGTTAAGTACTCTTGGTACTGCAAGGCAAAACAGTCCAATATTAACAGAATGATTTAGATTTCTAATAAGACCCATGTTATAGAATTTCACATGGCCTATACATTTACCATCCAACAAATTTGATATTTCTAGCAGTGAATCTTTTATTCTGTCTTAGCCAATTTCTCCCCCCACTGCTAGTCCGAGTATCAAAATGAACCAGTTTCCTCTTTTGTGGGTGCCCTACCCAGGTCCATTCTGGGTTTGTTTAGGGCAAACCCGGGCCATACCCACGTCCCTTAATGCCTTGGCAAAAATCTCATTTTTAGCATGATAAGTCAAGAAAAAGTAAAACCTGATATTTTCTATTTTATACATTTTTTTAGTAGGTGTACTCAAGCCATACCAAACCTGGGCAGAAAAAATTGGCCTACTGCCATGTTATGTCCCAAATTGGGGTATACCTGATTTTTACCCAAAGTAACAATTCCACAACATAATTTGTTTACAAATAGCATTCTATAATTAAAACATATAATAGCTATTGAACTTTCAGAGTAAATAAGCAATTTAGTTAAATAACCTCACATACTTGGATCTAATCTATAGTTTCATTTCTACTAATCAACCATGGTAGGGGTTGGAGAGGAGAGCACAATAGGGTGCCCAGAAAATTCGCCGCAACTAAGCCCAAGGACCTGATATGGGAACCGGTCTCTGCCCTCCCGATCGTGTCCCCCTACTAACACATACAATGATTGCTTTTATTCTTTAGTGCGATCACTTCCAACAACCAACCGGCATAGGGATTGGAGAGGAAAGCATGATATGGTGCCCGGAACACCCCTTGGCCCACAAGTGGCAGGAACTCTTGTCCATCCAACATGGAGTGACCTACTTAGATGGGGAACCCGTCTCTGCCCTCCCAATCGTGTTTCCTTACTAACCTCTACATGATTGTTCGTAGGAGAATAAATAAATCAACTAAATAATTAAAGAAACTAGAAAGATTAGCAATTCTCATCATTAATTATATCAAAAATACATAAAAGATTATATGTTCAATAATATCATCACATTGCATACCACAACACTAGCTAGAGCAAAGACTGCTGTATTCTGAATGCAGAATGCTTGTATCCAAATCTGATCACCTTCGATGCCAATTGCTTATTAATCAAGTCATATCTGATTTTCTGATTATAGTTCAAATGTTTCTTTCCATTGATAATCCATTATGGGTACCTTTTTCTGAATTCACACTCAAATTTCAGAATTTCTTATCTGCTCCTTATTTTCTGATTATCAACTGCTTATTTTCTTTTTATTCCCTTTTTCTATCCTCCTCTTCTCGATGCCTTTATTTGATGACTAGTTCTTCCTTTTATATCCCTATTCTTGGATAGAGGCATGCCCTTTCATAATACCTCTTCTCTGGCAAGAGTCACACCTATTGAACACCATCCTAACAAATCTGAGTCAGCCCCTTAATCGGTTTTTGTCGGCCCTCTTCTAAATGTTCATAACCAATTTTATTTATATTGCTATTTGGGTCGGCCCCTTTAATAATTATTAATTTTTGCCAATGCTTATTACTAATGCCGGGTCGGCCTGGCATAATTAATTGCCTATGTGTTTATTATTTATGGCTGTGATTCTGAACTCGTGCGGGGATATGGCATGCCTGGCATGCCATACCTGTACCAGTCAATTTGTCATATATAGATTGCCAATACAGAGCAGTACAGAACATGTTATATAACTTACTTTACTACTTAACAAAATCTTGTGGATATCCAGTTCAAATATTCCTTCTTAACACATAACTCCAACTAAGATAGAATGACCTGCTGTAGATATAGAGTTCAAATATTCCTTCTTAACACATAACTCCAACTAAGATAGAATGACCTGCTGTAGATATAGAGTTTAAATATTTCTTTTTGAAAAATAACTGTGGCTAAGATTACTTGACATGCTCTAGATATACAGCTCAAATACTGTTGCTCGGTAAACAAGTTAACCCCAATAAAAGTACTAACTACTAACAGCTTAAGAATCGCTTTCTATCTGCAGAGGACAGACCTGTAGGTTGAGGGGCTTAAATTAATCTACTTTAGATTTCAGAAACATCTAATCTTTCACAACAATCAGTAATTGAATTGAGCACAGAAAACATTGATATTACCAAAATTCAGTGGCATTTATCAAATAAACAACCATATTAAAAACTAAGAAAAGGATTATAAATCAAAACACTTATCTCAACCACCATTAGTTGTTTATATAATACTTTTCTCAAAGGCTAGCCCACTCCAGAATGTAAATACCTTCCCTTGAAAAGAGAAAGCATCAAAGCCCTCATTTAATAAGGACAGCTGACAGTGAAATGGACAAAACATGAAATATGAACTACATGAAACTATAGAATTAAAAACATTACTTCCGTGCTCAAAGCATGTTTCCTTGCAAAAATGTTTTAAAACTAAATAGGCAAATTAATTCTCAAGTCATAATTTAAAATTATAAGCATTATACAACTATCAAGTTAGATTAATTCAAATTCTGTTAGAAACTAAGAACTCCCAGTTCAATTGAAACTGAGAGTTTCATAAATCAGAAAAACAGAGAGAGCTTTGATGTGTACCATTTGAGAGTTACAATTTATCAAAATTCACTTCCCAGCTTTCCTACGTGACCAAACATCCAGGGAATTTCCAAAATGAGTTGAAAAACTAAGCTATACTCTTGTGTTGCCAAGCTTCCGTTCAAATAGGCGTCGTAGGAGGTACACTTGAAGAAGGCTAACACCTATAAGAGCCACTGATTCAAAGAATGCTTTATGAATGACCCTTCTGCTCATAGTCTCATTTACTGCAGTATGAGATACAAACATATTAGTACTCAACACATTAACATAAGACAGATGTCTCTCAATTTTTTATTTAGGAGATATTGATGTAAATTATTATGTCCAGAGGAAAAAGAAAAATGCTGAGGCACACAATAGAAACTAGTACATTTAGGTTTTAAATGTGAAGGTCAATTATAACATACTGATTGATTGACGTTCAGTCTGAGCCTCAAGCCAATGCTGCTCAAATTGTACATTGTAAAGGGCCTCTTCTAATTTAGCAATTTGTTGCATCAAAGGATTAAAATGATCTGCATAATTCCCACAGAGAATAGCAAATGGTAAAAAAAATACAGTGAATATATTGTTATTTTAAAACTGTTATAATTGCCCATAAAATGCTTTAAATTATTAGAGAAGTGTACCACGAGAATACAAAAGCATTTGAAATTTTCAACAGCTTACCGTCTTTCGCATGCTCCTCATAGTATGGAATATGGCCAACATGTATATCAAAATCTACAGTTTCATGGTATGGAGATTTGTTAGTAAAACAAAACTGATAAAGTCCTTGACTGTGTGCCACAAACTCAAACTTATCCTCTGCCTTGTCACGTGAATCATGAACTTGTTCACCGGAAGGAGCTTTCACCTGACAATGTTCCACATGTCAAAAACTGAATACATCACAACAACATTATAAAGTTGAATTCTGCTACAGATTAGTTATCCATTTAACTAAATGGCAAGCCAATAGAATTATTTGAATATTTGTTGAAGAATATGTAGCAATTCACAATAGTGTGATTCACACTCCTTATAAGAATCATAGTTATTTTAGTGTCAATTATGAAATAACTTTGAAAGGCACGGACAATAGCTGCTCAAAATCCATCACCAAAGAGTATGAACATTGATTTCATCAAATGAAAACAAGTACCCAGTCAAGAAAGTCGGTTGATTTCAACTTATATGCTTTACAGAAGAGAATGTTAGTATCACCTTAACTTCTTCACCTTCAATCAAATAAACTGGAGTGTAGAAAGGTAATGTTGAAGAACACAACTCTACTATTGAGAGTGGAGGTGGGGGTTGAATCAGTAGTAGATACAAACTTTTAACTTCAGAAAAATAAAACATTTAACCTTCAAACTGAAATCTGGAAGAAATTGGAACTGAAACTGTAAAACAAAACAACCACACAAGGAACAACTGCACAGGATTTGACGTGGAAACCCAGGATGGGAAAAAACCATGGTGTGAAATGCTGCTAGGATCTACCGTCCTAATCCAGCCTCATGGTTTGAAGAATTACAATTTTGAGGGCACCAACAAAAGGAATCACCAAATTCACTTATATGAGCACCAAATCAGAATATACAACAATTACAAATTATTACAATTCCATGATTTCCTTTTACAAATATGAATGAACAGAGATTCTGATTCAACAAGACAATTCCATATATTTCTCTGCAAAATGGTTTCAATCTGAAATGCTAATAACCCCTCTGCAAACTGAATTCAAACATAAACAATAAAAGTATATCTTCTGCATATTGATTCCAACCTGAAGTAACAATCACAAATCTCCTGCAAACTGAATTCAGACTGAGATAATAATAATAATATTCCTCTGTACTGTTACTGCAAATTCAATATATGAAGTACTCATCTTGTAGATTTAGAAGAGACTTAAAAAACCTTCACAGTTAACATTGATTTGCAAAACGCTTCACAATCAGATTACTATTAGGAAATAAGTTTGAAATTGATACCTCACACTTGCCTTCAAAAATGTACCAACTATTGATTTTCAGGTATGTACGTCTCAATCCTCTTCATACAGCATGACAGCAATCACCCTCATACATTCACTCATTAAAAAATCCTCCTTAAATTCTCTGCAAACTGTGTTTTACATGCTACATTCATATCATATACACGGTTTATATCCCTTTGAACTTTCATCCACTTAACTAACTTTCGAACCAAGGAATGTGCAGATATAATATTTCTAAGAGAGTCGACTAACTGAAGGTGGTTAGAGAGTTAAGTTTAGTTCCAAACTGACTTCTAACTGCAAAACCGCTTAACTTCTTTCTAACGTGGCTTCTTTTCTTTAAAACAAACTTTTTGTTCATTTGAAACCTTCTCAAGATAAATATCGCACCACTAGAATGACTTTATGAGTTTCAAAATAAAGAATAGACCCCCAAGGCGGCAATTTCCTTCTATTTGCTGAGTCGATCGCATAGCAACCTGTGTGTAGAGATGTAAGTCTGAGAATTTCTTCTTGGAGAATGACCAGCAAGCTGCTCAACAATGATATCCAAACACCTGGAAGTCACATTCGATGCTTTCTGTGCAAGCATTGAACATGGCAAAGCCTTTCTATGCATTCGAACAGATTCTGAAAAAAAACAGTAATACTGTATATGCAGACCCAAAAACAAAAACACAATCTTGTTACGACACATACTGCAAACTCGCTACGTCTGAAATCACTGGCCGTGATTTGAAAACAGTCATTCTATTTGCAGATATACAACAGAACACGGTATAAAATGATCAGGTATCACTGTTCATTTGTCTCAAATTGATCGCATATGTTCTATATCTATATTTTCTTACAACCTGATTTGTACATTCAAACATTAACTCAATCTGATTTGACATCAATGACAAACGAATTCAACAAAGCTGACTTGAAGTAATCAATTTTCTTTTAAATTGGAGAAAGCAACTAGTTGAGTATTAACTATTGAGTGAACGCATAATCAATCTCCTTCAGCTTACAGCCAAGAGCAGTACCTGTTCCATCAAAATCACCCAGGTGCTTGCACGTTGCCTCATCTCTTCTTCCATACTTCCAAGGAATCAAACCTCAGTGGGCTCTTTAGTGAACATTATTATTTCTCTCACACTTCATCTCATTGGTGAGATAATCAGTTTTGAAAATGTTTCCTTGATTTTACTTTGCTCATTATCACCCACATTGATAGGTGAGATCTGCCCTATTTTAGCAATAACAGCATCCCTTAGAGTAACTTTTCACCATGTGCCTGAATTAGGGTGGAGATTGATCCCCACAGCCTACCATTATTAATTTACGCTTTTAACTTCTACTCTAATGAATCCCACAAAATGGAGAGAAAATGACGAAATGAGCAAACAAGATGGAGAGAGGAGACAGTGCACATGAATGATGTATGTTACAGATTTGCATGCGGTCCACACTGCAGCACTGCTGACAAAAATGCAAGAACAGTGGATGGGAAGAACAATGATTGTTGCATGTAGTCTTCAATGCATCATCATTGTGAACATCACTTTATTTTTTGATAAAAGGCCAGAGGCCTGGATTGTGAACATCACCTTGGAACAGAGACAAATAAATTGTATGTGATGAACCCATGAAAGATGAGGCCACCTGGCTTGGATGGCAATATTGGTTGCCAACTGTGCAAGTTTGTCTCCTTCCAGAAAAATCAGAGGAAGAAACCAGATTTATGCCAGCTGTTAGTCTTATCCTTTGTAGGAAAAAAGAACCAGATTTGGTCTGGAATCTTCTATTAGAACAATCAACTTCTTGAAGAAGCCTAATTTTGTTTTGTAGTGGCAGTTGTATCCATTTTGTCTTGTAGTGACAGCTGTATCCTAGAAGGGAAATTATATCTGTTTTGTCTTTAGCATCAAACCGCCCTAGGATTTCTCTTTGTCAGCTATGTGCCAACTGTCTGCAGTTATTTGTGAACCAGAAGCTTCTACCAACTTCAGCCAACTCGTTGCTAACTGTTGTTGGCCTCTTTACAGATTGGCATCCCTTCATTGAAGGCAATCAGATTGTTTACTTGCCTTGCACTACAAGTTAATGTACTGCCCGAAGTGGGTATATATTGAAGACTCTACTTTGTCTTTTGGTATGCTGAATATTCTGGTTTGCCTTTGTGCACAATTTGGGTCTTGGGACGGAACCCCCAAGAGGTCACCACTGCTGTTGTGTGTTGCTATTCGAGCTCTATATGGTCTTGAGATGAAACCCTCAAGATCATGTGTTGCTGTTTGAATTCTATATTGTGTTCTATGTAATCTGAAAGCTCAAATTACTTTTGTAAAGAAATTCTATATCAGTTAAATAGCAAATATATTCCTGATTTTGCAGTTCCTAAGTTAAAACGTGTTTATTGATGCTCTAAATCTGTGTAAGCACTAAAAATCTGAATGTTCTATAAGTAATTTTGAGCTCCTTATAGCGTGTATTTATTTTCCTAAACCAGTCTGAATCTATATTGTGCAAAAAGTTTGTTTCTTTGAATTTAACAGTTAAGTACAAAGATTTAGATCATACAGACCTTAAGGTCCTTACATTGTAAACAAAACGAGACAAAGGCTCCAACACACAAACAGTCATTCATCTTCGACGCCACAAAATTGCATTCAATGGCTTTACAAATCGTTTCTTCTTTCTACAGCCCCAACCACCACATAACTAACACCAATTAATGATACCGGTTCTCCCCTTTTTTGCCTGGGTCCTGGTCCTGGTCCGTGCCCGGTCCTGGTCCTGGTCCGGTTCGCCCTGGGTCCCCCCCGGGTCCTGCCCAGGCGGCTGGGTTCATGCAGGACCCACAGGGAACCCAGCCGCCTGGGCAGGACCCGGGGGGGACCCAGGGCGAACCCAGGAGGACCCGGGTGAACCCAAGCCCGTGGGTTCCCAAAAACGGGGCCCACGGGTTAGAAAGCATTTAAAAACAATAAAAAAACAATATTTTTAATCTTCTAAATACATCTAAACCCTAATCCGCCCCTCTATAATGCATTTCATGCATCAAAACATGCATTCAACCTATTCTACTTGCATTTTTGAAGATTTTTTCTCTACAATCAGGGTTCTTAGTTTTTGTATTTTTCTTCGAAGGTGACGACTACGAAGGTGTGAGACACGCATCAAAGGCATAGGAATCACTGGAGAAGAAAGATTTAGCCATTAAAGGTAAGTGAATCTGAATTTTTTTCAAGTTTTCAAGAATTTTTCCAAGTTTTTTTCAAATTTTTAAATTTTTTTTTAAAGTTTTTTAAAGTTTTTTTAATTTTTTTTAAAGAAGTCTTGTATATTTTTTTACACTTTGTATGCATAGTATGGGGTTATAATACCAAAATTTTAATAATTTTTTTCAATAATGTTGTGCATTCTCTTTTCATTTTAGGTGCACTATTCATATAATCATACATAATGGCTGGAACTGGAAGTGCAAGTGCAAGCTCTAGTTCAGTTGCAAATGTCCGAAATGAAAATACCCCCTTTAAAATTGATCAAGATTCACCACTTTGGCATTATACAACAATGATCAAGCCAGTGTCTGGTGGTGGGGGTTTTGTTTGGCAATGCAACCATTGTGGCACTGAGTATACCAGCTCATACTATGAGTGAAAGGCCACCTTTGTTTCATCCCTGGGCGTGGAATAAAATTTTGTAAGGGATCAGATGGCAAGGGGCTGCCAAAAGCTCTAGTTTTGGGATATATTAGAGAACAAGAGGAAGCTGATAGGAGAAGTGGCAAAGCAAAGACTAATCATCCTCTTGTCCATCAAAGCTCAATGTCTAAGAGGCCTTCTAGTAGCATGGGCTCCACAAGACCAGCTGGTTCACATCCTTTCATGCAAAACCCACCAGTTGATGCAGTAGAGAATCAGAATGTTGTGGCTTCACGGAAAAGAGGCCCATTGGATTTTGCCTTCAAAAATGAACTGAGAGAGATTGCAGATTCCAAAATTGCACGTTGCCTTTATGGCAATGGGCTTCCTTTCAACCTTGTTAGATCACCTTACTTTCGGGACATGGTGCATACTCTTTGCAATACACCTTCTGATTATGTTTGTCCAGGGTATGAAAAGGTGAGAACCACCTTATTGGCAAAGGAGAAAGCATCCATAGAGTTACAGTTGAAGGTCATCAAAGATACATGGCAGGAAACAGGTGTGACCATTGTTTCTGATGGATGGAAAGATTGTAAAAATAGGCCATTGATCAATGTTATAGCAGTGTGTCCTAAAGGGGCAATGTTTTTGAAAGCAGTGGATTGTGAGGGGCAAGTGAAAGATGCAAGTTTCATTGCCAATATCTTGATAGAATGCATTGACATGGTGGGGCCTCAAAATGTTGTCCAAGTTGTAACTGACAATGCTAAAAATTGTAGGGCAGCAGGGACTATAGTGGAGGCTACATATGGTCACATCTTTTGGACACCATGCGCAGTACACTCACTCAATTTAATCATGCAAAAGCTTGGCACACAAATTGATTGGGTGAAAAAACTATATGCGGAGGGCGAGGAGATTCAAATGTTTGTGACTAATCATCATATGTCACAAGCCATTTTCAGGACCTTCTCCAAGTTGGAGTTGTTGAAGGTAATTTATAATTACTAATTTTAAATTTTATTTTTTAATTTTTTAGTTTTAAATTTGTATTTTTTATAGACTTGCATTTGATATATGTTGTGTATTTTGTTATGTCATGTTAGGTTGCTGAAACACGATTTGCATCTCACACGCTCGTCTTAAGACGACTTCTGAAGGTGCGAGACGCCTTGAGTTCTATGGTCATCAACAGCTTGTGGAGTGTATGGAAGCAGTCCCACACAGAAAGAGCTCTAAAAGTAAGAGCATTGATCCTTAGTGAGAAATGGTGGGATGATGTGGAATATGTTTTGAATTTCACTGAGCCCATCATGAGCATGATCAGGTATGCTGATACTGATCGCCCATGTTTGGGCGAGATTTATGATGGCATGGATTGCATGGTGGAAAAAATAAAAGAAGTAATAAATAGAAAAGAAAATGACCCAACGGAAACATTTTTCAAAGTTGTGCAGAAAATTGTTGTTGACCATTGGAACAAGATGACCACCCCCTTACATCTCTTAGCATTTGCTTTGACGCCAAAATTTTATAGTGCAGAGATACTTGCAACACCAAGGAGGGTGCCACCATATAGAGATGCAGAGGTTGCTTCTGGCTATAGGGCTGCCTTTAAAAAGATATATCAAGATGAGGAGACAAGAAATATTGTCATGAGGGAGTTTGGCCAATTTGTATCTGCAAAAAATCATGATGTTGTAGCTCTTAATGCTAGATATGGGATGGATGCTGATGAGTGGTGGTATGTACATGGTCAAGGCTCCATTTACTTGCAGCCTCTTGCAATTAAACTTAACTCCCAAGTATGTATCTTTTTATTTTTTATTTTTATAGTTTTCCAATTCCATTTGATGCTATCATTTTTTTATTTTATAATTTTAATTTGTAAATTTCTAATTATGTTTTAACTTTTAACAGGTTGCAAGTTCTTCTTCAGCTGAGCGGAATTGGAGTACATACTCCTTCATCCACTCAGTCAAACGTAATCGTTTGGGTGCAAAGAAAGCTGAGGATTTGGTCTACGTACACTCCAACCTTCGTTTGTTGTCACATAAGGACCCTGAATATAGTGAGGGTGTAACAAGGAATTGGGATCTAGCCCCTGAGTGTGCTGATTTAGATGCTACAGTTGCACAACTTTGCCAAGTCTCTATAGACGAGGCGGTTATGGAATTTGAGAGAGACATAGCTAGTGGGAGTGGCATTCCATTTGATATTGGTTCAATTGATGCTGAATTTGAACCACTTGATGACCGTGAGCTTGGGTTGGATGCTTCAGATGAAGATGAATATGGAATTTAAATCCCATAGATGGCTTGTAATTTGAATGTTTAACTTTATACTTTATTGTGTCATGACATTTTCACATTTTGAAACTTGAAACTTGAATATTATCTTTTTTGCAAATTATGAATATGATATTACATTTATGATTTATGATATATCAATATCAGAATATTTATTGGCATTGGCAATTATGGATTTATGATTTATTGATTTATGATTTATCTGTTATCATCTATGTATCATTGTATGGGAAAGTTACATTGTATGTTTGATGTTTCATATTTGTATGTTTGAACTGTGAACATATATAATTTTGATGTTTGAAGTTTGAACATATATATATATATATATTAAAAAAAATTAAAATATATATATATATATGTACGGACGAACCCGTACCCGTACCCAAAAAAAAAAAATTTTTGCCGAATCCGCGAACCCGTACCCGAATCCGAACCGGAACCGGTAACTTAGTTAAAAATAGCAATAGTGTGTTAACTTATTATTTATTATCTATTAATTATTAACCTATGTTATTCACTCATTCCTAACAAGCTTCTTATGAAGAATATAAGCAATAAGGTTTAGGTGATTTAAGTCAAAAGGTTCATATGAAAGCCAAGGCTTATAATTTTTGCAAATTACAGGACAAATATTGTTATATCACAACTCCAATTAAGATAAATCTAACCATGGTGATATTCCCATCATCCATTTTAATGATGCCTGTGAGATTGAGATAGTAAGTTCCAAAACAAAGAGTTCTTCACACCCTTTGGGGCAAAATTAGTAGGGCTTTGTAGCTTTTTTTGCATGGTTATTTGCAATGGCATGAGAGGTTGACCAAATTCAGCTGGTATTACCTACAAAACATATAATGGTCAAAGTGTGGTGGACTACATAACTTGCTCCTGGAGTTTTATCTCTAAATTGTTGGAGTTTGATATTGGGAATGCCTTATTGAGATGAAATCTGATCATGCAACTCTACTTGTTAAACTTGGCATCATTCCATGCAGCCAACATGGCAAACAAACCCATCATATGCAGAAGAAAACCCTTTCCAAAGAGGAAAATCCTCACGAATCAAGAACATAGAGGAATCTTTAGTGCTGCTCTTGAGCAACATTTTCATATTATAAAAAATAGCATAGGGGACAAAGAAACCAACAAGGCAAGTGATAGTGTTCGCAGCAAGATCTTGCCACAAGAAAGGGACCGTAAACATTTTTTCAGCAAATCTGTGGTATAATGAAGAGTGTGCCAATAGATAGATCATACTATCTATTAAGTGGAGTTAAAGGACTTCCTACTTCTAATTATTTGATAGATCATTGAAAGAGGGGAATGAACAAAGAAAATAAGAAGAATTATGAGAAAACGGTGCAACAAAAATTGTTAGTTTTTAGACTTTCAGATTAATACAATGTTCAGAAAATAGAAATCTATCTAAATTTCCAGATTAATGTTGAATGCTGTTAGTGTTAGGATTTTCCAGAATTAAGCATAAGTAGAGAAATGAACAAAATGAACTCACAACACACAAGTACCCTGGGAAAACCTCCTACGAGGAAAAACCCAGCCACAAAGATCCTCGGATCTGATTATGTATTAAGCATAATGTTCTGATTACAACTTATCTCTTAGGGCTTTGATGAAGGAGTTCACTTAGCAAATAGGTCAGCACACAAACTGCTTCTTAGGTTGACTCCAATAGGTCTGTAGTCTTCTGTTCAGATCTACACTTCCCCTTAGTGGGTGAATGAACAATCAGATATGTTCTTTCAACATTCACAGGTCTGCTACAGTTCTGAGATTATATGAAGGGCCAGCACCTCTACTTGAATGGAGATCGCACTTTCAACGGCAGAGATGACAATGAAGGAGGAGTTACAAAGTTCGCACTTGACTGGAGATGAATTCGCACCTTTCTGATGTATTTCGCATTAGCTGATAGCAGACTGAATTTCACAATTGATGTATATTTTGCAAGTGTATAATGTTTCACTTTGCATCTTTATTTATACCCATCTTATCCTTAATTAGGTCGGCCTTTGAATGGGGTATTTTGGCGCCAAGGATATTAGTGTAGTGTGTCCTTTTAAGAGGCTGGCCCTATTTGAGAGTGGCGTGTGAGAAGGGGCCCAGCCCTATTTGAGGATGGCGTGTGGGAAAGGGCTCAGCCCTAGAGAGTGGCGTGTGAGGAAAAGGTCCCAGCCCTAAAGGGCGGATCCCAATGTTGCCGTAGGCAATTGGAATCCGCTCTTCACCCTAATTAAAAACCAACAAAAATAAGATCCCAAAGGTTTGTGGAAGAAACTAATTTCTCTTGTAAAACAATACCCCAAAGGTTTGTGGAAGGAACTACAGCAAAAAAGAATACAGATTGAAAACAATATCACAGGTGCCCAATGGCTAGAATGTCTGAGACTACTTTATGAGTGGGTCCAAGAGAAAAACTCTCCTCCCATAGTTAACATGTCAATGGAGCTCTTCTTGGTAGAAGATATCAAATAACGAATAAAAAATTCAGCAATTGGTAAAGCACGAGACATGTATGGGCTTCAAGATAAATTGTAAAATGGGGAGTTGAAATCCTTGCCCCTTATATCAAAAGAATGTTCAATGACATCACTCAAGACAGCTTTCCAACAGAGTGGAAAACTAGTGTGGTCATCCCTCTCTATAAAAGTGGGCATATTAACAGTCCATCTAACTACAGCACTATTATGGTCAATCCTCTTCTTGGAAATTTGGGAGCATGATAGAACATAGAATCAGCAATTGGGTAGAAAATAAGGGAAAAAAACAAAAGGGCATGCATGTTTTAGACCAAGACACTCTACAATTGATCATTGCATCACCCTTAGATGCTTGATTGAAAAAATACGGAAAACTCAAAAAGAGGAAGCTTTTGCCGCTTTGTCAACTTTAAAAAAGCCTAGAGACAATGTTGACATCAATTTTGGCATTGATGTCAAAGCTAATAATAATTCAGATATTCAGTTTGTATGGACAAGATTGTCACGGTGTGGTTATTTTCTGAAGTGTGCTCGTGTTGTTAATCTGAAGTATGCTCTATTGTTGGATCTGGAAACGCAAAGTACAGATAATATTAGAAAAGAATCAGAATTAAATCTGGAATGAATTCATAAGAAATCATATCTACAATAATATCGGGAGAGCCTTGTATCCAACACTTAACTATATCAGTCTTCTCTTGTTGTGTCTATACATCTTGTTATCGGGGCTTATTATATCAATCTTCTCTTGTTATCGGGCTTGTCTCCTCCACTCATTTTTTTCTTCATTCAGCATCTAAAGATTTTATTATCAGGCTTGCAGAGCATATTTTTATTCAGGGTTTATGACTGGTAATGTTAATAAAAAATGACTCACTGTGACAGCATAGATGACATTGGAGAAACAAACAAATTACTCTCTTATGATATTCATTAATCAATGCATAGATAGTTGGTACGAAATGGAATTTGTGGTTGGCTATAACTCCTTTCGAATCTGTTGTGTTAAGAGATGCAGTTTGAAGTTGCATTTGTCAATATTATGAAGTTCGAACTAGAGAAGTTGGATTTCTCAATATTTAGTTGAACTTATTTATGTTAACAAATAACTACTCCTAACCAGTGACGACTAAACTCACTCATATTTATATTTACTTCGGTGCCTGGAGAAAGTGATGCGTGTATGCGAAATGAAATAAAGTCACATTGCTCTGTGTAAGAGGTGGAAACAATCTCTGCCAAGCTTGCTAAGAAGCATAAATGTGTTGAGGGGCTTAATTTTCGAAGGCATGTCGAAATATGATAAAGATGTGTTGAGGCTAAAAGGCAATAAGAAGAAGCGCAATTTGAAAAGACATGTTTGTGTGGTGAGTAAAGACAGAGTTCTGAATATGTATGCTATCCAGAATAGCAGGTATAGATTATACTTCTGAGATTTATATTTATATATGTGTTTTGATATTCCAGCAATAAAGAATTCACTGACATCATATCCAGTTTTGTCTTGAAGCATTTTGGTAAATACAAGGACTTTCATTTTGGATCTGTTGCATAATTTCTTCCAGACTACAGAGATATCATTTCTTCAGAAGTACAGCGATTCTATGATTGCAGATTTATACGAATCACATTATATCTAATCTACTTGTTTTGCAGATTAATCAAATCTGTATTTTGAATCATTCTCTATCTGTTCATTTTGGGTGAATTAAATTTTCAGTCTATCATGATAAAGCAGTATAATCTGCAAATTGATTTGGTGCTCTGAAAATTGATTGAGTTGATATAATCTGGAAATTGATTGTATTTAGAGTTGGTACTCTGAAAATTGGTTGAGTTGTTGCTCTGAACATTAGTTGAGTTGGTGCTCAACAAATTGTAAATTGTATTCACTATTCAGAAGTTGGTGGTACATTGGGGTTGTGTTGTGACCTTTTCGCACATCGCCCCATTGTAAACGGGGACCCCCTCTTTCGTGCTTTCCGCCTGCGTTAGTTTAAGGGTTTTGACAGTCAAGTGGTAATTTTAAGCTTTCAGTGCCCGAGTCTCATTTTTGATGTGATCATGTCCAGAGGTCTTCAATGTGCGAGCAATGTTTAAATTTTAAGTTTTGAAGTCAATAGGATCAAAGTGTTTAAAAATTGTTAAAATGTCAAAATGATCCTAAGTTTTTCTAAGCGTTTGAGGTTGCAACTTGCTTTAAAATATGAGCATAATGTGTTTTACATGTTGCAAATTGGTGTGAATTTTGTGTTCGAGCATCAAAAGTCCCTATAGTAGTCATTTTTCCACTCCTTAGAGGTAGAATAAGTCAAATGTGCACAAAGTCCCAATGGACTCCTGTTTTCCACCCCTCAAATCCAATTAAAATGTTAAAGTTCCGATGGAAATAGAATTTCCACTGCATAAAATGTCAAAATCTGATAAGTTTGGGCTTTTACAGTGTGAAAATCATCACAATCCCGATGGAAGGTGTTTCTCCCCCATCAAATTAAGGCATAAAAGTGAGTTGTCCCGATGGGAAACATTTTTCCACTGAGCAATAAAGGTGAAAATGGACTTTGTCCCAATGGAGCATGATTTTCCACTCCATTTTTTTGCAAAAAGACTTATTTTAATGATGAAAATGGTCTAAATCCCGATGAGGTGCATTTTTCCCCTCATGGACTGAATTTGCAAGTGTTTTTGGGCAAAATCCCGATGCATCTAGAATCTCCACTGAGATTATCTAGATGGAGGTCATTTTTCCACCAGGCCTATAAGAGCTATCCCGATTACCCACATTTTTTCACCAGGTGGTAAAATGACTAAGTTCTAGTACAAATTTGCATGTCCGGATGAAGTTCGAATTTCCACCAAAGGACAAATAAGTGAAACAAATAAGTGAAATGAGGACAAATCTGTGTCCCAATGGAAGTTGATTCTCCACTGGGGGTCAAAATGAAGAAAAATGACTAAGTTTACATGTCCAGATGGGGTTCGAATTTCCCTGGAGAGCATTTTGATGAATTTTGACAAGTTTTGATGGAAATTTGAGTCGCAATGAAGAGCGAATTTCCACCAAAGGGTATTTTTACATGAAAATGATCAAATTTGTTTGTCTAGATGGCCATCGATTTTCCCCTGGAGTGGATTTGTGAATGAAAATGAGTTAAGTGATGGAAATTTGTTTGTCCAAATGAGGGTTGATTTTCCCCTCAAGGTTATAATTTGCAAATTGGGGTGAGTTTAAGTGAAAATTATGTGTCCCAATGGAGTTCAAATATCCCCAAGTGGCTGGATATTAAATTCAAGTGAAATTTTGAAGGTAAATATGTCCCAATTGGCATCAATTTTCCCTTACCACATACATTTAATGATCAAACAAGGTAAAATTGTGCCAAGTGTTGAAATCCCAATGCATATCGATTTTCCATTTGGCTGGTAAGGCAAATTTTTATCCCACATTGGCTGTGTGGTGACATTTTTAGGCAAAAACATGAATAAATATACAGTCCAGCACCTTATATTATATTATATTGTGACTGATTTGACAGTTGGAGGGTTGGAAGAGGTCGATTCAAGGTTCACTACAACTGGAGGAAGGGCGACTTTGTCCAAAACCCCGGTGTGGCCCCATTGTTCAGAGATTGCAACATCATTCGTAGCACCATTGCTGGTCCAAGCTTCATTACCAAATCCAAGACATATTTTATCCAGCCAAAATGTTCTTCCCAGCCACCATTTACTTGCATTACAGACTTAAGAGATTATCCCAGCCATTGTTTATGCCCGGGCGTATTGATTTCCAGCTGATTGGGGCAAAATCACACCAAGTATATGTGTTGTGCCATGATTATGAGTGATCCTAGACATTAAAGTCGCAGTTGCAGAGGTGTTTCAGACCTCCAAACGCAGAAAAATCAGACCTGGAAATACATTTGTGACATCAAAATACTTCATTTTCTGAGTTTGCAGACATGCCTTCAGATTTATACATTGTAATCAAACTTGTTCTGAGTTTGAAATTCAGGTTCTTTAGAAGGCGAAATGCCTTATTTCCAAATTCATATTATACATTGTTTAAATTTCTGATTTTCGAGCTCATAAAGATAGAAAAAATTTCAAAATCAGAACTTAGGGTAATTCTGAAAATGAATTATTTAAGTTATTTTGTCATGATATTAACTTCCAGCTTCGTACAAGTCTCATGTCTAAAGCGAGGATATCAGCGAGGAAGGCTGTGCAAGAAGGTTGTGCAAGAAGGTAACTATCCGGAGTCACAAATAACATCCCAATGGAAGAAGATTAGAGACACCAACATGGAGTACCTAGATATGAAGAGGACGAGACGAAGAATGTTTGGAACGAGGAATCACCTCCCATCACCCTTGGCGGCTAATATCATGAAGAGTGGAATCTACACAAAGCTGGTTTTCCAACATCCATCCAGTGCAATGAACTCATAGTTGAGTGTGTGAAGCATTATGATCCACAAACTAGAATGATCAAATCTCTTAAGGGGTTGGTGTTGCATACCTAGTTTAGGAGTCTATTGGGGAGGCCTTTGGAATCCCAAGATTTTGGGACATGCATGAGAGAACTAAGGAGGAAGCCCAAGCTAAATTTGAAAGAAGATCGAAGTCGTGTTTGACAGTTATAAACAACGAGTGTGTTCTTGAGAACATGAAGCACCACTCTAGGTTACCCAAGAGACTCTTATGCTCAGACTTCAAGGAGGAGTACAGTGAATTGATATTTCTACTCAACCAAGTCATGGGAGCACCTCAAGGGGCGCTATTTGAGACATGGATGTATTAATTTATTGAAAAGATAGTGGGAGGAACAATCATGATCAATTGGGCAAAGACTATAAGTGACAACCTAGACATCCAGTTGAGAGGTTTCGAAAAACCAAAGACATTCTATATGACTTCCTACCTAGTCTACATGCTTGCAAGACATATTGCATACAAAGGATTGATATGCAAAGGCGAAGTTGGGAACAGGCTAGGACAATACAAAGTATACGAGTGCTACCCACAACTCCACCTGCGTGAGATTGAACATCATATAAGGGTGAACGATGCTTTCACCATGTACATCACAAAGTTGCTGCAAGGCGGAATACATAAACGATTGTCTAAGGAGGCAACGACGCTCATTGAGAAGTATGGATCATGGTATATCTAGTTTTCTACCTTCACATACCTAAGGATTCAAGGATTCACATCAAAACCATACAAGCTTCCTAGGTATCCGACAGATAAGATGGTGTTACTTGAGGTAGTGAGACAGCTCTTAGAATATGATTTCCTCCAAAAGGCGAAGCATAGGCAAGGGATTACTTTTCCTATCACGCTTGGGAAAATGATGGAGGTATGCCACGTTGCAGCAACAACAGAGACAGTTAATGAGGAATTGGAATTCTAGCATCTTGGAATCTATAGAGGCAAGGATCGATTCGATCCATTTCAAAGAATTGTAACAATTAAGGGAGGGAAGTTTATACACAAGATTGACATTGAGGACTATTGGGCTAATCTCATGGATGAGTTCGCGGTAAGAAGGAAAATGTGGTCACGAATGTCAATGGACTTCATGAAGAAGTGTAACTTCTTCTCTACTTTTCTACTCCAGATCAGGTGCAAGATGATGGGGATCACATCCACCCACAGTATGCAAAGGAGAAAGACAAGCCTATCACATTGCCTAGTTGGTCGCAACCTGAGTTGGTAGATTTGAATATTTTGATGAGAGATGTAAATGATTACTCCAGGGAATGAGTGGACAAGTACATTATGAGTTGAGAAAACTAAAGGTCACCCTAACCTATGATAAGATGAGAAAAGAGGAGTCCTCTCTCAATGATGATGAGAGAGCGGTAGGCAATGTTAGAACACATAATGATGAGGAAAGTTAGGCTCCCAAAAGAAGGAAAGGTATGCCTGGAGGATTACAAACAAAAGGCAAGGAGATTGTTAGCCAGAAGTCAAGGCACAAGAAGCATAAGTCTAACACTCCTCAATGTACCATGAGTTCCTCATCCGTGAAGGAGAATGATATGACAAAGAAGGACAATGAGTCCGAACGAGGTTCCAACATGGAAATCCTACCAGAGAATGATCAAAATTTACATGCTACAGCACAATCAGCACCACATGAAGATGATGAAGAACAGCCATGACCTCCCACAATTCAACTTGAGGTTGATTTGGGCAATAATGTAGTGGAATTGCCTAAGGATAAAGATGATGATGATAATGTTATTTCAGCCTTGAGAGGACTTGATCAAGATTTGAACCTCGAAGACAAGATGGAATTTTCTATAATTCACAATTGGTTGTTGAGTAGCATGGAGAAGAAAAAAGTGATAGAGGCACAGCCCATAGAAGATATGGATGACTTCCTAGCCAGGGTTGGCAAGGAAAAGGAAAAGAAGGCAGCGATGATGTTCTCTAGGATTACTAGAGATGACACAAGAGCACACATTGCACAAGTGGCTGTCCCGACAGGTGATAAGACCAGAGATGTGGTCACTCCTATGGATTATCAAGTTACCACAATTGTTCTTGGACCTACTACAAAGAAGCAACAGTTTCAAGAGCTATTGAGGCATGATTAGACAAGACTATTGAAAAGAAAGAGATGCAGACGCAAAGAATATAATGAAGGGATGAATTCCCTAAGGCATGAGGATCCTACCTTTGTCTCACCCATTGCTATTGCTCATGGATCCCCCTTTGATCATGAGGCAATGAGGAATCCATATCAAGAGGTTGGAAAATGGATAGAGGATGTTTCGAAACAAGCAAACGATTTCCTAGCTCAGCATGTCCAAGCATTTGATAAGACAACAATGCTCATATTTAAGATACAGTACTTGGAAGGAGTTTGGAAAGATTTCCAACCAATGCAGGAAAAGAATGTTTGGAAATTTAGATTAGAATTTGTTTTCAAGTATTTTAGTTGAATGAAAGATTATTGAATGCATTTGAATAAAATTCGTTTATCCATACCACTAGCTTCTTGTTGATTGTGAGTTTGCCTTGTGTGGACAATTGGAATATAAATCAAACTTAACTTCAATTTATGCTTGCCCGTTGATATGCATCCAATTGATGGTGTTGATGTTGCTTAGCATGTATTTGAACATCTGTAAATTTACCTTAGACGATTGCACTAAGCTTGTGTAGAGTTGTTCTTTGATGGTAATACTTAGCCTAGTTGAATTTCATTGAATCATTCACTATCTCTTGCATTCTAGGATTAGATTAGAGCTTCTAAACCATCATCCTTTTGCATTTTGTTTTAAAATCTTTGTTAGAATAGATTAAGAGCTCAAGTTGCAAAATCTTAAGTCGTTTGAAATCATTGGCAAGCCTACTCCATTCAAGATAAGTTTGAAATCTTTAGAACAATTGTGTAAGTCCCCAAGTAAGAACAGCAATTCACATCAAACCATTGAGTTATCCACGTGTCAAGAACTAACCGTAGAAACCTTGGAATCATCTTAGTTGATCAGATATTTAGTATCTGAGGTGATCTTGTTCAAGAGAGGGTAAAATACCTTGGTATTTTATTCTGTGTTGGAAGTGCCTAAAAAACACATCAACAAGTTGGTGCCCTAAGATATTGTAATATTTTTAACTGTGAGGCTGGATTAGGACAATAGATCCTAACAAAATTTCTCACCGTGGTTTTCCCAATTTGGGTTTCCACGTAAAAAATTTGTCCTCTTATTGTGTGGTTGCTTTCCTTGTATCTTTCATTTCATTCAGTTTTAAACTAAGCCAATCTTCAATTTGTTAAATGCAAAGAACAGGTTACTTAATTCAAATTAAGTATTTAACACTAATTCACCCCACCTCTCAATGTTAATGCGTGTTCTACAAACAAATAGTGGAACAAATTGGAAGAACTGAGTATACTAGATGTGTATAGAGCAATGGTGCATAAACTTTTTGAGCAGGGTAGAGCTAAAATCAGAACAAGTGAAGGAATGTCCAAATGTTTTGGTAGCGACATTGGTGTTAAACAAGGATGCCCTCTATCTGCCATTTTGTTTGGCCTATACATTGACAAATTAGAAGACTAGTCCAGCTAGCAATGTATGTTGTGAAGCTAGTATTATATGCTAACAATCTTATCCAAATTTGAAAAACAGCTCATGGGCTAAGATAACATTTTAAGGTCTTCGAACAATTTTGTCAACGTTGGGATGCAAATGAACACTACCAAGACCAAAGTCATGACTTTTTCATTAAATAGAAAAGACAAACAAATTAACTTTATTTTTGAATGCAGCCCATTGAAAATAGTTTAAGAATACAAGTATCTTGAGATTGATTTGCACTACAAGCTTAGTTCGGAATCTTGTAGAGAGAAGAGGATATAGGGAGGATGGAAAGCTTCTTACTCAAAAACTGAAAAGCTAATTGTGGGATTGGAAAACCAAGAAAACTCTTTTTGGTTTGCTGGTTGCAACGGTTGACCTTTATGGCTGCAAATTTTCGGGTAGTAGCATGTCAAATTGCAATTGGAAACAAAAAGAAAGAATCCAAAAGCACCTAATCACAAGCAATATCAAAGTCAAAACCATGGTTCCTTGTAAGATTCTTTCAACTGAAGCAAGAATTTTCTCATTGGAGGTATCAACAATAACCCAGTTGCTAAGTTACCTAAAGAAGGCTGAAAACATGGATAACCACCGTTGGCCCAAAATAGTTGTGGAGTCGTCAGGTTAAAGGAACAAAACATGGATGAAGTGAAACAACAAATGGTTGAGCAAATGGGGCATCAATTTGCATGAATGTCCTACCACAAATGAGGAAATAAAAAAAAATGTGACAGAAAAATTCAGGGACATCATGTGGACAAAGCAAATTGGGTGAAAAAAAGCATATAATGTCAAAGAGTTTAACCCAACCGAAGAACTCATGAAAAAACATATCAAGGGGCAGTTTCTAAAGGAAAAGCAAGGTTGCTAATTGCACAATTGAGGACTAGATCACATCATCTTAGGTGCAAGACTAGTAGATGGACTATGCCTGAGAAAACGGGAAGAGAGAACTTGCATATTCTATAGTAAGGGGGCGGTGAAGATGCAATGGCACTTTATTATTAAGTGCACAACATATGAGGATATTTGTGTTTAGTATGAAAACAGCTTGAAAGTTGGTAGCCCACACGAGTTATTTGAGGAAGCTAGGATTAGCGAAACTAGTAGCTTCCTAGTCAAGACCCATAGTAGAAGATTTGACATTGAAAGGAGTTTGAAGATAACTTAAGGCTGCAATTCTCGATCCCTTAGATTGCTTGGTCTCATGGATGTCATTAAATCATTCATTCATTCATTCACTTGAGATTCAAGAGAAACTGCATCAATGATATCCCCCAAGTATGATAAGGTAATCTCTAGTTATGTTGAGATTCCCCCATAGGATGCACCCACTCAAATCAAACTTTCAATGTTCCAATTGTTGATCCATATAAGAAGAAAAAAACATACACCCCATTTGGAGAGTCTTCTTACTGTACCAATTGAGAGTTTAAAAGCAAAAGAGGTTGTTTCTAGAGCTGCTATATTTGTTGACACTTTAGAGGAGAGATACGTGAGCATTATATTTTGTATTTTGTGAATACAACACAGGAGATTCCCTTGATCAAAAGTGATGTCGGCTCAATTCAGCCAAGCATGGCTTGTTTGGGATTAACACATGAGATTCCCTTGATCAAAAGTGGTGTCGGCTCAATTCAGCCAAGCATGGTTGTGTTTGGGATTATGAAACTAATGATAAAAATGACATTGTTATGAATTAAGGCTTCTTGCGCTCATCCATTATGGGCTTTCTATTGCATTGATGGATAGATGGCCTTAGGTATGTAAATACAACACAGGAGATTCCCTTGATCAAAAGTGATGTCGGCTCAATTCAGCCAAGCATGGCTGTGTTTGGGATTATGAAACTCATGATAAAAATGACATTGTTATGAATTAAGGCCTCTTGCACTCATGCATTATGGGCTTTCTATTGCATTTGATGGATAGATGGCCTTAGGTATGTGGAACACCACATGGAGTGAATATTAGCATGTTGATTTCAACTTTGCTTCCACGAGTTGATTAAAAAGGATGTTGGAGATCCAAGTGTCTTAGAGGAGTTGCTTCAAGTCATGTGTCCAAAGAGTACTTGCTTCATTCTTTTAGTAGAGGTCATGTATCTACAAAGGAATCACTTCTTCATTCTTTGATTTCCATTATCTCCGATTATTATCGATAATGGCTTGATAACATGGAAATAACATTCATGATTGAGAGACACGTGTGGCAATTCTTCTTGAATGGCATGGATTTCAGGTTTTGCTTCACATTTTGTTTGTTTTGAAGCAGATGCCCATTAAGCAATCTATTTGTTACTCAACTTATGGTTACATAGCATTTTGATTTCTTTAGATCCATTTTGCAATGGGACCAATTCCTTTCTTTTTGGATCTGGATATCAAGGCTAGTGTGTGAGATGTAGCAACCAAGAATTGTGATTTTTTGCTGGAGATGGAAGAGATTTTTACCTTCAAATATATGCAAACAATGAGGCAATTTTCCAGATTGCAGGAGTTTCTTGAGTAGCTAGAAGTTGTTGTCAGGGAGAACATTGGAGCCTCTCTTGTTTGGGCTTGGATGTCACCTTTCTTCCATGTCCTCAAGTTGAACTTTAGAGGGGATGTCAGACTATGTAAAACCCTTTTAGACTTTTAGTTATAGATTCTTGTGTAGCAACTTTGGGTTATGTTCATCTTATTTGGGTTGTGTGTGCCCTATTTATGGAGCCTGCATGTTTAAGTGAGCCTACTTATATTAGTAGGCCTTCATGTGTAAGTCGGCTTTTATTATTTAAATGTGATTAGCGCCTCTCACCATTTCTGCAATCCATTCACATACCCTTTTTGTCTGTTACTTGCATTCCCCATCTATATGTTTCAAAGTTGTTTCTTCTCTCTGGTGTCTTTCAGTGTCTAGACACATTTTGAGGATCATTCTTTTGCATGGGGAGTTTATATTTCTGTTGTATATTAACCTTATTGTACAATCTAACACTTCATGGGAATTATAAATTATTCATTCTTTATCCTGTAAAAACCTCAAGCTCTTCATTTATGAGTTGCCATCTAGTTTCCTGTTTTCATCAATTAGTGTTCTCCAAACTCATCTTGGCAGCTACCATTGTTCAGATCTGATAAGGTCTTCTCATGGACCTTTTAAATCCAATTAAGAGTTGGACATGGACAAGTCATTTTATGTCCTTCCACTCTTCCCTTATCTTGTTTCAACTCATATATGTGCTCTAGAGTTCAAATAGTAAAGCACTGGCATTTGAGGCATGCGGTGCATCATCTGGATTTAAACATATGGAAGTTGGAATATACTTTATTATAAATAGTAAAGAACCCACAAAGGCTACAAAAGGTTCTATAAGTTTCAGAGTCTAAACAACCTCTCACAATAAAGGCCTTTTACTATGAACTGGAGTTTTGAAGAAACAAATGCATAACATAATGCTTGATTGAATCAAGGATTTTATGAACCTAAGATACCCACAGTGGAATGTGCATATCACAAGCTCTAATGCTAATTTGAACTAAATTCAAACACAAACACAATAGTAGGGTACAACATTCCTTGAATGGGAAAAAGATAGACAGAAAAACAAATTCCCAAACATTTAATGTGGTGATCTATTGCAAACATTGGAATCTATCATGCATCTAGATATTCCAAAAACAAAATTCAATTAGAGAAAGACATATATTGTTACAAAACAACATGCCTTGATTCAATATACATCTAAAAGAAGTTCAATTGGAAACCAGTGATAGAATAGTAACTCTTAGAACATGATGACCCACATCCCTAACACAATACAATAAACTATGCCCAAAAGATGTGAAGTCTTGGTAGAAGAACTAGATGTGGAATGCTTTTCAGACACTTATGGACCTTTCATCCTTGTATACATATAGTTGGACTTGGACACACAAGGTGAAGAAGTAGAGAACATATTCAAGAAACCATGGTAAATTATATGTAACGATTCAATTTGGAATCAAAAATTACTCTAAATATGAAGGTTGTCCATAGAAACAAAAAATGAATTCTTCATTTTATCCTTTCCCCACCATGTGGCAAGTCGTGGGCCCAAATTGATCCAATTATACCCTCTGCAATTACAATCAATGTGCCTCTAGCCATGAGAAAACCATCATGGAAACCAATTGACAATGTCAAAAAGCTAAAGCACTCCATATAAGGAATTCCAAATTTGCAAATGATGCAAACCTTGTGTCACTCTATTAGATGTTTAAAACTTCTGGGAGATATTCATCATGAGGTGACACGTTCTTAAATTAAAACGTTTTCTTATATAAGGAAATAAATGATGCTATTAATATAAACACAAATAACCATGCCTTTGAAAATATATCGATCTTTGCACAAAATTTGTGAATTGTTGCTTAAAGATGACAAATTATGTTAGAATGAGCTACCGTAAAATCAACATGTATAATCAAGAGCGTCACAACCCACACAAAAAGACATTAAACATAAATATCCCTCGATCACAAAGGATAGAATGGCCTTCTTTGCAGAAACTGATGTTGAGCCCGCCCCCAAAGAGAGGCACAACTACTTTGGTATTATGGGAAAAAGTTAATCATCATAACTCTTCACTAGCAGAATATGAAACAAAAGTAGCCCACCAAAGTACTATGTATTAAACCTTCTGTTCATTCTTTGTCTTATTAGAAGCTATCCACTTTGCATTTTCTTGAATCTTAAATTTCTGTTATTTTTGTTTGAAATACTTCTTAAGTATAGTCAGGCAGGTTTGATGTGTGCCATCATGCCAACTCCTGAAAAGCATGTGCATTTTCTCTGATATAGTGAAATGATGCTCAGAAAGTTCAGAAACAGCAAATAATTAAGGAAATCAGATTCCAAGATGAAATGCATAGAGCATCTGCAATTTTTTTAATGAAGTAAAATGGATTTTAAAAACAAAAGATAATTCAAGAACCCTGAATCTAAGAAGTTAAAAATTGCAGTTACATTCAAATTGCAGAATAAGTTAACATGGTATGTAGAACAAATATACTAACCACAAGGTCTACACCATAATCCTCATAATGCCATGAGGTGTCTGCTTTAATTACAACGAAAGACATGTGCACAGTATCCCCATCATATGGAACAGTATGGGAAAAGCATTCCTCCCTGTCAATTACAAACCTGAGACCAAATGCCAACTGCAAGCTGAATAGTAAAAAGCAGAGGACAAGAAACAGCCCTGTCTTGACAAAAGCAAGCCCCATCAGTGTAATTCTTCTCTGCTATTCAAGAACATATATCCTGTTTCCAAACAGTGCCAGCAACTCTAACACTTTGTAAACCCTTCCAAAATTTTGAAATGCATTAGCTTCCTTGACAACTAACTACAAATCCCTTCTGTGCAATCTGGAATAGAATCACTGCATAAGAAGTCAAGAAAAAATTAAATTGGGAAAGGAACATGGTTTATCCTTGTATGGATCACAAAGAAAAAAAATAAAAATAAGGCCACAGTCAGCTGAGAAGCTTTCAATCATTAAGATTAATTCTGTAAAAACAGACTTTAATACACAGGGTATTTGAAAATGTGCTGATCAAAGACTGTTCAGATAGTGAAAACTTCAGTACTATGAAAAAATTCACTGAACAGTCAATATTTTAACATGCAAATATTTGGTTTGAGCAAAAATCCAGAAATGTATATTATATTGCTTAATAACTCAATGTACAGTGAGGATTCTGAAAGTTTCACATTCATGTGCCGCTAAGAAGCGTTCTTCATTAGATTCAAAACTGCTCTCAACAAAATGCTCCATACTCAATTTAATCTCTTTTTTCTTCTCACACACACGCATGTATATGTGAAGCCTCTACTACAGTATCAAGGCGTGTTACACTTAGTATGGTTTTAGATACATTTTGTAAGTATGACCTGTGTATAGTATGAGTCTTTCTGAATGAATATTGTTTGATGTGGTATAGAGCAACATTGTGAATCTGAGAAGCTACTATAATTTTCTTCTAAATCTTGGGCCTCGTTAATTACAGTGACTCATCTAGTAAAGTTACTCATTAAATGAAAAGAGACTTAAAGTGACCATTTATCACTCAGAGTTAATTTTTCTAATAAGGCTGACTTTAAGGAAAAAATGATTATACTCTATGGGTTTTGGATGCCATAGCTTTTTACAGAAATGAAATTAGACCACAGCCCAATATATATTCAGATTAGCATGCCTAAAGATAACCAGCACCAAGAGAAAATACAACAAAAAGGAAAAAAAAGAGGTCACTCAAGCTACAGTCCTCTTGACACATGAAAACCAAGAAACCTTTCAAACAATGCTCAAAAAACAGCTACATGGAAGGGGAGCCAATGGGCTAGCCAATTCAAGCAAAGAAGCAATAGGAAGCATCAAGCTGACTTCAATAATCCTCAGGGCACTCAACTCATGCAAAAGGTCTAGGCCTAAAAGATGTAGCAAGAATAGCTTTCCGTAAAATCCATGGTATGATGAAGAATCAAAGGCAGCAAAAAAATGGTCAAAGTATGGGGCAATAACAAGGAATATGTAAAGCTAGTAAAAATGAAAAAAGAGGTTTATATGCAAACAAGAAGAGAAGAGCTGATTTTTCTTGGGAGGCACAATCCAAGAGGCTTTTGAAGAGAGTTGCAGCAAAGAGACACAATGAAAACACAATCAAAGAGAATAACATCACAAATATTCAGTGGTTAGAATATGCAAAGCAACTATATGAGAGAGTGCAAGATAAAGATACCTCACCGGTAATCAAGTCAAGAACTAAACTCTTCTCCTCAGACAATATTAATTAAGTAATTAAAAAGCTTGCAGCAGGTAAAGCTCGAGACATAGATAGCTAACAAGCGGAATACTTAAGATGGGGCTTGGAAATCCTCACACCTCACATTAAATGAATATTCAATGGGGTCATTCAAAATAGATTTCCGACAAATTGAACAACTAGTGTTGTCATCCCCTTGCTTAAGAGTGGGGACATCAACAATCCTTCAAATTATCGCACTATGATGAACAATCCTCTTTTTGGTAAACTTTTTGGGAGCATGATAGAAAGACGAATCAGTATTTGGGCTGAAAAAGAGGGAAAGAGGGCAAAAGGGCAGACAGGTTTTAGGCCAAAACATTCTACCATTGACCATTGCATTACACTCAGACACTTGATTTAAAAGGTTTGGGACAAACAAGGAGGGGACGTCTTTTGCTGCTTTGTTGATTTCAAGAAAACTTTTGACACAGTACCTAGAAGTAAACTATGGAGTAGAATGGAAGAATTGGGAATTCCAAAGCATTATAGGGCTGTTGTTCATAGCTTGTATGTTCAAGTCTGGGCCAAATTCCGAACCAAATAGGGATTATCATAATGCTTTGGAAGTGACATTGGGGTCAAGCAGGGCTGCCCATTATCTCCTACTTTATTTGGGTTATACATTGACAAGTTAGAGGAATGGATTGGTGGGGGAGTTTGTTTGACCAATTATATTATAAAACTACTTCTATATGCTGATGATCTTATTTTAATGGCAAAAACAGCACTGGATTTGAAGGAACACTTGAAGGCTCTAGAACTTTTTTGTCATGAGGTTGGGATGTAGGTGAACACTATCAAAACTAAGGTTATGATCTTTACCTTGAAGAGAAAGAACGTTCATAGAGAATTTGTTTTTTAGGGCAGCCCACTACAAATAGTCAACGAATATAAATACCTTGGCCTTGACTTCCACAATAAACTCAATTGGGAAACATGTAGAGCGAAAAGGATCCAAGGAAGATGGAAAGCCTTATACTCATTGCAAAATAGATGTAGAAGAGCTGAGCTATGGGACTGGAAAACTAAGAAAACTCTTTTTGGCCTTCTTGTGGTTCTAATGGTTTTATATGGTTGTGAGGTTTAGGGCAGCAACACTTCAAAAAGTAAATGGAGGCAGATAGAGACATTACAAAAACATTTAATCACAAATAGCCTCAAAGATTAAATCATCTATTCCATATGAGATTGTTCTAGCGGAAGCAAGGGCTTTTCCTATTGAGGCATGGATTATGTTTCGGCTACTAAGTTATCTAAGAAGAGTAGAAAACATGGAGATACATTGTTCACAAAAAATAGCAGCGGAAGAGAATCTAGAGAGAAAGAAGGATACATGGATGAAGCAACACATTAAATGGATGAATAAATGGGATATTAGCACAAGGGACTGCCCAAAAAACAATAAGGAAATAAAAAAGTATGTGCAAGAAAAATTTAGAGAAAACATGTGGACAAGACAACTTGGGAGGAAAAGGGAATACTATATCAAAAATTTCAATCCCACACATGACCATACACAAAAGAATTACATAGGAATGGATATAAAATGGAAGGCAAAAATGTTAACTGCTCAGATAAGAACCAGCTCACATCAACTTAGATGTGAAACTGGAAGATGGAAGATACCTAAAGAGGAGTGGGCAGATAGAAAGTGTAGATATTGCACCCAATGAGTAGTGGAGACAGAATGGCATTACATCATGGAATGCCCAGCTTACAAGGATATCCGGATCCACTACATTGACACGCTAAATGTAAACACTTCGAGCAATTTTTTTGAAGAAGAAAAGATAACAAGAGTTGCAAATTTCTTAGTCAAGTTACACTATATGAGATCCAAGATGCAGAAGGAAAAGTAAAAGGAGGTTTAGCAAACACAGCTTTTTGATCTTTGCTGGCTACCCATGGATCCCATTGGCTGTTTGGCCTTGTGGACGTTATTAAAAGCATTCATTCAATACAACCCTTGCAATATAAAGATCCCTAATTTAACATTAGCAGGGCTTTTCAATCACTGATTATTGGAATTAAAGTATTAAACTAAATTGAACCAATATCTGTGGAAAATATTCACTCAAAGCAAGACATTTTAAGCCAATTACCAACAACTTAGGAAATGTCCAAGCCTGAAGATTTCTATTTGATGATATCTAAGTTTAACCCTACCATATATCACTAACAGAACTCGGTGGAAAACCACAATAACTCCTTCACTGGATTCTGTTTAGATTGTAGACTCTAGAGACCTGTGCTTAAATCGCTTTGATAACATTTCATTTGGGCTGATAAATTGTAGCAATAGAGTAAATCAAAAGAGGTCAAAAGGGCTATGTACTAGCACCACTGGCAGCGTTGATGACCCAGGTTCAAACCTCATGGACCTGAGTCCCCTGATGATTATGAGTTTTAGAGCTTGTTAGCAGGGATTTCCCAAGTTTAAGATTCTGTAATTATTAAAAAAGTTAAGGAAAAATGCTTTGAAGTAAATCAGAAGATGTTTCAAGAGAGAGATGGAGGCATACACTATTATTTACTCTTATTGAAAACTGGTTCAATAAACATGTGCAGCGAAAAAAAAGACCTGGCCCTTAGTAGCTAAACAGTATTGGTAATTTAAACACCATAAAAAGTCGGGACTGCCACGTCAAACACATTTGCTTTAAAGGTGTTTACAAACCCTTATCTTGACTTAGATAACAGAATGTCAAATTGCCAAACACAGAGTAAACCTTAAATAGTGAAAAAGCAAATGAAAGCTAAGCAGCGAGATCAGAAATCCAGTATAACATTTCACAAAGAAAACCTAACGACCCTATCAAAACTCAAAATCACGCTCCTAAAATGTAAAAATATGCAGAGAGGAAAGTAAATACAAAAATAATCCGAAAAGCGAAATCTAACTGACGGGATCGGCAGCTAAATGTAGCTATTTTGCTAAGAATAAACATTGACCCTCAAAAACTCAGTTTCACGCCATCCTCAATAATAACAAATTCTTTATTACGCTCTCCAATTCCAGAAAGAAAAACAACCGCCACCAATCAAGTCCCCGGCACAGACTTCAAACTTCATCAAATTCGAAAGAAAAATTCAAAGATAGAACTCAAATTAAATGATCTAGCAGAGATATCGACATACAAAAAAAATGTTACAGATATCACCAAAACAATGCACGGTTTTTGGAGGGATGTAGATATTTTTAAGCAAATTTATCAAAATATCTAAAAAATACTTACCTTCTCTGAACGTTGGTTCAATCCGTCCCAGTGACACCGAAATCAAGCATATAAACTTCAAAAAACTTCTGTCTCATTAACCTCTCTCGCGCCTGTAATGCGCTTATTAGTATCCTACAAGCGGATCATATTTTTCTGCAAATAAAATAAATTTCGAGTGCTTTCGTGTGAAGCCAATCGTGGCATGCCATTATTGGTTACAGATCGTGATGGTTTGGTCAATGGACCAATTAGAGCTCTCTTGTATGACAAATCATTAATAATTCCATTAGAGAAAATTACAATTATATAACAAAATTGTCAACGGAAATTAGTATTTCTTAATTATAAATATTAATATTAAGTATGTTCAACGGAAACTAGTGTGTTCTTAATTAATATTAAAAATAAATATCATGAACATTATAATTTCTAAATAGATGGATAAATACAATTTATTATTTGATTAAAAATTAAAAATCACATTTTTTAAATTAATCTATCATTTTATAATTAAAAAGCTTCATTTTAGGGATGACCTCATAGTGCAATGGCGTTGCAACTTCATCTTAATACGGAGGTCTTGAGTTTGATTCTTCGGACTCGCTTGATGTTGTGTGGTTGTTTTCATTGCTACGCCGATGTTTCTCTCACCTCACGGTCAATTAAAAAGGTAGTTTGTTACCTTTTTAAAATTTGGTTAATTGTTCAATTCTTATTATTATTTATTATTTATATGTGTTTCACTTCTATTTATATTATTTTTTATTTGTTATTTTGAAAGAAAATTTATATCTCCAATGTATTTACTATACTAGTGCATTAGTTCATTTTTATAATTTGATTTATTATCCAATTTTTATTGATCAAGGAGTATGTTTCCTATTTAAAATTTGGTTAATTGTTCAATCCTTATTTATATGTGTTTCACTTCTATTTATATTAATTTTTATTTTCTATTATGAAAGAAGATACCTCTAACCATTTCTTTAAATAGATGTATTTACTATACTAGTGCATTAGTTCTTTTTTAAATTTTGGTTTATTGTCCAATTTTTTATTTTATTTATTTCACTTCTATTTACATTATTTTTAATCTATTTATTATTTTTCATTTTTTTATTCTAATTTGTATTTAACTTTATATATTTGTTTTCTACCTCAAAATTATTATTTTACTTTAAAATCAATGTTTACATGTCTCGATATGCAATAATTGTATTATTCACAATGTTGAAAGCAAATGAACCTGAAGATCTTTCAAACCTTGTCTGATTTTTCCCTAAGATTTAATACATATGTGATTTTTTAGTGGCTCAAAATTGAAGCGGTACAATTTTGAGAAATGCATAAATGAACCATAAAGTAAAACTAGATTTGTTAAAGGCATAACCCAATATTTTGAAAGCCACAATTAGCTTATACAACCTAGAAATTTGGGTCTCAACTCAAAGAAGTACAAATGGTGAGTAACTTCAAGGTGCAATGCACATCCCTTGCATTGAAATCACCACAACACCTGATCAAAAGGGATAGCTACTAAAAAAAGGTTTCTAGTAGCAATTTGGGGAAACCTGCATATGTACATTCGGGATGAGACACTTTTCTCTATTCAACCACCTTAGGGCCCATATTTCCCCTGCACCATTGACATGCTTGATACATAGTCGTAGGTTTCAGTTATAGCTTTCGCTTTTGCTCTTTTTATATAGTGGCCAGAAGGAAATATTGCTTTAGGTTGTTCCCCTTGGAGTGATCACTTCTCCAAAGGCAGGACCTCTAAAAAGAAAAAGAAGATATTGTGATTTCTCTTACACCCAAGATCCATGAAGGTGAGGGAAGAAGATACTTTCACAACACCTTGGGTTCTAATCTAAACATAAAGCATGCAAGTGCACAAGACATGACAAACAAATGATTCATTTTAAGAACCAATTCCAAATGTGAGCTATCTAAGAAAAGCAAAAGCACAACTAGCTACCCCTCCAAAACCACAAGTTAGTAGTGGAAAAAAAAACCCTTTTCCATTGCTAGGCCCTGCAAAAAAGATGTTAGTAGTCTAGGGGGGCTTCTACAACTGAAAGCAAGTTCCACCACTTTGTTAGTACCAAGGGTTAGTCGAAAAACTAGAAATGCAAAAACAAGACATAAAATCATCACAAAATTACAATTTTATTTATAGTCAATAAGATTCATTTTTTTGCGCTACTTTTATCCCAAAAATAAAAATACAAAGAAGATATCCATGCTAAAATTTTGAGAGTTTTCTGAAAACATAAAAAAAAATTACAAAAAATCTTTGATTTGAGCCCTAGAGAGCAAATTTAAGGAAAACCCCTAATTTTTAAAGATCTAATTTTTCACTAATTATTATTCATCAAAATTATTATTATTCATCAAAATTAGAAATACAAAGAACAAACCCCCTTGGAATCTTGAAATCTTTCCAAAAAATGTAAGAAGTTCCAAAAAATTTGTTGATTTGCTCATAGAAATTGTTTTTTATGAAAAAACATTAAAAAAAATATGAATTCCTCAAAACTAATCCAAAAATCTTTATTTTTGGACTAGAAGATCCTTAAACCATCCCCAACCTACAGTAAAAATTTTGTAGATGTTTGAACATATGATCAAATATTTCCAACCCTAAGGTTGTGTCCTCAACTCTAGTTGCACAAGGTTAGTCTCGTAGGGTTAGAATTGCCTCAAAAAATATAGATTCAAAAGGGAAAAAATATCTAATCAAGGGTGTGCAAAAATGTTTATGCCAAATTGTGAATCTATTTGCAAACCCTAACTAAGCCAACCACTAAACCCTAGATCTACAAACTAATTCAATAAAACTTAATAGAAAAACTACAAATATGTGCAAATACACATGAAATAAGGAAAGTTATACCTTCACATGCAAGAGAGACTTGTCTCCATTATTTTCCTATCCTCCATGATCTTGTATCAAGGACGTTGCTCTCAATTTTTTGTTGCACTTGCACAAGAGCTCAAGGAAGAACGAATGTGGTTGTGATGATGTATGCTAAAATGATTTTGGCAGAATGTAGGTATAATTTCTTGTAGTTGTGATGTAGAATGAGGAGAGGAAACCTCTTTTGTAGAGATCATCCTAAAAATGTGTTATCCTCATTTTTAGCATTAGCAAAAAATGAGGGTACCCCACAAATTTTGGCTCATTTGCGGTTTTTCCTACTCTATGGTTCGCTTTACGAGACATTTTTGTTGTCATAAGTGCATTTTCCCCATGTTTTACACCTTTTCACTTTTATGTGAAGTCTAGGTGCAAATCGAGTTTATGAACCCAATTTACACTTAGGCATTTTAGGTGTAAATCGGGTTCATAGACCCGATTTGCATCTCTTTTGGTTCTTTTCACCTTTTAGGTGCAATTCGGGTTCATAGACCCGATTTAAACCTCATAGGTGCAAATTGGGTTTATAAACCCAAATTACACTCATTTATTGCACTTTGAGTTATTTGTAGCTCATTTGAAGAATTGGTTTCAGTTTTTAAGACTTATTTATCTCTTTTTACCCTCATTTTAATATTTCCCAAGTTGATTTTGTGGCTGGAGGGAGAAGATTTCAATTATAAATTTCGGCTATGTATCTATTTTTCCCTCTTGTTAGGGCTTTAGAAACCCTTTTTTTCTTCCTTATTTTTATTTTTCATATGCATTTCACTAGTTTTCATTACCATATTTTTTCGCTTGAATCATATGATCTTAAGCGATTTCTATTATTTCTTTTGTCTTTACCCTTTAGTGTCGTGGCGGAGTTGTAGGCCCAACACGCACCACTGAGTGCTCTGTGGCGGGTCTATGACCTTGCCACAACCCCACCTTTCCTTTTTCATGTTATATTGAATGTTATCTATTGCATTGTGATGTGGGTGACGTTGCCAACCCACCATACACCATAGTATGGTGTGTGGTAGGTCTGCGACCTTGACCACACATTGTTCCCTTGCATTTTATTTTGTAGTGTTAGCAGAGCCTTAGGCTCACCATACACCACGATGGGGTGTTAGTGGGTTTGCGACCCTAACCAACACATGTTTTACCCTTATTTTTGCAGTGTTCTTCCATGGTGTTTGGCAGGGTTTTAGGCCCACCATACACCATGAATATTGTATGGCAGGTCTACGACCCCGCCCAACATTGTTTCTTTTATGTTATGGTATATGGCGAGGTTTTGAACCCATCCTCTACCATTTCTTTTAACCTTCCTTTTTTGGTGTTTGGCGGGTCTATGAACCTGACCAACATCTCTTTGCCATGTTATTTTTATATGTGTAATTCGGGTTTATAAACCCGAATTACACATTTTTATTTTTATTTCCAAATGTAATTAGAATTTTAAAAGCCCTAATTATGTTTTTTGACCGACACACGTAAATGGTAATTTTTCATCCAATTTACCGTGGAGATATCAATTTGTCGAAAAGGGTTTTTTTTAGAAAACCTAATTATTTCAAATACACTATTTTTGTAATTTCTTCAAGTCATATGAACAAAAGTGAATCGATCCAATATATCATTATAATGTTGATGAATGTCTTTTTCTCTCAGTATTAATATTATATCAATGACAAAGGCTTCTCCAAACAAAAAGATGAAATTCAAGAAGTAGGACCCACATCCAGTTTTTCCACCTTCTTCAGTTACTTCTAATATTGATCACATTAGAGACATAGAGATAGGTCATGTTGATCTAGAATAATTTCAAAAAAGAATCAAGAAACCACCTTCATATCATGACATGGAAGCTATTATAAATAGTGGCATCCACTTAGTAGCATATTTTCCCATGTCAGCTTAGGAACCTGAATTTGTAATTGCAGTGGCAAATCATTTTGATCCAAATCATAGAATTGTGAAGGATGAATCCAGAAATAAATTATTCAGGATTGATGAAGAATTCTTCGATTCAGTCTTCAAGTGTCCTAGTATTGAGAAGTATAATGATATTGCAATGCAGTCAACTATAGCCTACTTTGATACAAATTCAAATAAGTGTAGGCGTAATATGAATGATAATTGGCTTAAAACCCCAAGACCTAGTATTGCAAGATGGTCGAAGACTCTTCCTAGAAGTGACTTCATTGAAGAAGTCAAATATTTGATAACTCTTTTAAGTGGAGTTAAAGGACTTCCTACTTCCAATACTTTCTATAAATGGATGTATCAGTATATCCATGTGATCAAACAAAACAAGGAGAAGATATTTCGGGGAAAACAGATCAGTGATTCCATCTGTGAACAGCTCACCAAGGTTCCTACCACACTCAAGATTTATATGACTTCTTACTTGGTGTACGTTGCGGCTTCAATGAGACATTTTCTTGGATTGTCTACCATTGGCGATAGGAGGTAGATTGAGGTACATGAATACTATTCCCAGTTGTTTCTTCAAGAAAGTTGTAATCATTTCCAAAGAGTGAATGATGCTTTCTTTGGTTATTATATGGTTATGATGGATAAGAACTTGTATAACAAGAGAGTGTCTGATCATGCATGGAAGTAGTGAGTCAATATGGATGCATGTTCCTTCAGTTTCCAACCTTGACATATATCAGGGTTGGATGTTTCAATGGTGAGCCCTTCATGCTCCCTAGATAACCTTCTGACAAGATTGTACTAATGGATCTAGATTGTCAGATGAATGTTGTACATAAGGCCCAATCGGGTTCTCATAAGATTAGTTTGAAATTTTCTCTTTTCATTGGTAGGTATTCTATCAATTCCATCTTTAAGGCCAGGGCAATGGGGGAGGAGATGAGAAGAGTTACCATGAGGTTCTTTAAGGCTAGAAAGGATTTTGATTACAAAGGAATGAGAAACAAACTGAAAAAAGGTGTATGTACATGTGCATCAGATTGAAGATGTTTGGGCTAATTGCAGGTCCGAGCATGATGTGAGAAAACTTGATTATTGTTGGTTGATAGTTGAACAAATTGAGGAGTTTGGTCTTATCGATGTACCTGAAGATTTGGAGGAAGATGGTGATATCTTGGATCCAATGTATGAGAAGAACAAGGTTTCTTCTACTCCTTTGCCTCTCATCCAGTGGTCACAAAAGGAATGCACTTCCATCAGGGCACATTTTCAAAGTATTCTTATGAATACTAATGTTTGGTTATCTTTGCATGGTGTTACTTTGAAACCTTTCTCTTATGCTTTTTATGATGACACTGTTGGCCCAATGGGAAAGAGATCAGAGATTAGAACCGATAACAAATAGGATCTTGCTACTCCAACAAAGGCTCCTAAGTTAAAAGTTATAGTTGGGTCTAAGAAAGGTAAAACTCAAGGAGAACCTTCGAGTTCTAATGTTCATGAAATATCAAAGTTAGAGGTATCAAATGAACAAGAGGAGGGGGATCATTTTGATGAAGAGTTAATTCATGGACAAGAGGATGAACAAAACCAAAATGAATTGGATGTAGAAGAGATGCCATGAGCAGAGGAATCCTTACTTCAGGTATATTCTCCTTCATCTATGTTACAAGTTCCTATTTCTACTTCTGAGCCTGAGCCTCTAATTATCACATGTATTTCCCCTTCAAGTGTTATTCATGTATCTTCCACTAGTGCTAGTGAGTCCTCTCTAGATACACCCTGCGATAATATTGAGAATTTATTTTCTAATTTCCCCTCATTGTCTGAAGTATCTGCAACTATGATGGATGATGATAAATTCATGAATGAATCAGTCCCTAGATCTAATGAATCATCTCTTGAGAATCCTTCCCATGTTATTACCATGACCTCTCCTATAGTAACCACCACTGTTCAAGATTCTATCAATCCCTCTTAGGATATGGTAGTGGGTGAGGATGATGATATGGATTTACCTCATTGGTTGATGTCAAATGTGACTAAAAGAAAGAAACAAGTTTTTTCTCCTAAAGACATTGATTTCAATTAGCTTGTTCCTATGAAATTCAAGATGGTCAAGAAAGACAAAACTTTGTTTGGGGTAAAAGTTGATAAGAATAGGAATAAATATGTTGAGATTGTTATTCCTCCTTAGGATGCTATCATTGGATAGATCTAAGACTCGGATTATATCATTCAAATGATTGATCTGGGTAAGAAAACTCATGATTATGTGGCACAGGACACTCATTCCGCCTTGGGGGCTTTAGTTTCCAGGTGTGACGAGGATAAGGTCAAGAAATATCAACTTAAGGCACGAATTGAGCAACTCACCTCAATTCTTATCAAAGTGACCAAGTCTTCAAAAGTTCTTGAACCAGTGGCAACTTCTTTGGATGACCAAGTTGTTAAGAGAGTTGAGTAGGTTGCATCAAGGAGCAGAGCCGCAGGAGAATGGATGGATCGAATGCTAAGCCAAGGTACATGGATACTAAGTTCAGCTTGCACCATTGTCAACACCCTTGACGTTGTAAGGACAGAGGTGGATAATACCATAATAATTTTCTCCTGGGAACTTAAAACAGAAAAAAAAAAAAAAAAAAAAAAAAAAAAAAGGATTTTGAAGCCTGGTTGAAGTTTGAAGATTATGATCCTAATGACCTCATCCAAAATGGTGTGATTCCCTCACGACGCATGTACATTGAACAGAGAGAGGCTCTAGAGCATTAGATGAATGTATTGGAATGTTTGGTCAAGGATATGAGAAAGGCACAAAAAGAATGTGTTGGTAGGAAAACATAGATTGTTGCCAAAATCTTTGAAATATCATGTGCTTTCCTTGATGAAAGTAAAAAGGTACTAAGTAAAGATGAAATCATCAAGGAATTTAGCTTACTCTTGACAGTTGAAAGTTGATAAGGAGGAATTCTCTTTGTCCTCTATCAACAAATTACTTGATTTTCAATTAATTATGGATATTCTTGATTCACTTCTAGAGAAACATAAGAAGTGTTGTACTGGGTTAGAAGATTCTATCACAAGGGTCAAAGTCATCACCGAAAATACCTTGGGACCTGATAAAATTCAAATGAAGAATAATTTATAGAAGATCAAGGAGTTCCAGAAGTGAAATTCAACTCAAGGGAATGACACTTAGTTATTTATGTGTTTTTTCAGTGACATTTTATTATGTCTATCAACACCTCGGGTGTCATTTTGTAACTATGCATGTGCACCTGTTGAGTGCACAAGTCCTAAGTCAAATTGAACTCTTCTTTTGACTTAGTCATAGAATTAGTTATAATTTCCTATTTTCATGTTGTACCCCTCTCCTATATATATGAGGGTTATTATTTTAATAAGGATTTTTTTCCATATTTCATTATGCAACAAAACTCTACCAAAGTGAATAGTAATTTGAGACTTGGTATTGATTTTGTAAATTTGCAATTTAATCAAGAAAGAGAGAAGCTTGACATTCAAACTTTGTTTTGAGTTCAATCCTTTATATGGTATGAATGTTCTTATGTCATTGGTGTCATATGTTCTTGAATGATTAAAGTTGGGTATAGTCTTGGTGTAAAAAATTGAAGAGTCTTTTGGGTCTTTACAAGTAATCTTTGAGTTACTTTGAAGTTTCAAGAATTGTAAATTGGTTAAGGGGAGAATTGCTTTAAGTCTTTGAGCTTTTACAAATTATCTCTAAAAATTGTATTTAGAAGATAGAAAGTAGAGTCTTTGTGCTATAAGAACTATCTGGTTAGAGTAGAATATCTTTCAATATATTTGTGAGTCTTTGAGCTAACAATATATTTGGGTTACAGTGGTTGATAGGAATCTTAGTACATAAAACAAATCTTTGAGTTCTTAAGTGTGCAAATTCTCGTCCCTAGGTCATATTCAGAAAAGGGAAGTAACAGAAGACTTTGTTCTTTCATGGACACTTTACTTTCCAAATTAGTTAGTATAATATTACTACAAGTTTTCAAAGTTATTTAAGTTAAGGGAATTATATTCTTAAAAGAGAATTGGATATAATTGGTTTTTAAGGAAGAGAACCAAGTTGTTATTGTACCCAAAATTAGTGTAAAGTTAGTAGGTAGGAAAAATAGAAAATAGTTGCAGTACCAAGGGGGAGACTTCCCTTATAATTAGGAGGAATTATATCTTGTCTTCTAAGAGATATCGTTATGTGTGTTGTCGTGAAAAACACATTTTGTGAACCTTCATTAGTTTACAAAATTTTCACCCAACAAAATGGAGGGTTTATATTAAGAGGTTTAAGATGAATGACCGTGATCACATAGATGAAGGTGAATCAGTATATGTAGACACCTAAATTTGATTAATTTAATTAATTAAATTTAGTTATCCCGAATGCATTTAATTAAATAATTATACATTATTTAATTAATTGGTAATTATTAATTGATTGATAACTAAAATCAATTAATTAATTGAATTTGAACCTTTCTTCTATTAAATGTATCAAATTTTGTAATTTGATTATTTAATTCACTTTGACTTTTTTTCCTCTTAAATTCTCCCATGGAATTAATTAATTAATTATATTTCCCCATGTGTCTCCTAACTTTAACCCATATCTAACTCTCCCCTAGCCTAACCCATCTAATTAACCAAAGGTCTTAGTCAACCCTATCCTTTATCCCTCACCATATGTGTGCACATTCTTAAAATATCTCAAATTCCCTAAATATCCCAAATTTTCAAAAATTTGAGGAAAATGTTGTTGAATTTGAGGAAAATTCCCTAAAATTTGGGAAAATATCCCAAATTTTCTCAAACATGAGAATTACATTATTTTTCACTCTTTTGAAATAGAACCTTCCAATTTGGGTGGCTTACTCCCAAATGGGCATGTGTCCTAAGGGACACATGTCGTTCGTTCCAATGACACATGTCCTTCTCAAAGACACATGTCATTCTCATTCATGACACTTGCCTTTCTCAAGGACACGTGTCTCATTTTCATGTCTCTCCATATCTCATTCTAGCCTATTTAAACCCCCCATTTTCCTTCACAAATGCATCCACTTTCATTTTCATACCCTCGTAATGCAAAAATGCTTACTCATTGTTTTGCATAAGCACATCCATTTAGCATAGTATTTTGTATCACATCTTGCTTAGTTTTCCACCTTCCATTCACTATCATGGAGCACAATCAAGTATCTACCATATAGAAAGCACACATCAAATCAAGGGACAATCAAATCGAAGGAGGAAAATAGAGTTTGCCCTTTAATTAGTTTTATGATGTTTATCTAGTTTTTTTTCTTCTTAACGTCCTAGTCTTGAGTGTGGTTGAAATATGTGTTTGTTAATTGCTTAGTTTATATTTTCAATAGTTTACATTCACAATTTTCTGCATACATTTCTGGCATGCCTAGTGCAACCTCACTTCACGGGTCCAATCTCAAGTTTTTTGTTGTTTTATTGTGTTTTTTAATTAATTTTTAGTACTTCCAAGCAAAAACGTGATAATTTAAGTGGATTTCCGCTTCAACGGAAGTTTTATTTTTTGAAATTCAATTTTTCTGAAATGATGGGGATTGATTGAAAATTTGGCAAGATTGCTTGGAGAAACAATAGGAATGCATTCCCACCATCTTGGGTAGGTTTAATTTTTTGAGTCATAAGTTTTGTATTCTATTTCTGCATCTAATTGATTTTTTTTTAATAAAAAGAAGCAAGATTGTTGGGTAAAGTAGTGGGACTGACTTAAGAAACGACGGGATTGCTTGTCTAAGTTTTATGTGTTTTTAGTGTTTTTTGTCAAGCATTTGTTTATCAACAAAATAACGAGATTAATTAAAATAGTGGGATTGTGAGAAGAAATGGTGATATTGCTTGTGTTTAATTTTTTGTCATTTTCTAGAATTAAAATTTTCTCAAATTATTTCTAATCTGCTAATCTACTTTTGTTTTCTAGTTTTTAGCTAGTATTTGGTACAAGTTTGATGATAAGAAAACCCTAAGTGCTTAAAACTCTAACTCATTTGTTGTATGACTACCAAAGAGGGGTGCAATTACCAAAAATGTTTTTAGTTACAATGAATCTTGTGTCTTCTTCTAGTTAGAAAATACTTTAATTTCATAAGAAAAGAACAACTATCTTTTGTGTTTGGCACGCTTATGCATGTAGAGTGGGCCTACTGCTAATATACACTATCCTCTCCCTTGTCTTTTGTGGTCTTAGGTGCAAGAGAAAAGTGTTAGTGACACTCACTTTTTACATTTTATGTAGAAGGGCATGCCTCCCAAGAAGCCAATAAGGTTGGGTGAGAGGGAACAACCCAAGTGGTACTCTTTCGATCTACTATATGACTATTCGTGATTTTGGTGAAAACCATAATCAACTAGTGTTGTTGTATTATACTGATGGTTTCCCTTAGTATCTATATGCAAATACCTTCATGATCTTGATGAAAGTCAAAATCCCCTGGTGCTTGTGTGGCAGATGCGTAAAAACCTGTGTTTTACAGGCTAGGATATTTCTTAAATGAGCTAGCCACCGCATATATAACCACCATATTTACCCCAAAAGTACCTCCACTACAAACCAAAAGTACCTCCATTATGAGCCAAATTGTTATTAGCTACCAAAAACCTTCTACTTGTTGACTCAGGTGTTGTGATATGTGCATACCGAAGAAACCCTGCATGTACCCTTCAACTTGAGATAGTAAATTTCTCGGGATTTTTGAATCCTTAGAAATACGAAGCCTGTCATTCCTAAGAAGTGTGTGTCATAGAGTGGAGCTAGTGCCACCAAACTTCTATCTATCCAACTGAATGAGGTATTTTGGGCAAGGGAACCCAACAAGTATTGTCATTTGACTATCCTAGGAAGTACATGACTATTGATGCATTTATCTTACTTGTGTGATTGTTGTGTTTGGTTTCATTTATATCTTTTATCAAACAATCAAGTCTAAAAAAGTCAGAAATGTCAAAATTTTCAATCCAAAAATTTGTCATTTTCATCACTTTATCAGTCTAAAACGGCGAGAACGCTATGTTTTTGCCAGTCTAGAAATAGTAGGATCACTCTATCTATGTTTTATGTTTATCAGTTGGAAATGGAAAGAACGCCTTATTTTTGTCAGTCTAGAAGTAGTGAGATCACTTTGTCTGTGTCTTTTGTTTATCAGTCTCAAACACTAGAAACACTCTATTTTTGCTAGTTTAGAAATAGCAGGATTTCTCTATCTATATGTTGGTAATTAACACTCATTTGGTAAGGTGAATTGCATTTAGGGTTGTCATTGATGGCAACTCATCTTCAAGTTTTGATATTTCTCATCTGGTTTAATTGTCTTATCATTTTGCATAGATTGGGCCAACCAATATACACACACTTTGCTTTATTCTTGTTAACTGGTTAGTCTTGGTACTAGTAATGTATATTTGGGACCCGTTTAAGGTATTTTGGGACCCCGGTAAAATCACTTGTAAAATTTAGGGTAGCATGTGAAGGCCGACATTAATTATGATCATCGGGATAATGCATATCATGCTTCGTGATACAACAATCGATAGGTTTATTTTCTTCATTGAGGCTGACATGGTGAAAAGATAAGGGTATTTAAGGGAGAAAACTTAGCGATGGATTTGATGGAATTGTTGGCCAAAATGGAGAGCCAACCGGCTGAGGGCTTGAAAAAATGATGGTTCGTGGAAGGATTGAAATCCTCCCTACGGAAAAAAATGAAGATTGTACCCCCGACGTCATATGACGATGCCTATAACAGGGCGATGGACCTAGAAAGCGAATACAAAACATCAAGGAAGAAGAAAAGTAATAAATATTCATCTGACGATGATGAAGATTCTGACGGGGAGAGCAGTAGTGGTGGCGAATCGAGTAAAAAGGTACACGCGCTCCAAAAGGACATGGAACGAATGCTAAAAGAAATCAAAGCCATGAAAGGGAGTACAAGTAAGATGGAAGAAAATGACGTGTGGTGTACCGACTGTAGGAGTGACGGACACACCAAGGGGTCCTGTCCCAAGAAGGCTTTCTGTGACATTTGTCAGATTACGGGACATTTGACAAAGGAATGTCCCTACAATATGAAAACCAGGAGCCAACAAGTTCTCTTCACGCAAGAGTAGCCGGCCGTCAGAACTTTGCAAACCAACACAATGACATCATCTAGAGGTTATCGGAACAACAGACGCGGTGGCAGAAGGAATAGCAACAATAACAATAATGGAAGCCATATCCAATATGACACCAAGGGCCGGCCAATTATCCAATGTAGGGCTTGTAATCAATGGGGGCACTTCACCCGTGATTGCATGCAGGAAGCCACCCCTCAGCACCTCTACCGATGGTGTGGGCCAGGCGACCATGAGGACGCAAATTGCCCACAGGCAGGGGTTAATCTCCTCAACATTGAGAAGACTGGTGAGAAAGAAGTACTGGCAATCACCAGCGCCCAAACCAAAAAGGCCACTTATCCCGATCCCCATACAGATAAGGAGAGATTACGGGAGGCAAAGACCAATATTGAACATGAGATGACGACCGAACGATGGGATAACGAGGTGGTGAGTACATCATCCTGCACGAAAGTGGAAAATAACATCATTGGGCAAGTACTACAGATGGAAGTACCTATGAGGGTAAAGGACCTTCTAGAAACAATGCCACAGTTAAGAACCACCATTTTTAATTCCATACAAACCACTGCACAAGCACCTTTGCGTGCCACACGGGCAGAAGTTCCGGTCAGCCCCTCGGCTGACCCAATGTTGTTGGCTTTAAATAGTGGTCGACATCCTGTTGTAGTAGAGATGGGAATTCTCGGGGCTATCCTCAAAGACACCATCGTGGACGGAGGTTCGAGGGTGAATGTACTGCTAGAGGATATGTGGAAGAAGCTGGGGAAGCCAACACTATGGCCACCCACGTTCAACTTGGTAGGTGCAGACCAGCACGACATCAAGCCACTCGGCACCCCGATGGCCCAGCCGATCACCATCGAAATGCAACCTTTCATACTAGATTTTGTAGTAATTCCACTCAAGAAGAAGGGGTACGATGCCATCTTAGGCAGAGGGTGGCTGGTTATAGCAAAGGTGAACCACGACTGGAAAAACAACACCCTTTCTATGGAGAAAGGGGGGTAGAAGTACATCATTGATCTGAGGACCTAGGTTGTTGATGAGGAATTGACATCATCTTCGGAATCGGAGGGTGAAGGGAAAGGCTACCTGAGGGACGAAGGACGAGGCTGTAGGGAGCCCAACGATGAAGGGATTCTCAAACTAGGAGAGTGCTCCGAGGATGAGATAGGGTCATTGAACGAGCTCTTCCATTGGCAAATGGAGGATTATGAAATGTTCCAGAGCTATAGGCTCGAAGTAGAGGAACCAGAGCAAGTAACAAAGGAGGTGTACCTGCCAGAATACAGAGAATATTGGAAGGGAGATGCCCCAAACCCTGGCGACGTAGATAATCCGAAGAGTGTCGACAACGATTGGAACCCTGTGTGGAAGGCCGCAGCCTTCAAAATCTTTATTATTCTTCTTCTTCTTAAATATGGGAAGGAGACCGTGGTCCTTGTAGAATTTGTGGTTCTAGGTCTTCGGATGGCCATGGAAAATAAACTTGCCACCAATAGGTTCAAATTGAAACCCTACCATGAGAAGTGTGCAGGGGACCCGAGAGGCCGGAAGGACACCCGGGAGTCTAGAGGGGGACCCGAGAGGATGGAAGGGGACTCGAGAGGCCGAGTAGGTGACTCGCTAGGCACAGGACCAAAACAAGAGACTCTCGGGTGAGGCAAACCGAGAAGGATGAAGGGCGATCCCAGTAGCATGGGACCCGAGCCGAAGACTCTTGACAATTAGATTATACATTTAAAAAATTAAAAAAAAAAAAACATCGTACAGCATTACGGGTCCGTACGACAGTTGACTATACGGCTGCCAAAAAAAGAAGAAGTGGGCCCACCATACACCGATGGTGGAACCACCATGCGATGGGGCCACTGGCGGTGGATGCCACCGTGCGGTGGTCACCGCACACCACGCATAAAAGCCCACACAGCCTCGCGGAAACAAATGAAAGCCTGCACAGCTGAGGGGGAGAGAAGGAAAAATGACAGCTGCAGGGGGAGGAACAATGCCAGCTCCACCACGCAGCCCACGCAAGGAAAAAGAAGGAGAAGGAAACCACGCACCACGCCAAACAAAAAAAATGGATGAAGAGAAAAAAAAAGAAAAAGAAAAAAAAGAGAGAGACGCGCATAGCAACGCACAAACAAACAAAGTTGTATGGTGGAAGGGTGTCAACCGCACGGGAAGGTGGCTGTATGATTGGAGGTGTCTATTGTTGTCCGTACGGTAAGGAGGTTGTATGGCCGGGGTGCCATCAGGGACATTACAGTGCCCAAAAAAAATTTAAAAAAAATGGTGACGACCAGATTTAAAATGATTCACTAAAGTTTGAAGCCAAGACATTGGAAATTCAGAGTGGAGAAGAAAGATTTTTGGCATCTTAAAATATCACAGAAATGTTGTGCGCCATGGACTTTTGTGTGGTTCCAAAGGTTGTAAATTGGTCTTGGTGCTGCCCCTAGACCCCACAAGGGGCGCTACCCCTCGACCCCACTGGGGTGCTACCCCTCGACCCCACTGGGGCGCTACCCCTCGATCCCGTTGGGGCGCTGCCCCAGACCCCGCGGGGGCGCTACCCCTCGACTTCGCTGGGGGCGTTGCCCCCAGACCCCCAGTTTATTTTTGAGCTACAAAATACCACGAGAAGTGTTGTGGTTGTCCGTACTGTGAGAAAGAAGCATGTAGCTAAGCATTGGCGAGGAAGCCATAAGCCATAGAGGGAGACGGATTTGGAGGTTGCGAACAAACAAAGTTTGAGGAAAGGCATTGTAGGTCCGCATAATTGTATGACAGCAGAGAGTTATTCAGTTCAGTTAGTAGCCTTTGGGGAGTGTGATGGAGGATTTGAGGTGTCTCCTAGCCTTTGTGCCAGTGGGTTGTGGCCACCTCCAGGCAGGATAGGTACGCTTTGAGGAACTTGGAGTATGTCTCGGCTGGACGTGAGGTTGCCTTGGTGGATGCAGAGAGGGCTCAGGAGGAGTTGACCACCAAGTTGGAGGTAGTTCTAGCGTGAGACTTAGCTCAGTGTACCTAGGAGTTGGATGCCAAGAGGGCAACGTCGGTGGCTATCGAGACAATATCATTTGAGTAGCAGTTGGAGGAGGCTGAGACTGAAAAGCATGTTTTGCAAACAAGTTTGGTTTAGGCACAGGAGGATTGTGATGTCAAAGGAAGCACTTGAGCATAGGATGGTAGTAGGAAAGGGTTTTTAAGCGAGGACGCAGCAGGTGTATAAGTTTCAGGCTCGATTGGCGTTAGCAGTTCTGTTTCATGTTATTTCTATTTTGTATTAAGTCGTATGGAGATGACTTCTTTTCTTTGGGGGGGATGATGTTGGCGGCATTGTTGTACACGAGAATAAGATTAGTTAATTATGTGTAAATGTGTTGGTTAGTTGGCAACCGAGGGGTGGTAGTTGCGGTGTGACGGTTGGCGCTCGCACCCCCTCAGTACCCTTTTATACTTCGAAATGTAACTTGTAACATACACTTATTATGAATAGAATATCTCTTATACTTTGTTTGATATTTATGACATTATTCTGCATTATGTTCTTTATGCTTTAAGTTATTCACCCGAGAGGGTAAACAAATGGTTATGCGATTTTGGATGCGAATCAGTTGGAGATTGATGCTATGTAGTTTGGTGAGTGAGTGAAAGCTTTTGTGTGCAGTTTCACGTGCACAATTCTAACCGGTAGTGCAGAACGGGGTATTAGTAAAATGGTTTAGAGGAGGTTGACAGAGCTTTAACCAGAACTTATCCAGCATGGTCAGATGCACTTTATAAGTTCACTTTTGTATGAAATCATTGTGTAATGTTGTGTAAGTTAGTGAGACTTATGTTGAGCAGTGAGCTCTAGGCGGTGAGCCTCATTGCATGTGCAATCCCCTCTATGTAATATTTGTATACCTTGATCAAGTATATAGATCTTGTGGGTATCAGCCCCACCATGGTTTTTCCCTTTACAGGGTTTTCCATGTATAAATATTGGTGTTATGGTGTTTCTTCTTTATGTGTTGTTTGGTTTATGCATTTTTATTTTATTTTTTGTTAACCGGTTCATAAGCAATGAGTTCAAAAATTCATTTACTAGTAGAACACTGATTCACCCCCCCTCTCAGTGCTCTTGGATTCCAACACTATATTCCTTGTTAGTCTTTTTGAAAATAATAGGAATGTTTTGTTTTTGCCAGTAACCCCGAGATCACCTATTGAGATGGCAAGATTGCCTTGACAACTGGTGAGATTTCTTATTGTCTCGTTATTTTGCCCAAATTTTCTCAGAATCTTGTCTTTAGTTATGTTATCACATTTACCGATTATCCAAACTTGATTCACATCTGTTTTCATCGTTATTATTGCCTATCAAGGTCTTAACTTATTCCATCATCGTGATTATCTTAGTTTTTGAGTCATTATCTTGATCGTCATTTCAATTTTTGCATTGTTACTATCGTCAGTTTGTGTTATCACCATCTCATCATTATCACACTTTGTTCCTAAAGTCAAGGATTGATCCTTTAGTCAAAATCAAATCTTTAATCCAATCATCAAATCACATCACATTAAATCAAATCACATCACATCAAATAACATCAAATCGAATCAAATCCTTTCATCATCTTTGGTCTCATATCCGAAATTGCAAATCTACATCTCGTTTTAGCAACTATTATCACTATCTCTTTTGACTATATCGAGTTTAGAGCTTGTTTTACATCATTGTGTTCTTGTTACTTTGCGCTATAAATATAGTCCATAATTCATCTAATTTCTTTAGTGTGTCCTCTTGAGTGACTCTTTGAAGTTTCATCATTCAAATTATCCATTTGTAATTTGAGTGCCAAATCATCGTAATCCATCATCGTGTCCATCATTTTATCAACTAGATTGGTTTAAATATTCGACATAAAGTTTAGGTTATGTCTATCACCACTCGATCCTAGTCTAGACAAGAAATGCAACAACAATCCTTTCAATTAGGAGTAGGGACATCATATCCACAATTAAATCCCGACTTGGGTACTAATCCTACTCTATTGGAAAGTGTCCCCGACAGTTTTGATCCACTTAATCCAATCGTCATTGAAGAAACCATAATTAACCAACTAGATGAAACTGATGTTCCAATTAATCCTCTTAATCAATTTATTTAAAATTCACACAATACACACATGGTTGATGAAATCATTGAAAAAGACAAACATATAATCTTTGCTAATATGGTTGCCCAAGGCTTGACCATTGCATCACCTGATACATCTGTAATTGCTAATCCTCAAGAACCACCTCAACAACAGATGCCTTTATAGCAACCCTTGTTAGTACCTCTTTCAGTTCAAGCGTCAGTAACACCACCACATCAAAATATCCCACCTACATCTATGGAATTACCACCTTGGGATACATTGGCAAGACGTTATCAACCTTTCTACGAAGCCCCAATAGGTCCTATACCATTTCTAGCTTTCGTAGGAGTAATTTATAATGCACCCATTAATGTACCATTTACGTAGCTTACTACTTCAATGCCCATGGTTGTTCAAATTCCCATGACTTCTAGCATAATGCATACGACTAATTTTTTCAATCCAGTCACGAGAGCATTGAATTTATCTTTCACACAAACACCACCTTGGACCATAGATATGCTAGGTTATCCTTTACCATATGGTACACAAGCCATGACTGGAAGCATGATTTATGTAACATCAACATCATCTGTGCCCCCATCTGTATAATCTACGTCACAAGTTATTAGTGCACCTTAGCATCAATCTCAAGTGATTATGCCACCTATTGTCTCACAACAACAATTTAGCTACTTGTAGCAATCATCCTCATCATATATTCTTCCAAATGTACAACAATTGCCAAGTGGCACTCCTCTGAATCTTCCATCATATAGTACCCCACAACCCAATATATCTCATCCAAGTAATGTTGGAGGTAGTTATCCGCAAGGTATTGTTCCTCAAATGCAACAACCTCAAAATGTGCAATATCAATAGCAATGCATTCCTACACAACAAAATGTGGCTACTTATTCACAACCACCCCAAATTCAACAACAACAAATATCTCAGTATCAACAATAACGAATGCCTTTTGTTCAACAAAATGTTCTAGTTTATCAAAATATGCTAGGTTATCAATATTCACAACAACAACCAAGCCACACTCACCCATCTCAAATGCCATATCAAACACCACTTTATCAACCAACAACAATATCTCCTGAATTGTTCCCAATCAATACTAAATGGGAAGAGTGCAAGGTATCCCTCAAAGCTCTACAAGACAATAATTCTAAGAAAGTTTTTAAATTTGATGAGCTTTGTCCTTATCCCTTTGATAAAGCAATAACACTAATGCCATTTCCCAAACATTTTGAAACACCGAAATTTACTAAATACTAAGGGAAAGGTGATCCGCGTCATCATATTAAAGAATTTTATATGGCTTGTCAAGAAGTCACATACTATGATAATTATCTCCTACAACTCTTTCTCTAGAATGGTTTTCCAAGATACCATTTGGCATAATCACTACATTTGCAAACTTATCAAAAATATTTGTGGCCCATTATCATTACAATGTGGAAAAGGATATTTCCATGTTTGATCTTTGTCGGGTGAAACAGAAAGGAGAGAGTATCTTGGACTATATTCAAAGATGGAGAGCCCTCACTAGTCCTCTCCCTTGTACAATACCTGATACTGAATTGGTTCCAATATTCATCAATAATCTACACCCAAAGCTTGCATAGCATATTCACTTAAATTGTGTGAGTACATTTAAAGATATCATGTCTAAGGGACCATCAGTAGAGAAAGCTTTAATTGATGAGGGAATCATCAAACTCTACAAAGAATCTTCAGATAAACCAACTGTTGATAGGCAAAGGTATTGGAACAAAAACAAGAATGTTGTAAGAGATGGTGTTACTCATTCTAAAATGGTTCAAATGATTGTAGCTTCCAAACCATCATCTGCATAAACATATTATAATCAACATTCATATGCCAACCCATCCTCAACAATGCTTATCAATCTAGTGCCTCAGCCTTATCGCAATCCTCAAACCTCAACATCAAATGTGCAAAGCAATCATACTAATGCTATCACCATTTCTCAAGCTCCTCCTCGATAAACAACTTATAATAATCCACGACATCTATAGTACCCCTCCTCGATCAGCATCTTTTGTATATTTTTATTTACTTCTGTGATTGTTTAGTGGAACATTTTTGTATATTGATTCGGATGTTGTGCGATGTTATTACATGCTTTATCTGGATTTATGGTGTATGCTTTTATGCAGTATCTTAGTGCTTATGGTTAATGTTATTTTATGGATCACTATCATGGACTGACACTTTTCCCTTATATTGCGACGTGTTATTTATATGTTGCATGTTTGCAAGTGTATTGGGATGCGAGGGGATGATTTTCCTTCACTCACTTCAGTGAGACAGGGAACGTCATGATTCTCCTTCATCGGTGTGCATGTCACGTCTGTATATATATTGGTCTATATGCACGTGTGGTTCTTTGGTGCAGGACATTGCAAGTACTAGTACCGGGTAGGTACGGGGTATTGTCTCCACCTGGTTTCACAGGTTCGAGCATGCCTTATATATCTGATGGGAGTGGAGGAGATAGTTGTTGTACCCTAGTTTGACCCACAGTCACACTCATGTGAGTGTTGTCACTCGGTTGTCTTTCCCATCTGGCTGTTATGCAAGTCATGGTGCCTTGGTTTAGTCATTTGATCATTCTTGGTTTTGTGTGTTTTTGTTTATTTAAATGGTTAGTTAATTGAATGGATGATGCTATCTTATGTTGGAGTAATTAGTTGATTATTATGCTATGTGGTTATTGATTTAATTAAATTAATGATTTGCTAGATTAAATGGTTAAATGGCTTATATCATTGTGTGAAGGTGCATTGATATATTGTGGAAGGAAATAAATAATTGCCTAGCCATTTAAATGTTAAATGATTATGTTGAAAGAAAGTATTTTTGGAAATACAAATTAATAAAAACTTTCCTTTTTACTTTTTCATTTTAATTGTTGGAAAATAATTATTTTAAATAATTAAATCTGATTGGTTGGAATAAATTTTTAACCTAGAAAGTTTAGGTTAAAAGATAATTTTCATGCTATTCCTAAAATACACGGAAGAAGGAAGAGGGGAATTTTGGAGTGAAATTCTAGAAAACTTCCCGAAGGAACTGGAAATTTGACCTGGTTTGCAAGACTAGAAAGTTCTTCATCTCTTTGCTTGTTATTGATTCAAGGTTAGAGGTTCTCTTCTTGTTTTGAATTTGTTATTTGAAATTTTTAGTTTGCTTCCTGAGTGTGGAAATTATGCAATCTGCCTATAGATGCTTGTGGAATGATTGGAATGGAAGCAAGAGTGTTATTGTTGTTGGTTTTGTGAAATCTATATCATATGGTTGCATTTAGGAAGGAAATGGTTCATTTCTCTATCTGCTATGTGTTTGATCTTGAAAATCAATTTCTTGTTTTACCTCTTCTATTTGGAAAGAATAAACTAGATTTAGCTTGTTGTGTGCTTTCTAGTTTTATGTGGCCTAGATTTGGGGTTCTTGTGGGACTTTATTTCATCTTTTACCTTGCTGGTAAATATCCATTTGAAAAAATTAGATTTGGCACTGTGTATGTGTGTGCCCGTGAAATGTTCTAGAAATGAATCGTTTTCTTGTTTAAATGATTGGATGGAGTGTGGATTTTAACGCCTTGGGAGGCATGTATTTTATTTGTTTTGTTATCCTTGCCTTACCCCACCCCATGGTGGGCTAGTCCTACCACGCGGGTCGATAGTCTCTGCTGCCCGCAGGTAGCAGTACTATTGGTCGGTAGCTAGCGCTACCGATGGTTGCATCGCTACCGATCGGTAGTCACCGCTACCGGTTGGTAGCAGTGCTATCGGGCAGTAGTGCCTGCTATTAGTCGGCAACAATGCTACCAGTCAGTATCAGTACTACCGACAGGTAGTGCCCGACAGTGGCACTACTACAGGTTGATTTGACCCCCGCTTAACCTTGTTCCTTTACCAGTTCAACCGGTTAGTGCATTGAAATTAATTTTTAATAAATGAAATCTATTTTGTGAAGTGGTTTTGGGTGTTAAATGATATGGTGAATTTTCATGTGATTTTTATTATGTGGTTAATAAATTTATCAATGGAAATCAAGGCATGAATTAGGAATTCAAATTGGTTAATTTGGATATATTCTGGAAATGAATTAAAAGCCTATTAGGAATTCATGTTTAATTGGCTGAGTGTTTAATGTGGATTTCGTTCCTGATGGAATATTGATTTGGAAATTGATTAGATGTGACTGCTGGAAAAGAGTGTTTTATTTAATTTACAATCAATGATGTTGCAAGTGCTTATGATGTTGTTTTTATCAAAGATTGTCTAAGTGTGGACTTAGTGAAATTAGTTGTCCTTGCAAGTGTATATTGTGTTATTTATGGTCTGTGGTTCAGTCATCCTATGGTGGCGTACTTGGTACCTTTGACCAAGTGATATATGTTGGCTTCATTGTCATAACCATGTAGTGTCTTTGCCTTATGGTTAGCCAAGAGTCAGTATGTCCTTGTTTGACCACTTGTTTCTGAAAGTAGTGTAATGTCTGTCTTCTTCGCCATAGGGTCCTCGGGGAGTGACCTTATTTGTTTAGTGTCCTTTGAGAGAGTGGCTTTTGCTTGGGGGTTGCACCCAAAGTGGTAGGTATTACAACCCAGTGAAAGTCAAATAATAACTAGTAATCTAATGAATTGATTAAGTAGGTAGTTTCATAACATTAATAAAGATAATTGTACGTCGTGCCTGGGTGAGTGCTTGTACTGAGGCTCATCATGTTGTAAGAAGGCCTGGAATGAAAAACTGACCACCTTGTCTTCACGAAAGGTTCATACGGTCTGCATGAGACTTAGTTGGAATCAGAGGTTCGGGAGAGGTTACCAAGACAGTGAGTCGGGACCTATGGAGGCTGTACCATGGTATCCATCTTAAACTATGTGATGACACTCTCTCATTTCGTTCACTTGTGTGTTTGTGATGTTGAGTCACCTAGATTTTGTGGAGTCATATTGTGTTGTCATGGAGTCATATTGTTTTGTCGACCATGTCATGCTTATGCTTGTTTGAGGGTCCTCAACTATCTCCTAGCATGGTGGGGTGATTCCATTTAGGAATTACATGGTCGGGTGGTAGTGCCACTTCCCATCAGATGTTCGGATTTGTACCCTCATGCGAGGATTGGCTTCGCAGGTGTTCATGTGGTTCCTGGCTCATGATTTATCTCATGTTTGGAGATTATTGTTATATTGGAGACCTATGTGGTCATTGTAATATTGATCTTATGTAACCTTGTATTTGGTTGAGATGTATCTTTATATGTATATTGAGAAGCTATGTATTGGAAGAGCAATGTAATCCTATGTTGGGATGTTTTTATTAGTTTCCTTTATGATATTTGTTCATACTTATTGAAGTGGAATTATATTGTATCATTTCAATCTTTTAATGGTGCATCTTTATTTGCTTATGGCTTCTTGTGATATTTGAGTTAATGATGGATATGTGGATTAATGGTAATTGTGGAATTTAGCTTGAAGTTAATTCTTCGTTGGTAACCCTTAAGGAATTCTAGTGTAAGTCATCCGCTTGTGTTATCGTGCATGTTGTGTAAATGCACTAATTATGTTTATACTTAAAAAAAAATAAAAATTGTTTAACCCTTGTTTGTGGGGTTTTCCTTCAAGGTTCCTGGTGGGGCATTACATTTGGTATCAAAGCCCATGTTTCAACACTAGGCACTTTGGGTTTATAGTGAGCCCATTCTCCTTGATCTTTTGTGTAGGTCTTGTGGTGTGACTTCCTTGTTTCTTTCCTTGCCTTTGATCTAGACCTTTTCTCTTGTGCAGTGTTAGGTCATGGCTAGGAAAGCCAAGGGAGGTGGTCATTGGTGGTCGCACTAGAGGCTGAGAAAGAGGAAGGGGTCAAGGTCCCAACCACCATAGTCCTTCCCCACCACCCACTCATGTGAGTGTGGATAGAGATCAATCAGTTCACCAAGAGGAACCACATTCAGTAGAGAAGGTTCCTGAAAGGGAAGAGCTGCATCAAATGTTTTGGGAGGTGCTAGCTAGACTAGGCCCCAGACCCGAGGTGGATCAGCCCATCCATGGCCGAGTAGAGGAATTGCTTCAGCAGATTTTAAAGAGAGAGAGAGAGATCTCATAGGAGAGAGGTCCCAATGGACCAGGATCCAACTATCATAGGGCACATGGGGGACTTGATGAGGTCCAATCCTCTCTTCTTTGATGGTAAAGGTACCGGTCTCGAGGTAGAGACCTGGCTTATCAGTTTGGATCGATGTTTTGCTATGTATCCTTACAGTAGAAACACCAAGGTGAGATGCGCGATCATGCATCTCGAGAGCTTCGCATCTATCTGGTGGAGATTAGAGGAGGAGAGGATTGGTGTGAGCATTAACACCGCATCTTGGGAGATCTTTTTGGAGAGATTCAGGGCACGATTTCTCTCACCCAGTGGAAGCAGTCGCGAGTAGATGAGCTCTATGCTCTGCGCTAGTTTGGGTTATCGGTGGACCAGTTTGAGCACAAGTTCTATGAGCTCAAACAGTATGTCGGGGTCGACAATGATAAGGCTATGTTTGTGCAGCACTTCTTGAGGGGTCTTAATGACCGCATCAATGGAGGAGTGAGGGTTTTTGAGCCTGCTTCAGTAGAGGTAGCCATGGTGAAAGCCAGGTTGGTGGAGCAAAACCTTAGTCATGCTCATGGTGGCCAGACTAGAGTTTAGATTGGGAGTGATCCTTTCAGTGTGTTTAGAGGTAGAGGGAATCAGTCCCAAACTGCTACACCTTTTAGGGGTCCTCAAGAACCCGCTAAGGGTGGTCAGCAGCAGCAGCAGCCACTGAGACCAAAGAAGTCTCAAGGATAGCAGGGTGGCAACTCTCAATTTTGGAAGAGCAGGAATGGCAGAAGAGTAGGCAGACCTTTCCAGGGGAATCTTCTCAGGGAGCATCTTAGGCCCCTAGTGGGGAGATCTTTCAGCAGTCTAGTGGACCGTTTGGGAGTAGAGGACCGGTTCGAGGAGCTTGCTTCACTTGTGATCAGTATGGCCACAAGGTCGCTCAATGCCCTCAACATCCTCACCTAATGGGTAGCCAGAGGTCAGCCGCATCACAGCTGATAGTAGGGGATGTAGGTAGATCCCATAGAGTATTTGTAGTGGTGGATGATTGCCAAGCTGCGCATCAGAGTATCATGATTGAGACCATAGGTGTGTTGCATGGTACCCCTATCTCTGTACTTTTTTATTCTGGTGCTTCATATTATTTTATCTCTTCATCCATTATGGAGCGGTGCGGGTTTGTGTCTGCTAAGCAGGTAGATAGGTGTCAAGTAGAGTTGGCTACTGATGTGTGTGTATTTGTAGGTGCCTTTGTTCCCAGTTGTGAGTTGGACCTAGGACCCTTTGTCACTTCAGTTGACCTTCGAGTCATTCCTTTAGGGTCCTATGGAGTAGTGTTGGGGATGGATTGGTTATCATCTCACAATGCTCATGTAGACTATCGTCTGAAGATAGCAGAGTATTTAGATGACCACGGCAGGAAAGTGGGGATCGTTGGAGTTTAGTAATCGATATCCTTACGTATGATTTTCGCTATGCAACTTAGGTGGTGCATGCATCAAGGGTGTCAGTTGTTTGCAGTTGCTCTCGAGGATGTTGACGAGGGAAAGAGTTGATAAATCACTCTTGATAGTCACCCTATTCTTCGAGAGTATGTGGATGTGTTTCCCTTGGACATTCTCGGTATGCCTCCGAAGCGAGACATAGATTTCAACATTGTCTTGGTTCTTGGTGCGAAACCTATTTTGAGAGCACCATATCAAATGACTACTCAGGATTTGAGTGAGTTGAAGTTGCGGGTTGAGGAGCTGTTGGATAAGGGATTCATTCATCCTAGTGTTTCTCCTTGGGGTGCATTGGTTATCTTCATTAAGAAGAAGGATGGTTCTCTTCGACTATGCATTGATTATTGACAGTTGACTAAGGTAACCATCCAAAACCGATACCCATTGCATCAGGTAGATGATCTTTTCGATCAGGTGAAGGGAGCCAAGGTGTTCTCTAAGATAGACCTAAAATCTAGGTATCATCAGTTGCGAATTCATGATGCAGACATTCATAGGATGGTGTTTCATACTCGTTATGGTCACTATGAGTTCACAGTGGCGCCATTTGGGTTGATGAACGCACCTTTAGTGTTCATGAGTCTTGTGAATGGGTTTTTTTGCACCTACCTTGACCACTTTGTCCTTGTGTTCTTGGATGACATATTGATTTATTCTAGATCTATGGAAGAGCATGAGGGTCACTTGCGTCAGGTATTGCAGTGCTTGAGGGAGATTCAACTTTTTGCAAATTTGGCGAAGTGTGATTTCTTCTAGTCGGAGGTGAGCTATCTTGGTCATATGGTTTTGGGAGAAGGTGTATCCATGGATCCTTCTAAGATCCAATCCATTGTTGATTGACCAACACCGACCAATGTCTTTGAGGTTCGAAGTTTCATGGGTTTGGCCGGATATTACCATCGCTTTGTTTAGAGTTTCTCTTGGATAGGCCATCTGATTACTTCTCTTCAGAGGAAGGGGAAGAAGTTTTTTTGGTCAGAGCAGTGCGAATCAACTTTTCGTACCTTGAAGGAACTCCTTGTTAGTTCTCCAATTTTGGCAGTTCCTGATCCATCCAGAGATTTCATGGTGTGCACAGATGCCTCTTTAGAAGGTATAGGTGCAGTGCTTATGCAGGATGTATATGTGGTTGCCTACGAGTCTCGCAAACTCAAGGATCACGAGTTGAACTATCCAGTTCATGAATTGGAGTTGGTTGTTGTAGTACATGTGTTGGTTCATTGGAGACATTTCCTGTTGGAGCGTCAGTTTGAGTTGCATAGTGATCACCGCAGTATGCAGTATATTTTCACGCAGCCAAACTTGAATGCTCAATAGTGAAGATGGATGGAATTCCTATGCGAGTATGATTTTGAGGTTCATTATATTCAGGGGAAAGAGAATGTAGTGGTAGATGCTTTGAGCTGTGGGCGACATGAGGTTGCAACATTGTCCCTTAGTGTGCATTTGAATGAGATAATTCTTGGATTTCTTCCTCAGGACACTTGGTATCAGGATTTTAGAGCTGTGGAGTCTAGAGGACCATTGGAGGGTAGATATTCTGGATATGCTCTTGAGTCAAATGGTCTTGTTTGGCACCTTGGACAGATTTATGTACCTCCTTTGGAGGGTCTTCACATTTTGATCATGACTGAGGCCCATCGTGCATCTTATTCGACACACCCTGGTGTCAAGAAGATGCACGTTGATCTTAGATAGATATATCATTGGGCTGGTATGAAACATGAAATTGTTGATTTTGTGTCCAAGTGCTTAGAATGTTAGCGGGTGAAGGTGGAGCATCAGTACCCTGCAGGGCTTTTACAACCGAATTTGATACCAGATTGGAAATGGGATATCATTTCCATGGATTTCATTGTAGGGTTGCCTATTTCTTCACATCGCCATATGCCATCATGGTCATTGTTGATAGATTGACCAAAGTTGCTCATTTTGTGTCGATTCGATCTTCTTATACGTCAGCTGTTGTGGGCGAGTCTTCTTGGAAGATGTGGTGAGGTTGCATGGGATTCCAAGGCAGATCATTTCTAATAGAGACCCTATCTTTACTTCAGCCTTGTGGACCTCTCTTTAGCATGCTCTAGGGACCCGGTTGTGTTAGGGTTTCAAGCAGATCTGAAGCAAATGTGAACTAACAATTATATGCAGATTTAAATACAAAAGATAAAGAAATAAAATAGGACACAGATAACACAGAGATTTACCTGATTCACCTAGAATGGGTTACGTCCACCATACACAGCTGTCCAATCTTTCTTATTATCCAACAAAAATAGTACATCAACCTTACAATGCCTTAAGCATTCCAGCCGCTTATAACATGTGTTTTTAGGGCAACAAACAAAGTCGGCCTTTTTAGGGTTTTATTACAATGTCAGTTTTCATCAATGAAAAATGGCAAAAAAAAAGCGAGGATACGTGCTGAGTGTACAGTACTTTGCTGATCAGTCACCACATTTCAACAATCTCCCACTTGGAGACTGATCAAGCTCCACACCGAACAATCTCCCACTTGGAGACTGATACTACACGACACCACTGTACATGCAACATCTGCTGGATAAAACATTAGGACTTGATTGGTATAAATTTGACAATTATCAATCAAGAAGACCAACAAAAACTGATGAAGAAATCAGTTTCTCCTGTGGAACTGCCTTCGTGAACATATCGGCAGGATTCTCACTTGTGTGAATCTTCTCAAACCGTAACTAACCCTCCTCTAAAACAGTCTGGATGAAGTGGTACCTGAGCTGAATGTGCTTTGTCCTTGAATGAAAAGCAGAGTTCTTCACAAGATGAATGACACTCTGGCTATCAGTATACAATGGGCTATCCTCTTATGTCTGACCCAATTCCTCTAGAAAACATTGCAACCAAATCATCTCCTTGCTGGCTTCTATAGCAGCAACATACTTAGCTTCAGTGGTTGAAAGTGCAACAACCTTTTGCAGCCTAGAAATCCAACTGACTGTAGTTCCCCCTATAGTAAAAAATACCCTATAGTACTCCTCCATGAATCAATATCACCCGCCAAATCAGAGTCAACAAATCCACTCAGAGCAGCATTAGATCCTTTAAAACATAATGCCTTCGTAGTAGTTCCTTTCAAATACTAAAGAATCCATTTCACAACATTCCAATGTTCCATACCCGGATTACTCATAAACCTGCTCACAACTCCCATTGCATGTGCAATATCTAGCCTTGTGCATACCATTGCATACATCAAACTGCCAACAGCTAATGAATATGGGATGTTAGACATTTTATTAACCTCTTCCTGTGCCTTTGGGCACATCTCCTTAGTCAATTTGAAATGACTAGCCAAAGGTGTACTAACTGCTTTTGCATCCTGCATGTTAAATCTTTTCAACACCTTCTTTATATACTCACTTTGGGACAAATTCAAGGTTCTATTTTTCCTGTCCCGTGTAATCCTCATATCGAGAATTTGCTTAGCTGCACCCAAATCCTTCATAACAAATGACCTGGCTAATTTCTGTTTAAGATCATTTATATGTTGCATGTTAGACCCAACAACAAGCATGTCATCAACATAAAGCAACAGGATAATATAACTGCCATTATCAAATCTCTTAAAATATACACAATGATCAGAATGGCATCTATGATAACCGTGTTCAGCCATGAAACTATCAAATTTTAAATACCATTGTTAGGGTGCTTGCTTTAGGCCATACATACTTTTCTTCAACCTGCACACCAAGTTCTCCTTACCTTTGACCTCATATCCCTGTGGTTGCAACATGTAAATTTCCTCCTCCAAATCTCCATGGAGAAAAGTTGTTTTGACATCTAATTGTTCAAGATGTAAATCATCTGCAGCCACAAGACTAAGTACAGTTCTAATTGAAGTCATTTTTACAACTGGAAAAAATATTTCATCATAATCTATACCCTTTTTCTGTGCAAAACCTTTTACCTCAAGTCTGGCCTTATATCTTTTCTGACCCCCTTCCTCCTCCTTTAGCCGATAAACCCATTTGTTAGGCAAGGCTCTTTTTTTCTGTAGGTAAAGGGACTAAGTCCCAAGTCTTATTTTTCGTCAAGGAGTCCATCTCCTCTTTCATGCCTAGCTCCCACTATTGTTTGGCATCTACCTGCATTGCTTCTTCATATTCTTCTAGTTCACCAGAATCCGTTAATAAATTAGAATACAAAGAAGGAGAAAATATTTTAGGGGGTCTACTTGTCCTCGTAGAATGTCTAACACTTACAGGAGTTTGTGGGACAATCTGTTGTTGCTGAGCATCAGGTACCTGTGGCATTTCATTTTCAGGAATCTCATCCAACACCACATATTCTTGTTTGTCCTGTTCATGCTTCTTTTCCTGCATCTGTTCTTTATACATAACCTTCTCATTGAATATAACATCTCTACTTCTAATTATTTTCTTATTTTCAAAATCCCATAACCGATAGCCATATTCATCTATCCCATATCTAATGAAGGTACATTTCTGAGATTTAGCATCAAGCTTGGTTCTGTTTTCTTTATCAACATGGACAAAAGCTTCGCAACCAAAAGTTTTTAGAAAAGAATAATTTACCTTTTTACCAGTCCATGCCTCCTCTGGAATACCACCATCCAAAGGGGTTGAAGGTCCTCTATTTATCAAATAGACAGCAGTATGTACAACATCTGCCTAAAAATGTAAGGGCAATCCAACATGCAATCTCATGCTCCTCGCGCGTTCCATGATAGTCATATTCATTCTCTCTGACACACCATTTTCTTGTGGAGTTCCTGGAATTGTCTTCTACTTTTGAATCCCATTTAAGCAGCAGTAATCTTCAAATGCTTTGCTGCAATACTCACCTCCATTATCCGATCTGAAACACTTCAACTTTTTTCCTGTCTCATTCTCAACCAAAGCTTTCCATTTCTTAAAAGTTTCAAAAATATCTGATTTTTGTTTTAGGAAATATACCCATGTTTTTCTGGTTGAGTCATCAATAAAAATAACATAATAACAAAAGCCACCAAGAGATGATACCTGAGCTGGTCCCCATACATTTGAATGTACAAGCTCTAACTTCTCACTCTTCTTCTCTTTCCCAACCTTGAGAAATCTGACTCTTTTCTGTTTACCATAAACACAGTTTTCACAGAACTCTAAATCAATCTTCTTTAGTCCTTGCAATAGATTTTTGGAGTGAAGGGTTTTCATCCCTTTCTCACTCATGTGCCCAAGCCTATGGTGCCACATTATCGAATTTGTTTTTGCAACATTTATTGTTGTTGTCCCTGCAGTAACTTTATCTATAGCAGCTAGGGTAGAGTAAGTGTTACCTGTACACAGATATAATGTGCCTACCTTCTCACCTTTAGCTATTACTAATGATCCTTTAGCGACCTTCCACATACTGTTTGAGAGGGTAACTATGCAACCTTCACTACCTAGTTGCCCTGCAGAAATTAAATTTCTTCTTAAATTAGGAACATGTCTTACCTCCTGCAGAAACCAGTCATTTCCATTCTGCAACTTGATCTTTATCTTTCCTTTTCCAACAATTTGACAGGGCTCATCATCACCCAAATATACTTGTCCAAAATCACCTTGAATATAATCTAGAAAATATTTTCTATGGGGTGTAGCATGAAATGAAGCCCCAGAATCTATTACCCAGGAATCATTAACATTATCCAAACATAAGATTAAAGTATCTTGTAAAGTATTACTTGCAATATTAGCTTCCTTACTATCATTTTCATTTTTGTCTCCTTTGTTTTTTCGAGACCAACAGTCTTTCTTTAGATGACCAGGCTTTCTGCAGTACCAACAATCTTTCTTTCCTCTAGATTGAGAGCGTCCTTTCTTTGACTTCCCTCGTGACTTCTCATTCCCAGGGCCTTTTCCTCTTTCCTTTGATCTTCCTCTACTCTCCACATTCAAAACACTACCCGATGATGTTGCAGTCTCACATGTGTTTTTCCTTCGCCTTTCCTCGCTTAGGATAACACCAACAATATCATCAAATACCAAAGTATTTTTACCAGAGATAGATTTACGTACAACCATAACCAAGCTATTCCAACTTTCTGGCAAAGAACATAAAATCAGGAGAGCCCTAACCTCTTCTGCAAAAGTAATTTTTACCGAAGACAATTGACTAGTAATTGTATTAAATTCATTTAAGTGCTCCGTTATAGATCCTCCCTCACTCATTTTCAAATTAAATAGATGCTTCATAAGAAATACCTTATTCGAAGCCGAGGGTTTCTCATACAACTTAGCCAATGTCACCATCAAATCTACAGTCGTTTTTGTTTCTGTTATATTGAATGCTACAGATGGTGCAAGGCACAATCGAATGGATCCCAGTGCCTTTCTATCTAAAATGTCCCACTCTTCATTTGACATTGTGGTCTCTTTCTTTGCCTTTCCTTCCAATGGCTGCAACAAATCCTTTTGATACAGGTAATCCTCCATTTGCATTTTCCATAACTGATAATTCTGGCCGTTAAACTTTTCGACCTTGAATTTGGAATCCTCCATTGCTCCCACTCAAATCTGAAAGTCCTGCCAATTTACAGAAAACCTCACTCTGATACCAATTGTTAGGGTGTCAAGCAGATCTGAAGCAAATATGAACTAACAACAGATTTAAATACAAAAGGTAAAGAAATAAAACAGGACACAGATAACCCAAAGATTTAATGTGGTTCACCCAAAATGGGTTACGTCCACCATACACAACCGTCTAATCTTTCTTATTATCCAACAAAAATAGTACATCAACCTTACAATGCCTTAAGCATCCCAGCCGCTTATAACATGCGTTTTTAGGGCAACAAACAAAGTCGGCCTTTTTAGGGTTTTATTACAATGTCAATTTTCATCAACGAAAAACAACCAAAAAATTTTTCTCGGGGGCTCCCGCCCCCAAACCCCCGCTTTTCTCGGGGGTTGCCGCGACTGTGTGTTTTTGAGAGTGCATTTGCAGAAGAGTTCGATCCGTTATGGAAAGGGTTCTAAGTTGGTGCCTCGTTTTGTAGGCCCTTTTGAGATCCTTGAGAGGATAGGACCTGTCGCCTATTGTCTTGCCTTGCCGCCGAGTCTATCCTGCATCCACGATGTCTTTCATGTTTCTATTATTTGTCCTGATCATTATGATGTGACCCATGTTTTTGATTGGAACGCTTTGTAGGTCGAGGATGGGCAGCTTTCCATGGAGCCCATGCACATTCTTCATCAGCGGGGTTTGACCCTCAGGGGTTGTACCATCGAGTAGGTAAGGGTCTTATGGGATCCTAGTGATGAGACATTAGCGACTTGGGAAGATGTAGCAAAGATGAGAGAGCTTTATTCTTATCTATTTTAGGTTTCCCGGAGTAAGCCTAGGCTTGGGGGGGGAGGATGTAGTACCCCTCCTTGATCAGCCTCTTTTGTATATTTTGATTTACTTCTGTGACTGTTCAGTGGAACATTTTTGTATATTGATTTGGATGTTATGCGATGTTATTACATGCTTTATCTGGATTTATGGTGTATGCTTTTATGCAGTATCTTAGTACTTATGATTAATATTATTTTATGGATCATTATCATGGACTGACACTTTTCCCTTATATTGTGATGTGTTATTTATATGTTGTGTGTTTGCAAGTGTATTGGGATGCAAGGGGATGATTTTCCTTCCCTCACTCTGGTGAGACAAGGAACACCACGATTCTCCTTCATCGATGTGTGTGCCATGTCTGTATATATATTGGTCTATATGCACGTGTGGTTCTTGGTGCAGGACATTGTAGGTACTAGTACCGAGTAGGTACGAGGTATTGTCTCCACCTAGTTTCATAGGTCTGAGAATGCCTTATATATCTGATGGGAGTGGAGGAGATACTTGTTGTACCCTAATTTGACCCACAGTCACACTCGTGTGAGTGTTGTCAGTCGGTTGTCTTTCCTGTCTGGCTGTTAGATGAGTCATGGTGCTTTGGTTTGGTCATTTGAGAGTCATCATTTAATCATTCTTGGATTTGCGTGTTTCCATTTATTTAAATGGTTAGTTAATTGAATGGATGATGCTATCTTATGTTGGCGTAATTAGTTAATTATTATGCTTTGTGATTATTGATTTAATTAAATTAATGATTTGCTAGAGTAAATGGCTAAATGACTTATAGCATTGTGTGAAGGTGCATTGATATATTGTGGAAGGAAATAAATAATTGCCTAGCCATTTAAATGTTAAATGATTATGTTGAAAGAAAGTATTTTTGGAAATACAAATTAATAAAAACTTTCCTTTTTACTTTTTCATTTTAATTGTTGGAAAATAATTATTTTCAATATTTAAATCTAATTGGTTGGAATAACTTTTTAACCTAGAAAGTTTAGGTTAAAAGATAATTTTCATGCTATTCCTAAAATACACGGAAGAAGGAAGAGGGGAATTTTGGAGTGAAATTCTGGAAAACTTCTTGGAGGAACTGGAAATTTGACATGGTTTGCAAGACTGGAAAGTTCTTCATCTCTTTGCTTGCTATTGCTTCAAGGTTGGAGGTTCTCTTCTTGTTTTGAATTTGTTATTTGAAATTTTCAGTTTGCTTCTTGAGTGTGGAAATTATGCAATCTTCCCGTAGATGCTTGTGGAATTATTGGAATGGAAGAAAGAGTGTTTATTGTTGTTGGTTTTGTGAAATCTATATCATATGGTTGCATTTAGGAAGAAAATGGTTCATTTCTCTATCTGTTGTGTGTTTGATCTTGAAAATCAATTTCTTGTTTTACCTCTTCTATTTGGAAAGAATGAACTAGATTTAGCGTGTTGTGTGCTTTCTAGTTTCATGTTGCCTAGGTTTGGGGTTCTTGTGGGAATTTATTTCATCTTTTACCTTGCTGGTAAATATCTATTTGAAAAAATTGGATTTGGCACTATGTATGTGTGTGCCCGTGAAATGTTACGGAAATGAATCGTTTTCTTGTTTAAACGATTGGGTGGAGTGTGGATTTTATTGCCTTGAGAGGCATGTATTTTATTTGTTTTGTTATCCTTGCCTTACCCCACCCCGTGGCAGGATAGTCCCACCATGCGGGTTGGTAGTCTCTATTGCTCACAGGTAGCAGTACTACTGGTCGGAAGTACTGCTACGCGGTAGCAGTACTACCGGTTGGTACCTACTGCTATTGAGGGTAGCAGCGCTTCCGGTCGGTAGTCACTGCTACTAGTTGGTAGCAGTGCTACCAGACGATAGTGCCTGCTACCAGTTGGTAGTGCCTGTTACCAGTCGGTAGCAGTACTACCGATAGGTAGTACCTGCGGCCCTCGACAGCCCCACTGTTGCGGGTTGATTTGACCCCCGCTTAACCTTGTTCCTTTACCGGTTAGTGCATTGAAATTAATTTTTAATAAATGAAATATATTTTGTGAAGTGGTTTTGGGTGTTAAATGATATGGTGAATTTTCATGTGATTTTTATTATGTGGTTAATAAATTTATCAATGAAAAATCAAGGCATGAATTAGGAATTCAAATTGGTTTATTTGGATATATTCTGGAAATGAATTAAATGCCTATTAGGAATTCATGTTTAATTGGTTGAGTGTTTAAAGTGGATTTTGTTCCTGATGGATTTGATTTGGAAATTGATTAGATGTGACTGCTGGAAAAGAGTGTTTTATTTAATTTCCAATCAATGATGTTGCAAGTGCTTATGATGTTGTTTTTCTCAAAGATTGTCTGAGTGCAGACTTAGTGAAATGAGTTGTCCTTGCAAGTGTATATTGTGTTATTTCTGGTATGTGGTTTAGTCGTCCTATGGTGGTGTATTTGGTACCTTTGACCAAGTGATATATGTTGGCTTTGTTGTCGTAACCATGTAGTGTCTTTTCCTTATGGTTAGCCAAGAGTCAGTATTTCCTTGTTTGACCACTTGTTTCTGAAAGTGGTGTAATGGTTGTGTACTTCGCCATAGGGTCCTCAGGGAGTGACCTTATTTGTTTAGTGTCCTTTGAGAGAGTGGCTTTCACTTGGGGGTTGCCCCCAAAGTGGTAGGCATTACGACCCAATGAAAGTCAGATAATAACTGGTAATCTAATGAATTGATTAAGTGGGTACTTTCATAATATTAATAAAGATAATTATACCTTGCACCTGGGTGAGTGCTTGTACTGAGGCTCATCATGTTGTGAGAAGGCCTGGAATGACAAACCGACCACCTTGTCTTCACGAAAGGCTGGTAGGGTCCGCATGAGACTTAGTTGGAACCAGAGGTTTAGGAGAGGTTACTAGGATAGTGAGCCAGGACCTATGGAGGTTGTACCATGGTATCCATCTTAAGCTATGCGATGACACTCTCTCATTTGGTTCACTTGTGTGTTTGTGATGTTGAGTCGGCTTGATTTTTTGTAGTCATATTGTCCTGTCATGGAGTCATATTGTTTTATTGACCATGTTATGCTTATGCTTGTTTCAGGGTCCTCGACTATGTCATAGCATGGTGGGGTGATTCCATTTGGTAATTACATGGTCGGGTGGTAGTGCCACTTCCCATCAGATGTTCGGATTCGTACCCTCATGTGAGGATTAGCTTCATAGGTGTTCCTGTGGTTCATGGCTCATGATTCATCTCATGTTTGGAGATTATTGTTATATTGGAGACCTATGTGGTCATTGTAATATTGATCTTATGTAACCTTGTATTTGGTTGAGATGTATCTTTATATGTATATTGAGAAGTTATGTATTAGAAGAGCAATGTAATCCTATGTTGGGATGTTTTTATCAGTTTCCTTTATGATATTTATTCATGCTTATTGAAGTGGAATTATATTGCATGCTTTCAATCTTTCAATGGTGTATATTTATTTTCTTATGGCTTCTTGTGATCTTTGATTTAATGATGGATATATGGATTAATGATAATTGTGGAATTTATCTTGAAGTTAATTCTTCATTGGTAACCCTTAAGGAATTCTGGTGTAAGTCATCTTCTTCTGTTATCGTGCATGTTATGTAAATGCACTAATTATGTTTATACTTTAAAAAAAAATTTGTTTCACCCTTGTTTGTGGGTTTTTCCTTCGGGGTTCCCGACGGGGCATTACAACATCAATTTACACTCATGGGGGAACCCTTAGATGTAATTTTTAAACACATGGAGTAGCATAATATGGTCATATATCCACAAACAATACCATTTGATGAGTCTAAACCCAAGCCTGGTTGGTATAAGGAAAATGAATACTAATCTTATCATTGTGTCAAGGGTCATGCGACGAACAAGTGCATGAAGCTTAAGTACCCAGTTTAGTATCTTATTGATCAAGGAAAAAGTGATGTTGACCCTACCATAAGAAAGTCACCCAATGTGAATTTAGGCATGTATAAAGATGCTCTTCCCAAGTATCAAGGATAATCAAGCACCTCCAATGCTAGTCAGAGTTGTACCACTAATAACATCAATTATAACAAGGTTCCATTCAATTATGGTCTTACAATAGGTTGTATTGTGTAGGTAGAAAAGTATGTCAATATGATTTGTGTTAAGGGAGTTAATACCCAGTGTGCCACAACCAATAGAAGAGCTCGCATGACTATTCTAGGAGCTCCACCTCAAGTGTCTGTGTCAACACAATATAACATTCTTGAGCACTCAGGGAAGACCCCTGCACAGATTTTTATTTTAGACTTGTTAAAAGCTTCACCTACTCACTAGGAGATTCTTAACTATTCATTGAAAGAAATTCATGTGCCCAACAACATAGATCCAACACAATTCCAAGCTTTGGTGGCACATTTATCTGCCACATACCATCTCAATTTCACCCAATCAAATGCCATGGTTCCCGATCCTAATCATAGTTGTCTACTTAATATCGAGGCCATTATCCATCAATATAAAGTAAAGCAAGTTCTGATCAATAATGTTTCTACCCTAAATCTTTATAATATTGTCATGGATTTGCATAACCAATGCATCACTATCAAAGCATATGATAATGCAGAGATAAGCTTAGTGGGAATGATCAATCTTCCAACTTAGGTGGGCCCAGTAACACAAGATACTCTTTGCCATGTTGTTGATCTTGACCTTCCATTTAATATCCTTCTTAGTTGCCCCTTGGTTCATGCTATGCAGGCTGTGTCATCCACCTACCACCAATGTTTAAAATTTCCTTACCAAGGTTGTGAAATTACTATTTGTAGTGACACTCAACCATTTGAATGTTTTGGCACTCTTGAAGCATCTTCTCCATATTCCCATCATTGCCTAGACATTAACATTGGAATTGCTTAAACTATTTCATCATCTTTATATGTTGGCCCTGAATCCACATTGACTACTCTTAAAGGAATAACTTCCATTTCATCCACCTTTTCCTAGCTCAAGATCAACGATGCTGGTTGTGGTGAATATGCCTTATGAGAAACCCCTGTAGTGGGTGCATTACCTATAGTTACTCATACCCATAGGAAACCTACCAGAGAGAAGAAGAAGAAAGAATTTGTGGTCAGAATGTACGGTTCTACCACATTTTAGTCTCATGGTGAACTTAATCATGAGGTCATAAAGAGAGATATTAATCAGTGGTTTTTCAAAGATGTTATTGAAGACAAAGATACTCCCCTTAATCATTTCAAATAAAAATACCTAGTAGCAAACAAATTGGATACCAAGAAATGGGATTATCAAGGTGGAGGATTAGGACAAGAAGATCATGGAAACATAAGACCTATTGATCGGATTCTAAATGTTCATCACCAAGGGCTTGGTTTTCGACATTCTTCTCATGAAGCCTCAACTTCAACAAGCACTTTTGGAAACCATGAAAATGTTTTAGTTGATATCAAAGACATACCTTTAGGAAGTTGTCAAATAAGCGTATGATGATATAGATATCTCCTTGTCCTTTGGCACATATACCCTTTTTGACACATCCATTCTTATCATTAGCCTTTCTCTTCACCATCCCGAACTCATTGATTGGGGTCAAACTATTGCACACCTTGATACACTCCATAGTGATGGCATGCTCTTGCAATTGCTGGGAGAAACTGAGCGTGTACCATATTATCATCCAATCCTCAATATAGTCTACCAATTGTATTCTCAAGGCTATTTTGGGAAAGAGGGGATCCTTAATCGCAAAAATGAAAAAGAATTGAAAAATCTATTATCTACAGGTGAAAACCTTTCTGAGGCACCTATAGATTTTTAAAAAGTAAAAACAAAGGGTGTATCTTTTGGTGATAACCTCTCCGAGACGCTAGAAGATGAGGATTCCCCTCTTCCTCTCATAGACATACTGGTTCCTGATAAAACCCCAATTATTATTGATGAATTAAGAAAATTTAATTTGGGAACTACAGAAAACACTCAAATTACTTATGTGCCAACATCTTTGTCTCATGAAGAGTTCCAAGTTTTCTTTCAGATCCTCACAAATGGCCTATTAACTTTACATGGTCTGATGAAGACATGCTTGGGCTTGATGTTGAGCTTGTTGTACATCATCTAGTTGTTGATACAAATGTTAAACCTATTAAGAAAAAGCTTCAAAAGATGCACCCCCGTATAATATTATTGGTCAAAGTAGAATTGGAAAAGTTGTTAGAAGTCAAATTTATTTGACCAATTGATTATTCGGAATGGATTTCCAATATGGTGCTTGTTTCTAAACCTAATGGAGCTATTCAAGTTTGTACAGATTTCAGAGACCTCAATAAAGCATGCCCCAAAGATCATTTTCCACTTCCTAATATTGACATCCTAGTTGATTCCATAGCAGGGCATGAAATGCTTTCCCTTGTGGATGGTTTTTCAAGTTACAACCAGATAAAAATTGCAGAGGACGATGAGCATAAAACAACCTTTACTATTCCTTGGGGCACTTTTTGTTACCAAGTTATGCCTTTTGGTCTAAAAAATGTAGGTGCCACATATCCGCGGGCTATGATAGTAATATTCCATGATCTCATGCATAAAATATTGGAGGATTATGTAGATGATATCTTAGGGAAATCAAAGACTAGGGCCAAACATCCAACTATTCTAGAACATATTTTTGAATGTTTGGTTAAGTATAAGTTGCACCTCAATCCTAAAAAGTGTGTATTTGGAGTTACATCAGGTAAACTCCTTGGTTTTATAGTCTCTGGGTGTGGCATTGAAGTTGACCCTAAGAAGGTCAAGGCAATTCTAGAAATCCCTCCTCCTAAAACATTGAAGAACTTGTGTAGCCTTCAAGGAAAGCTACAATTTGTCAAGATTTTTATTGTTCAGTTGGCAGATAAATGTCAGCCATTCACACATTTGCTTAAGAAAGGTACAAAATTCAAGTAGGATGCTTAGTGTCAACAAACATTTGATAGGATAAAAGAATATCTAGCTCATTCTCTAGTGTTGATGCCACCCATTCCAGGAAGGCCATTTCTTCTATACAGTTTAGTTACTCCAATGGTAGTGGGGGCACTCCTTGCCCAACATGATGATCAAGAAAAAGAGCGTGTCATTTATTACTTTAGTCGAACCCTGGTGGAGTTAGAGGTTAATTACTCACTCATGGAAAAAGCATGTCTAGATGTTGCTTTTTGTTCACAAAATCTTTGACATTATATGTTGTCATACAGTTAAGCTCATTTGTAAAATTGATCCTCTAAAATACTTGTTATCCAAAACAAGTCTAATTTCTCGTATGGCTAAATGGGATATGTTGCTCAATGAGTTTGATATCCAATATGTAGATAGAAAGGCCATTAAAGGACAGGTAATTGTAGGTCAATTAGCAAAAACACCCCTAACAGATACTCATCCTTTAATTTTAGAATTTCCAGATGAGTATGTTTGTACAATTACAACATAGACCCCATGGATGTTACTACTTACTAAGTTGCCATTAGTTTTATGTCCAAAGTCATTCTATATGCTCTAGTCGGTTACTACTACCGAAATATTCAGTCGGTAAGCACATAGCAGTTGGTTATAGAAGAAAGTAGTCACAGAGCTTAGTATACACCGAGCTGTCTACCGAGTAACACTCTATGTCTATCGAGCAGCAATAATAATACACCGAGTGAAACATTTTACCAAATTCATTTAACCTAGACACTTGTGTGGAAATGTGTTACAAGATCGAGGAACAAAGAACCATTATCACATTGGAAATTGCACTTAAAGATTTTGTATGATTTTGAGGTCATCTATCCAATGAAATATTTTTAATGGTTATTCATTCGATAAATCGTGTTTGTAAGATCAAAGCAATGAACCAGATACTGACATAAGAGATCTATTTATACAACATGAATTAAGGATCAGAAAAGAGGTGTATGAAGTAAGACATGTGTAATAGATAAGGAAGCACTGAGTATTGTGACTGTCAGAGACACAGAGGTCACCGAGAAGGATTTCAGAGAACAGTCAAGGAACAGAGTAAACATAAGGGTTTACCGAGTTACTTTATGGATTATTGAGGTATGCTGTAAGCAAGGTAATATCATTTTGAGCACATAGAATCTGCTATAACATTCCATATGTAAAGTTGCAGATATTTGTAATGATTTTACTGTAATATTTTGAGTTGTAAGAGAAACCTTTAACAGGGTAAAAGACTCTAACAAAGTCTATAAATTGTCAAGCCTTTAACCAGGTGCAACATTTAGAATAAGTGTTGTAAAATCCTTTAGCAAGGTAGATCTAACAATCTTGATACTCCTAACAGGGTAAGCTATCAGAAATAGCTAAACATGTAGCTCTAATCGAGCAACCTTTATTATTGCAGTAGTGAAGTTGTGGGTGCCATCCCCACCGCAATTTTTCTCTCTAACCAAGAGTTTCTGCATAACCAAAATATATGTGTTATGGAGTGAATCATGTATGATTATTATTTATTTGTTTTAGCTTTATATTATGTTACAATAGTTTTTGGTTTATGCATAACAGTAAAGTTATTGTTGAACAAAGGATTTGAAGTACTGATTCACCCCTCCCCTCTTAGTACATTAGCTTTCCATATTGGGCCTAACAATTGGTATCAGAGCTTGAATCTTGGAAAAGGATTTAACAACCTAAAGAGAAAGATCTTATCAATGGAAGGCTACAGACAATCTCGAAGAATTGTGAATCTTCAAAATGAGTTGGATCATGCTAATCAAGTGATTGCAGACATGCAAAGACAAATGCAAAAATCATTGAAAGTTAGAAGAAGATTATCTAATGATTTACAGGACTCTCAAGAGTTAGTGGAACAAATTGAAATATCATCTGAGAACAGTATATCTGAAGAGACCGAAGAAATGATTGAAGGACTGAAGGAAAAGTACAAAGCACTGACTGATCAGCTAAAAGCAATGAAAAGAGGACATGAACATTTCAGCACACAGATGACTGAAAATCTTGATGCATTGAGGACAACCAAGGATAAAGTAAGAGATCTAGAAAGAGAAAAACAATAGCTTAAAGCATTAATATCTGAAAAGAATGATGAAATCACAAGGTTGATTGGGATTCAACAAAATCTGTCAGACCAATTGGGTTATGCACATCATGAAGTAAATCTGAAAGATGATGAGAATCAAGCATTGAAACTTGAAGTATCAAGATTGATCGATGAACTTGAAACAGAGAAGAAATCCAAAGAAACACTAAAGAAGAGTTATGAAGCATCAAAGATGTTGGATGAGCAACTGAATACAAAAAGACCCAACAAAGTTGCAGGACTCGGTTACAAAGGTAAAGACTCTACTGAGAAGGGAATCCACACTACCGAGAGAGGAGAATCATCAAAGCAAGCTGGAATCAAGAAGAACATCAAAGGGAAGAAGCCTATTTGCAACTACTGTGGAAAACAAGGACATACTACTAATATTTGCCAAATCAGAAAAGGTAAGCAACCGAATGTCACTAGGTCTAATGGTTATTGTAACAATTGCAATAAGTATGGTCACACATCTAACTAATGTAGGAAAAAGTCTGTTAGCAATTATCAGAAGGCAAAATTCAAAGGATTTTGTAAAAACTGCAATAGATATGGACATAGTACGGAGAAGTGTTGGTTTAAGCAAAAGAACTATATGTGGTTTGCACTCCAAGCAAATACTAGAGGCTACCAAACTCACACAGATCCTGACCGACAGTATTCTGTAATACCATGGGATTACAATACAAGGATATGGTGTGAATGTTGTGGAAGATATGGACATATAAGTGCCAACTGCTTTATAAGGTTTGGAATGAACAACCGAAGATCGTGGAGAAATCCTAGTATGACATGTTTTCATTGTCACAAAGTTGGACACTTGGCTAGAGATTGCAGAGATCAACCTAGAGGAGACACTGAGGAAATAAAAGGGAAATTATAGTTGATTTGGAAAAAGAAGGAAATTGTGTCAAATGAAGAAAGCACCTTATCTACCAAGTTAGGTGCACCTACTCCAAATTAATTGGTAAAGGTATGAAGGGACTACATTCTCTCAAGGTTAAATCTTAACAATTCCTATTTTATCATGTACTTAATTCTAAAATATGCATGGCTAAGATGCATTAGCGAGTTTGAAATTCTATCTAGTTTCTGGAGCATTAGTCTAGTCAGTAAATACAGGAAGCTTGTCTAGTCGGTAAATATAGGAAGTCTAGCTACTCGGTAAAAGCATAAAAAGTAATTGGAACCGAGTGCATTTAATGCTTTCTAACCTGACTACACGGAGCCCGATAAGGTATATTGTGTACTTAAAGCTTTTGCGCGGTCATTTCACACTTACCAAGTTTTCAGAGAGCAAAGCAAAGTGATTCAAAGGTGATCAAACCTCCTTCGAAGCGAAAATCAAGGTATTTACATCAATCACAACGCATTGTCAAGCTAGTTTACCGATCATATCAGTTGTGAATATCAGTTTTACATTTGTTAAGTGGAAAGCGTTTGCCGTTTAAAAGTTTTTAAACCCTAAGGATTTTTTGTTAAGTGATTATCCGAAATCTGCAATGGCACCTAAGATCCAGAAGCCTGTTGTTGTTGAGAACATTGAAAAGCCCTCACTGAAATACTCTCTAACTCCCAAAGTAGCATCTAAACCGTATGATAAAACTACATTTTCACTCATTCTAGATAGGGTTTTACTAGTTGAGGATGTCAGATTCTTCACTAAGTGTCATGTTGAGGAACTAGGTCATGTTGAGATCAAGGACACATATGATGAATTGTGTACTGATGGGAAATTGGATAGCAAGTATGAACACATTAAAATCAAGGGATTGACTGAAGCCCTAACCTATCCCCATGTCTTCAAACCCCAATGGGTCAAGTTTGTTCTGAGAAAAGTTCATGATGATTTCATGTGGTTAGTGGAGCAACCATTCAAAATCACCAAGGAAATCATTCATTTGATCACCAGTTACCCTATTTTTGATCATGCCCGAGCTCAGAAAATGATATCACAGAAGAAATTGATCACTCTAACCAGAGTTGAATCTGATTGCAGAGGACTAAAATTGAACAATGTGATAGATGCAGAGCTAATGTTTGCCATTAGAGCCATAGGCTATTGTTTCTTTCAATTGGCAAGGGAAAATAGTGTACCCTGTGCAGCAGTCGATTTAGCATATAAAATTGTGAAGAAAGGAATGAAAATTGATCTATGCGAAGTATTGTTGAAAAACCTGTTTGAGAATCTAAACACCATAAGGAAGCCAAAGAAGAACAACTCGGCTAACACACTGAAGTTTGAATCACTTTTGGTATGCATGTTTTTCTATTTTGAGAAATTCTTTCCATCAGTTGGTAATGTAGTTTGGGAGCTACACCGACCAATCACCCATCAAATCAATGACTTCATCAAATGACTTAGTGATATTATGGATGATTACTTTAGAAAGTTTCAGGAAAAGATGCATAATAGGTATAGAATTCCACCCCAGTTAGTAGAGAAATACAAGGATGACATATGCTTTGAAGTAGACACTAACTACTGCTATGTCAATGCTGTGGAACCGAGAACTCAATCTTTGCCACCTATGGGTTATGAGATTGATTTTGGCATCTCACAACAGCAGATAGATGCTTTTCTTACATTACCAAGGCATGCTACCAAGCTGAGATACAAGACATATAAAGAAGTTAAAGAGAAAGTTAAGATGAGCATTGTAGTACCAAAGGCTACAAGGAAAGCAACAAAAATGATCACGGCACTAACGGAGAAATTTGGAGAAGGTTCTTCCTCCACACCTATCAAGGGCACTCTAGTCATCACTGAGGAGGAATCTGAAGCACAAGAGGCAGCTATTACATTAAGCACCGAGTTGCCTAAAGGGAAATTCTTGAAAAGGAAGAAACATGATACATCACAGGTATCACCAACTCCTTCAGTAAAGTGCCCAAACACAAGATCATCTGCAACATCACCGAGTAAGAAACCAAAGAATGTTGTTGTTCCAAAGGTAACAAAAACTTATAAGAAATCTACTCAGAGACTCATTTTGAATAAAGAGTCCAGTGACACCGAATCTGAAGACAAAAGTAAATTTTAGATTGTCAAGAGCAAAAAGGAAGATGTACATAGTGTTGATAATTTTTGTGCTAATCTGAAGCAATATGGTGGATTTGGAGCATTCAGATATGTAAAATATGACTCCAGATCTAATGATGAAAAGAGACAAATAGAAGAAGCTGTCATCTGCACTCTTCTGAAATTTCGATTGGTCCCATTGGAAGTATCTAATTCTCTTCCAAAAGAGTTGTATTTGCATATTGATAACAGGTGGAAGTATGCTATGGAATTAGAGAAAAAGATGAGAGAAAGAAGTCTAGTACATCTCTTCTGAGACATGTCAGTAGATGAGATCAATGAACATCTAAAAAAACTACCACACAAACTTCTTAGTCAAGTAAAGAGCCTTGAAATTGATGAATGGCCTTTATTTGGATGTAGAGAATGAGACCAAGGAAAAGTGGCAGGAAATCTTTCGAATCAAGAATGCTGGTGAGCAAGTTGAAGTTGAAATAGTTGATCTCACTGAGCAAGATCCTGATATCACCGAGCAAGACCCTGCTGACACTATACAAATTGATGAGGATATCATGGATACTGAGGCACAAGAACATGAAATGATAGAAGGGAATGCATATGCCAAACTAGTATCCAGTGAGTCAGTTTTGGAACAAGTTCAGCCCTATCCTCCAGTTACTCAACCTGTTTCAACTGAGGCCCCTTAGGATACTAAACAAGGAACAAAGGATCACAAGTCTATAGAAGGAGAAGCTACTTCTCAGGCCACCGAGGAGAAAACCTCTCAAGCTCCTTCTAGCACTGAAAAATGTTACAATTGAGACCCTGAGCAAGGATTCACCGAAGGCTACATCAGAGGTTCAAGAAATTGATAAAAGTGTCGCCTCTACCAAGCAACCTACCGAGAGTCAACAAGCCTCCCAAGCCATTGTAGTAGTTCAACCGGTGAAATCTAAAGAAAAGAAAATGAAAAAGCATAGTTTCAAATTAGATTTGTCAAAACCAATAGTGTTGCCAAATGTAGACATATCCAAATTAAAAGGGAAAGCACTCATTGAATTTGGTGAACTATGCAAAGCCAAAGCAGAACAAGAAAAACAAATGGCTATTCAAAAGAAAAACAGAGTAATTCAGAAGGTGAAAGCACTATTAATAGATATGCTACCTGAAGCTACAGTGACAAAAGATGCAACCATCCATATTCAATTGGATGAACTCCTAACTAAAATAGAGACATCTGGAGTAGACACATCTAAATATTTGAGCAAATTGAAGGACAAAGAGCTCACTGCTAAAATGATTGAATAGGTACAGAAAGATATTGCTATTGGCAAAGTAAAACTTGTCAAATTTATTGCTGAGTTGTCCCCTCAACTCAAGCACATTCTTTATTTAGTTCAGAAACTCTGTACATTCTCTTTATTCATTAAAGATATAAAAAATAAAATAGAAGTGATTGAGAAAGAGATCACCGATCTCTCAAATAAGTTGACCACTGAGCCACATTCTATTCAGCATTTCTATACAAAGTTACAAAAGCTCATGGCTCAATAATTGGAACTCAGGAATGAAGAGCACAAAATAAGGATGGACATTATGACTCTTCAAACCTTATTCATTCCTCATCTTTCTTCCATCCAAGAGCAGATCAACAAGGCTACCTCCCTATCCACTCAACCAGAGGGAAGCACCTTAGATGGACTAATTTCACTGTTGGTTGACATTACAACTCAGAATTCACTCATGGATAGTGTCAAGGATGCCCTCTTTGCCGCTCTCATCGATGCAAGGACAAAGTATAAAACCATTTTTGACCAGTTGCCTCCACCAAATGGTAACTAAGTTTTGATGCTTGTCAAAAAGGGGGAGTATAGCATCAAAGTATCAAAGGGGGAGTGTAGTACACAGGTGGAGTATACTATGCAAAACAGAGTATCCAAATGCACAACACGGATCAGTGATCACCGAGCAGTGAACCAAGCAGTTAATACAAAATATTGATCACCGAGCATGCAAAATCAGAGTTATGTATAGTATATTGATAAGGGGAGTATATCTGAATATACTATTTTATTGACAAATGTATATACTGTCAGTTTAGTCAAATTTTTTAAGTATATAGATTTTTGACTTATGACTTTGAAAGGAGTTTTGTCAAACATCTCAACTAATGTCAAAAGGGGAGATTGTTACTACTTACTAAGTTGCCATTAGTTTTATGTCCAAAGTCATTATATATACTCTAGTCGGTTACTACTACCGAAATATTCAGTCGATAAGCACAAAGCAGTCGGTTATAGAAGAAAGTAGTCACAAATCTTAGTATACACTGAGCTGTCTACCGAGTAACACTCTATGTCTACCAAGCAACAATAATGATACACCGAGTTGATATACACTGAGTGAAATATTTTACCAGATTCATTGAACTTGGACACTTGTGTGGAAACGTGTTACAAGATCGAGGAACAAAGAACCATTATCACATTGCAAATTGCACTTAAAGATTTTGTATGATTTTGAGGTCATCTATCCAATGAAATATTTTGTATGGTTATTCATTCAATAAATAATGTTTGTAAGATCGAAGCAATGAACCAGATCACCGACATAAGAGATCTATTTATACAGCATGAATTAAGGATCATAAAAGAGGTGTATGAAGCAAGACATGTGTAATAGATAAGGAAGCACTGAGTATTGTGACTGTCAGAGACACAGAGGTCACCAAGAAGGATTTCAGAGAACAATCAAGGAACAGAGTAAACAAAAGGGTTTACCGAGTTACTTTATGGATTACTGAGGTATGCTATAAGCAAGGTAATATCATTTTGAGCACATAGAATCTGCTATAACATTCCATATGTAAAGTTGTAGATATTTGTAATGATTTTACTGTAATATTTTGAGTTGTAAGAGAAACCTTTAACAGGGTAAAAGACTCTAACAAAGTCTATAAATTGTAAAGCCTTTATCCAGGTGCATCATTTAGAATAAGTGTTGTAAAATTCTTTAGCAAGGTAGATCTAACAATCTTGTTACTCCTAACAGGGTAAACTATCAGAAATAGCTAAATATGTAGCTCTAACCGAGCAACCTTTATTATTGCAGTAGTGAAGTTGTAGGTGCCATCCCCACCGCAATTTTTCTCTCTAACCAAGAGTTTTTGCGTAACTAAAATATATGTGTTATGGAGTGAATCATGTATGATTGTTATTTATTTGTTTTAGCTTTATATTATGTTACAACAATTTTTATTTTATGCATAACAGTAAAGTTATTGTTGAACAAAGGATTTGAAGTACTGATTCACCCCTCCCCTCTCAGTACATTAGCTTTCCATATTGGGCCTAACAATGGAAACTTTATTTTGATGGATCACATACACATAATGGATAAGGGCCAGGTTTCTTATTTGTCACACCGCAAGGGGATTTCATTCCTAAATCTTTCAGGTTATCTTTTCCATGTGCTAATAACATTGCTGAGTATGAATGTCTCATTATGGGACTTAAAATGGCTATGCAATGGAATATTGCAAATGTTCTCGCTTATGGGGACTCACAATTAATTGTCAAACAGGTAAATGATGAATATCAAACCAAGGATGATAAGTTGTTACTATATAAAAGAATTGTTGATGATCTCAAGAATAACTTTCAAAACATTCCCTTTGATCAAATCCCTAGACCATAGAATGAAGCAACTGATGCAATGTTTACTATTGGTTCATTAATTGCAATGGAGTCAAATAGTCCAAAATATAAAATTTTGGTTGAACAACTTCTTCAACTAGCTTTTGAGACGTTACATTCAAACATGGTGTGCAACATTGTTGATTCCCAATCACCCTGGTATCATGATATTTATGCCTACCTAAAAGATAACACCCTTCCACCTAACATATCCCGAAATGATCACCACAATCTTTTTTGCCGATGTGCTCGGTTTATTATTATAGGAGATAATCTATATCGTCAGGGCTATGATGACATCCTTGCCAGATGTTGCGATGCAAATGAAGCTAATCTTGCAATAAAAGAAGTGCACGCTAGAACTTGTGGCGTTCATATGAGTGGATATGTCCTTGCAAAACAACTTTTGAGAGTGGGATATTATTTGCCCATAATGGAACATGATTGTTGTGAGCTTGTAAAGAAATGTTTACCTTGTCAATAACATAACAACCTAATTCATGTTCCAGCTCAAGATTTGCAACCAATCACAACACTATTGCCTTTTTCTACATCGGGCCTTGATTTAGTTGGTAAGATTAATCCTCCCATTGCAGCTACTGAATATTTTACCAAATGTGTTGAGGCCATTTCCCTCACTCTTACCACTGATGTTCAAGTTTCCAAATTTATCTCGTACCATATCCTTTGTCGCTATAGAGTTCCTTCTACCACCATTACTGATAATGGAACCCCATTTAAAAACCAACACATGCATGATTTGTGCTCTACATTCCATATCCCGCATCGTTGGTCTACCCCATATACTATCCACAAGGTAATGGACATGATGAGGCAACTAATAAAACCCTATTGCATATCCTTAAAAAAGTTGTCAATGAAATTGGTTATAATTGGCACCTCCATTTAAACCCTGCCCTTTAGGCATACCGCACCAACATCAGAACTCCCATTGGAGCTACTCCATTTTCCCTTGTTTATGGTGCATAAGCAGTTTTGCCAACTGAAGTTGAAATAGCATCCTTACGCATATCCTTGAAGGATTTTGTGTCTGATGAAGATTATAGGGTAGAAAGTCTAACTCAGCTAGATCTTCTTGATGAATAGCACCAAAAAGCATATTGTTAAAGTTGTGAAATACAACCTCACAAAACGTAGTGAACACCTGTATGCAAATAACCTGTCACAACAATGGAAGATTCACAAAACACAAAGATTGATTTGAAAACCCAGAGCAAGAATATGTAATAATAATAATCAGATTGGTTAGGATTACAAAGGGATCAATCCTTATAAAAGGAGATCAAACCTAAAAAGGAAAACCCTAAAAGCAATTAATAATTAATAATAAATTAATTATTAATATTCCTAAGTTTAGCTTCCTAAATTTAGCTTAAGTGAAATAGAGAAAAGGAAACTTAATTATTAAATCAATATGATTTAATTAATCAAGTAAACTAATATCTTTACTCTAACACCCCCCCTAAGATGAAGTTAGGGAGAAGCTAAAAAACAACTAAGGTCTAGATGCATGAAAGTTAAAATGGGTCCCGACAACAAGGCCTGATGAGGTACCCAAGTACAATGAAATCTTTGTAAAGTGGAGAAAAAAGAAAAAAACTTGTGGGAATAAAAGTCATCTCCAAGAAGAGATGAAAGCTCAAGTGAAGGACTAAGAAGCCTCAAAAAAAGAGTGTTCTAGAAGATAGGAACAAAAAGAAGAGCATGAAGAAACTACAAAATCTGTCATAGAATGATTGCTAAGATGTTGTAGTAAGAACCTCCTCTGAAACAAAAGATGATCAGGATCAATAAGACATGAATTTGCATGAGTGCCCTCAATTATACTACTCGAATCGGAATCAGATGGAAAACACAAACAAAACATCTGGAATCTGAAGATACAAATGGCACGAGTACCAACAATTTGAAGAACCGATCAAATAAAAAAATGAAAGGTCGCCTCCATAAATAGGTATGCAAGAGTGTCCATATGGTAAGTATTCCATCTCACCAAAATGCATGGGTAACCAACTGTTGTATCCGCCTAGTATATAGGAACAAATACTGAATACATAGCTCACTCCAATAAGAAACCAAGGAAGCATTAACACCAACAGTAGAAACCCCCCATAATGCTAACAAAGGAGAGGTATGACAGGTACATTGAATCTGAAAGCCATAATGTAGTGCATGAAGAAGAACCAAGAACATCTGAAGTAAAATCTAGAAAAAGTGCATGGATGGTTGTGAAGAGCTCTGAAACGTCATCCCAACGCGGCTAGAATTGCGAAAAATGGAGAAACTGATGAAAAGTTATGAACTCGGGACTGAAAACAACACCACTAACTTCAAATGGCTATAGAATGTACCAACGGAAAAACCAAGAGATGAAACACACAAATCTAGAAAGTTGACAAAACCAGCTTTCCGATGATATCTCATTTGCCAAAAAATGATATCGTATGCCCAAGTTATGGCCAAAAGAAAAAAAAACCCTCTTTTAGGGAACAAAGAGGGTCATAGGGGCCATAAAAATTTTATGATGCAAGTCAAGTATGGCCGTACGGATTTTCATGCCTCGAAAAGTGTACCATTTAAAGAATTTTTTCTCAAAATTCGTGCCCAAAAAGGGCATAAAACAAACAAATAAAAATCTCAGAGCCAAAGTTGTCCAAATTGGACAAATTTTATATGAAAATGGGGATTTTTTGGGTGTTTTGAGCTCAACGATGAGGTCCGTTTGAGCCCAAGATACCCAAAAACAAAAAATTCTCCCCATATGGAAATAAAAAACTCTAAAAAACTTGAAACCCTAGCCTCCAAAAAATCTCTAGAAAAATCAGGAACAAGTAGTAGCAGATGTAAGCTCTGCTACCATGTTAAAGTTGTGAAATACAACCTCACAAAACTCAGTGAACACCTATATGCAAATAACCTGTCACAACAATGGAAGATTCACAAAACACAAAGATTGCTTTGAAAACCCAGAGCAAGAATATGCAATAATAATAATCAGATTGGTTAGGATTACAAAGGGATCAATCCTTATAAAAGGATATCAAACCTAAAAAGGAAAACCCTAAAATCAATTAATAATTAATAATAAATTAATTATTAATATTCCTAAGTTTAGCTTCCTAAATTTAGCTTAAGTGAAATAGAAAAAAGGTGACTTAATTATTAAATCAATGATTTCATTAATTAAGTAAACTAATACCTTTACTCTAACACATGATCATCTACAAGTATATCAAACCAGTCTCAAGAGTGAAAGGAAACTTGCAACCAACTTTATGACAATTCCCACATAACCCATTAAAGATTTCAATCAAATCACCACATAGAATCCACATGCAAAGAATAGACAACATACCCATGAAAATGTGACACAAGATATATTCTGGGAAAAACCTCATGAGGGAAAAACCCAGCCTCCAAAAGCATTATCCACCATGTATTATCAACAATGCGTCCATTACAATACAAATGTGGAAAGCCTTCGAAAACCCAGCCATAACCAAGCACTCCATGTGACCAAGCATGAATCCACACATCCCATACCATGCTTCCTCTTTCACAAATGCTAACCTAGGTAACTAACCAACCCAAATAACTACCCTTGTGGTTGCTTTTATAAACACAAGCTCCCACAAAACCACCAAGTGGTATTACATCAAAACCATGTGCCCAAAACCATGTGACAATAAAATATAATATTTTTCCTACCTACCCTTGAACCACATTTAATATTGGGTACTTCACCACAATTACATTCCCTAATATTAAATAAATACAATATAATAATACCAATGTGTCAATACAACTCGTCAAGTGGTTACAAGAATATTCCAAGGGAATCTCTACATGTTGCATGCCCATCTAGGTGCTCATAGGTGCAACAATACAATATGATATTACAATATAATTTCATGTCCACCTCACACAATAATAAATTAATACAATGAAACATTATTATGCAAGGTGTATAACACCTATTTTCCCAACATTCTCCCACTTGTATACATTGCATAAGGGCCAAGAAGTAATTTGTCATACAAACAAGAGATTGATCTCTCTAAGCACATATACCATCATGGAATCCAAGTGCTCCATCAAGATACCTACAACAAGAACAAAGTGACCACCATCTCATACATGAATGCTCCCACCCTCTATCATGCCACTACCATTGGACATCAAAAGGCAATCCAAAGAGAAAGCCACACAATTTGTCACAACAAATGATAAGTCCTGCACCAACTGATATCCAAACACAAACACTAATCCAAATGTATCCAATGCAAAGGTAGTTATTTACATAGCTGAAATAACAACCACAATAAGTGCTAACACATTAAATATACATGCCTCCAAGGCATACAAACCAAGTGAATAACATCTCATCAACACATGCAACCTATAACATGCAATCATAAGCCCCAAGTGTAATACCTACCATGTATGTACACCAAGGAACTCCCACTGCATAGGTAATGTCAATATCAGAAATGAATCCAGTAACAACATACCATAGAAGTGTAGCCATGTAGTATCAAGAAAATCCACATCAATATGAACATCGTGTAAATCGATAACCTACAAATACCACTCTCACATCATGTCTCCAACATTTTCCCATGTTCTCCACACCAATAAAAGAAAGAGATAAAGGAACCTCTATGCCATCTCCCACATGACAACACATGAACACAAAACCAGTGAACACATAGCTCCAAACAATCTCCAGGCAATGTAATGCGAATATGAACATCCAAGAAGATAACTGAAACAAAGAGAGAAACACTGTAAATCAAAACCTGTAGCATGTCCTTTTTTATGGTATCACAGGGTATCCCCATAGTCCTAGCCCAGTGCCTCGACCTTACCCTGGTTCAGGCAAGGGGCAAGATGGGGGCGAGACTAATTCCTGCGGCCATGATGCAAACATCACCACCCCCAGGCGTCCGTGGCAAAATAATTCCCAGAGAGAGAGTTGAACCCAAGACCCCAGGGAGAAAACCCAAGACTTAAGACCAACTACTCTAACCCATGGGGGCCTATAGCATGTCCTTTTACACACACCTCTAAATGCTAATTGTGTCAATTGTGATCTCCTCCCTAAAACCCCAAATAAAAATCCATAACAACACCCAAACTCATTCAGTCCCTTGGATCAAACAAACATATATAACATGTAATCAACATGAATGTAAGCCTCTCATAAGCAAGAAGATAAAAAAAAAAATCCGTTCCCAAGCCTAGGGAATATGTCCAACAAACCATCTCCCAAATTAATATCAATGACTGCCACCATCATAATAATAACTCAAATTCACAAGGAGATAACCAATGCCATACATCTCTCTAACTAAATCCACCATTACTAAACATCTCCATAGCTCAAGATCCATATCTATGAAAGACAAGCATAAACATAAAGCACCCGAAAGGAACAATGGGAAATACCTCTCAAGTAGTAAACCGTCGAGTAGACCAAAAGTGGGGAATGAGAATGCTCATCAAGCTATTCAAGTGATCATGACTCATAATAAGAAAAATCTCCTCTCAAGCCCATACCAGGTGAATGCTCCTTGGACTTCCTAATGAAACCATCAACCATTCCAACACATATCTATAATCACAAGAGAATATCAACATCACCCGTGTCTCCATGTAACCACGAGTACCTGTAACTAATCAATCCATGCTAAACTCCAAATGCAACATAGCATCACCATGAAGTATTCAAGCAAATGATCATGTACCCAATACAAAGAAATCTACCAAGTTCAATGTCAAAGCTCCAATCACATAATCAAGAACATAAACATGACAACATGATCTAACCATCTCCTCCAAAGAGATAACATGCTCCATATGAACATATGAAATAACCATATCATGCCAAAACTCTAAGCTAGCCATCAAGAGTGTACCATGACATAATATCAACCATCCTATCAAACAAGGATAACATGTCAAATGAAAGCATAAACCACACCTCAACCAATGACTCCTCGATCCCTTAAGATGTAAACATCCTCAAATATCATGAAGATCACCATCTCTTACAAGTGTACCCGCAAATGTGAAAGACCCTTCTGCAACAACAGGATCTAAGGCATCCTCCAAACATCTGCACACTAAGAAGATCGTCCACCATTCAATGGTGAAAACACATCACTGCTACAAGCTCCCACTAAATTGTGATACCAAGCTATCCATAGCATTGTGATAACCATCTCCTAAATGAAGATCATCCAGGTCTACACACACACAACTGAAATATCAATAAAATCAAGTAAACCATAAACTCCAAGCCAAGAAGATGCAAAACCACCAACAAATAATCAGGAACCAATCCTACACTACCACATCACACTGTCAAAATCTCCCACTGAAAGTGTATACAAGCTATCCATGACATCATGATAAAACAATCCTCTAACATGAGAATTAACCAAAGCCATCTAACAATCAAAGAACTAAAAGAATGCATCATGAGCTTCCAAAAGTCAAAGTAATCATGATCCTCAAATAAGAAGATATACCACCATAACCAATCAGGAATCCAATTCAAATCATCATTGATAAAAGCACCTGCAAATCCAACCTTGTCATGCCAAAGTCCCTAAACACAAGGAACAACGAACAACCATGACATCATGATCACATCCACAAAACAAGAATCTAACTCTCAATGTGTCCAACTTCTCAGTATCACATAGTCAACTATGTAGTCCCCCATCATGATTGTACCTGGTAACATCTCTCCTCCTCACCATTAGAACAAAATCATCAAACCATGTGACTAAACCAAGCCACCAATTTGAATATGCATCAACAATGAAAGGTCTATGGGCATAGACAACCCATATCCAAGCCATAAATGCAATCCTCTAAGTATAGACCACCTACAAAACTGCACAACTTGTAGACCCAACAATGCAACATACATACTCAAATGAAAACTGATAACCATGTCAACATGAGAAGAATGAAGATACATCATCGAGTGTACAAAGAACATCAAATCAAAATCTCCAATATGTAACATGCCATAAACTCATACTGTCACCAAAGTCAAAAGAACCCATAAACAAATCAGATCAAAATACTAGCAAATAAATCATGCCAAACTTGTTCCAAATCTAAACCAATGTGTAGTGCTCTCCAAGAGATTTTCGTTGACTATTCAAAGTCCAAAATCCGACTTCGTATGCTCAAGTTATGACCTCTCAAACCCATCAAGGTAGTTGTCACTTCCAGTTGACATTTCACTAACCAAGTAACAAAATCTAGAAAAACTAATCATATATCCATGAAGTACGCTGAGTCACATTTCCAATGACTATAAGAAGTCAAAAAACTGACATCATATGCCCAAGATATGCTCCATGAAAGAAAAATAGCCAATTAGGTTAGAAATGCAAGCATGGACCTCAAAAATAATTTCTCAATATGCCACAAAAATATTTCTATTTTTTAATTTCTCCCAATATGCCAAAAAACATTTTTTCAATTTTGAAATAACAATAAGGTCAGCCTTTGACCAACCCCACATGTCAAAATAGGCATATAATACATGGCATATACCAAAGTTTTTATATTAAAAAACCTTGTAAAAAAACAAATTTTCAATTTTCAATTTTTAAAAATGGTAGAAATTATATTTTAATTGGGCGGATTTTTTTTTTTAAATTTTAAAAGTTTGTTGTTTTAATTTTTCTGGGGGTTAACCCCCACTCGAGGTTTCCCCCACAGGACGGGGGGGGGGGGGGGGCATCGATGCCACTGGTATAGTGGGGTACAACCACTATCCATGGACAATGGGAGTACCACCACTACTGTGACAATGGGGTACGGGAGCGGGGACAGTCCCGCCCACCCCCCACCTCCAAATTTTTTTATTTTATTTTTTCATTTTCAGCCTTTTCATATATTTTTTTTTATTTTCAATAATTTTTCAAAAAAGGCCTATCAGGTTTTCATATTTTTTTCTAATGACGACCATTGCGCAGGCGGTACAGCCATATGGCGATAATGTCTAAAATAAAATTCAAACTCATTCTTCCATCACCGAATAGGGTCGAGTTATATATCAAAATTCGTCTCGAGGCCTCCTTGATCACAACCATGGGGTCCGTTTTGTCCCATGAGGCTAGATCTGAAACTTCGGCCCTAAAACCCCCAAATGCAAATCAATGGAAACCCATTTTGAAACAAATTTTTATAACACCAGATCTGCAACAAATGCCCACAAATATGAAACCCACAACCTACAACAAACCCTCATATCTTGTCTTGTCTTTCATTCTTACATGCATTCATAGATTCAACATCTAGGGTTACAAAACCTTAAAACAATATAGCTCTGATACCAATTGAAAGGAAACTTGCAACCAACTTTATGACAATTTCCACATAACCCATTAAAGATTTTAACCAAATCAACATATAGAATCCACATGCAAAGAATAGACAACGTACCCATGAAAATGTAACACAAGACATGTCTTGGAAAAACCCTCATGAGGGAAAAAACCAGCTTCTAAAATCATCATCCACCATGTATTATCAACAATGAGTCCATTACAATACAAATATGGAAAGCCTTCAAAAAACCAGCCATAACCAAGCACTCCATGTGACCAAGCATGAATCCACACATCCTATGCCATGCTTCCTCCTTCACAAATGCTAACCTGGCTAACTGACCAACCCAAACAACTATCCTTGTCGTTGCTTTTATAAACACAAACTCCCACAAAACCACCAAGTGGTACTACATACAAACCATGTACCCAAAACCATGTTACAATAAAATATAATATTTTCCTACCTACCCTTGAACCACATTTAATATTGGGTACTTCATCACAATTACATTCCCCAATATTAAATAAATACAATATAATAATACCAATGTGTCAATACAACTCATCAAGTGGTTACAAGAATATTCCAAGGGAATCTCTACATGTTGCACGTCCATCTAGGTGCTCCTAGGTGCAACAATAGAATATGATATTACAATATAATTCCATGTCCATCTCACACAATAATAAATTAATACAACAATGAAACATTATTATGCAAGGTGTACAACACCTATTTTCCCAACAAAGAGAATATCATAAGAAAGTTCATCTTCATGAGTTTGAAGTTGGTGATCTAGTGCTTAGGGAAAATCCAAGAAACCAGTAGGACAGAGAAAAAAGAAGAAAGTTTGAGGTTAATTGGTTAGGCCCATATGTAATTACAACAAAATATGGTTCATGAGCTTACCAGTTATCCACTCCAAAAGGGGAACCTTTCAATGTCCCCCTAAATATCTCGCATTTAAAGAAATTCCATGCATAATCCATGATACTATACCATGCAAAACCAAAAAAACCAAAAAAATTGTTAAATGATGAAAAAAGCCAATAAAATAAAATAAAAGAGAAAAAGAAAACAAAAAAAATTGTCCTATGGTGAAAAATACCTTTGGTGGCATCTTGGACATGTATATATGGTAAAAAGATGGAAACGGGCGTTGTATATAAGGGCAATTCCATTATCCTTTTGTTGATTCCTTTCAATCCCATCCTGGCACGATATTTTTTGTTACTTTCCTTTTCAAATTGCACTTTTTACGCATCCCTTTGTTTGTCCTCGTCCGAGCTTCTATGTAGTGGTCTCCTGATGGTAGTTTCCTTGTACATAGGAAGTGTGTAGAATATTGTACATAGTGTTAGCTTAGTCTCGTGCAAGTTTTTAGTCGGTCATGTATAAATGTGCCTTGTGTGTAGGCTTGTTTTTCTGTTCATATGGCACGTATTAGTTGTGTCCTCAAGATCATACCTCATTCATTGGTTCCTCAACAAGTATTAACAAGTATCTTTGTCATCATGATCATATTAGGTCTCCTTTGTCAAATCCTTCTCACCGGTCTTTTATCCAATCATCAGTCTACGCAGGATGTATCCTTCCTCTAGTTAGACATCATCAAATCTTTATTCGTCAATTATTCCTTGACAAAAGATATCTGAGACACTTGTGTTGACTTTGATTGCTTTTGATCTTTGATTAATCTTTAAAACACCTATGTTTTTTTACTTCTTAGTCACCATGATCTTTCATATCATGGTGTGCTAAGAATAACAAATCTAGGTGTTTGTTCTTGTGGATTTTTGTTTATGCTTGGTTTGTTTTTTATGTGTTCCATGTTGTTCCCTCATGAGGTCTTGGTTATCTCATGTCACACTGTGGAATATCTCTTTGCTTGTGGCTTTTCTAACATTGTTTCCCACAATATTCTCTAGAATTCTATGTGGTGCTAGATCAACCAATTGTGTGTTTATTTGAGTTAGTCCATGCATTATTTGTGAAAAACATCCTGGTTCTTTGTACCTTGGTTTGTCACATATGATGGTAAAGTAAAATAAGTGCTTGCTAAAGTGGCAATTGGTGCCAAAGATACTTGTGCTCCATGATTTATTTTCATTCACATTTTGTTTTCATCCGCTTGGTTCCTTTCCCTTAAGTGATCTTCGCTTGGGAATGTGCACACGTCCTTCATCTTTTTGGCCTTCATCACTGTTGAATATCCTTGCAGTGTTTTGTAGCTTTTATCATGATAAGTTGAATTCATTCATCCCGTATTGCATATAGGTTGGAAAGTATCAGATGACTCATCCATTTCATAATACACATTGTATAAATGTTTTATATTCATACAACATGTAATATAAGCATTATATACATCTCATCATGTATTATCATAGAAGCATTGTGCCATCAATACCATTCATATTTCATTATTAGGACATGTACATATCGTATCATGCAAATATGAATGCATGATATCAATAAATAGCAACATCATATAGGTTATTACATCATTTCATTATCATATCTTTCATTATAAGAGAGTCAACATACAATCCATTCATAATGTCATCATGCATAACATCCACGTCATAAAATTAAACATATATCATATAGATCACAATCAATGCATCATCCTATATCACCAAGGTGGTCAGTACATGTCATATCACATCATATAATATAGTACATCACATCCTACATCATAGACATGTTAGAATATCATATCATAATTATGCATCCATACATCATCATACATGCATCAAAAAACACAAAAGTACCATACATCGGGAGTTGAATCATCATCATCATCATCATCATCATCATCATCATCATCATCATCATCATCATCATCATCATCATCATCATCATCATCATCATCATCATCATCATCATCATCATCATCATCATCATATATATATATATATATATATATATATATAGAGAGAGAGAGAGAGAGAGAGAGAGAGAGAGAGAGAGAGACATACGTGTCAGAATGTCATAGTGATTGTCAAAAGAGCATATATGTACAACTATATCAATACATACATCATATGGTACATGAGTAAAGAATAAGTATATCTCTGACTGATAACAAATGAAAGAATGATGATCACCTGACATGCTCAAAAAACTGCATGGGGTGCAAAGAATCAAATAATACATCTGTGTATGGTACATCAAAAATAATCCTATACATCTACATCAAGTTGTGACAAAATGCTCAAGGATGGTTAGGCTGGTCCCTCTCCGTGGGATCCCTGTGCAGATCCTAATGCCGATCCAGTGCTCTTCCCACTACCCTGTGAATGAGTCCTCTTGCTAGACTCACCACTGCTTCAACTAGATCTCTTTGACCCTCCACTAGATCCTAAACTGTGTGAAGAAATAGATCCTCCCGCTCTAGTTGGAGTTGTATACACCTCGCGCTGGTCTGCAGGAACAACTCACTCATACTAAGCCCTATATCATCCGACCTAGTGAGAAAGAGCCTGCATCTCTGCCCCTGTCTCTCTACCATCACTGTCAAAGCTACCTCTTCTCTTCCTCCTTCGCTAACCTATCCTTGAGCCTTATCCCTCTCTCTCGTGTACCTCTCCACCATCTCCTCTATCCTCTGCCTAGCATTCTCAATTGCATCCCTTGCAATAGTGGTTGCATCCCTCTCTCTTGCAGCAGCCTATCTGTCTTAGCCTGAAGCTGAATCCTGGCCTACTCTATTGTATCCCTCTCCCTGCGAAAGCTATCTCTCTTAGTAGTAACAATCCACAACCTCTCCTCTGTTCGAGCCACTACCTCCTATAGGGAATAGATCTGTGCCTCCAGATCTGGGGGAGCCACAAAAACCTATCCTTTGTCCTCCCTACTCGGTTTGTTGTGACACACTCGTCTCAGTGTGTTCCTATGTTGTCCCTGTCCTTGATTCTATGTCAATGCAAATGCTAGGGCATCAACATCCATGGACTGAGCCTTTGTCCTTGTTCTCCCTATCCCTCCTCCCCTATACCATCTCCTCTTATTATCCTCTCCCCTCCTCTATCTCTCCTATCCATCCTAGTTGGCACCACCGATGCTGCTAGAATCCCTCGCGCCCATCTCAAAACTATGGTGGTTGCTACCTCCACTCTACCCCTGGCCGACTAATAAGCATCTAATCTAATAACTTGAGCTCGTGTCTCCCTACTCCAACTCTCTAGTGGCACTAAACCTGCCCTCCCAACAAGAGTAGGACTATGTTGGGCCCACCATGATGTATATGCATATGTGACACTAGGATTTGCTACCCCTACCTTGGGATCCCATACGATAGGCGCTAACCATGTCCACTCGTCAATTAGAGCCTGTCAACCTCTCAAAAGTGCCCCCCACTCCATGGATCACTCTCTGGTAATCCTCCTGAACCTATGGGATGCCTCAGGGACATCCTATACAAAACCAAATTGGCATTGGACCCTATCAAATTTGTATCACTCTATCACATGCTCTCTCCTACCAATAATGCACATAGGAGTAATGACATAGGGAATATGTTGATGATCCTTGGGCCAACTAGCTAATGCCATATATGGTCACCATGTAATATGAGAAGCCCCTAATATATCAAAAATGACTCTCCAAGAGTCAATTTCCTATGCCTCTTCATAGTGAAGTCCATCTCTATAACTATATATACAAGAAGCAAATCTATTTCCCAATCTGCACATTCTACTAGTCGAGTCACCACAAAATGCTCCCATGCCCATACCTAAAGTAGAGTCACATAGCCAAAATTGCAACCTCCATGATATCATATCTGATGGAGATTTATATATAACTCAGTCAAAACAAGAGTCCCCAAGCCATCGGTTGACCACCATTTATAGCATCAATGCAAATCTGTATCATGTTGAGTACAACTGATCACCCACCTCTATTTAGCAAAATGAAGTTGCTGACCAGTGCACATACAAAAAAGTAGATATGTCGATCAAGAGGTGCCTACTATAAAGCATGTTCTAATAACAATTGTCCATGATGTAGTTGTACCCTTGCTCTAACCAATCTATGTATAGAATCATCTGGGGGTGCTTGATCCACAATAACCCTAACTCCTAAAATCGAGAGTCTCAAGATGCAATATACATCCTCGTCGATGACAGTAATCTCTTTAGTCAACATGTGAAAGGTAGTTGTGTTGCTCCTCCATCTCTCTACCAGTGCGGTCAACATAGACATGTGGGATCAAATTTGTGGCATACATGCCAGAATACCTAACTGGATGGTATCAATGTGAGCCTAGTTTGTAGGTCTGAATCCATTAGCTACTCTCAAGACAGTTGAACTCCTCTCCTAATTCATTAGGATATCCACACTCCACTATATTCAAGCAAATTAGCAAGTCAGAAAATTTTTATTCTATCTATCCTATTCCAACTTTCCTTTTCGCCTGTTGTTTTCCCTTCAATCCTGCCATTTGAGGCATTATTTTCTTTTTCTAATGGAAGAGAGGCAATCCCACTATTTATTGGACAACAAGATCGCGATCCTACTATCCTTTATAGCATCCCTGCCATCACAAGAACGCATCCCCACATTCTCTCTTTTTTCCCTTTTTCCTTGATAGTGGGATCACAATCTCGTTGGCCTCAAAATAGCAGGATCACAATCCCACTATCACTCTTAGAGAACCTACCTTTGCGGGATCACATTTCCCGATCTCCCCCCTAAGCTACCTGATATCGCCTACATGCGTAAGCGGTGGGAACTTGTTCCTGCCACTTTAGCATGTGATCCCGTGGTTCACGAACTGACAAGATCATTGTTTCTATGACATTAAATGCTAACAACTACTAAACATCAAAAGCAAAGCTGAAGTTTTTTGAGACATGCCTCTCAATTGGGTTACTTACTCCGTCTAACACTTGCCACCACTTCCACATGATGCCTCAAGATCTCCCTCACCGCCATCTCGTCCAGTGCACTCAAAGCTCTCAACTACACAAAGAAAATATAAAAGGGGTCTAATGTACTCTTGAATATCTCTTATGCATAGTAAAAATGAATAGTAAATTTCTAAATTTGTTAATATAGGGCTTCCCAAAGCCCTATTTTCATTGTCTCGATCCCCTTGGGACCATTTTTCTTCCCATTTATTCTCGTGATCATTTTTTTGAGTGTCGTTCTCGCCTGCTAAGCCTGTTTCTTGTCCTTCCTTCGTCCGCTTAGGGCATTTTTTTTCATTTCCTATTCTTCTAGTCACTGGTGTCTTAAATTGTCTTTGCCCTAACGCTATTCCACCATCATCACAAAGAGGGGCAAAATGTAGACACCTAAATTTGATTAATTTAATTAATTAAATCTAGTTATCCCAAATGCATTTATATAAATAATTACGTATTATTTAATTAACTGGTAAGTCTTCTCTCTAGCTAATTAATTCTATTAATTATGTTGTATTCTATTTTTAATTAATTAATTGATAACTAAAATCAACTAATTAATTAAATTTGAACCTTTCTTCTATTAAATATACCAAATTTTGTAATTTGATTATTTAATTCACTTTGACTTTTTTTCCTGTAAAATTTTGCCATAGAATTGATTGATTTAATTAATAAATTCTATTTCCCCACATTTCTCCTAACTTTAACCCTTATCTAACTCTCCCCCTAGCCTAACCCATCTAATTAACCAAAGGTTTTAGTCAGCCCTATCCCTTATCCCTCACCATATGTGTGCACATTCCCAAAATATCTCAAATTCTCTAAATATCCAAAATTTCCTAAAATTTTGGGAAAACGTTGTTGAATTTGGGGAAATTCCCTAAAATTTGGGAAAATGTCCCAAATTTCCTCAAACATGAGAATCACATTATCTTTCAATCTCTTTTGGAATAGAACCTTCCAATTTGGGTGGCTTACTCCCAAATGGGCACGTGTCCTTAGGGACACGTCATTCCTTCCAATGACACATGTCCTTCTTAAGGACACATGTCATTCTCATTCATGATAATTGCCCTTCTCAAGGACACGTGTCTCATTTTCATGCTTCTCCATCTCTCATTATAGCCTATTTAAACCCCCCATTTTCCTTCACAAATGCATCCACTTTCATTTTCATACCCTCATAATTCATAAATGCTCACTCACTCTTTTGTATAAACACATCCATCATGCATACTATTTTGTATAACATCTTGCTTAGTTTTCCACCTTCCATTCACTATCATGGAGCACAATCAAGTATATACTATATGGCAAGCACACATCAAATTAGGGGACAATCAAATTGAAAGAGAAAAATAGAGTTTGCACTTTAATTAGTTTAATGATGTTTATCTAGTTTTTTTCTTTTTTCTTAACATCCTAGTCTTGATTGTGGTTGAAATATGCATTTGTTAATTGCTTAGTTTATCTTTTCAATAGTTTACATTCACAATTTTCTGCATACAGTAAGATTTGAGGGTAGAAGAAAGGATGAGATTAAGAGGTGAGTCGACTTTGGAGAAAGTACAAAGTGAATGAAGAGACAATTGATACTTATCACATGCCTACAATTTTAAATTATGATCTATATGAACAAGTTGGAAGGATAGGACTAAAAGAGGAAAAAGGTAAGTGACTTGATTAAATAATAAAAGTATTTATTTAATTACTAGAGGCAAGGGCTAGATAAATTATATAAATAAAATATTTATTTAGTTTAGGAGAAGAGGTGTGATCTAAATAAATTCTAAATATTTATTTAAATTACAAAAAAAGAGGTTTAGTGAATTAATTAAATAAATTTTAATTAATAGTGGAAAAGGCTAAAGAATTAATTAATTAAATAAAATTATTTATTTAATTAGTAAAAAATATTAGGATAAAATAATTAAATAGATAATAAATATTTATTTAATTAAGGGACAATATTAGGTGTCTACGCATCCCATTAAAGGAGTTTGACCTATGAGCACTTATACATTTGTGAAGTTGGCAAACTCCTAATTAATGTTCATAGATACCACATCGACAACCCAAATATCAAGAAGATAAAAGAAAAAACTTTACATTCACACTTTAGTCAAATTATTCCCACACATTACAAATCATTATGCACTAATCAAATTTGTGTAGCTTTAGATTTACTCCACAACAATTGAGTTTAAACCACAAAAAAATTAACAATGTAAAGACAAATATATTCATCAAACCAAAGGCATCAATTTATGGAAAATGACAAATAGATTCAAAATGACATCAATAATGTTTCTACATCATTTGTTCTAGAGCTAAGTACCACTAATCGCTTATTGATTAATATATTACTTCAATTCAAATATTAGTTATAGTGCTCATTGAAAGGCCTTCTAAGGGTCAACCCCTAAAAGTCGAGAAAAAGGATTCATTTCGAATCCCTCAACAAGAGAAATTCCTTGAAATATTTAATGGTGCCTCACAAATCAATTCTTATTAATCGAGAGAAATGTTTTATCAATTATCATAAATGTAACATTGTAACAATCGCATTAAAAAAATGGTATAAACAATAAGGTCAAAGCAACAACAGTGACCCTTGCAACCCAAATGGAAATCACATTGGGTGTATGGAAGATGGTTTAGAGGGGGACTCTTTCTTTATAGAAAGCATTATTAAAAATGGTTAAAACTAGAATCTAGGTAGCATTCTAGATGTCTAGTCCAAGTAGGATTATTTTGATGAAGTAGTCTTCTACCATTGGTATATAAAGATTATTCTTATTGTTTGCTATCTGGAAAGTTAGGCCCTAGATAACACATATTTAAAATCTATCTTGAAATAAATCCTCTTTTGAGAGGACCTCCCATGTTTTGGAGCAAGGTATGAAATAATTTGTCAAAGCAATTGGATAATCCCTTACTAATTCCCTAAACCAATGGGACATTTTGAGTAGTGAAAAATAGCACACCAATTTTATTTTGGAAATTCTGTATGTTACATGGCATGAGTGAACAATCATGCCACATATTTCATGCCACTTGTGGTAATAATCACAACAACATATTTAATTAATTGAAGGGTTATCACATGAACCTAAAATTTATATATCTCATTGAATTGTCATTCCTCTCCTTGTTACACCATATTTTACATTTGGTCATTAGCCAAGCATAGGGGAGAGAGGGTTGGTAGTGGAGCGGGCTCATAAAGTGGGGATAGGAGTGGATGGTATTATTCCACACAATGAGCCATGTCAAGGATCAACACATGTCATAAATATTATCATCGACAATGATAAAAAAAATATACACAACAAAAGTCGAGCATAATATGCATATATTTGTCCACATGCACAAGTATTAATTATTGAGTATTTGATCACGTTAAAAAAAAAAGGTATGCCACATCATCACACTACAAGACATTCCATCCCATTACAAGATCCTCTCAAATCTATCGACTGTCATTGAGGTCCAAGTTCAAACTACTTCTAAAACAAAATCCATCACCATGTGTCCCATCTACCAAAGTCAAGCAGCCACCTACTAGTCACTTCCACCTACTTTCAACACCAACAAATTGTAAGGCCATCATTGAAGCCATAAAAATAGATAGACATAATTTAAACAATAAAAGATATACAAGTAATACCACAAACTGATCACGTCTACCATTTATGGATAATTTGAATCCATATAAATCAAATCTAAAAACACAATTGAAAGAATAGGGTATATATTTATTTCTCTAATTCAAACAAGAATACAGAAAAATATATTAATGCGACCATTTCAAATAGCCATGACACTTTTTTAAAGTAGTCATTTTGTTGAGTTCAAAGCCAATTTCATCTAGCTTTCAACATTTAAATGGTGACAAAACTGTAAGAAATCAAGGAGGAGTAGACGATTAGGATAAGCAATTTGTATATTGTTCCAAGTATTCTCCACATTTTATTTAAAAAGTATCATCAATCCTATTTCTTCTTTGTATGATGATGTGTTAGTTATATTGTTTATGCATGGGACTATGTTTATGTGTTCATTGTTGATCTCAGTTCACTAAGTCTTATAAGTGGAGTTCAACATTGTAAGTGATAATTAATTGTTGTAAATTTCATGTAATGTTCTACCCAATTTGTTGCAAGTAAAGTATGCGGTTTATGCTTCTCTATGCATATCTATGGTGTTCTAAGTTCTATTGTTTCAAATTATATCTATGGGGTTCTAATTTATATTGTTAATGAGATTTTAAGGTACTCTCTTTCAAGTAATATCTATGGGGTTTTAATAATATTTTAAATATTATTTCTATACATTGTCCCATACTTGGCCAAAAGCCTCTTTCCATGATTGCTCATTTGATATGGTGTCATTTAATGTTCTACCTAGTTTGTTGTGTCATTTCAATTTTATAAGTGTCATTTAAGTGTTGCAAGTGTTATAAAATGTTCTACCTAGTAGTCTAGTAAGATTATAGATTTAATGCTTCTCAATGCATGTCTATGGGGTTCTATGTCATATTGTTTAGCCTCAATACATATCTATGGTTTTTGAAGTTATAATGTTTATGCTCGCGACTATCTATTTGCCCTATACAATGTAATTGTTGTACCCAATTTGTTATAACTTTTGTAAGTGTCATTTAAGTGTTGTAGGTGTCATGTAATGTTCTACCCAGTTTGTTGTAAGTGTAATTTAAATGTTGTATGTTGTGTAATGTTCTACCCAATTCGCTAGCAAGATTAATTATTCTCAATGTATGTCTACGGAGTTTTAAGTTATATTGGTTATGCCTCAATGAATGTTATGGTATTTTAAGCTACATATTGTTTATGAACACTCATATAACTTTGTTACACTGAAAATATTCAAGACAATTATGAAAAAACATGTAAACAATAATAGGGAATGTTTTTTAATATTACGTTCAAGAATCACTGTAAACATAATGACTAAAATTTCAAGCATCATTTACTAATATTTTGTCCAGGAATCATTTATCAATCTTCTCTTTAGTTATGTTCATTTTATTGACACTTAACTCATGTGGCTCATTGTTTGTAGATGATAAATGGAGCTCAGACTAGATCTCAACCTGCTAGAAAAAGGGCCACGACAAGGTGACATGAAAATAAATAAGAGTTACATTCCCCCTAGATGAGGAAGCTCTTGTTATTGTTGAGAGGACTCCAACACTTGTTGCAATAGTACAATAGGTTACTACAACACCAGATATGAAAAAAATAACTATCAAAGCATGAAATTGGTCAACATTAGACATGGCAAAGGCACTTCAAGATGTAGAAGAGAACAATATTTCAACAAGGGTGGATGCAAAAAATAAAAAAGTCCAACAAACATGCTCACGAATTGGTTAGGTGAGATTACATCAACTTCCAAGAAAGGTCCACCAACTACGTTGAATAAAGATGAAGAGACACTTGTCATAGAATTGTATAAATATATGGTTTCAATTAGTCATGACCTTGAGATAGTAAAATTTAAAGCAAAAGTAGCCTAGATTTATTAAAGTAGACCCCATTGTTTCAACAACAAGTTGCTTGGGAAGACATGGTGGACTGGTTCAAAGAAGTGGCTTTTTGAACTAAGTTTGTGAATAGCTAAAGGCCTTAACAATGATAGGGTATTCAACCTTAGACGTGATGTTATATGTAACTTCTACCAAAAATTTTCCAAGGCATATGATGCAAATCCATACAATCCTTAGTTGCTATGGAACTATGATGAGACTAGAATTCAAGCATGTAGAAATGGTGTGATGTGGGTGTTGGCTAGAAGAGGAAGTAAGAGTGTGGCCTTCATAATTCTTAATAATTGGGAATGGATAACCATTCTTTATTGTGTTAACATTATTGGGGAAATCAAACCAAGATTCTAACTATTCAAGGGCAAACATCACCCTAAAAGTTATATCGTAGCTTGCAAATCAAGTGCTTGCAAGGCAACCCAACAACACTTGGATGACAAAAGAATTATTTATGAATTTATTGCACCACTTAAAATGGTCAATTCTAGAAGGGGTATCACCCACTAACATACAGTTGTTGTTTTTTATGGCCATGACAGCCATGTCATAGTCACAACCATCCAAAAAGTAAGGAGGTTGGGTATTGACTTGCTTACATTGTTGACACACACACATGACATTAAACTACAACCACTAGATGTGGGTTCTTTTTCACCTTTCAAAACATATTTCAATTCTAAATAAGCATCATGCATAGCCATGTAACCAAACATCAAAATCGGGAGGAGACTACAAAAAGCATTAACAATGTCCAATATCACAACACGATTCACAAAGATTGACATATGGCCACTTAACAAAGAGCTATTGGTGGATGACATGCATCTCAATGACACATTTCAAATCAGTGTAGTTGATGATGCTTCTCTAGTGTAAAAACTCCTCAGTCTTTTGGGCATTGTTGTTTTAGCAAATGAAGTGACATGCACATTGTTGTCCACTCTTCCATATGACCATTTGCAATCTACAATAAAATTAGAGGTTTAGGATTATATACCAAAAAAAAATCAAAGTACTCATATTGATTCAGTTACACAAATGGTGGGTGATGATGATAGTCGTGACATGGTACACAATTAACATGAGAATTTATAAGATGGTCTTAGTCTTCCCTCATAGTGAATCCCATCGTCATAGTTGCTAGTGTTGTCACTAGAATGTGCACCCTTGTTTAACACATTCCAACCATTCAATCAAATATGGGATGAGCTCTTAGAGTGTGGTCTTTGAAGATAGAATTAAACCTTCAAAGAAGGTCGGTTCCTTTTGGGACTATCACCTAAAACTATTTCTTTATTAGGAAAATGGAAAAGGAAAGCTTGAATAAAACCTATGACTACCAAGTGATGCATCAATGTGATTTCAAGACCTATACTATTGTTGTTTGAATATAAATATAATAAATGATCCAACTATAGAATAACACAACTCAAAGTCATTGCATACTCATGCATGAATGTTTCATAGGAAGGTGAAAATACTCTCAACTCAAGAAGGGAAATGAAACTTTCACTGCTAGTTATTGTTTGTACCAATCACATAATCATATAACCTACAAATAAAGTATGCCTTATCCTTCCTAAAGATGCTAAAATGGACAAATGAAAAAGGAAACACATATAATTTCACAAAAACACTTATCAATCTATGCTTTCTACACAATAAAATTGGTTTTGAGAAGGCAAAAAACCAAATTCTTCTCAAAACCAATTTTATTGAAAACATGTTCATTAAAATTATATACAAGCATGAAAGTTGAGATTCATTATATAATTAGGTCAAAAAGAGCCCTATTTAAAGCTACAAGAGTGGATTGATCAACAAGCAACAACTGGAAAAATAACCTAAAAGTTGCTTTTATAGAATACAATAGCTGATTACATTAAATGAACGTGTGCAAAGAAAAGGAGTACATTTCATTACATTGCTAGTTGGGTCAATCTTCTTGAAAGTCCAAGTTGTTTGTTGCTATTTTTAGGGCTCTAAAAGTGCTCCAAAGTGACATCTTCATGAAGAAAAGTCTTCAACATTGGTCCCCCTATTGATGAAGTACCTCTATTTTCTCCTAGATGTTTTCTTTTTCCTCAATTGATGTAAAAAATATCCCCTAAATCCTCTCAACCAACTAAAAAAGTCACCTCGATTCCCTCCTTGATTGTTGCAACCTTCTTCCATGGTAATAGGGAATGTGCTATATACTTTAATTTGAGTTGAAAAGGTCTCGAGTTAGATGAAAATCAAAATGACCAAAAAAGTCCTTCAAAATTACTTCAATGTGAGTTATTAAAGCTCCAAACTACTGTTCACATGTGTACATATCCATAGAATACCTTTGCACATGTTAGGAATGACTCATAGGAGGCATAAAAACTATCATGAACCCTAAAGTTTCTAACTATATTTATGATTATTTCATGATTGTGCATGACTACTTCTTCGTATGAATTTCTCAAACAACATCCTATCTTGATCACATCTTTCTTTTCCTTGTCATTGGCCTATCATATTGTCCTTTCGATTGTGTTTTCTTTGTACCTTATCAAAAGAGTGTTATTACTAGATCCTATGTTCATAATAATAATTTTGTTTACCTAGTTTCAATATCATATAAATTTTAAGGCTATTGTCAAAGTTCATGCTTCCTACTCTCTTTCCTTGCAACCTTTTCAATCAAACCTCCGACTATTCAAATTATTCATAAGATTGACTTTTGCATTTTTTAGGCCTTTATCTTAGTATGATTTGTTATTGTGAATACCTTTTTATTGTCCCTATTTTGTGATAGTCGTCTCATCATATACTTTGTTGATGATTGTCCTCTTAACCTCTTGGCTTTGTCATGAAAATTAGTGAATCCAAATTACTATCTCTGCCACTATGCTAAGTATTGCTCTCTAAATATGACTATATTTTTTAATGATTTTGTCATATACCCAATATTCATTTTCAAATTTCCTTTTCAATCTGTCATGATAGGCATGCCATGACAATACATACATAACTTATTTGGAACAATAGTTCAACCATTATACCATTATAATTGGATTAACACAAGATTCACAAAAGAGTTGAATGTTTGAAGTTTGTGCTAAGAGATGTTATATCTCTCTAGTTTCATATTTGTTTGAAAGAACCTGAAATAAATTAAATATTTTATGATTTGCATGCAAATAATATTTAAGTTTGGATTCTAGTGGGTAGGAGCACTTCATCCTAGGGTATTACTCACCCTAGTTGTCTAGTTTAAGGAGAAGTAACAACACTTGGGTTGGGTTTTGGGGTCTTTAGAATCTAGTCACCCCATATTGATAGCATTTAATACCTTGGTTGAAGTGAGCCACTATAACTTTGAGCAAGTTTAAAACACTTTCCTTGGTTGTTATAGTGGTTTTTGGTTTTTTGTGAGAAGCAATAGTACCATATAGTGACTATTCAAACTGTGAAAGGAATCCAAGGATATTTGTTGATATATGCCAATATTATGCAACAAAGAAGGGCACTTGAGTTAGTGTAATTCAAGTGTTACCCTTGTTATCTACAACATATACATCAACGATCTTATCAATTGACAAAGGTTAGAAATTACTTCATTTCAAGTTCAGAATATGTTTATCTTAGTTTTTCCAAGTTGTATTGTAATCTAAATTCGAGTTCAATAATTAATACCCTAGTTTTCATATCTAAATTTGAGTCAAAGAATATTGTTGTCTATTGTCAAACCTTGTCAATATATTCCTTGTAAATTGGGTATTTATACAAGTAGTGTTGAAATACACACAAAGCATAGTTGAGCACCAATTGTATGATAAAATTATTATTGACATCATTTGCAAGTTTGTTAATTTTTTGGGGTAAGTTATTTAATTAAAAACTTGTAAAGAAGGGCAAAGAAGCTATAATAGGGTATACATGCATTTTTTTAATAGATTAATAATTGCAAAGGGGCAACACCCTTGTATTAATCAAAACTTGAAAAATACATAACTGGTTCAGAAAGAGCAGTAGGGGGAAATAACCAATAAGAAAACCCCCTACCATTGCTCCAACAGTAAATTCAAAAAAGCGAGCCACACTGGTCAAGATGCTAAAAAGCTAGGAGAAAATGACCAAAGGAGAAAAATGTCGGTTGAACCAAAGGCCTAAACAATGTATGAAATTGAACAAGGATATCATGATTCTTCTGTATTTGAGTCTGGGTGCTCAGTACTAGGAGCAGGAGTAGCAACTGAATCCAAAATTATCGAGCAATCATTCCCGCAAGTTACATGGGCCAATGATTCCGCTTTCTCCCAGGGGTGACGATCATCATCTGGAATCCACTCTTCTCTATTGCCAAGCTCCCAAGAATTGCCTTCAACTATGTCATCATTGGCTGTAATACCAAGGTCTTCTCTACCCGAAAGCCCTTCCTCCTAGATATAGGTGCTTCTCTAGGCAGCCATGAAGCTGGGCAGTATACCAACAATCTTGCAAAGGAACTCAATATTTCTGGTAATAATAGGCCAGGAGGCTTCCAAGGCATTGAATTCAAGAGAGCTTACGATCACCATTTTCCATACCTCAGCACCATTTCCCAAACACATATAATAATTTTGGGGAAAGGGCAATCTAAGATTGCCATCAAACTTATCCAATACTACATCAATTTCCCCAAGAAAGCGATGCTCAAACACCATTTGGGTGAGAAGCTTCACCCTTTACTTGCTAGTCCCCATATAGAGCAACATGGCTAGGAAGAAAGTCGAGATGTCTGCATTAGCTCTGTATCTATGGTATGCATTAAGGAATTCCTCCCCCAAAATTCTTTTAACACAGTGCAAAATCAAAGGGTGATTCAAGGAGAGAACCAATTGAAAGTGCTTATCAGAGATTTTGCCTAGGAATGCCATCTGACAGCATGTTGCCTCCAACAAAATTGGTGTTTCCATTGTAAGTAGAAGAGTAAGAAATGGGAAGAGTTTGATATGTTAAAAATAGGCAGGTCATCCTTTATTTATCTCACCAGCTCATAAAGGTTGAGGAGCTCGAGGGATTAGCTAAGCGAGCCAAATTCCTTCGCACAAGCAAGGTAAATCTTAAGCATGCCACCTTAAACGCAATTGATCACCTCTTTGATGTCAGTTGCCGTCTGACTTTACCATATCTAAAATTAATGATGCAAATTAGATACCTTCTGACAACATCTAAACCAGAGCTTGAGTTAATGACCTTGGTGGGATCATACTACCGAAAACATAAATATACCGGTTGGGGATAGTCAAGAGGCCAGTAAGAATACATCTCCTGGTAAGAACTACCGATAGGTAGGGGCCAATACGATCGAGGGCACAAACATCCCTTCTTAGAACAAGATCAAATGTAACACTTTAGCCATAATAATCACCATAATCAAAATGTAGATGTGCCTCCATCTGAACTGGGTGTCTGGAGAGAGAATTGAATGTAACCACTTATCAAAAAATTTCTAGACAATCATTTTGGTAGCATCAACAAAGGTACTGGAGTAACTCCGAAGAGATCCTAAATTGGAGCATACAAATTACCGATTGGAGGGAAAGGTGCAAGAGGCCTATGTAAATAATGACAACGCCAACCGGTAAAGACCGGGTAGCCGGGACTGATACCCCTACCGGTAGGAGCCAAAAAAACCACCATCAAAGGGAGACCCGTACCCAGGTAAGGGTACATCCCCCAGTTTGTACTCCTAACTGGTAGCGACCAAACTTAGGGGAATCAAAGCTGTTCATTCCTCTGCCAAAATAAATGTAACATTAAACCATAATAATTGCTATTATCAAGATTTACCTATGCCTGAGCTGAATGCTCGGATCAAGACCACTGTCTGCAATTGCCATCTTAGATAGTCTGTTTGCATCCACATTGCCTTCTCTATAGATATGGCTGATCCAAAAATCTTCAAAGGTAAGAAAACCCACCATAGGTTGAAGCCATAGGTTGAGACGCCAACTGGGGGTATGGTTATTATGGACAACATTGATAACATTTAATGAATCACCCTCCAAATGGATTCTTTTTATCCCCAACTCAGCCCTCAATTGCAAACCTCTTAATTCCGCTCGAAATTCAGCCTCATTGTTAGTGGCCAGACCGTTGTCTTCAGAATTTTCCTTAATATAGGTGCCTTCAGAATATCTAATACAACATCCAATACCACTACACCTCAGATTCCCTGCAAAGGCACCATCGAAGTTAATCTTATGCCACCCTGGTTTTGGGGCTTCCCACTTAACATTCAATCTTGGATTAACCGATATCTTAGGATTACCATTACCGAAAAGCGAGGGGATGGTCAAATTTGGGAATGCAAGCTTTAACTTCCAACCCAAGTTAGTGTATAGATTCTTTTTCAGTGATTTGGACTTGGTCGCTTCATTCAGGAGCTCAACCAGGTGGTTCTCAATTTTCCCATAGAGGGCTAACTGGCCCATCTCTTTATCCTAGAAAATTCTTCGATTCCTTTATTTCCAAATTCCCCAAATCATCAGTGAGGGAAGGATAACAAATAAGTCCCTAAATAATGCCTTGCATTTTGATTTAGGCCATAGTAGAAACCAATCATCCAACCCTTTTGGAAAAGGGCATACTGGATTTAACTTACCCATAAAATGCCACCAACAGTTGCTGGAGAAATTGCAGTGTAACAAAAAGTGATCAATTATTTCCTCTTGATTATGACATAATACACATCTACTAGGCCCATTAATACCTAATTTAAGGAGTCTTTCATTGTTTAAGATTTTCCTCTGAAAATCCATCCAAGAAAATGAACCTACTTTAGGAAGAAGATGTTTGTGCCAGAACAACCTAACCAGCCAATCCTTCTTATCTATTGTAGCTTCTTTCAATTTATAGCCAAAACATACCTTATACTTACCATCAGAAGAGCCACATTATCTAATGATGTCCTCGTCCAGGGATGGATGAATAATTCAATTCTTTAGAATATCGGTAAGAAGGTCTTTCTAATTTTGGGCTAAAACCAATGGGTCCAAAGAGTTCCACACCCATTTGTCCATACCATTCTCCTTAATTGAATGACCATAATCACAGACCTTGTGACCCGAAAGCCGACAAGTTTCTCTCATTATAGGTTGAAGAACAAGGTTATGACACAAGGCTTCATTGCCACTCCAAGTATCCAACCAGAAGGATGCATTCCTCCCATTTCTGACATCCCAAGTGACCTGATCACTAATGATCTCTCTGCACTCGAGAATAAAATTCCAAATGGCCGAGCCCCTAGGAGGGTTGGTAACAGTGAGAATCCTTTTAGGCTCAAGTGAGTCCAGATATTTGTGTTTAAGGATTCTTGTCCATCTTTGATTACCGCCTCTACAAACTTCCCACACCAATTTTGCACCCATAGCCATATTCATAATAGAAATCTTTCGAATGCCAACACCTCCAACATTTTTTGGTTGGCTTATTTTTCCCTAGGCAACAAGTGGAAACTTCCCTTTATCATTTGATCCATTCCAAAGGAAATTTCTCATTATGGTGATTAACTCATCTTCTATGGCAACCGACAGCTTCATGCAAGCCATGGAGAAAACCAGTAAGGCAGAGAGGACTGATTTTATCATAATAAGCTTGTCGGCAGATGTTAACCACTTCCCTTTCCAATTTTCAAGCCTAGCTTTACATTTCTCAATAAGATGTGTCCAATAGAAAGTATTATTGTGGCCACTAAAAAGAGGAGTCCCAAGGAATTTACCTGGAAAGTTTGCCACTCTTAAATTAAGGATTCTTGATAGGACAACTTGTATATTCGACATCATGTTGATAAAGAAAACTTCTGACTTGTTCCAATTGATTTTCTGCCCCGAAGCCTTGCAGTAGTCATTCAAGCATGTATTTATTATCCTTGCCTCTCTTCTTTTAGAGGCTCCAAAAAGAATACTATCATCAACAAATTGCAAGTGGGTTGAATGTTCAACTCCTATAGCCACATTGACACCTAGCCATTGACTATCACGGTGAAGAGATTTAATCATCTGACCTAAAGCTTCAACCATAATTATAAATAGAAATGGAAACATAGGGTCCCCTTAGCGAATGCCTTTTGTTGAAGGGAAGAAACCATGAGATGAACCGTTAACCAAAACTGAGAATTTGGGGGTTGATAGACAATTCTTGACCCAAGTGATCCATTCATTACAGAAGCCAAATTTCCTCAATACTTCTACAAGAAATTCCCTATCCACCATATCATAGGCTTTCATGATATCCAACTTTAATATCATACAAGAAGATTTAGTCTTCCTAGTGGTGTGAAGGGTTTCATGAGTAGAGATGATGCCTTCAACAATAGAGCGACCAGGGGCAAAGCCACTCTATTCATCTGAAATAATTTTTTTTAGAAGAGGTTTCAGCCTATTAGCAATGATCTTTGTTACTATTTTGTAAACTGAGTTGCATAAAGAAATTGGTCTAAAATCTCCCATTTGCTGAGGGTTCTTCTTTTTCGGTACTAAGGCTAGAAAGGTGTGATTGATGGCTCCTAGCATAGTCATTTTTTTCCTGAATTCTTCTACAGCCAGGTGCAAATGCTGGGCAATAATATCCCAGAAATGCTGAAAGAAGGCCACAGGAAAACCATCAAGGCCTGGAGTCTTATCAGGATTCAACTGGAAGGTAACTTTCCTGATTTCTTCTAAGTCAATAGGTTTTAAGAGCTCTATATTGTGTCTTTCAGTAATTAAAGGAGGGATTGCATCTAGAATTCTATTTCTTATTTCCTAATCATTCAGACAATTGCCATTCATCAGAAATTCAAAATGTCTTATTGCTTCTCAGGCAATATCCTCATAATCTCTGGAAATACTACCATCCGGTTTTACCACCTTTGATATTTTGGACCTGCTACGATTGGCATTAGCTGATCTGTGGAAGAACTTGGTATTTCTATCACCATCCTTGAGCCAAAGTTCTCTGGATTTCTATCTCCAGTGAATTTCTTCACGTCGGAGAATTTCATTTAGCTTAGACTTGAGAGAGATTTCCCTTTGGAAGAGTACTTCATTCATGCTTGACTTAATGATAGAATTGGAAAGATCCTCTAGTTCTGCCGTAACCCTGAGTTTCTCCATATGGATGTTTTGGAACTGACTCAAATTCTACTCTTTGATTTTGATCTTAATATACTTGAGTTTCTTATTTAGCTTGAACAACCTTGGGTTATTTTTGAGAACCAGTTCATTCCACCATGCTGCTATCAAATCATGTAGATCTGACACTCTAAGCCACATCGCCTCAAATCGGAAAGGATGGCCGCCCTCAGAATGTCCTAGAGACACATTACGACAAATAGTGAAATGATCTGAACCTATAAGGGGTAGAATAGTTGATTCAAGAATAAGATTTTGAGCTATCCAATCACCAACCACCAGAAACTGGTCAAGACGTTCTGCAATTTCAGTGAAATCGATACACCTATTTGTCCATGTAAAGGTACCATTCTTCGAGGCAACATCCAATAACTGATTCTTATCAAGAAAATCCTAGAATTCTTTCTGAGCCATACCAATCCTCTGAATACCACCTTTCTTTTCATTACTTGCCAAGATAGCATTGAAGTCACCTACAAACACACAACTACCCATAGTGATATTTTGGAATCTGTTTGACAGGAGTGCCCATAGCTCACGTTTGTCATAAACTAGTGACCAGATAATGCTCACCAAGGAGAGTTATTTGAACATTCAAAGGATTCTAGATTATTCCCATGCCACCAGAGGCTCCCTCGGATTGCCTTAAAAGACCTTTCCATTGTTTCCATAATTTCATTTTTTTTTCAATCTCAAACTGTCTCCATTTAGTCTCCTATAATACCCAAATACCCCCCTTAGTCTTGTCAATCTGGCACTTAATTAAACACCACTTGTCAGGGGCATTAAGGCCCCTGACATTCCAGGATAGTAGTTTAATGGATCCCGGGGAAGGGGGTTCCCCTTCCCTAAGTTAAGCTTGGATTGCTCATTAGCTACACCTGCAATTATGAACATTGTTTTCCTTGATTTGCATCCCCTTTCACCCTTTGGATGGAAGTTTGGTACTTTAATATGTGACTCAGACTTCCCAAACCCTTTTGCAGTATCATCCATTATAAGGTTGGCAACCGGTTCAGTATCTTGTTCCCATTCTGAGGTAGAGGAAACAATTTCTCCTTCTTCCAAGCCAATGGTGAAGCCTTTCTTGCCTAGATCATCAAAGGTGGTTGGACCATCTGATAGAAGGGGTGTAATCTCATCTGACATCATACTAAAATCACCGGTCTTGTTAGGTACTAAAGAAAGAGTAGCTGCAAACTCTGTTATAATATCCTTTTAAAGGGTTTTAGCATCTTCCAAAAGATTTAGTAGAGCTTGAGCACTTTCACTGTTGGTAGAAAATTGATGGCTAGACACAACAAGAGGAGAATAAAAAATAGGATTATTCTTTTCCATCTCCTTCATATTGGCCGCCGAGGATTGCTCAACATCATTTGCTTCCCAATTTTATTTATTCTCCTTGACTAACTTCATGTCAATCAGCTTAGATTTCACACAAGCATAACTTTTAAGGATAGAGGCCGATACTTCACAATCAAGACCTATGTGATCCCTTGAGAAGCATTTGGGGTAAAGGTGCAACTGATCTTCCCTGTCAATCCTTTGAATCCATACCTCTCTGACCCCAATAATTTTGACTTCTTTTGGGATTTTGGAGATCTGGCCGGTATTAATAATATCCTGATAAAGCTACCCCACACCCTATCCTCCAGAATATCATCCACAGAAACAAAGGTGCCAAACTCTTTGCAAATATCTTTTATGATCTCAATGTGCCAACAGTCCGATGGGCAGTTATATAACCTTAACCAAACTGTGTTTTCCGGCAAGGTATGGAACCGAGGATTAAAATTTGATTTTGAATCAATGATATGCACCCCAATCCCATCCAAAGTATAAGGACTTTTATTTTTAGCATTAAACATGTCCTCACTTTTCATAAACTCAATCAGATAATCATCATTCGAAATGACATAAAAGTTAATATTCTCCCCCCATTGCGATCTACACCATTTCTCAAAATTTCCCCTTAACCATTTGCCACCACCCCATTTGGTAAAGAAACATAAATCTTGAAGATTTGACCTAGCCAAATTAATCTTATTATCATCCAAAATAACAATGGGTCTCGAAGTTTTCCTTATTGGTTTGTGGATGGCTGGATGAGCTGATGGATTGTATCTTCAATAGTGTTCATTTTTCCAAACTCGATCCAGATTAGATCACTAGTTTCTGGTCGAGGTAGTGGACCACTAGGCCTTAGCATGATCGACGCGCGAGGTTCTGTCTTGCCTAAACCACTCATTCCAAAATTTATTAGGGTTGTTACCTAGAGGGGGTTTAAAACCTTGCCTATGACAATTATGGATGTTAAGTTTTATTGACTCCGATATAGAGGGATTAGGTTTTAAAATTGACTTCCAATTGTGCGCCAAATTAGAAGCAGGAAGCTTCACATTTCGAAACCAACCATCATTGCTCCATGAGAAGCCTTTTTTATTCCATGCATGCGAGTTTAGTGGCCTGAGATTACTATTTGTGTAGGGGTGACTAGCATCTGATTTCCTCTGTGGTCCAGGATCCCTACTACCTCTCATCACAGGATTAGGTACATCCACCTTCCATGGTCAGCCTGGGGATTGATCTTTGCATGCTATTGTTTTGAGCGTTGGTTGTTTGTCGATCTTAAGGTTCCATATTGTTTCAATTGGAAAAGCTTCATCCACTTCATTGCTCCAAGACCCGAACTTCCCCTGACCCTTGCCATAAATCAGAGCCCCAACAATATGCTCGCTGGTTTGAAGCCTGCTGCTGCCGCTGCCATTGCTGAATTCGCCACCTTCGCTCACGATCTTGCTACATATAAATGCATTTTTCTTTGTTGGGGACCATAGGGTATAGATGCATTGAATGATAGAGTAGTAATTTTTTACCTTGGTGCAAACCTATTGTAGTATATGGACATTTAACAAAATTTAGAGTAGACTCATTGCAATATTCTACTTGCACAAAAAAATGGCTAATGTTAGGTAAAACATTAGTTTAAGTCTATTTTTGAATTATCAAGTTTGTAATGAAATATAATTTTGATAGTATTTCCCCTTACACAACTAGCTTTGATAAAAAGATTAAAAATTAAATCTTCAAAATTCACCAAATACTTATTTTAAAATGATATACATAGATGTGCCGATTTATGGTAGAACTATTGAAATATAGAGTACCCGCATAAGTGTTGTTCTACACAAAAAAATGTTTGCATTAAATGAAAAATCAATCTAGTCTTATTTTACATACATCAAATACACGGTAAAACATAAATTTGGCCATATGCACCTTGCAAAACCAATTTAAGTCAAAAAGTTGAGGGTTGTTTAAACAAAAATTCTACAAAAAACACTATTAAAAGTGTTCAAGTAGAAATGTTGATTTATGACAAATATGTCATATAGAGAGAACTTGATGTGTGTTGAGGTTGCAATAAGTCACTTGAAAGTAAAAAACATATTAGGCTTACAAAAAAATAGATGAACCAAATAAACAATATAAAGGCCTATAAAATAGAAGTAGGTGTTGAGTGGGTACGTCTAAACACAAAGTGGATCCACCAAAATGTAACTTGTGACCACAAACCAATTACAAATACTAGCAAAAAAATAATACAAGGGATATGGGTTCTGTATACACATAAAATTGGCTATAAGTAATTAAATAAATATTTTATATTTATTTAATAATTATTCTTCTATTAAATAGTTAATTTGTAAAGATTAATTTATTTAATTCATTCTTAATTCATTTAGCCTTTCTTCTAATCAATTAAATATCTAATATTTAATTATTCTTCTATCCACTATCCTATAGTCTTCTTAATTAAATAATTTCTTAAATTATTTAAATCTCCCCTCATCTCCACATCACTTCTTCTTTGCCAACTCATCCATCATGTGGCTAAAGATATTGATATTTTTAATATTAATATGCATCATTATCTTCAACATTCATTTCATTCTCCAAATAATGTGTACGTACACACATTCCTCAACCTCCCTATATTCTCTCCAACCTTCCGACATCTTTGGAGGAAGTTGAGTCCACTTGTCCTCTTATCCCTAAATCTTCTCCAACTATCCTATATTCTCTCAATCTTCATCCTTAGTCAAGGTGAGATGAATGACACTTGCCTTCTCTTTCCACCTTTTCCTCCATCCTGTAGGAGTAGGAGGAACATCTTCCACCTTTCTCTCTCACATCTCAACCTCTTGCTCATAGCCATCCAAAATTGCAAGATTTGATCATGACCGTTGATCTCTGCCACCTAAGCTTATGCACTCAAAAATCTATAAATAGAGGTCTCCTCATGTTGGTATTTTGGTATGGTTTTGTCATTGATGTCAACACCTTGTAGCGTCGTAAATTGTACGCACTTGCTAGGGTGGTACAATTTCACACCTAGTTTAGCACCCGCCTTGGCGCATTTTGTATTTTGCATTGCATTTTCCCTTTAGCACATAATTAATTAAATTAATTAGGTCTAAGGTTCTATTTCATCATCTTCCATATCATAAAGTTGGGCCCTTTCGTTAAAGCGTGCCCTTTTCATTTTATTCCTCCAATACATCATTTAATCAAAAACCCTAATTAGGTCCTATTTTGAACTTGGGGGCTTGATTTCGGGGTCAAAACATCTCGAAATCACCTGTAACTTCAGGATTCTCTCTAAAATCATCATATCCGATGGCCCTGAAAATTTGGTGAAAAGTTGTCGGGACCATGGCGCCCGGAGAGGACCATGGCACCCGGAGTGCACATGGTCCCGGACATTATTCCCGAAATTTTAGGAGCGCGATCCAATCATAAAATAAAGCTTAACCCCAAGAAATTGGCGGGATATTCAATCTCTAGGTCGGCCAAAAGTCGAAATTAAGACCTAGGGTTTCATACATAAGAGCTCTCTTTCTTCATTTGAAAGGATCCGATTTTTGGCTTTCAAGGACCTCATAGGCAGCGAAAGAGCAGATCTTTGAAGACTTCAATAACATTCAACATCCATCCATCAAGCATTCATCAATTTCATTCATTTAGGGCTTGGGAGACATTGAAGAACAATAGGAGATTACCGACTGAAGATTGGCTTGTACTCCTCCCTTGAGGGTTGGGTATGATTTCATGTTGTTTTCATGTCTTTGCATAAGCTTCAATATATCCTTTATTCATGCTTTAGATCACTTTGCATCTTGATTTAGAGCATTTACATTATCATTTACAAGCAATTAGGGTTTACTTTCTAGGTTGCTCTAGTTTGCTTTCTTGCATTTTAGGACCTTGCACACACACTAGGTCTGCACACACAATACATTTTACAATACAACTTGGCTATTCGTGGAGGTGGAAATCACCGAAGCGGGGGTTTGACTAAGGCAAAACCCTATATAGCTGCCCAAACACCTTTTCAGATATAAGTGCAGGTTTCGGGACTCGGACGACGCCGCAGGTTGCAGATCCGGAAGAAGCAGATGGAGACCAAACAACACACCAAGTTTCAGAGCAAAAGACCAGGACAGGGGCGTGGGGCACCCTGGTCCTGCCAGGACAGGGGCGCTGGGCGCCCTGGTCCTCCTGACAGACAACATTTTCAGCATTTTTGACAGCTTTTTCCAAAGTGCAAAACAGCAGTTTTCGAAGCAGTTTCAGGGGCAGAATCAGGACAGTGGCGCTCGCGCCCCCGTCCCAAACATTTTCATTCATATTTTAACTCCGGGTACGCATTTACATTCTTGTCTTATCCTTGTATTTACAGCTTTCCATTGTTTAAGTTCAATTCTGCAATCTTGTCATTAGTTCCTACTTGCATTTTGGGGTTAGGGATTGAACTTGCATCATTTTATCTTTCAATTACAACAAGGGAATAGAAATCCTAATAGGTATCCCATGGCTCTCTCTTCCACAAAAAGAAGTAGCCAATTGTGTGATACCTCTAGGCTCTTTCGTATTCCACAAATGTGTGATTGAAAGTGAGATTAGGGCATGTTAACCTAGTCTCGCTTTTTCCCCTACACATTTTGGTGAACCCGACGTGAACTCCAATCTTCTCTAATTCTGATTTATGTTTTCAAATTTGAGTGTTTATGCTATTTCAAATTCAAATTTATATTTACATGTCTTAATTTCTTGCAAGATTCAAAAATCTAGAGGAAATTTTTGCTAAAACCCTAATTTTTCAATTCAAAGTTGAACTTGTGGATAGCTTAATTGGGATCAATAATTTCAAATCTGATTTAGGAACTCATTTGAATCATAAATTTCATTTTCTAAATCTACATTCTAAGTGCTTGCATTGGTTAAAATTAAACATTTCCTTCTATTTTGCATGTGTTATCATTTGAAAGAGGAAAATTATTGTCATGATGCATTCATTCCATAGATATGATAATGGGTTGGCTTCCCTTGTTTCAATTTTTCCTTCTCCTAAAGAAACTCCCCCCATCTATAACAACATTTTAGTGCCTAAAAGAGTTGCTACCAATCCCTTTGAGACTCTCCCATGCTCTAAGGATGAAGACTTTAAGAGTGATCTTGACAATTCTCCTAAAATGTGCCCTTCCTATTTAGCTATCCTAGAGGAAGAGAATGATATCATAAACACCTTTCTTAATGTTACTTCACCTTCCCTACATGATGCCTCTCTAAGTGAAAAGGTATTGATGGACATTGACTTATTTTCTCCTAAAGTTGGTCCTTCCAATGGGGGCATGTTAGTGCAACAAGAGGTTATGAACACTTCTTTCAAAGATCTCCTTCTTAAGTATGAATCTTTGGAGAAATATGTTCGTGTTCCTCCTAAAAAACACTCCCTTCATGAGGATCCTTTTGTGCAAGAAGATGACATTATCCCTACATTTCCTAGTGATGGCATTTCCTTTTCCAACAAAATTCCCACTAGAGATGATGAATTAATGATAAATGCTTACCCTTCTCCTAAAGTTTGTCTTACACATAAGCATCCCTTAGAGAAAGAAGATGAAATAATAAGCAATTTCCTTAATTCTCTCTCCCCTAAAGATCATATTGAACATATTTTGAGGAAAGAGGATGAGTTTAACACATCTATTGATGCTATCCCTTCTAAGGATGAGGAATTAATAAACAATGTTATCTCCTCTCCCGAAATTAACAATACTTCAAACATTCCTTTCAACAATCTCACTATTTGGGATGAACCATTAGAAGAAGGTGTAGATTATTCTCTCTCCCGTGATAGTTTCTCACCTTCCTTGAATCTCAATTATTCTCCCTCTGAAAATAAAGCATCTCCCTCTCCTCAACTTGGTTCTACTCATAAGGAGACCCTAGTTCAAAGCAAGATGGTTAACATCTCTTTCAAAGATCTCCCTCTCAAAAGTGAGACTTTAGAGAGTAATGTTGATCCTTCTCCGAGAGAGTTTATTCCCCATGTAGGTCCTTTGGTGATAAAGGATGATATGACCTTTCCTAGTATTACTCTTCCTACTAGAACATCAATGCCTATCCCTTGTCTCTCTCCTAAAATTGATTTAATCCGTGATGAGATTTTAGTGCAAGAGAAGACTATCAATAATTCTTTCAACACTTTTGTTCATTCCTCTAAACCATCCTCAATCAATTTGATACATGTGAATGAAACACCTAACAAACCTCTCTTCACTGTCCAAGGTGCTTGTCCTTCTCAAAATTCTCAACCTTTAAGTAAGCCTATCTTAGTGGTTCAAGGTGGTTATGCTAAGGATCCTTTTTGCACTCCTAAGAAACCTATTATTACTGTGCAAGGAGGTTATTCTACTAAGAGCCCTTATGAGTATGCTAAGCAACTGACTAGAGAGAGTTATCATGCGGTTGCTCATACCTATAACACAAGAAACAATAGGCAACCTAATCCTCCTCCAGTTATTCCAACTTCACTTCCTCCTTCCCAACCTATTCTTCCTCAAGCTCCTCGTATTTCACAAGTTCTTGGTAAGGAATATGATCTCATAGAACAACTTAAAGCTACCCCTGCTAAGATATCCCTCTGGGATTTGATCCAAACTTCTTCCGCTCATCATGGAATGTTACAAGATGCCTTGAAAGATTTGAATGTTCCTCCACCTAATACATCTAGTAATATAGTGTCTTTGGTTAACTCTGTGATGAATCCTAAAGCTCAAATTATGTTTACCCAAGATGAGTTGCCTACTAGTGAAATTCAACATCAATATGATCCCTTGATGATTGTGGTTATCATAAATGACACTGCTATAAGATGAACACTGGTAGATAATGGCTCTGGCCTTAATGTATGTAGCATTAATCTATTGCATAAGATGAATGTGGATACATCCCTTATTGAGCCTGACTCTCGTTCCATTCGAGGCTTTGATAATGTGACTAAGTCTTCATTAGGTATTATCACCTTACCAATCACAGTGGGACCTGTTACTTTGCCTACTCCTATCCATGTTATGTCGGGAAATCTAACATACAAATTGTTATTAGGGAGACCTTGGATTCACAGTATGCAAGCTGTCCCCTCTACATTGCATAGACAAGTTAAATTTATTTATAATAATAAGACATATACCTTGACAGGTGATACTAATCTTCAAGCTTGTTTGCAAACATCTACTTCCAAAGGGAGTTTTTCTAAATCTTCCTCTTCTAATGATGACTCTTTAAACAAGATGCCTATGGATGAATCATCACCCTCTAATAATCAAAATTCTTTGGATGAGCCTAAAGCTCCTAAAGAAGATCCTTCTCGACTTGAGTCTACACATGAAAAGGCTTTTGATCCTGAGAAGGTTCTCGCAGAAGACGATTGGGGATATCTTGATTTTAATCCCACCTTTGTAGGTGAGTATAGGGTTCCTCCTAGAGAGTTTAAACTTAAAAAGAAGGAAGAAACTAGAGATCAATCTGTCTTACATGAACCTATGAGCAATAATTTTGTGGCCGCTTCTCAAACTTCTTCTCCTCACACCTCTAATTATGAAGAGTTTGATTCTTTGTCTTATGAAAAACCACCTTCTCTTCCTGAAATGGCTGATCGTTATGGTCGTGGTTTTCGCATTTTTTCTAAGAATGGGTATCATGGAAATGGTTGTGGCGCTCATGAACAAGGGATAAAAGTTCCTCTAGAGACTAATTTTCACAATTATGCCTTTGGACTCGGCTATAATCCCTGCAAACATACCAAAGCATCTAAAAGACCATCTCTCAATGTGAATGCTATATTTAGTAGTGATGATGATCTCACTTCAACTAAATCATCTTCTACCTCTATTAACTCTCATTCCCCTCATAAGGAAATCTTGGCGATGAACAAATCTCTTTATGACTCCCTTCAAATTTCTAAATCCACTTATGAATCTTTATCTCCTATTCATCATAAAGTCCTTTCCTCCAGGGGTAAGGCTCTAATAAATTACACTCATCCCTCTTCTAAGATTTCTTGTGACTTTTCCTCTTCAATTTTTATCTTTTTATACATGTTTTTGATCTCACTTATAGTTGAGCATTTAACATGTCATATTCAAATACCTCATTTAGTCTATCATGTCTTTAAATAACATTAATGGCTATTATGTTGCTCATCATTATGTGACATTGGTAGCTCATTTACTGGGGGCTCATTGTCATTCATGATGGTACAATTTCAAGTGCAATCATATTTTTGAAGCAACATAATAGCCTAGTTTTCTATGTTATCTCTTGTTCCTATGGGGACAAGAGTGATTTCATACATCTCTTATTTTTCTTATGTCCAAATCTCTCCCTAGAAGATTGTGTAAGTCCTTCTCATTGAGGCAATGATCTTTCCTTATTTTTATCTAAGGATCCACTTTTTCCTATTCCGTGGATGGTGTGAACTTTATTACTTGATGTTATTCCTTGTATGCATTTGTTGTTGTTTGTTCAAGGATTCTCTCTTACAAGAGGTGTAAGTCCTTGACTACAACCTCTTTTGCACTTGGTAAAATACATCCATAATGAATTCACTCTCCTAATTGGGTTAAAAAGAGCGTCATCCTTCATTAAGAATCACTTTCACCTCGCAAAAGAAGGAAGTATGGCATTCTTATTCTCTTCTTTGTCTTATTCTAGAAGATGTTATATTTGTCTAAGACAATTTCTCTTAGGGATAGGTGTCTTTTGTACAAAGATCTCTTCTCCTCTAAGGATCTCCTTTACACATACTATAGGATATCCCTTTCCAACTATCTTATCCTTGCTTAAAGAGTGCAAAACTCTCTTGCTTGGATCTATGACATTGTTGCATTTTTGGGGTATCTTCTTTTGTGATGAAGGTAGGTATCCTTGTTCTACTTTGCTTATGACATAAACATTACACTTTTTGAGCAATGGGTCATTCTCGGAACCAGAGCACAGACTCTTAGAGCGAGATGTCTCCATTTTTCTTTTATGCAAGCTGATTATTCTCGGAACTAGAGCACAGACTCTTAGAGCGAGATGTCACGCTTTTGTACTATACATATACAGGTTGTAGCATACTCGGGCATTGACTCCTATGAGGTGCTTCTAACCTCCCTTACACACACATGCACGAGGTTGAGTGGAACTAGTGGCATAAGGCTAGACTTTCTCACTCTCCTCCCTTACATGGATCACCTAGACAGACTCTAGGGGCTAGTTTTCCATGTCCTTTTTCCATGGATCACCTAGACAAAATCTAGGGGCGAGAAGTCCATGTTTTCTCTCTCACTATTCTTCTCATGGATCATCAATGTGTGTATTCATGCTTTTTTTCCTTTCTTTTCTTCTCTTTGCATTTTGTTTCCATTTACATCCTTCATCTTGTGTTAGAGACCTCTCAAATCCTCACACTCTTTGTTGTGTTGGAATTGAGATTTAGTCCTCTTTCTTACCAAATGATTCTCCATTAGTTTTTGATCTCATGTCAAATCTTCTTGTGAGCATTTGTCATCAATATTCTTTAACAATTCGAAGTGGTAAACATGATACCCTATTTCAACTCACTAAAATTAGCAAGCCGAAACAGGGGGGGCATATAGCTACCCTCGAATTTTCATCACCTTCCTTAGTAAGCATTAGGTGATTTTGTGATCTAACATGTGGTTTTGTAGGTTGTGGTTCCTAACTGAGTACTGCAGATACCGCTGGGGGCTTCGTTCGACAGACTTATGGATATATCCTTTTTCAAATAATGTTTACTTTTCTGTACTTTAGCTTGCATATGCACGTAGTGTTCATATGACCGCTAAAGTGGGGGCTAAATGTAGCGTCGTAAATTGTACGCACTTGCTAGGGTGGTACAATTTCACACCTAGTTTAGCACCCGCCTTGGCGCATTTTGTATTTTGCATTGCATTTTCCCTTTAGCACTTAATTAATTAAATTAATTAGGTCTAAGGTTCTATTTCATCATCTTCCATATCATAAAGTTGGGCCCTTTCGTTAAAGCGTGCCCTTTTCATTTTATTCCTCCAATACATCATTTAATCAAAAACCCTAATTAGGTCCTATTTTGAACTTGGGGGCTTGATTTCGGGGTCAAAACATCTCGAAATCACCTGTAACTTCGGGATTCTCTCTAAAATCATCATATCCGACGGCCCTGAAAATTTGGTGAAAAGTTGTCGGGACCATGGCGCCCGGAGAGGACCATGGCGCCCGGAGTGCACATGGTCCCGGACATTTTTCCCGAAATTTTAGGAGCGCGATCCAATCATAAAATAAAGCTTAACCCCAAGAAATTGGCGGGATATTCAATCTCTAGGTCAGCCAAAAGTCGAAATTAAAACCTAGGGTTTCATACATAAGAGCTCTCTTTCTTCATTTGAAAGGATCCAATTTTTGGCTTTCAAGGACCTCATAGGTAGCGAAAGAGCAGATCTTTGAAGACTTCAATAAAATTCAACATCCATCCATCAAGCATTCATCAATTTCATTCATTTAGGGCTTGGGAGACATTGAAGAACAATAGGAGATTACCGACTGAAGATTGGCTTGTACTCCTCCCTTGAGGGTTGGGTATGATTTCATGTTGTTTTCATGTCTTTGCATAAGCTTCAATATATCCTTTATTCATGCTTTAGATCACTTTGCATCTTGATTTAGAGCATTTACATTATCATTTACAAGCAATTAGGGTTTACTTTCTAGGTTGCTCTAGTTTGCTTTCTTGCATTTTAGGACCTTGCACACACACTAGGTCTGCACACACAATACATTTTACAATACAACTTGGCTATTCGTGGAGGTGGAAATCACCGAAGCGGGGGTTTGACTAAGGCAAAACCCTATATAGCTGCCCAAACACCTTTTCAGATATAAGTGCAGGTTTCGGGACTCGGACGACGCCGCAGGTTGCAGATCCGGAAGAAGCAGACAGAGACCAAACAACACACCAAGTTTCAGAGCAAAAGACCAGGACAGGGGCGTGGGGCGCCTTGGTCCTGCCAGGACAGGGGCGCTGGGCGCCCTGGTCCTCCTGACAGACCGCATTTTCAGCATTTTTGACAGCTTTTTCCAAAGTGCAAAATAGCAGTTTCCGGAGCAGTTTCAGGGGCAGAATCAGGACAGTGGCACCCGCGCCCCCGTCCCAAACATTTTCATTCATATTTTAACTCCGGGTACGCATTTAAATTCTTGTCTTATCCTTGTATTTACAGCTTTCCATTGTTTAAGTTCAATTCTGCAATCTTGTCATTAGTTCCTACTTGCATTTTGGGGTTAGGGATTGAACTTGCATCATTTTATCTTTCAATTACAACAAGGGAATAGAAATCCTAATAGGTATCCCGTGGCTCTCTCTTCCACAAAAATAAGTAGCCAATTGTGTGATACCTCTAGGCTCTTTCGTATTCCACAAATGTGTGATTGAAAGTGAGATTAGGGCATGTTAACCTAGTCTCGCTTTTTCCCCTACACACACTTATCAACTCTTATCAACTCTGGCACTTTTGAGAAATGATTATGTTCACCAACAAGTAAGTGACTTTATGCACAGTCACTAGTATCTGGTACACCGACATGATATATTGTTCACCAACACTTGGAATGACATGGAAAACATTTGGTTATGTCGAAGACATCGTTTGGACACTTTGTCTTGGAGATATGTTCATTGGTATATTCGTGTTTGCATATTTGTTGTTACCAACAAATAGGTCCAGACTAAGCACTGACAGACTTATCTATTCCAGATCAACACAACATGCTTTGGAGATGATTTTGTTGTTATTGTAAATGCATTAAGCTGACATGTTGAATCGGATATTGCATCGGTTATTGATTTACTTGTAAATTGATTTTATTGTAATATATTTTAGAGCCGACCTACTAAAATTGGTCTTAGGTTATGGTATATATGTAAGATCTTATTTGTAAGATCGATAGGTGATTGGGAAAAAGAATTATAAGAAGGTATATGCGAGAATAAGCAGAGCTATACACACAGACATCATTTAAGGTGAAACAAGGTTTTTGTGAAGGCATATCAGAACTGAACTGGTACTAAATCCAACATATGAAGATGTTGTTGGCATTATGTGAACCGGCATGAGCCTTATGTAAACTGGCATGAAGACATAATGATATTTTATGTTGTCATTGATGTCAATAAGAGACATGGTAAGAACCGGCATATGTATGAACTGGTTTATATGCCAAGTAAAGCGACACATTTGTTCAAGGTGAACCGGCATGTAGCTATGTGAACCGGCACATGGAAGCACTGTATGGTTACCAGGTTGTAGGTAGCTTCCACTTCAGGGTTTCTGGTTGGAGCAACTCAAGTGACTCAATCAGTAATCTTCATGTGATGAGTTAGCAGTATGATGGAGGACAGATCGTGTTGCCATGTAAGCTCTATGCGCGTGAAGGATCTTGCATGAAGAAGACTATTCCTATCCACCTCGGGAAAGTGTGAAGTCTGTCAAACGGTGATAATGCGTGATGGGTTATCAGCCGCCATGAAAATGGTGGATAATGGACGATGGAGAATGTCTTGAGATCGATTCAAGATTGCTGCATTTAATGCAATATGATTCAATGGTCAGGATCAAACCGTTTGAATTGTTTAACCTAACAGGTTTAGGGTTTAGGGTTTTTCCTACCAACCTGTATGTTTCCTATAAGGTCGATGTTGGGTTTCTATCTGAGATTGTTGGCAAAAAGTTGTGAGTGTGTATCCAAGGAAAGTGATACGAGATTATTGCCAGACCATAGGAGAGAAGAGATACCTACAAAGTGAATGTGCAAAAGGAAAAGAGGAGCCTAAATGGATCTGCATTAGCATTAAGTGCTGGTAATAGATCATTGTAATACCTGTTGATTTCTAACCACTTCAACAGCTATAAAATCCCCTAACAGGGTAGCCTTAACTAGCTTGATTCAAAATCCCTTAAATCAGGTGGTCTTAACCGGCTTGTTTCAAATCCCTTAACCAGGTAACTTGAGGCTAATGAGTTCTCAGAAGCTTGAGAAGCTTAGGAGATCCTTTCAGCTATTGAGTTCTTGAAATCCTCTAACAAGGTGACCCTACTGGGTTTAACCCTTAACCGGGTATCCCTTAGCTGGGTGATCCCTAACAGGATCAGTTCCTACCAGAACCTATTGTAATGTCCTTAACCGGACAAGGCTCCTAATAGAGCGGACTTCTAAAGAGTTCAAAAAGTAGCTTGTGGGTATTCATCCCCACCGTGGTTTTTCCCAGTTGGGTTTCCACGTGAAAAATATGTGTCATGTGAAATGCTTTTGTCTTGTGATGCTTTGTCTTACTTGTTAAGCATATGAAGGTTCTATGTTTTATGCCTGTCTATAAAACACATTGAACTCACGGTTGTGAAGATCTGATGGTTAAGTTTACTTATTTATGCATGAGAATATAATGATACTGTGGTATTGAGCCAAGAGGAAAGCTTATTGAGTGACCGGTTCATGACTGGTTGAGCTATACTAGATGTTGCCGGTTGCACTCTGTTTTACTGGTATCCCTATTTGTTAGTCTTTTGGAGAATTTGTTGTCAAACCAATTTCAAATGCTATTGGTGTTTGTATTGATTCACCCCCCCCTCTCAGTACTGGTTTCGTACTAGTGGTTCATCATTGAGTTATCAGATGCTATTTTGAGCAGTACATTATTATTGGATTTAATCATCCAATTGTAGTCAGTGTGACTCCTATTTGTGTTTGAGCAGTGAGCTCTAGGCGCTTGGCCTTTCTGCATGTGTAGACCCCATTTGTATACACATACTATCTGTAGTAGTATCATCTGATTGTGGGTAAGGTTTCCCACCGTGATTTTTCCCCTTATAGGGTTTCCACGTACACATATTGGTGTTATGTGTAGTGGATGTTATTATCTTTCTGTTTCATGCATTAATCTTTACCGGTACTGTAATTAATTGATAAAATGTCTACCGACATAAAGTCTGATTTACCGATATTAAGCATTAAGGTTGGTTAAGTTGTTTTTGGTTTCAAATTTATTTGACAACTGATTCACCCCCCCTTCTTAGTTGTCTTTGAGACCTAACAATTGGTATCAGAGCAGATTCCTCTTTTTGCAAAAGTTTAACAGCTTGAGAAGATCCAATGTCTACTAACTATTTTAGGAAGGATAGTCCTAAACTTGATGGAACCAACTATGGCATATGGAAGATCAGAATGGAGACACATATAAATTCCATTGGAAAGGACATCTAGGATGTTACAAAGAATGGCTACATTGCTCCTACTCAAAGTCAACCTAATCCACCTAACTTGGCTAAAGATGAAGAAAATGATTGCAAGGCAAGAGAAGCACTTTTGAGCGCATTATTAGATCGACAAATCATGGGATTATCAGATAGATCAACTACTAAAGCTATTTGGGATCATTTGAAAACACTGAAATAAGGAGATTCCACAGTCAAAATTGCAAAACTTGAAAGCTTCCAGGTCAAGTATGAAAATCTGAAAATGGAAGAAGATGAAAGGATTTATGCTTTTATGGAAAGAGTATATGAAATTGTTTTGGGTATTAAATATTGTGGAGGAACCTTAAGTGAAGATGAAATTGTTTCAAAAGTTTTAAGAGGATTGCCACTGGCATATAAAATGAAAGTTACTGCTATAAATGAATTGAGAACAATGCCCAAAACATCAGTAACTAAGGATAAATTGATTGGAAAACTTTTAGCTTTTGAAATTGAGGAATTTGGTCCTGTTGCTACTATAAAGACAAATTTAGCCTTTAAAGCATCAACATCATCTGCACCATCTTTTGACAAATCTGATTGGAAAGCCTTTTATGAAAGAGAACTTGAGGAAAGCAGGAGAGAAAATGAAGAACTCAAAGAACTTGAAGTACTATTTGCAAGGAAAATGCCTAAAGGTCTAGTTGGAAGTAAGTATGAAGGTAAATCACCCTTTAAATGTTTTAACTATAATAAGATTGGTCACATGGCTTCGAGATGCCCTGATAGGCATGCTAGACTAAGAGAATAAGATAGAAGAACATACAAGCCTAATCTTGAATATCAGAGATACAGATTTAAGAAGAATAAAGATAAATCTTGTTATCTTGCTGATGAAGGAGTCACTGATGATTCTGATGAAGATCCGATAGACAATGGATGTGTTTTTGTTGCTATAACAGAAGATCAACCGACACCTACTATTCAAGCGGTAGAGCAGGCCCTGGAAGCTAAAGTTGAAGTTAAGGATGAATGGATCATTGATTCAAGATGTTCACATCATATGACTGGTGATAAAGGTAAATTCTTGAACTTTCAAAAATATAATGGAGGTTTGGTAAGATTTGGAGATGATAAAGCTTGTTTGATCAAAGGAAAAGGTACTATATCTCTTGATGGTAAGCATAATACTGACAATGTTTACTATGTAGAAGGTTTAAAGAATAATCTTTTGAGTGTTGGTCAATTAGTTGAGAAAGGATTCCAGTTACAATTCAAGAATGGAAAATGCAAAATTATGAATAGAACTGGTTTGGAAATTGCAACTAGTAATCAAACTAGAGGAAACATCTTTCATTTAAATAACAGTGAAACGACATGCTTAATTGCACACATTGATGAAAGTTGGCCATGACATAAGAGACTCTATCATGTAAATTTTGATTTCATGGTAAAAATCAGTACTACTAAGGTAGTTAGAGACTTACCTAAGATTGTTAAACCTCACAATCCGGTATGTAAGGAATGCCAATTTGGAAAACAAGTTAGAGCTGCTTTTAAAAGTATTCCAATGTATGCTCTTGACTTAATTCACACTGATTTATGTGGTCCAACTAGAACTAAAAGTTTACAAGGTGATAGATATTTCATGCTAATCATTGATGACCATTCTAGAATGTGTTGGGTTACTTTTCTCAGAGAAAAGTTAGAAGCACTCGGGAAGTTCAAACTATTCAAAGCAATGGTAGAAAATAAAACTGATAAAAAAGTCAAACGTCTGAAATCAGATCAAGGAGGTGAATTCACATCTAAGGAATTTATTACATTCTATGAAGTGAATGGAATCATAAGATAGTTATCAGCACCCCAGACACCACAACAGAATGGAGTTGTAGAAAGGAAAAATAGAACTATCTTGGACGCAGCTAGAAGTAAATTATCTGAAGCAAATCTACCACATGTATATTGGAGAGAGGTAGTAAGCACTGCGGTCTATACATTCAACAAAGTTCACATCAAAGGTGAAACCAGTAAGACCCCTCATGAACTGTGGTTTGGTGTTACTCCTACTCTTCAATATTTTAGAATATTTGGAAGTAAATGCTATATTAGAAGAGATGAGTATATTGGCAAATTTGATCCTAGAAGTGATGAAGGAATATTTCTTGGTTATTCATCTAAGATCAAAGCATATAGATGTTTTAACAAGAGATTGCAGAAAATTGTTGAAAGTACGAATGTGAAGATTGATGAACAGTTTAGAGGAACTTCAAGGTATATAGACTCTGAACTGGCAATAGAGATACTGACAAATGAACCTACATTGAATTCAACGGTACAAAATGAAGATCCAGTTACCTCGGTATCATCTAAAAATTCCACTGCAACTGAGGAACAACATCAAACGAAGACACCCCGGTATGTAAGATTGAACCACTCTGAAAATCAAATAATTGGGAACAAATGTCAAGGAGTTATGACAAGAGGAAGACTGGCAAATGAAGAGGTATGTCTTATTTCTCAAATTGAACCATCATCAATTAATGAGTCATGTGAAGATAAACACTGGATTAAAGCTATGGAAGAGGAACTAGAACAAATTGAGAAGAATAACACATGGACATTAGTTCCCCGACCTAAAGACAAAAATGTGATTGGAAAAAAATGGGTATTAAGAAACAAACTTAATGAAGATGGGAAGGTAATCAGAAATAAAGAAAGACTAGTGTGTAAGAGATATTCTCAGAAAGAAGGAATTGATTATAATGAAACCTTTGCACCAGTAGCTAGAATTGAGGCAGTAAGATTATTCTTGGCTTTTGTAGCATGCAAAAACTACAAAGTATATCAAATGGATATTAAATGTGCATTTCTAAATGAAGATCTTGAAGAAGAAGTTTACATTGAGCAACCTGATGGATTTTATTTGACAGACAACAAAGATATGGTTTGCAGGCTAAGGAAAGCTTTGTATGGGTTGAAGCAAGCTCCAAGAGCTTGGTATGCTAGATTGGATAAATATCTTTTGAAGATTGGTTTTTCTAAGGGTAATGTTGACAACAACTTATACTACAAAGTGACTAATGATGACATCTTGGTTATAGAAGTTTTTGTTGATGATATAATCTTTGGAGGAGAAGATGGATTATATAAAGACTTTTCTATTGAAATGCAACATGAATTTGAAATGTCTATGATTGGAGAGATAAAAGTCTTTTTAGGATTGCATATTTCACAGACTGATAAAGGTATATTCTTGAGTCAATCGAAGTACTTGAAGGAGTTACTAAAGAAGTTTGGGATGGAGAACTCTAAACTGGTAAGCACACCTATGACTACAAATGATAAATTATCACTAAGGGATGAATCTACACCTGTTAATCTGACTAGGTACAAATCTATGATAGGAGGCCTACTGTATTTGACACAAACAAGACCTGATATTATGAATGCAATATTTATTGTTTCAAGATTTCAGAGCAATCCTAGAGAAAATCATGAATCAACAGTAAAAAGGATTTTTTGATACTTACAAGGCACTACAAATTTTGGTTTATGGTATCCTAGAGATGAAAACTTTGAATTATGTGCATACACAAATGCAAATTGGGCAGGAGATGTGGATGATAGAAAAAGCACCACTGACGGAGAATTTTTTTTTGGAAACAAATTAATTTCTTGGTTGAGTAAGAAACAAAGTTGCACATCTTTATCAATAGCAGAATCATAATATGTTGCAGCAACAACTAACTGTACACATGTATTATGGCTTAAACAAATGTTGAAGGACATAAAGGTAAAATGTAAGGAACCTATAACTATCTATTGTGATAACACTGCAACAAATGATATATCTAAGAATCCGGTACTACGCTCTGAAACCAAACATGTTTCTATCAGATTGAACTTTCTGAAAGAGAATGTTGAAGCAAAAGAAGTAAAATTGGTTTATATGAATAATAAAGAGCAGATTGCAGATATTTTCACTAAGCCTTTGCCTAAGGAGGCTTTTGAATATCTCAGAGACCAGCTTGGGGTCGTACCCCCACCGGTAGAGACATAGATAGTTGATGTTTGTCATCAACCAATAGAACTAACAGAGAAATCTTTTATTCCAGCTTTGATGAGGAGAGCTACTTCTCAAGGGGAGTAGTTGGCATATTGAATTGATTGGTATTTTGTATCTAAACTTGGATTTTGTATTGGCTTTGGCATTTGATGTCAAAGGGGGAGAGATTGATATGGAAAAACACAAAACACATGTTACTCTTAGGGGGAGAGATTGTTACTTTGAGATTGATTACTCTTTGTATTTGATTTTTGATTCCTGTTATGATCTCTTTTGGGAGATTATTGGTTTTTGGTATTTGACATTTTTGTTTTGGCACTTTGATGGTTTTCCATCTTGTGTTGCCATCAATGCCAAAGGGGGAGATTGTTGGTATTTTGGTATGGTTTTGTCATTGATGTCAACACCTATCAACTCTTATCAACTTTGGCACTTTGGAGAAATGATTATGTTCACCGACAAGCAAGTGACTTTATGCACAGTAACCAGTATCTGGTACACCGGCAGGATATATTGTTCATCGACACTTAGAATGACATGGAAAACATCTGGTTATGTCGAAGACATCATTTGTTCAATGGTATATTCATGTTTGCATATTTGTTGTTACCGACAAATAGGTCTAGACTAAGCACCGACAAGCTTATCTATTCCATATCAACATCACACGCTTTGGAGATGATTTTGTTGTTATTGTAAATGCATTAAGCTAACATGTTGAGTCATATATTGCATCGGTTATTAAGCTGAACTAATAAAATTGGTCTTAGGTTATGGTATATTTGTAAGATCAATAGGCGATTGGGAAAAATAATTATAAGAAGGTATATGCGAGAATAAGCAGAGCTATACATGTAGACATCATTTAAGGTGAAGCAAGGTTTTTGTGAAGGCATATCAGAACCGAACAGGTATTGAATCCAGCATATGAAGATGCTATTTTGAGCAGTACATTATTATTGGATTTAATCATCCAATTGTAGTCAGTGTGACTCCTATTTGTGTTTAAGCAGTGAGCTCTAGGCACTTGTCCTTTCGACATGTGCAGACCCCATTTGTATACACATACTATCTGCAGTAGTATCATCTAATTGTGGGTAAGGTTTCCCACCATGTTTTTTCCCCTTACAGGGTTTCCAGGTACAAATATTGGTGTTATGTGTAGTGGATGTTATTTTCTTTTTGTTTCATGCATTAATCTTTACCGGTACTATAATTAACTGATAAACTATCTACCAACATAAAGTCTGATTTACCGGTATTAAGCATTAAAGTTGGTTAAGTTGTTTTTGGTTTTGAATTTATTTGACAATAGATTCACCCCCCTCTCAGTTGTCTTTGGGACCTAACACCTCGGCCACTTTAAAAACTAATAGTCTAATAGTCTAAATATCTAATCTTAGAGTCATTCTAGGAGTCTTTATCTTGCATCTGTGAGTTTGAGTTTGAGGCAAATAGCATTTTTAGAGTTTTGAGCACAAATCATTTTCATACCATGTTAGCTTAATATCATTTGCATATCATAATTTCAGTTAACTATTAGTTCATTCTTCATATGCCATCTTGGAAGCTACCAGTTCTTGTCTGAGAGAAAAATCATCTGCAACTAAGGACAGTGGAGTTAGGACACAATGAGATGTAAATGATGGAAGGTATAATCTTTTTTGTTTTTGTTTATTTCATGTTACTTCATTGGTCGAAGCTAAGTTTCCTGTAGCTTTCATTTATATTTTATGATGGACTAATAAGTTTCAGGATACTTCTTTGGAGTTCAACTTTAGCCTCAACAATTTTGGCACCCACCGTGGAGAACAGACCTCACACAAACTTCTAATATTTTGTCTTTTTCTTGCTAAAATCATGTTTAACACATTTGTAACCTATTTTCACACCTGTGTGAAATAGTAAAATGCTTTTGTGCAGTAGGTTAGCACATTCATGCAGTAGGTTAATACATTTAGCAATTAGGTTAGCGCTTTGGTTGAAAGAATCACACATTTACTTCTTAGAGAAACATTTTTGTGCAGTAGGTTCACACATTCATCATTTAGGTTAGCGCTTTTGAGTTCTTGTATAGCACATTCGCTAGATTAGCGTTTATGTTCCATTCCAAGGCAAAAATTTGAATTTTCATGATACGCTAATAAAAATTTTTACAAGTCTGAATGTCCAAGAACCGAGAATTCAAAAAAACTACTGACATCTGTGTGCAGGGTTATTTTGAAGAAAATTTCATGCATTTACACATCTAGTTATTTAGAGAGTTATTTTGGAGAGCAACATATCATATCTTGCTCATCTAGTCTAACTAGGAGGATAATCAACAACATGATACTTGCATTTGAGTGTCTTCTTTAAAGTAGTTGCACAAAGATTTTAGAAGGCTTAAAATAAACCTTTGTCTTCCGTGCCTGTTGAAGTAGTAGGCAAGTATGCTCTCACCCTCATGCAGTGATTAGAAAAATAGACCTACTTCCATTATGTGTAACCTTTAGAGGGCTTGTCTTCCTGAATGCCTTGAAGGGGTTAGTGAGAAGAGAACAACCCAAGTGCGTAAGACTAAAACCAAGTTTTCTAACTCACTATAATCAAATCACCTTTTGAGATGAAAATATCAGGGGACATAGCATATTTTAGTTATCTCATATTGAGCACTTTGTAGGGATTTGAGGTCGCAATCACGCTTGTGTGACTACATCTTGTTTGGTACTTTATTAACCTATAGGCCTCAATTGTGCTTGCGTGACTTCACAGGGTATCCTTGAACATAAGCCTTTACTAAAAAACCATTTGTATTAATTGCCAAAATCCTTCTAATTGTTGGCACAGGAGGTTGGACCTTTGAAGCGACTCACATACATACGATTCTTAGTAGAGATATGAATTTTTCCATTGGGAATTTTCATGGAAACTGGTGCTTGGCTGCCCCAGAGAAGTGAATGCCGAGGGTGGAGCTAGTGGGGTCAAGCACCTAAATATTCCCTTTGAATAACATAGCCTTGGGGGAGACCCCATGCAAGATTCAACAATTATTGTCTCGACCTACTATAATTTTGTGCTTGCTTGTGCACTTTTCTTTCCAAACATTGTGTCTTTTGTGTCTACAAAATGTTCTCTTAATGGTCAAAAACTTAAAAAATCATCATTCTAAAATGAGTAAAAAATCTGACAACTTGCTAGAAAATTGAAAAATCTTTTTAACACAGACATAATCATGCATTTGTTACGTAGAACAACGCATTTGCTGCACATAACAACACTTTTGATCAATGGTACAATGCTTTTAAGCTCTAGAATCACACATTTGCTCATTAAAACATCGCTTTTACACCTGAAACAACACTTTTGCACCATAGTATAGCACATTTGTGATATAGAGCAGCTCTTTTATCCAACAGAAAAATGCATTTGTCATGCAGGTTAGTACTTTTAATCAATAGGTTAGTGCAAACATTTTCGTAACAGTGAGCATTTCCGCATATCAGACCAAAAATCCAATATCATTTCCAGATACACTTTTTCAAGTAGATCTGTCTTCAACTATCATAGGTCTTCAAACTAGTCAGATAATTAGAATATCTATCAAACATGATATTTCTAAAGGTTTTCATAAGCATAAAACATTTAACAAGTTAATGATTCAACCATCTTAAGTGAAAAAATCAACATCATTATCAGTTTCTCATCAAGATACATCAAATCCTTTTATCAAGAAACTTGATCATATCAACCTTTGTTCATTATCTTGGATATATTGTTCCTATTTGAACCTAGGTTTTATCAAAATCAAGATTGCACTCACATTGGAATCAAACAACTTGAAAACCATCATATGCTTATATGACTTTAAATATCACCTTAAGAAAAGAAAACCTAGTTATAAAGCTACTTTGAAGAAGGCAAGATTCTTGTACATCAATCACAAAATCTTGTTAAAACATAGGACATTCCTACACCATTTTCATCACTATTTACGTGGTTACGGAACAGAGTTTGATAGAGAAATTTTGCAAGCACATGACTTTCAACAACAAGACACTTTATCGCAACGCACTAATAATAGTGGTAAAATCAACAAAGCTTATCTTCCTAAACCAATGATCACTTATTGAATGGCATTTTAGAAGATCAAAAATTGATAATTCCAAATCAATCACATGCCAGTTTGGACTAGAGCTCAACACGAGCAATTCAGAAGACAACAAAAACAAATGGAAGAAGAAGATTCAATGTTTTAAGCTTTTGGATACACAAATGTTGATGAAGAGGTAGTCAATAACACCATTAGAGACCTTGAACAAGATCATAAATTTGAAGAACTAATGGAAAAGTTATTGAAAAAACAAAAGGAAAAGTACATCCTAATGTTGGCAAAATCAGGAGCTAAATTGCAACAAGACTTTAACATAGAAAGTTTGAAACAAGATGCAGAGACAAGTAACCATCAAAATGATGATCCCAACAATGAGGATGTAAATCGAGTAAATCACGAGGAAACAAGAGGAGATAAAAAATGAAAAGACAATGATGATACAAGAAGAGAGCATGGTGATAGAAGAACTTATGAGGATGTAAGGAGAACTCGTATTGATAATCCTTTGTTAACTCTCACTCAACAAATACAAGCCTTACAACAAAAAATATAGGATATGCAGAATGAAATGAGTTCTATGAAATATTCATTGGAGGACATCTGCCCATATCCTTTTGACAAGAGTTTAAACATGATACCATTCCCACAACATTGTGAAATCTTTACATATGATAAATATGATGGAAAATTTGATCCTCAAGATCACATTAGGGAATTTTGCACCATGAGTATGGAGTTTGCACACTATGAAACTTACCTGATGCATCAATTCCCTAGAAGCTTAAGTGGACAATCAATCGAATGGTTCTCAAGACTACCATCTAGAATTAAATCTTTTGAAGAACTTGTGAACAGATTTATCTCACAATACTCCTACAACATAAGAAATGAGATAACAATGCTAAATCTATGTAATGTCAAGAAAAAGAATGGTGAACCTTTCATGGTCTTTTTACAATGATGGAAATGAATGTTCAATAGATATCCAAGAGATGTACCCGATCAAGAGAAAATGGACATATTCATTGACAACCTTATCAGTGAAATGAGTTACCGTCTTAAAATGCAATGTCCTCCTTCTTTTGCTAAAATGACTGAAAATTGTCTAAAGATAGAAGATGCAATGGTAAAGAAAGGAGAGTTAAAATTTTACAACAGTTGCTACAACAACAACAACAATGGTAACGATAACAATGACAAACCAAATTTTTGGTCAAAGAATAGGAATGTTACCAATGGAGGAAATGATGAAAGCAATACTACCAAACAACAACCAATATTTAACTTATCAAGTACCAAACAACAACAATAAAGAGAACAGTAAATCCAAGTCTTTCTTCTCCAATCCTCATAGGAAATTGACAAACATTGGGGAACCCTTGGAATTAGCATTGAAAACTCTTCTTGAAAATACATTGATTACCTTACCAGAAGCAAGAAATTATGAACCTCAAGTCAAACGTAATTGGTGGAATGACAATCATTTTTACAATTATCATAGAAACAAAGGACACCAAACCAATGATTGTCAAAGATTGAAGCACCTTATTCAAGATTTAATCGATAATGGGACTATCATAGTGGATGGTCATAAGACAAATGAATCACATCTAGCATTCAAAACTCCACTTCCAAACTATGAAAAAGGTGAACAATTCAAACCAAAAGATGACAAAGGAAAAGCTAAAGTAAATTATACTTACACATATGATGATGTGGTAAATGTCATCATTGTTAAAGACAATGCACCTTCAAAACCAATCAACTTCATTACAAGAATCAAAGCGAAGGTTACATTTCTAGGTATAACAAATGAATCAACATCCAGTTCAAGACAATACAACTTAGTGGAACAATTGCAAAATATACTCACTCAAATATCAAATTTGGAGCTCCTAAAAGTTTCACCTATGCATAAGGAAATATTGGAAAAAGCTCTAACAAAAACAACAATTTCAAAAGACCTAGATGTGGATCAATTCCAAAATATGGTGGGACACCTCATAACCCCACATTTCTTCTCCTTTTTTTGCAAATGATGATGCATCCTTGCAACACCCTCATAATGCTCCCTTACATGTTGAAGTCACCATTCATAAAACCTGTGTCAAGCACATACTCATAGATGGTGGAGTTGGCTTAAACATTTGTGCATCAAGTTTAATAAAGGCTTTGGGATATTTAGAAAATGCAGTATATCCAAAGAAGAAAATAACTATCAAGGCTTATGATGAGGAAGAGGGTTGTTATAAAGGGATTGTGGTGTTGCTAATCAAAATAGGACCTGTGGAAAGAGGTACATTATGCTAGGTTTTGGACTTGGATTTATCTTATAACATTCTTCTAGGAAGACCATGGATTCATGAAATGCAAGCAATTCATTCCACCTATCATCAGTGTGTTAAATTTCCTCATAATGGACAAGAAATCACTATAGCAGCAGATTCCAATCAATATTGCAATAATATGAAACTAGCACAAGATGCAAGAGTTCCACATAACAGACAAGCACTCTATCCCATTAAAGAAACTCAAGAAAAATTATGGGAAAACTTTGAGAAAAAGCTCAAATTAAATGATGAAGGAATGGGAAAATATTCTTTGCATAACTTACCACTTTCACCTAAATCATATGGAAAACCTACAAAGGCTCAACCAAGAATCCCACATAAATCAAATGAAATGTTTGATGGAGCATTTGTTAGAGCTGGAACACTTGCAGAAGAAACTAAAGATAAAGAAATTCTTGGTTGGTTGTACAAAGATGAAAATGAAACCATAGCAACAGTTGCAGGAGTTGATATTCCCACAGGACAATGTGGCAATGGTTACAAAATCATGCAAAAAATGGGATATAAAGGAAAAGGACCAATTGGCAAGCAACAAGAAGGTATTTCAAAACCTATTTGTCCTCACACACAATCTAAAGAAGATAAATCAAGACTTGGGTATCCCAAATCAAAGAAAAGACAACATAATTATCAACATCCAAAGTGGCGAAAGAAAGAAATCCCTAAAGAAGAACCATGGCAAGGAAGGCTACATCAAGCAGCATAAACAATAGCTAATAAATAGAAACAAGAAGAATATGAGAAACAAAAGGAAAACTTGCTATCAAAAGAGAAGAAGAATCTTGCAAACAAGTTCAAGGAATACAAACAAGCGCAAAACCTAGTCAAGATATTCCAGATGCAGTGAAAGAATAGATGGCCAAAATTAAAGAACTTTTCTCACCATATAACATTCCTATCAGATATAGTGGTGTGATTATAAACAATGCTTCAGAAATAGATTCAAACGAATATGAACGAGGTCCAGATCCATCATTTGATGTATTAGGTGAAGTAAAGGATGAAGAACAAGTAGCTATTACAAATGAAGACTCATCTTTCACAAAACAAAGAATAGATTTGGAAAGAAGACAAGAAGACATACAAATTCAGAGGAAAGATATGCAAGACAACAAAGGAAAGAAGATGAGAAAGATGAAGAAGTGACACTATAGGACACACAAAAAGTCATTAATCAATCATCAAAAGATCAATAGAATATCAGATCTATATCAAATGTTGAGCAAGAAATTCTAAGGTATGGACGAACCATAGAAGAAGTAATAGAAAGTCAAGCAGGAATGACTATTGTTCTAGAAGAAGCTGAGTTCGAGAGAAGACAAAAGATAACAAAAGAATCTTCTATACCATGTACACAAGTATGTCAACTTCAAGCCACAAACGAATTTATTAAAATTGACCAAGAAGGAACCTATAGTATCAACTATGTATGTGTTGATATAATTCATTCATTTGAGGGATGAACTTCAGATGATGAGTCACTTGAGAGTGAATCACAAAATACCAATCCTAATTTTGTTAGAGCTAATTGGAGAGCAATTGGGAGAGACTATCCTAAAGAGAGTTCTATCTATGACATTACCTACTCTATGCCAAACTATGACTATTACGTCATGACCTTGAAACACCCAACAATGACGATGATTATGACCTACCCCTGATTCATCCAGAGTTGATGGATTGGGATAACCGAGAAAACCCTGAATTGGATGTCTTTTCCAATGATCATGATTTAGCCGTATATTTTAATGTTGTTGAGCCATTAACATCTGAGATATATTCCACCGGTGAATTGAGTAACGCTTCTTGCAATCAAGAGAGTGCCAAACTTTCCAGTCGCAAAATTGAAATAAAACAAGGAAAAAGACTTAGTGCTGAAAACCTTTTTATGGTAACACTAGATCAATCAAGAGGAAAAATAAAGGACGTATTTGATGGTGAAAACCTCTTTGAGGCTCCAGAAGATGGAAATTTGGACACCCTCCCTACATATTTTCAGGAGAGATCTACTATTTTAATAGAGCCAACAGAAGCAATAAACATTGGTACATGAAATGACCCCAAAGTCCTTTATCCTGCTGCATCATTATCAGATGAAGAGAGGAAAGACTACATAGATTTATTCAAACAAAGACAGATAAATTTTTCTTGGTCCTATGCAAACATGCCAGGACTTGATCCAGATCTTATCATGAATCATCTCAATGTAGATCCAAAAATAACACTAGTTAAAGAAAAGCTAAGGAAGATGCATACACACATCGCTCTCCTTGTCAAAGCATAGCTAAAGAAACTATTGGATGTGGATTTCATAAGACCTGTCGCCTATCTAGAATGGGTCTCTAGCATTGTGCCAATGTCAAAGCCAGATAAAAGCATAAGAGTTTGCATTGATTTCAGATATTTGAATAAAGCATGTCCAAAAGATGATTTACCACTGCCCAAAATTGATATAATTGTAGACTTATCAACAGGGTTTGAGATGTTTTCATTAATGGATAGATTCTCAGGATATAATCAAATAAGAATTGCCCCCGAAGATCAAGAAAAGACAACATTTAGCTATGCATGGGGTACTTACTAATGGAATGTCATGCCATTCAGGCTTAAGAATGAGGAGCAAATTATCAAAGAGGCATGACAACAATTTTCCATGATATGATGTATACATTTATAGAAGATTATGTAGATGAAATACTTGAAAAATATCATACCAGGAAAGAACATTTGAACATCTTGGGCAAGATCTTTGAAAGATTGGAACAATATCAGTTGAGATTGAATCCAAAGAAATGTGCATTTGGAGTAACCTTTGGAAAACTTCCTGGGTACATTATATCATCTCATGGAATTGAAGTAGATCCTGAAAAAGTTAGAGCTATCATGGAAATGGAGTCATCTAAGAACATAAGTCAATTGCATTTGTTGGTATTTAGCATAACTGATACAGATGAGGTGATGCAGTTAAAGATGGATGAGTGCACCAGTAAAGGATAGAAGTCTATTTGTGATGAAGAGATTGAGATTTTGTGATTAGATGACTTGATCAGTTATTTGTGTTATTATTGATGGCAATTGATGTCAAATGATGATTATTGATTTTTTGTTTTGTCATCTAAGTGATTTGGTTTACCAGAAGATAGGGTTTACCGACAGAGAACTGAAGTCTATGAAATAGGACTTTAACCGGTAAAGCAGAGATGTTTTGATTGAATTGGATAGTTGGTGATGATTGATGATTTACGGTTTGGATGGTGACCTTGTATCATGGAAAGGAGTATCTGACCGGAACTAGAACTTGTGATGACTTATGGAAGGCATGTTTCAAATTTCTGATGAAGTTTTGCTAAGGTTTTTGTAGGGTTTAAGACCGGTGAAGAAATCATTAAAGTGGTAATGATTTTTGTTATGACAGTAATCGATGACGAGTCTACATGAAGGTGGTAACATGGCAGAACCCACATGAATGGTTTAATTGTTGTTTTGGCAGGATTTCAAGGAAGATTTTCTTGGAAAATAGCAAAATTATTAGTGGTGTTTTGAGGTTTTGACTTTGGTACAGATCGGATTTTTCTTGATGGGTTACGATCAACCAATGGTTGATATTGCATTGTAATTTGATATTATGATCTGCATATTGATCTGCGATGATCTCTTATGATTTGTATTGTAAATTCATGATGTAATTAGGGCTTAGTGGCTGACCTAGTTGAGATGGCTATTTAGGATGACACGGTTGATGTTTATCATGTCAGTGGTCTTAAGAGAATGTGTTGAGCCATCCAAGAGAAGTGTGAGATCTACCTAAGAGTAGAAGAGTGTTGAGCATAAATGGATCTGATCAATCAAGCAGAGAAGTGCAAGTAACAGATCACTTTTTCACTATTGTTCCCTAACATTTGCAACAGGTTAAATCCCTTAACCGTGTAGGTCCTAACATGACTTAAACATTTAAGTCCCCTAACAAGGTATCTCTCAAAAGAGTGTTAAATCATCTCACAAGGTTGATCCTAACAGATCATCAAGCTCCTAACTGGGTTGCTAGGAAAATCCCTTAACCGGGTGACTCCTAACAGAGTCTGCTCCAAACAGGGCGTATTGTAAGCTCCTAACAGGGCTAAGCTCCCAATAGGGCATACTTCAAAAGAGTACAAATATTTATGGGTTCCAACTCCCACTGTGGTTTTTCCCTATTTGGGTTTCCACGTCAAAAATTATGGTGTTCATGTGTGGAATGTTTTTCATGTGATGTTCTTGTTTATGTTACATTTCATGCACTATTTCTGAGTACACTGGTTATGATGTTTTATCAGAGGTTTATCTAAGGTTATCAGTACTAATAAGAGTTGTTAGAGAAAGTGTTTGATCTGATGAGGATAATGAGTTGGTAAATGATCAAGTTTATATGATTGTTGAAGTGGTGAAAGTATTGATAGTTGTGGTAAATGGTTTGATTAATGTGTTAAGCAATCTGATAAAGAGGTTGTTAGATCTGATAAAAGAAGTTGAGATATTTGATAAATGATTTCAGATCTGGTATAAGTTTGTTTTTGGTTTAAAGTCTCAATTGGTATTAATACTGATTCACCCCCCCTCTCAGTATTAACTAGATCCTCATAGGATTAACAATTGGTATCAGAGCTTTGGTCCTCTATGTGCAAAAAGCCTAACCACTTGAGGGAAATATCCCGATGAAGTCAAAATGATGAAGAAATAGGGTCCTAAGTTCAACAAGGATAACTACAAGATCTGGAAAGACAGAATGGAGATCTACATCAAAGGTCTTGGTGCACAATATTGGAAGCAAGTTGAAACAACATATGTTGCTCCTACTACTACTCCCTTGACACCAAATGAACTCAGAGAGCAACAAGATAACATGCAAGCCCTAGAAGCTATTGTAAGTACTTTATCTGATTCAGAATATATTGATGTTCAAGGATTAGAATCTGTAGGTGAGGTTTGGGAAAAGTTAGATTTAATCTATGGAGGAGATGAGCATGTTCAAAGAGGAAAGATTGAGAGGAAAGTTCGATGGCATGAGAATGCTTGAAGGAGAAAATATTGCACAGTATGGTCAGAGAATCAAAGAAGTTGTTGGCAGCATAAAGAGTGTTGGAGATAAAATGGAAGACGATGCTATGGTAAGTAAAATGCTTAGAAGTCTTCAACTTCAGTATTCTATAAGAGTATTTTCAATCCAAGAACTTAGATCTATTTTAAAGGATAAGGTAATTGTTGATTCATTGATTGGTAAGCTTACAACATTTGAGTTAAATAGTTTTGACAATAGTGTGACAAAAACTACCGAATCTGCCTTTAAAGCTTTTGTTATCGGTTCATTTGCTAGAAAAGGAAAAGATATATGTAAAAATCATGAGTGCAGGTCAAGTCATGGAAGTAACCGGGGAAATGAAGACAATGAAGATCAAGTGATGGAACTTGAGGCACTGTTAGCAAAAATATTTCCAAGAGGCACCAATAAGTATAAAGGAAATCTACCTTTGAAGTGTTTCTCTTGTAGTAAAATTGGTCATATTGCTGCTAACTACCCTAACACTGATAAGAAAGAGAAGTTTAGGAGATTCAAAGGAAAGGGCAAGAAACATTGTTATGTTGCAGTAGATGAAGGTGTGACCGATGAGGAGTCTAAAGATGAAAATGACAATGAGGAAATTGTGTTTGTAGTCGTGAAGGAGGAACTAACAAATGAAAAGGCACTGGTATCTCATATGGGGAATAGTGATGAATGGATTATAGATAGTGGTTGCTCACACCACATGGCCGGAGATAAAAGTAAGTTCATGACCCTTGATAAATTTGATGGAGGTGTTGTTATATTTGGAAATAACTCTCACTGCATGGTGAAAGGTAAAGGATCAATTTCTTTAATTGGGAAGAGTAATGCTGATGATTTATTTTGGGTTGATGGTCTAAAGCATAATCTTGTAAGTGTTGGTTAGCTGAATGATAAAGGTTATTTGCTTGAGTTTAAATGTGGAGTCTGAAGAATTCTTGGAGGTAATGATGAACTGATTGCTACCAAGAAGCAAACTAGAGATAACTTATTCCATTTGAATAGTAATATTAATAATTGTCTAGTTGCAAGAATGGAAGACAATTGGTTATGGCATACAGCATGTTTTCATGTTAATTTTGATAATTTGGTTAAGATAAGAAAGTCAAGTGTTGTAAGAGGATTGCCACAAATTGTCAAACCGGATAGTGTGATATGCAAAGATTGTCAAATCAGTAAGATGACCTCTATTTCTTTCAAGAGAAAGAATTGTATTTCTAAGAATATTTTAGATTCGATACATACTAATCTTTGTGGCCCTATGAGAACAAAGAGTTATTACGGTGATAGGTATTTCATGATTTTCACCGATGACTTCTAAAATGATGTGGGTGACATTTTTGAAAGAGAAATCAAAAGCATTAGTAAATTTAAATCATTTAAAGCTCTGGTTGAGAATGAAACCGATAAGAATCTAAAGTGTTTAAGATCAAATCGAGGAGTTGAATTCACATCTGATGAATTTGTTAAGTATTGTGATGAACATGGTATCAAGAGACAATTGTCTTCTCCGAGGACACCACAATAGAATGGCATAGCGGAAAGGATGAACATAACAATAGTTGAAGCTGCTAGAACCATGTTATTATAGGGTAATGTATCCAAAATGTTTTGGAGAGAAGCAATTAGTACTGTTGTATACACTTTAAACTGGGTACTAGTAAAGAGAGGTAACAATAAGACACCCTATGAGCTATGGTATGGAAAAACACCTTGTGTAAGTTATTTTAGAATTTTTGGAAGTCAATGTGTTATTAAGAGAGATAACTACATTGAGAAATTTGACGCAAAATTTGATGAAGGATTTTTTCTTGGTTACTCTTCTAAGAGTAAGGCATATACATGTTACAATAAGAGAACTAAGAAAATTGTTGAAAATGCTAATGTAAAAGTTTATGATCTATTTGATAAGTCTAAAGGTACAAGTAGATCAGAACCTGAAAAGGATGATAATGAAGAAAAACTTGTGATCATTGAACCAGAGGCAAAGAATAATGAAGAACCGAAAAATACAGAATTAGATGCTCAACTGATAAGCGATGACAGTGAGGAAGAAAATGAAGAACCTAATGCAAAAGATGTAGAACTGTCAGAGGTAATACCTAGATATGTCAGATTGAACTATTCACAAGAGCAGATAATTGGTGATAAGAATGTAGGTGTGCAAACCAGGAGAAAGATCTGAGAGAACTCATGTTTGATTACTATAGTTCAACCCAAGTTTGTTAAGGAAGCACTAAAGGACGATGATTGGGTGAATGCAATAAATGAAGAATTAGATCAAATTGAGAAGAATCAGACATGGTCACTTGTTCCTAGACCAGAGGATAAGAATGTAATTGGAACAAAATGGGTCTTTAGGAATAAATTGGATGAAGAAGGAAAAATTGTAAGAAACAAGACAAGATTAGTCTGCAAAGGGTATGCTCAAGAAGAAGGTGAGGATTATGGTGAAAAATTTACACCTGTTGCTAGATTAGGAGTGAGGATGATGTTGGCATTTGCTGCATATAAGGGATTCAAATTTTACCAAATGGATGTCAAATTGGCCTTTCTAAATGGAATTTTGGAAGAAGAAGTATACATTGAACAACCAGATGGATTTTCCTTGACTGATGATAAGGACATGGTGTGTAAATTGCATAAAACACTATATGGTCTAAAGCAAGCACCGAGAGCATAGTATGAGAGATTACATGCACATTTGATCAAAATTGGATTCCAACGTACCGGTGAGGACCACAAAATTTATTTGAAGACTAATGAAGACAAGATGTTGATAGCAGAAGTGTTTGTAGATGACATAATTGTTGGTGGAAATGATGATATGTGTATGGATTTTGCTGATATAATGAAAAAAGAATTTGAAATGTCTCTAATCAGTGAAATAAAGTTCTTTATTGGCTTACAGGTCCAACAACTAGATGGTGGTATTTTTTATTTGTCAGACCAAGTATATCAAAGAGGTGTTGAAGACATTCGGTATGGAAAACTGCAAACCGATAGGAATACGGATGGTGACAAGCTGCAAGTTATCCAAGCAAGATAATTCCCCTGCTATTAGTGAAAAAGATTACAAATCTATGATTGGTAAGCTACATCATGTTGTTCATAATAGACCGAATATTGCTCATGATATTGGATTAGTGGCTAGATTTCAAAAAGAGCCTAAGGAGAGTCACATGGTGGCTGTGAAGAGAATTTTTTGGTATCTCAAAGGCACAGTAGACTACGGTTTATGGTATCCTTATAAAAGAGATTTTACTTTGGATTTTTTTATTGATGTTGATTGGGAAGGTAATGTGGATGATCGGAAAAGAACAACCGATGAAGCTTTTCTACTTGGTGGAAGATTAGTGGCAAGGACAAGAAATAAACAAACACATGTTTCTCAATCTACAGCTGAAGTAGAGTATGTAGTTGCATCCATGAATTGCATGTAGGCAATATGGCTGAGACACGTGCTAGAAGGATTCAAGATAGATATGTCTAAACCAATGACTATCTATTGTGATAATACAAGTGCAATAAATATTTCTAAGAATCATGTACTTCATTCTAGAACCAAGCACATTGAATTGAAGTATCATTTCCTAAGGGAAAGAGTTCAAGAAAAAAGGTGAAGATGGAATATGTGAAGAGTAAAGACCAATTAGCTGATATATTTACTAAGCCTTTACCGAAGGCTACCTTTGAGTTTCTTAGAGGTAAACTAGGGGTTAGACCCCTACACCAGAAGAAATAGAATGATGGAGATCCATCAATCCTGTGGATTTCATGTTTATCTTTCACTAAGGATTGATGAAGGTGCAAGCTACTCCTTTGGGGGAGTAAGTTTGATGTAAAGTTTTGATTTAATGCTTTGATATAATTTTTTTGAGATAATGGAAGAGGCAACAACAAAATTTAAGACAAAGTGATGCATTTACACCTTTGGCATTGCTGTCAAAGGGGGAGAAGAAAAGAAATCAGATATGGGAGAAGAAAATATATGAGAGAAGTTGAAGATCAAAAGATTAGGTTGAGAGAAGCATTGGTTAAGGGGGAGAAGACAAAAGGAGGAGAACCGACAGATGATGTGATACCGACAAGAAAGTTGTAGATGATGTTGTTACTCTGATTAGTGTTGCCATCAATGCCAAAGGGGGAGAATGTTGGCATTTGGCATAACTGATACATATGAGGTGATGCAGTTGAAGATGGATGACTGCATTGGTAAAGGATAGAAGTCTATTTGTGATGAAGAGATTGAGATTTTGTGATTAGATGAATTGATTAGTCATTTGTGTTGTCATTGATGGAAATTGATTTCAAATGATGATTACTGATGTTTTGTTTTGTCGTCTAAGTGATTTGGTTTACTAGAAGACAAGGTTTACCAATAGAGAACTGGATTTTGTGAAATAGGACTTTAACCGGTAAAGTAGAGATGTTTTGATTGAATTGGACAATCAGTGATGATTGGTGATTTGCAGTTTGGATGGTGAGCTTGTATCATGGAAAGGATTATTTGACCGAAATAGAACTTGTGATGACTTTCGGAAGGCGTGTTTCAAATTTCTGATGAAGTTTTGCTAAGGTTTTAGAAGGGTTTAAGACCGGTGAAGAAATCATTAAACCGGCAATGATTTTTGTTATGATGGTGATCAACAATGAGTCTACATGAAGGTGGTAACATGACACAACCCACGTGAATGATTTAATTGTTGTTTTGGTGCGATTCAAGGAAGATTTTATTAGGAAATAGTGAAACTCTTAGTGGAGTGTTTTGAGGTTTTGACTTTCGTATAGATCGGATTTTCGTGATGGGTTACGATCAACCAATGGTTGATATTGCATTGTAATTTGATGTTATGATCTGTATATTGATTTGCTATGATCTCTTATGATTTGTATTATAAATTCATGATGTAATTAGGGTTTAGTGGCCGACCTAGATGAGATGGCTATTTAGGATGACATAGTTGATGTTTATCATGTCGATGGTCTTAAGAGAATGTGTTGAGCCATCCAAGAGAAGTGTGATATTTTATTAAGAGTTGCAGAGTGTTGAGAATAATTGGATTTGATCAAGCAAGCAGAGAAGTGCAAGTAACATATCACTTTTTTACTGTTGTTCCCTAACAGTTGTAGCAGGTTAAATCCCTTAACTGGGTAGGTCCTAACATGTCTTAAAAATTTAAGTCCCCTAATAGGGAAGCTCTCAAAAGAGTATTAAATCCTCTCATGAGGTTGATCTTAACAAATCATCAAGCTCCTAATTCAGCTGCTAGGAAAATTCCTTAACCGGGTGACTCCTAACAGGGTCTGCTCCTAATAGGGCATATTGTAAGCTCCTAACAGTGCGTATTTCAAAAGAGTACAAATATTTGTAGCTACCAACTCCCACCGTGGTTTTTCCCTATTTGGGTTTCCACGTCAAAAATTATGGTGTTCATGTGTGGAATGTTTTTCATGCACTATTTCTGAGTACACCGATTATGATGTTTTATCAGAGGTTTATCTAAGCTTACCAGTATTGATAAGAGTTGTTAGAGAAAGTGTTTGATCTAATAAGGATAATGAGTTGGTAAATGATCAAGTTTATATGATTGCTGAAGTGGTGAAAGTATTGATAGTTGTGGTAAATGATTTGATTAATGTGTTAAGCAAATTTGATAAAGAGGTTGTTAGATCTGATAAAAGAAGTTAAGATATTTGATAAATGATTTCGGATTTGGTATAATTTTGTTTATGGTTTAAAGTTTCAATTGGTATATTAATACTGATTCACCCCCCTCTCAGTATTTAACTTGATCCTCATAGGATTAACAATGCTCTCTACAAGGGAGATTGCAATCGATCAGAAGATTTGTTGCCCATCTAGCAGATAGATGCAATCCATTCACTCACCTATTATAAAAGAATGTTACATTCAAATGGGATCAGAAATGTGAGGAAAATTTTATGCAAATCAAGGAATATCTAGCAAATCCTCCAATATTGGTATCAATGATCAAAGGGAAACCCTTGTTACTTTATATCTCAACAACAAATGTATCACTAGGAGCTCTCTTAGCACAACATGATGAAGAAGGAAAAGAAAGAGTAGTGTATTACATCAGTATAGCACTTGTAGGCTATGAATTGAACTATACACCAGTTGAGAAGACATGCCTAGCAGTTGTATTTGCAACTCAGAAATTGCGACACTATATGTTGACTCATTTTGTCAAATTAATAGAAAAAAAAGATCCACTGAAGTATTTGCTGATCAAGTCAACTTTGATAGGAAGATTGGCTAAATGGGTCATAATACTAAGTGAGTTTGATATAGAATATATTGATAAAAAATCTATCAAAGGACAAGTCATTGTTGATCAATTGGCTGAAGCACCCTTGCAAGATGATACACCATTGCACATCAAATTTTCTGATGCAGATATTCTGACAGTTAGCACAAATTTTTGGGAGTTGTATTTTGATGGCTCCTATACACAACATGGATCAGGTGCTGGAATTTTGTTCATCATGCCTCAAGGACATACAATTCTAAAATTATATAGATTATGGTTCCCCTAAACAAATACCACTGTAGAATATGAGGCATTGGTTATTGGAATCAAAATGGCTATTGAATGGAACATGAAAGAATTGCATGTTTATGGTGATTCAGAACTCATAATCAATAAGATAAATGATGATTATCAAACTAAATATGACAAGTTGATGCCCTATAAACACCCAGTTGAAGATTTTAAAGAGTACTTTGAAGAAATATCAATCACTTAGATCCCAAGAAATGAGAACAAAGCAACAGATGCAATGGCTACAATAGCATCTCTTTTGCATAATCAAGAAAATCAACAATGTTACAAATTCCTGGTTGAAGATATCTTGAATCCTACCATTGAATCCCAAAATACCCACATGATTTGGCATATATCTGGAACTGATCAATCCTTATACAACCAAACTTATCAATATCTAAAGGAGAATATCCTTCCTCTTGACCTATCCCACAATTAGAAAATAAATTTTATCCATTAGTCATCCCGCTATACTATCATTGTTGATACCTCATATAGAAGAGGTCTAGATATCACTTTATTGAGATGTCTTGAACAAGAAGAATCTGAGAGAGAAAGTTCTTAATGAAGTCCACATAGGTATTTGTGGCACACACTCAAGTGGTTTAATGCTGGCCAAGAAACTTATTCACTTGGGTTACTATTGGCCTACTATGGAGAGATATTCATTTACATATGCTTAGAGATGCAAACAATGTCAAATCCATGAGAATCTCCTTCATGCACCAACACAAGAACTACATCCTATGAGAAAGTTCATGGCCCTTCTCTCAATGGGGACTTGACCTAGTGGGTAAAATAAATCCTTCATCTTCTAATGGACATAAGTTTATTTTGAGTGCTACTTAGTATTTCACTAAATGGATTGAAGCAGTTCCTTTGACAAAGGTGACAGGAAAAAAAAAATCATCATTCATCCTAAATTATATAATTTGTCGCTATGGAGTCCCTATGACCATCATCACTGATAATGGGAGGCCATTTAAGAATCAAGATGCAAAGGAACTATGCGAGAAATTTCATATCCAACATAGGTTTTCTACACCATATTATCCATGGGGAAATGGTCAAGTTGAGGCATCAAACAAAACAATCTTGAAAATCCTCAAGAAAAAGTCAACAAAGCTGGTAACAACTAACACATTTAGCTAATTCCTGCACTTTGGGCATATGGAACCAACATCTGCACACCAATGGGGGAAACTTAGTATTTATTAGTCTATGGATTAGAAGCCATATTACCAGTAGAAGTATAGATACCTTCTCTATGAGTATCCTTGAAAGGTCTTATCCCAGAAGAAGAGTAGCGAGTCTCTAGACTTGAAGAACTTGAGCTGATTCAGGAGCATCATCAAAATGCTTTAGATCACTTGAAGGCATATCTACAGATAATGGTGAGAAGTTATAACCACATAGTTAAGCCAAGATTTTTTCAGATCGAAGATTTAGTCTTAAGGGAAAATCCATGAAATTAGCAAGATTGAGAAAATAAATGTAAATTTGAGCCAAACTGGTAAGGTCCCTTTGTCATGGTAGTAACATATGGTTCAGGAGCATACATATTATATACACCAGAAGGTGATTGTTTTGATGAGCCTATCAATACTATGCATCTGAAGAAATTCTATGCTTAAAAGTATCAACAAAAAAGTATCAAAAATAGTGAAAAAGTAGAAAAAGCCTAAAAATAAGAAAAACAACAATAATACCTAAAAAGCATAAAAGGAAAAAATCAAAAATAGTGTAAAACAAAAAAAACAGTTACAAAAAAATCAAATATAAAAAAAATGCAATAAATTTAGATGGTGAAAACCTGGTAAACAGGCACTATCTAAAAGTGGGTTCTTCCATCTATGAGATCGCTTTGCGCATCCATCTACCCTATCACATACATCCATCCAATCGCATCCATCTATCCTATCGCTTATTCATTCCATCCCATCACATCCATTGCTTTGAATCATTAGCAAGAAATATAGAGTTTATCAAACAAGCTATTAATCTTTGGCATACTTAGTGTAGTCATTGTCTTAGATTTTATCATAATTAATCATATATGCATTGCATCCCACCATGGTTTGGATAATTTTTCATACATCCATAATAAAGTTTGTTTTTGCTGGGGGCAAAATCCTAAAATCCTTTTGCTAAGGTGATCTTTTAAATTTTTGAAAATCCAAAAACATTCGAAAAATTAGAAAAACCAAAAACACTTTGGGTTTTGAAACAAATGATGAACATCAAGCAACAAATATCAAGGCATCTATAACAACTGGATTGTGACATTCAAAACACAAAGTTTTAAATAAAAAAGTAACGACAGATTATCAATGAACATTCATCAAGATGATTATATCAATTAATGACCATGAGAACATGTGTATGACACATAAGATTCAGTGTTTATATCTTGATTTTCGCTAATCATGTACTCTATGTAACTCGATGATGTTAGAGTAATTCGGTATTTACTTGATTAATTAAACAATATTTGTATAATTCTTTAAGTTCCTTATTATCTTTTTACACTTAAGCTAACATTAGGTGCATAATAATTAATTCTTTTTATTAATTATTATATGCAAGCCTAGGGTTTTCCCTTTTTAGGGTTTCTTGACCTATTAGAGGTTAATTTGCTTTTCATTGTATTATTGACAATACATTTTTTGGAGATTATTGAGCTCTCATCTTTTGGAGCATATTTTTCCTGTGTTTTTGTCTTTCAAATTATTTTGCTTCCTTGCTTCTCCTTGTAACAGGTTATTCAACTTGCAGAAGATCTTCAAGCTCCTATGGTGTTGTATTTTCTCAACTCCAACATGGTATCAGAGCTCAGATCTGCAGCCATTTGTTCCTATTTTTGAGTTTTTTTGCATTGGAAGCAGATTTGGGGTTTTAAGCAAATTTTTTTGTGTGCTTAGGGATGGGCCTTTTTTTTGAGCACTTTGGGCCTAAATGAACCTCACTATCATGCTCAAAAGGCCCAAAAACCCCTATAGTCATTTAAAATATGTCTATTTTTGACTCCTGAGCATCTGGGTGATTTTTTTTCTCCAACCAGGCCGTACGACTGGCATGCAAATTGAGAAAAAAATTCAAAAAAAAATAAATTTGCCTTTTTACGGCATGCAGGCCAGATTTTTTTATTTTTTTTAAAAAATCACAAAAAAGAAAAAGAAAATAAAAAATCCCATAGCAAGGGCATGAAAAAGTTTTTTTGGCTTTTGGGATTTGGGATTGCGCAGGTATCCGTATTGACATTCTAGCCATTGTACGGTGGTTGGCCTGCCAGTTCGGCTCGCATGTAGGTTCCCGCCGACCATCACACTGACGACCCTCACCGTCGGCCCCTCCAACACTGCCCCTGCCACCAGCCACTCCTCAGAGATCCCCACCGGCCACCGCTCGACCCGGCCCCCGCTGCCGCTGGCGTTCCCCTGCAGACGTCACCGTCGTTTCACCTGGATCCCCACTGCCTCCACTTCTCCTACAGGCTCCACTCCACCCGATGATCACCACCTCCGCCCGACTCGACCACCACCACTGCCGCCCTCTAGCCACCTCCTCCTGCCTTCTCCACTCTCTAGTCTTTTTTGAGAGGGGGTTGGTTTTTTGGGTCTATCTTTCACATATGGAGTCAGATTTTGGCAAACAAATAGGCATCAGAAAGATGGTTCCGAGCTGGACATCATGAAGTTGGATTTTCTTCCTGAATCTATTGTTTGTCTATACTTTTTTCTAGTCAAAGTTAGGCTTCTTTTCTGCACTTCTGGGGCCGTATATTGTGCAAACAGACTCCATTTTTCAAAAGCAAATAGGCGTTGGAAAGTCTCAGCTTGCTCTATTCAGATTTATGATCTTTTTTCTTAGAATTTTCATTAAGTACATGAGATATTAGTTTGAAGTTTTTTTTGCTTATGCACTACTTCCTTCTCATTAGTTTGTACTAGAGTTTGGGTTTATCTATTGTGGGGGGTGTTTTCTTTCTCGCTTTCTGTCATTTATATTAGAAATCAAGAACACCTAAACTCTCAAAACAAACAAACCCTTTTGCATCTTTTGTCTATTCTGAAAGATCACATAATAAAAAAACCAACAAGCAGGTGCACGTGCAGAGTTTTTTGTTCCCATGGTAGATCCTTTAGTTGAGTTGTTGACTTCACACAACTATCACACCTGGAAGCCCCACATCACGAGGCTTCTCAGGGCACATGGGTTGTGGTCCTATTTGGATAAGGTTCAACTAGTATTGTAGTGTCCTTATGAGCTTCTTCAACACATGAACAAGATGGATGAGGCCATGGGTTTTCTCTCTTTGCATGTCTCTGATAGTCTTCTATTTCACCTTGATGAGTTGCTTAATCCTCGGGCTATGTGGTTGAATTTTGACACTCTCTTCGGGAGAGTCAATGAGATTCAGGCATTGCAAATTGAGGCCAATTTGGTTTCCTTGTCACCTAATTCCTTTCCCACCATTGAGGATTTTTTGAACAAGTTCAAGACTACTAGATCTATTCTTCGGGGATGTGGAAAGATCAAGAAAGATACATAGTGCATTCATTTAATTATTTCAAAACTTCGGGGTCACTTTTAGTTTTTTTCCTTTGCTTTCTACTCCACCATGGATGGCTTGGGTGCTCGTTTCAACATGCCTACCTTTGATGTCTTTTGTGAGTGTTTGTCTCATGAGCAGTCTCATCTTTCTTAGCTAGATAAGCTCTCAAGCTCCAAGAACAAAGCATTGGTTGCTCATTCCTCTAAGGAGAAGGAGAAACAAAAGCAAAAACTGAAGCCCAAGATGAATTATGCAGGTAGTGATTCTTCCTCCAAGCCACCTCCTAAGTCTGATTCTAAACCTCCATTTCCTCCAAAACAATGGAAATCTTCATAGTCTAGTGAGTCTTCCTCCAAGACTAAGAAGAAATCAGGAGACAGTTGCAGTTTCTGTGGCAAGGAAGGACATCCAATTTCTAGGTGTTGGAAACATTTAGAGGCTTTAGAGGAAGTCCTGCAACAGCATCACATCTCCTCACCTCAGACATCTTCTCCTTCCACAGGGAAAGGTCATCCTCTCACTGCTCGAGCTTCGACCTATGGGTCCACATGGATACTTGATTCTGGTGCTTCTCACCATATGACTCACACTCAGTAGTTGGTTACTTCTCTTGCCTCTTGTGATCCTTCACAGATTGCAGTTGGTGACTCAGTTCAGCTTTCAATCTTGGGTTTAGGTTCTATCTCTTTGGATGGGGGTACTCTGCAGGATGTTCTGGTTGTCCCTAACATCTCGACGAACCTCTTGTCCACTTATTAGATTTGTCATTCTGGCTCTAGTAAGAAAGTTGAGTTTTCACCACATGATGTGGTTATTCAGGACCTCCATGATTCTGATTTGGTTGTGGCTATTGGGAGTGTGGATACTGCATCTTGTCTGTACAGATTTGATGGATTTGAGCCCTTTATGGGTGCCAGTTTGTCTCTTATAGCACATGTAGATTCAGTGAGTAAGCTTTGGCATGAGCATTTGGGCCATGTCAATTACATATATCTTCAACAGATGAGTACATAGACACTTGTTCTTGGGCTCCCACAGATTTCCTGCACTGATGGTGTTTGTCATGGTTGTGTACTTGGCAAACATCACCGAGATCCCTTTCTGAAGGGAAGAGCCTCTCGTGCTTTGGCACCCTTGGAGTTGATTCACAGTGATCTTATGTCATTTCCCACTCCTTTTTCTGGGGCCAAGTAGGTACTCACTTTTATTGATGACTTATCCAAATGCACATGGGTGTACTTTCTTAAGTACAAGTCTGATTTCTTTGATTCCTTTCGAGTCTTCAAGACATTTGTAGAGAAGCAGTCTGGCTGTTCTATTCAGCGGATATGTACAAATAATGGGGGGGAGTATGTGAATCAGGCTTTCAAATATTTTTGCACTGAGCATGGTTTGCAACATCATTTTACTATTCCCTACACCCCTCAGCAGAATGGTGTCGCTGAACGCAAGAACAAAACTTTACGGGAGATGGTGAATTGTATGATTTAGTCCAGGTCCATGGATTTGTCATTTTGGGCTGAGGTAATCAATTGTACCAACTATATTCAAAATCAGATGCCTCACAAGGCTATTTGACATATGACTCCTGAGGAGGCTTCATCTCATGACAAGCCTGATGTTTCTTTTTTCCGAGTGTTTGGCAATGAGGCATGGGCTTTTATTCCTGATGCTCAAAGGAAAGCCATGGAGCAGAAGAGCCAACCCCTCATTTTTGTTGGCTACTGTGAGGATGTTAAGGCATATAGGTTGTTTGATCTTGATTCCAGAGAGGTCTTGTTTCAACGGGATGTTCAGTTTGATGAGCCCCTTCCCACAGTGGATACCCCGACTCTAGTGTCTACTCCTCTGCCTACTCTGCCCAATGCATCTCTTTAGGATATTTTTGAGGATGATTCTGATGATGGTGCTGATGCTCCACAATCACCACCTCCCCCAGCTCCACCTCAGATGCCCAAGTGGGTTCGCCTTACTATTGAGATGGCAGGTCCTATGGCCGGTGATCCTTCAGATACTCTTCACACCTGTTCTCATACTGTGGGTTCTAGTCTTTTGAGTCATGCTATTTCAGATGATCCTCAAAAGTTTTCAGAGGCTACAGGTCACCCTGAGTGGGAAAGTTCTATGGACGAGGAGTATTCTTCTTTGATTAAGAATCATACTTGGGATCTTTGTCCTCTTCCTAAGGGTAGAAAGATGGTTAGGTACCGCTGGTTGTATCGCACTAAGTATGCTGCCAATGGTCCCATTGATAAGTACAAAGCTTGTCTTGTTGTGAAGGTTTTTTCATAGGTTGAGGGTATTGATTACTCTAAGACATTTTCCCCTATCACCAAGATGAACTCTATTCGCTTTGTACCATCTCTTGCAGCTTCTAGGGGATGGTCTATTTTTCAGATGGATGTGAAGAGTGCCTTCTTGCAAGGGGATCTACAGGAGGAAATCTACATGGAGTAGCCTCAGGGATTTATGCAGGACAATTCTTTGGTTTGTAGACTTCGACATTCATTGTATGGTCTCAAACAGGCCCCTCAGTCCTAGTATGAGAAGATGGATTCTTTCTTTCTTTCCACTGGGTTCACTCGCAGTCATTATGATCACACCGTCTAAATTCAGCTTCTTGAGGGTGAGATCTTGAATCTTGTGCTATATGTTGATGATCTCCTCATCACTGGTAGTTCATCCTCTATGATTCAGCATACCCAACAAGCCTTGATGGATCGGTTTGAGATGACAGATCTTGGTCTTTTGCACTATTTCCTTGGTCTTCAGGTGATTCAGTCGTCAGATGGGATCTACCTCTACCAGCAAAAGTATGCTCTTGACATGCTTCAGCAATTTGGCATGCTTGATTGCAAGCCTGCTCTCACTCCTTTTCAGTCAGGGGTTGTTTTGATAACTGCTTGTCCCACTTCTTTAGTTGATTCTACACTTTACCGGCAGTTGGTTGGTAGTTTGTTGTACCTAACTTACACATGTCCTGATATTTCCTTTGCGGTTGGCCTTGTCTCTCGATTCTCCCATGATCCTCATGAGAGTCATTAGCAAGCAGCCAAACGCATTTTGCAGTACATCAGGGGACCCTCACATTGTTGGCTACACTGACTTAGATTGGGCTGGTGATGTCACTGATCAAAAGTCTACTTTTGGCTTTGTTTTATGTCTTGGCTCTAGTCCTATCACATGGTCTTGCAAGAAGTAGACTGCTCATGTGTTATCATCTACAGAGGCTTGTGTGTGTGAAAAGTGGACCTATATCTGTATCTAAAATACACAACACTTCAATTAAGTCATTACATGTATGGTTAGACAGATATAAACATGAATAAGAAAACCATAACAAATTGACCCATTGCCTTCTAAAAGATGCAAGTATAAGATTGCTCTCAAATTTGTATAAGCAATCTAGTGACTAAACCACACCAAGATGAGGGATTTAATCTATATGAGCATGATATTAAGCTAGATGGATGCAAGATTAATCTAACAAGATTTAAGCAATAAATGAGATAAATGATCTAAATATGTATGCAATATTCTCAATGAATCTAGAGCAAAAACAGTATAATAACAATATACTCTCCAAGATTTTTGAATGAGAGATGAGACCTTGCATTTATAGAAAATTCAGAAAGAAACCAAAGGCTGAGATCAAATGATGATGAGCAGTCAAGATTTTCCAAGAGGAAGCACAATCCAGGTGAATTGATGTGATTGGATGCTTTTCTCAGTTTTGAAGGAAATTGAACTAAAATTAAGATAAAATCAAGAAAAACTGATTTAAAGGAAATTGAACTAAAATTAAGATAAAATCAGGAAAAAACTGATTTATTATCTATTTCATTCAATTTTAATATTTAATTGTTTTAATTGATTTCTTTGAGATTATCTATCAATTTTTAATTATTTTTTTCAAGATTGTCTCCAAGTGATTTGTTTTCTCAAATTTTTAATTCTTTTTTTGGTCAATTAATTCCTTTTTTGATTTATTTCCATTTTTGAAGATTTGTGCTCATAATTTCCAATTCCTCTTTCTTGATTTGTTTCCTTTTTTTGAAGATTTGTGGCAAATTGATTTATTTTTAAATTAATTCCTCTTTTAGATGATTTAATGGCAAATTGATTTATTTAATTAAATATGCAAAAGAAATTTAATTAAAATAAATAAGATAATTGTTTAAAATGATTTACTTGAAATGATTTAAATAATTAAATAAATATTTAATTAATATTGAGTGATTGATTTTGCCATGTGACATTTGATGATTAAAGAATTAATTAATTGTGTGCTCAAGATTGATTTAATTGCCTTTGGTTAGGACCTTGGTGACGTTGTCAAGATTAGGGGCTCATGGTTTAGATGATCATTTTTAGGGTATTACATTTGCCCCTCTTTGAATTAATGTGCAAGCAACACATCGATTCAAAGAATAGTTGATGTCTAGGAGATACCAATTCTGAACTTGATTGATCACAAACTAGATGAAAGCGAGGTGTTTTTCTTGATTCAAAGCGACGAAGCTGAATGAAGTCTGATTAAAGCGATATCAATCCCGAACTCGATTGAACTTAGGAATGATAGAAAACAAAAGATACCAAACTTGAACTTGATTGATCAAGAAACAGATCTTACTGATCTTGAACTTGATTGATCTAGACACAATGAGTGATGATAAAAATCGATCTTGAACTTGATTGATCAAGATACGATGAGCGAAGATAAACTGTCCAGCTTGATCCAAAGTGATGAATACTAAACACCTACTTAGATTGAGTGTCATCAAAGATACTCTTTAAACCCTTGATTGAGTTTAAACGAATAATCAGCTTGATGAAAAGCGATGAAACTGATTAACGTTTAAGAGATTGATTTAGATAAAAGACAAATATCAGCTTGATATGAAGCGATGAAACTGATATGCCCCTAGCGATTGATTTGATTTAGATGATCGAGAGATCTCAACTTGATATAAAGTGATGAAGTCAAGATGCCCCTAGCAATAAGAATTTGATTGATTGATTTTCTTTAGTTGAAAAAGATGTTTTGCTCGACTTTCGATGAAGATTTGAAAATTTTCTCGACATTTGAAGATGTGAGGTCATGAGGTCATCAGTATGCCCCCTCGGGAGAGAAATCGAAAGATAGAGAGGGTTGCATGGTGATTGTAGGCAATCTTGAGCGATGATAATGAATTAAGCACAAATGATTCTGAGGAATTTTTGAAGATTAAGCATGATGAGAAAAGTGAGCGCAAAGTTGATTTGTAGAATAAATTGAGATTCAATGCTGATTCATGAGAAATTAAACGCAATTAGAAGAGAGAATGAGCTTTTGATGAAAAGAGTGCTAAGAGGTAAATATCGTGAAATTTTGATGAGAGAATTGACGTCAGGTTTCGATTTCGATCTTGAAAATGGACTCAGGACAGCCGATTTATGAGCTCTTGATTTGATTTCATCATACTTGTGTTGATTGATTATGAGATGTTGTTCTATATGCTTTATTCTATATGTATGCATTTCTTTTCAGTATAGATGAATGAATGCAAATGGAATATGGATATCTATTTTTCTTTCTTTTCATATGGAAATAAACGAATGTGAATGAGTAACGAGTAATGCAAATTTTTCATTTTTCTTCATGCAATAAGATGGATGCAGATGCGTGAATAATGAAATGTATGGATCTATATAAGATGCTCATGTATGCAGCTAACATCTCAATACACAATTACTCGATCGGAGAAACGATGATGAAAAAGAGACCACTTAGCTAAGAAATGATGAAGCTTCCAGCACTCACTCAGAAAATAAGAAGATCATTGTTACCATACTGAAATCACTCTAAATTCACGAGATGCAGAATGAAATGCAAAATGAGATGCAACCCTAAACTTAGTCACTGGATTTTGAAAGGCTTAATTGTCATCATTGAGCGTTTTACAACCATAGCAGGCAGATTAGAGTTCCTTTCTTTTCACGTGCAATATTAATTATCATGTCTGCAATGACCCTTTTTTGTTCATATCCTTGGACAGATTTCGTAGGGACCTAGATTGCATGATAAATAAATTCCCTCAAAACAAACAAAGAAATGATGGGAACCTCCCCGTAGCATACACATAAGTGGAGTCGAGGTATGTGTGGTGATTTCACCTTAAAGTGAAGGCTCTTATCACAGACACCCAGTTGATTAGATGTTTTCAGATCATCAGAATCATTCCTACAAGAAGAAAACAAAGAAAATATTATGCCCCCAATCCTTGCTCCTCTTAGTCAAGATAGACTACCTCGAGTTACTCAAAGGGATAATAATCGAAAACCAATATAAAAGACAACACAAAAAAAAAAATTCATTCATAACTCAAACTGTTTAGTGATTGTTTTCTAATATGTTGTTTTGCTTGTTAACTTAGTGACAAAACTCTTCAGTAGTAAGGAGACAAGTAACTGACTCAGAGTGGACGACCAAGTTTCACTGATGTAAGGTTGACTTGGTTGACACTGCTTAGGACATGTAATATGGTCTTGTCGATTAACCTAAGACTATGACAATGATCGGTTTCAAGCCATGAGGTTCCAACGAACCAGGATGTCACAAAAGTGATTGAAATATGTACAAGCGAAAGCAAAAGATGCATGAAAGTGGAAAATGCTAACGTTGCGTTGATAGATGGAGTGCTTGAGTACAAGAGGCGCTTGTTTGCCAAATTTTCACCTGCTTGGCAAATATTTCCCTTTTTCTTTTTTTTAAGGACTTTTTTATGATTTTTTAATGTTTGCCCCTAGTATCTAGCAAGGCAAAAGGGATTTTGAGCACATGAATGGATAAGCGAATGATGGTGGACAATTTCAAGGACTATCTCGCAATGTTAATCCAAGCACAGGGTCTAGATATAGCAATGTAAACCAAGGATTTTAGCGATATAAAGCAAGGATATAGCGTAATGAAGCCATATAGTCAAAAGAAGTGGCCATGTCAAGAGGTTTGTGGAAATATTTTTTTTGCATTTTGTCCATAGTATTGATCAAGATCAAGGAATAGATTTGGATAGGAGACAGATATGATAACCAAGATCAAAAGGGAGTAATGAAGGATGTAAGTGAGCAATGGATAGGAGCTAAAGGGTCTGGATCAAGTGTAATAGATAGGACACATGAAGCCTGCAAGGATCCTTAACCTTGTCAAGATCAAAGGTGGAAAAGGGATATGAACATAGATAGAGCAAATGAGGGATAATGGAGGAAGAAGGATAATAAATGGATGTACATGGATGGAACTTGCCCCCAGTATAAAGTGCAAAAGGATAATGGATTACACATGATGCTTGTTTGCCAGGTTTTCATCATGGTACTTGCCCAAGGCACCACATGAAGTGGTTTTCACTCGTGGACGAAATTATTTCTCTTTACCTTTTACTTTTTTTCTTTTAAAAAAAAAAAAATTCATCATTTTTTTTTGGAAGATAATAGAGGCATAATAGGGGATGGAAGAAAGACCCCAACATATTGCTTCTTTGGATGGTACCCTTAGAATATGAGTTACAATAGACCATGGCTATAAAGGTATGCTCAAAGATGTTGGCAGGATAATGAAATGAAACTAGGGCAAGGATTTATGCAAAGGATTGGATAAGAGGGATGGAAGGGTGAAAAAAAGGTGTTGGATAATGGATGGGATGTTGGAAGAATTGTGTATGGATAGATGGAAATGCTGGGAAGATCAACATTGCCACACGTCTTGAGGGATGGTGAAGATATGGAGGAGAAGTGAATCTCAAATTTTGAGATTTGGATGGAGGAAAGGTTATAAATTTTGGGCATAAGAACCCAATAATGGATGAAAGAGGTGAAGGAGGAATAGACTCGGAAGGTTTGGATGGAGGAACAACAATTTTGGATGCCAATTTTGATTTTTCTTTAGACTTTTGTGCTTCAAGAAGCCTCTTAGGGATCCACATGGTTTTTTATTTTTCATGCTTTTGTAATTCTTTAGAGTGCACTGCTTGTACAAGTGCCTTAGGAACCCATATTACTTTTGACTTTTCTTCTTTCTTTATGGGCCTTTGTGGCGTTTTGTATTTTTCTTTTTCTTTTTGGATCATATTTTTCTTTATTTTGATATGTCGATTAGATGGGACATGTTGATCCTTGAATACATGTGGATTACTTCACTTATGAATTTTATGCTTGGCATCCAAATTTCTTGGAGAAGGAAAAGAATGTATGAATGGATAGGAATTATATGGAGCTATTTTAGATGGATGGAAGGTACTCGAAGATGTGTGCCTTTGTTGATCCTGCATAAGGGATGGAGGGATATAGGGACCTAGAATGGATGGAAGCAATGATGGGGAAAGCGTATATTTGGATTTAACTTAAGAAATGTAGGATTTATGAGAGATACCAACATATTGAGAGATGTCCCTGAGGCCATGACCTTTAATATTTTCTTTAACATGGAGGGGTTCTTGCTTGTGGAGATCTACCTCTTTGCCTTTATAAATATTTTGACTTGTAGGATACACTTTGCTTTGGAAAGAAGGCATGAGTCCATTATGAGATGGAGGTGGAATGCAAGGAATGATAGGATCACAAGAAGGATTTGTAGGCATGATGGATCCTTGAGGTGAAAATGGAGGATTATGACATGGAGACGAAGGGATACTTTGATCTTGACATGGAAGAGGACCATTGGATAGATTAGGAAGGGCATTTGACTCTTCATTTTGAGTAGGATCATTTGAAAAAGTGGAAGAGGCATCATGATCTTGCTTAGAAAGTGGATTAGGAATGGGATATGGAATGATGGTTTTCTCTTGAGATGGAAGGGGGTCATCTTGGAAGAAATGGAAAGGTATAAGTGGATCATCATGGGATTCTAGGGAAATAGGATCTTTTTCAATAATTAGATGGGATTGAGGAGTTTTGGTGTCTTGATCTTGATTTATGGTAGGACTTATTTTTTCATTTTCTAGATTTTCCTCTTGACATGAAGCCATTTCTAAGGAAGAGATAGGATTTTGCATAGGCGTAGGGGATTCTCAGAAGGTCTCCATATTTTGGCATGCTGGGGAAGCATTTTGGAAAGGGCCTTCTGGAGTGGGTATGATTGGAATTGGATTGCATGATGGAATAGGATCTAGGATTTTTAAATCTTTAGAGGAACTTGTATCAACATTGTCATTAACTTGGATTTCCATAGGAGATAGCCCTTGAAGGTCAACATGAGAAGTTTCATTGTTTGAAGGAGATGGTATGGATTGTTGTTGAGATGTTTTAGGAGATGAAGGCATCATGGAAGGAATGGAGGCTACATATGGAGCCTTGCTAGACATAGGTTCATGATTTTGATCCTTCTTAGAATTAGTTCCTTCTTTTTCTTTCGGTGAGTCATTAGGATCTTCAATTTCAATGACACCATCATCAAGAAGATCTTGAATCTTATGTTTCAATTCCATACACATTGAAGTCTTATGTTTGTTATGCCTATGATATACACAATAACTACTCAAAACTGCACATTCCCATGTGGTCTTTTTAGGCAATATGATAAGATTGCTCTTAATAAGCTCTTCCAAAGCTGACTCAATAGATTGCCCCAAAGGTGTAAACTGTCTATCTAGGGAATCGATGTCTTTTTGTCTTGGTGAAGGTGTTTTGTGATCTTGTATGAGATTTGGTCTTTGATTGTCAATTATTTGTTGGTATTCACTTGTCAAATCACATAATCATTTTAGCATTTCTTGAAGTTTCTCACACTTGATATCATACATTTGTTTTTCAAATGGAGTCATTGATTTATATTGTTGGATTTCCATGTCATATATTTCTTCCTTGATATCTTGAAGCATTTGAGCAAAGGTAGCCATGGGAATTGGAGCTAAGGTATCCATGAGATTCTTACTTTTGTCAAAAAAATTTAGAAGAGCTTCTGGTTTGAACAGGCATTTACAACCGACAGGACTGAGAGCTAGATGTGTTGCAGAAGTCAAGATCAAATTGTAGCTAGTTGTTCATTTAATGTAGTGATTGAGTGAAGTAACTAAGATCTAGTTTGGTTTCAGGAATGATCTATCTTGTGTAAGATGTTATCTAAGTTAACTTAGGTTTGATAAGATGTTTGTTTGAACTAGCTTAAAGATGATCGACAAAATCATACAACACAATGGCAAAGGTACACTATCAAGGTTGTTTATGCTCCAGAGGATGATAACCAGTTTTAGAATTGATCTGTGCAATTTTGATTGTTTTGACTGACAAGATCAGGAATTCATATGATAGAGGATTGGATAGAGATGAGATTATGACAGACAGAGTTTCAATGAATGACGACTACTAGTTTTTGATAAGGACTGATGTTTCAATAACTGACAAAGACCAGTTTGGACACAGACAAAGTTTATCACTGATTTTGTTTGTTGTTTTCTCTAGTTTTGGTATTCTAGTTTTAGTTTTAGGGATGAAAGCATAGAAAACACACAAGATATATAATAATTCAATCACAACATGCTAACCCTATGGAAGTTGGCTTAGAGAAGAAAACCTTTGCTTGCTAACTTAGGTACACACCCAATAGCTAATCAGAATATGATCGTTGAGTCTCACGCAATGGATTCTCAACGCCGTATTAGCCAACTCCAAACGCTAATGGGGGCATGATATGTCAAGTGTCTTGGGAGAGTTACTATCTCTCTTGCACAAATATTATCAACCTTTCAGAGGTGAATCGAGTAGCTTCTAATCTTATAGTTCTTAGTCAGGAATTCCATTTGAAATTACCCCTTGAAGTCATGCAAGCATGATTGAGGCCTATAGCCCGACAAGGTACCAAAACAAGTTGTAGTCACGTAAACATGATTGAGACCGCGAGGCCCTACAAAATGCTCGATATGAGAGATCTCAAAGAGAAAACTCAAATAATCTCATCCTCTGAGAATTTAATCACTAGAGGCCTATTTATTATAGTGATTTGAAATGATCAGGTCCAACTATACTCACTTGGGTGATTACTTTTTCCCACTGTGACAGGCCCGCTAAAGGTACACAAATCTCAAAACTTAGAAAAAAGCTTCGAGGGTCTAGATTTCTAATTGTCTATAAAAGACAAGAGCATACTCTCCTACCTCTTAGATTTTTCTGAAAACACAAAAGATGGATTTGTTCTTTAACCAGATAGAAATTTAAGTGCATAAGAAAATACTAAATGAATACACAATGTTTAGTCGATTCTCCTTAGGCAACCTACAAAACCAATATGTCAGTAGTCATTTTCTTCTTGATTCTTTGGTAGATGTATGTTTGATTGATAGATTCTTTGACAAGCATCCTGCAAACATTAAAAACTAAAAATTAGTTGCCAAAATAACATAAAAAAAAATCATCAAAAAAAAATTCTATCATGCAAACTGTAAATTAAACTAATCTAACAAGAATTTTCATTTTTTATGACTATCCTAGTTATGACAGTTTTGATAGTATTGCACTGTCATTTATAAATTTTTAACCAAAGATAATTTGGCAAATCGCTTCTATGGAAATGTGGAACACTTTGTTTTACAGAACATATTAAAATTCAGGTTAGATCCAACGATTCAATAAAAAGTTATGCCCTCTGAACCGAGACCATTTTTTACTATCACAGAAGAATAAGTAAGATGATAGTCCTGCACTATTTCAATCATAACTTTCAAACCCAAAATATTTAGGAAAATCCCTTCAGTGAACCTGTATAAAACTTGGTCTTCAACAAGATATCAAAAATTGGTTTAGATTCAGCAGTTCAATACAAAGTTATGCCTTCCAAACCAAGACCATTTTTGACTATCATAGAAGAACAAACAAAAAGAAAGATTTTTATCTACAAATTTAACGCATGTTTATTAGTTATAAAAACCAAATATTAAATTTGTTCAAGAAACATTATAAATCTTGTAGTTGTGGGTTCGAGCCCCACGGTAGGTGCCAAAAATGTGTGTGTGAAAAGTGGACCAGTATCTATATCTGAAATACACAACACTTCAATTAAGTCTTTACATGTATGGTTAGACAGATATAAACATGGATAAGAAAACCATAACAAATCGACCCATTGCCTTCTAAAAGATGCGAGTATAAGATTGCTCTCAAATTTGTATAAGCAATCCAGTGACTAGACTACACCAAGACGAGGGATTTAATCTATATGAGCATGATATTAAGCTAGATGGATGCAAGATTAATCTAACAAGATTTAAGCAATAAATGAGATAAATGATCTAAATATTTATGCAACATTCTCAATGAATCTAGAGAAAAAATAATATAATAACAATATATTCTCCAAGATTTTTGAATGAGAGATGAGACCTTGAATTTATAGAAAATTCAGAAAGAAACCAAAGGCTGAGATCAAATGATGATGAGCGGTCAAGATTTTCCAAGAGGAAGCACAATCCAGGTGAATTGATGTGATTGGACGCTTTTCTCAGTTTTAAAGGAAATTGAACTAAAATTAAGATAAAATCAAGAAAAACTGATTTAAAGGAAATTGAACTAAAATTAAGATAAAATCAGGAAAAAACTGATTTATTATCTATTTCATTCAATTTTAATATTTAATTGTTTTAATTGATTTCTTTGAGATTATCTATCAATTTTTAATTATTTTTTTCAAGATTGTCTCCAAGTGATTTCTTTTCTCAAATTTTAAATTCTTTTTTTGGTCAATTAATTCCTTTTTTGATTTATTTCCATTTTTGAAGATTTGTGCTCATAATTTCCAATTCCTCTTTCTTGATTTGTTTCCTTTTTTTCAAGATTTATGGCAAATTGATTTATTTTCAAATTAATTCCTCTTTTAGATGATTTAATGGCAAATTGATTTATTTAATTAAATATGCAAAAAACATTTAATTAAAACAAATAAGATAATTGTTTAAAATGATTTACTTGGAATAATTTAATTAATTAAATATTTATTTAATATTGAGTGATTGATTTTGCCATGTGACATTTGATGATTAAAGAATTAATTAATTGTGTGCTCAAGATTGATTTAATTGCCTTTGGTTAGGACCTTGGTGACGTTGTCGAGATTAGGGGCTCATGGTTTAGATGACCATTTTTAGGGTATTACAAGGCTGAGTACCGAGCTGTTGTGCTCACCAGTCAGGAGATCTTATGGCTTCGACAGTTGATGACTGAGTTTGGTTTTCCTCCTGATAGTCCCACTGTTCTTTGGTGTGACAATCAAAGTGCTATTCATATTTCTTGCAACCCGGTAGACCATTAGCGGACGAAGCACATTGAGCTTCACATGCATTTCATCTGTCAGTTGATTCACGACCATGTTCTCATTCTGGAGTACATTCCCACTTCTGAGCAGGTTGCAGACATCTTCACGAAACCTTTTGCATTGGTGCACTATCTTCAGTTGCACTCTATGCTTGGGGTGAAGGAAGTTGTCCTTGGGGGGTCTTTATGAGGCCTTCCTTCCTTCTTCTTTCAGCATGTTCTTTTATCTCTTTTTGGAGAGGAGTTTTTTCCCACTGGGTTTTCTCATTTTTTCTCCATTTCATAGAGATTCCATTGTATTTGGGTGCCTGTTCAAGCCTTGTTTCCGGGACCCATCTTTCTTGCTTTCAGTAGTTGTACTAGGTTTTAGCTTCTCCTTGAGTCTAGCTTAAGGGGGGGTGTTAGAGTAATTGGGTATTTACTTGATTAATTAAACAATATTTGTTTAATTCTTTAAGTTCCCTGTTATCTTTTTACACTTAAGCTAACATTGGGTGCATAATAATTAATTCTTTTTATTAATTATTATGTGCAAGCCTAGGGTTTTCCCTTTTTAGGGTTTCTTAACCTATTAGAGGTTAATTTTCTTTTCATTGTATTATTGATAATACATTTTTTGGACATTATTGAGCTCTCATCTTTTGGAGCATATTTTTACTGTGTTTTTGTCTTTCAGATTATTTTGCTTCCTTGCTTCTCCTTGTAATAGGTTATTCAGCTTGCAGAAGATCTTCAGGCTCCTATGGTGTTGTATTTGAGGAAATACAACTTTAGAGATCCTAAGAACACCTGCATGCAAATACCTATCACAAGAGAAGAATGGAGGCACATAAAGAAAAAAAGCATAAATTCTCTGAAGGAGAAAATTATCATTCAGAAAGGGAATCAGTTTTTAATGAACAAGTACAATACAATCCTTATAAAAGGATAATAGAAACCCTAAAGATATGCAACCCTAAAGAAACCCTAAAGGGATAATGTGTATTTAATAATTAGAATAATTATTAAATACCTACAATATTTATTAAATGCCTAAGTTTAGCTTAAGCATAGAGTTTAATAGACTAATAATTAAATAAATAATTATTAGCTAATACAAGATAACTCTAACACCCCCCCATAAGATGAACTTAGGGAGTAGCTAAAAAACTAAATGCATGAAGGAAAAAATGCAACTACATGATGAAGGCAAATTTGGGTCCCAACAACAAGGCCTGATGAGGTACCCAATCACAACCAAATCTCTATGAATCAGAGAAATAGAGAAAACCACGTGGGAAAAAACTCTACTCCAAAAAGAGATGGAAAAGCAAGAAGAACACCACTGAAGCAGGAAATAGCTGCAAACATTGTCAAAGAGTAACTATTGATCAGAAGAACCTCTAGTGAAATAGAACATGACCAGGTAGAGAAGACTATAATCTGCATGAGTGCTCTCAAATGACACTACTCGAATCAGATGGCAAACAAAGACAAACAATTGAACTCGAAGATACAGATGGCATGAGACACCAAAGCCTGAAGAGCTGATCAATCAAACCAAAGAAGCATTGGAACCAACATGACAAACCTCCCCATAATGCTGAAAAGGGAGAGGGATAGGTACACTGAAAAGAATGACCAACAGGAACTGCATGATGAAGAACCAAGAACATCGAATGCACAGAGATAGTACATAGTGTCGTGGAAGGAACACTCACTTGACACACAACATGAGGTGAATGTCATGGAAGGAACACTCACTGGACAAAGGTAGATGGAAAACAAGGCAAACATCAACCCCCTCATGACACTTTATAAGTAGTGCATGTACAATAAGGCACAAGATGTGCAAGATCCCAAGTAAACAATGCATGATGACACTTTATCTTAGTGTGTTTGCATAAAGGAAGCTATAATGATAAGAATACTAGAAACATAAAGAAGAACCAAAACCAAGACATCCTACTCAGAGAAGAGATCCCAGGACCTGAAACAACCAAGATATCTACTAGAGTGCTGATTTCTGGAGCAGAATTTGGAAAGAAAACTCATATGGCTGGAAAGTACACAAGACAAGCTTTCCAATGATATAAAGTTTTTGAAAAACGGAGGTCGGATGGATTCTCGAGTGATGTCTCCTGGAGTGAAAAAATGAACCTCTGACTTTGACAGCAAAACACACTATCAAAAAAGTAAACAAAAGTTCAAATCTCCAGATCTGGATAGAGCTCGGAAAGAGCTTTCTGACGATATAAGGTTTTTGAAAAAGCACCTCCGTATGACCAAGTTATGGCCAAAGGGAACTTAAAGAATTAAACAAATATTGTTTAATTAATCAAGTAAATACCCAATTACTCTAACAAGTTGAGAAAATACAACACCACAAGAGCCTGAAGATCTTCTGCAAGCTGAATAACCTGTTACAAGGAGAAGCAAGGAAGCAAAATAATGTGAAAGACAAAAACATAGGAAAAATATGCTCCAAAAGATGAGAGCTCAATAATCTCCAAAAAATGTATTGTCAATAATACAATGAAAAGAAAATTAACCTTTAATAGGTCAAGAAACTCTAAAAAGGGAAAACCCTAGGCTTGCACATAATAATTAATAAAAAGAACTAATTATTATGCACCTAATGTTAGCTTAAGTGTAAAAAGATAATAGAGAACTTAAAGAATTAAACAAATATTATTTAATTAATCAAGTAAATACCCAATTACTCGCTCACTTGACACACAACATGAGGCGAATGTCATGGAAAGAACACTCACTGGACAAAGGTAGATGGCAAACAAGGCAAACATCAACTCCCTCATGACACTCTATAAGTAGTGCATGTACAATAAGGAACAAGATGTGCAAGATCTTAAGTAAACAATGCATGATGGCACTTTATCTCAGTGTGTTTGCATAAAAGAAGCTACAACGATAAGAATACTGGAAACATAAAGAAGAACCAAAACTGAGACTTCCTACTCAGAGAAGAGATCCCAGGACCTGAAACAACCAAGATATCTACTAGAGTGCTGATTCCTAGAGGAGAATCTAGAAACAAAACTCATATGGATGGAAATTACACAGGACAAGCTTTCCAATGATATAAAGTTTTTGAAAAATGAAGTTCGGATGGATGCTCAAGTGATGTCTCCTAGAGTGCAAAAATGAACCTCTGACTTTGATAGAAAAACACACTATCAAAAAAGTAAAAAAAAGTTCAAACCTCCAAATCTGGATAGAGCTCGGAAAGAGTTTTCCGACGATATAAAGTTTTTGAAAAAGTGCCTTCGTATGACCAAGTTATGGCCAAAAGAAAAAACCCCTCTTTTAGGGCATAAAAAGGGTTAAACAAAAAAAAAAAATTATTTTTTTTTTTGATGAATTTTTTTTTACGCATTTGCAAGTACCATACGGATTTTTGTGCCTCGTAAAATGTGCCAATGAAAAAATCATGACCCAGATGCACTTGTCACCGAAATAGGTTGAATTATATATCAAAATGACTAGAAATGCCCTTCGGAAGCCAACAATGAGGTCTTTTTTTGCCCAAACTGCTCTAAATATTTTTAGTGATTTTTTTAACAAATTTCTCGAAATTTGTGCCAAAAAAAGAAAAACCAAAGAAAAAAATTCATAACCCAAATTTGTCTATGGAAATGGGGGTTTTGGGGCATTCTGAGCTCAACGGTGAGATCCATTTCAGCCCAAAATGATCAAAAACAAAACAACTACCCTGGATCCAATAAAAAACTCTGAAAAAAGCTTGAAACCCTCCTCCAAAAAATCTTCTGAAAAATCAGGAACAGGTAGCAGCAAATGTAGGCTCTGATAATATGCTCCAAAAGATGAGAGCTCAATAATCTCCAAAAAATGTATTGTCAATAATACAATGAAAAGCAAACTAACCTCTAATAGGTCAAGAAACCCTAAAAAGGGAAAATCCTAGGCTTGCACATAATAATTAATAAAAAGAATTAATTATTATGCATGTTTAGGATCATAGGTTCATTTGTATTTTGTTTTTGTCACTAACATATTAACATTTGAACTTTGTGCCTCGTGCTTCCTTTTTTTAGTGTGCATCAGGGTCAAATCCCATAGTGGTTTTTCCCTTTCTGGGTTTCCACGTAAGAATTCCGGTGTTATGGTTTTGTGGTTTATTTATTTATGTTTCTGCACTTTACTTTCATTCTCATGCATCTAGTGGTTTAATAATCAGTTTAATAAATTTGTGAAATGTAGAACGCTGATTCATCCCCCTCTCAGTGTTCATTGATTCCAACAATTGGTATCAGAGCTTAGTTCCTCGGAAGGAGCCCTATAGCTTGAGGAAGATTCGGAAGATTGAATCAACAGACTCCGGTTTGTAGAAGCAACTTACTGTGGCAGTTGAAGATCTTGATGTAGTGATGAAAGAGAAAAGTAGCTTGAGGAGAATCCTAGATGCTACTAAAAATTTCATTAATCTCTGAAAGAACAAGTGAATACATCTAGAGAAAAGAGAAAGGAACCAATGGATAATCTCAAAGAGAAAGAAGAACAAAGCATTGACAATCAAGCTCTACAAGACAAGACAAATGAATGCGAGAAGCTTGCTAGAGAGAATGCAGTCTTAGAGAATGAGGTGCAATCCATTGTGATAAAGATGACAAAGGAGATTGAAGATAGGAAGAAAAATGAGGAAAATATGACTCAGACATTGAAGGGTAGATATGATGAATGTTGTAGATTGAACTATGAGAATGATCAGTTGAAAATTGAATTTGTGCAATCCAAGAATGATGGGCAATAAATTGAAAGGAAGATCATAATTCTGAGAGATGAACTTTCCATTGCTAATGCATACAAATAAAAATTCAAAGCTAGCTTAGCCAAGTTAGATGAGATGCTAGAAAGTCAGTGAAGTGGAAAAGACATGTGAGGACTTGGATATGAGAAAGGAGAATCCTTTGGTTCTGGATAAATCAATCATCAAAAGAACAAGAGACCTCTAGTAAGATAGCCTAATGCTTATAAATTCATTGGTAATTTTTTGTTTGCAATAAATTCATTCATATGGCAAGTCAATGTAGAAATAGGATGATGAATAATGGTCCTACCTTTACCATTCAATGTTTCAAATGCAACAACTTTTGTTATAAGTCAAACGTGTGTAGAGAAGTGATGAACAATTTCCAAAATAAGAGATGCTATGCTTGTGGAATGTTTGGACACATTTCTAACCAATGCAGGATGCGATCAAATTAGATGATCTCTAGGCCTATGCAGGGAAATTTTGTTTGCTATGCATGAAACAAATCCGATCACATTGCAAAATATTGTAGAAGAAAAAATGTGAGCAAGAATGCTTTGGTAGACAAGAACAGATCAGATAAAAAAGACAAAGCAAAGGTTGAAGAGGTCAGAGAACAACATAAGAAGATGTAGGTTAAGAAGGAAGATTCAAATACACATAATGGCTCCACACCTAATTCCAATGTTGGAACCTCATCCGATAACTAAGGCATTTGGCCTTAGGGGGAAGCTTTTCATGCAGATCCTTAAAACCCCATTTTTCAGAGATCTATAACCGACTATGGAAGGTTGTAGATAATTAAGATTAATTGTGCAGTTGATATCTGGAAGATTACATGCCTATATGAGAATCTGGTGATGAATTGTTGGGAAAATAGGGTATCCAGAAAGCCTTTAGGGTTGTGCATTTATTACAACTTAAAGTTAGCTTTTCAATGAATAAAAAGGGAATTCTATCATTCATTCTTCACATTGCAAATAGAGAAAAAGAGAAGAGGAGTAAGGTGAATGAGATTGAGCAACGAAAAGTAGAGCTTGAAGCAATCCGACAGTAATTCCTGACTTCCGATTGAAATTGAAAAGGTATTTATCTGTGTTCGAGCTATTTGTTTATAACCCTATTTTTGAAATGGAATCAACATATAGTATAGAAACTCCATTGGTAGTAGAAATCACTGAAAGGGCAAGGCTAGTGTTCAAGAAACATTCATTCAAATCGGCTGATGATCCGAATGGAGCTTTTTCCTCTGTGTCATATGGAGTGTTGCATAACAAGGATATTAGGGCATACATTCACTACAATATCAAAGAGATTGGGAATAAAAACATGCTATCATTATACACCAAGCATATGATGGATGAGATGGGGAATTTGAAGCCCAAATTCAAATCATTGCAAGACAAGGGTTTTATTCAGTTTGTTCACTTTTCGGTGTTTGATGAGCCCGAATGGGTCGAGTATGTCTTGAGCTGAATCCATGATGATTTTATATGGCTATATAGACCTTATAAGATCACAAAGCAATTTATTCAAGAAGTAACCTGTTTAAATGCAACTAGTTAGATCCCCAATCCGAGACATGTAAAGAATATGATAGTGACAAAGGTTACCGAATCACGGCATGATAGTTAGTCGATGAAAATAAGTGATATCATTGAACATGATGTGAAATTTTCTTCAATGATGACAGGATATAAGGTGTAATAGTCCAACAAACAAAATTTAGTATCTGATACTACAATATATGCAGCCTATCAGATACTCAAGGAGGACAAGAAATATGATATATGTGGAGTACTTCTCAGTGAGTTTATGAGCAACCTGAAGAAGATCAAGCAAGATAAGAAAAATGTTTTCAATTTTGGTTCTTTGATTGTTCATTTGGAATTTTACTTTCTAAATAAAATCCCTGGTATAGGAAAAGTATAGTGGGCTTATGATAAACCGGTGGTAGTACAAATTAAAGAAGGTTTGCAAGGATTGGGTGATGTAGTAGCTCAAAAATATTCTTTGTGGGGTTACTTCAAATCATTTCAGGCAATGATGCAAAGTAGAGAGAGGATTCCAAAAGATATTGTTAAAAAATATGAGCCATCTTCTTTATGGTAGACAAAGACCAATGCCACATGGACACAGTTGAACCTAGAATAGTTTAGATCATGCCCATGAGGTATGAAGTGGATGGAAACACATTTGATGCATATGCACAACACCTTTTGAGTAAACCAGTAGATGAAAAAGAAGAGAGGTTCAAAACCTACAAGGAGAAGGACCTAGACCTGCACAACAAATTCATGAACCTGCAAGAAAGAGGAAAGTCAGAAAAGAATTTGAAGAGCTTGCAAAAAAATTGGGAATATCAAAGGAAGCAATTCATAGGGCTAGGGAGCAGAACATTCTAAAGGAGGAGGACATGGTGAATCCTAAGAAGACAAAACCGGTCTCCACTCCTCCCAAGCCATCCAAGCCTAGGAAAACCAAGTTTGCACCTACCTCTGGTGCACAGAAGCCTGTTCCTCCACCCAAGCCACAAATCAAGTCAACTGGTGGAGCAGAGAAAAGGAAGAAAGAGAAGCCACAAAGTGAGTATGGTGTAGCCACTGCTAAAGATAGAGAGATAGAGTCTGATGAGGAAGTATGAAAGGTGAAGAAGACAACTACCTATGCTAGGGTAGTGAAGAAGCCTCAATCTGGTGGAGCCCAACCGACCAAGAAGACAAGGACAAAAGTTGAGCTATCTAGTAGAGCCAAAGCAAGCAGGAAGCAAAAGTCTGAGTTGGGTGAAGCTCTAAGTTTGGAAAAGTAGAAGGTACTTATGATGTTGTGTCCCCAATGAAATTAAATAAATTAATTGATGAAGTGCTAAAGGAAGGTAACCTGAAAACTATACCTGTATATTATGAAAATTGTGATGATAATGATCGAAGAGCTATAGAGGAAGTAGTTGTACAATAAATGAATGTTTATAGAAAAGCCTTGATAGAGTTTTCATCTATGATTTTGAAGGGATTGTATGATGTTTTGGATGCAAGGAGGCATACAACCATCTTAGAGGATGAAAGAATAAAAGAATATGTATTAGTCAATTTATCTTCTATAATTTCTAAAGCTGAAGTAGATAGATTGCTTAAGATTGCAAAGGAAAGATTCAGAAGCCAAAAGAGTGAATAAAATTATGCTTCAGAAGATAGATGAAGTGGTCAAAGAGACTGAAGAAATTTTAAAACAATTTTTGGAAGAGCATAGCTATGAGGTAAACCCGACACATGATGACATCCAACCAGAAGAGTAGTCACATGAAATTTCCATTCCAAAAGTACATACAGAGGTTCCTGATATGCGGAAAGATCAAACAACTGAGAAAGCCATTCCAACAGTGTAGTCAAATGATCAAACCATAGTTGCAGATGATGTTGATATTGCTAAGGTTGATAACTCCAGTGAAGCTGAACAAGATCCTCTAGTGATAAGTGTTGACTCTGAAAGGGAAGTTAAGGAGATTAAAATAATTGATGAGGAAAAGGGAGAGGTTGATGTTGAGAAGGATGAAGATGCAAGTACAAAGGTGGCTAAGAAGGAGAAAGGAGAAGAGAAGGATGATCAGGCTCTGATGATAGTGGTAAGAGATAATGTAGCATACAAAGGAAAATAGGTTGTCACTGATTCAAATGATTTTTCTCAAGGACCTATTGATCTGAGTTATCTTTCTCTAGTTCAAGCACTGAAGCTTGCAACTCTTACACAAACAAAGGCGAGTGAGGACTTACTCAAGCATCACTATGAAGATAAAGAGTTGATCTTGGTGGTAGATGTATTGGAGAAAATTTTGCCATCATTTAAATCGGACACAACTGATACTCCCTCTGGTAAGCTTAGAACCATGCTCAATGTGGTAGACTCTCATTTTTCATCTTTGGAGAAAGCAATTGATGCTAGAATTTTGACTCAGTTTAATGCAATGAGATTGAGGATACTTTTGAAGATGATTGAAGGAGACAAGGTGAGTTTGACAACCTCTATGAATAACATACACGATGAATTAGATGAAGGCAATCAAATATACAAATCATGCCTAATTTTTCCCAAGTTCACTATTGACAATGACAAGAAAATAAAAGAGTATGAAGGGCAATTAGATAGCATATCTCAATCCTATGCACCTCAATCAGTCCCAACTCACAATTTTGAAGCTCAATTTATGGGTTTACTAGATAAGATTAAGAGCTTAAATCAGGAAAATGATAGAATTTTGGGCAGAGTGGTAGAAGTAAGAAGTCTTATCACTCCCTAGATAGATACATTCATCAATAGAAATAAATATGCAATGACTGCTCTAAACAAGAGTGTTTTGGTAGATTGTAGAGGAGCTGAAATGCATGCTTATCTTCTCAATGATCTGATCAATCTTTTGGGAATTTAAAGAAGAGTTGGGATGATCATTTATTGTCCCTAAAAGAAATCTTTGTAGATATTTTTCAGATTCTTGTAAGTGTGTATCCCTGTACATAAATTTTATCAGATTCCTCTCTTTGGCAATGTTGTCAAAGGGGGGGAGAGAAAGGTGAAAAATGATGTATATTGCTAGCGGGAACTTGTTGAGTCTTGTTGGGTTTTGGAGATTTTTTTATTTTTGCAGTCTTTGAGTGTACAGTGTCATTTTTCACAGTGTTGCCATCAATGCCAAAGGGGGAGATTGTTGGCAAGAGACACTATTCTAGTGAAGAATGTTACATGAGAAATGTTTAGGAATTTTCAATGATGGCAACTCAATTCAGAAATTATGTCCAGTACATGTAAATTTGATTTACTAGAAGTTGCATTATCATCTGGCATAAGTTTGAAAGGTGGAATACAATATCCGACAAAGTATGAGTGCAGTGTGTAGATCTTGATTTTAGTTGTGGTGATAGAGGAAGATGATTCAAGGTTTGAGGAAGCTTATTTTTTGATCCTGATATCTAGTGTTGATTCATGAGTGAGATTGAAGGTCCAACATCTGATAATTTAGGAAGAACAAAGCTATTTTGATATAACGTATGGTGTGAAATCTTTGGGTTGTTTTCAATGATTCTTTTTGTATTTGAGGAGAGTGGGCCAACATATGTGAAGCTTCTTATCATCTTGTTTAGGTCTGCATATGGATTTGTAGATGGATTAAGCTAACTTGTCGGTTGCACATTTCATGTTGCATGTTATGAGGTTTTTGGAAGACAACATGAGAATTGATTTGTTTTGATGGTATGGATATATAAGATCAATTTGTATGATCATTTTGAGATACCAGATGTATGGTAAATATGTGAATCTTGGTATATGATGAGTGAATGAGCATCAGTAGGAAGATTTGGTGCTCTGGTATATGACTGTGCAACATAACAGAGCAGATAAGAAGAACGGAGGAAGATAGTCAGATTGTGCTTAATCAAAATTGTTATTTGACATTAGCAGATGCTATTCTTCAGTTCAAACACTATTGTAATCATTTGTAGGACAGTGAGTGCTCTGGGTTAGAGTACTCTTTTGTATTTGAGCAATGAGCTCTAGGCAGTGTGCCTGAATGCAAGTGCATTCCTGTTTTTGTAATATTATCATATTCCTGATCAAAGTATAATAATATTGTGGGTTCAAATCCAACCATGGTTTTTCCCTTTCTAGGTTTCCATGTAAAAATTTTGGTGTTATGGTATTGTAGTTGATTGATTTATGTTTCTGCACTTTACTTTTATTCTTATGCATTCAGTGGTTTAAGAATCAGTTTAATAAATTTATGAATTGTAGAACACTGATTCACCCCCCCCTCTCAGTGTTCATTGATTCCAACACCTTCTAATATTTGTGTCTTTGTATCTCTCTATCTCTCTCTATCCCACCCTCCCATGCCTCCTCTCTACTTATCTCACTTTCAACCTTTCCATCTCTCCATCTCTCTCTCTCTCTCTCTCTCTCTCTCTCTCTCTCTCTCTCTCTCTCTCTCTCTCTCTCTCTCTCTCTTCCCTTTCCTCTATATATCTACTTACCTATTTTGCACTCCCACCATGCTCTATTTATCTAAATACCTAGATAGAGAGAGAGAGAGAGGTGGAGAGGGAAGGAGAGAGATAGAGAGAGGTGAGATAGATAGAAGTGGAGGAAAGATTTGGAGGGAGGGAGGGAAGGAGAGGTATTAAAAGAGACAAAGGGTAGATAGAGACAAGTAGTTAGAGAGAGAGAGAGAGAGAGAGAGAGAGAACTATGTAGGGAAGGAGGTAGAGAGTTAGGGAAGATAAAAGTAGAGAGGGGTGAGAAGAGAGGTAGGTAGAGAGAAGGAAAGGGGAGATAAAGACAGTGAGATAAAGAAAAATAGAGAGGGAAGCAAGGAGGGAGGGAGTGAGAGTGAGGGAGAGAGAAATATTTATGTAGATGAATAGAGGTAGGGAGGGAGATGTTAGTAAAGAGAGGGAGAGGGGAGATAGAGGTAAGTAGAGAGGCAAAGTGTGAGAGTGAGATAAGAAGAGACAAATCATGGGAGGGTGGGACAAAGAGAAAAGGAGAGAGAGAGAGAGAGGGAGAGATATGTAGAGAAGTGGAGGTAGGGATGGAGTGAGGGGATGTATGTAGAGAGAGGGAAATAACAAATATAGATAAGTAGAGAGAGAGAGAGAGAGAGAGAGAGAGAGAGAGAGAGAAAATGTGTGTGAGGTAGGTAGAGAAAAGAGGGGAGACATAAATAAGGGTGAGAGAGATAGGTTTAAAGCTTTGGGAGAGAGGAGAGAGTTAGATAGAGAGATGGGGGAGAGAAGGGGAAAGGGAAATTGATAGGAAGAGAGATAGGTCTAGAGATCGAGGGAGACAAAGAGAGTAAAATAGAGATAGAGAGAGAATGATAATAGGAGCTTAGTGATTACTAAAATTTGACTAAGTTTGAAAAATTATAAGTTCTAGAGCTTGGGGAGAGAGGAGAGAATGAGATAGAGAAAGGTAGAGAGGGAGGAAGGGAGAGATAGGAAAATAGATGTCTCAAGCTTAGGGGAGATAGAGAACATGAGATAGAGAGATAACAAGAGAATGATAATAAAAGCACACTGATTACTGACATTTGACTGTCTAAAATATTATAAGATCTCCTAAAATCTAGAATCTACATTATGACTCCTAGAGATCTAAAACCACTCTCAAACATCCTGCCAATATATACATAAAATATAGCTTAAAGAAGAGAAAAGATAACTTAATATTTATATTTTATGTATATTTCTTGATGAAAAAAAAATAAGGGAAAGCCAAAGGAATTAGTATCTAAGGCCTTGTTCCTTTTCTAGCTTAACGTAAGCAAAACACGTGTTTTTCTTGCCAACCATAACACATACGCGTTATAATGTGTGCACATTTTTTCTCTTAAAAGACATTCGTGTTTTTATTTTAAATAACACATATTTTAAATTCAAAAAACACGTAAGTATTTTGGCTCAGATTTTCTGAGCCTTAACACATACACGGTTTTTGAATTTATCAAAAAATGCATGTATTTCATCCATTTTAGGCATTTTTTTTTGCTTGTGGCCACTTTTTGTTCACCATCTTGGTTCACATACCCTCATCATCCTTTTCCTTTTCCTATTGTTCTTGATCAATTCTAACTTCTACATTTTCTTTATCAATAACCTCACCTTCTTCAAGCCCTTCTTGTTCATTAGTGACCTTCTCATGTTCTTCTTGAGTAGATGGATGTGCAGCAGTGTCCTTAGGTGGTGAGGGTACTTTTGTAGCTGGAGGTGTAGGAATTATAGGTGGTTTAGAAGGTTGTTTAGGAGGTGGAGAATGTTGCTTTTATTTCTTAGAGGGAGTTAAATTTTTTGAATGGGAGAAGGGTAAGGAGAGGGAATATCTATTTCTTGTTGGGCTTGATCTAGAGTTCTTATCCTTCTTCTCCTTTGCCATGTGGTGCAAGAGCACCTAGGAGGCTCATGAAGATCGATAGCTTTTTATTTTGTTTTTTTTCATGTTTATATGATGTAATAAGTTCATGTGAACCATCTCATAATGTTTGATCATGATGTAAGGCCTTGATGCCATTTTTGTGCATTGTAAGCTATCGAGACCTAGTTGGTCAACTATGGTCAAACGTAATCCAAATGTGGAAATGGTGAGACACCATTAGAAATCATGTTTTGAGGCATCTATGGCCTAGATGTAATGGTTTTAGGGTTTTTTGGAAGATTTTGTGCACCCACGTAAAAGTTGTAAAAAGTTGCATGAGCAACTTTGCAACTTTTGTTGTCAAGTTGACAACAGTTTGTGCAAATTTGTAAACCACCAACTATTTGGTTCAAAAGGTGGTTATAGCTGGTTGGTCAGTTGTATATGGGCCTATATAAGCCTCTTCCAAACTGATGCAAAGTTTTTGAAGCATTTTTGAAGAATTGGCAATACAAACATCTCTGTGTTCCTTGGATTTTGTGGCAAACACGTGTAACAGTCCTTTGATTCTCTTTTGTATAGATTGGTGAAAATATAATATGAACTTGGAATATTATAGAATTGAGTTAAATTCCTTATCCAAGTGGTTTGAAGTGCTTTTGTGTAGTTTGGAGGGAGTTTCATTCATTTCTTTCCTAGCGGGTCAACAAACCCTCTTAAACCTAGGGTTTTGGACAAATGGGGCTATAACTTGACATTCCCTAATCTTAAAGTCAAATCTCTTGGGGAAATGTCAAGTCTACAAGTGTATTATAATATTTTGGAGGTTTTATAGATGGTCATTAAGAATGGAGGAAGAACCAAGCAATTTTAACTTGGCATCCTTATGTGACAGGTTATGTAATTGACTATTTTGTGAATTGGCTAGAATTGTAAGTATTTGGACCCCAAATGTTGGTGAATTTGGTGTTTTGGAGGTTTTTATAAGGTGGTCCAAGTGGTGGATTATTTTTTTGATCAATCTAAAGGGTATTTGCTTTGTAAAAGTGACCTAATTGGGGCTCTAGGTCTAGTAGGGTAGCATTAGTCCTTATAGGAAGTCCAAGACATCAAGGGTTGAATTTGTGGTATGTTTCTAACCTTATTTAATGATGTCATTTAGTGTAAACAAATTGTGTTCACTCCTTTTGGTGATTGGTTGTATTGGGACTGCCTATTGTGGAAGGGCTACTAGGCCTAATTGATGCCTAAGTTGTGATAAACCTTAGTAAGAAGGTTGTGGTTAATTAAGAATCATTTGGGGTATGCAAAGGTTGTTCTAAGCATATTAAAAGGTCTCCTAATCAATTCCCATTGTTCCTCATACTATGTCCAAGTACGAGTAATGAGAGTGTGTTGAAGCCTTGAAGGGTTAAGGCTTAGAATTATATGATGAGTTGTCCATCATACCTTGAATGTTTCCATTGATGTTCAAAATCTTGTGTAGGGTCTAAGATTGTTGTTAGTTTGATTTAAAATTGGTCCTGTCAGTTTGGGTTGTGTTCAATAAGTTGTCTTGTCAAACTCAATCCTTCACGAGGCTCTGCATCATATTGGTATCATAGCCAAATGGTTCTACAATCTGGTTGTAAGGGAAGTTTTGTGTATGTCAGCAGAAGAAAGTGAAGGAGAGGCTAACATAATGCCTCCAAAGGGAATGGCCACCGAAGTGGCTAATAAATTCCAAGAGATCAAAGAGATGATCAAGATTGGAGTCAAGGAGGCACTGAAGGCTGAACTCAAGGCAATGAAGAAAGGACAAAGGCTAGATGAGGATTCTGATGAAGAAGAGGAGAAAGAAGAAGAAAAAGAACCCCAAAGACAAGAGGAAGAGATACCTACAGATCATAAACCATTCCTTGAAGCCCTAAAGACAATAGGGAAAGACTCTTCAAAGGCCAAGATAGAGATCCCTACTTATAGTGGGAAGATGAATGTTGAAGAACTTGTGGATTGGATAGATGCTTTGAATAATTATTTTGAATACAAGGAAGTGCCCGAGGAAAGGAAAGTAAAGTTTTCTAAGACAAAACTAAAGGGTGCTACTTTGACTTCGTGGAATTATACTCAAGGTGAAAGGGTGAAGATGGGAAAGAGCATGATTCACTCATGGGACATGATGGTGTCCAAAATCAAATCCCAATTCATGCTTGTTGATTATGAAGTGCAACTTTATAGGAGAATGCAAAACTTAAAACAAAAGGATTTGGATGTGGCTTCCTACATAGAGGAATTCCACAAATTGAGTTTGAGATCGGGGCACCATGAAGATGAAAAGGAGAAGGTTGCTAGGTACTTGAATGGACTCAAATTCAACATTCACGATGAGATGAGTCTGATGACTCCTAAAACAATAGATGAATGCTTTAAAATGGATTTGAGGGTGGAGGATAAGCTGAGAAGGAAAGGTGAACAATGCGGTAGGGGAAGAGGAGGCAAGAACTTCATAGGAAAAAGAAATTTTGGGGGAAGAGGTCAATCTCAAAAACCCCAAGGTGAGTCTAGCCAACAAGAACAGAGTGGAGACTCGGGTTCACGAGAAGGCTTTAGAGGAAGAAGACCCAATGGAAGGGGTAGGTTTGGAGGACCAGGGAGAGGTCCTAGTTTCTTCACAGGGAGATGCTTCAATCGCAACCAAATAGGGCACACTGCAAAGAAGTGTCCTAAGAAAACCTCAAACTCTAATAGAGGAGAGAGAAGGAACCAATTGATTTTCAAGAAGATGATTGCCAAAGTGTCAATTCCCCAATTGGAAGTGCAGCCCCAGTTCATGATGGAGAGATTGATGATGAGGAGGACCATGTTGAAGGTGCCTCAAACAAAGGAACCCCCTTAGAGGAAGACATTGTTCAAAACCACATGCAAGGCCTATGGTAAGATATGTAAGGTAATTGTATATTCAGGTTCTATTGAGAATTTTCTTTCTATAGAGATGGTAGACAATTTGAAATTGAAAAGACTACCTCATGCTAACCACTACAAGGTGTCATGATTGAATAAGGAGCAGGAAGTCTTAGTGGATGAACAATCTTGGGTAGAGTTTGAGATAGGGGAGTATAAGGATAGAATATTGTGTGATGTAATTCCCATGGATGCCTACCATTTATTGTTAGGACATCCAAGGCAATATGATGTACAATCCAAACATGATGGGAAGACAAACTCCTTTCTCATAACCAAAAATGGGAAGAAATACAAGATGGATCCTTTATTGGATGAGAGTGTGGATAAACACATTGGGTCAAGTGTCACGATAGTTAGTGGGAAAGAGTTTCTAGATACCCTAAAGGAGGAAGGAACCCAAGGCTATGCTTTGATTTTGAAACCCAAAGATAGTCCTTATTTGCATGGCCATAGTGAGGAAGAAGTTCTTGAGGAGGTGCAACAGTTGTTGGAAAAATACAAGGGTATCATGATAGAGGAGATGCCTAATACATTGCCACCTATTAGGGACATAAGCCATTAGATTGACTTCATACTAGGGTCTACACTACTAAACAAACCAACCTACAAGATGACCCCATCTCAGAATGAGGAGATTGCCAAGCAAGTACAATAATTGTTGGATAAGAGTTTGGTGGGAAAGACTCTAATTCCATGTGTTGTCCCAATATTCCTAGCACCTAAAAAGGATGGTAGGTGGAGGCTTTGTATAAATTCTAGAGAAATCAATAGGATCACCATAAGATATAGGTTCCCTATGCCTAGAATTGAGGACCTAATTGGTTGTTTAGGATGAGCTTGCTATTATTCAAAGATTGACCTCAAGAGTGGATACCATCAAATCAGGATAGGGCAAGGAGATGAATGGAAGACTGCCTTCAAGACAAATGAAGGTCTCTACGAGTGGTTGGTGATGCCATTTGGGCTATACAATGCCCCAAGCACCTTTATGTGCCTCATGAATGAGGTATTGAAAGACTTCATTGGTAAATTTGTTGTGGTTTATCTTTATGATATACTTGTGTTTGGCAGGACAAAGGAGGAGCATTTGGAGCACTTGAACCTGGTTTTGAAGAAGTTGTTGTTGGCATATGCACACTCCAATGAGACATTGTATGTGATTGAAGGTTTTTTCATTGATGGCAACCTTGCAATCCTATGGCACTGGCAAAGGCATTATACCAGCATTAGCAGTTCACACTCTACACCGGCACTCAGGACACTGGCACCGGCACAGAAGAAAGGAAGTATACCGGCACAGAGGCCGACAAGATTTTGTTATATTATATTTTGTTTATTATTGAAAAAATTTGTAAGCCAACTTGGCAAATTGTAAAATGACTCTTATATATAAAAGAGATCATTGTAGACATTTGATATAGGAGATGTAAGCATTAAGGAAAAAATATTAGGCAGACCTATTATGCAAAATAGAGGTTAAGGGGTTTTTGTAAGCAGCAAAGCAGCAACTGGTACTGGATCAGGCATTGAAGATGCTATTGTAAAGTAGTACAAGATATTGGATTTGTATAATCCTCATTGTAAGTTAGTGAGACTTCCCATTGAGTAGTGAGCTCTAGGCAATTGGTCTTCCTGCATTTGCAGGCCCCTATTGTAAGTAATATTCTCTTATTAGCCGGTGAGTGAATATTGTGGGTCACAAATCTCATCGAGGTTTTTCCCACACCAGGTTTCCTCGTTAAAACCTTGTGTTATGGTGTGATTTTCATGTGGATGTTCTTGATTATGTTTATTTTATTATTTCTTGCATATCGGTACATTGTTATATTATGTTCTGCATGTTTTAAGTTAAGAAATTCTATATACCAGTCAGATACTGATTCACCCCCCCCTCTCAATATCTGTGGGATTCCTAACAATTGGTATCAGAGCTTGGTCCTCTATTTTCTAAAGCCTAATAGCTTGTGGGAGATCTTGACATCGGTAAAGATGGAAAATCTGATGAAGCAATTGGAAGGAGCTCTTTTAGACTATGATGTAGAGAAATTGAAAAATATCAAACTAGAAGATGATTTAAGGGCAGCTCAGGATATCATTCAGGCACTTCAAGAAAATTTTACTGTTGCAAGAAATAAGAGAAGAGAACTTTGTGAAAAATTGCAAAATGAGAATGATGAAAAGGAATCACTTAATGATATGATAAGCAAGTTGAAACAAGAGAACATGACAACAAAAAATGAGATGCAGGATATGACTATGATATTTTGCAAAGAGATTTGGGATAGGAAGAAGAATGAAGAAGAATTGACTAGAAGTCTAAGTGATGCAGCAAATGAGAACACAAGACTTAGCTATGAAAATGACATGTTGAAGACAGATCTGATGCATACTCATAATGACTCAAATGAACTGATGAGACAAAAACAAGTCTTAGAAAGAGAACTAGAAACTCCAAATCAACATAAAGAAAAATTCAAGAAAAGCTCAGAGGAACTTGGCACCTTGCTAAAGAATCAAAAACCTAAAGGTGACACTTCTGGAATTGGCTTTGAAGTTGGTGAAAGCTTCGGTACTGCAAATACTCAAGATCACAGCAAACCAGTAAGATAACCTAATGCTTATAAATTCAATGGAAAATGCTTTAACTGTAATAAGTATGGTCATAGAGCAAATGAATGTAGATCTATAAATTATCAGAATACCAACACACCCATCGATCAATGTTCTAAATGCAACAAAGTAGGTCACAACTCTGAAAACTGCAGGATGAATGTGAGATGTTATGTTTGTGGAAGATTTGGACATTTATCTAATCAATGCAGAACACAAATTGGCATAGGTTATGGGAAAGCTATTCAGAAGAATAATGTAACTTGTTATGCATGTAACAAGATTGGGCATATTACTAAATTTTGTAGAAGTAAAGGAACACCGGTAGACAACAAAAGTTCTAGCTTGAAAGGTAAAGAAAAAGTTGAAGAGGTTAAGCAAGAATTCTCAAAATAATGGATTAGAAAAGCTGATCTAAATATTGGGAATACTCCTCCACTAGTAGAACAAACCAATGCTTCACCGACAGGATAGAGTGATGCTTCACCGGAAGGACAGAGCAATGCTCCACCGGCAGGAAGTTCTTCATCTAATTGAAGAAATTTTCTTTGAGGGTTTGGCAATCTAATGCCACATGTGCTATTATTCCCTCGGTTAGAGATAAGAAGTTGGAAATTACTTATTACTGGCAAACAATGTTAAGTGAATACTTAACCGGAATGCAATTAATGTGGTAGATGGTGAAAAGACACTATAAAATCAAGGTTTTGGCTCCATTTCATTTCACCGAGATTTCAAACCTACGAAGAGCGCGAAGATTTTGAGCTAAGAAATTTTGAGCAAGAAGCAAGAACACTCCAAGCAATCATCCATCCTAAAGGTATTAAAAGGTATTTAATCATAGCATCCACCTTTGCAATTGAATATATAGCAAACCCTACTGTTGTTGAAGTGATAAAAAGATTGAGGCCCGTATTTCAGTTAGTTCTCGAGGTAGCAAAGAAAGATGATACCTTAGGTGCTTTTTCTCAAATTCCTAAGGGAGTTGTTTATATTGAAGACCCTAGAATGTACATCCATTGCAACATTGAGGAACTAGGAGATGAAGAGATTAAAACCATGTTTAAAACTGTGATATGTGATAAAACCGGCAATATAAAAGATGAACACAAGATCATTGAGACCCTAGGATTTACAGAGATCCTTAGCATTCCTGAATTCCCCAAGGATGTGATTAGGATAGTCTTAAGCAGGGTACATGGTGAATTTTTCTAGTTAGATGCAGTCCACAAAATCACTAAGGAAGTTGTGAAAGCTGTCATAGGGTTACCGACCACCGGTAAAAGGCCAGATAAAACCAAGAAGTTATCCAATGACCTAGTTACAAACCTAACTGGTGCAACATTAAACAAGAGGTCCCTAAGAGTTAATGATGTAACAGACATTAATTTGAAATTTATCAACATGATATTAGGGTATAAAGCTACTCATGCAAATAGACTCAATTCTGTTTCAAGTTTATGCATTAAGAGTGCTTATGATATGGTCACAGATAATGCAAAGATTGATATATGTGACTGGTTAAAGGATGAATTAATTGACAACCTTGGAAAGATTAAGAAGGACAAGAAAGGAACCTTCAGGTTTGGAAATCTGTTAGTATGTCTGATACTACATATAACAAAACAGGTTCCCGGTATAGGTTACAAAGAACTTGGATATGATATACTAGTAGGCAAACAGTTAACAGAACTATTCAATAACATGGGAGAAGACAAGGAAAACAATATTCATGACTTTTTTCAAGCATTAAAGGCCAAAATGAAGAAAAGAATCAAGTTATCACAAAAGATTGTCAACAAATACAAAGATGAAATATGCTTTATAATCAAGAAAGATGAAATCTGGATGGAAGCAGTCATCCCTAGGACAGTTTGGGTAACTAAGATGGGCTATGAAACAGATGATCACATAATTGAAACATATGCTAAAGCACTTCTAGAAGCCCCTAGAGAACCTAAGGAAGAAATATTTGGTAGTGCAAAAACTATTGAAAGTCAAATACAATCAAAGAAAAGAGTGAAAAAGGTTGAGGAAGTTGTAAGGAAAGGTTCCAGACAAGCAAAAGCCATCAAAGAAGATGTGTTGAAGAAAACCGATATAATAGAGGATGAGTTAGCAGCTCCACAACCTGAAACTCACCTATCACTGGTAGGTACTTCTTCAGGGAGTGACATGCCTACAACTTTCAAAAGAGTTGTAAGGAAAAGAGATCCCTCACCGGCAACCACACCCTCACCCAGGAGGACAAGGCAAAAACAACAAGCAGTGAGATCTCTGGTAAGAAAGGATACACCAAAGAAGAAGAAACTGACACCTAAAAAGAAGAAGAGGACAAACAAAGACTTGGCCCCTCTTGATATACTACTGAATGAAATTACAGAGGAAGGTAAATTGAAGAACATAGAGAAAATATATGACACCTTAACAACAGATGAAAAAGAGCAAGTTGAAAATAGTGTTATATTGCATATGGATATGTATAAGAAGTTTTTGATGGAAGTAGTCAATGAAATTCCAGATGAACTATTTAAAAGACTAGAAGCAAGAAGACAAGCAGTAATAGAATTGGACAAGAAAATAAAGATTGAAAAGCTACTTGTTGTATATCCGATAAACTCACCCAAAGAAATTGATGACCTAATTGCTCAAGCCAACCGGACAGTATTTTCTACTGTACATTGGCATATTGCTTTAATGGTTGGAAGAGTTAACGAGGTGACTGAGGAGACAAAAAATGCATGGGACATATTCCTAGTTGAGAAAGAAAAACAAGAAGAGTACAAGAACCCCAAACCCATAAAATTTTATTAGAAAGATAGAGACAAGGGTAAAGGTAAAGTTGGTGGACCACCTAGTATCAAGGTTAGGGACAACTTACCCCCACCTCCTTTAATTACTCCACTGGTAAAAACAATAGCTATAGAAGATCAACTGGTAGCTGAGAGTATGGATGTAGAGGATGATAATCCTAATCCTGAAGTCTTATATACTATGGATGTTGATACTCAAAAGATCAACATAGTGGTAGACAAAGATACAACTAATAAGACTGATATGGCTAGTGAGCCTCCAGTAGTTGAGGAAACTGATAACACATAGGAGAAACCGACAGAAGACAAAGAACAAAAGGTAGAGACTTGGACTCAAACTGAGGCAATACAACAAACAGAGAAACAAACAAAGCAAAAGGCTCTAGAACAAGAACAACATCAATAGGAACAGGTACATAAGGAAACAGTACCACTGACAACTAGTGAAGTAGAAAAACCATTGCTTAAAGAAATGCATACACAAACAAACCTACCAGAGGTCAATACAAGCTTGGTTACTTCCACCGGTACTCAGATTGTTGGTTCATCATTAGGTTTCAAATCAACTAATGTGACTGAGGTACTATTAGATTCAATCAAGAAGATAACCGACTGTAGCTCACAAGCTTACAAGGCAATTGATGATACCATACCAATTTTGAAGGTAATTGCTCCTAACTGTAATATAGACAATAAATATTCTTTAGGACAACTTGATACACTGTGTAAATATATCACAGAAAACATTAAGAAAATAAAGGAAGAGTCATTGAAGGATAAAGTAGAAGTTGAAAAATAGAAATTCTTTGATGAGCAAATAAAGAAGTGTAATAGATATTTTGACACACTTCTACCGAAATTATGTAATTTATTGAAAGAGTACAAAAATTTGTACAAAGATACCTGTAAAACAAACTTTTTGACTGTAGATATAGACAAGAAGATGAGCAAGGTACAGGATGAGATCAATAAACTTGCAGATAATTTTGTTAACTCACCTTATACACTATCAATTTTTGAGGAGAAGATAACAAATTTTGAAGAAGAATTACTTAAATTGGAAAGAGAGAAAGAAAGAATAGTGAATAAGGCAAAGCATTTGAGATCAAAACTAAGTCCAAGATTGGACTATCTAGCATCACTACGGAAGGAAGTATCTGAGGCACTAATACAGGGAAGAAAACACCGGTAGAGAATTTGCAGCATCTCACCGGTATAGTGAAGAGAACAGAGACAACAATAAAGGATAGCAAAAAGTTTATGGATAGTATAAACTTGATTTTGAGAGATCTTTTTAAAATTGTAACCACCTAGTTACAAGGTTGAAACTACAAACTCTACTGACATCTTGACAACCTTTGTCATTGATGCCAAAGGGGGAGTAGTGGGATGAGAAAATTTAAATCACAGGAATCATATGCTCAGGGGGAGCACACACATTTTTGGTAACATTTTTGGACTTCACATTTTTGGATCATTTTTGAAATTTCTCATGAGTGTTGCCATCAATGCCAAAGGGGGAGATTGTTGGCATATGCACACTCCAATGAGACATTGTATGTGATTGAAGGTTTTGTCATTGATGCAACCTTGCAATCCTATGGCACCAATAAAGGCATTATACCGACATCAGCAGATCACACTCTACACCGGCACCGGCACAGAAGAAAGGAAGTATACTGGCACAGAGGCCGACATGATTTTGTTATATTATATTTTGTTTATTATTGAAAAACTTTGTAAGCCGACTTGGAAAATTGTAAAATGACTCTTATATACAAAAGAGATCATTGTAGACATTTGATATAGGAGATGTAAGCATTAAGGAAAAAATATTAGGCAGACCTATTATGCGAAATATAGGTTAAGGGGTTTTTGTAAGCAGCAGAGCAGCAACCGGTACTAGATCAGGTATTGAAGATGCTATTGTAAAGCAGTACAAGATATTGGATTTGTATAATCCTCATTGTAAGTCAGTGAGACTTCCCATTGAGTAGTGAGCTCTAGGCAGTTGGCCTTCCTGCATGTGCAGGCCACTATTGTAAGTAATATTCTATTATTGGTCGGTGAGTGAATATTGTGGGTCACAAATCCCACCGAGGTTTTTCCCACACCGGGTTTCCTCGTTAAAACCTTGTGTTATGGTGTGCTTTTCATGTGGATGTTCTTGATTCTATTTATTGCATTATTTCTTGCATACCGGTACACTATTATATTATGTTCTGCATGTTTTAAGTTAAGAAATTCTATATACCAGTCAGATATTGATTCACCCCCCCCCCCCCTCTCAATATCTGTGGGATTCCTAATAGTTGCATGATGAAACATGTCTACCTTGGCTATGTAATCTCAAAAGGGAATTTGAAGATGGATCCAACAAAGGTGGAGGCTATTTTGTCATGGCCAACACCAAGGATAGTAGGTGATGTAAGGAGATTCCATGGTTTGGCAACATTTTATAGAAAGTTCATTAAAAAATTCAGTCATATATGTCCACCTATCCTAGACACCATTAAGGAAGGACAAAAGTGTAAGTTTTCTTGGTCCATTGAAGAAAGTAAAGCTTTTGAATATCTAAAAAAAATAGTAGCACAACATCCCATCCTTGTTTTACCTAATTTCAATAAATTATTCACAGTGGAGTGTGATGCTAGCAATCTAGCCATAGGGGTTGTCTTGAGTCAAAAGGGCAGACGGGTGGCTTTCTTTAGTGAAAAAATCAATGATCCCAAAAGGAAATACTCCACATATGATTTGGAGTTGTATGCAATGGTGCAAGCCACGAAGAAATGGTGGCACTATATTTTGCCTAAAAAATTTATTGTTTACATTGACAATCATGCTCTTAATTTTCTAAATGGATAGAAAAAACTTAATCACAAGCATATGAAGTGGGTTGAATATCTTCAAGCCTACACATTCACCATAAAACACAAGAAAGGGTGGGCCAATAAAGTAGCAGATGCATTGAGTAGGAGGGTGCACATGGTTCAAGAAATCCAATTGCAAAGTGTGGGGATTGATTCCCTCAAGAAAACGTACACCGATGATGAAGATTTCAAGGAGATATATGAGGTTTGTGCTTAATTTTCTGATTCCAGTCATGCTGATTTTTCTAATTTTCTATTGCAGTAGGGGTTGTTGTTCAAAGGAAGCCAATTGTGTCTCCCTAGATGCTCCATGAGGGAGAACATTATAAAGGAGAAGCATAGTGGCAGTTTGGGGGGCCACTTTGGGCTTGATAAAACACTAGAACATGTCAAGAGATTCTATTTTTGGTCGAAGTTACAATCAAATATTAGAAAATTAGTGGAAGGTCGCAACATATGCCAAAGGGCTAAGGGAACATAATCCAATGTAGGTTTATATCAACCACTCCCTATTCTTAATAGGCCATGGGAGAGTATTAGTATGGATTTTATTTTGGGTCTTCCTAGGACTCAAAGGGGTTTTGACAACATCTTTGTTGTGGATGATAGGTTTAGTAAGATGGCTCACTTTTTGCCATGTAAATGTACTAATGATGCTTCCCATATTGTTGGCTTATTCTTCAAATAGATTATTAGAATACATGGTTTGCCTCTCAACATTGTGACTGACAGGGATACCAAGTTTGTGGGCCACTTCTGGTGTACCTTGTGGAAGAAATTAGGCACTCAATCGTCTTTCACTTCAACCTATCACCCTCAGATGGATGGCCAAACTAAGGTGGTGAATAGGTCATTGGGGAATCTTCTTAGGTGTCTCACCAAGCAACATGGAGAGGCATGGGATATGATCATTTCTCAAGAAGAGTTTCCTTATAATGACTCTACCAATAGAAGCACTGAGAGGAGTCCTTTTGAGGTTGTCTATGGGATTCGTCCAAGAGGGATTCTAGAACTCGGGGATCTACAGGGTTTGGAGAGAAGGAGTTCTCAGGGAGAAGACTTTGCATTGACAATGAAGGACATGTGTGATAGAGTACAAGGGAGACTCTCCAAAAGAATACAACAAAGTACAAGAAGAAATGCAATGAAAGGAAGAGAGATGTGCAGTATAAAGTGGGGGACTTAGTGATGGCACACTTGAAGAAACAGAGGCTTCCTAAGTGGTAGCCAACAAATTTACTCATGAAGAAGATTGATCCTTGTTGGATTGTACATAAATTTGGTTCTAATGCCTATGAGATTGAACTTCCTCAAGGCTTGGTCATATCCCCAATCTTTAATGTTTCAGATTTGTTTCCTTATAAAGGTGATAATGTTGCAGGTTCGGATGCAAGTTTGGCAACAGAAGGCAATGAAGGGTGGGTTAAGGATCTACCACCTAGCCAACCATTGAAGTTGGAGAGCATATTGGACACCAAGGTGATCAAGAAGACTAGGAAGAAGACATACAAGGAGTACCTTGTCAAATGGAGTCGTTGTTGGCCATTTGGAGGAATTGATTATGTGTTGCATTGATGCTTTGTCATTGATGTCAACACTAGTTGTTTTGGTTGTTTACCGGTACCATTTTGGTCCCGGTAGGATGTTTGGTTTCTGGTTGGATTAGATCACGATGATCCGATATACTCTGGTATGCTTTGGCTTATGGAATTGGTTTAGATGTACTATTCATGCTACTTAGATACATGTTCAGTCAGTTTGTTTTGATTTGGTGATTGGATGCTATCTTATATGTTGGTAAGCCTGGTTTGTTGATCCGGTGAGGGTTTCACCAGTAGAGCTTTGTTGAAGATCTTTTGATATTATGCATAAGTGGTGTTGGTGCAGCTTCTAGTAGAGATTCAGGATGTTGATGGTGATCATGTTTGAGACTTGGCTGATTGGGATCATTACTTTAACGTGTGTGGACCTAAATTGGGTCTGGTACTATCTAGGTTATGGATCGGCTTAATGTAATGTGTTGTTTGATCTTCTTGATGTGTTTCTGGGATGTCTTATGGCTTGGATATTATTTGTTTGGTCTCAGTTCGACATGTTTTGTAATATTTTAATTGGCTGGTGGTTGACCTTATTGTTTGTGGTCGAGGGTTTGTATATATATGATGTAAGATCTCATTGTAGATCATGTAAGGGATAATATATAGGATGGTATAATAGCGAATAATGTAATATCATTCATGCAGAGGATTTGGTCGATCATTGGTGATCGATTTGGATTTATGTAAGAGGATTAAGTCCTTTAGTATTGAGCTTAAGCGAAACTATATTCAGGCATAGGAGATGTTATCATTGCAATTCATTCTTTCTTTTGGATTGTAGTCTGGATTTTTATGTAGTCAGTGAGACTCCTTTTGTAATGAGAAGTGTTCTCTAGGCTCTTGGTCTTCCTGCAAGTGAAAGCCCCTCAATTTGTAATCACATACTACAAAAGTATTATTTGACTGTGGGTAGGCTTCCTACCATGGTTTTTCCCTTTGCCGAGTTTTCCATGTACAAATCTTGGTGTCATGTGGATGGTATTTATTCTCTAATTGTTGCTTGTGCTTAATTGGTATATATGTTATTTCTGTAATTGGTTAAGCATTCCGGTATTGATCTTATGTGTTCTAGTATTAAAGTTTTAAGTGGTTAAGGTTTTGGTAATCTGGTGACAACTGATTCACCCCCCCCCCCCCTCCCCTCTCAGTTATCTTTTGGTTATTTGAACTGTCTAACTGTAGACACCTAAAATTGTCATTTCTAATTAAATAAATATCTTTATTTATTTAATTATATTTAGCCTAATTCTTCTATTAATTAAATAAATCTTTATTTATTTATTTCATTCATTTATCTTCTTCTAGCCTTATTTCTCATTTACATTTATTTATTTAAATTATCTTTTTCCTAAATTAAATAAATATCTTATTTATTTAATTGATCCCACATCCTCTATTAATTAAATCAATATGTATTTATTTAATTAATTCATTAACCTTTTCTACCCATGACATATGTCATTCATCTCTTAATTCATACACTACCTACCCTTTCATTATTTTATTATTTCCTTTACCTACCCTCTAATCATAGCCGACCATTTATCTTTTACACCTCTCAATCTTATCCCTCCATTTCTTATAGTGTCTTATATATAAGGAGATTCTTCCTTCATTATCAACCCTAATCAAGCATCCTAGCATTCGAACTTTCATATGCGATCAAGCGTACTTGTAACCACATTTTCTGTTCTTTATTGAGCTCTTGTGCACACATAAAATCTGAGAGCAAATATATCAAGAAAGATCAATGGAGATAGGAAGAATGGAGATCCAAACCCTATTGGACATGTGATGGTATAATCTTTGTAATTTCATTTGATTTCCATTGTCTTAGGTAATCTTCATATGTTATGGTGGATCTTTGTTATTGTTAGGCTAGGGTTTTGTGGTTGAATTCATTTAGTCTTTCAATATTGTTGTTATCCATTTTCATCGTATACATTTTGGCATGCCTGATGGGACTCTTGTCCCTTTTTTACATTTAACATCTTTTGTTGTAGATTTTGTGCTTTTGAAGTTGCAGATTTGACATTTCCAACATTTTTTACATTTTCGCGTATGTGCACTTTCAGATCGCATTTTTGATTGTCTGCCTTGTTTGTGACTTCTGGAATCATGTCTGCATCTTCGACATTATTTTATTTTTGCAGATTACAGGGTCGTGTCTGTGTTCCCTAATCGTGTCTGTGAGGTATCCACATGCTTCTATGTGCACGGGTCGTGTATGTGTTCAGGAGCCACTTCTATGTCATATTTAGGCACGTAGGCACGTTTGCGTATTTTTATAGCGTTTGTGTTACTGATAACCGTGTCTGTGTTCAGTTTTTGCATTTCAGTTTCTTTGATTTAGTTTTTAGTTATTTGGGTTTCAGATCTGGTTTATTTTGAGCTAACATCTTCAGATCTAGCTAACAAAATTGGTGCAGTTTGTCTTGAAAGAAAAATCGTTTTGTCAAAGACCCCTATTTCACAGTCTTTTGGATCTAAAATTTACCTAAATTGTGTGCTTGCGGGAAGGGGTGGTCATTTGAAACAATCCAAACTACTAGTAGATATTTTATTTGCAAGACCTTGGCAAGGGTTTTTTATCTTTATTGTATGCCTTGTTTTCATAGACTAGCAAACACTTCAATTGGTGCACTAAAATTGAACCAGTGTCTTTTGTGTCTTGGGCAATAGCCTCTTTTTGTTTCATCTTTAGAGGGCCTGTCTCCCCGTGTGGTCATTAGGACTACTAGTGAGGAGAGAATGACCCAAGTGGTAGTGAGGAAAAGCCATCCTCTTCCGAACCACTATAAACAACTGTATTCATGGTGAAAACTATGGATAACGTTTGCTGATTAGTTCATACCGACACTATGTCTCCCCATAAACCCATTTGATCAAATTTATTTGATCAGTTGTAGGGTGTAACCCCTACCAGTTGGGAGCCTTCTATATTTACAGAGCTGAAAGTGTCGCATGTATGGCCACACCAGCGGATGCCCTTACTAGAACCTTTTTGTTCTAGAAGCCAGAATCCTTCTAGTTGTTGGGGCAGGAGGTCGGACCTCTGGAGCGGCCCACACACATACGGTTCTTAGTAGAGATACAAAGTTCACCACGGGGAGTTTTCGTGGGGACTGATGCTTGGCTGCCCCGATAAGTGAGTGCCAAGGGTGGAGCCAGTGGGGTCAAGCATCTAAGTATCCACTCTGAATAGAATAGCCTCATGTGGGATCAACAACTATTGTCCTGGCCAGCCATAAGAATTGTGCTTGTCTTATTTTGAACAATCAAACATTCAAGACCAAACATCAAAACATTGTGTCTTTTGTGTCTTCAAGTGTATGCAAAATAATTTTACATCAAACAACACACTTTTCTTTGAGTCATTTTGAGTCTAAACACTTACAAACATTGAGTCCTCATCAACATTGTGTCCTTTTGTCACGGAAAATAGTCAAAAATTTAGATTTGGTCACAACAAGTCACTTCACAGATTGAAAAAATTGCACAAAGTTTTCAGAAATGTGTCTGTGTCTAACAGAATCGCGTTTGTGTCATCTAACTGCATCTGTGAAGGGAAGAAACACATATGTGTTCTCTTGAGAAACATTTCACTTACAACATCTCAAAAACGTGTCTGTGTCTGACATAACCACGTCTGTGTCATTTAAGCGCATCTGTGAAGTATACAGGCACGTCTGTGTTCAAAATTGAAAAACTTTTATAGTCCAACAAACAAGAATAGTCAGTTTCAGACTTATTGATCTTCCTAGGTTATCTTTGTAGGTTTTCATTTAGCATTCAACCTGTCTTTGGGTCTCACAAAGTCCATCATTGCTTTACACCTTATATTACATTCACATTTGTCTAAACTTGAGTCAAAAGGTCACTTGCTTGTCCTCATCATACTTTGTCAACACACTACATACAACAACATTTTGCTAAGTGGTCCCTCATCAAGGTCTATCACCTTTGGGTCTCATTTGGTCTTACTTAGAGTCAAGGTCAATTTACCTCATCAAGAGAAACTATCATCTATTTGGAAGTCACACCTACTCTACTACATACATACTTGGTCTTACACTTTGGACATTGCAAGTACACTTCAGATTCATTTACATTCCATCCAACTCTTGGTCTTCCATACTCTTTCCATCTTTCATATAGTCTCACACATCTTGGTCAACACCTAGTTCATGGTTGAAACCCATTCCCAAAAACCTAGGAGAGAAGCTAAAGAGGCTCAAGAATCCGCAAATATGGGTTCCTATGAGTATGACAATTATATCTTTTTCAATTCTGATCATACCACATTACCTGACATGGATGCCTCTAGAAACATTCCAAATGTTGAGAACATGGATAACACTACAAACAACAATGATACACACAATGACAATATGGACAACTTTTCAATACATTCAACAGAAGTGGAAGAATCTATTATGGATCCCTGTTTTAATCGATTGGTTGAGGAAATAATGAGGAGAGATAGACAATATTTCTTACAAATGATGGCACAAAGTCGAGCCAAGATCCCTCATGATTTTGACATGTCTTAAATAATGGAAAATCAACCTTTGCAACAACCTCACCTCAACATGGATCAAAGGAGGCCAAATAGTGGAGGCAATAGAGGACCACATATGGTGCCTGAATCACCATCATATTTTTTTCAAAAACTAGAGGTCCCATACACACAAGGTCAAGCATATGATACTCACCTTTGCAGACCATTATGGAAGTCTTATGCAGAAAAATATACTCAATCACATGCTAATGCTAAAGACCTACCACCAAAGCAATTGGATATTCAAAGGCATGCTCAAAATTTGGAAAGAAGGAAACCCCACATCAAATTTTGGGGCAACACACTAGAACAAACTCATGACATGCCTATAGAGTATGGTATACATGGACAAAGCAGATATTCCATTCCTCACCATGACTCTATACCAAGTGGTCCTTATATGCATATGAAACACCATTATCGACCTCCTCCATATGAACATGTCTATGATCAATATCATCCATATATGCAACATGCTCCTCCTCCACCTGGTGGTTCAAGCATGGGGTATGGTCCAAGAAGTCGATCTCCACCTAAGAAAAATTTGGAACAACAAATCAAGGACTTACAAAAGAAAATGGAGGACATAAATACACCGAAGCCAACTTACACAATGAGAGACATATGTCCATATCCATTTGACAAAAGCATTCCAATGCCTCCATTTCCTACACACTTTGTGACACCTAAGTTTGATAAGTATAGAGGAAAAGGCGATCCTAAGGCACATATAAGACAATTTTTCACAGCTTGTATTGAGGTAGCAGTAGAAGAGACATATTTGATGGGATTATTCCCATAGAGCTTAGGTGATCAAGCTATGGAATGGTTCTCCCAACTCCCACCTGGAATTAAGTCTTGGGGTGATCTAGCAGAGGCATTTATCCAACATTTCTCATACAACATAGAGATAGATATATCGGTTACTACTTGGTGTAACAGCAAGCAAAGGGATGGAGAAATCTAGCCAGTAGATGCTCTTGTGAAATTCCACAAAAACAAATGGTAGAGATGTTCACCCAGAATGTTAACAAAGACATTGGTTATGACCTGAGAAAAGATTGTTTGTCCACCTTCAAGGACGTTATTGAAAAAGGCTTAGCAACAAAGAAGGTCCTAATCGAACAAGGAGTCATTAAGATATTCAAAGAAAACAAAGAGGACTTTAAAGGAAAAGACAAGCCAAGATTTTCGAATAAAAACAAGAACACAGTCAATGATGGTGTTGTGGATGCCAATACAGTGCGACCCAAAATCATTTTTTCCAGATCAAGCTCTACGAGAAATCAAGTGAATACTCAAACAACTTCCAAATCACGAAGGAAGTACACTCCATTGGGAGAACCACTAGAATCAGTTTTCAAAAAACTAGTGGCAAACAAAATAATAACAATTCCAGATCTACCTCCATATGAGCCAAAGGTTAAACCAAATTGGTGGAATGATGATGAGTATTGTGAATTTCATAAAAGAAAGGGACATAAAATAGGAAATTGTCATCGACTGAAGAACATCATACAAGACCTTATTGATAGAGGTGATATTGAGATTGAGGGACACTCATCCAATCAAGAACATGAAATGTTTAAAGAACCATTCCCAAAACATGACAAGGGAAAAGATAAAGCCACAGATGACCAAACCAACTATACAAGAGCATCCTATAACTATGATTCAACTGTCAATCACATTTCATTGGACAATTATGTCTCTACCATTATCATCAAGGATAAAACCCCTGAAAATTCTACCCAAAGACCCAAGATTGTTCTAAAAGGCATTGGATATTCTTTTGAACCTACCTCTGAATGCAATGTTATAACTCGTCAAGGTAAATTCACTTTGTAAGATGCTCCAGCTAAAAATGCCGCTTCCTCATCAACCAAACCTGAGTATGACCTTGTATAACAGTTAGGGAAGATACCTGCGCTTATCTCAATCCTTGAGCTCTTCGCATATCCCCCGCACATAAAGCTATTCTTGACAAAATCTTGAGAGACACTTCTGTCCCTACTGATCTGAACATTGACCAGTTTCAAGCCATGGTGGGATACCTTTCCGTTCCACACTCCCTTACATTCATAGAAGCTGATGACACCTCTGTGAGCCAACCACATAATGCACCTTTACACATTGAAGCCTTCATACACAAACATCGAATAAAACGAGTCCTAATAGATGGAGGAGCAGGTCTAAACATTTGTGCATTGAGCACTATTAAACAATTGAGATATTCAGATAAAGCTGTGAATTCTACAAACAAAATTACCATCAAGGCATATGATGATGAAGAGCATTCATCCAAAGGCATAGTCACCTTGCCTCTCAGAGTTGGGCCAATTACAAAGGATGTGATTTGTCAAGTCTTAGACCTGGATCTCACATACAATATATTACTAGGGCGTCCTTGGATTCATGAAATGAGGGCAGTCCCATCTACATACCACCAATGCATTAAGTTTCCTCACAATGGAGTTGAAATAACAGTTAATGGTGATCCTAATCCATTCATATACTGCAATAACTTGAGACCAAAAATTGAGACGATCATTCCAAGTAATAGGGAAGTTGTCCCTTCTTCTGCATACATTGATCCTGAATCATTAAAACCTTCAACATCAAAACAAGGTGAGCTTAAAGGGAAATATTAGGACAAGGGCATGGGTGAATACACTTTGAATCAAACCATGTGCTTACAACAAGTTATGAGTTCACCGAAAGAATATGGATGACCACATCCTACTAAGCAGGTATCTATCATTACACTCAAATGGGATCCTACAATCTTCCAAAAGTGGGGTGAAATGGAAGAAGAAGACTTATAAAAAATGCTTCACAAAGACCCTAAAAATGATGCACAAGATCACATCAGCATACCATGTGAAAAATATGGCAAAGGATTCAAGATCCTACAAAAATTTGGGTATGATGGCAAAAGTCCTCTTGGCTTAAGAAAGGAAGGAATCATTTAACCTTTACAACTTGAATTGACATTCAAAAAGGAATGCTCGAAAGGACTTGGTTTCATGTCTTCCAAGGTAAATACTCAAAAGATGGGAGAAGCATTACAGATCAAAGCTGCCAAAATAAAACAAGAGAATCGCTATTCCACAGACTCCAATGAATGGGAATGGGATTCAGACAAATCCTCCAGTGACTATGAACTCACCGAGACATTCAGAGAACCAGGTGAACCCATAGAAGAAGAGGAATTTTATAGAAAATTCAAAGTTGGTCAAGAAACAACCCCTGAGGATCCCACACAGTCCTTGCCTCTAGGTTCTAGGTCAAAATCGCGAAGAATGAGAACACCTGTCCCGAAATGCACTACTAGTGATGACAATTTGGATTGGTTCACGATCGAGACATATGAGGAGAGTGCCAACGATGACCTCGATAACTACCTCGACATACCTGAATATAACTGCATCTTCACCCTTAGCCCCGCTAACTTTGAAAACATCAAAGGCCCTCCCCTTGTTCACCGCCAACTTATTGACTGGGACCATGAAGGACCTACACAATTTGACACATTCCAAAATGATGAAGCCTTTATTGATTATCTAAGCATACGATATGATCTTTCCCCTGGGGACCATAAGACAGGATACACTATAGAACTCAATAGCGTGCCATATTTTGGTGAGGGTGTTGGGCCTTTCAGTCGCAAGAACATAAAAATAAAAACAAATCAAGGGTCTTATGGTGAAAACCACGTTGTGGCGTTGTCTGACCCCAAAAAATTAAAAAGAAAGGACGTATTTGAGGGCGAAAACCTCTCTGAGGCACCCAAGGATGGAAGGCTTAACATTCTCCTAGCATCATATGAAGAAAAATAATCTATGTTAGTAGAGGATACCATCAAAACAAACATTGATACAGAAGAAATTCCACATAACATATTCCTAGTTCAATCCCTGACATAGATAGAAAGATCAAAGTTCATAAGTTTCTTCATGGAGCGACAAATCAATTTTGCATGGTCATACGCTGATATGCCTGGATTGGATCTGGATTTGGTAATGCATCATTTGATAGCTAAACCGGGGGCAAAACCAGTGAAACAAAAATTAAGAAAGATGCATCCACAAGTGGCATTATTAGTCAAAGCAGAGCTTGAAAAATTATTGGATGTCAGATTCATACGCCGAATTGATTATCCTGAATGGATTTCCAACTTAGTGTATGTCAGTAAACTAGATCGTAGCATCATAATATGCACAGATTTCAGAGACATCAACAAAGTTTGTCCTAAGGATGACTTCCCATTACCAAATATTGACTTTATTGTAGACCTCACAACAGGTCATGTGATGTTATCTTTGATGGATGGATTCTCTGGTTATAATCAAATAAAAATCACATCCGAGGATCAGCACAAAACAACATTCACTTGTCCTTGGGGAACTTTCTGTAGGAATGTCATGCCCTTTGGGCTAAAAAATGCAGGTGCTACATATCAAAGAGCCATGACTACTATCTTTCATGATCTCATGCACGTTACTGTGGAAGATTATGTTGATGACCTCTTGGGCAAATCAATAGATAGAGATACACATTTGGAAATACTTTCAGTCATTTTTGATTGGTTGGAAAAATATAAAGTAAGATTAAACCCCAAGAAATGTGTCTTTGGAGTAACCTCTGGGAAACTCCTGGGATTCATTGTCTCAAAAAGAGGAATCGAATCCGATCCAGCAAAAGTCAAGGCCATCCTAGAGATGCAACCACCAAGAAATATCAGCCAACTTCGATCTTTGCAAGAGAGACTCCAGTCCATAAATGTAATCCTTTTCAGCACCTGCTACCCAAAAACATCAAATTCAAATGGGATGATAACTATCAACAGGCTTTCCAGATACTCAAAGATTATCTTCTAAATCCGCTAGTATTGATGCCACCAGTTCCAGATCAACCTCTATTACTATACATATCAGCTACTTCAACAACACTGAGGGCACTCTTAGCACAACAGATTGCTGAGGGCAAAGAAAAGGTAGTCTACTACATCAGTCGCACATTGGTGGGATATGAGCTAAACTACACACCAATTGAGTGTGCATGTCTCGTTGTGGTCTTTGCTTCGCAGAAATTATGACATTACATGCTAACTCATAAAACTAAGTTGGTTGCAAGGATTGATCCATTGAAATACCTTCTGAATAAAGCAACGCTTACTGGGTGACTAGCCAAATGGGTGATGCTCCTGAGTGAATTTGACATTGAATATGTGGACATAAAAGCAATAAAAGGACAAGCTATCGCAGATCAATTCGCAGATGCTCCCATGATAGATGATGTTCCTCTAACTTTGGAATTTCCAGATGAATCCATCTTAACAGTGTCACACACAAAGCCTTGGCAGCTATACTTTGACGGCTCATACACACAGCATGGTGCAGGAGCTGGCATCCTCTTCGTAACTCCTCAAGGGGATTCCATACCAAAATCATATCGATTATCATTTCCTTGAACTAATAACATAGCAGAATATGAGGCATTAACAACTGGATTACGGATTGCAGTTCAGTGGAAGATCCAGGAACTTCATGTTTTTGGGGACTCTCAGCTTGTAATTCGTCAAGCAACTGATGACTACCAAACAAAGGATGAGAAATTAATGCCTTACAAAAGAATGTTGGATAACCTGAAACAACATTTCACGAAGATAGGCTTTGAGCAGATACCAAGAGAGCAGAATCGAGCCGCGGATGCCATGGCTAAAATTGCTTCACTAATCAATCTATCACAGAATGAAACCCATTATGAGTTCTTGGTGGATAACCTTTTGGTTCCCTCATATGAGATCACTCCTACTGAGATGATATGTGTCGTTGGTCCTGATTCCCCATTATATGGTTCCATTTTCACATACCTTCATGACAATACCCTCCCTCCTGACTTATCCAATAACCAACGTCACACTTTCATTCGCCAATCTTCTCGATACATCATTTTAGTCGATATCCTATACCGTCGAGGTCTAGATGGCACTCTTCTTAGATGTTTAGAAAGGGACGAAGCTCAAATTGCATTACGTGAATTTCATGAAGGGATATGTGGTCCACATTCTAGTGGTCCTACCTTAGCCAAGAAACTCATTAGGACTGGATATTACTGGCCCAATATGGAAAAAGACTCATATCATTTTGTCAAGAAATGTAAGCAGTGTCAATTTCATGGAGACCTCATTCATGCGCCAACACAAGAACTTCAACCAATTGCGACTCCTTGGCCCTTTTGTTAGTGGGGACTCGATCTCATAGGCAAGATTCACCCTCCTTCTTCCAACGGTCATAAGTTCATTATCACTACCACAAAGTATTTCACAAAATGGATCAAAGTGGTGCCTCTTAAACAAGTCCCTAGAAAAAAAATTGCTACATTCATTCTCAACTATATCATTTGTCAAAATGGTATTCCTGTTTCCATCATCACAGATAATGGGTGTCCCTTTAAATCAGGATGTTCGCGAACTTTGTGATCACTTCCATATTACCCATCATTTCTCCACACTTTATTACCCCCAAGGCAATGGTCAAGCTGAGGCATCTAATAAAACCATTCTTAAAATCCTAAAAAAGACAATCGATGACGATGGCCGCAATTGGCATATCCAACTTAATCTCGCACTTTGGGCTTACTGCACAAAAGTCCGCACACCTACAGGAGCTACCCCTTATTCACTTGTCTATGGAATTGAATCTATCTTGCCTATTGAGGTTGAGTTACCCTCTTTACGAGTCTCTTTGCAAAACATTATCAGTGATGAAGACTACAGGGTTTGTCGCTTACAAGAACTTGAATTATTGGATGAATGAAGACAAACTATTTTTAATCATCTCAAGGCTTATCAACAATGAATGAGTCACAACTACAATCATAAAGTCAAGCCTCGCGCATTTGAGGTAGGTGACTTGGTTCTCAAAGAAAATCCTAAAAATCAGCAAGACAGAGAGAAGAAGGGCAAGTTTGAACCAAATTGGCTTAGTCCTTACATCATCACAACAACCTATAGATCTGGTGCATATCAGCTCTCAACCACAGAGGGTGAACCTTTGGATGATCCTATCAATAGCATGCACCTTCGCAGGTTTTACACAAAGCTCTTCAAAGTATCCTAATTCAAAAATACAAAAAAATCATAAAAATACAAAAATACAAAAAAAATTCAAAAAAAATTAAAAATACAAAAAAAAAATCATAAAAATTAAAAAATCAAAAAACTAAAGAAAAACCATTTCGTCCAACGGTGAAAACCACTTCGGTAGCGCCCTTGGCAAGTACCATGTTGAAAACTAGGTCACCGGTGCCATGTGCAGAGACATTGCTCCTCCCTCCTTCGGGATTCACTTTCATCCTTTCACTTTGCACACATTTACAACCCATTCATCCACAATAAACTTAACCATTCCCATCATGGCTTGTTATTGCTCTACCTAAGATTGGTTAGCCATTCATAATAAACATTCCTTTTCACCCCTTTTCCATCCATAATAAATTAGATCCTATCTGTGGCTAAGGCTAATCCTACGTCTAGTGATGGGTGTGGAACTAAGAGCATCACACATTTTGAGGAGTACAGTTTCTTCCAGTTTTCTTCAATCTATCCGCGCACAATTTGCAATAAAGCAGCATTTGCATCACCAGTGTGCAATAAAGTTTCGTATTCTTCACAATAAAGTATCAGTTTCATGGATTCATTCAATTTCAGATGAGGTACAATAGCAACAATGGACCTTCAACAAATCAAATCTTTCAGCAGACTCAGACAACATTATGGTTCAGTGTTATCTATCCTTTTGTGAAAGTAAACATTGTGACCACAATCAAATAGATTTATACAAGTGACAAGAGACACTAAACTTGAGGACTACAGTGGATGTTGGTGTTGAGTCTTGGTTTTCTTTTGATTTTTATCTTGTTGGTGACATGTCTTTTAGCTTTTCCAGGATGTCTCTAACTAGAGATTTTATCTCTAGGATGTCTTTGACTAGAAAGGCGAGGATGGGGTATCGTCACCTAATTTTTCTTTGCTGTCTATGGATTGTCTCTTAGTAAATCTATGGCTTGTCCAAGTATATGAGGACACTATGAATCTAGTATGAACTGGGGCATTCCTTGTTTGCAACTATCTTATCTCCATGCAAACAGGTACAATGACTTTCTAGGTTGAACATATGCCTGGATTGTCATAACCTACTTGCCATAATAAAGCTCAATGATGATAACGCACAAGAAGCTCTTTCGCTTTCATATCTTCTATCTTCCATCCCCCTTTCTTGATTGACTTCCATCGTTGTGTTCGTGTAGCCTGCTATCACACGAATGAGTATAATGACACGCCAAAAACATTTGCATTTCATGTAGTTGCACCTGCATTACCACATATAAGCATTTCATACATACATATAGATATCACAATTGCATCACATCCTGCACACAACACATGTTAGCACATTTTACATTTTTATCATGTAAATAGTTATTTGCATTATCATATTCATCTATATTTCATTCATTCAAATTCACATTGGCATAACATATAAAACATAAAAGAACAAAAATATTGCATTTCATCATGTACGTATTTGCATCCATATCATAACCATCACATAGAAACATACATCACAAAAGATCTCATCACATAGGTACACATGCATATAGCTGCCGCAAGGATGAATCTCATATATATATATATATATATATATATATATATATATATATATATATATATATATATATATATATATATATATATATATATATATATATATATATATATATATATATAAGTGTCATGGTACAATGATGTCAAAATCATATGGCTACAATCACCTGAAGGTGTCATCATACAAAATGGTACAAAAACTAATACATAGGGAGCCCTCTAAGGCTATGATGAACTCCCTCCCTCGGAGCTGCTTGGCCTCGACGGAGTCTAAGCCCTAGAAGGACCTGCCCCAGGATCATCTCTCATGTCCCCTTTTTCTGGTGGTGGTGGAGGACCCATGACCCCACCGCTCGATGCTTGTCTCCTGTCCCTCCCTCCAGTGGTCATCGTTGTCTGCGATGGTCTACGGAAGGTCCTAGCCCACTGCTCTGGTGCCACAGCCCCATAGTATAGGTCTCTCCAATAGCCTATCTCCTCCCTGGCTTGCAAAACATAAGCATAACCAACTCCTATGTCCTCTGCTGCCTGCCTCCTTGCCCTCAGTGTTGTCTCAGCCTCTGTATAACGCTGGATAGCCTAATCTCACTCCCGTTTAGTGTCCATCAGCTGTCTCCTGAGCCTATCCCTCTCCCGCTCAAGATCCTGGATCTCATCTATCTATCCCTAGCAGATCTCCCTCAACTCCAATAGCTCATCCTCCTCCTCCCCCTGTACCTGTGGCTGCCCCTACCCCTGTACTCATCCTTGTCCTTGTCCCTGTACCTGTCTGGGACCCTGTGTTGTTGGCACCTGTAAAGGCAATCCACCCCTGCCTCTCACCATGTGAGCCTGTCTCTCCTCCCCACCCTCTCTCTGCGGAGCCACTCTCCTCTCTCCTATCACACCCCGCCTCCTCCATCGGCCTCTACCTCCGCTATCTCCATCATCATCCTCATCACCCCCACCATCTCCATTGTCATACATTTTCTAGCATTTCTTTCTTATCGAGAGATTGTCTGCGATCTTTTCAGATATTTTCATGCAATCTCTCGAGGGGGGTAATCATTCCCATCTTGGGGAAACTTTGTATCAGTTCATATTATCTTCTTTGAAACAACGCAACAAGTTGCATTGTCTCAAAGGGGGGCAAAATGTAGACACCTAAAATTGTCATGTCTAATTAAATAAATATCTTTATTTATTTAATTATCTTTAGCCTAATTCTTCTATTAATTAAATAAATCTTTATTTATTTAATTAATTCATTTATCCTCTTCTAGCCTTATTTCTCATTTAAATAAATACATTTATTTATTTAAATTATCTTTTTCCTAAATTAAATAAATATCTTATTTATTTAATTGATCCCACTTCCTCTATTAATTAAATGAATCTTTATTTATTTAATTAATTCATCAACCTTTTCTACCCATGACACATGTCATTCATCTCTTAATTCATACACTACCTACCCTTTCATTATTTTATTATTTCTTTTACCTACCCTCTAATCATAGCCGACCATTTATCTTTTACACCTCTCAATCTTATCCCTCCATTTCTTATAGTGTCTTCTATATAAGGAGATGCTTCCTTCATTATCAACCCTAATCAAGCATCCTAGCATTCGAACTTTCATATGCGATCAAGCCTACTTGCAACCACATTTTTCGTCTTTATTGAGCTCTTGTGCACACATAAAATCTGAGAGCAAATATATCAAGCAAGATCAATGGAGATAGGAAGAATGGAGATCCAAACCCTATTGGACATGTGATGGTATAATCTTTGTGATTTCATTTGATTTGCATTGTCTTAGGTAATCTTCATATGTTATGGTGGACCTTTGTTGTTGTTAGGCTAGGGTTTTGTGGTTGAATTCATTTAGTCTTTCAATATTGTTGTTATCCATTTTCACCGTATACACTAACAATTGGTATCAAAGCTCTGGTCCTCTCTGCAGAAGCTTAACCGCTTGAGGAAGATCCTATGGTGACTAAAAGTTCAAGCTCATCTAGTTCATCTGTTGTTGTCTTTCGGAGAGAAATTCCTAGGCTTGATGGAACAAATTACAGAGTCTGGAAGATTTAAATGGAGACTCATCTGAGATGTCCTCGTAAGGAAATTTGGGAAATCACTGAGAATGGTGTAACTCCTTTTAATCCGACATCTGGAAATCCCCCTCTGACAAACTTGGATAAGGAGCTTGAGAATGATTGTAGATATAGAGAATCCCTCTTGTGTGCACTTTCTGATCAACAAATAATGGGATTGACTAACAAATCATCAACAAAAACTATATGGAAGAAGATGATAGGATTACTGCATTCATGGAAAGGGTAAATGAAATTGTCATGGGAATTCAGTGGTGTTGTGGATCTCTGAGTGAAGATGAAATAGTTTCTAAAGTTCTGAGAGCTTTACCACCCGCTTACAAGATGAAGGCTACTGCAATTAATGAATTGAGAACAATGGCTAATACTTCTATCAATAGGGATACCTTGGCTGGGAAATTATCTGCTTTTGAGCTTGAAGAATTTGGATGTTCTGGAGCTGTGAAGTTTGAACCTGCTTTTCATGCATTTACATCATCAACCGAGAAGCAAAATTGGAAAGCTTTGTATGCGAAGGAATTGGATGATATGAAAAGGGAAGATACAAAATTTGAGCATCTTGAAGCCCTATTTTCTAAAAGAGTACCTAAAGGACCAGTAGGAAGTAAGTATGAAGGAAAATTACCTTTTACATGTTTTGCATGTAATAAGATAGGTCATTTTGCATCTAGATGTCCTAAAAGGAATTCAAGATTTGAAGAAAGAGCTAGAAGATCTTTTAAGACTAACCCTAGTTATCAGAACAAGCATAAGTACAGGAAAAATAGAGATAAATCATGTTACTTTCAGGATGAGGAAGGTGTGATTGATTCTGATGATGAACCGGCACAAGACTCTGCTAGTGGTTACGACAATGAAAAGGAATGGGTGTTCTTAGCTATCAAGGAAGATGATCCAACACTAGAAGAGAATGTACTTGAAGAAAAGGCCCTAGCTACTAAAATTGAAGATAAGGATGAATGGGTAATTGACAGTGGATGTTCACATCATATGATTGGAGATAAAATGAAGTTTCTATCTTTGCAAGAATTTGATGGTGGTCTGGTTAGATTTGGAGATGACAAAGCATGCATGATCAAAGGAAGAGGAACCATATCATTAGATGGTAAGCACAATACTGATAATGTTTATTATGTTGAAGGTTTAAGTCATAATCTTTTGAGTGTAGGACAATTGGTGGATAAGGGATTTCAATTACAATTCAAGGATGGAAAATGCAAAATCATTAATAGGTCTGGATTGGAGATTGCAACCGATACTCAGACAAAAGGTAATATTTCATTTGAATTCTGGTGAGAAAAAATGTTTGATTGCACAAATTGATGAGAGTTGGCTTTGGCATAAAAGGTTATGTCATGTGAATTTTGATTGCATGGTAAAGATCAGTTCAACTAAGGCAGTTAGAGATATACCCAAGATTGTGAAGCCCTATAATCTGGTATGTAAAGAATGTCAAATGGGAAAATAGGTCAAAACCTCTTTTAAGAGTATACAAGACGAATCTAATGATGTTCTTGATCTTATTCATACTAATTTGTGTGGCCCTGCTAGAATCAAAAGCTTTCAAGGCGATAGATATTTTATGCTAATCATTGATGATTATTCTAGAATGATGTGGGTTACTTTTCTAAAGGAGAAATCTGAGGCTTTTGAAAAGTTTAAAATATTTAAAGCTAAAGTTGGAACTGAGACGGCATTGAAGATTAAGTGCTTAAGGTTAGATCATGGTGGAGAATTCACATCCAGTGAGTTTAATAACTTTTGTGAGAAGCATGGCATAAGGAGACAATTTTTTGCTCCCCGGATACCTCAGCAGAATGGAGTTGTGGAAAGAAAGAACAAAACTATCTTGGACGCTGCTAGAACCATGATGATGGAAGCTAATCTATCTCATATCTACTGGACAGAAGAAGTGAGCACAACAATTTATACATTCAACAAAGTTCATATCAAGGAGAAACCAGTAACATTCAACAAAGTTCATATCAAGGAGAAACCAGTAACATTCAACAAAGTTCATATCAAGGAGAAATCAGTAAGACACCTTATGAATTATGGTTTGGCAATACATCTACAATTAAGTACTTTAGAATCTTTAGTAGTAAATGTTATATCAAGAGAGATGATTTTATTGGCAAATTTGATCCTAGATGTGATGAAGGAATATTTTTTGGTTATTCTAATGAAATCAAAGCATATAGATGTTATAACAAGAGATTGCAGAGAATTGTGGAGAATGCTAATGTCAAGGTCGATGAGAAAAATAGAAGTCAAATCAAAATTTATGAGCAAGAACCGATAGTGGAAATGATCATAACTGAATCGGTAACACCTTTACCGAAACAAAATGTTGAACCAACTACTCCAACAATATCAGGAAAATCATTAGTAACTGAAGAATAGGAAAGAGGAACAGAGAGTCAAAAGACTCCTAGGTATGTAAGGTTGAATAATTCAAAAGATTAGATCATTGGGGATAAGAACAATGGAGTGATGACAAGAAGAAGATTGGCAGCTAATGAGGTATGTTTAATCTCTCAAGTTGAACTAGTATCAGTAATTGAAGCATGTAAAGATGAATGTTGGATGAAAGCTATGGAAGAAGAATTAGATCAGATAGAAAAGAATAACACATGGATTTTAGTTCCCCGGCCTAAAAATAAGAATGTTATTGGAACTAAATGGGTATTTAGGAATAAATTAAATGAAGATGGAAAAGTTGTAAGGAATAAAGCTAGATTGGTTTGTAAAGGATATTCTTAGAAGTAGGAAATTGATTATGGTGAAACTTTTGCACCTGTACTAGGATTGAAGCTGTAAGATTATTTCTTGCCTATGTTGTACATAAAAAACTACAAGGTTTATCAAATGGATTTTACGTGTGCTTTTCTGAATGGGGATCTTGATGAGAAAATTTATATTGAGCAACCTGATGGTTTTTGACTTTTAGATGATAAAAACATGGTTTGCAGGTTAAAGAAAGCCTTATATCGATTGAAATAAGCACCTAGAGCTTGGTATGCAAGGTTGGACAAATATCTTTTAAAACTTGGTTTCACTAAAGGTAATGCTGACAATAATTTATATTATAAAGTCACTGTTGATGATATACTGATTATTGAGGTCTTTGTTGATGACATCATTTTTGGAGGTGAAGATAAGTTGTGTATGGAATTTTCTAGCAATATGGAGAAATAATTTGAGATGTCTATGATTGGGAAAATCAATTTTTTCTTAGGTTTGCAGATTACTCAGACTAATAAAGGTATTTTCATCTGTCAAACTAAGTATGCTAGGGAGATGTTGCAGAAATTTGGTAAGGAAAATTCTAGACCGGTTAGTACTCCTATGGTTACAAGTGAGAAACTGACAAGGAAAGATGAATTTGCATTGGTAAATCCTACAAGATACAAGTCTATGATTGGAGGTCTGCTATATTTGACTCAGACTAGACCAGATATAATGAATGTTGTTTGCATTGCATCAAGATATCAAAGTGATCTTAGAGAAAATCATGCGAGTGCGATGAAAGGGATTTTTAGACACTTCAAGGAACATTTGAATATAATTTGTGGTACCCTAAAGATGATGAATTTACTTTATGTGCATATACAGATGCAGATTGGGCATGTGATATTGATGACCGAAAAATTACTTCCGGTGGAGCTTTCTTTCTTGGAAAGAAACTTATTTCATGGATCAACAAGAAACAATCATGTACTTCTTTATCTACTGTTGAAGTTGAGTATGTTGTTGCTTCTACTAATTGTACACAATTTCTATGGATGAAGCAAATGTTGAAGGACATAAAAGTGCATTGTAATGAACCAGCAGTTATTCACTGTAATAACTCTGCTACTATAGACATATCAAAGAATCCGGTATTTCACTCTAAGGCAAAGCACATATCTATCAAGTATAACTTTTTGAAGGAGAAGGTGGAAGAAAATGAAGTTAGATTGGTTTATGTGAACACTAAAGAGCAAATTGCAAATATCTTCACTAAACCTTTGCTTAAAGAATCATTTGAGTACCTCAAAGAAAGATTAGGGGTTTTTGCCCCTTCGATAGATAACTAATTGATGCTATTTGGCATTAGTCTGGTCTGCATTATCAAGGATATTATTCATTCTGGATTGATGTGGTGATACTACTACTCAGGGGGAGTAGTTAGTTATGTGATTCAGTGGTTTATGATTTTGCTTTGATATTTATGTCAGATCTCTAGCATTAATGTCAAAGGGGGAGAGATATTCATGTGAAAAACTTAAGGACTTATATACATTAGGGGGAGAAATTTGCAGAACTTAACTAAGATATCATCTACAGGGAGAGTGTGGATCATAACTTCATTGCTATATTCCTGTGTGGGAGATTTGTTTGGCATTTCTTGAAACTTGGATGTTTTTTACATCTAGTGTTGCCATCAATGCCAAAGGAGCAGATTGTTGGTCATTTGGAGGAATTGATTATGTGTTGCATTGATGTTTTGTCATTGATGTCAACACTAGTTGTTTTGGCTATTTACCAATATCCTTTTGGTCTTGGTAGGATGTTTGGTTTCTGGTTGGATTAGATCATGATGATCCGGTATACGCTAGTATGCTTTGGCTTATGAAATTGGTTTAGATATACTATTCATGCTACTCAAATACATATATTATCTGACTATGGGTAGGCTTCCCACTGTGGTTTTTCCCTTTACCAGGTTTTCCACATACAAATCTTGGTGTCATGTGGATGGTATTTATTCTCTAATTGTTGTTTGTGCTTAATTGGTATATTTGCTATTTTTGTAATTGGTTCATGCATTCCGGTATGATCTTATGTGTTCCGGTATTAAAGTTTTAAGTGCTTAAGGTTCTGATAATCTAGTCAAGTCTACAAGTGTATTATAGAATTTTGGAGGTTTCAGAGATGGTCGTGAATAATGGAGGAAGAACCAAGCAATTTTAACCCAACATCCTTATGTGACAAGTTATGTAAATGACTGAGTTTTGTGAACTGGGCATAACTGTAAGTGTTTGGACCCCAAATGTTGGTGGATTTTGTGGTTTAGAGGTTGTTAGAAGGTATTACAAGTGGTGGCTTGGTTGTTTTATCAATCTAAAGAGTAGTTGCTTTGTAAAAGTGACCTAATTGGGGCTCTAGGGCTAGTAGGGTAGCATTAGTCCTCATAGGAAGTCCAAGACATCAAGGGTTGAATTTTTGGTATGTTTTTAACCTTGTTGAATGATGTCATTTCATGTAAACAAATTGTGTTCACTCCTTTTGTGATTGGTTTTATTGGGACTGTCTACCGTAAAGGGCTACTAGGCCTAATTGATGCCTAAGTTGCGATAAACCTTAGTAAGAAGGTTGTGGTCAATAAAGACTCATTTGGGGTCTGCAAAGGTTGTTCTAAGAATATTCAAAGGTCTTCTAATTAATGCCCATTGTGCCTCATACTATGTCAAAGTATGACTAATGAGAGTGTGTTGAAGCCTTGGAGGGTTAAGGCGTAGAATTGTATGATGAGTTGTCCATCATACCTTGAATGTTTCCACTGACATTCAGAGTCTTGTGTAGGGTCTGAGATTCTTGTGATTCTGATTTCAAATTGGTCCTATCAGTTTGGGTTGTGTTCAAGAAATTGTCTTGTCAAACTTAATCATTCACAAAGCTCTGCATCACAATGGTACCTCTTCTTCCAACTCTTCCTCTTCCTCTAGAGATCATTGTATTTCTAACTCTTTATGCATTCTCTTCCTCTTGTATGTTTGAGGTTCTGGCTCTACTGGATTTTCGCCTTTATTTCTACTACAGGAAGACATTATTTCCACCGTGGGAGTAGCAATAGTTAGTGCCCTTTGCTAGATTGGAGTTGCAGATTTAGCAACCTCTCATAATTTAGTTGCCCTTTCCAACTTTCTAGGGATCCTCACAGTGTGTAGCCTACTATGAGTACTAAGGGCCACCCTTACATCAATTGCTTTTGCAAAAGGTGGTTGATCTTTCTTATCACTAGCCCCACCTTTCTTTGAGCTAGATTCTCCCTTTTTAGTAGTCTCAACCCTTTCTCCTGGTAAATCTAGCATTGCATGTGGTTGATTTACCCACTCTTTTGTCCTTTAGAGGACTTGATGTTCCTTAGCATCTAGATATTTTGGTTCATCCATGTTTGGATCAAGATTGAAAATAGGTAAATTATATACCTTCATTGTCTCTTGAGAAGGATGGAGTCTCTTGCCATCTTCTTTCAAATTGTCTAGAATCTAAATCCCTACAACTAAGTGAGTTGTTTTGATGTCCATCCTGCAAAATTCCTTAACTCTAACATCATAATCATCATTGCAATTTGCACAATAATCTTCAATCTTTGGTTCATGCCTAAAGTATGCTTCTATAATTGGACGGATTTTCCCAATAGGGTCAAAACATCCTTTCACTATTGTTGTAAGTAGAGGCCTCAACTCTATTTATGTTGTTTTTGTTGTCTTTGTATCTAAGCAACTATGAGCACCAATATCAATCGGAAAAGTAAAGCAAGGTTGTGCTTGTTTACAATGAGCTTGTGAGCCTCTCCTACTTTCTTGTATAGTTCTAACACGATCAACTTGTCACTTGGATATCAAGGCAATCTATTAAGCAATTGGTTGCATCTTGCAATTCTAATATATGTGAAGGTTTTAAATGAATAAAGTAACTACCAAACCTCTGGATCTTTGCAGTTGCATCCACTAACGTGCTTTTGGCAAAGTCTGTTTTCAAGTGTCTGATTATCGCAAATGTAAAGGCATCATTCACTGCATAATAGTGATCCTTGCTTCCAATCATAGTCATTGTGGGTAATATTCGTAAATCCACACCTTTGGATCTATCCTTGACCCCATTGTAGTCAGCCCAAGAAATGTTGCTTGGTTAGCAAGCAAATAAACCAAGTAAGGTTTCATATAAAACCTAAGGTTAGTTTTAACAGCTACCAATTGTTCATGTAGACAATCACAAATAATTGTACCCTAATCAATATGCTCCTTCCAAGAAAGAGTGGTTTTAATAAAGAGGAGCATCCAAGGGTAATAGTACTTAGCATTTGGTAACCCCATAGACTCAAGAGAGTCATATGTTTCTTTGCATCCTCATGGAGCAAACTTCTACGAATAATCTTTGCCATCTTGGGGAGCACTTTCCTTGGTGTAACATGTTTTAATTGATCCACTCTATGGGTTCACTTAGTTCTACATAATACTTGTCTCCTCACTCAATAGTCATGACATAGAAGTCACTATAGGCGGGTATTCCAAAGACCCTTTCAATATTGTTAGGAGAATTATCTAGGACCACTTCTCCCATGGGACCACACTTTCCTCTATTCAACATTGTAGTGTTCTACACGAGCCCTTACTAGGTCTGGTCATTGGATAGATACAGGAAAAGCAGCAGCTTGGACCAAACCTGATTTGGCCAACAAGGTAGCTCAAGGAGTCCTCTTAGTCTCATCTCTAATCCTCTACAAGATATCTTTCATATTAAAATGTCCCAAGTTAGTGTCTATGAGGTTGACATCTTTTCATAACATCTTGGATGGAGGTGTGTATCCTTGGAATTCATACTTCATGCCTGCAGCTTTCAACTAGTTTCCTTCTAAAATAATATCTTCTACAAGATAAACAAGCTTTGTTAGGAAAATAAGAGTTTCAACTTCACTTGATACATCATTATATAGTTTCCCTTTATTCATTAATGAATGGATATAACAAGAACAATTCATCAATTTTTAAAGAACATTCTGATAATCACATCCCAAAGAAAATTGATTGATTCATTTAATATTTCCATGGATCATGAAGCAACTTTTATCAAGGGTTGAATTTCAGTGTTTGACTATCCATTTAGCTTTAGTGTATGGAACAACTATCATCTAGCCCCAATATATGATGTCTTAGCCATCAACATCTATTGATATGTGTAAAGGGGAAAATTAGGTGACTTGGCAATTTGCAACATAGAAGGAAAAATCACCAAATCATCTATTTTTGCTTGGATGGGGAGATGTCTTTACATTCAAAAGAGGGGGAGAAATCCACTAGTTTTAGTCACTCATCATATTAGGACTGAATACTAAGTAGATTGATTGAAATGGAATGTGTTTGACCCTCTTTTGTAAGTTGACTAGTAGAATGAAGACTAAGTGCTAGAAACGAAGACAAATATGAGAAAACAATGTTTTGAATTTGGGATTGTGTCGTGCACCTGGATCTGAGAAGTATGAGATGATTTGGAACTGCTCTGCAAAAACTGCTAAAAGTAGCAAGGACCATGTGTAGGGACTAGGACGCCCTCCTCTTGGTCCTCCGAAATTCCCAATTGTCGAAAAGGGTTATTACGTATGTATGTCTGAAGCTTATCTCGATAGTTACAACTGTGCAACTGTTTCCAACCCACACAAGGAAAGGGAAATGTGTTGGGGATAGGGGCTCGCCTTTAAGTCAAACCCCGGTTTTGGAATTAACCAAGTGGTTGAAATAATGTAATTGAAATGACTAAAAGTAGAAATCCTCCTCTTTGAGGGGATGTTGAATTGACTGAAAATGAAATGTTTATACCTCCTTGTGAATTTTTGCTTGCCTCCACATGGAATTAGGACTTCATGAATTAGGATGATGATCTCCTCTTCAATGCTTGAAATCTTGACTCTATTGTTGCTCCAAAGCTTGAAGGAAGACTGAAAATGCTTAATTGCTCTTGAAAGCTTGATCTCTTGAATGCCCAATGCTTGCTCATGAATGTAATTGATCCATCAAATGAGAGGGGAAATCCCCTTATATACTTGCCCGAAGGGAAAATGAATTAATTTTCCGACATGAGCCGATATGGAGGGGGTTTTTCCCGCTCGAATTTGAGATAGGCCAGGGGGTCCAAAATAGGTCCCCATTAGGGAGGACCAAGGCACCATGCCTTGGTCCTAGTGAGGACCAGGGAGACCCTGGTCCTGCCCTATTTTGGGGCAGGATCAAGGTGGCAATGAAGTGCATCTTTCAGCTAGATGATATTTTTGGCATGTATGAACATAATCAGGTCTTTGATTAGGCCAAGGGGCGCAAACACTAAGGCGAAGACCCAAATGTGATCAAAAATTGCAAGGGGTGCAATTTTAGGATGCTACAATATGAAATTTACATTAGGTTTTAAGTTTAAAGTAGTAAGTGTTCTCTCTCATTACCAAACAAAGCATAAGACACCCTCGTTCCTTGATGAATGAGGATTATTTAAGACAAATCAACCTATTTCATTGACTATCAAGATTCGAGGTTGCCAAGGGACTACAGTTTTCAAATGAAATACATCACCCTCGATCCCCAACAGGTATAATGTATTAAACAACTTGATCCTCGTAGTTCGAGGGTCGGGCTTACAAAGAGTCACACATCTTTGAATTGGAACTTTGTATTATTCAACCGCGATCCTCACTAGGCCTAAGCCTAGTGTATGTTAAGTTTATCGAGCTTTTGGGGGTCAAGGTTCAATTGTTCTTGGTGACTTTTGTGCATATCCTTTTAATGAGCCTCACTTGATCCCCAACATACTTAGTTTGTTTCAAACCTTATTGTTTTGCAAATAAGTCGAGGTTGGGGTTGTCAATAGGATATTTTATCTACTTTGTTGATTATGATTAGTGGAAGTCCAATACTCGATGTGCATAAAAGTTAGGTTTTCGAGAAATTGGACATTTTCAGGAAGGCTTCTCTAATCTAATGAGAATCACTTCTCCCCTTAGATGCTATATGCGATGTGATGCATTAGGGCTTCGATTTGATTTCAAAATTGGGTATGTACACAAATCTTGAGGTGAATTATCGAGGGAGGACAAAGGTAAGGCTGAGGGGCAACGTCAAAGAAACAAAAACCAGAACCAAACAAGCAAAAGACTCTAAACCCTCAAACCTACCTCAAACACAAACACAAACACAAAAGCAAAACCAAAGAAAAAAATAAGACCAACCTGCACTACGCAAGTCTAATCCTTGTGCGTCAAAGGTGGAGGAGCTAATAATTCAAGCCTAGAGTCAAAATACTCACTATCACTGATCTTAAGAGAGAGTCAAGAAATGAAATGGTAAAAATGATCTCATCTTGGCCCCTTTTGAAGACGACTTTATTGATGTAGGATCGACCTATCCTAATAAATGCACGAAGATCAGGGGTCAAAGATGTGAGGCACAGGAGACAAGATGTCGGGGATCAGGGGTAGGATGTTCACTTATTGCCAAGTGAGCATTTTACTTTCAATCCCTAATGCTCGAAAAGTAGAAAGGTCAGGGGTCAGGGGTCGACTATCCTTTGTTTGTCTAACAAAAGAAGAACAAGGCCAAACCCTAATCCTTGAAAGGAATCAAAGACAAAAAGACATGGAAGAAAAGGAAAGATCCAAAGGAAGCACCACAAAAAAAGACCAAGGGGAAAAGAGAAAAGTAGAAGGGAGAGAAAACAAAGGAAAGAAAAGGGGGTAAGGGTACCCACCTAGCCAACTAGCAAAGTGGGTTGTGAGTTGTGAAGCACAACACTACCCTTGATTATTTTCAAACAAGAATGGATTGAGCATTCAAACATCTAAAATATTTGGGTTGTAAATGACCAACATTTGTAGCCAATTTTTCACTACCAATAAGAAAGGTGTTCAAGGAAATAGCAATTTGTAAAAGAGGAATGAAACTAGTCCTAGAAACAATATCATCCCCAATGGTGACTAGAGTAGTGGGTGTAAAAATATTGCTAGAACCCATGAGTATCAACAAGTGGGTATGAGTATCAATCATTACTGGAAAAAAACATGTGGTCTAAAATCAACCCGTTTCTCATACATTTTTTTCCTTTCTCATCCCTCCTTGGCTTCAAGTGGACAAGCTCTGCATGCTCACTCATGTTGGATGAATAACCCTTCTTTTCTCTACAAGAGAAGTAAACATTTTGAAAATAACTAGATCTAGAAGAAAACTTGGAGTGCTACTCAAATGCCCATACGAATGAAAGCATCTCTCCATTTTCCCTTTTGTGTATCAAGTATAATATATTCATAATGTTGATGAAGATTTTTATGAGGATTGTTCTCCTTCAACCTAGAAGTTGTGTATGGTTCTCCCCATTTCCTAATGGTTATTCATTGCTCTCACCATGTTCTAGGTGAAGCTCTAAACAAAGTCTATAACACTTGCCATCCTAATGCCCTTCAAGTTTGCAATAAGAGCAATAATTGTGAGATTTACATATACTCAAAATCAGTGGTCTTCTTACCTTCATTAAGTGGGTCTTAACCTTCTCTTCCTTTTATTTTAGAGGTTGATGCACTCTAGTGTCATCCTTAATGTAGAACATATGCTCTTTAGTGATGTGTGTCTTGCACATTATCGTGTAATGGGTACTACTAGCTACTAGGTGTAACATGCATACATTCACATGCAACATATCCTTCCTTCTTGCAATTGAAATAAAAGATGGAATGTTTACTTTTGGCATATCTTTTTTATATTTCCTCGTTGGCTTGCATGTTTCTAAGGTCTAGCTAACTGGTGAAAGAAGTGCATCTCACCATTTCTTTGCATCTTTTTCTCCTTAGCTTAAGGTGTTGGAGGTTTCTTTTTATTCTTAGCTAAATTCTAGAATCTACAATCATTTTGAGGCTTCACAAAAATAATTTTGACAAACTTTTCATCTTCCTTCACTTGTTCATAGTGTAGATTCCTTTTAAGCAATCATCGATCTCCATGCTTATGTTATGGTTGGTTTGGAATAACTAAGGTTATTAGCACAATCTTGCCTAACCTCTTTCATTCAACAACCTAACAACACTTATAATTTCAACCATGAAACTTATGTATGAATAGCAATCAATCCATAATGGACTATAAAACTTTGTTTGTGTAAATAAGCAATCAAACAATGTTGATCATTTGTTATTCTACTTGAATTTCCATTCAAATTATATTGGAATTTATTGTAATTTAAAGTAAATGATCAAACCATAAAGACACAAATTTTATCCTAGAAACCTCAAGACGAGCAAAACCACATGGTAGTGACAATTGCACATCATTTAAGCCTTCATGGAATGAAAAAATTACAAGTGAGAAGCTCACTCCATATGTTTAATATATTTGCAACACTAACTAGCTTTGAATATTTCAACCAAACAACTTGTGTAATCTACCTCAAATTCTTTCTTTCTTACTCTTTGTACCATGTTTAGCAATTTGATAGATTATTCTTTCCAACACTTCAATAGAAGATACACTATTAGTGTTTTGTAATTCAATAGATTGTTCTCTCCAATACTTCAATAGAAGATACATTTTCTTCTTCTTCTTGTCAAGATGAGACCAACCCTTCTCTCAAGATTGACAATGCCAAAACTATTGCAAGATTATCATAATTACCTTTTATCAAAACTAACAATTTCAAAACTGCATGTTCCCAAGGTGTATTTTTTTCCTCAAAATTTATTAGTTAAGTCTTTTTGTTGCTATAAAATATTTTCTTTGGTCCTTAATAGAGATCAACGTGATAGCAAGACCGAGCATTTTTTAAAAACTTACAAAGGTTAAATTGTTGAGAGTGATGTTAGGAAGGTTCCTGACTAATTTGTCTTTCTAATACTTGAGTTTATAATGTGATAACTTCACACCTTTTAAAGCAGAAAACTCATAGAGGGCATCATGTTTGAATTACTGATTTATTCATCAAATGGTATTACATATTTACAGCTGTTGAAGATTCAAAGATCTTATAAAACAACTAATTTATTTGACAACACACTAGATATAATTGACAACAAACTAGAAACTAAGAGAAATTGATAGCTAACTGGAGTTGTTCAACAAACCAAAGATAGCAACTGAACATGTGGACACACATCTACATGTTTATTCTGGAGCATTAATTCCAACACCCCCTCTTAATGCTACAATAATAAACTGTCTTACAACATTAAATAAAACAGTTCATAATATAGAAGCTATTCTTTGAAAATAGTTCATAGACTAGTAAGACTTCTCCAAGTTGCTCCCAACTGCTGGTATAGTCATGCAGCTATCATCCAATTTCCCCACAACATTGGACACCATTTGTACATGAAGTATCTCATCACCCTCGTAAAGGTATGATGTTGAACTTCTAGATTTTCCAGATCTCCCCTAAATTATAGGACACCAACCTCACATGCATGTCTCATAACCTCAATGAGGTATAGTTTCTCTAATCTGTTAGCACCTCAGACTATTGAGCATCCATCTAACCTCTACTACATACTTTCCCATCTTCAGAGGATTGGCCTCTTCAAAATAGAACAAATTCTTCATTTTAAATAATGTCATCATCACTATCTTCATCTGATGATTCCTCTACAACTACTGACATTCTTTCAGCTCTTATAAATGTAGTGCACTACTTAGTACCAGATTTTGAGCAGAACTTACATGATACTCAATTGTTGAAACAAAAATGGAGCACATGGATCTGATACCAAATTAGAAAATTAGACTAAAGAATAAAACATCTAAAAATATAACAGAGAAAGACTGAATTACTGATTTATTCATCAAACAATATTACATATTTATAGTCACTGAAGACTCAAAGATCTTCCTATAAAACAGCTAATTTATTTGACACCACACTAGATATAATTGACAACGAACTAGAAACTAAATAAGAGACATTGATAGCTAACTAGAGTTGTTCAACAAACCAAAGACAACAACTGACATGTGGACACATCTACATGTTTATTCTGGAGCATTAATTCCAACACCCCCTCTTAATGCTACAATAATAAACTAACTTATGACATTAAATAAAATAGTTCATAATATAGAAGTTAATCTTTGAAAATAGTTCATAGACTAGTAAGACTTCTTCAAGTTGCTCCCAATTGTTGGTATAGTCATGCAACTATCATCCAAGTTCCCAACACCATTGGACACCATTTGCACATGAAGTATCTCATCACCCTCATAAAGGTATGATACTAAACTTCTAGATTTTCCAGATCTCCCCTGAACTATTAGACACTAATCCTCAATGCATGTCTCATGAGGTATAGTTTCTCCAATCTGTTAGCAACTCAGACTATTGAGCATCCATCTAGCCTCTACTACATACTTTCCTATCTTCAAAGGATTGGCCTCTTCAAAATAGAGCAAATTCTTTATTTTTAATAATGTCATCATCACTATCTTCATCTGATGATTCCTCTACAACTACTGATATTCTTTCAACTCTGATAACTGTAGTGCATTACTCAGTAACAGATTTTGAGCAGAACTTACACAATACTCAACTGTTCAAACAAAAATGGAGCACATGGCTCTGATACCAAATTAGAAAATTAGACTACAGAAATAAAACATCTGAAAATATAACAGAGAAAGACTGAATTACTGATGTATTCATCAAACAATATTACATATTTATAGCTGCTGAAGACTCAAAGATCTTCCTATAAAACAGCTAATTTATTTGACGACACACTAGATATATTTGACAACAAACTACAAACTAACTAAGAGATATTGACAGCTAACTGGAGTTGTTCAACAAACCAAAGAGTGTAACTGAACATGCGAACACATCTACATGTTTATTCAGAAGCATTAATTCCAACACTTCGGAAGAAATATAACAAATTTGTCTTCCACTACTTGATTTTATCATGTGATTACTTCTTAACAGCATAGTACACACAATGGTCTCATATGGTAGGTGAGAAGATACATCAACCACGTGCATATTCAAAGTACAGCAAGTTAATGTTCCTAGGCTATCACCCAGGTGTAATTAAAAAAGCCTTGTTTCATCAAATAAGTCAGAAAATTAGAAAATTAGACTACAGAAATAAAACATCTGAAAATATAACAGAGAAAGACTGAATTACTGATGTATTCATCAAACAATATTACATATTTATAGCTGCTGAAGACTCAAAGATCTTCCTATAAAACAGCTAATTTATTTGACGACACACTAGATATATTTGACAACAAACTACAAACTAACTAAGAGATATTGACAGCTAACTGGAGTTGTTCAACAAACCAAAGAGTGTAACTGAACATGCGAACACATCTACATGTTTATTCAGAAGCATTAATTCCAACACTTCGGAAGAAATATAACAAATTTGTCTTCCACTACTTGATTTTATCATGTGATTACTTCTTAACAGCATAGTACACACAATGGTCTCATATGGTAGGTGAGAAGATACATCAACCACGTGCATATTCAAAGTACAGCAAGTTAATGTTCCTAGGCTATCACCCAGGTGTAATTAAAAAAGCCTTGTTTCATCAAATAAGTCAGAAGACACTTAATCAAAACTAAAGACACTGAATTAGATAACAGCTGCACCTTTCTCATGGCCAATAGATGTTCGCTTTCAAGGTCCTTTTACTCCACTTAAACTTTTTGTTGCCGTTTTCAAACTTTAGGTTTATAATAAGCAGGATACATCTTACACTATATATTTGATGACACTTCCAGTTTATTAACCAATTTCAAGTCACTTGAGAACATTAAGAATGTTTCTTTTGTATATCCTATGTGAAGGTGTCAAGATAAATGCTCGGAACTTGTCATGCCCCTACCTTAATCCATATACCATGTCCTTACAAATAATAAAATAATAGAACCTAGCTATGGAGAAAATGGTCTTATTCATAAGACTTCACCATTTTCTATTAGATTGACCACCACATAATGAATCTCTCTCCTTTTATTAACAAACCTGTAAGGCTCAAAATAGACTTTATTCCATTTCTTGGTTTAATGTTGCTTGATATGAAAGACAGCCGTGATCCATAGCAATGGACTGACTACCTTTGGTATTGGAAATTATGCACCCTAGGCTGATCGACCAGTTTTCTAAGACAAAAGACATATAGAATATGTTAACCTCAGGTATTGACGAATAGATGGGCGGAATCATGGTAGTGAAGACAGTGACTAATCAACAGCAGCGATTCTATTATGTTTAAGGGTATCATGGCCCCGATCTAATATCCATTTCACAGACAGCATCACACAGAGTCTCAATGATCATGTTTCGGTCCAGGTATCCATCCATCCAATACGATCGGATCGCCTATCACTAGAGTTGGCAATCAGTCTAAGGATACAGCGATCATCATTGGCAATTAATAAAAATTGTAATTAATGGAGAGCGGTTAAGGGAGGATTGGCAATACGGGTTAACAAGGGCGATTAGAATTAAAAGGAGCAATTAAGAATTATATTAAGACACCCAACTTATGAAGAAACACATCTCTCTCTAACAGTTCATAGCTTTGGAAAGGACACAGCTCTTCAATCAATGAAAAGAGTATAAGGAGATTTAGATTACAAACATTCAGGACACAGCGGAAATGGATATCGGTTATACTGGCAAATGCTGGGCTATCAAATTGGTGGTAATACAAATTCACAGTAGTACGTGGAAAATAACTCTTGTTATTCGTAATATGAATATTCCTTCCTTGATAATTAATTAAGGTAACATGATAAGGAAGAACATGAGTTGCAATAAAAGTATGACTGGGTATTACAATAACAGCAGTAAATAATATAATAATATGAATGATTAATTATTAACAGTGACAACAGAAATTAATATAATAATAAGAAATTCACATCCCAATTTAATAACAGAAAGAATGATAATATGATACGGTAAATCAAGGAAGAAATAAATAAAATATATATATATATATATATATAGAGAGAGAGAGAGAGAGAGAGAACAATTATATGAATATATACACAAGGAAATAAATTAGTAATTCATTCTGAAGATTATAAGTAGACAGTACTTAACTAGATTTAGAGTGATACAAATGCATCAAATGTAAATGAATAAAGTCATCAGAGAACATGACTACCAATTAATTTGATACATCAAATAAGAGTTAATCAATTATACAAATCAGAGGTTCATAAATAAATAGATAACAAGATAAATAAACAATTGATAATTCCTGAAACATAAACAGAATGTCTTTAAACTGTCCTAAAAACATTATCAGTTCTGTATTTTCTATTCCCCAAGGGAGATGGGTGCCGCTAGGGAGGGGCAGAATAAAACCAATACAACAGAAAGCCCCAAGGGTGAAAGGACGACTCCTGAAATCTGGGCTGCAGGCCCCAAGGGTGAATGGACTGAGTTCCGGTAATCTGGGTTACATTAAGGAGGCGGTGTCAAGCGCCCTAGGCAGCCAAGCCCTCTTCTGGGAATAGGGTCAGATTGGTTTAGGTTTAGGCATGGTTTTTAATGGCAGAATTAGTTATATTACAAAGAATTAGTTAGTTATGCTCAATTAACAGTAATAAAAGGTAGTAACATAGATGTTTCTCTTGGTAATTGACAGTGTATAAATAGGGGACATTACAGAACTGGATTAAAGGTGCTCTATTCATTTCCAATATCATTAATCCTCAAAATATTAGGCAGTGTGATCATACAGTTGCAGATTTAACAAAACAATCTAGCAATCAAATCCTTCAATACATCTCACATTATATTGGATTTAGCTCAAGTGGGGTGATACTTCACACAGCAAAACCACAAGGGTATTCTTGAACATCTACAACCTTTGTAAATAATCAAAATTTGACAGAATAATGAGGGAACCAATGAATTCTATGTTCCCTGTTAAGATTGAAATGAATACAATTTGATATGGAAAATCCTTCCTCTGGATAGCTGGGGACTGCATTGGCACAAAAGTGTCTACCAAGATGCTTTCCTTACACCCATTATCTCACCTTTAGACGCTAATTCACGAAAACAAATACGAGACATGCGAAATTTCCTATAGACGGCACGAGAGCGACCAGTTAAAATACATCTATTTCTTGTCCGTGTAAAGGAACTATTTCTTGGCAACTTAGACAACTTAGTACGAAACTTTACCCACAGATCCCTAGGAAGATTTGGATCCCTTAGAGCAGCTTTGTAAAGCACCCGTTTTATTTCATATTTAGCTGCAAGCAATCTGCGCTTGTGATCTTGTATATTTCGCTTGTCCATCAAAGCTACCTTCCCTGTGCTACTGTAGCATCGAACATGGTAAGAACAAGCTTGTACGCTACTATTTCCTGGAATGACAAATGTTAAGAGAGATTGCGCATAAGAGGCTGAATCAAATATCAAAAATCATCAGAATTAAAAACAACCAATTCTGTCAATTAATTGTTTTTAGGCTTTCACAGTTTTCTGGTTTTTATTGTGTACGTATATGATCACCATCATAGTTTTCAATTGTATCTATTGCTTGCATCATTGTGTAGATATTTAATTATCCTAGTAGATTGGTCATTTGTCTCTGAAGCGCATTATGTTTTCTGAATGCAACTTGTAAATCCAAAAATAGATGTTTATCTTACCATGAACATTGAGGAAGCCTGCAAAATAAGCTTTGGGGCCCATAAATGAGGGCAGAGCCTGCTCTTACCACAAAAATGAGATGAAAATTTATTTGCTTACATGGAAAGAATAATCCATTACATTTCTCAAATGAGATTAGCTCAAATAGTAAATCATTCGGGCTTTCATACTGGAGATCTCCAAAAGGAATTTTCCAATCATTCAGAAAAACAATCCATTTTCTTAAGCGGGAAGTAGAAGGCATTACCTGTCTATTAACCACATTGCCACAATTTACAACAGGCTCAAACTGCACATTTACATTCAGCTGCTGCTGCAGTCCACCTTCCCTGCAAGCAAATGTTCAAAAAACATATTATTAATATTTAGCTGTGTTACATGGACACACCTCCCCACCTCTCAAACCCCTATCCCTGTCCGTCCCTGTCCCTGTCTGTCCCCTTAAGTGTTTCAGGGATGCAGTGATGGCAGGACGGCAGGATATGTCATTCCCCCAACAAGCAAACTCTGGAAATGTCTTGGAAATGCATTCCCATTTTAGGGGATGACAGGAAACAATTAGGGAACACCTGGTCATCCCCAAGGCAGCCAGGGATGTCGTAGAACTCCCTAACCATCCCGGGGACAGCCAAGCGTCCCGTACAGAAGCAATTTTTTATAATGTTTTAAATAAAAATTATTCATAACATTAAGAAAAAGACTTAAATATATATAATGACAGCATTATAAAAGCAGCAATAAATATATCATTACAACAGTAAAACAGCAATTAAATTAATAATAACAGCAGTGACAGCAACGACTGTAGCATTACAGCAATAAATATATCATGATCCAGATTCATAGGTAATGATATAAGTTATATAACAGTTGACACTAACAGAAATAATTTGTATTTCTGATTTCATTATTCAAAAAAGTCTCAAATACCAAAATTCTTGAAATGATATTAGAGTCCATTATTATTGTCAGTTGAAAAAGAGATTAAAGGTGCATCAGCCATGGTCTGGTATTGTGTGAAAAGTGCAAACAAACAATTTCTTTTTGAAATGTTGTTGGCATGTAAGATTTTGTAGACATAAAGGAACAAAGGTGCATGACTAAAGACAGATCAAACCGAATGAGGGAAACAAAATTAAATAGACATTATTTGTTCAAAACAAATAATGGGGTAACAGAGGGCAAAGTTGAAAAGTGGCTAAGTATAGGGTTGAGCATAGAGTGCAGATGCTATTGCACTATGCGCCCTAGGTTGTGCATCACTATGTCTAAGATGCGCTCAAGAACATGATCCTCAAAGCCCACTCAAATAATTTAACTATCATCCTAAAACACCTAAGGGCAAAATTGATCCAAGTTTAGGACAACAAGTTTGATAAAGGTTGAGATATTTGATGAAGATTTTCTAAAATTTGTCTTAGTCTTGGACAGGGCCAATTGTGCAGCTCCGCATGCATTATGCACCACGTTTGTGCAACCCAACATGCACCATGCGCCCTTACCTGCAATAAGCAAAATTTATACTTAGGTTGAAGGGTACAAAGGGAGATAAATCAGGTATAACTTTGCAGCTTTATACCCCCAAGATGGTATCAACCCCAAGTGCACTCAAATTCGTTTGAATGAGGCCTAAGATGTGTTCAGGATGATCTACTTGGTCAGATGATTATGGGATTTTGAAGGCAGCATTTTTAAAATCGGCTAAGCATACACCCCAGTGCATTGTGCATACTCATGTGCACTATGCGCCCAAGGTTGTGCACTTGTACATGCACAACACGCCCATAGTCTTTGCACACTGCAAAACAACACAACTGTTGTGCACTTGCTCCTGCATAGTGCGCTCTACTCCACATCCTTGTGCAATGGCAAGTGCAGAATGTGCTAGGGCTTAGGGCAGAGATCAGAATTGGAACAACATGAATCGGACCCAACCTCGAAACAGAGCAGTCAGCCATACAAATCAGACATTAAGAGGTAATCAGATCAAACCTGAAACAACAAAGATTTGGTTTTGCCTAGCCGACCTAATTGGGGTAAGAAAAATTAAATCAGATGATACTTAGGACTGACCTGGAAATAGTACAAGCATACCTACATAGTGCACCACATTTATGCAACTACATGTGCACTATGCGCTCAGCTTCTTTTGTGCATATAAACCCTCAAAACCCACTCAGCAAGGATAATCCCTAGGTCGGCATTCTTTGGAAGTTGAAAAATTTGAAAGGCAAAAATACATGTTTCTTAGGTAGCCGACCTAATTGGCTTTTAATTAATTCATTCAAGCAAACAAATGCCAGGTCGGCCTAATCCAAAGAGAGAATTTAAAGGGGGGTTGAGGAACATATAAAACAGGAATCCAAAACAATTGTTTCAACAAAATCCAATGCAATTTAATAAGCAGAAATCAAATTCGAAAGTTACAGAGCAGAGGTCAAATTACATTTCAGCATTTAGGCGAATTTGGTCAGACATCAGTGAGGGCAAATTTCCTCAGTTGCTGAAAGGACAGGTTTCATCAGAATTGAGACGACTTGATCAGTCATAAAAGACAAACTCCATCAGCATATGAGATGAAAGGTCTGATACACATTGGAGGAGAATTGCTCTAATTCACCTAATAAAGATTTCATCTAGCATGGAGCGAGTTTGCAGACCTGATTCAAGGCAAATATCTGCAACCCTAAAGGCTCATCAGACATAATTGGATGCAAATACTCATTACCATTCCATTCACAATTAGACCTGATTTGAGATGGACTTCAGGCTTGAGGTGAAGTTTAGGCAACCTGGTTGAGACCTAATTCTGCACATAATTTAATCAGAATCAGGCCTGGGAGGGTGAAATCAGACCTGTACGATGTCATTTGCAGACCCTAAAATTTCATATTTCTTGGTGAAATCACCTTGTTCAAATTGGGAAGAGTTTTAGGAAACATGATAATTGTAATGTTACTGCTATTTCATGTGTAAGTTTGAGTTCTGTTTCATTATTGTTGATGCCCAAATGCGTTTTCTTCAGGCTTGCATGCAAACAATAGTATGGAGCATGGAACTAAAGACTTCACCACATAGAGGAAGGTTCAACAAAGAAAAAAGGCTCATTAATGCATTCAAAAGGGCGGCAATAAGGATGAATTGTTCTATACGGAAGGATACAATCGTGTTAAGGAGAAGATAGCAAGGTTTCAAGACAACATAGCAAGGGATGAAGGAAGATCAACTCCTTGCAGAACTTACAACATCAAGAATTCAAAAACAACATGAGGAAGGGCAACATATCCAAGAATCATTGCTAGTATAGCAAGCAAGTAATCCAAGATAAAGGCTTCAAGATGAGAAGATTTGGAATCAATACAAGTATGAGGGGTGAAATGCAGTACACGAAGAAAGAATTCCCAAGTTAGGAGGCGAAATTGTGCAAGAGGATCAAGGAGATAGTTTCAAAAGGCTTGATCCCCAAGGATGTAGGAATTTGGGAATATGATCATAGTCACACCACACCAGGCTTGGAAATGTTGAGTATAAAAAGATATTGCCCAAGGCATCAACACTCCTTCATGATGAAGTATCAAGTCTACAATCCAAGTTGAAGTGGCATCCTAGTCAACCAATCAAAGGGCTCGAATTCAAGATGTCCAACTTCAATGTACCTAACTGTTGTGACGTATTCACACATCGCCCCATTGCAAATGGGGACCCCTGCTTTTTGCTTTCTAGGTCTTTTAGGGTTTTGTCTGTTAGCCTTTGCAGGATGAGTGTTGTCAAGGGGATCGTTGGATTGCAGGCTTTGCTTGAGCCAGGGTGAGTCCACAGGGCCCCAAAATTAGGGTTTCTTTGAGAGTCTTCCTTAGGGCCTGGTTTTGCTCTTGTTACTAATTGTGTCTTGCTTGGTGAGTGAGTATCATTCTTGAAGGTCTGAGCTAGGTCAAGTTGGTGAGTGATAAAGTCTGGAATGTCATCCTGATCTTTAAATGTCCTGAAATTTGTCTAAGTCTGGAATGTCCTGATCCTGAAATTTGACTAAGTCTAGAAAACTAAAGAATCCTCCAAAAACTAGATTTTGCAATACAACTCCTGGAGGTCCGAAACCACTCTCAAACATCCTGGAAGTATATATGGAATATAACTTAAAGTCACTTATACTTAAATGTTATATTCCATAAAATAATCTTGACGAAGAGGCTAAAATGTCAAAATTCGCTCCTAACCCTTCCAAAGGGTCCAGAGCGAATTTCAATTTTCGCTCCTGACCCTTCCAAAGGGTCCAGAGCGAAAATTCACCAAAGACTCAAGATCTCGCCTAAGTCAAAGAGTGGTCGAGCAAGTTTGCAAGGATATGGAAGGAAATGGATCTAGGATTGAGTCTAAGACAAAGTCAAGTCAGTTTGAAGGTGAATTGAGCCTAGAATAGAAATTTCGCTCCTGACCCTTCCAAAGGGTCCAGAGCGAAATTCTTGAAAACACTCATTTTCCCCTTTGCTAAAGTCAAGACCAAGATGGAGATGAAAGGAGAGTAGTCTATGTTTGCCTCCCAAAGAAAATTAGAGTTGAAAAAAGCAAGAATCAAGGTCAAATCATGATTTTCGCTCTTGACCCTTCCAAAGGGTCCAGAGCGAAAATCCTTGTAGCTCTTATTTCCTTCTTTGTTTTGGCTAGGTGTTGGCGTGATGTAGGATAAATTGGTATGTTCTTGCCTTGGGAGGGAGTTGGACACTTTGAAAGATGAAGATTTTAGCCAAAAAATGAATTTCGCTCCTGACCCTTCCAAAGGGTCCAGAGCGAAATTCATCATAAACCTTTTTGGCTCCCTTGTTTTGGCTTGAAACCTTGCTCCTTTGATGGAAAACGATCTATATTTGCCTCCAGGAGAAAATTGAAGTTTAAAAAATGAACAATCAAGCCCAAATGGTGAATTTCGCTCCTGACTCTTCCAAAGGGTCCAGAGCGAAAATCCTCCTAAGGCTCATCTCCTCCCTAGTTTGACCAAATTTTGAGTTGCAAGGCATCTTGAAGGGAAGTGTGGACATGTTTGGACTTTGGAAATGTTTTAAAGCCTTGAAAAACTGAAGGATTCTAGCCAAGAAGGTGAATTTCGCTCCTGACCCTTCCAAAGGGTCCAGAGCGAAATTCCTTACAAGCCTACCTTTTTGACCTTGCTTGTGCTTAAGACTTTGTTCCTTGAATGAGAATGATGTTTAGTTACCTTCTAGAGAAGATTGGAGGTGAAAAGATGAAGGATCAAGTCAAGAATGGGATTTTCACTCCTGACCCTTCCAAAGGGTCCAAAGCGAAAATCCCAAAACCCATCATTTTCTCTAAAATTTGTGCCAAGCCAAGCTTAGACCTAGGTAAGATAAGCCCTTAAGATTGCCTTTGAATGGATTTTGGCCACCAAAAATGTAGATTTTGGGCTAAGACAAGGATTTCGCTCCTAACCCTTCCAAAGGGTCCAGAGCGAAATCCTAGATAGGTCCTGTTCCTGGCTAAGTTTTTGAGCGAATTCTCCTTTTTGGGCCTTATGAAGATCAAACCAATGTTGCCAAGTTGAGGAGTGGATTTGACATGAGGGAGTCCAGATGAAGTGAAGTGGAGGAAGTGAAATTGAGTGTGAATAAGCAAGAAAAAATTGAATTTCGAACCTAACCCTTCCAAAGGGTCCAGAGCGAAATTCTTCATCTACCTATTTCCTCCTTGTGTCAAGTCAAGACTTGGAGTCCTAAGGCGTAGTTGGGATGGAAGGATGTTATTTAGCCTTGCAAGATAGATTGGAGTGAAGAAGATGAAGGATCAAGCTTAAAACTTGAATTTCCTTCCTGACCCTTCCAAAGGGTCCAGAGTGAAATTCCCAATTTCACTCAGATTGCTCATGATAAAGATCAAGGCGAAGAGTTGGTTGTGAGGTAATGTTGAAAAGAGGTCTAAATGAGCCAAGAATGCAAATTTCACTCCTAACCCTTCCAAAGGGTCTAGGGCGAAATTCTTATGAAGCCTGTCCCTGGAAAGAATCTTGAGCAAACTTCATTTTAATGTCTTCTTGTTGATGATTTAAGGTATAAAATGCTATGTCGAAATGAATTTATTATGTGTCCTTAATCATCTTTTGGGTTTGTTTTGCAGAGGAAAGAAGACCATAACAAGGACGACCTTCTCCAGTCCAGCATCATCAAGGACGACCTTCTCCAGTCCAGCATCAACAAGGACGACCTTTTCAGTCTAGCATCATCAAGGACGACATCTTCCAATCCAAGGTACATCATCCATCCTGCACATCAAAGACAAAGGAAGATAAAGCAAGGGTTCGTTGAAGAAGCAGATAGTTTCAGAAGAATTAATTAAAGCTAGCTTCGCAACATCATCAAATTGAACATCAGCCAAGTTCCAAATGTCAGGCAAGGTGGCGTCCCAGTCATCACTCCTCCATGTTGGGTTAATCCACCTCAACGTGTCCAGGTTCAATGTACCTGACTCATCAAAGATGACACAAACTTCAATGTACCTACCCCGGCTATCCATTGGTCGAATATTCCAGAGAAGACATTTGTCCAAATAATGCAATTATTTCATTGGCTAGAATTGAGTTTGTTGTAACAAACCCTAATTAGGGTTTTCATTGTAAAATCTCGGCCATTGATCTCAAGTTGATCTGAGCCATTGAATTGTATTGAGGGCACTATATAAGCCCTGGCTCCTCATTTGTAAAGGCTAATAGTTAGTCAGTAGTTAGAAGATGAATACTTAGAAATAGTGAATAGTCAGTTGATAGAATAGCAATTAGAGTAGAATGGAAAGAGAAGGCAAAGATTGCTGCCAAGATGTTGTTGTAAAAGACTTGTAAAACTTCATTGAAGAAATGGTGAAATCTATGGGTCGATTCAACAATTTGCATGGTCTCTATACTTCTCAGATTTGATTTCATGTTATTAGATGAGTGGAAGAAATGTGTTTGATTGATGCTGAAATTTGTATATCCATACTACTAGCAGTTTGTTGATTGCAGACTTGCCTTGTGTAGTCAACTGGAATCATTCAGCTTAAGCTTAACTTCAATTGTCGCTTCTTCATTGATATGCATCAGCCTGATGGTGTCTATGCCTGTAGCGATGATCTGAACATCATAAAGCTTTCCTCCGAAGATCGCACTAATCTTGTGGAGATGGTCCTGGGATGTCAAAACAAGACTTAGTTAGAATTTCATCAAAGATCAATCATTGCTCCTACATTCTTAGTGTCAGAATTAGATCCTTCCCTCACCCTTATCCTTTTTTCCTTTTTTTCAAAAAATCTAGGCTAGTGAAATCCTGTGTTCCAGCAATATTCAAAGCAAATCAGACGTTTAGGTCATCAAGTGTAAGTACCCTTGTGATTCCAGCAAAATCACATCATACCACAGAGAGCTTATCCACACATAGAGATCCTACATAACAGAACCTTGGAGTTACTCCAACTGATCCTTCAGCGAGATCTTCAGTAGTCGGGAACTTTGTTCAAGAGAGGATAAGATACTTCGGTATTTTATTCTGTGTTCGCATGTGCATAAAAAACACATCAACACTAAATCATCCTATGGATGCACAAACTTCAAGATATCTAACCTCATATTTCATTGGTTCACATTCAAAGATGGACATGTGTCCAATTCTATGTAATTATTTTATTGGCCAAAATAGAGTTTGTTGTAACAAACCCTAGTTAGGGTTTATGTTGAATTATCTCGGCCATTGATTGGAGAATCAATATGGGCTATTGAATTGTATTGAGAGCACTATAAAAGGCTCAAATCTTTCATTGTAAAGGTTAATAGTTAAGAGTTCAACAATTAGGAATTAGAAGTTAGAGTAGAGGTTGGAGCAGGAGGAAAGGAGATCGTTGCCAAGACTTGTTGTAATAAACATACTTTCTTCATTTAAGTTATGGTGAATTAGGTTGGCTATTTCAACTTGTTGCATGGTTTTTACTTCTCATTTGCTTTAAAGTTGGTTAGATGAATGGAAGATATCATTGTTGATGAATGGTGTACTTAATGTTCATACCACTTGTTGATGTATTTTTTATGCACATGCGAACACAAAATAAGATACACAAAAGTATCTTATCCTCTCTTGATCAAAGTCTCTCAAATGCTGAAGATTAGCTTAAGGATCACTTGAGATAACTCCAAGGTTCTTGTATGTCAGGTCACAATGATTGGATAAGCATAGTTGGTCGTTGTGATTGTTGTTCCTCCAAGGAGCCTTACATTGAATTGTTGAATGCTTGAATCGCTAGAACTTAGATCCTTATTATTTGTTGGGAGACTGAGTTACCGGGTTTGGCCCCCTAGACCCCTGGTACTGGTCCAATCCGGTCCTGGTTCGGGGTACGGGTCCGGTTCGCCTATGGTTCGGACAGGGTTCGTGATTCACAGGCCTAGTTCAAACCAGGGCGAACCCAAGAGGACCCAAGTCGAACCCAGGGGTCTGACAGCCCAAAAATGGATTTTGTTTTTGCAAAATTTAAATTTTTTTTAATTCCACCACATAAAAAATTAAAATATGACCCTAAAAGTGAGTTTTAAAACATTAACTTGGCTCATTTCACACAAGCAACATGACTACAAGAAAGGAGAAACGAAGATGTGGGATATGGAGCCAAAACATACTGATTTGGATGATTTCACTTCTCAGCTTGTTGCATTTGATGACTCAGACAGCGAACAAACTTAAAGTGCAAGTGCAAGTGTCATTAGCATTGGCATTGATTCATCTAATGTCAATGTCAATGATGAGGAGGAGAATGAGGATGATGAATTAGAGAATCCATTTGATGATCAAACTTTAAATTGTTGAAAGTTGAAACAATGATACTTGAATATTTTATCATTTTGATATTAAACTTGATGTATATGATGTTGTTATGGTATGATCATGATGCTATGATTACAAGTTTATGTTGGTTTTGTTGTTTATATGATGCTATGTGACATGCTAATCTTAATTCATGCTTATAGGCTGCATATATATATAATTTACATGTTTTTGTACTAACGAACCCAAACCCCTTTTCAAAATTTTGTCGTACCGGCGTACCGATTCTTCGAACCTGAACCGGTGCCCGAACCCAAACCGGCAACCTAGCTGGGAGAGTAAAGAAAGGGCAAAAGGCATGGGGTTTAGGGAGTCTATTCTAATCCTAAGAATGCAAGAGAATGGGTGAATGATTCGATGGAATCCTACTGGTGAGGTCTCACCATCAAACTGAATAATTTGACACAAGCTTAGTGCAATCTTCTAAGGACATTCAAAGATATTCTAATCATTATCATCGAACATTGATTACCATTCAAGTTAATGCATAAACAATGGATATATAACAATTTGAAGTTAAGCTCATATCATTCCAGTTGACCACGCAAGGCACACTTACAATCAGCAAGAGGCTAGTGGTATGGACTAAACGAATTCCGCACAAATGCATTCAACAAATTCCTCCATTCAATCTAATCAACATGAAAGTGAATGAGTCGAGAAGTAGAGACCATGCAACTTGTTGAAATAACACATTAATTCACCATAACTTCAATGAAATCATATGCTCTTTACAACAAGATTTTGGCAACAATCTTGCCTTCTTCTGATCTAACTTTTACTTTAATTGCTATCTGCTATTGAACAATTCTATATTCTATTATTCTATTCTATTACTATTAACCTTTACAAATGAGGAGTTTGAGCTTTATATAAAGAGCTTATTTTACAATGAATGGCCTGGATTAATTCTCAATCAATGGCCAAGATTACATGATGGAAAACCCTAATTAGGGTTTGTTACAACAAACTCTTCTTAACCAATGAAATAATTGCAATGCTTTGACACATGTCCTATTTAGAATATTCGACCAATAAATAGTGGGGGTAGGTACATTGAAGTTTGCATTCCCATGGGTAAGCTTGGTTCATTGCATCTAGACATGTTGATGTGGAACCTTCTCTAATTGGTGGGATGATGACTAGGATGATGACTAGGAAGGCTTGATTCATCATCATGAATGAGTATTGAGTAATATCTCTTGATACTCAACATTATCCAGTTTGCTCAATGTGATAATGATGAGAAGCATTAACAAACTTTGATTAACTCTTCTAAAACCATCTACTTCCTTAATCATGTCCGATATAGGCTTTGTGTGATGACCTTGATTGATCCTCCCTTGTTCATGATACATTTGATAAATTGTACACCTGGTGGGATTAGACTCCTCAATGTACTGGCTTTGATTCTTGGATTCCCAAAGGGAATTCAAGATTGTAAAAGATTATTTCATCATGTAAGCTATCCTTTTCATGCTCCAGAACCTTGACTCTAATCTTTGCATTGCAAGTCTCAAACTTGATCCTAATGTTGAACTGTCTTTGATTCCTTACTTAATCACCTCTTTATAGCGCGAGCCTTGTTTTATAGCGCAAGCCTTGTTTTGATATTGTCTTCTTATTGAATCCAAGTCCCTCATCTTTGTGATGTCCTGAATCTTCCTCTATGTTCTTGAATTGTTCTTGATGTTATTTGCAGTTCGTATCTTCATCCTTTGTTACCTGCAAAATAAACAAAAATAGTATTAAACACGAATGGATAGGTTTCACAAACCTACAATTTGGTATACCCTCAAAACGATGATGAGATGGTGATTATATCTTTCATTTCCATATCTGATTTTGAAGTGCTCCAAGGTCTGAGTCACACGTTTAGAGATTTCGTTCCACCTTTTATATGCAAATGCAGGGTTAATCACACTCAGATTTTGATTTGAAAATGTTCTTCAAATCGATTCCGCTCTCCTTGTGAATGAGTATTTGATCAATGAAATGATCAAATCTATCAAAATCGCTACTTGAAGGTGAATTTGCCTCCCTTGTAGATGAATGTTTGATCAATATAATGATCAAAGCTGCTATTAACATTGCTGACTGTGGATAAATTTGCCTTCAAAATGGAAATCTGAATGTTGATTTTCAAATTGATGTCTTCTTCCTTGTCACAATCGCTGTTGTAAAGATAGTTTGCCTTTCTTGATGCTATTTGGAGATGATACAAATCAGAAAAATTGCCTTAAATAGTTTGCTGATCTCCTCAATTTGCAGAGCAGATTGTTGTATTTGCCTTGAATGATGCCTTTGAAATGAACTTGAATGTCCTCTTATATAGGTTTTGGAGGTTAAAGGTGTGTCTCTTCATTCAAATTCCCCTAGGCCGACTTTTCATCTTATCAAAAAAACTTTTACTTGCTCTTTGGAGGCCGACTTTGCATAGCCTTGGCGGATTTTTGCAAGACCTTTGCCCTTCTCACCTTACTCGGCTTTTAGGAGGAGCTTTGCCCTTCACTTAGGATCGGCTTTTGCGAAGACCATTGCCACATTTGCTAGAGGGCGGCTTTTGAAGGAGGTTTTGCCATCCAAGCATCAAATCAGAAATTTAGAAGACCTTTGCCATCACTATTCAAGGTGGAAATTTTGATGACCTTTGCCATCATTACTCAAGGCCGAATTTTGAGGGACCTTTGCCATTCATTGATCTAAGCAGCTATTGAAATGAGTCTTGCTTTCTTAACCCTAAATCGGATTTTGTAATGACCTTTGCCATTCAAGCACCAAGTCGGAATTTTGAGGTAGCATTGCTAGTTGAGATCAAGGCGAAAATTTTGATGACTTTTGCAATTAGACCTTGGATCGGCTATAACACTTACCTTTGCAACATTTGATGAAGGCGGAATTTTAGGGGACCATTGCACTTCATTGACCAAGGTGGCTTTTCAGGACCCCATTGCAACTTTGCAAGTCAAAACTTGATCAACCATCTTAACTTAGCTTTGCAATTCACTTCTTTAGTCGACCAATTAGGTGACTTTTGCAATTTGAATTGCATCCAAAGTTTCATCATGATTTTGAGACTATGTTTGGCAAATTTTCAAATCTTGATTCAATATTTCATCCTTCGGCCATCCAAGGCTCCTTTGCACTAGGTCTTGATACTTTAACACAATAGAGACAAATTTTCATTCAAACCCTAATTGACCTAGACTAGGCAAATCCAACAATCTTAATCCTTCCACATACCTCCTAATTCATGAATTTCATCTTCAACTACTAAGATTGACAACGCTTCTTCATTTGGAGTCTAATCCTAAGGATGCTAGCCATTTGAAGCTTTAGAGGGCAAAGGTAGAGTTGCACCTCATTTCATCCTAAAGAGAGACTTGATTGTGCCATGAGCAACTACATGCGAAAGGCTAATAGCAAAGACACGACAACAACCAAAGGCTAAGCTAAGACAACTAACCTAGAAAGTGAAAAAGTGGGGGTCCCCATTTGCAATGGGGCGATGTGTGAATACGTCACAACACTACTTGTAATTTGTTGATTGCAAATTGCAGTGCATAGTCGACTTAACTTGTGAGAAAGCTTAACTTCTATTACTTTATGCTCACTTAACTTGTGAGAAAGCTTAACTTCTATTACTTCATGCTCATTGTTTATATGGTTGATGTGCATTGTTGTAGTGAAAATCATTCATTTATCCTTAGGAGATTGCACCAGTTTTGTGTAGTTGTTCCTTGATGGCGAAACAAAGCTTGGTTTGGTCACACCTAATTAACAATTAGTTCCTACATTTGTAGGATTAGATTAGCTTTCTTAACCCTTAAGTCTTCATGTTCCAACAACATTCATGTTCAACATAAGTCCCCTTTGTGATTCCAGCAATATCATGTCAAACCATTGAGCTTACCCACACGTTAAGACCTGACAGTAGGAACCTTGGATTTGTCTCAGTTGATCACATAATTTAGTATCAGAGAAGATTTTGTTCAAGAGAGGGTAAAATACTTGGTATTTTATTTTGCATTGCATAGTGTCACAAAAAACACATCAACAGGTTGGTCATTTGTTGGTGTTAATGGATACATGGAGACTTAGGCAAGCCTAATGTTCTCTTGTGATAAAAGAAAAATGTTGAGATGGTCACTCTTGATGAGATTTTAGCAGGAAGTCTGGGCAGCCTACATTGGATGTAAGGTCAACATAGACCTATGAGGAGATTGTTCTTGGATGAGTCATGTTGACTTGGATATCTTGGAGGAGCATTCTTATTCCTCACTCTTGGTCTACTTGGTTGAGCTACATGGTTGCTAGGTTGAGCTACTTGCCTTCTTGGTTGAGCTACTTGGTTGTCTAGTTGAGCTTCCTGGTTGTGTGTTTAAGCTACTTGGTTGTCAATTTGAGCTGGTTGTTTGTCAAATTCAACAACTTACTTGTCCATTCTTTGTGCCAAGTCAATTTGACACATCACTAGTTGAATATTCAACAATTCAATGGTCTGCTCTTAATATTCTTTTCATGGTTTTAGACAAGTATAGACAGTTCATGGTGTTGGTTGATACACGTGTGGAAGGAGTCGTGGATTTTATTATGCACTTGTTATATTCTAAATATGTGCATGAGTAGCATGTAAACGGATGTTATCAAAGGTTTGTGGTTTGTATTAATTAGATGCTAAATTTATTTTGTTCGTAGGATCTAAAAAAGGTAAACACAATAAATGAACTGTAATGTAAGAACAAGTGCTAATATAAGGTGGTGTGAGTGTAGCAGATTTTTGAATGAGCAAATGAAAATTGCTTATTGTGACGTTTTCACACATCACCCCATTACAAATGGGAACCCCCACTTTTTTTTGCTTTTTTGGGTAGTTGTTTTGCTTAGGTTGTCTTCTCTTGGCAATAGTTTCCTCGTTTTAGCCTTTGCTAGTGAGGGAGAAATATCGTCAAGGGATGTGTTGGTGTACGTTTTATCATTCACCAAACATTAGAATAAAATATCCAAGGATGCTCTATCCTCTCCTGAACAAAATCACACTTGTGCCAAGATTGCGAGAAAGACCACAAGGCGACTCCAAGGTCTATATGTGCGAACGGGTGACTTTATGTTGGATAGCTTCCTTGGTTAAGTATGCAGAAATACAAGGGGGACTTACGCTTGACCAATATCATTCACAAGCTAGGACTTCGATGGATTTAACAATAACTGCTCTCTTTTTTTTTGAATTTTGAATTTTGGACTTCCTCAAAAAAGGATAAAAAGGATGAAGGTTTAGAAGTTCTAAGCTACTCCTGTGAACTCAAGAGACGGTAAAGACTGGGTGAAACCAATAACGACACTTTGTTTCACCACACTTGGACAACTACGCAAAGCGGGTGCAATCTTCTAAGGTTATGCTCAAGATTTTCATACTTATAAATAATACCATCAATCGAACAATATTTACTCAAAGTTGACTTTACACATTAAACGAAAATCATCCATCCAAAGAAAGTATGAGCAAAAGTTTCACCAATCTAAACTATCAAATCCTTCATTCATCTAGCAATTTTGAAAGCAAATCTACTTTAAGCAAATCTATTCTATTCTATTCTATTCTACTGTTGAAGAAAATATGCAACCACTTAATAACAATAAGATTTCAAAGCAAAATCTGCAAATGAACTTTTTATTATTCAAGTAGCTCTAAACAACAATTTCATAAATCTCTCCACAACAACTATTAAATGAGAGAATGAGAGTTTATATAGAGTTTTTGAAAAATGAATGAATGGCCGAGATTGATCTAAGATCAACGGCTAAGATCAAGACAACACAACCCTAGATAGAGTTTCCCAAAATAAAACTACAAACATGAATAGCCATTTCCTAGGAACGCACATCCTTATCCTACTGATTGGCAGTGTGTTCAATGAATCTAGACATAATCATGTTGACCTCCTCCATGGTGACATGTGGCAACATATTGATCCTGTATTCCCATCTGTCCAAGTCGTATGCACAAGCAGAAAATGCAATCTTCCATTCCAGCTCTTGTTTTTGGAAGGCATTTCAGATGGACAAGAATTATGATGCCTTGGTCAAATTTTACTTCAGGACTAGTCCTATGATGGTGAAGAAAATCTACTGAGTTTTGAGCTTGAGATTTTCCAGCCGCATATCACTTTCTCGGATGGTTTCTTTTTCAAGCAAATCAGCAGTTACAAGGATAATTTTACTCCGTATTTCTTTCATCTTCTCCTCGGACTTAACACTTTCAGCCTTTACTTTCTCTAGGATTTCACTACGTGCAACTAATGCCCAATGCCATGCATTAAAATCATAGGCAGGCCCTACTGCAATTATCTCCTTATCAATCAGCTCTTGCTTATGCATGCCTTTCAATACTCTAAGGCACGGGATAACTCTGTACTGAATATCTTGGAGGTCGGCCCATGCTTTTGTCATGTTTGCAATTCTGGAAAGTAAGAAGGAGGTTTGTCCATATGTCAGCATCAATTTATCCATGAACGTGGCTACTTTTTCTCTTTTGGTAGCCATCCACTCTTTGGCTTCTCTGGCTATCACCTTTTCTTCCTCGGGATTTTTTGTTACTCCTTGTGAAGGATTCAAAAGTAGAGGAATTGCTGCATCGTCTTGGTTAAGTGGCTTGGTCAAGTGCTGAATGTATTCCTCTAAACCCTCGATTTCCTTCTTATATTCTCTTTTCTTTCTTACCTCCTTATCTATTCTTGCCTTCATGGAAGCGACTAAATTGTCTAAGTCTTCCACCTCTTGACCTTTTGTAGTTGGTCCCAAGTCAAAAGTGGTAATTTCATATTCATGATGAGTTATATCTTCTTTTGACTTGTTTACTTTTGGTACAACAATCTGAATTGTTCAACAGCCTGTCTCATCTCTCTGGATTGTGGAAAACTACCTGGCAGGCTTCTTTGTAGCAACCTCTCCTAATCTGGTTTAGAAATCAACTGTCATCTCCCTCTTCCTGAACTTCCACTGGTGCTTTTATTTTCAGTCTTTCTTTTAGCCAATCAAGAATCGTAAGTTGCTCAATGCCTTCCTCTTCTGGATCATTCTCTTCACATGGCATATTCTGGCCTCCTCGAAGAGCGGAAATCATTCCCTCCTGAAATTCATTGCCCAGAATATCCATTTCATTATCTGACTCCGATATTTTTGTGCCTGTAGGAGATGGAGGCTCTTCATCTTCCTGTTGGATTAACTCTATATTTTCCCGATGGACTGGAGAAGGAATCTTTATCTTGGCCAGTGACTCATCAATAGTTAATACATTGTTTCTATTCGCAGATGCAGCAAAACAAGATGGCTCTAGCCTTTGCTTCTTCTGAGCAGATCCTTCATCTATAGTTGTCTTGCCCTTTGTCCTTGAAGAACTTCCAACTTCTTTCTTCTTTTTTCTAGAGTTAGTGCTTTTAATGGGTCCGACATTTTGAGATGCTTCTGCATTTGAAGAATGTGCTTCTATTTCACCCATCGGGTTATAAGTCAAGGTTATATTCTTTCGTCTTAGCCCATGAACTTGCTGATCGACCCACCACTTCGAATACTTGACCACTGGCTACATTAAGGTAGCCAAATCTACGTGATCTGGTTCAAACCATCTCACAAGAAGAAGAGGTGCATTCTTGTCAAAGCAAGGCTAAGTGTATTCTTCGTCATCTTCCAACTAATCCGGCACATGAAAAAGTTCAGTTATTCTGATCAAGCTTACTGGTAGCCTAGACCATAGTCTTTTCCTTATGTCAAACTCATCAGCAACATTGGCCCAAAAATCTTCCAAGTCTATTCTATGTTGTACCTTTCTCCATTTACTGTCCCAATAATGTTGTGAGGGTCATAATCAACTCTAGACCAGTAGAATGTGGAAAGGTAACATTGCATCTCAAGCCTAGCACTCTCAACTGCTTGTGTCGTTGGGCAAGACTCTAGCATATTTTTGATGAAGAAAGGAAAGGAATAGTGGTCTTCTACTTTGCTCTTTGAAAGCCTTGATATGTCTCCAACTATCTAAGGACCTCAAGCAGGACCATTTTGTTGGTAGGATAGATTGGAAGTTGGTAAGGACAACCAATAAAACCTTGAACTCTTATGTATGTGAATTTTGGAAATTGGATAAACCAAGATCCATACCTGCTGATCAAACTCTTGGCTTCATGAGAAGTCTCTGATGAGTTCCTCCTTGTAGTGTCCTTGTGATATACATCAGAAATCCATCATTTACCCATTTGAAGTGGGTCTTTTCACTACGCTGCAACTGCAAGTAACAATCATAGGACTTGAGTTCATTTTCGCCATTGCCTACTACACCTTTGCAAATCAATCCTCTGTAACATGTAATTTCTGGCCAACAGGTAGACAATGTAGGAGCTCATGTAAAATGATATTGTCCTTTCTAAGTTCTTCAATTGTTCATCTAGATTATCACTAATTATTCGAGACTAGTTGAACTTTTTGACTCCTGAGGTAATTTCATCAATTAGGTAATACATCCATGTTTCAAATGGTGCACCCTGAGGGTTGCCCATTACTCTGTCCAGCAGTAGGATGATGTCACCATATTCTTCTTTGAAGTCTGTTCGCAGTAGCTTCTTTGGTACTTTTTTAAGGGAAGCCCTAGGTTTTTCTAACCATGACTTGTTGATATTTGTTGCACAGAGGTCTAGTTGGTCATCATAAAGTTTTTGGGCGTCTTCTTTGGTTTTATATGAAGTTTTGGTGTAGTCCGTTATCCCAAACGCTTCCTAAATGGCTAACTCTCCAAGATGAGCTAAAACTCTTCCATCAAGTGCAATGATCTCTCTTTCTTGTGTGTTGTAGTGAATAGCACATTCGACCATCAGTTCTACACATTCCATGGCTGGTGGAAATCCAATTGCCTGGACGATGCCATTTCTCATCATCCGGCGGGCAACAGGTGTTGGCAGGTACCCATTGTGCCCTTACATTCTCTTCCTGAATTCTTTGAAATCAACATGCCCAAGGTTGGTGTCTGTGACATTCTTCCATTTAAAATTGATCTTCGATGCTGGCTGCAACCCTTTACTGGCAAACTTCATTTGTGTTTTTCTCAAAGGTGCTCCTTTGGTAGTCATCAATCTACATAAGACATAAAAATTTAACATTATTTTCGAGAAAATTCAAAGGTTCTAAATCTGATTTTGGTCCCCATTTTACTTGAAAATTTCACTTTCAACCTGTCAAAAAGCTGAATATCTATGAAAAATCAGACTGAAAGTGGAAGAATTTGGCCAAGTATTTGGTAAATTTCATGAAACGAATGAATAAAACAGAAGGAGAGTGGAAGCAATTAGTCAAACTCGGAGTTTGGATCTTCAAATTTGATCGTGACTGAAAATCTACCTTCAATTCTGAAAATTCTGTCTTAAACTCAGAAAAAGCACTTATTTTCTCTTTTTCAACACTTAGAAAATTTTATCCCTTCAAAAATTCTTCTTCAAAATTCACTTCAAAAACTTCAAGAGAGAGAGACTTCTTCACAATCGAACTCCAATCTTCAAACCTGATAATGAATTTGAAAGTGACTGGTCGAATAGATATAGAGCTAGGGATTTTAATTTTAGAAGCTCCATGTTTTTTTTTGTTTTTTTCATTTTTTGATTTTATTGATATTCATCAAACTTGGACTTGTTTTAACTTTTCCAAAATGAAAAGTTTTATTCTTCATCCAAGCTGATTTGGCATGGAAGCTTCTAGATGATTCTCTCAATTTCCACAATTTTTCTAAGTGTTAAATTTTTCGAAAATTTTTCTAGTATTGAAATTATTTTCCCTTCGAAAATAATTCTAAGTGTTGGAAACAATTTTAAAATATTCTGAGTGTCAAACTTTATTTTCCAACACATTCAATCGATTGACCCTTCAATGGTAGATTTTATGTGCTTCTTTGTCGAAATTGTATGTTTCTCTAGCCATTTTCTTTTCTTCGCCATGGCAAGTTGGTCATCTTCATGTCTAAGCCAAATGCCATAGGTGAACTTTCTTCTTGTATAGTCATCTTCTTTCTAGGGCGGAGTTGATAGTTGATTAGACATCTTTCATAAGGGGGGGGCGGACTCTGAAGGTGTGTGGACATTCTTTCCTTTAGCAAGGCGGACTTGTAGGATTGTTTTGCTAAGGCGGACTTTGACGATGTTTAGCCATCCAAACCTTGTCTTGCTTCCATGCTTTTCTTCTTGGCAGACTTCTTACTTGTTTTGCCATAGCATCTTTCTAGCCTTGGGCGGACTTTACCCCTCTATTGGCCATGTCTTCATGTCTTGGGTGGACTTTAGATAGTATTTGCCATAGTCTTCATGTCTTGGGTGGACTTAATGGTTGTTTGGACATCACTTTAGGCAGAGCAGACTTGTCATTATGTTTGGATGTGCTTACTCTTTCCGAGGCGGACTTTGTCTTGTGTTGGAACTTCTTCATAGGGCGGACTTTGAACTCCATTGGGCATCTCCCTTCATACTTGCTTCGTGCTTTCCAACTTGGGAGATCTTGAAGGCTTCCTTGGACATTGTATTTTAGCCCTTCTCAACCTTGGGCGGACTTTCGAGTTCATATGCCATCCTTCATAGAGGGTGGACTTTGTGAATCTTTAGACATTGCTTTTAGCTCCCTTAACCTAGGCAGACTTTATACCTCCATAGGCTTGAGTGGACTTGAAGGCAGATCAAACTTTGACATTGCTTGGACAGTACTCTTAACTGAAAGTTGGAGTTTGCTTCACCTTTGCCATTCTTTCTAACTGCAGGTCTGAGTTTGTGCTTCATGTTCCATCTCATCTTAATTCCCTAGCGGACTTTATACCTTATGTGCCAACCTTTGAGCGGACTTCAATGCTTCCTTGCCATGGGCAGACTTTAAGTGTTCTTGGACTATCTTTCTCCCTAGGGTGGACTTTACCTTGCCTTAGGCATATTGCGGACTTGGTAGATGTTTGGCCAAGGCGAACTTGACATCTCCTTAGGCATGGTGGACTTGAAGATTGATTTGCCACTCTTTCATCATGCTAGGCGGACTTTGGGCCTCGTGCCATGGCGGACTTTGGAACCATTTTGTCATGCCAAACCTTGTGCTAGGCGGGCTTGGATGTTCATCAGCCATTCCTTCTTGACCAAGGCAGGCTTGGCAGCTGATCTGCCATTTCCCCTTCATGCTGCTTGGGCGGACTTTAACCTTGTGTGGCCATTCTTGTTTGATGGAAGCCTTTCCAGGGTGGAGTTTTCTGCTGTTTGGCCATTATTAGGGCGGACCTTGATGTTGATTGGTCATTGCTATATAAGCCTTAGGCAGATTTCAAGGTTATCAAGCCATGCTACCTCTTGGGCGGACTTGGAGAAAGTTTTGCCATATGTGCCACCTCTTCCAACCTGCTGTGAGGCATTCACACATCACTCCGTTGCAAATGGGGACCTGTTGATGTGTGTTTTATGCACATAACATTTCAGAATTAAATACCAAGGTAATTTACCCTCTCTTGAACAAAATCACCTCGGATGCTAAGGGTAAGATCAACTAAAATGATTCCAAGGTTTCTACATCTCAGGTCTTGACGAGTGGGTAACTCAATGGTCGATGTGAATTGTTGTGTTCACTTGGGGACTTACACAAATGTTCGAATTATCTTTTTTTGATCATGAAATATGTGGAATAGGTGTGCTGACAACTTAGGATTTAGCAATGTAGCTCCCGACTTAATTTAACAAGACTTATTAAAAAAAGGGCAAAAGGAATAGGTTTCAGGAAATCTATTCTAAGCCTAGGAATGTAGGAAATGATGAACAAATTTAGTGGAATCGAACTAGGAAAGGTCTCACAAACAGGTATTGACACAAGCTTAGTGCAATCATCTAAGGTATAATTTTCAAACTATTACCATCAAGCGTTGACACCATCCAAGTTAACGCTTGTCAAGGGATGCATAATAATTGAAGTTAGCTTACTCAAATTTCCAATTGACCACACAAGCCACACTTACCAACAGCAAGAGGCTAGTGGTATGGATTAAGGGGTTCCACACAAATATATTCAACAAATCTTCCACTCAATCTAACAAACATGAAAAACAAATTCTAATCTAACTTGGAGGAATTGTTGGTGTTGGAAATAAGCCACACCCAGACCGACGATAGACTGGTCCAAGAGGGGCCAGTAGCTCAGTGGTAGAGCACTCCAGCAGCGTATGGATGGTCCTCAGTTCGAGTCCTAGCTGGTCCATGTCTCAACATGGTATCAGAGCCCTGGTAAAAGGAGATCCAAATTAAATTTGAGACATCAAACTGTCATCTATTAAGTATTGCAATCACATTTCATTCTTCACAATGTCAAACATGATCAGATTTGAAGATCGACTCGAAGGAGCCAACAACTTCATATCTTGGAAGCTCAAAATTATGATACTTCTAAAGGACAATAAATTAGACTCCTTCGTAAAAGAAAAGACAACCGAACCTGAAAATGAACTTGAGAAAACTCAATGGATTTAAAGCAATGAGAAAGCCATGAAACTTATAGTGGATGCAGTCAAGGATCATATTGTACCTATATTAGCAAAACATGAAACTGCATACCTTATGTTCAAATCTCTTGAGAGTGCATTTGAAATAAATAATACAAGCAGAACCCTTGCCCTAAAGAGGCAAATTAATAATATAACCATGAATAAGGGAGAATCTGTCAATGCATATTTCATGAGAATCACCGAACTAAGGGACCAACTATCAACAGTTGGATATGAAATTGATAGCAAGGAATTAACACTCATAACCTTAGGCGGTCTTCCAAAATCATGGGAATCATTTGTCCAAGGAATAAGCGCAAGATCGAAGCTTCCTAAATTTGATCGATTAAGATCTGATTGTCTACAAGAAGAGTCAAGACAAATAACAAAAGGGAAGCAGAAACCTATAGATGAGGATATTCATGTCCTTAACACAAATTCTCATAAGAAAGGTAAGAAGAAGAACTTCAAAAGGAAGAGAAATTCTCATGGAAAAAGTTCATCCAAGCAGAGAAAGGACCTGTCGCAAGTTCAATGTTTTAGGTGTGATCAATATGGACACTATGCGGTCAAGTGTCCTGACAAAACAAAACAACAAGCCTCATTTGCAAAAATCGGAAAGACAAATATAGAGCATGATTCTAAAAAATTTGCTTTCTACTCAGCATTATCCAGCCAAGTCTCAAACAAACTTAGCACATGGGTAATCGAAAGTGGATCATCAAGACACATTACAGGATACCAAGATCACTTAGAAACTATGGCAAAAGAATATGATGAAGAGGATACAATTGGGGATGATTCTGCACCATCAAATTGAAATCCGAGATCTCTATTCAACTCACTGGAGTACTATATGTGCCAGAAATTAAGAGAAATTTAATATCTATATCAGCTCTTGAAGATAACAGATACAGAGTTACATTTAGGGAGGGTAAAGTCCTAGCATGGCTGAAGAACTCAACCATAAAGAAGCCCCAAACTATAGGCATAAGACAAGGACACCTTTACAAACTTTGCACTGAGTCAAATCAAGCCCTCATTCATGAGACTTCTGACTCAAATGAGATCTAGCATCGAAGGTTAGGCCATATTCACTTTCGTGCCCTAACTTTTATGGATAAATTTGTAACTGGACTACCTAAACTAAATCAAACTCACAATGGGGCATGTAAAGGGTGTGCCTTGGGGAAAAATACTAAGGGTACTTTTCCTAATAGTTTGAGTAGAACTAAAGTTGTGTTAGAATTAGTCCACTCTGACCTATGTGGACCCATGTTTGTACCCTCCATAGGAGGATTTCTGTATTATGTAATTTTCATTGATGACTTCTCCAGGAAGACCTGGATATACTTTCTCAAGTGCAAAGAATCAGAAGAGATCCTTAAAAGGTTTAAGGAATTCAAAGCTCTCACAGAAAATTCTTCCCAGAAGAAAATTAAAATACTTGGAACAAACAATGGGAAAGAATATACTTCTGAAATCTTTAAAGAGTTTTGTGTAAATGCAAGGATTAAGAGGGAGTTCACTGTACCCTATAATCCTTAACAAAATGGAGTTGCTGAGAGGAAAAACAAAACTATAGTAGAGGCAGCTAGAGCAATGCTTCATGATCAAAACCTAGAAACCTCATTCTGGGCTGAAACTTCTAATACAGCTGTATACATTCAAAATAGATGTCCTCAGTCTCACTTGGAAAATAAAACTCCTGAAAAAGCCTTTACTAGTGTAAAACCAAATATCAATCACTTAAGAATATTCGGGTGCCCAGTTTACATTCATGTGCCATAGAGATGGGATTGAAACTATAACCTTCTCGGAGAAAAGGAATATTTGTAGGCTATAGTGAAACTTCAAAAGCTTACAGAATATACATACCTGGATAGAGACAAATTGAACTAAGTAAAGATGTCATTTTTGAAGAAGACATTGCCTTTAAGAAGGCCAAGAGATCAGATAAGATAGAAATACCAGATTCACACAAAGGTATGGAAGAAGATCTTGCTCCTGAGTTTCAGAGGGAGTAACCAGATGAAACTACAAATGAAAGTCAGATTCCTCTACAGACTCAAGAAGAGGAACCAGAAAATAATCACAAGAGACCACTTTGGGCTAGAAAGATGATACAAGAAGTAGAAATCCATGCAACACCCAAAGGAACATTCAAAGAGAGCAAAAGACCTCGCAAATTAACATATGATGCATTAATGAGTGAAATCGTTAATTCTGAACCTGCTGGTGTTGCAGAAGCCCTCAAGCATCAAGTTTGGAAGGATGCTATGATAGAAGAGTACCAATCCATTCTAAAGAATGATGTTTGGGACATAGTTCCGAGACCAAAAGAGAAATTTGTTGTCTCGTCCAAGTGGCTTTTCAAAATTAAACAGGTTGCAGATGGCAGTATAGAGAAACATAAAGCACGTTTTGTCGCCAGAGGATTCTCACAGAAGGAAGGTATTGATTATGAAGAGACATTTGCACATGTTGCCCGGTATACCTCCATTAGAGTAGTCATAGCTATTGCAGCTGCTAAAGGATGGAAGATCCATCAGATGGATGTGAAAACAGCATTCTTAAATGGGACTATTGAGGAAGAAGTCTATCTAGAACAACCTGAAGGTTTCGTGATTCATAATGCAGCTTCACATGTGTGCAAACTGAAGAAAGCTTTATATGGACTTAAACAGGCTCCCCGAGCTTGGTATGAGAGGATCGACAACTATTTGTTGGGTCTAGGATTCTCCAAGAATGATGCAGATCCAAATCTTTACTTCAAAGTAATTAATGGTGATTTGTTGATACTTATTCTATATGTTGATGATCTGCTAATTACAGGAGAAGATCACCTCATTGTTCAATGTAAGGACCTAGCATCAGAATTTGATATGAAAGACTTGGGCAGTCTACACTACTTCCTTGGATTGGAAGTTTGGCAGAAACCAGATGGTATTTTTCTAAATCAAGGGAAATACACCATTGATATTCTGAAAAGATTTGAAATGTGGAACTGCAAACCAATGTCGACACCCATGGAAACCAACCTACATAAACTAAAAGAAGCAGCAGCAGAATCCACACTTGCAAGCCCTACTCTTTACAGACAAAAAATTGGATCACTGATGTACCTGGTTAACACTCGACTGGATATTTGCTATGCAGTGAATGCCTTAAGCCAATTTATGTGTGAACCTCGAGAGATACATCTTGTTGTTGCTAAGCATATATTGAGAACCTTTAAGGTACTATTGGACATGGACTCAAATATAAAGATGTTGATCTAAATCTACATGGTTACTCTGATTCTGATTGGGCTGGAAGTGTGACTGATCGAAAAAGCACATCAAGGTGTTGCTTCAGTTTGGGATCAGATATGATTTCTTGGATATGCAGAAAACAGTCTTCAGTAGCTCAAAGCTCCATAGAGGCTGAATACATTGCAGCATCTTTGGGAGCAAGAGAAGCAGTATGGCTCCGAAAACTACTTGTGGGATTATTTGGAGAGCCTCTGAAGCCTACTATCATCCATTGTGACAATCAAAGCTGCATCAAACTGTCTATAAATCTAGTATTTCATGATAGATCAAAGCATATAGAGATTCCTTACCACTATGTGAGAGACATGGTAGAAAGGAATGTGATCCAATTGGAGTATATTAATACAAGTGATCAAACAGCAGACATTCTTACCAAGCCGCTCCCCAGAGTGAAAGTTGAACACTTCAGGAAGAAACTTGGTATGGTTGAAATGTAAGTTATTGAGATTATCTCTAAATTTCTATTTGTATTAATATAAATAAAGATGTTTAATTTGTAAACTCTTTTGTCATATGTGTGACTCTATGACTTATGGGCCTACCCTATGTACATTATTGAAAGGTGACGATCTTTCAAATAATGAACACTTGCATCCAACATTGTAAGGTGACGACTTTACAATGATTGGTTCACTATCATGACAAATATCATGTGACTTGATATTCATGGACATGTCATGATAGTCAATAACTCTTGGGCTTATTGATAGATATCATGAGACTTGGTATCAGTTGAATATCATTATGCTCCTTATGAGATGATCATGGTGTGTATTATGTGACGTAATATCTATGGAAATGCCATGACTTGTTATGGTAGACATCATGAGACGTGATGTCAATGCACATACCATAACCTGGATGTTTATGTGAAGAATGTCATGTGACTTGATGTTCTTAAACCATCCTCCAATATCACGAGTTGGGTGATATCTTCATACTTGATTATCTTCCCTAGCTAAGAGGGAGTGTTGATGCATAGTAGCTTCGGTCAAATATAAGGGTGACCATTAATATTGATTGGACATATATAAGCATGTATGTATGTATGTCAATCCACTATGTGGACTAACATACATACACACATACTCCTTCCTTGTGTTTATAAGAATAATCACTTCGAATACTTTGCAAGCCGTCATCCTTATGTCTGACCGAAACTCTACATTAATCTGTGTGTGATCAGATTCTATTCTTCTCTTGCCTTGTATCGTGTAATGATCATTAAGGCATCATTGTATATAACAAGATCAAAGTTTACATGATTGTATTCATTAGATCGAACTTATATGTTCGTATTTGATAAATCAAACTTGATAATGTCTTTTGCACAGATCGGCAACTTTAATTGGTTAAGAGTTAAGTTAACTAACATAAATAAAGTTCGATTCCCTTGGTATGTAAGGGACACGTTATGAGTGGACATGCCTCCACATTGTGGAAACATGTCCCCTCATAACATGTCCCACTAAACACATATATATATATTCGCCGATTTCAAGAGAGAATGATATAGAAATCAATAAATGCTCTCTCTCCCTTGATCGACGAATTTCAAACTTGAAGAAAACCCCTGCACTGCCCTTGATACATTATCATTGTTGACATTCATATTTTGGAAGGATTAAATTCTGAATACTCTGAATTTAAAGGAAAATCTGCACATTGAACGAATTGCATCAGTCTGATATAAATTTGATTTCTTAACATGGTATCAGAGCCAGGTCCAGGCTAGGAGCCCCAAGCACACGAGAGGTGTGGCTTAAGGGGGGGTGTTGGTGTTGGAAATAAGCCACACCCGGACCAACAATGGACTGGTCCAAGAGAGGCCAGTAGCTCAATGGTAGAGCACTCCAGCAACGTATGGAAGGTCCTAGGTTCGAGTCTTAGCTGGTCCATGTCTCAACAGGAATTGAGAACCATGAATGCAAAACAACATTTGAAGAGAAAAATCACCAACAAATTGAACAATGATTTAGATTCAAATAGCTGCAGCATATACCAACAATTCTACAAAAACTCTCTTACAAATGAGAGACAATGAGGTATATATAGTCTCATACAAAATGGATGGCCAAGATTAAAACTAAATCAAGGGCCAAGATCATGCAACCAAAACCCTAGAATTGTCCTAATTAGGGTTTTACATCAAAAATGGTGCCACCAACATATGGCCCAATAAAAAGATACCTAGTCATCAAATAGGGAATCTTCTAGAAGATTCCTCCCTGCATCTCTCTCTCTCCTAGCATACTCCAAGAATCTAGCCAATACAGAATCTAACTCCTCAATGGAAATGCTAGGTAAGGTATCCTGTTGTAAATCAATCACGTCCACAGCATCCGAGCAAGCATCCAAAGTGTTTTCCCAATCTGGCATGAGCTTCTGGGAACTATGAACATGAATCAACAAAGAGACCAAATCGTCCATTTGACTCTTCTTCAAAAGACCAACTGACAAAAATACATAAGCTTCATCTTGTCTCTTAATTCGGCCAAGTGTAAACCACTAGCATCACTAACATCAACACCCAATAACTCTTCAATTGAGACAAGGATCTTCGACTGAATATCTAAAATTGATCCTTCCATCTCTGTACAACTCAGCTAGGCGTTCTCATAAGTTGATTTCTTCATGGCTAACCAACAATACCAGCCATGGAAATCGTATTTGTCTCCATTGTGCACGATATTCTCCCTGATCAATGTGGACTTGAGAATCTTCTTCAAAGCTCTGAGGTGTGGAATAGTCCTCTCCTGGATAGGTCGGAATTCTTCCCAAACTCCCTCCAAATACTGCACTCTAAATATGAGCCTCGTTGTCCTATCATATGCCTGGACAAACTAAGTGAGGAAATCATCTACCTGTTTTCTTGCACTTTCAATCCATTACTCCACCTCCAAGAGTGTATCTCTCGCTGCCTCATAGTGTGAATGTAGTCCATGATCAACTACAATAGGGAAAATAAGGGTGGGATTCTCACGCCTTAATCCTGTAATGTACTCTTCTCTGTACTTCTCCTTCTCTTCAATCTCTCTATCCAATCTCGCACTGATCGCCCTAAGATTATCACCAACCTCCTGAAATTCTGGCTCTCTTGTAGTACGGCCAAGGGCAACTGAAGTAATCTGGAAATCCATAGGAGTAGCAATGTTTGTCATCACACCTCCAATAGGAATAACCACCTGCACAATCCGCATTCCTGTCTCATCTTTAGCTATGTGTGACAAGATCTCAGCCCTCCTAGGCTCTATCTCCTTATTGCTCCTAGCTAAGTAGTCATCAATGTTGTCAATAGGCTGTACCTCTATCATTTTCTTACTCTTTTTCCATACTCTTGATCAGCCAATCAGGAATAGCGAACATCTCCATACCATCATCGAGACACATCTCTCGATCAAGCCCTCTCACTGTCGAGATAACATCATCGTCATCATCAGGATTGCTCCAGGCCAAATTGTATACCTCATTTCCCAAACTAACCTCCAAAAGGACAGTAGGGGATCATTCGGGAGCGAGGATGATAACATCGTGCACACTCCAGGATAAGCTCACTGCACTGTATGGACTATGGAAATCTAGCGGCTTGAAAAATGCCACTCTTCATAATGTTCACATACGCTGGGGAAGGAATCTGGCTTCCAACTCCGAACATCCACTGTCACAACTGGTTCAGGTTCAAGAAATGCATGTCCGTGTTCGTAATCTCCTTCCATCTAGATGACATCTTGGATTCAAGATAGAATCCAATCTCGAGAATCTTTTGTTGTTCTCTCATTTCCTTAAGTCCGGACTTCGACATCGCACCTGTGACAGCCCTCAAATGGTCTGAGAATGATCCCAAAATGCCTCTGGAATGTCTCCAAATGTAAATCGCTGAAGTTGTGGTTGGCTGGGCAACAAAGTATAAGTCTAAAATTCGATGATCAGCCATCAATGGAAGTCACACCACCTATAACAATGGCGTCAAGACTCAGATCTGAAGTAATCACAGCAGGTAGGGAACAATGGCAGCCACCAAGCGTGAAGGGAATCCAACAAAAGGGCACCAAAACACTTGCAAAACCAAAATCGAAATTTTCCAATTATGGCGCCAAACACACAAGTCTAAAAATGTCTTCAAAATATACTCCGATCTAACAAAATAAGTCTGAGAACAGCAAGCAAGGATGGTGGCATCAAGGAAAATCACCTAAGTTGGAAATGGAAACCCCAAACACAAAAAGTGCCCTCCCTAGCAAAATCGCTACCTCACAAAAATGGCGCCACCTCTCCAAAAATCATGGCACAAAGTCATCAATGGCAGCCACCCAAAAGTCGCCAAGCTGGAAAAATAAATGGCAATGAGGAAAAAATGGCAGCAAGAATAGTCTTCAATCAATCACTTCACTTGAACACTTCTTCCAAAATCGCCAACTATAGAAAAAATCGCCCTTGCCTAAATATACTTGGCAAACTCAATAATAAAATAATGTTGGATCTCTCTGTATTTGAACTTACTTTCATCATCAATTCTCACCACACAAGCAATGTGGGATAAAATACTTGCCTGGTAAAAACTGATTTGCTTCTAGAAGGTTGAAAACATTAAATGCTCATTGCAAATCATTCATTGCTTTTATTTTTTAAATAATCGTTGCTTTTCATTAAAAAAGCAATTAAATGGGGCTCATTTATTAAAAAATTTCAATTTAAATCCAAAAATGGCCAATTGGGGAAAATCGATCTAAGTAGGGATTGAAAAATCCTATTAAAATCATTTAAAATCATCAAAATATCCCCTCCAAGGGAAAATCGATCCCAGTAGGGATAAAATTCCCTAACGAAATCCATCAAATGTGCACAAAATGAGGTCTAGGGGAAAATCGATCTAGGTCTAGAATGAAAATTCCGCTTAAAACTTTGTCATTCACACAAAATACCCCTCTGGTGGAAAAACGATCTCAGTATGGATGAATATCCGGACTCAAAACATTGGAAATCTCTCTCAGTGGAAAATCGCTTTGAGTCAGGAATGAGTGTCTGCACAAAAATCCTCAAAAACTTGTCACAAAAGACCAAGTGGAAAATCGACCCAGGTGTGGAATCAAGATAAAGTCATCCGCAATCCTATCCATACTCCCTGGTGGAAAAACGTGGGTAGTTAGGATAAATCCTAATGCTTAGTCAAAATTTAATGCATCTAGGGGAAAATCAACCCTAGTATGGATTCACAGTGGTGGAAAAATGAGGCAAGTCTGGATTTCAAGGGAAATCCATGTCCAGTGTGGATTTTGAGTGGGGAAAACCATGGGTAGTCAGAAATATGAGGGGAAAAGCATCTCTAGTATGGAATTTTGACGTTTTAACCACTAGGATATGGATTTTCATCCGGAAAATGATGATTTTTCCACTCAAAACCACTAAGAAACTTCAAAACTCAATAAAACTCAACTGGACTTAGGCAAATTTACCGAAAATTAGAGCGTAACACAAGGAAATTTATCGGGATAAAGTGCGAAATCAATTTGAATAACTTCCTAGGAGCAAGAAAACAACTCCAAAAGGTCTAAAAACACCTCAGCACTTAAAATCACCGACGTGGACGTTCAAAAACACGTTAAAGCTCAAAAGGTCTACACTTACACAAAACTAGGATCATTTAAAATCTCAATTTTACGTGCTTGATCCTATAACTTCAAAAACCCTAAACGACACTAGGCATGACCAAAACTCCGAGACTCGGGCACAGGAAACACAAAATTGTCCACTAAGCTACCAAAACCCTAACCTAAACAAGCAGAAAGCAGGAAAAGAGGGGGTCCCCATTAGCAATTGGGCAATGTGTGAAACGGTCACAACAGGACCCCCCACTTTTTTCTACCTTCTAGGTAGAGTTAGGGTCCTTAGCTATTAGCCTTTACATTTGAAGGGGAATAGAAGATCAGGAGGCCAAGAGTCAGGTGAATAGCCTTGTGTGAAAGGTGAAGTAAGTAAAGTTTAGAGGTCATGTCCATCAATCAAGAGCTCAGCTGAAGAGTCTAAGAGGTTGCTAGTAGCGACAATCCAAGAGTTCAAGGTTGAAAGTAAACTCCAATTGCTTTAATTACCCTTGGCCGAAGTTGTTTCCAAGAGGTCTCATCTTGTAAGGGAGAAAAGATAGCCAAGGTGATATACATAAGAGCAATCTTAAGATGTCAAATCACCTTAGTCTCCAAGCTTCAAAACCACACTTCATGTTGAGTGATAGATGAGCAAATTTTTCCCTTGAGTCTTTTGCTTGAGAATTGGTGTAAGTATGAGTTTGAGAATTTGAATGAATTATTCCAAGGATTGAAATATTGTCTAATAAAATGATCGATAAGCTCATTTGTAATCCGCCTCATCTCTAAGTCTTCTCTAGGTTTTAACTTCATGACTTACACTTTTGAAGCGAACTTCATGTTTGAAGAATTTGGAGCAAACTTCATGTTTGAAGAATTTGGAGCGAGCTTCATGTTTGAAGGAGATTGGAGCGAATTTCACTTTCAAGCTTTCACGAATGAGGTTGGCAATAAAAGAATGAAGTGAAGGATTTGAGAAAACTTACTTCATGAGTTCACCTTTTGGAGCGAAATTCCAACTTCATGAGTTGGGGTATTGGAGCAAATTTCACCATCAAGGCTTCATGAGCAAAATGGAAAGATAAAGAGATGAAGGAACCACTTACTTCATGTTTAAGCATTCACAAGCGAACTTCATGACTTGCTGCCTTGGAGTGAACTTCATGACTTGCTGCCTTGGAGCAAGTGGAGCGAAATTCATACTTCATGAGTTGAGCAAGTGAGGCGAAATTCATACTTCATGAGTTGAGCAACAAGAGCGAATTTCCAACTTCATGAGTTGCCTTCTTCGAGCAAACTTCATGACTTGCCTCCTTGGAGGGAATTTCATCAATGAGCATATACAAGCAAGCCTACATGAGCGAAGTTGAATGAGAAATGAAGGATGGTCGCCTTGAATGGATTCAATGCCAAGTGAACTTCATAACTTCATGTTTTGGAGCGAACTTCGTGACTTCACATTTTGGAGCGAACATGAACTTCATGAGTTGCAAGTTTGGAGCGAACTTCATGACTTTGCATTTTGGAGCAAATTTCATGCTTCATAAGCTGGGTTTTTGGAGCAAACTTCAGGTTTGAGAGATTTGGAGCGAACTTCATGTTTGGAAGAGACAAGCAAGCTTAGCAAGCAAGACAATGGAAATAAGGCTTCATGTGCACACGCCTTAGAGCGAAATTTACAACTTCATGAGTTGCCATCTTGGAGCGAAATTTTACAACTTCATGAGTTGCCACCTTGGAGCGGATCTTACAACTTCATGAGTTGCCACCTTGGAGCGAACTTCAAGAGTTGAGGATTTGGAGCGAATTTCTACAAAGGTGAACTTCATGACTTAGAAGATTGGAGCGAATTTCATGAATAAGCAAGGTGATTGAAACAAGTTTCACGTGCACACCATCTAGAGCAATCTTCATCTTCAAACCTACACAAGCAAATCTCAACTTCATGAATTAGCATGCACGAGCGAATTTCATATTCAATTTCACAAACTCAACATGCAAGAGTGAACTTCATGATTTGACCTACATGAGCAAACTTCACAATTTGAAGGGTATGAGCGAAGTTCAAGAAAATGAAGAAGAATAAGACAAGGACAACTTCATGAACATCAAGGGTGGAGTAAACTTCAAGAGCTCCTCTCTAAGAGCGAAAAGCAACTTCAAGTGTCCCTCCAGGAAGGTGAATTCTCTTTATATGCTCTTATTAAACCTATTTATCAAGTGTATTTGATACTTGCTTGTTTGTTTTGCAGGAGATGAAGCAAAATACAAGGAGAACCTCTTCAAGAAGCTTCATCAGCAAACACAAGAACATCAAGGAGGAGAAGATCTCAAAGTGTTTAAAAGCCTCTCACCACCTCAATTGCATGAAGAAGACTCAAAATGCTACTAGGTTGAAAGACTTTAAATAGTTCAATATCTGTAAGCAATAGAGCGAGATATCTTCAAGGTTCTCATTCTATCACATTGGCATGGAAAGATTGCAGGGGTGCAAAGGAGAAATCATCCAAGTACCTCAAGGCACAAGAACATAAAGGAAGCGTAACCTACATGATGGAAGGATGTTTTGCAATCTTGAAATCCCTTCGAGAATCCATGAATTGAAGTCAGTACAATGAAGATTTGCATTCAACCAGTTGCATCATTCATCAAGTATGTCGAAAATAAAGGAAGATCAACCAGAGTCATCACAAGACCTACAATCGAGCACGATTGAAGAAGCAGCTAGTTTCAGAAGAGTTAATCAAAGTTCGCTTCTCATCATCATCATCACATTGAGCAACTGAATAATGTTGAGTACCAAGAGATATCTCTAAATATCCCTTCATGATGATGAATCAAATCAAGTCTACGAAGTGCAGGATAAAGGTGGAATCCTAGTCATCGTCCCAGTCACTACCTCCACCAATCAAAGAGGTCCACATCAACACATCCAAGTTCAATGAATCAAGCTCATATATAAAGGCACAAACTCCAATGTAACTACCCTCAACATTTATTGGTCCACCCTCTCTGAATGTAATTCTCTCATTGGCTAAGAAGAGTTTGTTGTAACAAACCCTAATTAGGGTTTCATTGTAAAATCTTGGCCATTGATGGAGATTCAATCCTGGCCATTTATTGTAAATGAGCTCTCTATAAAAGCTCAAACTCTCCATTTGTAAAGGTTAACAGTTAGCTAATAGTTAATAGTGAATAGAATAGAATAATAGATAGCTTAAAAGAATAGCCAAATTAGAATATAAGTTAGAGTAGGAGAAGGCAAAGATTGTTGCCAAACTTTGTTGTAAAGAACAATTGATTTCATTGAAGTTATGGTGAATTTGATTTGTTATTTCAACAACTCGCATGGTCTTTGCTTCTCAATTTGCTTTCATGTTGATTAAATTGAGTGGAGGAATTTGTTGAATGTATTCGTGTGGAATCCGTTTGTCCATACCACTAGTCTCTTAGTAATTGTAAGCATGCCTTGTGTGGTCAACTGGAATGATATGAGCTTAACTTCGAATCATTCTACATTCATTGCTTATGCATTAACTTGAATGGTGATCGATGTTTGATGGTATTGATTCAAATAACTTTGAAATATCCTTAGAAGATTGCACTGAGCTTGTGTCAAATTGTTCAAGTTGATGGTGAGACCTCGCTCAATAGGATTCCATCTAGTCATTCACTCATCTTCTTGCATTCTTAGGATTAGAATAAACTCTCTCAACCCTTCATCTTTTGCCATTTTTTCAAACTCTAGCTAGTTTAGGATCAAAGAGCATCACCATATTGCAACATCAAATGATCTAAGTTCCAGCAAACCAAGTGTTCAAGCAATTCAAACGTAAGTCCCCTTGTGATTCCAGTATAATCACATCAAACCAATGAGCTTATCCACACGTAGTGACCCTAAATTCATGAACCTTGGAGTCTTCTCAAGTGATCCTTAAGCTAATCTTCAACATTTGAGAGATTTTGTTCAAGAGAGGATAAGATACTTTGGGGTATTTTAGTTTGTGTTCGCATGTGCATAAAAAACACATCAACACAACCTTTATTCCATTGACATGTACAAGTTTTAATCTACCATGTTTTGATCTTCTGGAACAAACCCTAGCTTTTTACACTTAGAGACATGATTTTTCGATTCTGAAGACATGGGCACTAATGACATGACGTGAGGAACCAAACCCTAGGTCTACTTTCAAAAAAGAAAAAAAGAAAAAGGCAAGCCAAAAAAATTGCTTCTCAGATTGGGCCCAAAGTGCCAAAAAGCAAAAAAGCAAAAAAAAGCAGAATTTCTAAAAAATAACAAATTGTCAGAATTGACTCAAAGCAATTGCGATCTTCATCCTTTGTGCCTTCTGAGTGCTTTGGTGATGTCTAGACATTGATCAAGGTATGACTTCTCTATTTGGCTCAAGGCGACTCTTGAAAAAACTCTTAACTCTAAACTCTTGAAAATAGAGAATTATGAAATTGCAACACTTACACAAAACCCTATGTGAGATTTTGCCAAGATCAAGGGCACAATGAAAAGCATAAAAATAGAGACAAAAGAATGACAAGAACAAACTGTATTCTCATCAATATGAAAATGATCAATTGGATTCGTCAATACAATGAATATAGGCCTTCTTATATAGGCAAGGCCATATGGATGTACGAGCACACAATCATGACATGTGGCTCAATAAGAAACAAGGGTAGGTAAGCAATACTAGGGGTAGGTAGGAGAAATAATATAATATTCCACAAGAGGTGGATGACCCACCGAATGTGGAGTGTAACAACAAAATTTCTCCTACAAGCTCTATCCCTATGTGCACACTTCCCTAAGTGTCTCAAATCCAAACTACGAAGATATGCATTATCCTAAGTTAACTTAAGAAAGTGTAATAATATCCATAATGAATATTTATTTACACCAACACCCCCCCTTAAGTGCAACTTAGGGGAATGAAGACTCAAGTCAACAATGCAAGATGGGTCCCAGCTACTAGGCCATGATAGGTACCCATGTACAATATGCAAATGCAAGCAAAACCATGCAATGCAATCTCTCACAAACGAAGAAAGGGAGAAAACCCAGTGGGAAAAAACTCCCCACCAAAAGAGAGATGAATGTACAAAAGACTCTCAAAGAAGAAGGACAAAACCTCAAAGAGGAAAAAGTCCCCCCCATAAGAGAGGAAGGAGAAGTCAGCTAACCACCCCTAATGACACATCCTGCACCCCCAAGAGAGCTCGCAACTGCTGGAACTTACTCTCAGCGAAAGGTTTGGTGAATATGTCTGCAACCTGCTCCGCTGTAGGACAATACTGCAAATCAATGACCTGCTCTTGAATGAGCTCTCGGATATAGTGCATATGAATCTCGATGTGTTTGCTCCGCTGGTGCTGGACCAGGTTCTTCGAGATTGCAATAGCACTCTGATTGTCGCAATGTAGAATTGTCGGTCGTGGAGTGGTGAACCCAAACTCTGTGAGAATCTGCTAAAGCCAAATGGTCTCAGTCGCTGCATTAACAGCGCCTCGATACTCAGCCTCAGTCGAAGAGAGAGCAATAGCATGTTGCTTCTTGCTCTGCCAACAAATGGGGTCGGAAACAAGGTGAAAACTGTAACCAGAAGTAGACTTACGATCATCAAGATCGCCAGCCCAATCGGAGTCTGTGTAACCAACCAGGCGAAGTCCTGTGCCTGCTGCATAGTGAATCCCATAGTGATGTGTACCCTGGATGTAATGAAGGATGCGTTTGGCGGTTTTCCAATGAAGCTCATGTGGTTCCTGCATGAAGCGGGAAACCATGCCAACTACAAATGAAATATCAGGGCGTGTATGGGTCAAGTAGATGAGACTACCCACAAGCTGACGATACAAAGTGGCATCAACTGGTGGAGAAGAACACTGAGCCTCAAGCTTGACTCCTGAAAGAAAGGGAGTTGGGGCAAGCTTACAATCAGCCATATGAAAGCGTGCAAGTAGATCAAGAGCATACTTGGGCTGCGATAGTGTAATCCCGGAAGGTGACTGTGAAACCTCTATCCCGAGAAAGTAGTGCAAAAGACCCAAGTCAGTCATAGCAAATCTGTCATGCAAAGCAGATTTGACCCTGCTAATGATGGATGTAGTACTCCCTGTAATGATCAAGTCATCAACATAGAGCACAAGTATCAAGTGAGAGTCATCCTGTCGCAAAATGTAGACATTCGGATCGGAATGAAACCTGGTGAACCCTGCTGAGAGAAGAAAGGAATCCATCTTGGCATACCAAGCCCTAGGGGCCTGCTTAAGACCATAGAGAGATTTCCTTAGTCTGCAAACCAAAGAAGTATCCTAGATGAAACCCTATGGCTGCTCCATATAAATCTCCTCATCAAGATCACCATGAAGAAAAGCACTCTTCACATCCATCTGATGTACAACCCAACCATGAGCTGCAGCAATAGCAAGTGTCAAGCGAATGGAGTTCATCTTGGCTACGGGCGCAAAGGTCTCAGTATAGTCAACACCTGCAACCTGAGAGAAACCTTTCGCAACAAGTCGAGCCTTGTACTTATCCACACTACCATCCGCTGCAAACTTGGTCCGATAGATCCACTTACATCAAACCATCTTTCTCCCCTTAGGGAGATGGACTAAATCCCATGTGTTGTTCCTCATCAAGGAACTATACTCTTCCTCCATAGCTTGGTCCCACTCAGGAACCCCTGATGCTTCCCTAAATGTCTGTGGATCGGAAGCGGTAGCAATGAATGCATGTGGTAGATCCTGATGCTGTGATCGAGTTCTCCGTGTATCTGAAGGATCCCCAACAAGAGAACCCGCAGACTCAAGTGTCTGTCGAGCCCAATGAGGTCTAGATGGAGGTGGAGAACGAGGCTCCTCAACGGCATGTGGACCCTACGGAAGTGTAACCCTGCGAGTCGGAGTTGAAGGAGTCTCATCATCTGAATCACTAGCATCACTATCCACAATGGAGGAAGGTGGAGGAGGTAGAGAGGCTAAGCTAGGAGAACTTTCCTCAAAGTGAACACTCCTCTCAATGAACACCTCATGTGTCTCCGGATCCATCAATCTATATGCCTTAACATCCTCAAGATATCCAACAAATATGCAAGGCCGACTCTGAGGTTCCAATGCCTTGCATTTTTGCGGAGGTATGCGAGCCCATGCTGGACACCCAAAGACTCTGAAATGTCTCACAATCGGTTTCCTACCAACCCAAGCTTCAAAAGGAGTAATACCTTGCAAAGCTTTGTGACAAACCCGATTCTGGATGTGTGTGGCACAACTGATAGCCTCTGCCCAAAAGGCGGGATCAAGAGAACGTGCATGAATCATACAGCTAGCCATTTCTTTGAGAGTTCTATTCTTGTGTTCTGCAACTCCGTTCTGCTGTGGAGTGTATGCGATAGAATGCTGAAGATCAATCCCCTCAAATGTACAAAAATCCTCAAGTCTCTTGTTCACATATTCCCTTCCATTATCTGTACGAAGAATCTTGACCACTTTCCCGGATTGCTTCTCCACACGAGTCTTGAAGTCCTGAAATCTATCAAATACTTCACTCTTATGAATGAGAAAGTAGACCCAAGTGAAGCGAGAGTAGTCATCAATGAAAGTGAGGACATAGCGGGCCTTACTAAATGAAGGTGTTGGAAATGGACCTGATACATCGCTGTGAACAAGTTGAAGAACTTCCAAAGCTCTCCAAGCTTTCCCCTTATCAAACTTCTCTTCGGGATGCTTGCCCATGGAACAATCTAAACATACACCCTCTGAAAAACTGATTCGAGGTAGACCTGTGACCATGTCTTTAGTGCTGAGCTGCTGAAGATAGCGGTAGTTGAGGTGACCAAACTGCTCATGCCATAGCTTACTTTCAGAATTTGAATGAGTAAGAGGATGAAAAATCGCCTTGAGATGGAGAGGATGATTGTCCTGTTTCCTGTTGTGGCTGTGACTTAGATTGCTTCTTCTTCTTGTTGGAATCTTTGCCTTGACTTCCTTGATTCCCTTGATTAGCCACCAAAGCCTTGGACTTTGAAGACTTGAGAAACCCCATGTTCAACAACTTAGATTGTTCCAATATCAACATTTCTGTGAAAACATCAAATGAAGGCATAACATAGGAACTCCCCACTGTCAAACGATGAGTTTGGAAGCTAGACACAAATGCTGCATATTCTGGTGCAAGCTTGTCCAACAAGTTGAATATTAACTAAGCATCCTTTTTGTCAATTCCACAATCCTTAAGCTTTGCTCTTAGCTCATTTGCTTTGGTGACATAATCTTGGATTGTATCAAAACTCTTGGGATCCAAGTTGGTGAGCTCATTGTCAATCTTATAACCTCTGATTTCATCAACTTGACCATACAATTTCTGAAACATATCCCAAGCATCTTTGATTGTAGTACACTTTTCAATATGAAAGATGAGGTCATCTGATACATACTTGTGCAAAGTTCCAAGAGCCATGCAATTCTTAGTGAGCCATTCTAATTGAGCATTAGGGTCAGCCTTAGGATCAGGTGGTGCTGCTATTGTTCCATCTATGTAATGCGTGAGACCCTTTTCCATTAATTTACTCCATACTTTAATTTTCCATGATGCATAATTATGTGGAGTTAAAGGCGGAAATTTATAAGGACTCATTGCAACAAAAAATGAAAGAGCACGAAGAGAGGCACAATCACACAAGACACCCCCCCAAATTCACTCAATCAAAGAACCCCCCCAAAAGTGATGATTTGGCACTTTATACTTAGTGCATGTACAATGGGCCACTTGCAAAAAATGACAAAGTGGACTTCTGATTTCAGTTTTACAACTGCCTCAATAAGGCCAAAAGAGACTCAGACTAATAATGCAAGAGATCTAAACTAAGATCCAAGCAATTTACAAGTACCAAATAGGCCAAATAAGACCAATATCTGAAAGTACAATTTTTACTTAAAATCTTTGAAATCTGATCATAGATTATGAAAGTAGATGAAAAAACATGCACTTTCAAAAAAAACGGCACCTGAAAAGGAGGTCGTATGAGCTCAAACGAGGCCTTTGAAGTTGCAGAATTGAGGATTGGACAGGTACAGCTGAGAGAATCCGAAAATTTCGAAACACCTATGCACCAAAACCAGAAAATAACCACACCACTGCGAAGAGCACAAAAAATTAGCCCAAATCAAAAAAAATTGCACCCAAAAAAGAGCAAAATTGAGCAAGTTATGGGCCTTCAAAGTTGACCCAAAAATCCAAACTGCTCAACGGAGAGGGGTGTAAAAATTTCCAAAGAAAACGCTGACTAGGCGCTGACTGTGCACTGTTGACTGGGCAGAAGGTACGGATTTCAAAAAAAAAAAAATTTAATTTTCAAACTGGAAAATAATTTTCAGAAAAGAAATATTTTATTTTTTTTGAAAAAAATCCGAAAATTCCGTACCGTACCGCCCAAATCGGGCAAAAAATTTCCTCCACACCCAAAAATCGATTTTCGCCAAAATAGGTCGAATTTATACTCGATTTTTATGGAAACGGCCTCCCGAACGCAATGGTGAGGTCAAAAACGCTCTAAGATGCCTCCAAAAAACGCAGTTCCTCAGATCCGAAAATAGAAGCCTTCCGCAATGTCTCCAAAAACCAATCAATGAAGCCCCAATGGCTCTGATACCATGTGAGATTTTGCCAAGATCAAGGGCACAATGAAAAGTATAAAAATAGAGACAAAAGAATGACAAGAACAAACTGTATTCTCATCAATATGAAAATGATCAACTGGATTAGTCAATACAATGAATATAGGCCTTCTTATATAGGCAAGACCATATGGATGTACGAACACACAATCATGACATGTGGCAAAATGAGAAACAAGGGTAGGTAAGCAATACTAGGGGTAGGTAGGAGAAATAATATAATATTCCACAAGAGGTGGATGACCCACCGAATGTGGAGTGTAACAACAAAATTTCTCCTACAAGCTCTATCCCTATGTGCACACTTCCCTAAGTGTCTCAAATCCAAACTACGAAGAGATGCATTATTCTAAGTTAACTTAAGTAAAGTGTAATAATATCCATAATGAATATTTATTTACACCAACACCCTTAAAAGCAAACCACTGGGGGTACCCATTTGCAATGAGCCGATGTGTTAAATAGGTCACAACATGATGCAAAAGGTTGTCAAATTGCAAGGAAATGATCTTAAGTGTCAAGTCACTTTAACGTGTCAATTTGTCCTTCTAAGGTCAATTTTTCACTTTGCCTTAGAAATTTGAGCGAAAAATGATTAAAATGTTGCTAACTTGTGCAGATTTGTGTGAAAATGTTAAAAGTCCCTATAGGAGTCGTTTTTCCACTCCTAAGAGGTGAAATGAACCCAAAAATGTACAAAGTCCCGATGGATTTCTATTTCCCACACTTGAAAACTTGGGAAAATTCACAAAGTCTCGATGGAAATAGAATTTCCACTACATGGATTGATGAAATCGGGTAAGTTTGGACTTAAAAAGCACGAAAATCAACCAAAACCTGATGGGGGACGTTTTTCCACTAAGCAGTTAAGTTAAATCAACAAAGTCTCGATGGAATGCATTTCACCACTTTGAAATCCATATGAAAAACAAATTAATCTCGATGGAGGACGTTTTTCCACTCCATTTTGAGCATCAAATCACTTATTTAAGGTTAAGGACAAGTAAAGTCCTGATGGAGGTCGAATTTCCACTCCAAGACTTAGTTTACAAGCAAATGAAGATGTTATTGTAAGAAGTCCCGATGACTGAAGCATTTCCACTCAGGCCAGAACAAAGGAAATTAAAAGTCCCCATGGAGGTCTTTTTTCCACTGGGCTTATAAAATGAAAATGTACAAGGAAAGAGAAAGTCCTCATGACTCAGGTTTTTCCAGTTGAGGGAAAAGTGACCAAAGTAAAGTGAATTAAGCAAAAATCATGAGTCCTAATGAGGATCATTTTTCCACTTGGAAAGAAAGTTTACAAGGCAAAAAATACATTAGTCCCGATGACCCATGTTTTTCCACTCCTAGGGCTTAGTCAATAAAGGAATGTGGAGAGTTCCGATGACCTTGGAATTTCCACCTTAAAAGCAAAAGTCCCAATGGACCTCAATTTTCCACAAAGTGAAATGACATTTATCCACATTCATTGTGCAATGGAACAAAATGAGGTAAGAATAAATAACATGCAGGTAAGCAAGCAAAAGCAACGTAAGTGTTTCAAGGAGAAATTTGTCTCTATGCATATTGTTTTTCCCTACCTTGCTGATTCAACGGCAAGAGAGCTGGAAGAGAGGGGGGTCAGAATCATCTATGCCAGCAAGAAGGGAGGAAGAAGTGCGAATTTGCCTAAGGCATTAAAGACACCATAGTGAAGACGATTTGCAGCCCAGCTGAAGGCGACATTGCAAGCTGAAAACGTATCATTTCCAGCACCATTTCCAGCTATCATCTCAAGGGAAAATCGCATCAGTCCCATTCATACAAATGCAGATTGCATTAGCAACATGAATCGCACAAGTGGAAGAACAACATTCAGCTGATCATACTAAGTTTCAGACTTTTGTACTCAGAAATCAGACTGAGGCAGCAATTTTGGTTGCAACACTATTCAATTTTCTGGGTTGAAGGACACTTTCAGTCTTACAAATTAAAATAAGACCATTCTTAAGTCTAAAAATCAGGTTTCCTGAAGGCAAAATTTACAAATTTGGATTAAGACCTTCACATATTCCAGAATTGGTGTTGCGTAGTTCAATTTTCTGATTTTAGGAAGCTAAACATCAATTGATATCAGAACCTAAGTTAACTTTGGAAAATTAATTGTTCAAATTACCTATCACAAGCTGGGACAAAGGATGGGAGCAAAGGTCCCTATGGGGTACGATTTTCCACTTAGGAATAACAATCAACTTACCCATTGGGAATGAGGACAAAGTGAGGAACATTGAAGTGTCCTAATAGGATTCGAATTTCCACTCCATGGTGACCAAATCAACACAAAATTTTCAAGGACGATGGATCCCAATGGGGTTCGATTTTCCACCCAAGGGTATGAAAAGCATTACAAGGTTAAATTACTAAGGACTGGCGTTGTCCCTATACCCATTGATTCTCCACTCCAAGGATAAGGCATCAAAATTAAGTGAAATTTGCTAAGAGCGGGGAGTCCCTATGACCTTTGAATTTCCATCATGAGAAAATGATCATGAAGACAACGATAAATTTCAAAGACTGAATTAGTCCCTACAAGGATCGATTTCCCACCAAGGTTGAAACAAGGTTTATCCCATCAATGTTTGATTCAAAATTTGTTTGTTCTGCAGGTCTGCTACAAGGAAGGGAAGCACGATGATCAAGGCTTGAGGTCAAAGACGATGCAACTTGCAGGGATACCAAGGGCTCAACACTTCAAAGCAACTGATGATAAAGGATCAACTCCAAGATAATGAGCAAGTGAAATGCAAGAATGAAGAAACTCAAACAATACTATTTTGAGGAATCAAGGTTCAAATACAAAAGACTCTACAAGCATATTGCAAGGACAACATCACAAATGCGAATGAGGAAGATCAACATTTCAAGGATTGGAAGAGGATTTCAAGACAAGGATTTACAAAAAGCAAAGATGAGGACTAAGACTTCACCATGATGATGAACAAATAAAGGAAAGACAAATCCAAGACATGAGCACAAGGGATTCCACATTATGAAGGTATCTCAAAGTCAAAGAATGTTAAGGAGGAAATAGTTCAAGGAGAATTCCCTAGCATAAGGATGAAATGCAAAGTATCACAAGTAATTCCAAACATCATGAAGATTGTTTAAGAGTTGATCAAGTCTACAAGGCAAGTTGAAATGGCATTCCAATCACCATTCGTTCAATCAAAGGGTTCTAAGTCAGCATTCATTCAAGGAGGGAATAAGTGACACATGGTGCTACATCAAATATTATTTATCTGACCTAACCTCATCTCCCATTGGTCAATGTAATGGTGGTTGTAACAAACCCTAATTAGGGTTTTATCTTGTAATCTTGACCATTGATCTTGAATCAATCCAAGCCATTGAATTGTAATGAGAAGTCTATATAAAGCTCAGTGCTTTCATTTGTACACAATCATACACATAATAAAATACCCAAAGGCATCTTATCCTCTCTTGAATAAAGTCTCTAACTGCTGAAGATATCGCAAGAAGGATCAGTTAGGATGACTCCAATGTTCTTTTTAGTAGGGTCTCTACGTGTGGATAAGCACCAGTGGTCATTGTGATTGCTGTGTCATCAAGGGGCCTTACGTTTCCGAAGATTTTCCTAAACTAAACAAGCTTTAAAAAATATCAAAAAGCAGGGTTTGCAAGAGATCTAATCTAGTCTAACCCTAAGAATGACTCAATGCGGACGAGACTTGGTGAGATTCTACCAACTCCAATATTGCCATAAATTAACAACTCAATTGAAATTGATGCGATCTTCTAAGGTAACAAATGATTTTTCAATACATCAAAGATCAAGGACACTACCACGAAGGTACATATCCAAGATACAACAATGATTGAAGGTTTGAGCGATTCAAATATCTCCAGTCGACCACGCAAGGCGTTCTTACAATCAGCAAGAAGCTAGTGGTTTGGAAAGCGAATCCTACCAAAGATCAAGTCCAACACTTTGTCCTTCAAATTAACACACTACTTTGATTGAGAATGATTCAAGAAAATGAACAACCATGAAGATAACCACAAGAATAGCAATAAAACACCATAACTTCAATATTTTATTGATCTCAAAGCCATCATGTACAACAATTGTTTGAAATTCCTTCCTCAAAGCTCAATCTTGCTACAAAAATAACTTGCTTCTAATCTCTAATATCTCTAATTCTCTAATACATCAATAATTTCTAACTCTCTGATTACAAAAATGAAAAGAAATGAGGGTATAAATAGCATCCTCAATTACAATAAACGGTCCAGATCGAAAGAAAATCAATGGCCAAGATTATGACACCTAAACCCTAATTAGGGTTTATTACAAATAGCCTCATTTTTACTAAACAATATTAAATGCATAGCCAAATATTAAATTTGGCACAAAAATTTAGGAGACATAGACCAATGACAATTAAGGTGCCATGTCATCTATAACAACCTCTCATCTAGAATCTTATTCCCTTTCCAATGCTCCTTTTTAGCATATGCAATGAATCTTGATACGATTCCTTCGATCTCAGCAATTGGAATCTCGGGAAGATTCCTCATTCTTTCTTCTAAGTGGATGACCTGATCAAATGCCTTGAGAAGAGCAGCGTCCCATCCAGGTTCAAGTTCTTTAGTCTTCTCAATCAGGAGCATGGTAGCAAACATCTGGTCCCGTTGCTCATCTGTGATAACATTAGCATCCTTGCAAAAGATGACCTTGACTCTATCCTCCAATTCCTGTAAATCCACATCTGTCTCAACTTCGATCCTCCTGCCAAGAATGGTACGTAGTACCTCAAACACTCTGTCCTGGATCGGGTGGATGACCTCCTCAACATGACTGCATCTTGTACTGATGTCCTCGAAGAGAACCTCCTTCATCTGGAGTAAGGTCGACCACTGAAGTAAACTATGAGGTCCTCCATCCATTATCTTTTCTTGTGCTAGGACCTTCCTTGATGTTTGTCTGATTACTTGCAAGACAGGAATGATAACATCTTTGGTATGAGCAAAAGCAGCTACCGTTATCATCAAGTTGTGGATGATCTCAAGAACCTGGATAGCTCGGTGAATAGTCTGCATCATCCTTGTTGCAAATTCCACGGCAACTGTATGAGATTTGTCAATCCATAAGCCCATAAGCTGAACCACACTCCTGACTCTCTCTGCCTCACCAATTGATTGAAGGGGAAGTGCCTGTACGGGTGATCTTGCTGGATCCTGACGTCCCAAAGGTTGATTGAGATGGCTGAAATATGTTCTCCATGCACCGACCTCTCTCTCAAGCTTCCTATTTTTCTCCATTTCTTCTCTAAGCTTGTCTTTCAATGCCTCAAATGAATCGGTGGCATCATCTAGTGTCTGCTCGGCTGTGAGTGGACCAAGCTCAAATGTTTCTACATCATATTCCTCTGCAAGGATCTCACCTTCATACTTGTCCACTGCCGGTGTAGCTATCTGCAATTTTCTGGATCCATTCTCATCTCTAATCATCTTGGACATCTTGGTGGCCTTCCTCTTCTCTATCACTTCCTGGGAATGTCCAACAAGGCTCTCCAAATCAATCACATTGTCCTCGTCCTCGATCACAATTACCTTCGTTAGTCTTTCCTTTAACCAATCTGGGATGGCTGATCTTGTTTCTTTAACTGTATTTCCTTCAGCAATTCTTCTTCTCTAGGAGGAGATGTTACTTCATTATCTTCTCTATCTTCATGCAACTCATTATCCTGGATAGATCCCCCTGGTGACCTTCGAGGTGCCTGTCCTTCTTTATCGTTCTGTACCATTGATTCCACAGACTCCTCTATCTCAAATGTCCTCTTCTCTTGTCGAGAAGACGTACCGGATGAACGATCTCGGTTGGCCTCTTGCTTCTTCTTGGAAGATTCTCTTTTTTCAGGTCTCTCTTTCCTCTTCGAACCTCTAGGATGGAGATTGCCTTCACTTGCGCTTCGAAGGTTGCCTTCACTTGTATTTTTGGGATTAGGATTGCCTTCGCTTACACTTGCTCCACCTTCAGCTGGTCTCTCTTCCAAGGTGAAAGTCATAGCTATGCCCTGTTCTCTCAACTTCTGATGCTGCACATCAACCCATCTACGAGTACAAGACAAGACTGGAGCCATCAAAGCATCTAGATCCACAATCTCAGGCTCATTCCAATCTAACCTCACTGTTTTGCATTCTCGATCATAGGATGATTGGAGATGTCTGCCACTGTCCTGAGCTTGGTCGGCCACTCTGTAAATCTTGCACTTCCTAATGAAATCCAAAGGCAATCTAGAATGCATCTTTCTTTTCACTTCAAGATCATCTAAGAGATTCATCATAAAATCTTCTATTTGAAACTCATGCTTATATTTCCTACCGACTGTCTCCTCTATATATCCATGTGGATCAAAGTTTTCTCTCAAGGCAAAGAATGAAAAAGAATACAAAGCTAACTCCTTTTCTGCGTCATCCATGGCTAGAGCATTAGGACACACCTCAACTGAATTGCCTAATATGATAGGTACAGGAACTCCATTTCCATGTCTGTGTCTGAATGCCTTCGCATAAGCTGCCAACTGTCTAGTTACCTCAAGTAACACTATTCTGTCTGTCGGATATCTCGGCAACATGTATGGAGGTGAAGGACATCCATGGACTCTGATATAAGTAAATTTCGGAAATTGGATAAACCAAGCACCGTACCTCTTTACTAGCTCTTGTGCATCCTGTGATAGTCTATTGTGAATCTCGCCTTGCAACGTCCTTGTGATGTTCATCGTGAAGGTATCATTAACTAACTTGTAGTTACTTCCTGGCGGATGATGCAAGTGAACATAGGAATCACAAACTCTGACCTCGCCGGGTCCTCTTCCAATCACTCCTCTGTGAGGTAGTCCTGCGTACTCAAAGCTCCTGATCAAGGCATATATGACGTATGAACTCATGTGGAAAGACTTGGTAGCCTTCAGTCGCCTTAACTGTACGTCCAAGCAATGGCTAATCATTCTAGCCCAATGAATTGTTCCTTTTCCCTGAACTATCACTTGGATGAAGTAGAACATCCACTTCTCAAAATAGAAGGCTTGAGAGGCTCCTGTGACTTGGTTGAGCATTGTTATCAAATCTCTGTACTCCTCCTGAAAGTCGATCCTATGTGGTGTGTTCGGGATCTTGCTCAGGCGAGGACGACTCTTAAGTAGCCAATTCTTGTTGATGATGCTTAGGCAAGCATCTGGATCATCTTCGTACATGGACCTGGCTCCTTCTATGCTTTTGTAGACCATATCTCTGTGCTCTGGAAGATGGAAAGCCTCACTTATAGCTTCCTCTGAAAGATAAGCTAAAGTGTTTCCCTCCTTGGACACGATCGTTCTGGACTGAGGATCATAATGGAGAGCGCACTCGATCATTAACTCATGGCACTGGACTGCTGGAGGGAAGCCGGCCGCCTTAATGATGCCACTTTCAATTATCCTCCTGGCGACAGGTGATGGCTTGCCAATATAAGGGACCTCTCGAAACTTCTTCGTACTGAAGTTGCCCAAGTTGGTATCTCCAATGTTGCTCCACTTAGACACGATCTTGGTCTCCAGTTCTTCGTTCTTTTGATCTTCCTTCATGAGAGCTGGACGACTGGTGGATGCTCCCGTCTTCGGGGTCGCCATTGTAACACCTACACAACATTTCATAATAAGTAATAGATTTTGCAATGTATAACTATAGATTAGAGATTAAATTTATGAAACTTCATGATAAGTCCTTGAGTTACCATTTCCTAAATACGATCGAGCTACTTGAAATTCAAAATTTCAAAATTCAAAATTTAAGGCTTATGACGATCAAAATTCAAAACAAAAACAAAGGAAGACTTCGCCATACCTTACTTGCGAACTAACTCTAAAAATGCAAAACAAGGAAATTCGCCTAGGCAAAAATCAAAATTTGAATCTTTTCAACGTGATCTTCCTCAAATGAACGTCCTCCTTAGCAACTTCGCCACCTTTGGGGGGGTCTTCAATGTCTTGATGGCAAGTTCGCTCCACTTGAACCAAACTCGCACTCCTTTTGATAATGTTTCGCACTTCTCCTTTTGATGAAATTCACACTTCTCTTTGTCTTCTCCAAATCGCATGCAAATGAAGGTTTAAATGATGATTTGAAAATGAAATAATTCACCTCCCCTTTATAGGCGCTCACCCTCTCAATTACCTCTAGGCCGACTTTGTAAAATAAGGCAATTAAAACAAATTTTAAATAAAGAATCAAGGCCGACTTTGTAAAAATATAAGATTTAAAATTCAAGCGCTCACCCTTTTTTTTTGAATTAATTAATTAATTAATTAATGCCCTTGTAATTAATTTTTTCGATTTTTAAAGGCAAAAAATAATTAATTAAATGTCTTGCGCAATTTTTTAAATGCCAATTAATTAAATATTTCAAATTTTATCGATTTTTAGCATTTAAAATAATTCAAAAATTCATTAGCGCCAAATCATGGGAAATGTAAAAATACAAACCATATCGCTCTGGTCCCTGGGAGAGGGACAGGAGCGAATTAGCATTTTAGCCTTGATTCTCTTGCCTTTTACGTTCAAAACCACCATCTCTACGTTGAAACTGGCATCTTTGTTATGAATCTCGAGCTTGATCGATTCAACTTTGTGGATGAATGCCTCTTAAGGTCAATATCGCCCTGGTCCCTTGGTGAGGGACAGGAGCGAACTTAGTGTTCTCCTTGATCCTTGTTTCTTTGATCACCAATCTATATCACAAGGCAAATAACGATTTTATCCATTCATTCCCCGCATACTTTACTTGTTTTTTACAAGGCAAATTTGATGTTTGAGTGATTTTCGCCCTGGTCCCTTGGTGAGGGACAGGAGCGAACTTTGTGTTCTAGCCCAAATTTGTCATCCTTTAACCTTAACTTCTTGTTCAACACCCCTCAAATGACATTTTCAACCTTGTGTAACTTCGTTTTGAGGTGATCTTTGGAAGGAATGATTGATTTTGTGAATATCGCCCTGGTCCTTGACTGAAGGACAGGAGCGAATTTGTCTCCTTGCTCAAGTTAATCACCTTTTGACGTTTGGTTCCTTGCATATCATCCTCTTAAAGACATTTTTTGATCCTATGCAACCTTGTACGTCCTTACCTTGACGTGATTTTTGAAAGAACTGGCCAGTGTAGTGAATATCGCCCTGGTCCTTGCCTGAAGGACAGGAGCGATCTTTTGTGTCTTGGGCTCATCCTTGTTCCTATCAACTTGCAATTGTCTTCACAGTGCAAAACGATGTCCTTTGATCCTTCTTGAACACTTGAAACGAACATGGTCTTCAAAATTTAAGCATACTTAGAGATTTCGCTCTGGTCCCTGATTGAGGGACAGGAGCGAATTTGGGCATATAGTGCAAATCCTTCATCCTTGGCGGTCTTTGTAACTTCATTCTTTGTCGAGGCATTCCAAACATCATTGCTTCCTTGTACCCTGACTTGGAGTGACTTTAAACTTGAAGGAAACATTGTATATACTTGATTTCGCCCTGGTCCCTGGCTGAGGGACAGGAGCGAACTTTCATTTGCAAGCTCAATCACACTTTGCCAATGTTTAAAACTATATTCAACGGACTCGTCATGCACCCTTTCATTCATCCTTGGCATGGAATTCATTTAAACTTGGTGAGAAATTGATCTAAGGAAGAAATCGCTCTGGTCCCTGGCTGAGGGACAAGAGCGCCTAGGCAAATATGGGCCTCACTTCGGTGTCTTGCAATCTTCAATTTATCTTCAACGGGTTCATTACACCTTCTTTGCTTGCTTCAAAGTTAATATTCACTTGATTTTTGCCCAAAACTTGCCTTATAAGGAAATTCGCTCTGGTCCCTGGGAGAGGGACGGGAGCTACCATTAAAGTTCGCCCTGGTCCTTGGCTAAGGGACAGGAGCGATTTTGCTTCTGGGGTCCATTTTCCTCATGATGACATTTCCAAGTTATATTCAACTGATAAGATGTACTTCCTTGGTTCTCCTCAAATCGTGAAATTGTTGAAATCTTGCAAGGACAAGGCAATGTTGGATTTTAAGCTTCTGTCCTTCAGTGAGGGACAGGAGTGATTTTTGTCCCTGGCATATTTCCATGTTTGTGAATTTCTTCAAATTATATTCAACGGAAAGAACATGCCTCCCTTTATCTCTTCTAATCCAAAAATCGTCTTGATCCTGCAAGGACAGTAAAATTTTGAGAAACAAGCTCCGGTCCTTCAGTGAGGGACAGGAGCGATTTTTGTCCTTGAGGGCAAATGTTCATCCTTTTGTCGCAAATGACTAAGTCCTGGCGTTCCATCACGTTAATTCCATCTTCCATCACGTCCTTGACGCTTTAGCTTGATCAAAATGAAGTCAGAATGGTCCAGACAAGACATTTCGCCCTGGTCCCTGACTGAGGGACAGGAGCGATTTGTCCTAAAACTCCAAAAATTCGCCATTTTAAGCTTCAAAAATCTTCCAAATCTTTCAATTCGTGTTCAAAAATATCCCTTGGCGTCCCTGCACAAGACAAATGAAACAAATTAATAACCAAATGCATAAAGATACCATTTTCGCCCTGGTCCCTGACTGAGGGACAAGAGCAATTTTGCTTCCACAGGCCAAAATATCATGATTTTAGAGTTTTAACCACTTGACAAGGCAACAATAAGACTTTTCCAATACTCGGGATCAATTATTAAAATTTTCAAATTTTGGTCAAAAATCACCCGGGCAAAGATTCATAATCCCATCATCAACACTAAGGCAAAATTTTGGACTTGCATTCAAAATTCCAACTGAAACTAGACCAACCCACTTGACCTCTGACGAATTTACCTCATTTCAAAATTGCATCCTACGGGAGGAAGCTCAACAAGCTTCAAAATTGACTGGACTCTGGCCTGAAAACATCAAAACGGAAACCCTAAGGCTTGACCCTAGTCCAGACGACTGACATACTAAACCAAAACCCTAAAAAACGGAGAGAAGGACGAGAAAAAACGAGCAAAAAGAGGGGGTCCCCATTTTAATGGGGCGATGTGTGAAATGGTCACAACAAACAGACATTGTTTTGCATTGAATTTATGGTGAATTTCGTATGTTGATTCAACATGTTGCATGGTCTCTACTTCTCATTTGTTTTAATGTTGGTTAATTGAATGAAAGATTTTGTGGATGCTTAATGGTGAAATTCGCATATCCATACTACTAGCAATTTGCTGATTGTAAACTTCCCTTACGTGGTCAACTAGAATCCTTATTCAAGCTTAACTTCAATTGCTATTCACACATTGATATGTGTTGCCTTGAAGGTGTCTATGTTGTTGGTGGTAGTTTGAACATCATGTATTTACCTTAGAAGATCGCACAAGCTTTGTGGAGTTGTTCATTGATGTCAAAGAAAAGTCTAATAGAGTTTCACCAAGTCATTCACTACTTACATGCCTAGAAGTAGATTAGTTTTCATAAACCCTTCCCCTTTTGTCTTTTTTTTCCAATTCAAGTTAGTTTAGGAGAGAAAGCATAACAAGATTGCAATATCAGATGATCAAGTTCCAAGAATCATGCATTCAACATAAGTCCCTTTGTGAACCCAACAAATCACATCAAACCATTGAGTTTATCCACACATCGAGACCCGACATTAGGAACCTTGGAGTCGTCTTGGTTGATCATATATTTAACATCTGAGATGATTTTGTTCAAGAAAGGGTAAAATATGTTGGTATTTTATTTTGTGTTAGAGGTGTCTAAAAAACACATCAATGCTACTCTTCTACTAATTTATGATTGTAGGAATTACAATACACTCTTCTACCCATTCCACCTAGTCATGTCTAATTAGCCTCTACATCCTTCTAAGGGATACTACCCTCAAACCGCTATCTGACATCCCTCTAAGAACTATCTTTTTCCCATTAGACTCAAATCTCATCTTCATAGCCTGCAAATTCATTGTGAACTCCACAAGTGTCCTCATCCAATATATTCCTAGGACCACATTAGTTTCTCCTATATTCACTGCATAGAAATCATCTTTCAACTCATACTCCCCCAACTATATGCGTAGATTAGAAATCATGCGAGTGAAAGTGAGCTTATACCCATTTGCTACCATTAACTTGAACCCCTCAAATTCTTTTGTTTGGAGTCCTCTCTTGGCCACAAGGCCCTCATCAATGAAATTGTGGGTGGCACTTGTATCAATAAGAATTATTATTTACTGCCCCTGAACAGCACCTCTAACCTTAAATGATCTCAATTTTTGAAAGCTAGAGAGTTGCGCAATGGTCCCATAACAACCCTATGCTTTCTCTAAGCCCTTTGATGAACTCTCATCTCCACTACTCTTAGAATATGAATGATGATCTGATTTATCTGAAACTGATTCATCAACTGAAAATTATTCTATTTGCTCAGCCTTTGCCTTCACACTGCACTTATGAGATGGATCTCATGGCCCCCTGCAATGAAAGCATAATTTTTTCCTCCTAAGATCATTCAGATGATCACCATCCAATCTGTTTGTCTCATGCCTTGACTGATTTGATTCCCTAAAGTATTTTTTATCTTTGTACTTCTTGTGTGGGAATCCCTTTGACTGAAATTTGCTCCTAGAAGTGGAGGTCTCCATGTCCCTAACCTTCTTGATGGCATCATATAGATTAGGTGGATTGAATGTCTTTATCCATCCCCTCAAAGGATCAGATTAACCATCTATAAAGAGAACAAGTCTCCTCTCTGAAATATTTGTCACCAAAACTGACAACCTCTGAAAATCGGCAATATAAGTATCCACAGAATCCCATTGTTTTAGTTGTGCTAACTCTTTGCAGGATAGTTTTGTTGGTGGATAAGTTTTTGGTTATTCCACTAATCATGTGATCGACTTGTTGGCCATGGGCCTATAACATTCTAGTTCCCCTTTTCTTGGTTCTTGGATCTTAAACCAAGTTTTATATATCAAAAAAAAAACTTTTGGATGTGCAGCTTTGGATACATTTTATTCTAGGATGCTTTTCTCTGTTCTAATGAGATCTGATAATCCTTTTAACAAAACTTTGAAATTCTTTGAGATTTCTAAAAATTTGATTAAAATGAACCTTGGATATGGATTAGCAGTGATAGTTTCTAGACAATACGTTGCTAGGATGATGGGTACTGACTATGGAAACGCTTGTTGACTACAGAAATATCCCCTTTAATTACAAATTGTGCCACAAGCATGGTCATCTATCTCATGTTTGCCCCTAATAACAAACAAGGCCGAGTCATTGGAGATATTCAAGAATAAAAATTTTTGATGCAAAAAAAACCTATCTCCCTCCAAGGGCAATCAAAATATGGATTCAATTTTAGGGCCAAAACTTGCTGCAAAAAACAAAATCATAGGAAAGCATATATCTCTTACTCCAGCATCTATTCAATCCAATGACGAATACCCCCAAAAGACAAAACCCATGGAGATAAAAGTCAAACTCCATAGTCGTGCTTTCTTCCTTTGTTGGTTCTCTTGGTGTCCTTGGTTATGTTGGTGTAAATTTTTTGTGTTTGCTTCTGTTAATTTTTTGTATATGTTGGGTTTAGTGGGATTTTTCCAGTCTGGTGTCTTTTTCAGTTCTCTTGTGGTTGTTTATGAGCCTGGGTGTTCACAGTCCCCCTCGAACCATTTCCTCATAAGGGGAGAAGAGGTACACACATAGTTTCCAGAGGTGCAAAGACGTCTCATCCTGTGGGTGGGGTTGAGGACCGTGCTGCCACTCAAAATTATAGTAACAATGGTGTAAGTCTTAAAAATATGCCCTAGTTTTTTATGGAAGTGTAGTAGTTCTTGAAGGACCAGCATTACTTGAGGATGAAGGAGCAAAGCAAGGAGATGTTGAACAAGATAACCCCCTATTTTAACAGTAAAAGTTAGCCCTAATGACATAATGCAAAAGTCTATTGAGAATGAATAGCTTAGGCTTTGAAATGTGGGAATATTCTTTGTTTATATGAGTAAAGATTTCATGCCATCCTCAAAAACTATTGAGTGGATCATCTGAATTGGGTCTTTCTGGGTTTTTCAGTAAGGATTGTTTTTTATTTGTTTCAAAAATAAATTATAATGGTACACAAAAGAGAGTAGTTGTAAAAGAAATTGGAATGTTTGTAAATCTATCTTTAGGACTTTAACATGGGATCCATTTATTTAACGTTCTGCTCTTGGAAAAACAATTTTAGTGAATAAAGTTTCCTTAGATGCCCAGGAATCTCAAAGAAATCCACTGATCCAAAAGGATTTGATACACTCAAGAGTGCATAACTCAATCAGCACTCACACAGTGGCTTTCACAGCTCTATCCCAACTTTGTCATCACCTGCAAAACTCATTGCAGGAATGTCACAATCTAACTCCTCTCCAATCTTGCTGCACACATCTGCTGGCATCTGTTCTGAATTGCAAGTTGCAACACCATTCCCGAGAAACAGCAAGACAAGGGAATCTCATCACTGAAGCTAGCATTCATCAAAGCTGCAAGCAGTCTTGTAACTACCTAAGAACTCCTTCACCCTCCTCATGAATATTATGGTAAACAACCATTCTCATTCTTTGTACAAGCTAGAAAAGTGAGAAATTAGTGGTAGACAGAATAGTAGATCGCCAATTTATCCTAATTAATTGCCACTCACTCAACCCCTTTGCCAATTTTATCTTTGAAAATCGTGATTTTTTATTTATTCAGTCAACCTGATTTATGATTGATTCTTCGGTGTTTTAATTGTGATTTTTTGGTCCACAATTATTAGTGGTTTTATCTGATTTCTATGGCAATTTTTCTGATTTTTTTCCTGGCCCTAACACTATTCTGATTTTTCCCAAATAAATTCAGATTATTTGAAAAAAAAAAAAAATAGTTTGCTGATTCCAACAATGATTTTTGTCACTCTGGTGGACAGGATGGTTTAGTCATTCAACGCATCCAACCTATTGGATCACGTCCAAGGCTTATGCATTGGAAAATTTTGCATACAGTTCTCATTGATGAATCTAAGTTGTTCTATTAATCCTTCTTAAGTTCTTCCCATTGTCATTTGCATTCTGTTAATTTTCAGCCTTTGTCATTCGATGTTTATGCTTCTGTCGTAAGATATTTAGTACACTGATTGTGTCTAAATTCCAGGTTCCATCCGAGGCCCTAGATCAGTAGTATCAAAGTTATTCCACTTCATATCACACCAATTGGTATCGAGGCCTGCATTTGTATCATATCTCAGTTTGAATGCCCATCCATACAAGGTGACCCTTCTGCATGCCTCCCTCCCCAGCAACTCACGATGCCAAACAGAACTTCACTGATTCCAACTAAAGATATTCTCCAAAGAATGATTGAAGAGGTATTGTAACAGTAGCAACAAGAGTTGGAACAACAGTATAAACATGATAGAGCAAGCAATATCAATCATTTTGCCCCTCTCCTTGAACACATGCAGCATCCTACAAAAGGCTCCACGTCTTTGAAACCCTTCAACAGTCTTGCACCATATAAGGTACAATTCAATCTCCATATCCAAAATTTCAAAGGAAACATCAAAGCTAATGCTCTAGATAACTGGCTTAATCTTCTCTGCTCCTACTTTGTGATAAACAAGATTACCTTCACCCTTCTGAAATTTTCCTTATTTATCAAATAATAGTGGCGAAACTACTATGCATCCCACAAGGACATGACGTCACAATGTCTAGGCACCTCAAAGGGTTTTTGTTGCAGCTCTTAAAGAGACCAACCACTATGTCAGGTAATTGCTAGGACCAATGCATCAAGGTTGCACAACAACATCAAATGAAGGACAAATTTGCACAAGAGTACATGACATCTTAAACACCCTAGTTTCCATGCTACTCCATTGAAGAGACCACATAGAATCCCATTCTCAAGTATCAGTCAGATTTGCAACTGTACATTCGATAAGATATGAATTTCCTCCAAATCTCCACTTTTGGAGAAGCCTACAAATTTGAGGCCAAAGCCATGCAAAAGACAAAGACATTGTCTCACAACAAGGGAAAATGAAGAACGCCAATAGTGGAAACTCAATAGACTTCTAAGAAAGGAAAAGGCCTTCCATAGCAGACACGAAAGAAGGATTGGTGTGCAAAAGAAACAATTCAATAATGGCAAGTGTTGCACCATTCACAACACTGATAATCACTCAACTGAAGAGTACGACGACGATAGGAAAGCATCACTTGTGCAACTGAATTTCACCAAAACTACCACTGTGGCAGCTAATAATGCTAAGCAAGTCATGGATGCATAGAAAAATCTTCTATGCATTGTTCTTTCTTTTGAGCCAGATAATTCATTAGATGGCAGCCAGTGTCGTTATACAGAGGAAGCTTCGGGATGCATGCACAATTTTTTCTGCAATCCTATGATCTTGCTGACTGAACCCCAAAGAGTTGTATCTTTTCAAAGAATTTACACCATATCTCTTTGAGCAACAGGACAGCACTAAAGCAGATGGTTGGTTGTTTCTTACTCTTTAGGGCATAGAAAACATCTTGAATGAGTCACCGAATTCTCCTTCTCATTAGTTTTCCATTGCACTCGTTATCACAGGTAAGAAACTCGCTTCGTCTACACTTTTTTGGCTAGGGAAAGTCATATAATTGTATAGTTCCTGAATGTCCTTCATGTAGCTGCTGTTGGCAGAAATGTTGCTACATTTGTTTCTCTCTCATGTGAAACTGGACTCCCCTCGAATGAATTGAATGTCAAAGTAGTTGTATGTCATGTACTAAAACTTGGATAGCACCTACGATAGTTTGTGTAAGGATATCATACAAGTTATTTCAAGGAAAAGCAGAAAAGTTAAAAAAGATGAAGAGTTTCAGACATTAAGAATGAAATTTTGGAGGAATTATATAATATCATAAATATGAGAATAATGACAAAAAAAAATCTAACCAATTGACAAATCAAAATACCAAATTTGCTAACCTGAAAGGCTTTGCGGCCAAACCTCGGCTGAATATCGTCCACGGTTCTCCAACCCTTCCGGAGGATGATACTAATGATGACCAGACATTGTTGACTAGTGGTGTGAATAATCTTTTGTAAATCCCCATGACCGCAGCTGCTTTTGCTCTTCCACCTGCAAAAGCTTAAAGTCACAATCTGATCGTGAATGGTAATTGTGTGTTGGATGGGTTTGTGATTATACTACTAAAACCCTAACAGAGTGTGTTGCAAGAAACTCAACGGTTTAACAAGGTTTCGCGATTTTCAAGCTTGCAAGAAATTTGGTTTCCTCTTACAACAGATGATCTTTGAAAACCAAGTGTCTCTGTAACTTTCAAATGGAAATTCGAACAGATAATTCGCAACTTCAAAACATCCGTTTTGAAACGTCTTTTCCGCTATTCAATTTTTAGTAATCTTACCTAATACTATTATTGTAATGAATTTTCACTTTTATTTAAATCAATTATAATCTAGTATTTTTTTATTTTATTATAAAATTAAATTATATATATATATATTAACTCTTTCAATAAAAAAATATTTTATGATTATTTGATTGATCAAAATAATTTGCTTCTTATATATCAGTTGATGATATATCATATTTTTAAGTAAAATTATAAATATATCATATATTTTAAATTTTTAGATTGTTTACTTTATGTTAAAAATTAATTGTAATATATTTATAATTTTTAAAATCAATTAGAATTATTATATTATTATAATTTTTTATATTATTTTCTAAAGTAGTTTTATTAATCTGCGGCTGACTCTGCGGTGCATCATGGCGTCCACATCTTCTACGCTCCTCCCCCAATGTTACAGGTGTGCACGTTCCTTTTAGCATCTGTTGTTTTAAAATTATAATATGTCTGGACCGCCTTTATTACCTTCTGCGGAAGTCTTTACTCCTGCCATTACGCCCATTAATGAATCCGTAGCCTCCCCTGCATCTAAACCAACTAACAGCGAAAATGCTAAACATAATGTTTTTTCATCTGCTAAAACTTTCTCTGAAGCGGTGGCTAACACCACGGTCGCGGCTTCGGCTAAGTTCTGTCTTTCGCTTCAACATGAAAACGCCGAACCAGGTAAGGGTTCTATGGATACTTTGAAGTCTTTTTCCATTTCGCCTAATCCGGAAATGCTTGGGGAAATTGAGAAGGAAAAAAGCAGATTAAAAAACTATGCCATTTTCTTTGCTGCTGTTGATATCGATAGATGCCCTGCTAGGAAGTTTCTTGATGATTGGTTTTACAATTATTGGAATCTGAAATTAGGGCATAGAATATCCTTCTGTAGACAGTTGCAGAAGGGTTTATTTGTCATATTCTTTAAAACAGCGGAAGCACAGGAAGCTGTTCTCAAACGGCAATATTGGAATGTTGGTAATACTACCTTTCGTGCATTGGCATGGACTCCGGATGCCATCCATGAAGAGGTGCTTGCATTATCGGCACCAAGATGGATCATTGTCAAAAGTTTGCCCCCATATCTCTGGCGTTTTATTACTCAACTCCTCGAACCACTTGGTAAAGTCATTAGATTTGATGAATCTTCTAGGTTAGTTCCTCACATGGACGCCAGGGCTTTAGTTTCGATTAAACCTGGTATAGAAATACCTTCGACTCTTGAGATCAACATTCTTGGAGAGGTCATTTCTTGTCCCCTGGAAATCCTTGGGGGTCTGAATGCTTGTTTTTTATGTAAAAAAGAAGGACATCTCCGCCGTGATTGCCCCATTATCAATAAAAATAATTAAAAAAAAAATGATGAGGCCAACCCTAATCCTAAATCTGGTGAATTAGCTACCAAGAAAAACACAGCTCCTCCTGCTAATACCGTTGTGGTATCTCCTGTGCTTTCTCCCACACCTGTAACACTCATAAATGAACAAACATCTACCAAAATAGTCGAACCTACTATAGATGTTAATATGTCAGATGGGTTTCAGGAAGTAAAAAAGAAATCAGACAAGAAAAGGAGAAGAAAAACTGAAAACTCGGAAGCTCGTGGTAATATAACTAACAAAGCTAATATTCCACCCGTGACTCCTATGACCTATGATCCTCCCACACATGTTGATATTAATCCTACCCCCGCTGAAGCTAAAACCTTCAAAGAAATTGAGGAAGGATATTATCTGGAAATAGTGCCAGCAGTTAAAACTAACAAGATAATTATACCAACCGAACCCACAAAAGATAATAATATGTCTGCTCTGTCGCTTAGGTCTGAAAATGGGAATATCTGCTCTAAGAACTCTGAAGCGGATGTGGATGACTTAGAATGGCAGAAAGACTTCCCCAGATCTAAGAGAAGGGGTAGACCGTCGGGCTCAAAAAACAAAAGTCTTGGAGGGTTCAGGACTGAAGAAATATCATCTCAAAACATTTCTAACAGGACAGAGGGGTCCATGGAACTTATAGGCGTCCCCACTAACAACAATTTTGAATGAATTTTATCTCATGGAATGTAAGGGGACTTGAATCCCCGGATAGGAAATATATTGTTAAGCGTTTTGTTGACACCATTAAGAACAAAGACTTCATTATGTTACAAGAACTCAAAGCAGTTGATTTCATGCTTGATTGTAGTCTTGACATTATTTGGAAAGACTCCCTAAAAATTTGTACAGCTCACTCAAAAGGCAGGGGTGGCACTGCTCTGCTTATCAATCCGAAATGGGCCAAATACATTATTGATAAAGGTAGATCACCATGTAATAGTGCTGTATGGGTATCTATCTGTATCAATAATGTATCCTTTGGTATCTGTTCTGTATATGCACCTAATGACCCTATGGAGAGGGCTAAGGTTTGGATTTGGTTAAAGTCCCTTCCTGATATCCCATGGATTGTGGGAGGTGACTTCAACATGGTCGAAGCACCAATTGATAAATCAGGTGGCAGACCCTTTAACTAGAAGCCGGCTGAAATTGATCCTTGGAATAATATGATCCATTGTAAAAAACTCTTCGATCCTATTAAAAACAATGGTAATAACTCTCCTACTATTAGATACACATGGTGTAATTTTCAGCAAGGCTCCTCCCGCATATATGCTAGACTTGATCGATTCTATGCTCAATCGAATAGTTTCTCTTTTGTCCCTGACAAATTTGGAAATGTTGTTTCAGTTCATCCGACGGCCCTCTCTGATCATCATCCCATATCTGCCAGTATCCAACTCACTGGTAATCCTCCAACTCCTCGAAATGGTAACACCAGATACATCCTCAATACCTCTCTGCTGAAAGATGATGACATCTTGATTGCTATCCAACTCATTAGTTCGGTCAACAAGAATGGATACCCGACCCTTTCATGCTGTGATAGATGGCAAAAAAATATGCTGGCCTGGAAAGCCCTACTTCAAACTCTTGGACAAAAAGAGGCCAAGAATTATAGAATGGCTGAGAAGAATCTCGCTGATAAGCTGAATTATGTTGAAACTCTTCTGCAGAATAACCCTTCCAATCACAATCTGATACCTATTGTTTCGGCCGCTAGGGATCACCTTCGCTTGCATCAACAAAAACTTGTCAATGGTGCCAAATTAAGATGCAGGGCACATTGGCTTCAATTCGGAGATAAAGGCTCCAAATTCTTTTTTAACTACCTAAAACAAAAACATATCAACGAAAACATTACTAGCATTTATGTTGATAACAAGGAGTTAGTTGATCCTAATGATATTAAGAAAACCTTTTCTAATTATTACTGTACTTTATTTACTTCAGAGGATAACAGAGAATCCTCTGCTCTCAGGAACACAATTTGTTCCATTATCCCCAAAAAACTATCACAGACCGATTCAGACATTCTTGGCCAAAATATAACTAAACAAGAAATTATTAATGCTATCTCTTCTCTTAAGAAAGATAAAACTCCTGGTCCTGACGGGATCTCGGCTGAGTTTTATCAAGCAAATATTGGATGGATAAGCTCGGAGCTCCTTGATCTTTATAATGAAGCCTTTAATAAAGGTTCTTTGGGCAGTATTATCAACAGAGGTATTATCAAGCTCATCCCTAAAGAGGGAGACAAGACAAATATAAAAAATTGGAGACCAATTACCTTATTGAATGTTTCTTACAAAATACTTGCCAAAGTATTAGCTCGCAGATTGGAAAGCATATTGCCTAAATTTGTTGGATCCACTCAGACTGGATTCATTAAAGGTAGGTATATCTTGGAAAATCTCATAACCAGCTGGGAAGCAATGCATTGGGCTAAGTCTTCCAATCAGAATGCTGCTATATTTCTCTTAGACTTTGAGAAAGCATATGATAGAATTGAATGGAGTTTCATCGATGTTATGCTCAAGGCTTTTGGTTTCCCTATCATCTTCTGTAACTACATAAAGATCCTTCTGAAAGATGCTATGGCTCAAGTTGAAATTAATGGATCCCTATCTGATCCTTTTCCTCTTACCCGATCTATCAGGCAGGGATGTCCTCTTGCCCCTGCTCTCTTTGTTATAGCCTCAGAAGCCTTATCTTATATTCTTACCGACAATACTATATCCCCAGCTGTCAAAGGCATCACATTACCTAACAATGAAGAATTGAACATCTGCCAATTCGCTGATGATACTAGTTTATTTGTCAAAATGGATGATAATAACTTTAGTTATCTTACCAAAAAGCTGGACCTTTTCTGCAAGATTTCAGGTGCTAGGCTCTCGCAAGCCAAATGCATTTGTCTTGGCTGGAATGAGCAACCTCCAAGTTGGCTATTGAAATATGGATACCAATGGGGGGGCCCCAACTATATTGTCAAATATCTGGGTATCCCTTTTGCTGTTGATCCTTCTATTAAGGATATGTGGATTTGGGTTAAGACCAAAATTACCAAAAAACTTAATAACTGGTACAACCGTTCATTGTCTCTTGCTGGAAGACTTCAAGTATGTCAAAAAATACTATCTTCATACAACATATATTACGCTTCAGCTTGGATGTTTAACAACTACCAAATATTGGAAATCCAGAAGACCATAAGGAACTTCCTTTGGTCTGACAGTAAAGGAAACAAAAAGCATCACGCGGTTAAATGGGAATGGTGTTGCACTGATAAAAAATATGGAGGTCTTGGACTGAAAGACCTCAGGCTCTAGGGTATTGCACTTGCCACCAAATGGGTCTCTCACTGTGTGGAAGGTGATGTTCCCTGGAAAGTGCTTGTCAAAAACAACATTTTGAGGGGATATCCAAAAAAAGCTAAATCTTGGAAAAAATTACCATTTGCTGATATTTTATTTGGAAAATTACCAACATTTGTTCATGGTTCTGCTGTCTTTAAAACCATATGGAAAGCTTGGGAGTCCTCGAGACACTGTATCTCTGATAACTCCTTCCACACGGACAGCCTTCTTCATGGTGAGAGATCCATATGGTGGACTCTGTACCATCAAGGAAAGCCTCTTGCCCTAACTCAAGGCTGCTCGGCTAAATTCTGGAATAAAGCAGGAATTTCCACATTCATTGATTTATTTGAAAATGACTGCCTGGTCAGTTGGGAAGAGTTAAAAAATAATTACAATCTTCCGGCAGCTCATAAAAAAACTTACTGCATGTTAACTAGAGCTTGCTCGAATATCCCTTCCAGATGTTTCATTGACTCACACAGATACAGCAATAGCAAGTGCACTGATGGTACCTTACTTTATAAAGTCAAAGCTAAAAATATATATAACTACTTGAATTATAACCCTGATATTATAAAACATGTGAATAACTTGTGGTATACTGATCTGGAGATGATGGATTGGAGTAAAATCTTTAATAGAATCTGGAAATCTCCTATTGATCCTAAGATCAGATGTTTTAAATGGCTTCTGATGAATAACAGACTCCCCATAAACAGGTACTTGATGTCTAATGATCTCTGTTATATTTGTAATAAACCTGAATCTATTAGACACATATTCCTTGAATGTAAATTTGCAAAAAAGATTTGGGCCTTATGTGGAATTACTTACCCTAAATACATTGATGTATTTGAAATTGCTACTGGATATATACATGGTCTTAAAAATGATGCTAATATGTTATGGTTCATTATCTCCTCTAACATTCTTTGGCAGCTTTGGAAATGTAGAAACGAAGAAAGATTTCAAGGTGTGCATAGATCTCTTACTGAGTTGTACTTAAAACTCACACTTCTTAAAATTTCTTCGCAGGTTTATATCACAATGATGTTCGAAAGAGAAAAACTTAGCAGATTCCTCAAAATGGGACACTCAACAATGTTCGTGTTTGAAATGAAGGACGGGTACGACTACCGTAGACACATGATCAACATGGCACTCTTCAACAAAACAGTGAAAAAACTGCACAAGGAGATTACCAAAAATAAAAATGCGACTGATGATCAGATAAAAATGATTGCTCAGATACAAGCCAACAAAAGCATCGCTTGGATGGAAGGGCCTCTTGGATGGACTGCTTTGGTTGAGCAGTTTGAGGATTTACCTCATTAATTCCTTACAGTTTACCGATCCTATGTAAATTGTGTTTCCGTATGTAATATATTTTTTATACTCGGTCCTTTTTGGTTGTGACTCTCTCTCCGTGTGAGGCTTGCCTCCGGAGTTGGTGTCTTCTTGTGAACTCTTCGTACTGTTTCTTACCTTTTTTGACTAATCTATAATTAATATAAAAAAAAGTAGTTTTATTTTCTATTTAATTTAAGACTTATATTAAATTATTATATTGTGAAATTCATAATATCATTTAAATTGAATTAATGAACGTAAAATTCAATGATTAAAATTATTTTATTATTATAATTTTTATTTTTATTTTAAATCATAATTTTTTTTTAGTAGTTTTATTTACTATTTAGAGGATAGGCATGCATAATTTAAGACATATTAAATTATTATATTGTGAAATTCATAATATCATTTAAATTGAATTAATGGATGTAAAATTTAATGAATTTTATTTTATTTTTCATATTTAAGAATTTTACAGAAATAAAATTTTAAAAAAAAACTTTGACATAAATTATAGAGAAATCAATTAAATTATAACTATTATCAATTTAATTTAGAATAATGAATTAAGATTTAAAACAAGTTTTTAGTTTTAAATTTGATATATATTAAAAAATATCTATGAATCAAATACTTTTGAACTAAAAAATATTTTTTATAATATAACTAATTTTCATGAGTACAAATTTGATATGCATCTGAAATTGAAGTTTGCAACTCTTATTAGACAAATTCAATAAATTGTGGAATTAACCAACTATACTACTTGATCTGATGTTAGGATCTATGACTGTTGCACATGAGATGTTAACTTTTGCAACGATTAAATGAAGGTCTTAAAATTACAATCAAATTGTTTAAATAAACATAATAATCAAATAACGATAGATTGAACAGAAGAGGGAAAGAAGAGAGAAGACAAAACACAAGTTGATAACGGAGTTCGCCAATTGGCTACGTCTCCGGGTCCCTCCAATGGAGTGGTTGATCCTTGATTCAGCTCCAGAAAATGGTTACAAAGACTCCTTATCTCTCCTTGGATGATAATGAATTACAAAGTCCTTCTCCCACGTACAACGAGTTTGAATTTAAGCTCCCAATGCACAAAGATGATCCATTCACTATCAAACACCCAAAAAAAAATTTCTCACCAAATCTCCAATCTTCAACTCTCTCCCAATTTCCTCACAATTCACTACTACCTCCAGCTCACAACTTACCCCCCTTTTTTATACACATATTTTGCCAAATATGGTGTAAAACCATATGATTCTACAAATAACTCACATCTCCCAATTTTAACACTTAAACTTTTAAAATTATACTCAACCCTTAAAATTATTGGCTCTTATAATTTTGAGCCTTACAAAATAATTTATTTTGGGCTGGTATAAATTTATTACAATCGGGTTTGTTTGATTTAGTTCATAGTTGCAAATGAAGGAGGGTTCTGGCTTGCTCTAAGCCCTAAAATCTCGACTTATCCTTAAAATAAACCAAAAATCGCCAACATGTATCTCGAAATACTCGCATGGTATAGTGGTAGGGAGTGTTGGCCCGTAACTATGGGGACATCAGTTCAAACCACCGACCCTCCATAATATTTTATAGGGCGTTTAAGAGTCTTTAAATAGAAGCAGTGTGAAAACATATCCGAAGAATCCGCATAGCCTAGCGGTGGAGAGTGAAAATAGGAAAGGAGAGGTTAGGGGTTCAAATCCCCCTACCCATATTTTGTTAGACTGAATCAAATCACTTCCATAACTATTGCAACATTAACCATTTTTTGGGGGGGGAAACTTATCCACCCGGATCAATCCTCCCCAGTAGAGAACTTTTGGACCTCCAAAAGTTGCATTTATTCAGAAATTAAGTGAGGGCATGGCCTCCCCACTTGTCTTGTATCATCTGTCCATCTGTACACTTGGTTCATTATCACAATCAAGACTGCAATAGTGTTGTTGAACATGTACATCATTGTATCACTTCCATAAGCATGTACATCAACTACTCCAACTACTAACCAATAACTACTAATTAATATCAAGTTGAATAACAATGCAAATACAAAAGTGAATGAATCAACAATGTGTTTGTCTTTCAAAACATGAACAGTTTTACCCAAGGGAACCTTCAAACTCTCAACCATAAGTTGAGAACTTGGATCATCAATGCTTTCATTTGTTGTCTCCTCATGTTGTACTGCTGGTGTATCTTGCAACATCTGAACTTTATTAGCCTTGATTGCTTCAAGTTCATGCCTAGAATCACCTGACCTGACGAACATAATAGACAAATCTTTACTTGCATTAATCACCCTCTTTAACTGCCCTATGTTTGCAAAAGACTGATTAGTCTTAACCTTGTGAGAGTGTACAATATACCTGATGTCATCTTTAAACAAATGATATTGATTAACTTTCCTATAGAAAATAGCCTTCCGATCATACAAATAAGGGCTACCCAACACTATTCCACAAACATCTAGTGGAACCACATCGAATTGTACCTTATCAACATACTTACTTGAGATTGTGAACCTTAAAGTACATTGCCTTGTTACTTGCAATTTATTGTTTTCACAAACCCAACCTAGTGGATAAGGTATCTTATGTGGAGTAATTTTCAATCCCAAATTCCTTACAACATCTTCTGAGATTAAGTTAGTTTGGGATCCACTATCTATGAGTGCATCAACTTTAGTGTGTTTAGCAACAACCCTTACATGAAAAAGCTCATTTCTTTTCTTATCTTCAGGGACATCGTTAACTTCAGAAGTACAAGCACAACTATCAAAGGAAACACTGGAAATAGGAGGCTTACCTTCCAAACCCATTGTTGTGATCTTAGTTTCGTCTTCAAACTCTGAACCAAGATCCATAACAACATTTGCGGCCTTCTCCTTACCTTTCTGTTTTTGAGCCCACTTAGGTTTCAATTCTGGATGCAACCGCCAACAATGTTCTTCATCATGACCTTTCTTGTCACAATGCAAACATGTGAACTCTTTCTTAACAGTAGTTGTCTTCTTTTCTCTTTTTGTTTCTGCAACCTTAGATGACTTTTGTACAAAATTATCATTGTCAAAATTCTTACCCCTGGACTCTAAATGTGTGGCTTGAACACTGACTTCATCCAAATTACTAGGATTCTACATCAAAATAGAATGTCTTAGGTAAGAATGCAAACCACCTATGTACTTAAGCAGTGTATCCTGAGTATACAATGGCACATTCAAAGCAATAGCCCGTTTTCTAAACTCATGGGTGTAATCTTGGGCAGACTGACCCTTAGCTTGCCTAAAGGTTTGTCAGTTCATTGTCAATTGTTGCATATGTCCTAAAGGGTAGAACTGCTTCTTGAGAGCAGCAACAAATTCCATCCAAGTAATACCGACATTACCATGGCGAGCACTTTCTGCCCTAGACCTACTCTCCCACCAGGTGAGAGTTGTTCCTCCCAACCAGAGAGATGCTAACTGGATCCTAGAGGCATCTTCTACTAGGCCTTGTATCCTACAATACACCTCTACATGTTGGACCCAATCATCTAACTTTTCAGCATCTAATTCCCCACGGTACTTAGGTAATTCAAATTTTACATCCAGTTTAATTACAGGCTTAGATGTGCTCTTGAAATGATTAATAGAAGTAGAAGAAGAAGAAGGGGGAGAAGGAGGAGAAGGAGATGGAGGAGTTTTTTGGTGGTGAATCACCACCTCTCGACCACTTTTCTTTATCCTCTTGATCTCCATGGTCCTTCGATGACTTTCCTTTTTCATGCTTCATCTGTACTTGCCTCTCTTTGTAGAGAACTTCTACCATAGCCTTCATTTCAAAAAAAACTTTTCGAAAGTCTCTTTCACTAAGCTCGAGGTATTCTTGTTCAGTTACGCTTTCTAACATCTTCAATGGAAAAGTCTTTCGTTTACCAATCTCAGGATTATACTCTGCAAGTGTGCCTTCACCACGTTGGCTCTTAGATTGTGTTAACATCCACCTCTGCAAACACTAGTCAAACAAGCTCTGATACCACTTGATCTGATGTTAGGATCTATGACTGTTGCACGCGAGATGTTAGCTTTTGCAACGATTAAATGAAGGTCTTAAAATTACAATCAAATTGTTTAAATAAACATAATAATCAAATAACGATAGATTGAATAGAAGAGGGAAAGAAGAGAGAAGACAAAACACAAGTTGATAACGGAGTTCACCAATTGGCTACGTCTTTGGGTCCCTCCAATGGAGTGGTCGATCCTTGATTTAGCTCCAAAAAATGGTTACAAAGACTCCTTATCTCTCCTAGGACGATAATGAATTACAAAGTCCTCCCACGTACAACAAGCTTGAATTTAAGCTCCCAATGCACAAAGATGAACCATTCACTATCAAACACCCAAAAGAAATTTTCTCACCAAATCTCCAATCTTCAACTCTCTCCCAATTTCCTCACAATTCACTACTACCTCCAACTCACAACTTACCCCCCTTTTTTATACACATATTTTGCCAAATATGGTGTAAAACCATATGATTCTACAAATAACTCACATCTCCCAATTTTAACACTTAATCTTTTAAAATTATACTCAACCCTTAAAATTATCGGCTCTTATAATTTTGAGCCTTACAAAATAATTTATTTTGGGCTGGTATAAATTTATTACAATCGAGTTTGTTTGATTTAGTTCATAGTTGCAAATGAAGGAGGGTTCTGGCTTGCTTTGAGCCCTAAAATCTCGGCTTATCCTTAAAATAAACCAAAAATCGCCAACATGTATCTCGAGATACTCGCATGGTATAGTGGTAGGGAGTGCTGGCCCGTAACTATGGGGGCATCAGTTCAAACCACCGACCCTCCATAATATTTTATAGGGTGTTTAAGAGTCTTTAAATAGAAGCAGTGTGAAAACATATCCGAAGAATCCGCATAGCCTAGCGGTGGAGAGTGAAAATAGGAAAGGAGAGGTTAGGGGTTCAAATCCCCCTACCCATATTTTGTTAGACTGAATCAAATCGCTTCCGTAACTATTGCAACATTAACCATTTTTAGGGGGGGGGAACTTATCCACCTGGATCAACTCAATACTTATTTTAGTGTATTTATTACTTCTACTACAATATATTTGTTACTTCTACTATAATATACTTATTTATTATATTTATTGCTTCTACTACTATACTTGTTACTTCTACTACAATATACAACAAGTACTCGCCACTAGGTGGTCCTTGTTAGTACTGTCGTTAGGCAATACTATTGTAATGAAAATTTATTTGTTATGCTTATATGGTTATTAAAAAAAATTATTTAGACCAATGAAAAGCAATTATTTTTCTTTCTTTAATTTTTTTTAATTTATTTTATAGTATAGATGCACATTTGTTAAGATTATAATTTACAAAAATTATTTTTATTGCAAACGATTGGTTAATATATTTTTGCCTGTTATAGGCGGGTTTCTCAAAACAATGCATAATCTCAGGTTTTTTTGAATCACCACACATTTTAAAATTATTTACATGTAATATAAGTTATAAAAAAATTAATGACATTTTTTGATTTATTAATTTATTAAAAAAAAAAAATTAAATCAGTTTATTTTTAATTTTTTTTCCAAACAAATCAATTATTCAAAAGTTTATTCTTACAACTTCAAAAATAAAATAAAAATAATATATTATTTTAATAATATAAATTATTAAGAATAATCAAAATCTTATATATTCACAAAAGAAAAAGTCTTACCTTTCATTTTAAATAAGGGATTTTTTTTTAATATGTTCTTTCTTTTTTCCCTTTTTTAGTACTTGTCATTAGGTAATACTATTGTAATGAAAATTCATTTGTCATGTTTAAATGGTTATTAAATAAAATTATTTAGACCAATGAAAACAAAATATTTTCTTTTGTTTTATATTTTTCAACTTTTTTCTATAATATAGATATGATTGGCTAATATTAGTTACAATAAATAAATATTTCTAATAATTATAACAAATATTATTATTAAACTAAAAATTATTAAGGCAAGTACTCGCGACTATGTGGCACTTGTTTTAATATGTTTCTATTTCTAAAATTGAAAAAAAGTTATAAAGGGTTGTTAAATTGGTTGACACAATTTATGAGGATAACGGTAGGCAATAGAAAAGTCATCTATCAAGGTTCAAATTTTAGGAGGTGCATTAAGGGAAGAGCACCAATTACATCCACATTTCAATTATTAATTTTAAATAAACTAAAATGTAGTAACAAAATTTGGACTTTGATTAGAGGAGTTGTACAACTTTATTGGTACCCTAGTGCACGACTATTCGAGCATTTGTGCTTAAGTATTGGTCATTTTTAAGGTGGTTGTAATGCACGATTATTAGGGCATCTTCAAGTAGGTATTGTGATGCAGCCACGAAAGTAGGGTCCTCAAAGAGGACTGTCTGGACCACGCAACAAGATTAACACAACGGAAACAACAACACAGAATAGAGAGAATGCTAGATCGGGCTTAAATTATATCATGAATTCAAATACAACTAGTCGGCAACATGCAGACTACAACATGCTAACATGCCTGATTACATAATAAACATTCAATTTGGAACCAAGAGATGTTCAAATTTGATCTATATCTATCTAACCATCATCTATTGTCCCCTATTACTCATCTAGGATCTAATACATCAATATATAGCATTTAGAACACATCTGGGTTGGCCAAGAAAGATTACAATCCCCAAGACGGGAAAGTGTAATGTGCAAATAGGTCAGCCCCAAGCATGAAGAAAAATCCTTCAGAAAAGAATTGAAATGAAATGCAGACCAAAGGGAAGGTCAACCAAGTGTATGGGAACATCGTATGAAGTGTCAATTGGCTCCACAAGTCAAGGAGATGCTCCATAAGATAAGGAAACACCATCTAGCCATTAAGGTTCAAACAGGTCTAAAAACTAAGAACTGCTAAACAATCTGGAAGTGAAATCTTGCCAAAAAAAGATCCAAACGAACTGAAATCTAAGGTCAATGTACAAGAACATATTTACAAGCCAAATCTAGCTCTGCACAAAAATGAGCAACTCGGAGGGGTCTAGAGTGAAACACGGAAACTGAAACACATAACTAAACAGTGAATAAAAAAATTGAAAGCAAATATTTTTGGTTGATGCAAGATTGCTAATGAACCAAGGATGCTCCTGCATCATATTGGCTACCCTAGTGCATGACTACTCGGGCATTTGTGCATAAGTATTGACCATTTTTGAAGTGGTTGTAATGCACGGTTATTGAGACATCTTCGAGTAGGTATTAGACGACACTTGAAATGGGCACTTTTTGACCCTTGTGTGCATAACAAATCCCACAACGTACATCATTACTACCTAGAAGCCAAAACAATAGCTATAAGTAGTTAAGTCTCATACAAAGACAACAACAAAAAAATGTCAAAATCCAATGTATCATTTAGGATATGTGGGTTTGTGAAGTTATCTATAATGACTACCGATATGCTTCCTCTAGGATCACGTTCAACTCCTAGGTTTCTTTGATAGGTTAGATCCCTTGCATTCTCATTGATTAGGTTCTATATTTAGTAGAGATAAAAGTTATGAAAAAAATAGTTATTATTTGTCAAGGAGAACTAGAATGTGTTCATTTGTGAGCTTAAATAGCTCCAAATTAATGTCATGGTAGCATAAATTTTTATACATATTATAGTTGATTCTTAGCAATATTTTGATTATTACGAAGGTTAGTGGCTATTAGACTACATAAATAACGTAATATTGTAGTAATTGCCTATCATTAATCACATATGACTTAGATTCTTCCTAATCAATTTTTGCACTCAGACACTTGTAGACACCTCAAATTAACACATCATCATTTCATCCCATCACTCATCCTTTTTCTCTATAAATAATCATTTACGTTTGATTAATTATTTGATTTTACTTTTGAAATCAATTGAGTAATGTGTTAATATCTACTATGTTCCTAGCATTTAATTCATTAATCATGTTCTTTTGTAGTTTACCTTAATAAATAAATTTAATTGGTTATTTAAGTTCGTCTCACCCCATCAAAAAATTACAATTTGTTTATTTTGTGCATTTTTCTTAACCAAGACAAAATAATTAAAGAGTCTAATCATTTGCACATGTATAACAATCATTCGTAAAGGGTTTTTGTGCTCAAATTTTCAAGTGAATACACATGTCATACCATTTGTAAACTTGGAGTACTTGAGGCATGAGAAAAATCTTCCATCCCTCCAAAAAAAATTAGGATGCTCACCATCCACTTTCTCCAAGACATATTTCTCACCCTTGATTCTCTTTGAATCTTGGAACCCCACTTGTTCTCAATTCCAAACATGGCACTCATCCCCTCTTCATGCCCTCAATACTTTCAAGCCATAATCTCTCAAATCCATCTTGGCCCTCCATTCCCTCGTCTAATAATCTATAATTTGATGTGATTCAAGCTATAATTTACATAAAATTCTTGAATGTATTGTTATTCTATCATTGTGGGCATCTAACATTTTTCATTATTAAACTTTAATCCTTGTATATATCCACTATAGCTCAATGTGTTAAGGAGCCTTGACTCAAAATATATTGTATGCTTTCATTATTATTTTGTCTTAACTAAGTGTTACATGTTCTATGAGATAAATTATCTAACCAGTATTTTAATTAGTTTATGCATGCTCACATTTTTATGTACACATTATGGCACATTTGGTGGAACCTATTGAGGCTAAAGTTGAACTCCAAAGAAGTATCCTGAAACTTATTAGTCTATCATAAATTATAAATGAAAGCTACTAGAAACTTAGCTTCAACCAATGAAGTAACATGAAATAAAGAAGATTATACCTTCCATGATTTACACCTCATCGTGTCCTAACTCCACTGTTCTTGGTTGCAGATGATTTTGCTCTCGGAGAAGCACTAGTAGCTTCCAAGATGGCATATGAAGAATGAACTGACTGTTAACTGATACTATGATATGCAAATGATATTAAGCTAACATGCTATGAAAATGATTTGTGCTCAAAACTCTAAAAATGCTATTTGCTTCAAACTCAAACTCACAGATGCAAGATAAAGACTCCTAGAATGACTATAAGATTAGCTATTTAGACTATTAGACTATTAGTTTTTAAAGTGGCTTAGGAGACCTCTATTTATATATTTTTGAGTGCATAAGCTTAGGTGGCAGAGATCAACGATCATGATCAAATCTTGCAATTTTGGATGGCTATGAGCAAGAGGTTGAAATGTGAGAGAGAAAGGTGGAAGATGTTTCTCCTACTCCTACAGGATGGAGGAAAAGGTGGAAAGAGAAGGCAAGTGTCATTCATCTCACCTTGACTAAGGATGAAGATTGAGATAATATAGGATAGTTAGAGAAGAATTAGGGATAAGAGGACAAGTGGACTCAACTTCCTCCAAAGATGTAGGAAGGTTGGAGAGAATATAGAGAGGTTGAGGAATGTGTGTACGTGCACATTAATTGGAGAATGAAATGAATGTTGAAGATAATGATGCATATTAATATTTAAAATATTAATATCTTTAGCCACATGATGGATGAGTTTGCAAAGAAGAAGTGATGTGGAGATGAGGGGAGATTTAAATAATTTAAGAAATTATTTAATTAAGAAGACTATAGGATAGTAGATAGAAGAATGATTAAATATTAGATATTTAATTGATTAGAAGAAAGGCTAAATGAATTAATTAATAAAATGTTTAATTAATTAATAGAAGAATGAATTAAATAAATTAATCTTTTCAAATTAACTATTTAATAGAAGAATAATTATTATATAAATATTAAATATTTATTTAATTGCTCATAACCAATTTTATGTGTATACATTTTGCCCCTCTTTAAAATAATGTTGAGACAACATTGTTTGAAAGATTAAATCAAGTCTTGATAATGCGCCCGATGAAGATGAAAATCCTGATTGTGTGCCCCCTCAGGAGATTGATCATGAAATTGTTGAAAAATTTGGATTAAACGATTGATCTCACGATAATTGATTGAAAATATTTGAAAATGGGCCTCTCAATTAAATTCATTTTTGAAAAAAAAAAAAAATTGCCCCACTTGAAACATTAATAACTCCTTCAAAATTAAAAAAAAGGGTATTAATAAAATTAACCTAAGTTAATTTATCCTCATTTGCATTCTTGTCAATTTTTGGGAGAGAAAAGAAATTGGTATTGAGCTGGAAAAATGGTGATCCCGTTCGAGAGCCATCGATTGGAGCACATGCAACGTTACCAGAGACTTGCTGAGTATGACCCACCAGTGAGTGGTCTATCCTGAGCTTGTTTTGAATTTTTCGTACGATTTTTCGTGATTGTAGCATCGTAAATTGTACGCACTTGCTAGGGTGGTACAATTTCACACCTAGTTTAGCACCCGCCTTGGTGCATTTTACATTTTGCATTGCATTTCTCCTTTAGCACTTAATTAATCAAATTAATTAGGTCTAAGGTCCTATTTCATCGTCCTCCACATCATAAAGCTGGGCCCTTTCATTAAAGTGTGCCCTTTTCATTTTATTCCTCCAATACATCATTCAATCAAAAACCCTAATTAAGTCCTATTTTGAACTTGGGGGCTTGGTTTCGGGGGTCAAAACATCTCGAAATCACCTATAACTTCGGGATTCTCTCTAAAATCATCATATCCGATGGCCCTGAAAATTTGGTGAAAAGTTGTCGGGACCGTGGCGCCCGGAGTGCACATGGTCCCGAATATTTTTCCTGAAATTTTAGGAGCACAATCCAATCATAAAATAAAGCTTAACCCCAAGAAATTGGTAGGAGATTCAATCTCTAGGTCAGCCAAAAGATGAAATTACGACCTAGGGTTTCATACATAAGAGCTCTCTTTCTTCATTTGAAAGGATCCGAAATTTTTGTTTTCAGGAACCTCATATGCAGTGAAAGAGCAGATCTTTGAAGACTTCGACAACATTCAACATCCATCTATCAAGCATTTATCAATTTCATTCATCCATTTAGGGCTTGGAAGGCATTGAAGAACAATAGGAGATTACCGACTGAAGATTGGCTTGTACCCCTCCCTTGGGATTGGGTATGATTTCATGTTGTTTTCATGTCTTTGCATAAGCTTCAATATATCATTTATTCATGCTTTCGATCACTTTGCATCTTGATTTAGAGCATTTACATTATCATTTACTAGCAATTAGGGTTTACTTGCTAGGTTGCTCTAGTTTGCTTATTTGCATTTTAGGATCTTGCACACACGCAAGGTTTGCACACACAATACATTGTACAATACAACTTGGCTATTCATGGAGGTGGAAATCACTGAAGTGGGGGTTTGACTAGGGCAAAACCCTATATAGCCACCCACCATACCCTTTTTAGATATAAGTGCAGGTTTCGGGACTCGGACGACCCCGCAGGTTGCAGATCCGGGAGAAGCAGACTGAGACCGACCTTCCCACCAAATTGCAGAGCAAAAGACCAGGACAGGGGCGTGGGGCGCCCTGGTCCTTCTAGGATAGGGGTGCTGGGCACCCTGGTCCCTGGGACAGAGGCACTGGGCGCCTTGGTCCTCCTGACAGACAGCAATTTTTGATATTTTCGATAGCTTTCTGGAGTGCAAAACAGCAGTTTCAGGTGCAGTTTCCGGGACAGAATCAGGACAGTGGCACCTGCGCCCCCATCCCGAACATTTTCAATCAGATTTTTGACTCCGGGTATGCATCTACATTCTTGTTTTGTCCTTGTGTTTATAGCTTTTCATTGTTTAATCTCAATTCTGCAATCTTGTTATTAGTTCATACATGCATTTTGGGATTAGGACTTGAACTTGCATCATTTTATCTTTCAATTACAACAAAGGAATAGAAATCCTAATAGGTAGCCCGTGGCTCTCTCTTTTGTAAAAAGAAGTAGCCAATTGTGTGATACCTCTAGGCTCTTTCGTATTCCGTAATGTGTGTCAAAAGGTAGGATTAGGGCATGTTAACCTAGTCTCGCTTTTTCCCCTACACATTTTGGTGAACCCGACGTGAATCTATCATTGCTTCCTCTTGCATTGCATTTGTTAGATCTAGATGTAGATTTAGTGTGTTTTCATTTCATTTTTATTAAAAAAGAAAAAAAAAAAAAGAGTGTGTTTCTTTGCATTGTGTGTTTAAATTTTATGCAACCTTTATTTCAAAATGTCAGACTTTTATTTGCAAGATGTTCATGTTTATGATGATTATTATGAGTATAGCCAAGATGAATTAGATGAAGCTTTAGATGAGTTTTTGAACCCTAAAGATGCCAAACCTTCATTTTACCAAAGACTCATAAACCTTGTTACTATGCCATTTAGGTGTGATGAGAAAGATAAGTCGAATGGTTCCTCTCAAGGGTACATTCCTATCAACTCTTCCACTGAATCTAGTAACATGGTTGTTTTCAATAATCCCCTCTATGAAGAGATATCTCCTTTTGAATCAAAAGATAAACCTTTTGATAGCTATGATCATACTTTGTTGGATGATACTCTTGATGACTTTGTGGCTTTATCGAAATCTTTAAACAAGAACAAGACTTCTAAATTGGTTAACATGATAAACCTGAATGGGCATAATAAGCCTCTCTTTGAAATCCAAGGTGCTTATCCTTTTCCCACCTTTCAAGTTCCTAAATCACCTCTCCTTACTGTTCAAGGAGGGTATGATCATGATTCCTTTCTTACTCCAAATAAACCAATCATCACTGTGCAAGGAAGAAAACCTATAAGTCCTTATAGTTACGCCAAGCAATTAACTAGAGAGAGTTATCATGCGGTTGCCCGTACTTATCACACCAGAAATAATAGGTAGCCTAATACTCCTCTTGTTATTCCAGTTTCTCTTCCTAATCCTCAACCAACTCTTCCACAAGCTCCCCGTATTTCGCAAGTTATGGGTAAGGAATATGATCTCATAGAACAACTTAAAGCTACGCCTGCTAAGATATCCCTTTGGGATTTGATTCAAACTTCTTCCGCTCATCATGGAATGTTACAAGATGCCTTGAAAGATTTGAATGTTCCTCCACTGAATACATCTAGTAATATAGCATCTTTGGTTAACTCTGTGATGAATCCTAAAGCTCAAATTGTGTTTACCCAAGATGAGTTGCCTACTAGTGAAATTCAACATCAATATGATCCCTTGATGATTGTGGTTATCATGAAAGATACTGCTATAAGACGAACACTAGTAGATAATGGCTCTGGCCTTAATGTGTGTAGCATTAATCTATTGCATAAAATGAATGTGGATACATCCCTCATTGAGCCTGACTCTCGTCCCATTCGAGGCTTTGACAATGTGGCTAAGACTTCATTAGGTATTATCACCTTACCCCTCACAGTGGGACCTGTTACTTTGCCTACTCCTATCCATGTTATGTCGAGAAATTTAACATACAACTTGTTATTAGGGAGACCTTGGATTCACAGTATGCAAGTTGTCCCCTCTACATTGCATAAACAAGTTAAATTTATCTATAACAATAAGACATATACCTTGATAGGTGATACTAATTTCCAAGCTTGTTTACAAACATCTACTTCCAAAGGGGGTTCTTCTAAGTCATCCTCGTCTAGTGATGACTCTTTAAACAAGATACCTATCGATGAATCCTCGCTCTCTGATGATCAAAATTCTTTGGATGAGTCTGGAGCTCCTGAAGAAGATTCTTCTCGACTTGAATCTACACATAAGAAGGATTTTGATCCTGAGAAGGTTCTCGCAGAAGACGATTGGGGATCTCTTGATTTTAATCCCACCTTTGTAGGTGAATATAAGGTTTCTCCTAGAGAGCTTAAAGTTGAAAAGAAGGAAGAAGCTAAAAATCAGTCAATCTTACCTGAACCTATGAGCAATAATTTCGTGGCCGCTTCTCAAACTTCTTCTCCTCACACCTCTAATTTTGAAGAGTTTGATTCTTTGTCTTATGAAAAACCACCTTCTCTTTCTGAAATGGCTGATCGTTATGGTCGTGGTTTTCAAATTCTAGCTAAGCATGGGTATCATGGAAATGGTTGTGGTGCTCACGAACAAGGAATAAAGGTTCCTCTAGAGAATAATCTTTATGATATGATCTTTGGACTTGGTTATAATCCCTACAAGCGCACTAAAGCTTCTAAGAGACCATGTATTAGTGTTAATGCTATTTCTACATCTCTATCAATGCAACACCCCGAGTATATTGATGGGGATCCTTTGTGTGACTGTGCTTTGGATATCTTTCCTACCGATGATGCTTTAGCTGAGTTTTTAGGAGCATATGATACTCTTCCTCGTTATCATCACAATAGGGGACTCCCTTATTTTTTGAACACTGAAGCCTATTTTGGAAAAGAGATTGATAATGATGAGATTGTGAAAGAATTCCCTCAGTTAAAGGATACTCCTCAACAAAGTAATATTCTCATAAGTGACACCACTGATGTTAAGATGGATCCTTGCAATGAAGAAAAAGTTATTAAAATTGGAAAATGTTTGGATGAAGAGGAACAAAAACAATATGAAGATTTATTGCATGAATTCCCCGAGATCTTTGCTTGGACATACTCTGACATGCCTGGTATAGATCCTAAGATTGTCACTCATAATATTGTCTTAGTTCCCGATGCTAAGCCCGTGAAACAAAAGATTCAAAAAATGAATCCTAAGGTGGCTCTGCTTGTTAAGGCTGAGATTGAAAAATTATTGGAGGCTGGATTTATTCGCCCTATTGATTATTCCCTGTGGATTTCAAATATTGTCACTGTGGCTAAACCAGATAATAAAATAAGAATGTGTACCGATTTTCGAGATTTAAATAAGGCTTCTTTAAAAGATGATTTCCCTCTTCCAAACATTGACATGATAGTTGATTCTACGACAGGACATGCCTTGTTATCCTTCATGGATGGTTTTTCAGGATACAATCGAATTTTCATTAACCCTCAAGATCAATTCAAAACCGCTTTCACCACTCCTTGGGGTACATTTTGTTGGATAATGATGCCTTTTGGACTTAAAAATGCCGGTGCAACTTATCAACGAGCGATGACCCTTATCTTTCATGATTATATGCATAAGATTTTAGAGGATTATGCTGATGATATTTTAGCCAAATCCATTCTTCGCATAGATCATATTAAAATCGTTCGTCAAATCTTTGAAAGAATTCGTAAATATCACATGCGCTTGAATCCCCGAAAATGTGTTTTTGGTGTGGATAGTGGAAAACTATTAGGATTCATAGTTTCACATCGTGGGATTGAGGTGGACACCAAGAAAATAGATGCTATTGTCAACATGCCACCTCCTAGAAATGTGTCTCAACTTAAAATCTTACAAGGAAAGATCCAAGCTATTCATAGGTTCGTATCTCAACTTGCGGATCGTACCTTTCCTTTTACTCAACTTCTCAAAAAGGATATTACTTTTCAATGGAACAATGATTGTCAGCAAGCATTTGAAGATTTAAAAGTGTATTTGGCTAGTCCTCCTATTCTTCAACCTGCCGAACCTTCTAAACCCTTCCTTCTGTATACAGCTGCTTCCTCTCATGCTCTCACAGCATTGTTGGCACAACATGATAAAGATGGTAAGGAATGTCTGGTTTATTACATAAGTCGTACCTTACTTGATTATGAGACCCGATATTCTGCGATAGAAAGACAATGCTTGGCCTTGGTGTTTGCAACTCAGAAATTGAGACATTATCTTTTAAATTCAGAAGTCCACGTCATGGTAAAGTTTGATCCTTTGAAGCATCTTTTCTCTAAAACTGATTTATCAGGACGCCTAGCTAAGTGGGTTATGATGTTAACTGAATTTGACCTTAAATTTGTTTCACAAAGAGCAATTAAAGGGCAAGCATTGACCGATCACTTAGTTGAGGCCCCTTCACCTTTCTCCTTCCCTAATTCTGAGTCTTTCCCCGATGACTTCATTCTTTCTATAGAGAAAGATGAAACTTGGGAGTTATACTTTGATGGTTCTAAGTGGGATCGGGGGCAGGCGTTGTTCTGATTTCTCCTACAAGGAAATCCATTCCCTTATCCTATCATCTAAATTTCCTGTGTATCAATAACATTGCTGAGTATGAGGCTCTTATAGCGGGAATAAAAGTAGCCTTAGCTCTGAATATAAAGCACATACATATTTATGGAGATTCTCAATTGATTATAAGACAAGTAACAGGACTGTATCAAACAAAACAAGACAAATTATCACAATATAAAGACCTTGCTATCTCTTTATTACAAAAATTCGATTCTTATACCATGGAACCTGTTCCTCGAAAAGATAATCGACATGCGGACGCAATGGCATGTGTGGCTTCTCTTGTATCTTTAGAGGACCCTGTGGTTGATCTTAAATTTGTTATTCACAACCTTATTTCTCCAGCTATTGTAGACGATTCTAGCTTGCTGACATGTTGTGACTTTATAGACTCAGATGAATGGTATTCGCATATCGTAAGATATCTGACTGATGGTACCTTTCCTGATTCCGCCAATAGGAACACTAGGGCTAGAATCCGCAAGCTGTCTGCTAGATATATCATTCTTTCTAATGTCCTTTACCGAAGGGGTTATAACAGTCTTCTCCTTCCTTGTCTTAACAAATCGGAAATCCCCGTTGCTCTTGAAGAGGCACATTCAGGTGCTTGTGGGGGGCATTTTGGAGGCAAATCCTTGGTTCAAAGATTGCTTCGTATGGGATACCATTGGCAAACTATGCAAAAGGATTCTTTTTCATTTGTTAAGAAATGTCATCAATGTCAACAACACAATAATCTGATTCATGCTCCTGCCCAAGAACTTCGTTCTCAAGTAGCTTCTTGGCCCTTCTCCGCATGGGGTTTGGATCTCATTGGTAAAATCTCTCCTCCTTCATCTCAAGGACACACCTTCATTATAACCGCAACAGATTACTTTACGAAGTGGGTAGAAGCTATTCCCCTTCGCTCTACTACTACTGAAGTGATTTGTCAATTTCTTCTAGAAAACATCATTTCTCGATTCGGCATACCTTCCACTATAATCTCAGATAATGGGACATCATTTAAGAACAAGGATGTGAAGAAATTCCTCGAGAAGTATCATATCAAACATCGATTTTCTACACCATACTATCCTCAATCAAATGGTCAAGCCGAATCATCCAATAAGATAATTGAGCAAATTCTTCGCAAAACCGTGAATAAGCATGGTAAGGATTGGAGTAATCAGCTAATCTATGCTCTTTGGGCCTACCGAACGAGTGTACGAATTGCTAAAGGAACTACCCCTTATAGTCTTGTTTATGGTGCTGATGCTATTATGCCTTTAGAGTTAGAGATTCCATCACTTAGGGTTTCTCTCAAAGGTATAGTAGATGATGACTCTTATAGAGAACAACAACTTCAACAGCTTGAGATGCTTGATGAACAGCGTATAAACGCTCTTGAGCATATTCAAGCGTATCACAAAACTCTACAACGAAGCTATAATGATAAGGTTATTCAACGTTCCTTCTCAGTAGGTGACTTAGTCCTCTATGAGAATCAGCACAATGTGAATGCCTTACCTGCAGAAAAGGGAAAATTTAGTCCTAATTGGCTTGGATCGTATATCGTTATTGAAGATTATGGATTAGGTGCTTACAAAATAGCAGATGTAGATGGTACGCCTCTTAAAGAACCTATCAATGCTATGCACTTGCGTATATATTATGCTTAATTCTTCATTCCTTATCTTTCATTTCATCTATCTTCTTTTCAGTTCTTCAACATTGGGTAATATGTTAGTATATCCTAATTAGAGAAAAATAGAGTTAAATGGTATGGTGTTTATCTATATTGCTTCGTTCTTGACAAGCGTGTTTCTTTACTTTATAGTTTGTCTTGAATTCATTTATGTAAATTGTAAAAGATTTACATTTCCATTATGCTAGCATATTGCACAACGTCTTTATGTGTTAAGTGGAATCGTATCATGTTGTGTTTAAGTTCAAAATTAAATCACATTAGTTATATGATTCTTAGACTTAAGGCATATTTCTTCCCTATCATCAATGTAGTACTTGATTAAATATTTTAATTAAGTCACACATGTATCAATTTAATCATGGAGCATTGAGAAATCAATCACATGGAAATTAAATCCTGAACATACATGTACATCTACCAAATGTATTAGATTTAATCAAAGCAAAATATACATTGTTTTAAGCATTAAAGATAACACATTTGAGACAAAGAGAAGCATATATATATATATCGTATACAAATATAGGTCACTATACATCCAAAATGTGACCTATCCTACATCATAAGATCATCTCCTATCCCTAAGGCTGGTGGTTGGAGAGTGATGACTAGATGCTCCCTCCTGATCCGGCCGTGCAGGTGGACCCATAGGTGTGTAGTGCGATATAGACCGTGAGTGACTCTGAGAGGAACTCCTACGATCCCTATCCATAAGGATCGCGCGATAGGAGGTAGCCTCAGCCTGAGCTGCTGCTAGATCTCGCTGTGCCCGCTGAAGGTTCTTTGATAGGACTCTCTCTCTCTCTCCCTCCATATGTCCACCTGTACTCAGAATGGGGAAAACAAGTCCTCATGCCGACCCGCATTCCCCTGAGGCCTATAAGCAATCTGTGAGGAACTAGGGATCTGTGCCATCGTGGAAATGTCTGTCACTGCTTGCTGAATCAGGGAACGCCACTCCTGCACATTAGCTATAGCAGTAGAACAGATTTGTGTATTAGTACCATTCTATATCATCAAAACATTAATCAATCAATATAAACCTACTATACCTAGATCTCCCTCACGCCAGTAGGGATGATGATATGGTAGCATCTGTGACTAGGAACTACTAGGCTCCCCACGCTCAAATAATCTATGCACGATGGGTGTAGGCTGGCCTGTACTAGAAACAGGTCTCTGTATCGCCTCATGTTCCCCCTTTTGGGGAATAAGAGGAGGATCTAGGGCTATGGTATCATCTCCTGAATGGTGGGGAGCTGCATTTGACTCCTCCTCATCCTCATCCTCATCCTCATCCTCGTCCGCATCCTCACCTGCATCCTCGTTCTCCTCATCTCTATCTGTGTCATCCTCCTCTTCCTCCTCCTCCTCCTCGGCACTAGGCTGATCCCCTGTGGGTGGATCAGGATCTCCTGCCTCCTCATGACCCTCTCCCTCCTCTGGCTCCTCCGACCTGGATCCCCGATCCTCATCTCGGTCTCCATGTCTCCATGGGCCTGGATGGCCTGTCGGGTGATCTGGTGGAAAGATAGGCCCTGGGTATGATCTCATAAACCATGAGAGATACCTGCGCTGTGCTCCAGGCTCTGCAGAGTAATCGGTGACCACATCCTGATCGGATCCCTCTATATCTGTAGTCTTGATGTCATCTATCATCGCTCTCGCTACTGCTCTAGGTCTGGGAAGGACTCGTGAGTGTCGAGTATAGATGGGTACATCGGCTGGAACACACTGCTCTCGCCCAAACTGCCTCTGTACTTGGTTGAAGTAGAATGGGACTATGATATGTGAATATCGTCCCCGCATTAGGCGGTTCCTCTGTAAGCATGCTAACTGTCTCTCCATCCCATCCCATCTGTGCATCCGCAGATATGGTCTCCATACTGTCACCTCGGCTGTCAATCTATCAAATATCACTCTCCAATATAGCAGATCCCCAAATCTCCACTCGCTGGTAAGTGGATAGGCAAACACCCTAGGTCGCTCGCTAGCCATACTCATCAGAAAGCCGACAGGCCTGGTGCATGTGAAGTGCTCAAATATCCACACCTGCAGAAGTGTGCATGTCATCAAGCTGCAACCCTGTCCAAACACATACTCCTCAAGGTCATGATAGAGATGTGCAAGCATACTCCGACCCCAAGCATATACTCTCCTGTGTCTCTCCATAGCTCTGATGCACCATGTGAGACCCCCATGCATGTGCGTACCTCGCCCATTAGGGCAGACGACTAGTGCTATGATGGCAATCATAAGATGTCTCACAAGGGGCACCTCTCTTGTAGGATGTAAGAGCCAGCTGACAATGATACGACCTCTCGTCTCGCTCGGCATGACTCTCCCTATGTAGTATACCTGCTCTCTCTGATGGTCCTCCGCTGACCGATCGGTCGCGTATGTCACAGTAGCTCCTCTGATAGGAAGATGAAGTATGCGGTACACATCCTCAAGTGTAACCGTCATCGCTCCTACTGGAAGATGGAATGTGCATGTGTCAGGATCCCATCGCTCCATCAGTGCCATCAGCATCACAGGATGAAATCGAATGGCCAGCATGAGGATCGCATACCATAAACCCACGATCGACAATGTATCCCTCTCTGCCTGAGTCAGCCGGGGAATCTAATCTCGCAGACTGCGAAGAATCTGCCCCGCAGTATGCTCTCTCATGTATGGGAGACCCTGCAACACAAAAACATAAGTATAATCAGTACTCAATCATCAAAATCATTCACACAAACTGTCGAACATCGTATGCTAACCCTGACATCCCTCGCCAAGTCCTGATTGGGACCATGGCGCCCTGTCAGGGACCATGGCGCCCTGAAGGGACCATGGTGCCCTGTCAGGGACCATGACGCCCTGAGGGGACCATGGCGTCCCACAGGGACCATGGCGCCCCACAGGGACCATGGCGCCCTGGGTGGGACCCAGGGTCAGATTCCAGGGCCCGCAAACGATCACAGAAAGTCAAATGCAGAAAATCAAAAGTCAATGTTCAGTCAACTCACCTCGTCCAGTGGCTCGTCATCGATCATGGCCTGTCGCAGGATCTCAATCCTCGTGGGACGCTCTGGTCGTCGTGAAGGCATGATGATGGCTATGTGGGCTCCGTTGCAATGAAAAATATTCAGAAATCAACAAAGTGACAAATGCAAATGTCACTTTCAAGGTATATACTTTCATTCCTTTACCTTTACTTTCAAAACCCTAATTTTCCTCTATCACTCATTGCATCATAACTTGAGTTTGGGAGATGCAATTTTCGAACCGTTTGTTGCGTAGGAATCGTATTTTCATTCCCCTACTCTCGGGATGTTCCAAAAAGTTCTCTGATGAAGCCTATTCAGTGAACATCCCTCATCAATAATCTCTTACACAATTTGTCATAAGTAAACATGCTATCCTGTTTCACCTCCCTAATAAGTAAGTCGAAATAGGGGGGGCATATAGCTACTCACAAATTTCATCACTTTCCTTAGTAAGCATTAGGTGATTTTGTGATCTACCGTGTGTTTTGTAGGGTGCGGTTCCTAACTGTGTACTGCAGATACCGCTGGGGGCTTCGTCCGACAACTTATGGATATATCCTTTTTCAAATGATGTTTACTTTTCTGTACTTTAGCTTGCATATGCACGTAGTACTCATATGACCGCTAAAGTGGGGGCTAAATGTAGCGTCGTAAATTATACGCACTTGCTAGGGTGGTACAATTTCACACCTAGTTTAGCACCCGCCTTGGTGCATTTTACGTTTTGCATTGCATTTCTCCTTTAGCACTTAATTAATCAAATTAATTAGGTCTAAGGTCTTATTTCATCGTCCTCCACATCATAAAGCTGGGCCCTTTCGTTAAAGTGTGCCCTTTTCATTTTATTCCTCCAATACATCATTCAATCAAAAACCCTAATTAAGTTCTATTTTGAACTTGGGGGCTTGGTTTCGGGGGTCAAAACATCTCTAAATCACCTATAACTTCGGGATTCTCTCTAAAATCATCATATCTGACGACCCTGAAAATTTGGTGAAAAGTTGTCGGGACCATGGCGCCCGGAGTGCACTTGGTCCCAGACATTTTTCTTGAAATTTTAGGAGCACAATCCAATCATAAAATAAAGCTTAACCCCAAGAAATTGGTAGGAGATTCAATCTCTAGGTCGGCCAAAAGATGAAATTACGACCTAGGGTTTCATACATAAGAGCTCTCTTTCTTCATTTGAAAGGATCCGAAATTTTTGTTTTCAGGAACCTCATATGCAGCGAAAGAGCAGATCTTTGAAGACTTCGACAACATTCAACATCCATCTATCAAGAATTTATCAATTTCATTCATCCATTTAGGGCTTGGAAGGCATTGAAGAACAATAGGAGATTACCGACTGAAGATTGGCTTGTACCCCTCCCTTGGGATTGGGTATGATTTCATGTTGTTTTCATGTCTTTGCATAAGCTTCAATATATCATTTATTCATGCTTTAGATCACTTTGCATCTTGATTTAGAGCATTTACATTATCATTTACTAGCAATTAGGGTTTACTTGCTAGGTTGCTCTAGTTTGCTTATTTGCATTTTAGGATCTTGCACACACGCAAGGTTTGCACACACAATACATTGTACAATACAACTTGGCTATTCGTGGAGGTGGAAATCACCGAAGCGGGGGTTTGACTAGGGCAAAACCCTATATAGCCACCCACCATACCCTTTTTAGATATAAGTGCAGGTTTCGGGACTCGGACGACCCCGCAGGTTGCAGATCCGGGAGAAGCAGACTGAGACCGACCTTCCCACCAAATTGCAGAGCAAAAGACTAGGACAGGGGCGTGGGGCACCCTTGTCCTGCCAGGACAGGGGCGCTGGGCACCCTGGTCCCTGGGACAGAGGCGCTGGGTGCCTTAGTCCTCCTGACAGACAGCAATTTTTGATATTTCCGACAGCTTTCCGGAGTGCAAAACAGCAGTTTCAGGTGCAGTTTCCGAGACAGAATCAGGACAGTGGCGCCCGCGCCCCCGTCCCGAATATTTTCAATCAGATTTTTGACTCCAGGTACACATCTGCATTCTTGTTTTGTCCTTGTGTTTATAGCTTTTCATTGTTTAATCTCAATTCTGCAATCTTGTTATTAGTTCATACATGCATTTTGGGATTAGGACTTGAACTTGCATCATTTTATCTTTCAATTACAACAAAGGAATAGAAATCCTAATAGGTAGCTCGTGGCTCTCTCTTTCGCAAAAAGAAGTAGCCAATTGTGCGATACCTCTAGGCTCTTTCGTATTCTGTAATGTGTGTCAAAAGGTAGGATTAGGGCATGTTAACCTAGTCTCGCTTTTTCCCCTACACAGTGATTTACTCATGTTTTAGGGCATCTTGAATTTTTTTTGATTTTCGCACTTAGATTTAGTGCTTTTGCATCATAGTTTAGCGCTTTTGTTAGGTAGGTTAACACTTTTGCAAGTTTAGCGCATATGCCTTGTTTGGTTGCACATTTGCTAGGAATGTTAGTATAAATGCTTGTTTAGCGCATGTGTCTAATGTGTTCACGCATTTGAATAATTTGTTAGCGCATTTGACTATTTTAGCACATTCATAATTTGGGTTAGCACAAATGCTTGATTGGTTAGCGCTTTCACTTGGTTCAGCGCATGTGTTGAATAGAATAGTGCTTTTGTTCAATATGATAGCGCATTTACTTAAAATTGAATTTGTTTGATTTTAGCAATGTTAAAATTTAATTAGATGATTGATGTGCAATTGGATAGATTGATAAATGATTGATGTATAATAAGGGATTTGATCAATTTGATCAATGGGATAGATGAATGATTAATTTGATTGATAAGATAGCTGATTGATTGAATGGTAGAAACCCATGATTGATCATTTGATTTGATTTGATAGCTCTAAGAGGTTGATTTAGTCTTTGATGAAGAGTGTGATATATTTGATTGAACACGTTGATTGATTATATGATTGATCATTTGATTGATAGTCTGATTTGCTTGGTAGAAAAGATTGGATTGATTGTCAATTTGATTGATCGTATTGAGATGTTTATTTGATAAATTAGTGATCTTTTGAGATTTGATAAATAGATTATTGATAGAGGTTAAATGCTCTTCTTTAAACAAGAGAAACTTGATGTTCTCCAGTGTCAGGAGAAATTCTCGGTCATGCACCATTTAGTTCTAGAGCTGACACGGGATGAGATTAGACATATAGATGCGTGTGGATTCTATCATCTCTTGTATATGCCTAATATTACACATAACAGGGGGTTATTAACTACATTAGCTAAGAGATGGCATAGCGAGCATAACATGTTTCACCTACCCACTGGTGAGATTAGTGTGACATTCAAGGATGTCTATCGAATCTTACACATTCCCATGACTGGTGAGTTATTCCAGTAAGATTACCAGGATCTTGGAGGGATAGAGGCTTGCATAGCCATTGTGTAGGGGGGAAAGTGAGACTAAGCAAGCCAGTCCTAATCCCACTCTCATGTACATATTATGGAATATGAAAGAGCCTAGGGAGATAACACACTTCGGCTACTTCTTGTGAGGAAGAGAAAGCCAAGGATTACCTCTTAGGGTTTCTATTCCTTTGCTGCAAATGAGGAGAAGAAGTGATGCAAGAGTGCGGATTTGAACGATTCAACCTAGAATACAAGTATGCATAAACAACCCTAATCTAGAAATGCAGAATTGAGAATAAGTGATATGCTGCTGAAAAATATAGATCAAGAGGAAAATTCAGAGGTGCACCTATGTCAGAAATATAAGCCAAAATATCCAGGACCAAGGTGTTGCGCCACTGTCCTGATTCTGCAGACCTGAAGTTGTACATGTGGAACTGGAAACTAGGATCTGAAACCTGCTACTCTGTCAAACCTTGTTGAGAACAGGGAGGACCAAGGCACCACGCCCCTATCCTAGGTACGACTAGGGAACCATGCCCCTATCTTAGGGGTTTTTGGTGAATTCTGGCCCTCAGAACAGTTCTTGTGCACTATGTTAGTCCTGAAACTTCTAGTGACACTCGAATCTGAACCTGCAGCTATAGCTAAAAAATGGGGTTTTGGGTGGCTATATGGGGTTTTGCCTTAGTCAACCCCCTATTTTGGTGATTTCCACCTCAACGAATAGCCGATTTGTAAAGTAAAATAGTGTGTGCAAGAACCTTGTGTGCGTGCGAGATCCTAGGATGAGAATAAACGATCTAGAGTAAACCCTAATTGCTTGTAATTGACAAAGTAAATGCTCTAAATCAATAATGCAAAGTGATCTAAAGCATGAATTTAAATCAAATTGATGTAATAAAGCTCATACAAAGACATAGAAACAACATGAAATCATACCCAACCCCAAGGGAGAAGTACAAACCAATCTTCAGTGGGTGATCTCCTATTATTTTTCTATATCTTTAAAATCCCCCAATTGATGAAAGAGTGCTTGATAGGTGTTGTTGAATGTTGTTGAAGACTCCAAAGATCTGCTTTTTCTCTACATAGAAGGCTCCTTATAATCACTCCAAAAGATTTTTCCATATTTGATTCCTCAGCCCTTCAAATGAAGAAAGAGAGCTCTTATGTATGAAACCCTAGATCTTAATTCCATATTTAGGCCAACCTAGGATTTGAATTTCCCACCAATATTTTGGGGTTAAGAATTATAATATCATAGGATTATGCTCCCGAAATTTCGGGAAAATTGTCGGGGACTGTGTGCAAAGTGCACATGGTCCGACCAACTTTTCACCAAATTTTCAGGGTCGTTAGATATGATGATATCAAAGCGAATTCCAAAATTGCAACTGATTCCAAGATGTTTTGATATGAGGAATCGAGCCTTTAAGATCAAAATAGGACATAATTAGGGTTTATGATTTAATGATTAATTGGAGGAATAAAATGAAAAGGGGCACACTTAGGGTAAAGGCCCCAACTTTATAACATGTGAAGAGGTGAAATATAGATTTAAATTTAATTTAATTAATTAATTAAATACTTAAAGGAGATGAGAAATGTAAGATGCAAAACACACTAAGGAAGGTGCTAACCAAGCGTGGAATTGTACCACTCTAGCAAGGGTGTACAATTTACGATGCTATATTTAGCCCCCACTTTAGTGGTCGTATGACACTAGGTGCATATGCAAGCTAAAGTACATACAAATTAAACATTATTTTAAAAAGGATATATCCATAAGTTGGCAGACGAAGCCCCCAACGGTATCTACAGTACACAATTAGGAAGCACACCCTACAAAACAAAATGTTAGATCACAAAATCACATAATTCTTACTAAGGAAAGTGATGAAATTCGCGGGTAGCTATATGCCCCCCGTTTCGGCTTGCTATTTAGTGAGGTGAAACAAGGTATCATGTTTACCACAGCGAATTGTAATGATAACCTTGATGAGACTATTGGCATTTGTGCAGAATATGTTGACATAATGATATTGTATGTTGTCATTGATGTCAATATGTTGAAGAGTGAACCGGTATATTGAAGTTTGCAACAAGCAAAGAGAATTGGTATATGTGAGAACCAGTATATGTGAAAAGGTGAAGCGGTATGTTTGTTTTAGGTAAACCGGTACATTGGTATGAGAACTCGTATATGAAGGTTTTGCATGACTATCGGTTGGTAGTCTCAACTTCAGGGTTTCCGGTTGAAGTGTTCCAAGCTTGTGTGATGAGTCAGCATTATAATGAAGATCATATCGTGTTGCCATGTCAGCTTGAGCGCATGAAGGATCTTGCATGAAGGAGATTGATCCTATCTACCTCAGGAATGTGCGAAGTCTCTGTAAACGGTGGAGAACGCGTGATGGGTTATCGCATTCATGAAGCGGTGAAGAACGAACGATGGAGAATGTCTTGAGATCTGTTCAAGACCGTTGTATTCAATGAAATGTGATTAACGGTCAGGATTGAACCGACTATATTGGTAAACCCAAATGTTTAGGGTTTAGGGTTTATGCTATTGACCTATTTGTTTTCTATAAGGTCGATGTTGTGTTTCATGTTTAGGCTATTGGCAAATGGTGTGTGTGTATCTAAGGGCAGAGATACGTGATTCTTGCCAGACCAGATGAGATAAGAGGATTGATTCCTACATAATGTGTGTGTAGAAGGAAGGAACTTAAGCGGATCTGCATTAGGCATTGAGTGCTATTATTAGATCATTGTAATACTTGTTGATCTTTAACCACTTCAACAGTTGGAAAATCCCTTAACTGCATAGCCTTAACCAGCTTGTTGTAAATCCTTTAACAGGGTGACTCAAACTCATTGAGTTCTTGAAATCCTCTAACAAGGTAACCTCTAACATGGTTTAACCCTTAACCGAGTATTTAGCCATCCCTTAATCAGGTGATCTCTAACAGGATCGGTTCCTAGCAGAACTTGTTGTAATAGTCTCTAACCAAACTAGGCTCCTAACAGAGTGGACTTCTAAAGAGTTCAAAAGCAGCTTGTGGGTATTCATCCCCACCATGGTTTTTCCCAGTTGGGTTTCCACGTGAAAATTCTGTGTGTCATGTGTAGTATTTTTCATGTGATGATTTAAGTGATTTGTGTCTGAAGGTAAATCATATTGAGCTAGTTGTTATTATATTTCTGATGATAGATTACCTATTCATGCATAAGGGTGAAATGGAAGTGTAGTATTAAGTTGAGTGGAAAGCTAAGTGATTAACCGGTTAATGCTTGTCACAGTCATTCTTAGCTTTACCGATTGCACTCTGTTTCAGACCGGTGTTACTGTCTGTCAGACATTTGCAGTGTTTGCAGTCAAACCAGTTTGGGAAAAAAATTTGTGCCTGTACTGATTCACCCCCCCTCTCAGTACCGGTTTGGTACTTATTGTTCATCATTGAGTTATCAATTGGTATCAGAGCGTCCTCCAAGTCCTCTGTGTTGTAAGCTTAACCACTTGAGGGAAAGATCCTATTGTAATGATGAAGAGAGAAGGTCCAAAGTTCAACAAAGATAACTTTAAAATTTGGAAGGATAGAATGAAGATTTACATCAGAAGCATGGGTGCTCAAAACTGGAGCTATGTTGAGAATGCTTTTGTTATTCCTACCGATACTCTCACTGATGATCAAAAGAGAGAAATACAGGAGAATGGGCAAGTCATGGAAGCCCTAATCAGCAGCTTATCTGACATTGAGTTTATTGATATCTAGGATAAAGATAATCCCAAATAAGTATGGGACACTCTTGAGAATATCTATGGTGGTGATGAGCATGTAAAACAAGCTAAGGAAGAAAGCCTTAGAGGGAAGTTTGAAGACATGCAGATGGTTGAAGGTGAGACCATTCAATAGTATGGAATAAGAATCAAAACTATTGTTGGAGATATCAAAAGTGCAGGTGGTAAAATGGAAGATTCCACTCTGGTAAGCAAAGTCCCGAGATCCTTATTACCGGTCTATGCAATAAGGGTTGCTGCTATTCAGGAGTTGAGATCAATAGACAAGACTAAGGTATCCCTAGACTCCATCATTGCAAAATTGACAACCTATGAGCTAAATAGTTTTGATGGCAGTGTTCAAAAGACTGAATAAGATTTTAGAGCTTCTGTTGTACCATCCAGAAAAGGAAAAGAAGCAAGCACTAGTGGTGAACCAAGACAAAGCAGAGAAATGGATGATGAGGAGATCCTGATGGAATTTGAAGCTCTTCTTGCTAGGAAACTTCCTAAAGGATTTGGTAAATACAGAGGTAAGCTCCTTTGAAATGCTTTTCTTGTAATCGGATAGGACATATTGCTATAAACTGTCCTAATGGCGACAACAAGGACAAATAAAAGAGGTTCAAGAAATTCAAAGGAGGAAACCAGAGAAACTATTTTGTTGCAGTTGATGAAGGTGTCACAAATGAGGAATCGAAAGATGAAGAGAATGAAGATATTGTATTTGTTGTAGTAAAGGAAGATGTGTGAGACAAGAAGGCTCTTGTCTCCTGCTTTGATAATTCCAATGAGTGGATTATTGACAATGGTTGTTCTCATCATATGACTGGTGACTAGAGCAAGTTTCTATCTTTGGAAGAATATGATGGTGGTGTGGTTCGCTTTGGTAATGATGCACCATGTATGGTCAGAGGAAGAGGGTCCATCTCTCTGAATGGAAAGAGTAGTGCCGACAATGTGTATTGGGTGGAAGGTCTTAGACACAATCTATTGAGTGTTGCCCAACTGAATGACAGTGGACTTACTCTGGAATTCAAAAATGAAGCATGCAAAATCAAAGGAAAGAATGGTGATTTGATGGCCACCGGTATGCAGACCAAAGGTAACTTATTTCAGCTAAATGCAAATATAAGTACATGTCTTATGGCTAAGTTTGATGACAGCTGGATATGGCATAGGAGACTCTACCATGTAAACTTTGATAACATTGTGAAGGCCAGTAAGATCAAGGCAATTAGAGGATTGTCGATGCTAAGCAAACCGAAAAATCCTTTGTGCAGAGAATGTCAACTGGGGAAAATGTCTTCCTCAACCTTCAAAGGTAAATCCTTCACATCTGACAACTTACTTGATCTTGTGCATACTAATTCATGTGGTCCTATGAAAACTAGGAGTGTGCAGGGAGATGGGTATTTTATGATTCTTATAGATGATTGCTCAAGAATGATGTGGGTCACATTCTTGAAGGACAAGTATGAAGCCTTTGGAAAGTTCAAAGCTTTCAGAGCATTGGTAGAAAAGGAAAGTGGTAGAAGAATCAAATGCCTTAGAACTGATCAAGGAGGGGAATTCACTTCCGGTGAATTCAACAAATATTGTGAAGAGAATGGCATTAAGAGGCAACTGTCTACCCCCTGGACTCCACAACATAATGGCTTAGCAAAGAGAAACAACCAAACTATGGTTGAAGCAGCTAGAACTATGTTGATCCAAGGAAAAGTTGCTCACACCTTTTGGAGAGAAGTAGTGATCACTGCAGTCTACACAATGAACCGGGTACTCATCAAAAAGGGAAAGGATAAGACTCCTTATGAGTATTAGACTAGTAAGACACCAGTGGTAAGCTACTTTAGAATGTTTGGTAGCAAAATTTATATCAAGAGGAGTGAACATCAGAGCAAGTTCGATGCAAAATGTGATGAAAGAATATTCCTTAGATATTCTACCAAGAGTAAAGCTCTCAAATGTTTCAACAATAAGACTCAGAGAATTGTTGAAAGAATCAACATTAGGGTTGATGAAAACTCTGGGAAACCTGAGGAAACTGACAGTGAGTAAGTAGGAGATGAACCGGTAGTAATCTTCTAGGAACCAGTTGCAAATCAACCCAGTACCAGTAATTGTGTTCCTACAGCGGTGGATGTTGATGTTGATGCTGATGAAGATGAGGATGAAGAAGAAAAGCAAGAAGAATCTATTAAGAACATACCTAAGTATGTCAAACTCAATCATGATCCAAAGTAGATCATAGGAGACAAAGATGCAGGAATTCCTACAAGAAGAAAGGTCAGAGAAAACTCATGTATGATCTCTGAATTTGAGCCTAAATCAATAAAAAAGGCACATAAAGATGAAGACTGGATCAAGGCAATGGAGGAGGAACTTGACCAGATAGAGAAGAATGGTACATGGTCTTTGGTACCCAGACTGGAGCATAAAAATGTCATTGGAACCAAATGGGTTTTCAGAAACAAGTAAATGAGGATGGCACAGTGGTAAGGAACAAAGCCAGACTAGTGTGTAAAGGATACGCCCAAGAAGAAGGAGAAGACTATGGGGAAACCTTTGCTCCAGTAGCAAGATTGGAAGGAGTGTGTATGTTTCTTGCATATGCAACTTTTAAAGGATTCAAGGTATATCAAATGGATGTAAAATCTACATTCCTAAATGGAATACTTGAAGACGAGGTGTACATAGAATGACCAGATGGGTTTTCCTTATCAGAAGACAGTGACATGGTGTGTAGGCTACATAAAACCTTGTATAGACTGAAGCAAGCACCTAGAGCATGGTATGAATGCTTGCACTCCCATCTTGTGAAGATTGGATTTGAAAGAACAAGTGAAGATAGCAATATCTACTTGAAATCATAAGGAGATCAGATTATTATCTGTGAAGTATTTGTTGATGACATCATGTTTGGAGGTGATGACAAGATGATTCATGAATTTGCTGATAAGATGAAAACAGAGTTTGAAATGTCACTCATAGGGGAGATTAAGTTCTTCATTGGACTGCAGATTCAACAAATGAAAGATGGAATCTTTATTACTCAGTCCAAGTATGTCAAAGAGGTGTTGAAGACCTTTGGCATGGAAGATAGTAAACCGGTTGGTACACCAATGGTGACCGGTTGTAAATTATCAAAAGAGGATGACTCGACATTGGTAAATGAGAAGGATTATCGATCAATGATTGGTAAGTTGTATTATGTAGTGCATAGTAGATTGGACATTGCACATGCAGTGGGTATTACCGCTCGGTTTCAGCAAAGCCCAAGAAAATCCCACTTGGTAGCAGTCAAGCGGATTCTTAGATATTTGAAGGGAACAATTGACTATGGGTTATGGTATCTGTTTATGGTGAAAATGGATAACAATAATAACAAAATTGAAAGGCTAAATGAATTCAACCACCAAACCCTAGCCTAACAACAACAAAGATCCACCATAACATATGAAGATTACCTAAGACAATGCAAATCAAATGAAATCACAAAGATTATACCATCACATGTCCAATAGGGTTTTGATCTCTATTCTTCCTATCTCCATTGATCTTGCTTGATATATTTGCTCTCAAATTTTATGTGCACAAGAGCTCAACAAAGAACGGAATGTGGTTGCAAGTAGGATCGTAGTATAGTCAAATGATCAAAAATAGTTCATTAGGGTTAGATAATGAAGGAAGCATCTCCTTAAATAGAAGACACTATATGAAATGGAGGGATAAGATTGAGAGGTGTAAAAAGGAGGTCGGCTATGATTAGAGGGTAGGTAGAAGAAATAATAAAATAATGAAAGAGGTAGGTAGTGTAGGAATTAAGAGATGAATGACATGTGTCATGTGTAGAAAAAGGCTAATGAATTAATTAAATAAATAAAGATTTATTTAATTAATAGAAGAAATGAGATTAATTAAATAAATAAAATATTTATTTAATTTAGGAAAAGGATAATTTAAATAAATAAATGTATTTATTTAAATGAGAAATAAGGCTAGAAGAGGATAAATGAATTAATTAAATAAATAAAGATTTATTTAATTAATAGAAGAATTAGGCTTAGATAATTAAATAAATAAAATATTTATTTAATTAGACATGACATTTTTGGGTGTCTACATTTTGCCCCTCTTTGAGACAATGCGGCTTGTCGCGTTGTTTCAAAGAAGATAAGATGAACTGATACAGAGTTGCCCCAAGATGGGAATGATATGCCCCCTCGAGAGATTGGATGAAAAAATGTTTGAAAAGACCACAAACAATCTCTCGATAAGAAAGACAGGATAGAATGGACTGACTGGATAAAGTGACAGAGTCACAGGATAATGAAGACTGACTCGGGAAATGAGGGCTAGGGCAGTCTATAAGATAGACCATGAGGGGAAAACATCCTCATTGTCATCTACACCTCCAAGAGATTAGAGTGCAAAGTGAGATAGAGCAGCAGCAGTCAGCAGCGATGGCAATGGCTCACAAATTCGATCGTATTCGCCGATTCCAGAGGCCAGCAGAGGCAGGAGAGCTGGTAAGTACCACAAAACCTCCTCGTACTTTGATGCATTCATTTTTGTCATTAATGCATGATAGGTAGAGCGATAAATGCGCATTAGGTTAGGGTCCAAAAATGTCAAAAAACTGTTAGGCCTGTTTGCGTTGGTGCCAGGCGCGTCTGGGTTTGTTCCAGGCGCGTCTGTGTCTGGAACCGCGTCTGTGTCGAATGCGGGCGCGTCTAACCATTTTTTGACATTTTTGGACCCTAACCTAATGCGCATTTATTGCTCTACCTATCATGCATTAATGATGAAAATAAATGCATCGAAGTACAAGGAGGTTTTGTGGTACTTACCAGCTCTCCTGCCTCTGCTGGCCTCTGGAATCGATGAACACGATCGAATCTGTGAGCCATTGCCATCGCTGCTGACTGCTGCTGCTCTATCTCGCTTTGCACTCTAATCTCTTGGAGGTGTAGATGACAATGAGGATGTTTTCCCCTCGTGGTCTATCTTATAGACTGCCCTAGCCCTCATTTCCTGAGTCAGTCTTCATTATCCCGTGACTCTGTCACTTTATCCGGTTAGTCCATTCTATCCCGTCTTTCTTATCGAGAGATTGTCTGTGGTCTTTTCAAACATTTTTTCATCCAATCTCTCGAGGGGGCATATAATTCCCATTTTGGGGCAACTCTGTATCAGTTCATCTTATCTTCTTTGAAACAACGCGACAAGCCGCATTATCTCAAAGAGGGGCAAAATGTAGACACCCAAAAATGTCATGTCTAATTAAATAAATATTTTATTTATTTAATTATCTAAGCCTAATTCTTCTATTAATTAAATAAATCTTTATTTATTTAATTAATTCATTTATCCTCTTCTAGCCTTATTTCTCATTTAAATAAATACATTTATTTATTTAAATTATCCTTTTCCTAAATTAAATAAATATTTTATTTATTTAATTAATCTCATTTCTTCTATTAATTAAATAAATCTTTATTTATTTAATTAATTCATTAGCCTTTTTCTACACATGACACATGTCATTCATCTCTTAATTCCTACACTACCTACCTCTTTCATTATTTTATTATTTCTTCTACCTACCCTCTAATCATAGCCGACCTCCTTTTTACACCTCTCAATCTTATCCCTCCATTTCATATAGTGTCTTCTATTTAAGGAGATGCTTCCTTCATTATCTAACCCTAATGAACTATTTTTGATCATTTGACTATACTACGATCCTACTTGCAACCACATTCTGTTCTTTGTTGAGCTCTTGTGCACATAAAATCTGAGAGCAAATATATCAAGCAAGATCAATGGAGATAGGAAGAATGGAGATCAAAACCCTATTGGACATGTGATGGTATAACCTTTGTGATTTCATTTGATTTGCATTGTCTTAGGTAATCTTCATATGTCATGGTGGATCTTTGTTGTTGTTAGGCTAGGGTTTGGTGGTTGAATTCATTTAGCCTTTCAATTTTGTTATTATTGTTATCCATTTTCACCATAAACATTTTGGCATGCCTCGTGGGACATGGATTTTTGTTAGATCTGTGTTTTTTGTAGATTTTTCTAACCCTGTATTGTTGTTTTGTAAAACAATTTGGAGAATAACCTTGTGCAGCTAGGGTTTTGGACCAAAAATCAAGATCTTGGAGAGATTTGATCATATCTCACAAACGGCTACGAAATTTTGCACCAAATTTTTTTTGTAGGTTGAAGAAAGTATTAGGAGCTCTCAATACAAAATTCATATTTTTTGGAGCACATTTTCATTTTCTATGAATTTTTTATGATTTTTCATAAAAAATTAATTTTGAGAGCAAATGAGAGAATTTTTTGAATTTTCTTACATTTTTGAAAATCTCTCATAATTATACATAGGATCTGTTTTTTGTGATTTTAATTTTGATGCAAAATATTTCCCTAAAAATCAGATCTTTAAAAATTAGGGTTTTTCCTTATTTTGATCAAATTTTTTGTGCAGGTCAGGAAAAGTATCAGAAGGATCCAGTACAAATTTCAGATTTTTTTAGATCGATTTTGCAATTTATATGAATTTTTTATGATTTTTCATAAAAAATTAATTTTGAGAGCAAATTAGCAAATTTTTCAGATTTTCTTACATTTTTGGAAATCTCTCAGAATTATACATAGGATCTGGTCTTTGTGATTTTAAATTTGATGTAAAATAATTCCTCAAAAATCAGATCTTTGAAAATTAGGGTTTTGCATTATTTTACTCATATCTCACAAACTGCTTGGATTTGTTACGAAATTTTTTTTTATGCAGGTTTGGAAGATCATCAAGACTCTCCAGTAAAAATTTCAAATTTTTTGGATCGATTTTGCATTTTATATGAATTTTTTATGATTTTTCATAAAAAATTAATTTTTGGAGCAAATTAGCAATTTTTTTGGATTTTCTTACATTTCTGGAAATCTCTTGAAATTTTACAAGTGGTCATTTTTTATGATGAATCGGATCTTTGAATTGGTCAACAAAACGCATTGTTGAAGGCCTCTATTTCACAAAGTCTTTTGGATCTAAAATTTACCTAACTTGTGTGCTTGCAGGAAGGGGTGATCATTTGAAACAATTCAAACTACTAACAACTCTTTGTTGCAGGTCCTTGGCAAGGGTTTTTTGGATTTTTATTGTGTGCCTTGTTTTCATAGACTAGCAAACACTTCCATTGGTGCACTAAAATTGAATCATTGTCTTTTGTGTCTTGAGCAATAGGCTCTTTTTGTTTAATCTTTAGAGGGTCTGTCTTCCCGTGTGGTCATTAGGACTACTAGTGAGAAGAGAATGACCCAAGTGGTAGTGAGGAAAACCCACCTCTTCTGAACCACTATAAACAAATGTATTCATGGTGAAAACTATGAATAACGTGTGTTGATTAGTTCATACCGACACTATGTCTCCCCATAAACCCGTTTGATCAAATTTATTTGATCAGTTGTAGGGCGTAACCCCTACTGGCTGGGAGCCTTCTGTATTTACAGAGCTGAAAGGGTCGCATGTATGGCCACACGAGCAGATGCCCTTACTAGCACCTTTTTGTTTTAGAAGCCCAAATCCTTCTAGTTGTTGGGGCAGGAGGTCAGACCTCTAGTAGCGGCCCACACACATACGGTTCTTAGTAGAGATACAAAGTTTGCCACGGGGAGTTTTTGTGGGGACTGATGCTTGGCTGACCCGAGAAGTGAGTGCCGAGAGTGGAGCCAGTGAGGTCAAGCATCTAAGTATCCGCTCTGAATAGCGTAGCCTCGGGGGTAAAACCCTATGTGGGATCAACAACTATTGTCTTGGCCAGCCATAAGAATTGTGCTTGACTTATTTTAAACATTCAAACATTCAAGACCAAACAGCAAAACATTGTGTCTTTTGTGTCTTCAAGTGTATGCAAAATAATTTTACATCAAACAACACACTTTTCTTGGAGTCATTGTCAGTCTAAACACTTGCAAACATTGAGTCCTCATCAACATTGTGTCCTCTTGTCACGAAAAATAGTCAAACATTCAAATTTGGTCACAACCAACAACTTCACAAATTGGAAAAATTTTACAGTCTAGCAAACAAGAGCAATCAGTTTCGGAATTCTTGAGCTTCCTAGGTTGTTTCTCTAGGTTTTCATCTAGCATTCAACTTGTCTTTGGGTCTCACATAGTCCATCATTGCTTCACATCTTGCTTTACATTCACACTTGTCTAAACTTGAGTCAAAAGGTCACTTGCTTGTCCTCATCATACTTTGTCAACACACTACAAACAACAACGCTTTGCTAAGTGGTCCCTCATCAAGGTCTATCACCTTTGGGTCTCATTTGGTCTTACTCAGAGTCAAGGTCAACTAACCTCATCAAGAGAAACTATCCTCTCTTTGGAAGTCACACCTACTCTACTACATACATACTTGGTCTTACACTTTGGACATTGCAAGTACACCTCAGATTCATTTACACTCCATCCAACTCTTGGTCTTCCATACTTTTTCCATTTTCATCTAGTCTCACACATCTTGGTCAATACCTAGTTCATGGTTGAAACTCGTCTTCAAAAATCTAGGAGAGAAACTAAAGAGGCTCAAGAGTCCGCAAACATGAGTTCTTATGAGAATGACAATGATGTCTTTTTCAATACTGATCATAACACATTACCTGACATGGATGTCTATAGAATCATTCCAGATGTTGAGAACACAGACACTACAAACAACAATGATACACACAATGACAATATGGACAACTTTTCAGTACATTCAGCAGATGTGGAAGAATCCATTATGGACCCCCGCTTCAATCGACTGATTGAGGAAATAATGAGGAGAGATAGACAATACTTCTTACAAATGATGGCACAAAGTGGAGCTAAGATACCTCATGATTTTGACATATCTCAAATAATGGAAAATCGACCTTTGCAACAAACTCACTCCAACATGGATCAAAGGAGGCCTAATAGTGGAGGAAATAGAGGACCACATCTTGTGCCTGAATCACCATCATCTTTGTTTCAAAAACCAGAGGTCCCACATACACATGGTCAAGCACATGATACTTACCTTCGCAGACCATTATGGAAGTCTTACGCAAAAAGATATGCTCAATCACATACCCAAGCTAAGGATCAACCACCAAAGCAATTGGATATTCAAAGGCATGCTCAAAATTTGGATACAAGGAAACCCGATGTCAAATTTGGGGGCAACACATTAGAACATGACATGCCTGTAGAGTATGGTATACATGCACAAAATAGGTATGGTGTTCCTCAACATGAATCTATACCAAGTGGTCCATATACGTAGCATCACTATAGACCTCCTCCATATGAACATGTGTATGATCAATATCATCCATATATGCAACATTCTTCTCCTCCAATTGGTGCCTCAAGCATGGGGTATGGTCCAAGAAGTCGATCTCCACCTAAGAGCAATTTGGAGCAACAAATCAGGGACTTACAAAAGAAAATGGAGGACATAAATACAACGAAGCCAACATACACAATGAGAGACATATGTCCTTATCCATTTGACAAGAGCATTCCAATGCCTTCATTTCCTACACACTTTGTGACACCTAAATTTGATAAGTATAGAGGAAAAGGGGATCCTAAGGCACACATAAGACAGTTTTTCACAGCTTGCATTGAAGTAGCTTCAGAAGAGACATATTTGATGAGATTATTCCCACAAAGCTTAGGTGATCAAGCTATGGAATGGTTCTCCCAACTCCCACCTGGTATTAAGTCATGGGGTGACTTAGCAGAGGCATTTATTCAACATTTCTCCTACAATATAGAGACAGACATATCAGTCACTACTTTATGCAACACCAAGCAAAAAGAGGGAGAGTCTTTTGCATCATTTTTACAAAGATGGAGAAATCTAGCCAGCAGATGCTCTTGTGAAATTCCACAAAAACAAATGGTAGAGATGTTCACACAAAACGTTAACAAAGACATTGGTTATGATCTAAGAAAAGCTTGTTTGTCCACCTTCAAGGATGTCATTGAAAAAGGCTTAGCAACAGAAAAGGTCCTAATTGAGCAAGGAGTCATTAAGATATTTAAGGAGCACAAAGATGACTTTAAAGGAAAAGATAAGCCAAGATTTTGGAACAAAAACAAGAACACAGTCAATGATGGTGTTGTTGATGCCAATACAATGCGACCTAAATTCATCTTTTCGGGATCAAGTTCTACAAACAATCAAGTGAATACTCAAACAACTTCTAGATCACGAAGGAAGTACACTCCATTAGGAGAACCACTTGAGTCAGTCTTCAAAAAGTTAGTGGCAAACAAGGTAATCACAGTTCCAGATTTTCTTCCATATGAACGAAAGGTTAAACCGAATTGGTGGAATGATGATGAGTATTGTGAATTTCATAAGAGCAAGGGTCATAAGATAGGAAATTGTCATCGACTGAAGAACATCATACAAGATCTCATTGATAGAGGTGACATTGAGATTGAGGGACACTCATCCAATGAAGAACATGAGATGTTTAAGGAACCATTCCCAAAGCATGACAAGGGAAAAGCTAAAGCCACAGATGATCAAACCAACTATACTAGAGCACCTTACAACTATGATTCAACCATCAATCACATCTCGATGGACAATTATGTCTCTATTATTATCATCAAGGACAAAAACCCTAAGAATCCTACTCAGAGACCAAAGATTGTCCTAAAAGGTGTTGGATCTTCTTCCGAACCTACTTCTGAATGTCATGTTACAACCGGTCGAGGTAAAATTACTTTGCCAGGTGCTTCAACTAAAAACACCGCTTCCTCATCAACTAAGCCCGAGTACGACCTTGTAGAACAGTTAGGGAAGACACCCGCGCTCATCTCCATCCTTGAGCTCTTACGTATATCCCCCGCTCATAAAGCTATTCTTGACAAAATCTTGACAGACATTGTCATTCCTACTGATCTGAACGTGGACCAGTTTCAAGCCATGGTGGGATACCTTTCCATTCCACATTCCCTTACCTTCACAGAAGCTGATGACGCCTCCGTAAGTCAGCCACATAATGTACCTTTACACATTGAAGCCTTCATACACAAACATCGAATAAAACGAGTCCTGATAGATGGAGGAGCAGGTCTAAACATTTGTACATTAAGCACTATTAAACAATTGGGATATTCTGATAAAGCTGTGAATGCTACAAACAAAATTACCATCAAGACATATGATGATAAAGAGCGCTCATCCAAGGGCACAGTCACCTTACCTCTCAGAGTTGGGCCAATTACAAAAGATGTGGTTTGTCAAGTCCTAGACCTCGATCTCACATACAACATATTGCTAGGACGTCCATGGATTCATGAAATGAGCGCAGTACCATCAACATATCATCGATGCGTCAAGTTTCCACATAATGGAGTTGAAGTGACTATCAAAGCTGACCCAAATCCATTCATATATTGCAACAATTTGCAACCTAGATCAAAAATAACAATCCCATTCAATCGAGAAGCTGTTCCTTCATCAGCATATGTGGATCCAGAATCCTTGAAAGCTTCTACATCAAATCAAGCAGAGCTCAAAGAAAAATTCAAGGTTAAAGACCTCGGATGTGGTGAGTTTATCTTTCATGTTGAGCAACTCCCACTATCTCCTAAGGTATTTAGTCAACAAGAACAGTCTACAAGCAACTTCCAATACCAAGGAATTGGGTGTGAACCACCTAGTGTTGTGGCTACTAAGTCTGAATGCAAATCTCCTCTAGTTGTGCAAGCAACTCTTGATATCAATAGTCCTAAGAATAGTTCCAACAAAGAATCTATTGAGTGTATCGCCAACCCTCTTGAGAACTCACATAGCCTTACTATGTCATTCACTCCTTCCATTTCCACTCCACTTCCAGACTTGGATCAACAAGAATTACAAAAGCCCTTACTCATTGGGGATCACAAATCAAGCTATGAACAGAAAAATCTAAAAGTCAATAATAAAGAAAAATCCTTTAGTCCAAATCAAAATCAAAAGCTATTGGACTTTGGAAAAATCAAAGTCAAGGATAAAATTCCTATGAAAGAAATGGAACAAGAGTTGATCTCCCCTAATATCAAAATAACTGGGGGTAAAAATTCTACAATTTCAAGTCAAAAAGCATACTTGTTGATCCTAAGTCTCCATCATGCTATCCTACTTTCACTTCTTTTCACAATCATAAGCCTTCATCACTCATCCACTTGTTCGACACATCCATCTCCTTTTGGCGATACATCATGGATCTTTAATGGAACTTCCTCAAGGGACTTTGTTATCAGGGATGCCCAAACTTCTTCAGGTGACACGCATACAGGACTATGTAGTCCACACACTAGTCATTCTATCTCAGTTCCTTCATCAAGGAAGACAATCACTCGAGCTACACATCATTCACTCAAGGAACAATGTAGCTACAATCACAAAATCAAGCCTCGTACATTTGAGGTAGGTGACTTGGTTCTCAGAGAAAACCCCAAAAATCAACAAGATAGAGAGAAGAAGGGCAAGTTCGAACCAAATTGTCTTGGTCCTTACATCATTACAATAGTATATGGATCTGGGGCATATCAGCTCTCAACTACAGAAGGTGAACCTTTGGAGGATCCTATCAACAACATGCACCTTCGCAGGTTCTACACATAGCTCTTCGGAATATCCTAATTCAAAAATACAAAAAAATCAAAAAATTTCAAAAATACAAAAAAAATAAAATTATAAAAACAAAAAAATTTGTTACTTGGTGAAAACCTGGCAAACAGGCGCCTTGTGACACAGAAAAAATCAAAAAATCGAAAAAAAGTAAAGAGAAATAATTTCGTCCAACGGTGAAAACCACTTCGGTGGTGCCCTAGGCAAGTACCATGGTGAAAAATGGGTCACCAGCACCATGTGTAGAGACATTGCTCCTCCCTCCTTCAGGATCCACTTTCATCCTTTCACTTCGCACACACTAACAACCAATTCATCCATAATAAACTTACCCATTCCCATCATGGCTTGTTATTGATCTACCCAAGATTGGTTAGCTATTCATAATAAACCTCCCTTTTTACCTCCCTTTCCATCCATAATAAATCAGATCCTATTTGTGGCTACGGCAAATCCTATGTCTAGTGATGGGTGTGGAACTAAGAACATCACATGTTTCGAGGAGTACAGTTTCTTCCAACTTCCTTTAGTCTATCCACGCACAATTCGTCATAAAAGTAACATCTGCACTGCCAATCCGCAATAAGGTCTCATCTTCTTCGCAATAAAATATTAGTTTCATGGATTCAGTCAGTTTCAAATGAGAGACAGTAGCAACAATGAGCTTCAACAAAATCAAATCTTTCAACAGACTCAGACAACATATGGTTTCATGCTATCTATCCTTTTTGTGAAAGTAAACATTGTGACCACAATCAAATAAGACTTATACAAGTGACAAGAGACACTAAACTTGAGGACTACAGTGGATGTTGGTGTCGAGTCTTGGTTTTCTTTTGATTTTATCTTTTGGTGACATGTCTTTTAGCTTTGTCAGGATGTCTCTGACTAGAGATTATATCTCCATGATGTCTTTGACTAGAAAGGCGAGGATGGGGTATCATCACCTATTTGTATTTGTTGTTTGTGGATTGTCTTTTAGTAATGCTATGACTTGTCCAAGGATATGAGGACATTGTGAGTCTAGTATGAACTGGGGCATTCCTTGTTTGTGACTGTCTTATCTCCATGCAAATAGGTACAATGACTTTCTGGGTTGAACATATGCCTCGATTGTCATAACCTACTTGCCATAATAAAGCTCAATGATGATAATGCACAAGAAGCTCTTTCACGTTCATATCTTCTATCTTCCATCCCCTTTCTTGATTGACTTCCATCATCCTTCTTGAGTCTGTGTAGCCTACTATCACATGACTGAGTATAATGACACACCAAAAACATTTGCATTTCATGTAGTTTGCACCTGCATTACCACATATAAGCATTTCATACATACATATAGATATCACAACTGCATCACATCCTACACACAACACCTGTTAGCACAATTTACATTTGCATTATTATATTCATCTGCATTACATACATTCACATTTGCATCATGCATACACATATAAAACATAAAAGAACAAAAAAAAAAAATTTGCATTGCATCATATACATATTTGCATCCATATCATAAGCATCACATAGAAACATACATCACATAGGTATGCATGCATATAGCTTCTGCAAAGATGAATCATCTCATATATATATATAAAGTGTCATGATACAATGATGTCAAAATCATATGGCTACAATCACCCGCAGGTATCTACATCATCATACAAAATGGTACAATACTGATACATAGGGAGCCCTCTACGGCTATGATGAATTCCCTTCCTCAGAGCCGGCTGGCCTTGACGGAGTCTGGGCCCTAGAAGGACCTGCCCCAAGATCATCTCTCTTGGCCCCTGTGTCCTCTACAGCCACCCCTCGTGTCACCCTATTCGGACAGAGGAACCCACTGATAACTACTGCCAACACTGTTGGTAGTGCTAATCCTGTCCATGTCATGGTATCCCATGCCACATGTCCCACCCTCATCTCCAGTCTTGGATCCTAGAACACTCATCTAAGGGCATCCTTGTATCCATCTCGATCATACGGAATCAGCTCCCCATCAATCGGTATCCGTAGAATCCTGAATACATCCTCCAAGGTGACTGTCATCTCCCCCATCGACAAATGAAAAGTACATGTCTCGGAGTGCCACCTCTCTGCCAGTGCAGTCAGTAATCCCATGTTCACCCGAAACTCAGGCACATACAGAATGTATCTCAATCCCATAGCCTCAATCATTGCTCGGTCCTCAAGTGTCAACTCAGGTCACAATCTTTGTGTCGACGGGAATCTCTCCCGTGACTCTAGCATCAGCAAATACTCCTGCAGTCAAGCAAATCAATCGTGTCAGTCATAGTGGCATTCACTGTTTATCACAAAATGCTACTTTTTATCTAAATGCATATGCTATCTATCCTAGTGACACTCACTATTCATCACAAAGTGTTGCTTCTATCCTAGTGGTACTCCCTGTTCATCACAAAGTACTACGTGTTTGGCACTCCCTGTTCATCACAAAGTGCTCCTCACATTTGCACTCCCTGTTTATCACAAAGTGCTGCTCATACTTTAAGTACTCCCTGTTCATCACAAAGTACTCTATCTTGGTACTCACTGTTCATCACAAAGTGCCTTGATCTATCCTAGTCTTCCCTAGAGGACCTTCTTGAGTGTATCCTCTCATCAGCTTATCCAATCGACAGCGTATGTTCATCACAGAATTGCCGATTTGACCTGGAAGACAAAAATTCGTATTTTTTGGACATAAACGTGCTTTCCTGACACAAACGCGCTTAAAGACTGCACAGACGCGCCTGAAAAACACAGACGCGCCTGAAAGACATAGACGTGCCTATGCTCTGCACAGACGCGTCTGGGTGACACAGACGTGCCTTCTTGGCACAGATGCCCCTGCACTGCACAGACGCGCCCACATTCAACGCAGACGCGGTTCCAGACACAGACGCGCTTGGAACAAACCCAGACGCGCCTGGCACCAAGGCAGACGCACCTAACCATTTTTTGACATTTTTGAACCCTATTTCTAAGCGCATTTATTTCTCTACCTACCATGCATTAATGAAAAAAATAAATGCATCGAAGTACGAGGAGGTTTGGTGGTACTTACCGCCTCTCCTGCCTCTGCTGGCCTCTGGAATCGACGAACGCGATCGAATCTGTGAATGAAAGCCATCGCTGCTGACTGCTACTGCTCTTTTCTCGCTTTGCACTCTGCTCTCGTGGATGTGTGGATGACAATGAGGATGTCTTTTTCCCGTGGTCTATCTTATAGCCTACCCTAGCCCTTGCCCTCATTTCTCAAGTCAGTCTTCTTTATCCTGTGACTTTGTCACTTTATCCCATCAGTCCATTCTATCCCATCTTTCTTATCGAAAGATTGTCTGCGATCTTTTTAGACATTTTCATCCAATCTCTCGAGTGGGCATATCATTCCCATCTTGGGGCAACTTTGTATCAGTTCATCTTATCTTCTTTGAAACAACGCGACAAGCCGCATTGTCTCAAAGAGGGGCAAAATGTAGACACTCAAAATTGCCATGTCTAATTAAATAAATATTTTATTTATTTAATTATCTAAGCCTAATTCTTCTATTAATTAAATAAATCTTTATTTATTTAATTAATTCATTTATCCTCTTCTAGCCTTACTTCTCATTTAAATAAATACATTTATTTATTTAAATTATCCTTTTCCTAAATTAAATAAATATCTTATTTATTTAATTGATCTCATTTCTTCTATTAATTAAATAAATCTTTATTTATTTAATTAATTCATTAGCCTTTTTCTACACATGACACATGTCATTCATCTCTTAATTCCTACACTACCTACCTCTTTCATTATTTTATTATTTCTTCTACCTACCCTCTAATCATAGCTGACCTCCTATTTACACCTCTCAATCTTATCCCTCCATTTCATATAGTGTCTTCTATTTAAGGAGATGCTTCCTTCATTATCTAACCCTAATGAACTATTTTTGATCACTTGACTATACTACGATCCTACTTGCAACCACATTCCGTTCTTTGTTGAGCTCTTGTGCACATAAAATCTGAGAGCAAATATATCAAGCAAGATCAATGGAGATAGGAAGAATGGAGATCAAAACCCTATTGGACATGTGATGGTATAATCTTTGTGATTTCATTTGATTTGCATTGTCTTAGGTAATCTTCATATGTTATGGTGGATCTTTGTTGTTGTTAGGCTAGGGTTTGGTGGTTGAATTCATTTAGCCTTTCAATTTTGTTATTATTGTTATCCATTTTCACCATAAACAGTATCCATACAATAATGATTTCAACCTGAAAGTGTTCACAGATGCTGATTGGGCTGGTAATGTAGATGACCAGAAAAGCACAACTGGTGGTGCATTCTTCCTTGGTGGTAGACTGGTCTCATGGATGAGTAAAAAGCGGAGTTGTATCTCTTAATCTACAATAGAAGCAGAGTATGTTGCAGCTTTTATGAACTGCACCCAGACTATTTGGATGAAGCATGTAATAAATGGCTTCAAAGTTCCTGTATCTGAACTGGTAAGCATATTTTGTGACAATAGAAGTGCAATTAACATTTCCAAGAATCCGATTTTGCATGCTAGAACCAAGCACTTTGAGCTCAAGTATCATTTCTTGAGGGAGAAGGTTCAGAACAAGGAGGTTGTGTTGGAACATGTTTCCAGTAAGGAGCAGTTAGCAGACATATTCACCAAGCCTCTACCAAAGGCTATATTTACCTATTTGAGAGGTGAATTAGGGGTGCTGCCCCTTCAAGAGGTGAACTGAAAATATTTGTTCCACATCAGTCAGGTATGGCAGTGTCCAGTATTTTTCAGGATTGATGTGTTGAAGGATGCTACTCCTCAGGGGGAGCAACATAGTGGAACAGGAAAACTTGTGCCTCCACTTTGGCATTGTTGTCAAAGGGGGAGAAGATGTGAAGATGAGAACTGGTATATCTGCAACAAAAGATGTGATGCTAGGTAATATCTTTGTATATTGCCATCAATGCCAAAGGGGGAGATTGTTGGCATTTGTGCAGAATATGTTGACATAATGATATTATATGTTGTCATTGATGTCAATATGCTGAAGACTAAACTGGTATATTGAAAAGAGTGAACCGGTATATTGAAGTTTGCAATAGGCAAAGAGAATCGGTATATGTGAGAACTGGTATATGTGAAAAGGTGAAGCGGTATGTTTGTTTGAGGTAAACTGGTACGTTGGTATGAGAACCAGTATATGAAGGTTTTGCATGATTACCGATTGGTACTCTCAACTTCAGAGTTTTCGGTTGAAGTGTTCCAAGCTTGTGTGATGAATCAACATTGTAATGAAGATCAGATCATGTTGCCACGTCAGCTTGAGCGCGTGAAGGATCTTGCATGAAGGAGATTGATCCTATCTACCTTGAGAATGTGCGAAGTCTCTGTAAATGGTGGAGAACGCGTGATGGGTTATCGCATTCATGAAGTGGTGAAGAACGAATGATGGAGAATGTATTGATATTTGTTCAAGATTTTTGCATTCATTGAAATGTGATTAACGGTCAGGATTGAACCGACTGTATTGGTAAACCTAAATGTTTAGGGTTTAGGGTTTATGTTATCGACCTATCTGTTTTCTATAAGGTCGATGTTGTGTTTCATGTTTAGGCTGTTGGCAAATGGTGTGTGTGTATCTAAGTGCAGAGATACATGATTCTTGCTAGACTAGATGAGATAAGAGGATTGATTCCTACATAATGTGTGTGTAGAAAGAAGGAACTTAAGCAGATCTGCATTAGGCATTGAGTGCTATTATCAGATCATTGTAATACCTGTTGATCTTTAACCACTTCAACAGTTGGAAAATCCCTTAACCGGGTAGCCTTAACTAGCTTGTTGTAAATCCTTTAACAGGGTGACTCAAACTTATTGAGTTCTTGAAATCATCTAACAAGGTAACCTCTAACAGGGTTTAACCCTTAACTGGGTATTTAGCCATCCCTTTACTGGGTGATCTCTAATAGGATCGGTTCCTAGCAGAACTTGTTGTAACAGTCTCTAACCAAACTAGGCTCCTAATAGAGCGGACTTCTAAAGAGTTCAAAAGTAGTTTGTGGGTATTCATCCCCGTCGTGGTTTTTCCCAGTTGGGTTTCCAAGTGAAAATTTTGTGTGTCATGTGTAGTATTTTTCACGTGATGATTTAAGTGATTTGTGTCTGAAGGTAAATAATGTTGAGCTAGTTGTTATTATATTTCTGATGATAGATTACCTATTCATGCATAAGGGTGAAATGGAAGTGTAGTATTAAGTTGAGTGGAAAGAAAAGTGATTAACCGGTTAATGCTTGTCATAGTCATTCTTAGCTTTACCAGTTGCACTCTGTTTCAGACCGGTGTTACTATCTGTCAGACATTTGCAGTGTTTGCAGTCAAACCAGTTTGGGAAAAGTTTTCATGTCTATACTAATTCACCCCCCCTCTGAGTACCGGTTTGGTACTTATTGTTCATCATTGAGTTATTAGAGACATGTTCACAACAAGTCTCGATTGTGCATCCAAGCACTTTATGGAATAAATGTGGAGAAAGAGAATGAATTCATGATTCCAATGCCACTGACATAATGAAAATCGCATCTCCCTAGCTCAAGTTATGATAGATTAAGTGAAAAAAGGCAAAATTGGGGTTTATAACATAAACTCTTAAAAATGAAAAAGTGCATACCTCATAAATATGAAAGTGACACTCTCATTTGTCACTTTTTGACTTTTGTCACTATTCACTACAAAGGAGCCCACTTATCAGTCATCATGCCTCAACGTCGACCCGAGCGACCTACACGGATGGAGATCTCGTGTCGAGTAGTTTTGACCAGCGAACCGCTCGATGAGGTGACTTCACTTTCCATTGACTCTTGTTTGAATTTATTGATTGCACTATTTTTTTAAATTGATGATGTCATTGGCTAGTGTCTGCATGTGCCCTAGGGCACTCTGGTCCAATCAGGGCATCCTGGTCCCAACTCAGAGAGGGCAAGGGTCACATGGGATTAGGCGTCAGACAATTATGATAGATTGATGATATTTTTCGTGATTGATTGTGATTTATTGAGTGATTACTAATGATTTGATGGTTTTGATTTGCAGATTCTTGCCTATATCTGTGAGCATACTATCGGTCACACCTTTCGGAGCTTGTGGAGTCATATTCTAAGGCTCTCACCAGAGGATAAAGAGTTGCTTCACGTGGTAGGATTGTGGTACGTGATGACCATACCTGCCATCAAGTTCTATCTAGTGATGTTGATGGCACTGATGGAGAGATGGGATGTGGATACCTCCACTTTTCTGCTACCCATGGGGGAGATGACGATCACACTTAAGGGTATATACCGCATTCTTCATCTTCTCATCAGGCGAGAGACAATGAGATACTGAGCCGACCGCACCACTACCAATTACAGGAGGGAGCAGGTCTACTGCATTAGGAGAGAGATGCCAGGTGATATGAGGGGTCGCATTATGATCAATTGGCTCCTACATGCCACTGGTGAGGTTTTGCTAGTGCGACGACTGATGATTGAGACCATTGCATTAGTCGTGTGCCCTAATGGGAGCTACACACATATGCATGGCGGTCTCACTTATGCAGTTAGAGACATTAAGAGACATTGGAGGGTATTCTCCTTGGGATGGAGCATGTTATCCCACCTCTATGACGACCTAGGAGAGTACATGTTCGGATAGGGATGTAACCTGATGACCTCCACATACTATAGATATGGATATTTGAGCACATTACATGCACTAGACCCATTGGAGTACCCATTGACTTGGCTCTAGAGCAACCTAGAGTGTTCACATATCCACTTACCCATTAGTGGCGGTTCGAAGATCTGCTACATTAGAGATTGAGTTTTGACAGATTGACAACAGAGGTTATCAGATGGAGACCCTACCTTAGGATGTACATGTGGGTGGGGATACAGAGGTAGTTGTTCTGCATGTAGCGGAATCATCTACTAGAGGGGCAATACAACCATCTTGTGGTCCCATTCTACTTTGACCAAGTCTGGCGGTAGTTTGGGTTTGAGTAATGTGTTCTACAGATGTGCTTGTCTATATCTATCACTCACGCGTGACTCCTAGGTCGAGAGCCATTCTGAGGCCTACTAGCGATGAGATTGACATTACAAATTCAGATGGGTCGGATCGAGACATCGCAACTGATGATAAAGATGATGTGGGCACACACCATCGATACATCACATGGTGGGGTAGGATATACCATGGAGCCATATTTATAGCAAACTATCCTAGAGGGAATCCTGAGCCATGGAGACACATAGATGACAAGGAGGAGCTTGACACATCTGAGGATCCTGGTGAGGAGGACATAGATGATTAGGATGATGATGTAGGGTAGCAGGAGGCTTCCAGTGTAGGAGAGGGAGACCAGGATGGTGATGATGATGATGACGGAGAGGAGGAGGAGGAGGAGGAGCAGGACAAGGAGAGAGAGGATGGGGAGGACGAGGAGGACAAGTGAGATGTAGTTCCTCATCACTCAGGGGATGACACCATAGCCCTAGATCCATCGAGCATTCCATCACGAGTGGAGAAGGACCCTATAAGGGGTCCTGACTCTAGTCCCCACTGTCCTATTCCCACCGTGCAGAGACACCACGAGCGCAGAGAGCCTAGTGGGTCCCATTCACAGGAGATCCCTTTGTTCGATCACTATTGGCGAGAGGGAGATACAGGTAAATATTTTATGATTATTTTATTTATGCATTTTAATATTTAAATTTGATGATATAGAATATTACTGATGAAAATCTCTCTCTATCTCTGCAATTGGTGTCCAAGAGTGTCGCTCCTTGATCCATAACGCAGTGATAAATCTCATCACAACCTCTCACATCCCTAGCTTCTCACAGATAGTTCATAGATCACAGGGGAATGCAAGGTGACATGAGGACCTATTCACCCCTATTCGGCTCAAGATGGAGGTCCAGAGAGAGAGAGATCTATGCTAGAGAGACTACAATAGACAAAGCGAGATCTAGCAACATCTCAGGTAGAGGCATCTACCTACCAAGGGATCATGATGGAGAGGGATCGTAGGAGCTCCTCGTGAAGTCACTCACACTCCACATCATGATATACAGCCATGGGCCCAACCCCATGGCTAGATTAGGAGGGGACATCTAGTCATCATCCTCTAGCTACTAGTCCTAGGGATAGGAGATGATCATGATATGATATTTTTATGTACAGTGATATACATGTTATCATATTTTATCGATATGTGTCTATTTATTCTTATGTTGTGTCTCAAACATGCTATTTTAATTCACAAAACAATATATGCATTTCTTTGATTAAAAGTAACATATTTGGTAATGAACATGTATGTCTAATTTAATTTCCATGTGATTGATTTTTCAATGCTTCATGATTAAATTGATACATGTGTGATTTAATTAAATAGCTAAGTATTTAATTAAATGCTACTTTGGTGATGTAGGAGGAAAAATGTGTTAAGCTTAAGAATTATATGACTAATGTGATTTAATTAACTTTAATTAAACACAACATGATATAACCCTACTTAATACATAAGAAATTGTATATCATGCTAGCACATATAAAATGTAAATCTATTACAATTTACATAAATGAATCCAAGACAAACAATAAAATGAAGAAACATGCTTGTAAATAATGAAGCAATGTAGACTAAACAATACAATATCATTTAATACCACATACTTTAATGAAGATATGATAACAGATTATCCAAATTTAAAGAAGGAAAAGGCACAAGGAGAGCGAGAGAGAGAGAGAGAATAGACTATAAAAGAAAAGATAGAGAGACTAGGCATAGTATCTACGAAGGTGCATAACATTTATGGGTTCCTTAAGAGGCATACCTTCCACATCTGCTATCTTGTAAGCACCTAATCCATATACTTTGACAACAATGTATGGTCCAAGCCAATTAGGGCTGAATTTTCCTTTCTCCTCGAGTAAGGCATTCACATTACGTTGATTCTCATAAAGTACGAAATCACCTACTGAGAAGGAGCATAGAATCACTTTATCATTGTAGCTTTGTTGTAGAGTTTTATGATACACTTATTGAAGATTTCCAAGCTTTCAATCTGCTATCTATTCCTAGAAATCTTAATAAGTATGCTGATAGACTTGTTGCAATAGGAGCACAATATGATATTCCAAGTGATATCAACAATATTAATGAACATCAATATGTAAAAGTGATTGTTCCATTCCTAACAATGCTGATCATTGGCAAGTTTTTGATAGTGATCAGTAGATTATTAACTTTTTGAGGGAAGAAGAATAGTTTTCAAATACCAACCAAGAGAAGCTTAGGCAATAGTATGATGATCAGGTCATATAGCTGAAAAACAAACAAGCTATCTAAGGGTTTGGTCACATTGGAGTCAATTTTCAATGCGGATGATCAAGTGAGAAAAGAAAGATCCAGCTTGTAGATCAAGGAGGAACATTATGAAAATGTTGAGATTTTCAAGGATAAGTTGTTAAAGCTTGGCAAGGTGTGTACTTTAGAGGAAAGGCATGCATTTGTTTTACTATGCCAAGAGTTTAGTGATATATTTGCTTGACAATATTCTGATTTAAAAGGCTTTGACCCTAGTATTGCCCAACATACAATAGAGCTCAAAGAACTTAATAAACTCATTGAGATCAACATCATTTTTCCTATTAAACACACCTCTTGGGTGTCAAACCTTGTCCCAGTTAGGAAAAAGAATGGTGAAATCAGACTTTGTGTTGATTTTCGAGATCTCAATAGAGCATCTTTAAAGGATAGATATCCACTGCCCTCTATGGAATAGATTTTGCGAGTTGTTGCAGGTTCTGAGAGATTCTCCTTGCTAGATGGTTTTTCAGGTTATTGTAGCGTCGTAAATTGTACGCACTTGCTAGGGTGGTACAATTTCACACCTAGTTTAGCACCCGCCTTGGTGCATTTTACATTTTGCATTGCATTTCTCCTTTAGCACTTAATTAATCAAATTAATTATGTCTAAGGTTCTATTTCATCATCTCCTATATCATAAAATTGGGCCCTTTTCATTAAAGTGTGCCCCTTTCATTTTATTCTTCCAATACATCATTTAATCAAAAACCCTAATTAGGTCCTATTTCGAACTTGGGGGCTTGATTTCGGGGGTCAAAACATCTCAAAATCACCTGTAACTTCAGGATTCTCTCTAAAATCATCATATCCGACGGCCCTGAAAATTTGGTGAAAAGTTGTCGGGACCATGGCGCTCAGAGTGCACACGGTCCCGGACATTTTTCCCGAAATTTTAGGAGCGCGATCCAATCATAAAATAAAGCTTAACCCTAAGAAATTGGCAGGAGATTCAATCTCTAGGTCGGCCAAAAGTCGAAATTACGACCTAAGGTTTCCTATATAAGAGCTCTCTTTCTTCATTGGAGGGGATTGGAATTTTGGCTTTCAAGGACCTTCTATGCAGCGAAAGAGTAGATCTCTGAAGACTTCAATAACATTCAACATCCATCCATCAAGCATTCATCAATTTCATTCATCCATTTAGGGCTTTGAAGACATTGAAGAGCAATAGGGGATCACCGACTGAAGATTGGCTTGTACCCCTCCCTTGGGGTTGGGTATGATTTCATGTTGTTTTCATGTCTTTGCATAAGCCTCATTATATCATTTGTATTCATGCTTTAGATCACTTTGCATCTTGATTTGGAGCATTTACATTATCATTTACAAGCAATTAGGGTTTACTTTCTAGGTTGCTCTAGTTTGCTTACTTGCATTTTAGGATCTTGCACACACACAAGGTCTGCACACACATTACTTTTACAATACAACTTGGCTATTCATGGAGGTGGAAATCATTGAAGCGGGGGTTTGACTAAGGCAAAACTCTATATAGCCGCCCACCATACCTTTTCAGATATAAGTGCAGGTTTCGGGATTCGGACGACTCCGCAAGTTGCAGATCCGGGAAAAGCAGGCCGAGACAGCACTCCACACCAAATCTCAGAGCAAAAGACCAGGACAGGGGCGTGGGGCACCCTGGTCCTGCCAGGACAGGGGCGCTGGGCACCCTGGTCCCTCTGTCAGACAGCATTTTCAGCATTTTTGACAGCTTTTCAGGTTGCAAAATAGCAGTTTCAGGGGCAGAATCAGGACAGTGGCGCCCGTGCCCCCGTCCCGAACATTTTCATTCATATTTTAACACTGGGTACGCATTTACATTCTTGTCTTGTCCTTGTGTTTGCAACTTTCCATTGTTTAAGTTCAATTCTGCAATCTTGTTATTAGTTCGTACTTGCACTTTGGGGTTAGGGATTGAACTTGCAGCATTTTATCTTTCAATTGCAACAAAGGAATAGAAAGCCTAGAGATATCCCGTGGCTCTCTCTTCCACAAAAAGAAGTAGCCAATTGTGTGATATCTCTAGGCTCTTTCGTATTCCACAAGTCTGTGGTTGAAAGTGAGATTAGGGCCTGTTTGCTTAGTGTCACTTTTTCTCCTACACAGTTATAACCAAGTTTTAGTGAAGGAGGAAGATCAATTTAAAACAACTTTTACAACTAAATGGGGCACTATGGCCTATAAAAAGATGCCACTTGGTTTGTCAAATGCTGGTGCCACTTTTCAAAGTGCTATGGATATGGTATTTCATGGTTTGATGTATAAATTTGTAATTGTTTATTTGGATGATATCACTGTTTATTCTAGAAATTCAGTTGAACACCTAGCTCACCTAAAGAAAATTTTTGAGAGGTGTAGACAGTATGGTATATCTCTTAACCCAAAGAAATGTGTGTTTTCTGTTCATGAGGGTAAGCTCCTGGGCTATATGGTGTCAAAAGAGGTTATTGCTATTGATCCGAAGAGGGTAAGTGCTATTCTTTCCTTACCTCTACCAGCACACAAGAAGGACTTGCAAAGCTTCTTGGGTAGGATTAATTTTGTTAGGAGGTTTATTCCAGATATTACAGAATTGTTAAAACCTCTAACTTCTATGTTGAAAAAGGATATTCCTTTCAGCTGGTCTAAGGATGGGAGGAGGAGTTTTGAGCTTATAAAAGAGGCACTTGTAGATGCTCCAACTTTGCTAAACCTTGATTTCTCAAGAGACTTTATTTTGTATGCTTATGGTAGTATTGACAACATCTCAGCTATGTTGGTTCAAGAAAATGAGCATGGTTTGGAGCAGCCTTTGGCCTTTTTCAGTCAAGGCCTTAAGGATTATGAGGAGAAGTATACTTTTGTTGATAAACATGTTCTTGTTGTTGTTAGGAGTTTTAAAAAGTTTAAGTATATGTTGTCTAACAATAGGATTAAGTTGATGGTTTCTCATCCCTCAGTTAAAGAGTTTTTGCTCAGCAAAGACTTAAATGATAAGAGGGTTGGTTGGGTGACTAAGGTGATGGAATTTGATGTTGATATTAAGGTCACCAAACTGGTTAGAGGTAAGGGATTGTGTGAGCAGCTTGTTGATCACACAAACAACAGTAAAGAGGATGAGGAGAAGGTTGTTTTGGCCCTCCAAGATGAAGAACAAGTAGCTGTTCTTATTCATCCTATTAGCTGGGTACAAGAAATGACACATTTCTTGTTGACTGGTGAGTGTCCTCATGGATTGAGTAAGTCAAGAAGAAGGTACTATAGACTTCAGTCCATTCCCTATATACTCTTGAATGGTTTTCTATTTAGAAAGGATTTTCATGGTGTATTTTTTAGGTGCATAGATGCTGATCAGGTTGATAAGGTATTGCATGAGTTTCATGAAGGATCAACAAGAGGACACTTTTCAGCAAGAGCTAGAGCTCTGAAAGTTATGAAAGGAGGCTATTATTGGCCTAATTTGTTCAGAGATGAACATTCTTGGATTAGAGAGTGTAAAGAATGTGCCATGTTTGCAGGAAAAGAGAGGTTGGCAGTGCTACCATTGCAGCCTATTCAAGTAGAACAACCCTTTATGAAGTGGTGTTTGGATTTCATTGGAGTCATAAATCCACCTTCAAGTGCTAGCCAGAAGTGGGTGTTCACAACCACTAATTATTTTACTAAGTGGATTGAGGCTGTAGCACTGAAGGAAGCAAATGAGACAACTATTTTGAACTTTTATGATGAGTTGATAACTAGATTTAGTGTCCTTGAATCTATAGTTCGGATAATGCTCTTGCTTTTGTAGGGAGCCGAATATCTGATTGGGCAATAAAGAATGGTGTTTATCTCAACACCTCATCTAAATATTACCCTTAGGGCAATGGACAAGCTGAGTCCATGAATAAGAATATGCTCAAAATCATAAAAAGGACCATGGAAGGAAATCAACGAGCTTGGCATACCAAGCTTAAATCAACCTTATGGGCTGATAGAATCACACCAAAGAGGTCCACTGGAATGTCTCCATACATTTTTGTGTATGGGAAAGAGGCAAGGTTGCCTATTTCACTTGAGTTTCAAGCCCTTGATTTATCTAACCAGTTAGATATGATTGAAGAAGAGCCTATGTCAGTAAGATTGGCTTAGTTGATTGAGCTAGAGGAAGTTAGAAATAAGGCAATGAGGCAAATTGAGCATCACCAATCTCGAATGAAAAGATCTTTTGATAAGAGGGCTTCTCCTAGAGTGTTCAAGGAAGGTGACATTGTCCTGAAATGGGATGAATTCAAAAGCAGGCTAGACAAGCATACAAAGTTTGATGCTTTTTGGAGTGGGCCTTATATGATTTCTGAGTGCAAGCAGCACAATGCCTTCCAGGTGTCTAAGTTGGATGGTCAATGGGATTAACCTCAAGCATTTCTTTTGAGGTATGCCTAAAATTTGTACATATTTCAGTTTTCCTAGTGGTAATAAGTGTTTTGCACAATAGGTCAGTTTGTAGTTTTGTTTTCTCTAACTGCCTAATGCATAATTCAGGAGGAGTAATAAGAGTCATATTGTTGCAATCCATCAAAGCTATAAAAGAGAGGTGTCCATCATATGAAACAAGGAATATTTTTATCCCCTCTCACACACAAAAGTCATCTCCCTCATATAGCTACAATAAATTGTTGCAGTGTTTCAGAAGTGTTTTGTTGTTTTAACCAATCCTAATCTATCAATACACATGCCTAATTCTTGACAGTAAGGTGTTGATCTCACTGCCATAAACCACACACCAATACTCCATAGATTAGGATAGGTTTTTGAGAGAAAAGAGAGTTTTTGTAGTCATGTGTGATGTGTTGTTTCAATTTTCTATCAGTCTTGGTGACTCTGTGCCCAATGGAACACATAAGGTAGCTGGTCAAAACGTTTAGTAGGCAAACATATGGCAGATGTCGCCAAAAATGTTACCTATTTTTGCTACAAGCTCAATATGCCTCAAAAGGAAAAACAATTGCTAAGTATGAAACGAAAACATGTTTTTTGTCTAACTTGTTTGCTTCATGTGCAGATATAGGAAAGGTAAAATATTGCATGTGGGTTAAAATGTGGCTCCCACAAGGGTTAAGCCCAGCATGCTAAGGGAGACGAATGTTACAAAGATAGATAGATCACATAAATGTTCATGCTCCATTGCAAAATTCATTTTTGAATTCAGAGAAGCTCAGAAACCTTTAGGTAAAAGCAAACTGCAGGGGTCGCATGCCAGAGGAAAGGCCCAAGAAAGACCATTTATCCCACATTGGCCGCACGGAAGAAATTTATCGCATTTATATGCAAGGCCACATATATCCTTAGTGTCAAAGCTTACGGGCTTTTGACAAGGAGTAGTTCAGTGTTAGTGGGCCCCCGTGTGTGCACACATCTCAAAGTGATCAAATTTTGTAGTGAAAGGGCAAATTAATAGGTGAGCAGGTTGCAAAGGATCTAATGGCCATCACTATACAGCTATGCAAAAGTGCTCGACTGATAATCATCGCGACTTAGTGACTGGTGAGGTGGCATCCAAGTGGATCATGTAGAAAAATAGAGGTGTGCCACGTGGTGACACCATAGCATAAGAGAGAGTCGCTTAGAAAGTTAAAGCTCAAGTAGATTTAGAGAGATCAACAGTGATTGCAAAGATCCAACAGCTCTCGCTATGTCACGATGAAAAGATGCATATTGGGTTATCACTGCGACTAATGACGTGGTAGAACAAAGAGTATAAGACCAAGGACAAGTGGCAGACATGTGGAAGTCCAATGGCTAGTGACATGGCACAGATGGATGACATTGAGCAAACCTTAGTCGTGATGAGTCCTGAAAAGGTTTCACCAAAGGCTCAGTTTCATCGACATAACAATATCGATGAAACCGTAGGTTTGATGAAACTGGTAAGCGACTCGCTGAAGGAATACTTTGGGTGAAAGAATGAGAATTGACAGATCAGGACACATGGTGACTTGACAAACAGGTGGTTCCCAGGCAGATATCATGAGCCAATCAGAGGGTGACACATGTTGACATGTGACACAAGAGAGAAGATCAGCTGGGGTTAAAGGTTGAGCAAGTTGAAGAAAGATCAACGGTGATGCGAGAGATTTAACGACAGTCGCTATATCGCTATAAGAAGAAGCTCGCTAGTTATCTTCATGACTTGGCGACAAAGCATGTGTAGAAAAGGTGAGTGGCTAAGAGATTAAAGATCGAGTAGTTTGAGGGCAGATCAACGGTTGTCGCTATACCACATGATGAAGGTGCTCAATAGTTATTCCCTACGACTTGGCAACTGATGACATGGCATTTGAGATGGTCATCCAGGTGGGTTAAGAGCGAATGAGGATGCACCACGGGATAGAGAGTAGATGAGGAATCTAAGCAGACCAAGTCCAGTGGCAGGTCCAAGATGGAAGACAAAGTGGACCCTCGAGCAAATCAAGGGCCAACACGTGGCAAAAGTCAGCAGACGAGCGGATGTCTATATTTTTAAGTCAACTTTGAAATGGTTCAATGAATTGATTCAAATTGGTTCAATGCTTCAAGATGGTTCAATTGGTTCAAAGTTCATTAGCATCGCTCATTCTCGTGGGCCCAGGAAGATAAAAATAAACCAGCAGAGGTAAAAAGCAAGCAGGTTCCTAAAGATCTAGCAGTGGTCACTATAGCACATGACGAAGATGCATGGTGTTTATTAACTGTGACTTGGAGACAAATGATGGGGCCCACGAAGGAAGCATTCAGTTGGGAAGTGCATCATCGGGCATAGAAATAAGTGTTTTAGTGCTATTTCGATGACCCGATGGAGAAAACCATTGAGGGAGTGTGTAGTTTGAAAAATATCATCGGGCATCGGAGTAAGTATTTTGATACTACTTCGATGACCCGATAGGAAAGCATGTTGTTTTTGAGTGCACCATCAGCTGTCAGTACAACATGTTTAGAAGCTACGCCTGATAACCCGATAAGAAGGTGCACCATTTGTAAACTCTCTATAGGCAAATGAATCAAAAGCGGGCCAAGTTTGGTAGTGTCCAGGTGGAATCAACGATGAAAAAAGGAGAAGTCATCAGGTAGTAAGTTGCAGTTTTGGAAGAGTTTCTCTCCCAGTTAAGCCCCCTGATTTTGAGGAAAAGCTTAGAATTGATGACAATTGATCCATCTTGGAGCCAAAAAATTGAAAATTTGAATTTCTTGCAAGCTTTCATATAAGTGATTGTTTTTCACTCTTTTGGGGGAGAGGTTCTAGAGTTCGGGAGTTCGAGAGTTTGGAGATTGTGTAGCAGAAGATACTCAGGCTCCTATAACTCTTCTTTTTTTAGGAGTTTTTCTAGATTTGTAATGTAGAAAGCTCCTTGTTTTCAATAAAGAAGTTGAGTTCCTCCTTAAATTATTTGGTCTAAGTGTTATGATTGTAAGTATTTTGATTAAAATTATGTGATTATTTTGTAGAACCCTTCATTTATCTTAGTTTCTTCAGATGCTTAGGGCTAAGGTGCATGTTATAGTGTAGGTCTTTGATTGTGTATGTGATTCTGTTGCATCAAAATTGTGACAACAATATTATTCTCCTTTTTGTGAACATTAGTAAGGTAGCCTTTCAAGAGAATTGTTTATGAAAACATGTATGTTTGAGTTGTGAGTTTAAGCAGTTTCATTAGTTGATTATCTTGTGGATTTGTAAGCAGTTTGCAGGTCTTTTATCATTGGTGGATCGCCTAGCAGTAGTTAATTTCTAGTTTTATGCATATCCTTCTTCCCTTTTCTCATAAATTCATTTAAGTTCTTTAGGTGATCAAATAGGAAGCCAACCTATAATTCAGAGGTCTACTCTCATAATAGGATACCCACAGCCTGAGAGTAGTCCAATGTGTCACTAGATTGCAGGAATTTCAAACTTGCATCAGGTGCAAATCCATGTGACAACACTACCAAGGGGTCCTTTAGAGACACAAGAGAGGCTACACATGCCATTGTGTTAGCATGTCGATTATCTTTTTGAGGAACAGGCTCCATGGTATATGAGTCAAACTTTTGCAACAAGGATATAGCTAAATCTCTATATTGTGATAATTTATCTTGCTTAGCTTGATAGATTCCTATCACTTGTCTTATGATTAATTGAGAATCTCCATAGGTATGTAGATGCTTCACATTTAGTGCCAAGGCCGCCTTAATTCTAGCTATAAGAGCCTCATATTCAGCAATGTTATTGGTACATAGGAAATTGAGACGATATGATAATGGGATAAGTTTCTTTTTAGGAGAGATTAGGACCACCCCTGCCCTTGATCCTATCCGACACCTAGAGCCATCAAAATATAATTCCCAAAGCTCATCAATATCAATAGAGAAAATGCATTCATCAGGGAAAGACTTTGGGTTAGGTAGGGAGAAAGGTGAAGGAGCCTCAACTAAGTGATCAGTCAATGCTTGACCCTTTATTGCCTTTTATGAGACAAACTTTAGGTCAAAATCAGTCAACATCATAAGCCACTTGACTAAGCATCCTGAAAGATCAATTTTAGAGAAAATATGTTTGAGAGGGTCAAATTTAATGATAACATGGACCTCAACATTCAAAAGGTAATGCCTTAATTTTTGGGTTGCAAAGACTAAAGCAAGCCACTGCCTTTCTATTGCAGAATATCTGACTTCGTAATCGAGCAGAGTATGGCTTATATAATAAACTGGACATTCCCTACCATCCTTATCATGTTGTGCCAATAAGGCCACAAAAGCATGAAGGGAAGCAGCTGTGTATAGAAAAAAGGGTTTAGCAGGGTTAGCAACTTGAAGAATAGGAGGATTGGCCAAATATGTTTTTAAGTCTTCGAATGCCTGACGACAATCCTCATTCCATTGAAAGGTGATATTCTTTTTAAGCAATTGAGTAAAAGGAAAGGTATGATTTGCAAGTTGAGAAACAAACCTATGAATAGCTTGGATCTTCCCTTGTAAACTTTTCAATTGAGAAACATTTTTAGGAGGTGGCATATTAACAATGGCATCTATCTTTTTCATATCCACCTCTATTCCACGATGTGAAACTATGAATCCTAATAGTTTTCCATTATCCATATCGAAAACACACTTTTTGGGGATTCAAGCACATATTGTCCTTACAAATTATTTTAAAGACTTGATGAAGGATCTTAACATGATCTACATGAAGAATGGATTTAACTGAGATGTCATCAACGTAGTCTTCTAAGATCTTATGCATTTGATCATGGAAGATAAAGGTCATAGCATGTTGATAGGTGGCGCATGCATTTTTCAATCCAAAAGGCATCATAACCCAACAAAACGTTCCCCAAGGGGTGGTGAAAGCGGTTTTAAATTGATCTTGAAGATTAATGAAGATTTGATTATATCCTGAGAAACCATCCATGAAGGATAATAAAGCATGACCTGCTACAGAATCCACTATAATATTGTATATGGTGAAAATGGATACAACAATATTGAAAGACTAAATAGATTCAACCACAAAACCCTAGCCTAACAACAACAAAGATCCACGATAACATATGAAGATTACTTAAGACAATGCAAATCAAATGAAATCACAAAGATTATACCATCACATGTCCAATAGGGTTTGAATCTCCATTCTTCCTATCTCCATTGATCTTGCTTGATATATTTGCTCTTAGATTTTATGTGCACAAGAGCTCAACAAAGAACATAAATGTGGTTACAAGTAGGATCGCATATGAAAGTTCAAAAGCGTAGTGTAGTCGAGTAATCATCCGGGGTGCATAGGGTTGATAATGAAGGAAACATCTCCTTATATAAAAGACACCATAAGAAATGGAGGGATAAGATTGAGAGGTGTAAAAGATAAATGGTCAGCTATGATTAGAGGGTAGGTAGAGAAAATAAGAAAATAATGAGAGGGTAGGTAGTGTATGAATTAAGAGATGAATGACATGTGTCATGGGTAAAAATGGCTAATGAATTAATTAAATAAATAAATATTTATTTAATTAATAGAAGAAATGGGATAAATTAAATAAATAAGATATTTATTTAATTTGGGAAAATGATAATTTAAATAAATAAAAGTATTTATTTAAATAAGAAATAAGGCTAGAAGAGGATAAATGAATTAATTAAATAAATAAAGATTTATTTAATTAATAGAAGAATTAGGCTAAAGTAATTAAATAAATAAAATATTTATTTAATTAGACATGACAATTTTAGGTGTCTACATTTTTCCCCTCTTTGAGACAATGCAGCTTGTCGCATTGTTTCAAAGAAGATAATATGAACTGATACAAAGTTGCCCCAAGATGGGAATGATATGCCCCCTCGAGAGATTGGATGAAAATGTTTGAAAAGATTGCAGACAATCTCTCAATAAGAAAGAAAGGCTAGAATGGACTGACCGGATATGATAGAGTGACAGAGTCACAGGATAATGAAGACTGACTCGGGAGACGAGGGCTAGGGATAGGGCTAGGGTAGTCTATAAAATAGACCACGAGGGGAATACATCCTCATTGTCATCCACACATCCAAGAGATCAAAGTGCAGAGCGAGAATAGAGTAGCAGTAGTCAGCAACAATGACATTGGTGCATAGATTCGATCATGTTCGCTGATTTCAGAGGCCAGCAGATGCAGGAGAGCCGATAAGTACCATAAAACCTCCTTGTACTTTGTCACATTAATTGTTGTCATTAATGCATCTTAGGTAGTGAAATAAATACATTCTAGAATATGTCAAGCAATGGTAAAAAAACACTAAGGCGCGTCTGTGCTAGTGCCAGGCGCGTTTGGGTTAGCTAGGCGCGTATGTGCAGTCTGAAAGCACGTTTATGTCTTCTAGGGCAAATCGGCAGTTCTGTGATGAACACATTGTTGATTGGATAAGCTGCTGAGAGGATACACTCAAGCAGGTCCTCTAGGGAAGACTAGGGTAGATCGAGGCACTTTGTGATGAACAGTGAGTACTAAGACATAGTACTTTGTGATGAACAAGGAGTACTAAAAAGAGAAGCACTTTGTGGTGAACAGTGAGTGCAAATATGAGCAGCACTTTGTGATGAACAAGGAGTGCAAATATGAGCAACACTTTATGATTAACATGGAGTGCTAAAAGACGTAGTACTTTGTGATGAACAGTGAGTACTACTAGGATAAATAGCAACACTTTGTGATGAACATTGAGTGTCACTAGAATAGAAGCAACACTTTGTGATGAATAGTGAGTGTCACTTGGATAAAATATCATAAGCACTTAGGATTAAAAGCAACATTTTGTGATGAACAGTGAATGCCACTATGACTGACATGATTTGATTTGTTTGACTGCAGGAGTACCTACCTATGCTGGAGTCACGGGAGAGATTCCTGTCAACTCAGAGGTTACGACTGGAGCTTACATTTGAGGACCGAGCTGCCATTGAGGTTATGGGTTTGAGATTTATTCTGTATATGCTTAAGTTTTGGGTGAACATGGGTTTGTTGACTGCACTTGCTAAGAGGTGGCACTCTAAGACATGCACATTCCATTTGTCGATGGGTGAGATGACAGTCACCTTAGAGGATGTGTACAGGATACTGAGGATACCAATCCATGGGGAGTTAGTTCCTTACGATCGAGACGGAGATAGATGCACTGAGATGAGTGTTCCAAGATCCAGGACTAGAGATGAGGGCAGGACAAGTGGCATGGGACACGATGACACAGACATGATTGGCACTACCAGTAGTATTGGCAGGAGTGATCAGTGGCTTCCTATGTATCAGTCTTGTACTATTTTTGTATGATGATGTAGACACCTTCGGGTGATTGTAGCCATATGATTTTGACATCATTGTATCATGACACTTATATATATATATATATATATATATATATATATGAGATGAGTCATCTTTGCGGTAGCTATATGCATGTGTACCTATGTGATGAGATATTTTTTATGTGATGCTTATGTTTCTATGTGATGGTTAAGATATGGATGCAAATATGTTCATGATGAAATGCAATGTTTTTGTTCTTTTATGTTTTTAATATGTTATACCAATGCAAATGTGAATGTATGAAATGCAGGTGAATATGATAATGCAAATAACTATTTACATGATGAGAATGTAAAATGTGCTAACATGTGTTTTGTGCAGGATGTGATGCAATTGTGATATCTATATGTATGTATGAAATACTAATATGTGGTAATGAAAGTGCAACTACAGGAAATGCAAATATTTTTGGCATGTCATTATACTCAGTCATGTGATAGCAGGCTACACGGACTCAAGAAGGACAATGGAAGTCAATCAAGAATGGGGGATGGAAGATAGAAGATATGAAAGTGAAAGAGCTTCTTGTGCATTATCATCATTGAGCTTTATTATGGCAAGTAGGTTATGACAATCCAGGCATATGTTCGACCCAGAAAGTCATTGTACCTATTTGCATGGAGATCAGACAGTCACAAACAAGGAATGCCCCAGTTCACACTAGACTCACAGTGTCCTCATATCATTGGACAAGTCATAGCATTACTAAGAGACAATCCACAGGTAGGAAATACAAATAGGTGATGATACCCCATCCTCACCTTTCTAGTCAAAGACATCCTGGAGATAAAATCTCTAGTCAGAGACATCCTGGAAAAGCTAAAAGACATGTCACCAGAAAGATAAAATCAAAAGTAAACCAAGACTCAACACCAACATCCACTGTAGTCCTCAAGTTTAGTGTCTCTTGTCACTTGTATAAGTCTATTTGATTATGGTCACAATGTTTACTTTCACAAACAGATAGATAGCACTGAACCATAATGTTGTCTGAGTTTGTTGAAAGATTTGATTTGTTGAAGCCCATTATTGCTGATGTGTCTCATATGAAATTGACTAAATCCATGCAACTGATACTTTATTTTGGGGAAGATGGAACTTTATTATGGATTGGTGATGCAAATGTTGCTTTATTGTGGATTGTGCGCAGATAGACTGAAGAAAAGTGGAAGAAACTGTACTCCTCGAAACATGTGATGCTCTCAGTTCCACACCCATTACTAGACTTAGGATTAGCCTTAACCACAGATAGGAGCTAATTTATTATGGATGGAAAGGGATGAAAATGAATGTTTATTATGAATGGTGAACCAATCTTGGGTAGATCAATAACAAGCCATGATGGGAGTGGGTAAGTTTATTATGGATGGAGAGGTTGTGAGTGTGTGCAAAGTGAAAGGATGAGATGGAACCCTGAAGGAGGAAGGAGCAATGTCTCTATGCATGGCGCTGGTGACCCAGTTTTCACCATGGCACTTGCCCAGGGCGCCACCGAAGTGGTTTTCACCATTGGACGAAATGGTTTTTCTTTACTTTTTTGATTTTTCAATTTTTTTGTGTCACAAGGCGCCTGTTTGCCAGGTTTTCACCAAGTAACGATTTTTTATGTTTATGATTTTTTTTTTTGTATTTTTTTTTTTGTATTTTTGAATTAGGATACTCAGAAGAGCTATGTGTAAAACCTGCGAAGGTGCATGTTGTTGATAGGATCCTCCAAAGGTTCACCCTATTTGGTTGAGAGCTGATATGCACTAGATCCATAGACTGTTGTAATGATGTAATGACCAAGCCAATTTGGTTCGAACTTGCCCTTCTTCTCTCTGTTTTTCTAATTTTTAGGATTTTCTTTGAGAACTAAGGCACCCACCTCAAATGTGCAAGGCTTTACTTTATGATTGTAGTTGTATTGTTCCTTGACCGAATGATGTGTAGCTCGAGTGACTGTCTTCCTTGATGAAGAAATTGAGATAGAATTACTAGTGTGTGGACTAATTTTTCCCATATGCATGTCACCTAAAGAAGTTTGGGCATCCCTGATAACAAAGTCCCTTGAGGAAGCTCCATTAAAGGTCCATGATGTATCGCGAGAAGGGAATAGATGTATGGAACAAGTGGACGAGTGATGAAGGCTTATGATTGCAAAAAGAAGTGAAAGTAAGATGACATGATGGAGACTTAGAATCAACAAGTATGCATTTTGATTTGAAATTTTAGAACTTTTTCCCCCAGTTATTTTGGTATTAGGGGAGATCAACTCTTGTTCTTTTTGGTTCATAGGATTTTTATCCTTGACTTTGATTTTTGTGGAGTCCAGTAGCTTTTGATTTTGATTTGGACTAAAGGACTTTTCTTTATTATTGACTCTTAGATTTTTCTTTTCAAATCTTGATTTTTGATCCCTAATAAGTGAGGGCTTTTGTGATTCTTGTTGATCCAAGTTTGGAAGTGGAGTGGAAATGGAATGAGTGGATGAAATGGTAAAGCTATGTGAGTTCTCAAGAGGGTTGGCGATACACTCAATAGATTCTTCATTGGAACTACTCTTAGGACTATTGATATCAAGAGATGCTTGCACCACTAGAGGAGATTTGCATTCAGACTTAGTAGCCACAACACTAGGTGGTTCGTACCCAATTCCTTGCAAATTGTTTGTAGATTTTTCCTGTCAATTGAATACCTTAGGAGATAGTGGGAGTTGATCAACATGAAAGATATACTCATTGCATCCCATGTCTTTAATCTTGAACTTTTCTTTGATCTCTGCTTGTTTTGATGTAGAAGATTTGAAGGATTCCGAATCAATATATGCTGATGAAGGAATAGCTTCTTGATTGATTGGGATTGTTATTTCTGATCGAGGTTGCATATTGTTGCAATATATGAATGGATTTGGGTCAGCTTTGATGGTCACTTCAACTCCATTGTGTTGAAACTTGATACATCGATGATATGTAGATGGTACTATGTTCATCTCATGAATCCATGGACGTCCTAGCAATATGTTGTATGTGAGATCGAGGTCTAGGACTTGACAAACCACATCTTTTGTAGCTGGCCCAACTCTGAGAGGCAAAGTGACCGTGCCTTTGGATGAACGCTCTTCATCATCATATGCTTTGATGGTAATTTTGTTTGTAGAATTCATAGCTTTGTCTGAATATCCCAGTTGTATTATTGTGTACAAAGTACATATGTTAAGACCAGCTCCTCCATCTACCAGGACTTGCTTTATTTGATGTTTATGTATGAAGGCTTCAATGTGTAAAGGTGCATTATGTGGTTGACTTACAGAGGCGTCATCGGCTTCTATGAATGTAAGGGAGTGTGGAACGGAAAGATATCCCACCATGGCTTGAAACTGGTCCACATTCAGATTAGTGGGGACGACAGTGTCTCTCAAGATTTTGTCAAGAATGGCTTTATGTGCAGGGGATATGCGTAAGAGCTCGAGAATGGAGATAAGCCTGGGTGTCTTCCCTAACTGTTCTACAAGGTCATACTCAAGCTTGGCTGACGAGGAAGCAGTGTTTTTAGCTGGAGCACCTTGCAAAGTGAATTTACCTCGACTAGTTGTAACATTACATTCAGAGGTAGGTTCAGAAGAAGATCCAATGCCTTTTAGGACAATCTTGGGTCTTTGGGTAGAATTCTCAGGCGTTTGGTCCTTGATGATAATGGTAGAGACATAATTGTCCATCAAAATGTGATTAACAATTGAATCATAGTTATAAGATGCTCTGGTATAGTTGGTTTGGTCATCTATGGCTTTAGTTTTTCCCTTGTCATGCTTTGGGAATGGTTCTTTAAACATTTCATGTTCTTGGTTAGATGAGTGTCCTTCAATCTCAATGTCACCTCTATCAATGAGATCTTGTATAATGTTCTTCATTCGATGGCAATTTCCTGTCTTATGACCCTTGCTCTTATGAAATTCACAATACTCATCATCATTCCACCAATTTGGTTTGACCTTTGGCTCATATGGAGGCAAATCTGGAATTGTTATGATTTTGTTTGCCACTAGCTTTTTGAAAAATGATTCTAGTGGTTCTCCCAATGGAGTGTACTTCCTTCGCGATTTAGAAGTTGTTTGAGTATTCACTTGATTGTTTGTAGAGCTTGATCCAGAAAAAATAATTTTGGGTCGCACTGTATTGGCATCAACAACACCATCATTGATTGTGTTCTTGTTTTTATTCCAAAATCTTGGCTTGTCTTTTCCTTTAAAGTCCTGTTTGTTTTCTTTGAATATCTTAATTACTTCCTATTCAATTAGGACCTTCTTTGTTGCTAAGCCTTTTTCAATGATGTCCTTGAAGGTGGACAAACAAGCTTTTCTTAGGTCATAACCAATGTCTTTGTTAACATTGTGAGTGAACATCTCTACCATTTGGTTTTGTGGAATTTCACAAGAGCATTTGCTGGCTAGATTCCTCCATCTTTGTAAAAATGATGAAAAAGACTCTCCATCCTTTTGCTTGGTGTTGCACAAAGTAGTGACTAATATATTTGTCTCTATGTTGTATGAGAAATGTTGGATAAATTCCTTTGCTAAGTCACCCCATGACTTAATACCAGGTGGAAGTTGGGAGAACCATTCCATAGCTTGACCACCTAAGCTTTGTGGGAATAATCTCATCAAATATGTCTCTTTTGCTGCTACCTCAATGCAAGCTGTGAAAAATTGTCTTATGTGTGCCTTAGGATCCCCTTTTCCTCTATACTTATCAAACTTAGGTGTCACAAAGTGTGTAGGAAAAGGAGGCATTGGAATGCTTTTGTGAAATGGATAAGGACATATGTCTCTCATTGTGTATGTTGGCTTCGGTGTACTTATGTCCTCCATTTTATTTTGTAAGTCCCTGATTTGTTGCTCCAAATTGTTCTTAGGTGGAGACCAACTTCTTGGACCATACCCCATGCCTGAACCACCGGTTGGAGGAGGAGCATGTTGCATATACGGATGATATTCATCATGCACATGTTCATATGGAGGAGGTCTATAGTGATGCTGCATATATGGACCACTTGGTATAGAGTCATGATGAGGAATGGAATATCTATTTTGTCCATGTATACCATACTCTATAGGCATGTCATGAGTGTGTTCTAGTGTGTTGCCCCCAAATTTGACACGGGGTTTCCTTGTGTCCAAATTTTGAGCATGTCTTTGAATATCCATATGCTTTGGTGGTTGATCCTTAGCATTGGTGTGTGATTAAGCATATTTTTTTGCATAAGACTTCCATAATGGTCTGCGAAGGTGAGTATCATATGCTTGACCATGTGTGTATGGGACCTCTGGTTTTTGAAACGAATATGATGGTGATTCAGGCACCATATGTGGTCCTCTATTGCCTCCACTATTAGGCTTCCTTTGATCCATGTTGAGGTGAGGTTGTTGCAAAGGTTGATTTTCCATTATTTAAGACATGTCGAAATCATGAGGGATCTTGGCTCCACTTTGTGCCATCATTTGTAAGAAATATTGTCTATCTCTCCTCATTATTTCCTCAACAAATCGATTAAAACAGGGATCCATAATAGATTCTTCCACTTCTGCTGAATGTATTGAAAAGTTGTCCATATTGTCATTATGTGTATCATTGTTGTTTGTAGTGTCCATGTTCTCAACATTTGGAATGTTTCTATAAGCATCCATGTCAGGTAATGTAGTATGATCAGAATTGAAAAAGATATCATTGTCATACTCATAGGAACTCATGTTTGCGGACTCTTGAGCCTCTTTAGCTTCTCTCCTAGATTTTTGGGAATAGGTTTCAACCATGAACTAGGTATTGACCAAGATGTGTGAGACTAGATGAAAATGGAAAGAGTATGGAAGACCAAGAGTTGGATGGAATGTAAATGAATATGAAGTGTACTTGCAATGTCCAAAGTGTAAGACCAAATATGTATGTAGTAGAGTAGGTGTGACTTCCAAAGAGATGATAGTTTCTCTTGATGAGGTAAGTTGACCTTGACTCTAAGTAAGACTAAATGAGACCCAAAGGTGATAGACCTTGATGAGGGACCACTTAGCAAAATGTTGTATGTAATATGTTGACAAAGTATGATGAGGACAAGCAAGTGACCTTTTGACTCAAGTTTAGACAAATGTGAATGTAATGCAAGGTGTAAAGCAATGATGGACTTTGTGAGACCCAAAAATAGGCTAAATGCTAGATGAAAACTCGGAGAAATAACTTAGGAAGCTCAAGAATTTTGAAACTGATTGCTCTTGTTTGCTGGACTGTAAAATTTTCCAATTTGTGAAGTTGTTTTGTTGTGACCCAATCTAAAATTTTGACTGTATTTCCGTGACAAGAGGACAAAATGTTGATGAAGACTCAATGTTTGCAAGTGTTTAGACTCAAAATGACTCAAAGAAAAATGTGTTGTTTGATGTAAAATTGTTTTGCATACACTTGAAGACACAAAAGACACAATGTTTTGTTGTTTGGTCTTGAATGTTTGATTGTTCAAAATAAGACAAGCACAATTCTTATGGTTGGCCAGGACAAAAGTTGTTGATCCCACATGGAGTTTCCCCCGAGGCTACGCTATTCAGAGTGGATACTTAGATGCTTGACCCCACTAGCTCCACCCTTGGCACACTTCTTGGGGCACCCAAGCATCAGTCCCCACGAAAACTCCCTGTGGCGAACTCTGTATCTCTACTAAGAACCGTATGTGTGTGGGCCGCTACTAGAGGTCCGACCTCCTGCCCCAACAACTAGAAGGATTTTGGCTTCTAAAACAAAAAGGTGCTAGTAAGGGCATCCACTCGTGTGGCCATACATGTGACACTTTTAGCTCTGTAAATACAGAAGGCTCCCAGTCTGTAGGGGTTACGCCCTACAACTGATCAAATAAATTTGATCAAACGGGTTTATGGGGAGACATAATGTCAGTATGAACTAATCAACACACGTTATCCATAGTTTTCACCATGAATACAGTTGTTTATAGTGGTTCGGAAGAGGATGGATTTTCCTCGCTACCACTTGACTCGTTCTCTCCTCACTAGTAGTCCTAATGACCACACGGGGAGACAGACCCTCTAAAGATGAAACAAAAAGAGCCTATTGCCCAAGACACAAAAGACACTGGTTCAATTTTAGTGCACCAATTGTACTGTTTGATAATATATGAAAACAAGGCACAATAAAGATCAAAATAAAATCCTTGTCAAGGTCCTGCAACAAATATTTATTAGTAGTTTGGATTGTTTCAAATGATCACCCCTTCCTGCAAGCACACAAGTTAGGTAAATTTTAGATCCAAAAGACTTTTTGAAATAGGGGCCTTCAATAATGCGTTTTGTTGACCAATTCAAAGATCTGATTCATCATAAAAAAATATCACCTGTAAAATTTCAAGAGATTTCCAGAAATGTAAGAAAATCCAAAAAAATTGCTAATTTGCTCCAAAAATTAATTTTTTTATGAAAAATCATAAAAAGTTCATATAAAATGAAAAATGGATCCAAAAAATTTGGACTTTTTACTGGACACTCTTGATGACCTTTCAAACTTGCTTAAAAAAATTCCTGCAAAATTTCCAAGCAGTTTGTGAGATATGAGCAAAATAATGTGAAACCCTAATTTTCAAACATCCGATTTTTGAAGAATGATTTTGCATCAAATTTAAAATCACAAAGAATAGATCCTATGTATAATTTTGAGAGATTTCCAAAAATGTAAGAAAATCTGAAAAATTTGCTAATTTTCTCTCAAAATTACTTTTTTATGAAAAATCATAAAAAAATTCATATAAAATTAAAATATGATCCAAAAAATCTAAAGTTTTTACTAAACACTTCTGATACTTTTCTTGACCTGCAAAAAAAATTTGATGCCAAAATTCGAAGCCGTTTGTGAGATCTAATCAAAATAAGGAAAAACCCTAATTTTTAAAGATCCAATTTTTAAGGAAATATTTTGCATCAAAATTAAAATCACAAAGAACAGATCCTATGTATAATTATGAGAGATTTCCAAAAATGTAAGAAAATATGAAAAATTCGCTCATTTTCTCTCAATTTTTTTTTTTATTTATGAAAATTCATAAAAAAATTCATAGAAAATTAAAATATGCTCCAATAGATCTGAATTTTTCTTTGAGATCTCTTGATACTGTCTTCAACCTGCAAAACAACTTTGGTGCAAAATTTCCAAGCCGTTTGTGAGATATGATCAAATCTCTCCAAGATCTTGATTTTGTGTCCAAAACCCTTGCTGCACAAGGTTATTCTCCAAATTGTTTTACAAAACAACAATATAGGGTTTAAAAAATCTGCAAAAAAAAACACAGATCTAACAAAAATCCATGTCCCATCGAGCGTGCCAAAATGTATATGGTGAAAATGGATACAACAATGTTGAAAGACTAAATGAATTCAACCACAAAACCCTATCCTAACAACAACAAAGATCCACCATAACATATGAAGATTACCTAAGACAATGCAAATCAAATGAAATCACAAAGATTATACCATCACATGTCCAAGAGGGTTTAAATCTCCATTGATCTTGCTTGATATATTTGCTCTCAGATTTTATGTGCACAAGAGTTCAACAAAGAACAAAAATGTGGTTGCAAGTAGGATCGCATATGAAAGTTCAAAAGTGTAGTGTAGTCGAGTAATCATCCGAGGTGCATAGGGTTGATAATGAAGGAAGCATCTCCTTATATAGAAGACACCATAAGAAATGTAGGGATAAGATTGAGAGGTGTAAAAGATAAATGGTTGGCTATGATTAGACGGTAGGTAGAGAAAATAAGAAAATAATGAGAGGGTAGGTAGTGTATAAATTAAGAGATGAATGACATGTGTCATAGGTAGAAAAGGCTAATGAATTAATTAAATAAATAAAGATTTATTTAATTAATAGAAGAAGTGGGATAAATTAAATAAATAAGATATTTATTTCATTTGGGAAAATGACAATTTAAATAAATAAAAGTATTTATTTAAATGAGAAATAAGGCTAGAAGAGGATAAATGAATTAATTAAATAAATAAAGATTTATTTAATTAATAGAAGAATTAGGCTAAAGTAATTAAATAAATAAAATATTTATTTAATTATACATGACAATTTTAGGTGTCTACACATATTAATATTTGGGAGAGGGAAATAATCCTTCAGAGAGGCTTTATTAAGATCTCGAAAATCCGTACACATCCTAATCTTGTTATCAGATTTAGCCACTGCCACAATGTTTGAAATCCATGGGGAATAATTGATAGGACGAATGAATTTGGCATCCAATAATTTTTCAATCTCAACCTTAACAAGTAATGCTACTTTAGGGTTCATATTTTGAGTCTTTTGCTTCATAGGTTTAGCATCAAGAACTAAGACAATGTTATGAGTGACAATCTTAGGATCAATACTAGGCATGTTAGAATATATCCAAGCAAAGTTTTCAGGGAATTAATGTAACAACTTAGAATATTGTCTTTTTTTTTCTTCATCAAGACATTTCCCTATCTTAATTGCTTTGTCTTCAACTCAAGGATCCATCTTAATATCAATAGTATCACTTATGAGGAGATTACTTTGTGAAGGAGTATCTTGCAAGTGAGGAAATTCTTTAACTATCTCATCATTGCTTCTTTCTTTCCCAAACTAGGCTTCTATTTTTAAGTAATAGGAAAAACCACAATTATGGTGATAACGGGGAAGGTTGTCGTAAACTCCTAGGAACTCGGCTAAGGAATCATCAGTAGGAAAAACATCCAAAGAAAAGATACTAGAAGAATCACAATCAATATACTTTGGATATTTTATTGAGAGAGAGGCAGAGATGACATTAACACTAATAGATGATCTCTTGGAAGCTTTAGTATGCTCAAAAGGATCATAGCCAAGTCCAAATGTCATGTCACGGAAGTTATTTTCCAAGGGAACCTTTATCCCTTGTTCTCGAGCACCACATCCATCACCATTATATCCACACCTAGATAAGATATGAAAACTAGGACCATAGAGGTTAGACATTTTTGAAAGAGAAGGTGGATTTTCATTAAGTGAAGGATAAAAATAATCTAGATCAAAATTCAGGGGAGACAAAGTCTGAGAAGTCACCACAAAGTTATTACTTAATGGCCCAGATAGAGTGGATTGTTTTTTAGGTTCTTCTTCTTCTTTCTTCTTGTCAACCTTAGGTTCTCTAGGGGTAATTCTATATTATCCTATAAAGGTAGGAGTAAATTCAAGGGATTCCCAATCATCTTTTGCAAGAATCTTTGTAGGAGAAAAGACATCCTTAGTGGTAGAATCAGGTTGGGAGAACTTTAGGTTCACTTGAGGAATTATTGGTAGGAGATAAATTTGAAAAAATACACACTAGTAAGAGTAGAAGCTTTGGAAGAATCATCTAAGATTGTTGGGGAAGAACCGATTGAAGAGGATTTAGATGTTGATGTTTGCAAACAAGCTTGGAGATTTGTGTCACCTAGCAAGGTATATGCTTTATTGTTGTAAATGAATTTAACTTGCCTATGCAATGTGGATGGGACAACTTGCATGCTATGAATTCAAGGTCTCCCTAATAAGTTATATGTCAAATCTCCAGACATGACATGGATAGGATATGGAAAAGTAATAGGACCTACCCTAACAAGCAAGGTGATGATACCTGGTGAAGATTTAGCAACATTATCGAAGCCTTAGATAGCAAGAGAATGAGGCTTAATAAAAGATGTATCCACATTGATCTTATGCAACAAGTTAATGCTACAAACATTAAGGCCATAACCATTGTCCATTAACGTCTATCTCATCGCACTATCATTTATGATGACCATAATCATTAAAGGATCATATTGAAGTTGAATCTCATTAGTAGGTAGCTCATCTTGTGTAAACACAATTTGAGCATTAGGAGATGTGATAGAACCAATGAAGGAAGCCATGTTATTAGATGTCACTACGGATGGGACATCTAAAGTTTTCAAGGCATCTTGTAACATTTTATGATGGGTTGAGGAAGTTTGAATCAAATCCCAAAGGGATATCTTTGCATGAGTAGCTTTAAGTTGTTCAATGAGATCATATTCCTTGCCAAGAGTTTGTGAGATACAGGGTGCTTGAAGAAGAATAGGTTGAGGATCACGAAGAGAAGTTGGGATAACCAGAGGAGGCTTAGGTTTCCTATTATTTATTGTTTTATAGGTATGGGCAACTACATGATGACTCTCCTTAGTTAATTGTTTAGTATAACTATAAGGACTCTTAGTGGGATTTCTTCCTTGCACAATAATGATAGGTTTATTAGTAGTGCTAAAGGAGTCATTACTATATCCAGCTTGAACCGTGAAAAGAGATTGATTAGGGAGAGATGATGTTGAAGAAGGATAAGCACCTTGGACCACAAAAAGAGGCTTGCTATGTTCATTAACATTTATCATTTTGATTAGCCTTTTAGATGTATTGTTTTTGTTTGGAGATTTAGGCAAAGACATAAAGTCATCAAGGGTATCATCCAACAAAGCGTGATCATATTGGTTGAAAGGTTTGTCTTTTGATTCAAAAGGAGACATATCCTCATAAAGAGAATTATGGTAAGCAACCATGTCACTAGATCTAGTGGATGAGTTGATAGGAATGTACCCATGAGATGAGTCATTCAACTTATCTTTCTCATCACTATGAAATTTCATAATAACAAGATTGAATAGTTTTTGGCAAAATGAGGGTTTAGAAGGATTAAGGTTCAAAACTCTTCTATAGATTCATCTAATTCATCCTTACTAAACTCATAATCAACATAATTTCATACATCATCAAAAGCATGAACATCTTGCAAATAAAAATCTGACATTTTGAAATGGAAATTGAATGAAATTTAAACACAAAATGCAAGCAAATAAAGGAAATCCTTTTCTTTTTCTTGAATTCTTCACTCTTTTTTTTTGGTATTTTATGTTTATAAAGCAAAATGAGGAGATACTAAATCTATATCTAAAAATGCAATGCAATGAAAATGAGATTAAGTTCACGCCGGGTTCACCAAAATGTGTAGGGGGGAAGTGAGACTAAGCAAACTAGTCCTAATCCCACTCTCATGTACACACTCTGGAATACGAAAGAGCCTGGGGAGGTGACACACTTTGGATACTTCTTGTGAGGAAGAGAGAGCCAAGGATTACCTCTTAAGGTTTCTATTCCTTTGTTGCAAATGCGGAGAAGAAGTGATGCAAGAGTGCAGTTTTGAATGATTCAACCTAGAATACAAGTATGCATAAACAACCCTAATTTGGAAATCTAGAGTTGAGAATAAATGATATGTTGCTGAAAAGTACAGATTAAGAGGAAAATTTAGAGGTACACCTATGTCATAATTCTGATCCAAAATGTCTGGGACCAAGGTGTTGCACCACTGTCCTGATTCTGTAGACCTTAAGTTGTACCTGTCGAACTGGAAACTGGGATCTGAAACCTGTTGCTCTGTCAAACCTTTCTGATAATAGGGAGGATCAGGGCACCATACCCCTATCCCAGGGGTTTTTGGTGAATTTTGACCCTCGAAATAGTTCCTATGCACTCTGTTGGTCCTAAAACTTCTAGCGACGCTCGGATCCGAACCTACAACTATAGTCGAAAAATAGGGTTTTGTATGGGGTTTTGCCTTAGTCAAACCCCTATTTTGGTGATTTCCACCTCAACAAATAGCCAATTTGTAAAGTAAAATAGTGTGTGTAGGAACCTTGTGTGCGTGCAAGATCCTAGGATGAGAGTAAACAATCTAGAGCAACCCTAAGAGTAAACCCTATTTGCTTGTAATTGACAAAGTAAATGCTCTAAATCAATGATGCAAAGTGATCTAAAGCATGAATGTAAATTAAATTTATGTAATAAATCTCATACAAAGACATAGAAACAACATGAAATCATACCCAACCCTGAGGGAGAGGTACAAGACAATCTTCAGTCGGTGATCTCCTATTGTTTTCCCATATCTTCAAAAGCCCCCAATTGATGAAAGAATGCTTGATAGGTATTGTTGAATGTTGTTGAAGACTCCAAAGATCTACTCTTTCGCTACATAGAAGGCTCCTTGTAATCGCTCCAAAAAAATTTTCCACATTGGATTCCTCAACCTTTCAAATGAAGAAAGAGAGCTCTTAGGTATGAAACCCTAGATCTTAATTCCATCTTTAGGCTGACCTAGGATTTGAATTTCCTGCCAATTATTTGGGTTAAGCATTATAATATCATAGTATTATGCTCCCAAAATTTTGGGAAAATTGTCGTGGATCGTGTGCAAAGTGTACATGGTCCGACCAACTTTTCACCAACTTTTCAGGGCCATTAGATATGATGATATCATAGCGAATCCCAAAATTATAGTTGATTCTGAGATGTTTTGATACGATAAATCGAGCCTTAAAGATCAAAATAGGACATAATTAGGGTTTATGATTTAATGATTAATTGGAGGAATAAAACGAAAAGGGGCACACTTAGGGTAAAGGGGCCAACTTTATAACATGTGAAGAGGTGAAATATGGATTTAGATTTAATTAAATTAATTAATTAAATACTTAAAGGAGATGAGAAATGCAAGATTCAAAACATACTAAAATGAGTGCTAACCAAGCGTGGAATTGTACCACCCTAGGAAGGGTGTACAATTTACGATGCTATAGTCGTATTTGCAGATGACAGCATTGATGGAGGACAGATTAGATGGGAGGACATGATTATGCACTATGAGACTCTCTTAGTGATTCTTGCAGGCTTGATTGGTGGATTCATTTGTCATGATAGGAGATCTTGAGGTTTTGTTGTTGTTTGGGATGGGATCTTGCTAAGCATGATGCAACATCAGACTCATTATGCATGTGGTATGTGTATGCTTGCACACTTATATCATGATCTACATTAGGTTGTTTATGATGGCAGGGCTTTCTTGTTGACTCGATGTACACTGCTATAGGTTTGGTGCTGGGAGCATATTTTTGTTACCCAACCTATTCATGATAGAGTTTGCAATGAGGGCCAGCCACATGTATATTTGTACAGAGGTATCATTACTCAACCTAAGTTGGGTAAGATTGAGTATTAGCGATGGGTTTTAGACTCCATGGATACTGTGATTTGGAGACCATATATTTATTGTGATCCTTGGATGGAGGATGCTTGGACTTTTCTATTGATTTTGTAGAGTAGGTATTTGATTGGTCGTACTCCGTATATTATTGAGCGACAGTTGTTTGGTTGCATTTTGAGACAGTTTGGGATTATGTAGCACATGCCTTTTGGTGTCACCATGTATGCACAATGATAGAAGCATAGGTGAGATTGGGGCCCTTCTTTATCATTTGAGATAGCACACACAAAGTTTTTAGTTGTTCTAATTGTAGCTTATGATTTGAGATTACACATTTTGGATGCCTAGATTACAACAGATTATGCGCAGTATATGCTTGCACACCCATTTCCTCGCATTACCAATCTAGTAGACCTTCCTCCCAGCTTAGGAGATGAGGAGGATGATTCAAATGATCTTGTTGTTCGATGATGGAGACGCAGACGAGAGCTAAGAGATGCACAAGAGGTCGGGGGAGATGAGGGAGATGAGGGTGGAGATGGGAGAGGAGGGAGACGAGGATGAAGGGGAGGTCAGGTGAGAGTCTGAGGAGGACCTTTTGCATAGGTTGGTAGGGTTCGGAGACCATTTCCCATGGTAGGTAGGATTGGGAAGCTAGGAGGAGTACTTCTTCCAATAGGTAGAGATGTAGGGTGGATTGGTCGGGATACAGGCAGAGGAGAGTTGAGAGAAACAAGAGGATTACCCTCTCCAGGACTAGGCAGAGGCAGAGGATTGGACAAGGATCAAGGGAGAGGTATTGATTTTGGTCATATTCTTCCAGATCCAGGGATTATTGCAGCTCGGGGTGGTTGGGATGAGGAGGATTCAAAGGATCATGAGAGCTACTCGGGTGGAGACTTCGATAGGTGGAGATGAGGGCATGCAGGATGTGCCATATCAGGAGACCATAGACGACTTCAAAGCATAGATAGAGCAGCTCAGGGCACAGGCACAAAAACTCACTGTTGAGAGGGATAGAGTTGTGAGGAGACAGCAAGATCCACAAGCTATCCTTGATCATATTCAACAAGTTGGATATGGCACTCTCTTAGTTGATATTGTTAGAGCACTATATCAAGCTGGGAAGGAGACAACATATTGGCATCGATAATATGAGGATCTAGTCTCAGAGAGTCAAAGAGTTGGGATCTATGCGACTACTCATGTATCCGACAGGATGTATACCAACAATGGTGGGGTTATGGGGCCTCTTCAGAGGAGTAGGGATTGAGGAGCAAGGCCATCTGGAGGATCATCTCTCCCATAGCCACAAAGACAGACAAAGTCAGGTGGGAGTGGTACAGGGCATCCTTGATTTGAGACTTGATCTTATCTTGTATTTGTATCATTGAGACATTTGTACTATATTGATTATGGTGATATCATTGTATACTTGGAATTTTTATTGTTTTGTGATGATATGCAGACATGGACCCTATATGATGCTCATAGACGTATAAATCTGACCACTTTCCTAAATAAATATTTAATATTTATTTTAACCCCATTCCTCGTATTAATTAAATTCTATTTAATTAATTTCTTCATTTTCATCTATTTGATTAAATAAATTACTCAACTTATTTAATTAAATTGACCTAAACCTTTTCTAAGCCTTTAATTAAATAAATTACTTTATTTAATTAATTCCCCTTTCTCCCTTTTTAATTAAATTTACATTTAATTAAATTGATCCTTGCAAATAAATAAATCTAATTTATTTTTTAAATCCCCCCACTTGTATTTATGCAAGTTGCATCTATTTCAGTTGAAATAAAGCAATTTTATTTTAATTAAAATCCTTTTCCCTCATCCACTTGCATTTTCCTACATCTCCCACTTGCCTCCTAAACCGCTTCTAGATTCTTCTAATCACTTCCAATTTAGCCTAATTCATCTCCTAATTATTGTCACATTCCTAAGCAAAGGGAAGTCACTTCTCAAAGCCTCCAAAGTCTTCAATAACCATTAAAGTCTTTGTTTCTTCAAATGGTTAACCTCTAAAGTCTTCTAAATCATTAAAGGCTCTTACATAACCATTTATGGTTAACTCATCTTTGACCTTTGGTTAGAGACTTTCCTCTAACTTAACCATCCTTTTGACTCAAGGGTCTCATCAAACACTTATAACTTTGACCATGGTTATCCATTTAACCCTTGAACAAGAGTTTACTCCTTGGGTAAAAGCTTTATTCATTGGATAACCCTAACCTAACCTTAACCCTTACCTCCTAGGGTAACCTTCATGTCTTCTCAGACATTTAATGCTTCTTTCATCTCCTCTCAAGCAACCTCTTATTGACAATTTTCACCATTTCATTGGTGAAAATTATAAACATGGATTAATTAATTTTCAATCCTAGCCCTGTTAAGATTATTCAATCTTAACCATCCATTGCCCTATTTTCCCTATAAATAGAGCTCCCATTCTTCATTATCCATATCTCCAAGTTTTTATGCATCTACATTATAGCCTAATTTACTAAGCATCTTAGTCTCTCTTTGTTTAAAATATCATCATATCATTTAGAAGTATTCTCATATCATAAAATATTCATGCTAGGCTAGTATATCATGTTAGGATAATTTGTTAATCTTTATCATATCATTATCTTCATCCTAAACTTAATCATCATAGTTTTAAACACATCATATGGATCTTAGAAATGCATTCATGTATGTAGATCAAATATAACTCATTCTTGGAGTTGTCATTCCTAAGTCACTTGATCAATGCTCTAAGAGAAAAACATTGTGGTGCAGGGCACCTAGCTCAAGTTGTATTTTCTTGAATTTTAGAGTTTTTGTGTGATTTCAAGTTATTTTATGTTTTAATAAGGTGGAATAAGTCCTATGATGCTTTTTGAAGCCATAGTTTGGTTGTCCACACTTTTGTTGTGCTCATGATCCAAAATTGTCATTATCCTAAAATGATGTCAAAATGTCAATTTTTGGTTTGTACTAGGTGGATGCCTGGAAACTTGCTAGAATTTTTGTAAATAGTTTAAATCCATTTTAGGATGCCATTTGGGTGATTTTTAAGGCCTTGAGAGCCTTGGAGTGTGTTTTTGCACTCATAGGTAAAAGTTGTCAAAATTGTCATGACAACTTTTGCATTTTTAGGCAAAAGTTGTCCATAAAGGAAATGGCATTGGAAGTTGGTTGGAACCATCTTGAAATTTTTTATAAAACATTCTAAACATCTCCAATACGAGGTTAATCAACTTTTGGTTCGCATTCAATTCATTTGCCAAGGGTTTCCTATGCTTTTTCTCACATTTGGACTATTTTTGCTTTGAATTTCTGATTTTGTATGACCTGTATGGTCTGGTACGGTGCTCATAGTAGCATACAAAGTTATAAATTTATTTTACCTTTCCAACAAGTATAATATGAAGGTCTTAAGTTCTTTGAATCAAAAGTTATCACCGTTTTTGTAATAGTTGCTCACAAACCCTTGAAATTTGGGGTTTTGATTGTAAAAATGCATTTTACCTAAGCATCCATGAATGGCACAAGTCACAATCCATTGGATGGATTGGGTAGGCTTTTTAAATAGGTTTAGAGTAGGCATTTTGTGTTTTTTCAGGCCACAAGGAGGAGAATGGGTGAGATGAACAACACACAAGCTTGAAGCTAGTGTGTGGGGGCAGCAGAGATTGCTCATTTTCAGAGCTATGGGGAACTAATACCTTAGCAAAACATAGTGTTTTGGAAAGGTATATGGGTGTAAAAAAATTATCCAATATTTTTCTGGTTGTATATTTTGAGTGGTGAAGAGTTTGGAGCACATCTTCCAAAACTGTCTGGAAGCCCTAAACCCCTTAAAAATAGCTCATTTTGATTTACCCTAGTTGTACAAAAAACCCAAATGGAAAAATTTGTGATCTTGTTTAAATTACAAATGGGTATCTGAATATGTAAAAATATTTGGGGTTTGTTAGGAAATTTTGGGGGAAAAGACCAAAAAATAGTCCTAGAAGGGCTAGTCATTTAGGCCTAATAGTAGCCGATAGAAGCAAGTTGAAAGCCTAGGGCTTGGGAGGAAAGTGCAGACCTTTACAATGAATAAAATGACCTTTGAAATACCTGCAAAACATAACCACAAACTTTAAACATGGTTAGAGTGAAGATCCTTGGCGGAGGTCTTTGGAGCCTAGCTAGAGTTTTGGGAAACTAGTAAGAGACCATCTCAAAATCAGAGATTTGGGTCAAAACCAACAAGAAACCTCAAGAGGCTATACCTAGGAGGCAAGCCAATAGATTTTAGGCCTTGGAGGTCTAAGGAGTGTACCCTAACAAGTTATCTTGGAGGAGCTTGAGTAGAAGGGTGAGTTGAGGAGTTGGGGTGAGTAAGGGTGAATTGGAGAGCTAGGCACAAGATCTCTGCATTAGAGTGGTATCAGAGCCATTCTTTGAAAGATTTGGTGTATGTCAGATTGTGAAGAATTAGAAGCAAGTTCAATGCCTCCAAAGGCAACGACTCTAGAAGCCATCCGACAGATGGTGGTAGAGATGATAAAAGGATTGAAGGATGCAGAAGGAAGCAGAGGAACGAGAGAGGCAAAGAAGGAGAAGGGAAAGGTTAAGATAGAATGGGGTGATGAGACTGATGAAGAAGTGGAAGATGGAGAGGAACCAATAGCAGTAGCTATGCCTCAAGACCAAAAGTTATTCCTAGATGCAGTCAAATCTATTTCTAAGGACAATTTGGATGGATTACCCACATATGGAGGAAACTTCAATGGAGAAGAGTTGATAGATTGGATAGAAGCTCTTAATAATCACTTTGATTACAAAGAGGTAGCAGAAGAGAAAAGAGTTAATGTGGCCAAATCAAGAATGAGAGGATCAACATTGGTTTGGTGGAATATGATGCAAGAAGAAAGGATACAAGAAGGCAAAAAGAAGATAACTTCATGGGAGCGTATGAAGATTAGACTTAAGGCACAATTCCTTCCAGGAGATTATGAGGTTCAAATTCATAAGAGACTGCAAAATTTGAAACAAAGGGAGTTAGATGTCAATGCTTACATGGAGGAATTCCATAAACTAAGCCTCAGAGCTAAGAAGCATGAGAATGAGGTGGAGAAATTGGCTAGATACATGAATGGATTGAGACAAAATATACAAGATGAAATTAGTATCCTTACTCTTGATACCATTCAGTTAGCATTAAGGGCAAAAGACAAAATCAAGAGGAGGAGTAAACAAAATCAAAAGTTTAGAGGTGGTAGATCCTTTAGAGGAATGGGCACTTTTAATAGAGGACAACAAACATCAAGGAATGAAGAAAAATCAAGGCAAGAAGAGAAGGTGGTGGAGACTCTTCAAGGGGGCCATTTAGAGGATCCTTCAGAGGAAGAAACAATTCTAGGGGCATATTTGGAAGCTCAGGAAGAGGAAATTCAGTTTTCATTGCTAGATGTTACAATTGTAATCAAGTTGGCCACACAATGGGAAGGTGTCCAGAGAAAGCAACCAACTCTTCACACTCATACATGGGTGAGAGAAGAACACAATTAGTGCAGGAAGAAGACAATCAAAGTGTGTCTTCCCCTCTTAGCAAGGCATGCCTAGTGACAGATGGTGAAAGTTTAATGCTAAGAAGGTCTTTGTTGAAGATTCCTCAAGCTCAAGAGCCACCACAAAGGAAGAGTTTGTTTAGAACAACTTGTAAGTCTCAAGGCAATATTTGTAAAGTGATTGTAGACTCAGGTTCAACTGAGAATATAGTTTCAACTGAAATGGTGGATAAACTCAAGTTAAAAAGGCTGCCACATCTCACTCCCTACAAGGTGTCATGGCTCAACCGGGGCCAACATGTCTTAGTTGATGAGCAAGCATTGGTAGACTATGAGATTGATGAGTATAAGGATAAGATTGTATGTGATATATTGCCTATGGATGCTTGCCATTTGCTGTTGGGAAGTCCATGGAAATTTGATGTAAAGGCTCAACATGATGGAGAGAAGAATAACTATATCATTATCAAGAATGGTAAGAGGTATCAAATGGATCCATTACCTAATCCAAAAGAGGAAACAAAAGTGGGATCAAGTGTGATGATGATGAGTGGAAAAGAGTTTCTTAAGGTGATGAAACAAGAAGGAGAGCAAGGGTATGCTATTGTGCTCAAACCTGGTGAAGAAGGTAAGGCAGATCCAATGGAAGAAGTGTCACAAGAGGTGAAGGGTCTACTCAAACAATATGCAGAAGTAATAGGAGAGATCTACCTAATTCTTTGCCACCAATGAGGGATGTAAATTACCAAATAGGCTGCCTACAAAATGACACCTAGTCAAAATGAAGAAATTGCCAAACAAGTGCAGGAGCTCTTGGACAAAGGATTCATCAAAAAGAGTTTGAGTCCATGTGTTGTACCTACTATCTTATCACCCAAGAAAGGGGGAAAATGGAGAATGTGTATAGATTCCAGAGCAATCAATAAGATCACTATAAGGTACCGGTTCCCTATGCCAAGGATAGAAGACCTGTTGGACAATATTGGGGGTGCAAGCTACTTCACAAAGGTGGATTTAAAATCAGGTTATCAGTAGATAAGAATCAGACAGGGGATGAATGGAAGACAACCTTTAGGACAAATGTCAGCCTCTATGAGTGGTTGGTCATGCCATTTGGCCTTACCAATGCACCTAGCACCTTTCAAAGGCTCATGAATGAAGTCTTGGTTGACTTCATAGGTAAATTTGTGATTGTATATCTTGATGACATTCTAATCTTTAGCAGGTCCAAAGAAGAACATCTCAAGGATGTGGAGATGGTCTTGAAGAAGCTGAAAAAGGCACAACTCAAAATCAACCTTGAAAAGTGTGAGTTTCTCAAGACTGAACTTGTATATCTTGGTTTTGTCATTTCACAAGGTTGTCTAAAAATGGATCCTAGTAAGGTTGAGGCAATCCTTAGTTGGCCTACACCTAAGAATATCAGTGATGTTAGGAGTTTTCATGGGTTAGCATCCTTTTATAGGAAGTTTGTAAGAAACTTTAGTCATGTGTGTGCTCCTATGCTCAATACTATCAAAGGGGGAGTCAAGTGTCATTTTAGGTGGATAGAGGAGGCCCAAAAGGGATTTGAGTTGTTGAAAAAGAAGATAGCTGAGTTACCTACCCTTAGGTTACCTGATTTCAATCAGTTAATTACAGTTGAGTGTGATGCTAGTCAAAGAGCAATAGGGGATGTTTTGAGTCAAGAGGGTCTTCCCATGGCCTTTTTCTCTGAAAAATTGAATGAAGCAAAAAAAAAAGTACTTTGTGTATGACTTGGAGTTGTATGCCATGGTGAAAGCCTTGAAGAAGTGGCATCATTATTTTTTGCCCAAAGAATTTGTGGTCTATACTGACAACCATGCCCTTAGTTTTCTCAATGGACAAGAGAAGTTGAATCAGAAGCACTTCAAGTGGGTAGAATACCTATAATATTACACCTTCACTATCAAGCATAAGAAGGAAACCTCAAATAAAGTTGCTAATGCACTCAGTAGGAGAGTCATGACCTTACAAGAGATTAAATTGCACAGTGTGGAGTTGGAGGAGTTGAGAGACCTCTACAAAGAAGACAAAGATTTTGCTGATATATATGCTACATGTTCTGATTTTTCTAACACTTCTCATGTTTCCTACTCAGAGTATATGATATAGGAAGGTTTTTTGTTTAAAGGACATCTCCTTTGTATACCCCAATGCTCTATGAGACAAAACATCATTCAAGAGAAACATCAAGGGGGTCTAAGAGGTCATTTTTGCAATGATAAAACAATGGAGCAGGTTAGTTGGTTCTACTATTGGCCCAAGTTGCAATCAAAAGTAAGGAGATTTGTTGAACAATGTGCCATATGTCAGAGAGAAAAAGGATCAGCAAGTAATGCAGGTTAATATCATCCCTTAGTCATACCCCAAAGGCCTTGCGAATGTTTGAGCATGGATTTTGTGTTGGGTTTACCAAGAACACCAAGACGATTTGATAGTGTTTATGTGGTGGTAGATAGGTTCAGAAAAATGGCTCACTTCATACCTTGTAAGAGTACCAATGATGCCACCTATATTGCAGGTCTTTTCTTCAAAGAAATAGTAAGAATCCATGGACTTCCAGTTAGCATTGTGAGTGATAGGGATGTTAAGTTTTTGAGTCACTTCTGGAGAACCTTATGGAAGAAGTTGGGTACTAAACTCTCATTTTCATTTGCCTACCATCCAAAATTAGATGGTCAGACTGAGGTGGTTAGTAGGTCCTTGGGTAATCTCCTAAGGTGTCTCACTAAGCAGCACGGTCAGACTTGGGACTTGGTGATCAACCAAGCAGAGTATGCATACAATGATTCAGTCAACCGGAGCATAGGTAGAAGTCCTTTTGAAATTGTTTATGGAATGCATCCTAGAGGTGTCTTAGAAATTAGTGATATCAATACAATGACCCACAAGAGTGCTCAAGGAGAGAGTTTTGCTGAAGGTATTAAGGAAATTCATGACAAAGTACGATAGTCCTTGCAACAAAAATAAAAAAAATATAAGGAACAAGCTGATCAATCAAGGAGGAACTTGCAATTTAAGGTTGGAGACTTAGTTTTGGCTTATCTTAGGTAGGAAAGGCTTCCAAAAGGACAACCAACCAAGTTGATGATGAAGAAGATTGGGCCACTCAAGATTGTGCATAAGTTTGGCCAAAATGCGTATCAGGTTGAACTACCTCCTTCTTTGGCCATATCTCCCGTTTTCAATGTTTGTGAATTGTATCCCTATAAAGGATAATCTTAGACATCTCAGATGGATACCACATTCCAATCTGAAGAGGATTGGGTGAAGGATTTACCAGTTAGTCAACCGGTTCAGTTGGAAAGCATCTTGGATACCAAGGTTATCAAGAAGACAAGAAAGGGCATCTACAAACATTATCTTGTGAAGTGGGCAGGTCTACCTAATTTAGAGGCTATGTGGATGTCGGAAGCTGACATAATTCATCATGGAGTGCAACTAGCAGACCTGATAACTCAAGGGACTTGAGTTCCTTGCCCCAGGGGAGTATGGTGCAAGGCACCTAGCTCAAGTTGTTTTTTCTTGAATTTTAGAGTTTTTGTGTGATTTCAAGTTATTTTATGTTGTAATAAGGTGGAATAAGTCCTATGATGTTTTTTGAAGCCATAGTTTGGTTGTCCACACTTTTGTTGTGCTCAGGATCCAAAATTGTCATTATCCTAAAATGATGTCAAAATGTCAATTTTTGGTTTGTACCGGGTGGATGCTTGGAAACTTGCTAGAATGTTTGTAAATGGTTTAAATCCATTTTAGGATGCCATTTGAGTGATTTTTAAGGCCTTGAGAGCCTTGGAGTGTGTTTTTGCACTCATAGGTAAAAGTTGTCAACATTGCCATGATAACTTTTGCATTTGCATTTTTAGGCGAAAGTTGTCCATGAAGGAAATGGTGTTGGAAGTTGGTTGGAACCAAATTGAAATTGTGTATAAAAAATTCTAAACATCTCTAATACGTGGTTAATCAACTTTTGGTTTGCATTCAATTCATTTGCCAAGAGTTTCTTATGCTTTTTCTCACATTTGGACTATTTTTGCTTTGAATTTCTGATTTTGTATGACCTATATGGTCTAGTACGGTGCTCATAGTAGCATAGGAAGTTATCAATTTGTTTTACCTTTCCAAAAAGTATAATATGAAGGTCTGAAGTTCTTTGAATCAAAAGTTATCATTGTTTTTGTAATAGTTGCTCACAAACCCTTGAAATTTGGGGTTTTGATTATAAAAATGCATTTTACCTTAGCATCCATGAATGGCACAAGTTGAAATCCATTGGATGGATTGGGTAGGCTCTTTAAATAGGTTTAGAGTAGGCATTTTGTGTTTTTGCAGGCCACAAGGAGAAGAATGGGTGAGATGAACAACACACAAGCTTGTAGCTAGTGTGTGGGGGCAGCATAGATTGCTCATTTTCAGAGCCATGGACAACTGATACCTTAGCAATCCATAGTGTTTTAGAAAGGTCTATTGGTGTACCAAAATTATATAATATTTTTCTAGTAGTATATTTTGACTGGTGAAGAGTTTGGAGCACACCTTCCAAAACTGCCTGGAAGCCCTAAACCCCTTAAAAATAGCTCATTTTGATTTACCCTAGTTGTACGACAAACCCAGATGGGAAAGTTTGTGATATTGTTTAAATTACAAATTTGTATCTAAATATGTAAAAATATCAGGGGGTTGTTAGGAAATTTTGGGGAAAAAGACCAAAAAATAGTCCTAGAAGGGCTAGTCATTTAGACCTAATAGCAGCCGATAGAAGCAAGTTGAAAGCCTAGGGCTTGGGAGGAAAGTGCAGAACTTTACAATGACTAAAATAACCTTTGAAATACCTACAAAACATAACCAAAAACTTTAAACATGGTTAGAGTAAAGATCCTTGGCGGAGGTCTTTGGAGCCTAGCTGGAGTTTTGGGAAACTAGTAGGAGACCATCTCAAAATCAGAGATTTGGGTCAAAACCAACAAGAAACCTCAAGAGGCTATACCTAGGAGGAAAGCCAATATATTTTATGCCTTGGAGGTCTAAGGAGTGTACCCGAACAAGTTACCTTGGAGGAGCTTGAGTAGAAGGGTGAGTTGAGGAGTTCGGGTGAGTAAGGGTGAATTGGAGAGCTAGGCACAAGATCTCTGCATCACATTGGCTTTAGGGATCATATGAGATAAAAAAAAATGGGACACCCCTTGGGAAGTTAAACGAATTGAATTAGTTCATATACTTGCACCAAGAGTCTCATTGGTATGTGGGTCTTTTCACCTTGATTTATTCATTTTGGTCACCGTATTTTCCCGTGCACATTTCTGGCGTCCACCGTGGGGATCAACCCCCAAAATAACATCATTTTTTGTGGAGGACAAGGATTGCAAGCATGCTGGAACACTCATTTAGCACATTTGGAACATACTGTAGTGCATATGTGGCAAAATTTAGCGCATTAATCGCATTGTTTAGCTTATAGGAACCATCTATCAGCGCATTTAAACTTCTTCTTAACGCATAACCTTTTCTGATATCTCAATGCATAGGAGTATCAGTATAGCACATTTAGGCATCAGAGTAGTGCATAGGGGTTTTCTTTTAGCGCTTTTAGATCATTCTGTAGTGCATCTATGTGAAAGTTTAGCGCGTGGCTTTGACATAGAAGAGAAAGTTGTAACAAAATTAAAAAAAAAAAAGGCTTGTAAAGCCCACCATATAATTTTTTATTTTCCGACTTATGTTTTCTTGCAGGTCTAAACAAATTTGATGCATGATTGAAGGAGTTAAAGTAGGATTTGATTTAAGTTTTCTAGCTTTTTCAAAGTTAGGTTAAAATTAACTCATTTTCTTTTCAAGCTAAAAAGAATCTCATTAAGTTTCAATTGGTGAAATAAACTCACATTTCAATTTGAGGGTTTAAAAGGAATCAAATTTGCAAGGTTAAAAAGAAAAACAACTTCACATTTTCCTTCTTGCAAGTTAGACTCACACTTCAAATTTTGGGTTATAAAAAGAACAACAACAATCTTTTATTTTCTTACAAAGGTTAAAAATCACAATCAATACTTGTTTGCAAGATTAAAAAGAACACTCCACATTTTGTTTTACAACGCAATTTTCATCTCAAAGCAACGTGCATTATTTTTAAGTTGACTAGAATTTAATTTCCTAGATTAAACAAACAAATTGCTTTGTGGGACTAAAAAGAACACCATGCTTTTGGGAGCAACATCTCCAAATAGGTCTTAGCTAATTATTGCATTGAAAAGATAAAAAGAACATTGTTTGCCTTGTCTTGAAAGTGGTAGGTATATGCTCTCTCCTTAATTGGGTGATCAAAAAACCAAACCACTCTTTTATGTTTTCTTTTACTCCGAGCAATTAAAATCCTTTAGAAGGCTTGCCCTCTCGAGTTGCCATTAGGGTGCCACTAAGCCCGGTGAAAGGGAAATGACTTAAGTGGGAAATGGCTTTATCGCCAAGTGTTCCAACCTACTATAATAAAATGTGGAGGTTGACGAAAGTCCCCTCCAACAGTTTTTCTTAGTGATTAGCCTTCCCCTAGTATTTTTAAGATACGTAAAGCCTTTGTTCTAAAGGTTGGGAAGCCTCCCGAGGGAGTTTATCACTGAAGACCAAACGAAAGCCTAATTAAAAACCATAGAATTAGAAGCGTTGAGTTGAGTACGTTACCAAACATTGGTAATATCATAGTGCAAGGGTAGGGAATAATCTTCCCCCAAGATCACTCACCATATATTACCCAAGATAACTACCCAATTGTGAAGCAATTCACTTTGGGTTAATTTCTGGAAAAAGGAAAAAAAAACGAGCGCCCCCTAGGGGGTGACAAGGTTGTTTGAGCTGACGGAGTATTGAGACTAGTGGGCTATGATTTTTTCAATGAACCTTGAATAAAGAGTCTGCTTGATTTGTCTTTTTTTAATCCAAACTAGTGAAAACATCGGGGATTTGAAAACATCCTCAAAAGAACATACACTATTTGTTTAGCATAGACAATTTGTTATCTCTTCTATTTATTATGTTTTCAAGTCATTATTTAGAAAATCATCCATCAAGTCACAAAATTTATTTCTCAACATCACAGCAAAAGCATCAAAACAAAGTTATCAGGACAGTTAGCACGTAGGAACAACATCCTAGCGCATCTCAACCATCCAATAGCGCATTCCAACCAACGTTTAGTGCTTTCATCACTCACATTAGCGCATGATCAGTATCATATTGATAAGAAATCATATAGTGCTTGTCAACTTCACCATAGCGCATAAGAGCATCAACTTAGTGCATTTGAAGCATATTATAGCGCATGTATACTAAACATCAGCGCATAAAAGGGACATATTAGTGTGTAACCTATCCAGCAATTGTATTATCAAACAATATAAAATAGCACATTTGAGAGGCAACATAGTGCATCTGGAACATTACGTAGCACTTTGAGATCATCCTTTAGCACATCAGGCCTTTGTCTTAGCGCATGGTCAAAATTAGTGAAAAATAGAGAACAAACCAATCACCTTGTGAAATTTTCATCAACAGTTTTGGATACTCTTTTAGGACCTTTGACAAATCCAGCAACGAAACTTCAAAAAAGAATCATAAGTGAGAAATTTTCGAATCCAGCAAAGCACTCTTAGAAAGAGTTTTCAAATCTTCAACTAGCTTGAGATCAGATTTCATCCAACAAGATTAAGGAGTATCAAAATAGTGATCAAAGGTTCCACCATCCAACAAATCCTATCAAAAAAATACCTAGTTAGGTCCTCAAGTTGTCAAATTAACTTTCTAGACCGTGAAACTTGACTCATATCATTTGACACACTTTGTTGTAGAAGTGAATCAAACTAAACTTCTACTTGACAAGTAAACTTGAATTTCCAAATGAAGTATCCATATCCAAACATCAAAATCAACATTTGATCATTTGTGTATGACCACTCCCCATATTTTGAGAAGAAGAAGTATTCATAAAAAAACTAAGTTGAAGAAGAGACAACCTAGTTCTAAGGCACTTATCAAAAGGAATAAATTTCTCTATATCAACCGTCAACTCTTTACATCACATCGTGCATTCTTGTGTCATATGCAGTTGTATATCCAAGGAAAAACCAACTAATTTGACAAATAACCTTTGAGAAGTAAGGCTTACATTCAGAAAGCAACATTCAACCAACACCTTAATAGTGGAGGAAGGATTAACCCCACTTTGTTTCCAAAGTTTCTTATCACTTATAACGAGGCTCGACTTGAGCCACCAATGCCACCAAGAACCCCAATAGAAGAAGAATAATTCACTACGGTAGAGATATATTAATGTCCATTGTCACTCAATCTTAGAGAAATAAAAAGAAGGAATCACAACTAGAATCAAGTATGGTTCGTAGACTATCCAATCCTTTTGATGAATATACAAATATGGGAGAAACAAAGATCACTCACAAACTTCTCGAAGAATGTCAAGAGAACACATCTTTCCAAAAACTCATAGAAAGACTTATAGAAGCGGATAAGGAAAAATATCTACTAATGCTAACTAGCAAAGGAGTCAATATTCCTGAGGATTTCAACACAGAAAACTTAAGGAATATAGATGAGAGAATTTCAAGAACAAGAGAAAGAAACTATGCTTATCAAGAACAATAGAGAGAAGAGGAGGAATACGATCAAGAAAACATATGCAACCAAGATCACACCCATGAACAAGACAACACTCATGAACAAGAACATGCCCGTAATTGATATAATCTTAACAAATGAGGGGAATCTCCCCATCGAAGGACAAATGCACCCATAGTTTCTCTTACACAACAACTCCAAACACTTCAAAGGCAAATGCAGGACATGCAACAAGGGACCACAGTACGATTCTCCTTAAACAAAATTTGTCCTTATACTTTTGATAGGAGATTGAACATGGTAGCTTTTCCCCCAAATTTAGATATACCAAAGTATGACAAATACGATGGTAAGAGTGATCCTCATGATAACATTCGGGAATTTTATACCATGAGCTTAAAGTTTGCTCACGATGACACATACTTAATGAGATTATTCCCAAGAAGTCTAGGAGGGAAAACAATGGAGTGGTTGTCAAAACTCACACCTCCCATCAAATCATTTGATGAGTTGGTGAACAAATTCATAACACAATACTCCTATAACATCCAACATGAAATCACCATGCTGAATGTGTGTAACACAAAACAAAAGAATAATAAAAAATTCATAGTGTTTCTACAATGATGGAGGTGCATGGTCTCAAGGTACCCACGTGATGTACCCAAAAAGGAAAAGATGGAAATATTCATAGACAATCTAAATAGTGAGATGTGTTATCAACTCAAACTACAATATATACCATCTTTTGCAAAATTAATAGAAAATGGTATCCAAATAGAGGAAGCTTCCATCAAGAAAGGAACATTGAATTTATTTAAGGAGGGTGTTAGTTCGTCAAACAATAACACCTTTAACAATCAAAACAATAAAAACAATTTAGACAAGTCTAGATTTTGGACAAGGAACAAAAACATTGTTAATGATGGGGTAATCGATGCCAACAATGTAAAATCTAAACAACCAGTGTTGACTTTATTAGGAAACCCACCTTCCAATAATGATAAAAAAAAGTGCTAATCAAGGCACTAACACTTAGCAATGAAATACCAACTAGGGAGCTCCAACGTCAAACAACAATAAGAATTACCAAGGCAACAACAACAACAACCAAGGGAACAACACAAACCAAAGATGCAACACTAATGCTTTCCCATATCGACGAATATACATGCCATTATGACAAACCTTGGAATTAGCATTTCGAGAGCTATTGCCAAATAAGATCATCACATTGCCAGCCACAAGCAACTTTAAACCCCAGGTCAAACCACTCTAGTGGAATGACTCACATTATTGTGATTATCATCGAAACAAAGGACATAACACAAATGATTGCATGAGGCTTAAGAACATAGTTCAAGACATGATAGACAAAGGCAACTTCATGGTTGATGGTCTTTAAACCAATGGTGACCATGAAGCTTTCAAAAATCCTCTTCCCAATTACAACAAAGGAGGAGAGTCAACATCAAACAACACCAAAGGAGCTCGTATTAATCACATATATGAAAACACCATCAATCACATATCGGCATATGACAATCAAGTAAATGTCATAAAAATCAAAGACAAACAAGAACACGCATCGATAAATGTGACAACAAGAGCGTAAAAATATGTCTTGAAAGGGAACACATCAACATCAACAAATCTCCCCAAAACTCAGTATAACTCAGTCGACCAACTACAAAGAACACCCGCTCAGATATCTATACTTGAGTTACTCAAACTTTTGCCAAAACACAAGGATATTTTGGAGCAAGCTATTATCGAAACAATCATTCCAATTAATTTGGATATTGATCGATTCCAAGCCATGGTGGCCCATATGACAATGCCACACAATATATCTTTTTCTGAACATGATGATGTCTCTTTGAATCATCCCCATAATAACCCGCTACATATCAAGGTCATAGTCTATAAACATTGGGTAAAAAGAGTATTAATAGATGGAGGAGCTGGTCTCAAAATATTTACTCTAAAGGTTATAGATGCATTGGGCTTCTCTGAATAGTCTATTGATCCCAAAAAGAAAATCACTATCAAAGCTTATGATGATGAAGAGAGGTCATCTGAAGGAACTATAATACTACCCATTCAAGTAGGTCCTATACAAAGAGACACCATGTGCCAAGTCTTGAACATAGACTTGACATACAATATACTATTGGGTTGTCCATGGATACATGAAATGCAAGTGGTGCCTTCCACGTACCATCAATGTATCAAGTTCCACTACAATGGGTAGGAAATTTCAATATTTGCAGATAATAACCCTTTTGACTATTGCAATGCTATGGGGGCAGCTCAAGATAGCCTAGTTCCACATAATAGGGAGACCCAAGCTTCCTCGACATCCAACCATCAAGAAGAACTCAAGTCTTTATCTATAGACTTGAAGTAAAAGATGAAAATAAAGGACTAAGGCATGGGGGAGTACTCTTTTGAACCCTTATGTCTATCTAAATTGCCAAATTCACCAAGGTCTTATGGACAACCTTCTACATCAAGACATCAAGCAACACATCACCAAGTTTGATGGTAAATTTATCCAAATGAGCACGTTAGCTGAAGAATCAAAAGATAAAGACATCCTTAGCTGGCTATACAAGGATGAAGAAGAAGTCAGAGCTGCTACCATTGAAGTTGTCGTACCAAAAAAATAGTATGGAAATGGGTTCCAGATCATGCATCAAATGGGATACAAAGGAAAAGGACCTATTGGCAAGTGCCAAGAAGGCATCATAGAACCCCTACAACTTCCTTCACAATTTGCAAGAGACAAAATAGGACTTGGATATGGGCAACATATTCTACCTGTACAAAAGAAAAATCATCATCAAAAACCTCAATGGAGAGAAAAGAAAAAATATAATGAAGAATCATGTCAAGAAGCACTGCACCAAGCATCAAAAAAGACAAGGAAGGAGCAAAAGCATCAAGAAAATGAGAAACAACAAGAAGAGCTCGCTATTCAAAAGGAGGAAGCTTCTTATAAAAAAGTACATCATGTACAAGAACTTGATCAAACCAAGGTGGAGCCACAACCTAAGGAAATTTCTACTCACATAAGGGAAATGGTGTATGAACAAATTTAAAGAGTACAAGCAAATACTGATCTCAAATCAGAACAAGCTACTAAACTGCTGTCAATTATCAGTGATCTTTTCTCACCGTACAACATACCTGTCAGATACAACGAGGTAATCTAGGATAGTGATTCTAAAACTGATTCTAATGAATATGAGTGGGATAGTTGTGTTGATGTTACTGAAGACATTGAGGTGGATACAATCCATGCATACACACCCATTTCTCAGGAGGGATGAGGCTCAAGATCTTGATAGTTTGAATTTGGACCACAACATATCTATGAGGCTATTGAGAACGAGTAGTGACAATATGAACAAGGCAATATCAAAGAGAATACCATCAAAGACCTCAAAAATATCATAGACCTCACCAATATACCACTATAATGATGACTCCATCATGACACTTACAACAACTAATCTTAATGCACCAAATGACTCCTTACCACACATATATCTTGATCTCATAGACTAGGAAGAACCCAAACATCATGATATACCAATATTCCCGAATGATGAATCCATTGTCCAATACCTATGCTTAGTCAACCCAGAAACATGGTCCACTAGTGAACAACATAATGATATCCACAATTAGGGGAGTGCCAAGTCTCTCAGTCACAAAAATAAAATAAACAACAGATATAATGGTGAAAACCAGACAATGACAATATTAGATCGCAAAAACTTAAAAATAAAGGACGTATCTAAAGGTGAAAACCTTTTTGAGGCACCTAAAGATGAGAGACTTGACACTCTTCCTAAATATTACCAGGAAAGGTCACCAATATTGATTGAGCCAACTCAATCAATAAACATTGACACTAAACCAACAGTCAAAACCATACATCTGGTAGAATCACTCACTGAAAAAGAACAACCAGATTTTATCAAATTCTTCAAGGAAAAGCAAATCAAATTTTGCTTGGTCTCATGCTCACATGCTAGGGGTAGATCCAAATCTAATCATGTGTCACTTATCCATTGCTCCTGAAGCTAAACCTATCAAGCAGAAATTAAGAAAGATGAATCCACATGTAGCATTATTGGTCAAAGCAAAACTAAAGAAGTTATTACATGTCGGGTTTATCCGACCTATAGACTATGTTGAATGGATCTCAAATATTGTACCAATTTCCAAACTAGATAAAAGTATTAGAATATGCACAAACTTTAGGGATGTCAACAAAGCAAATCTGAAGGATGACTTTCCTTTTCCAAGCATCAACACTATTGTGGATCTAACAACATGGCACATAATGTTATCATTAATGGATGACTTCTCTGGCTATAATCAAATAAAGATAGCCCAAGAGGATCAAGATAAAACTGCACTCACTTGTCCATGGGGAACATATTGTTGGAACGTCATTCCTTTTGGCTTGAAAAATGTTGGAGTAACTTATCAAAGAGCCATGACAACAATCTTCCACGATATGATGCATACTTTCATGGAGGATTATGTGGATGATTTGTGGGCTAAATCATTCACCAGAGCAGAACACCAAGGCATACTAGATAAAATCTTTCAATGATTGGAGCAATTCAATGTCAGATTCAACCCTAAGAAGTGTGTCTTCAAGGTCACATCTGACAAACTATTGGGCTACATTGTATCAGAAAAGGGCATCGAAGTAGATCCAACAAAGGTATAGACTATCATGGAGATGCCACCTCCTAAAAATATTATCCAGCTACGATCTCTGCAGGGCAGGCTATAATCCATAAGATGATTCATCGCTCAACAAGCAAATAAATGTCTTCCTTTCAATCATCTGCTTCATAAGAATATACCTTTAAAATGGGAAGGTAAATGTGCAAAATCATTCCACCAACTCAAACAATATCTGATGAATCAACCAGTTTTGGCACCACCAATAGCAGGAAAGCCCCTCATTCTGTATATATCAACAATAGGAGTATCCTTGGGGGCACTTCTAGCAGAAGAAGATCCAATAGGAAAAGAAAGGGCTATTCCTTACATCAGCAGGACTTTGAACGGATATGAACTCAATTATACATTCATCAAAAAGGCTTGCTTAGCAGTAGTGTTTACTTCTCAAAAGTTCTGCCATTATATGCTAGCTCACACAATCAAGCTAGTAGCAAAGATCAAACCTCTCAAGTATCTACTCAGCAAGGCAACTCTCACAGGAAGATTAGCCAAATGGGTCATTATTCTAAGTGAGTTTGTTATTCAGTGCACAAAATGATGGGCTATCAAAGGATAGGTAATCGCAGATCAACTGGCAGAAGCACCACTGCCAGACCAACAACCACTACAACTGGAATTTTCAGACATAGATGTACTCACTATCACACCCAAGCAATGGAACCTATACTTTGATGGATCCTATACACAACATGGACTGAATGCCAGCATCATGTTCTTCACTCCAGAGGGGCACACAATTCCAAGATCTTACAGACTAATGTTTCCATGCACCAACAAGATTGCTAAACATGAAGCCCTAGTAACAGGTGTCTACCCCAACTATAATGACAATAATAATATGTCTAATTGAAATCTCAATCCGAAGTCTAGACATTCATATGGTAGAGTTTACTATTTTCAACTTGAAATGGGTCTGCAATATATATGCACTAAGCTCCTTAAATAATTATTATGCATAACCGCAATGACTAACATTATGCACAAAGGAAAGGGAAGAATGGAAATCATAAAAGGCTACATGAAAGCTTCACAAAACAATGCTGAAATGATCTAATGAAAATAATAGAAATCACACTGTTCTATCTTGGCTGCAGGAACAGTCAACAGATCTATTTCCAGTGGCTGCAGGAACAGTCAACGGATCTATTTCCAATGGCTGCAGGAACAATCCAGTCATGAACTTCTACTGCAACTAAGTAAAAACTAACTTCAATGATCATAAACATAGGATCACTCACCAAGTGGGCCCCCTTGGATGAGTGATATCAAACTCTCAACAAAGTACTATTAATAGATCAGAACAACATATCCTTATTCATTTCTTCCTGAAAATGATTACATATTCTAAAAGAGAAAAATTCAGAATGCTTAACAAAAACTCTACTCAATTCCTTTCCATTTTGTCTTACTCTCAGAAAGAAAGAAGAGCTTATTATAAAGAAAAGATCAACTACAATGGACAACTCAAGTTATGCCCAGAAGAAGAGGCGGATAATTGTCAGATGAAGGAGATAACTGAAAGCTTGGCTATAGGAACCATGGATTTGAAACCAAACCACAATCTTTGCATGCCAAAGAGATATTTTGTGAATTCAATATGCACCAGAGTTAAACTCCCATGGTGAAGTACAACTGCTCCGATTATACCATACATTGCGCTTGCTTGAATCTCCTTCAGTTTGACCTCTAGTTATCTGAACGTGATTCTCCAGTCCTTAGGCACGAAAGAAAATCATCCACCGCAGCATCAATTATTATCTGCACTAAAACAAAAACAACATACAAGGACATGCATATGTATCTTACTTAATTAATACATTCATTAACTCACATATGACATTATCCTAAATAATCTGCATATCGCAGGGACAAATCATTTAGCTGCAAGAATAAATTGGCATGGCTACAAGAATTAACCGACAAAGTTCAAACATGATTTCTTAAGTTCAGTTTTAAAACATGGATTACATATAGTCAATTCACAATACTTTACTATCACAATGCAACCCAAAAGATACCAAAAACCTAAGAGTCTTGATAAAAAAACATGTCAAAGCATTGACTTATCAACAAGAATCAAGGTGGCTGTAGAATGGAGAATCACATAATTGAGAGTCTATGTGGATTATCAATTAGTTATCAACCAGATCAACAATGACTATCAAACAAGATATGATAAGCTAATACCTTACAAGAGAATGGTGGATAACTTCAAAAAGTATTTTATGCACATCACCTTTGAGCAAATTCCAAGATTGGACAACAGAGTTGCTGATGCAATGGCCACTATCGCCTCACTTCTACAAATTCTAGATAAACAGAGTTGTTAGGAATTCCTGGTAGAGTAATTGATTTTACTAGCCTATGACAATTAAACATCCCAAGTCATCTATGCCCTAACTAGTTCAGATTCACCTCTATACGGAAAGATCTATGACTATCTCAAAAACAATACTCTCCCTCCCGACCTATCTTGCAACCAAAAATGAAGCTTCATCTGACAAGCCGCTCACTATACCTTAATCACTGACACACTTTACTGTCAAGGTCTAGATGGTACTCTTCTTCGATGCCTTGATCGTAACAAATCTGACTCCACCTTACATGAGCTTCACAAAGGTATCTGTGGTATGCATTCAAGTGGTCCTACTCTCACCAAGAAACTTCTGAGAATAGGATATTATTGGCCAACAATGGAAATAGAGCCTTATCAATTTGCTAAGAAATGTCCTAAATGTCAAATTCACAATAACCTCATACATGCACTAGCACAGGAGCTGCAACCGTTCACCACATCTTGGCCTTTCTGTCAATGGGGACTTGATCTAGTAGGAAATATTCATCCTTCCTTTTCAAACGGGCATAAATTCATTATTACTGCCATAGAGTACTTCACCAAGTGGATCAAAGCAGTCTCGATGACCACCATAACTGGAAAATAGATCTCATCATTCATCCTCAACTATCTCATTTGCAGATATGGCATTCCCAGTTCCATCATCACAAACAATGGACGTCCTTTCAAAAATCAAGATGTGTGAGAGCTATGTGAATGATTTAAAATCTAACATTGCTTCTCCACACCAAACTACCCATAGGGGAATGGCAAAGAAGAAGCATCAAACAAAACAATCTTGAAAATCCTCAAGAAAATAGTAAATGATGTTGGCAAGGATTGGCATGTACAACTCAATCTGACACTTTGGGCCTACAGAACTAGCATCTGAATGCCTACAGGGGCTACACCATATTCATTGGTGTATGGTTTAGAAGAAATTTTACCTCTTGAGGTAGAAATACCATCTCTCCAAGTATCTTTGAAGGGCCTCATACCAGATGAGGAATATCGAGTGAATAGGTTGCAGGAACTAGAGCTTCTTAATGAAAAAAATAACATGCCTATGACCATCTCAAGGCATATCGACCATGAATGTGCAGAAGTTGTAATCACAAAGTCATCCCAAGGGCTTTCAAAGTTGGTGATTTTGTCCCAAAAGAAAATCCTAGAAATCAACAAGATAGAGAAAAGAAGGGGAAGTTTTAACCTAACTGGTTGGGACCCTTTGTCATCATATCAGCCTATGGATCAGGAGCATATCAATTGTCAAATTTAGAAGGGGATGTGCTCGATGAACCAACCAACAAAATCCATCTGAAGAAGTTTTACACTTGAGTCAACCAATGCACAGATCAAGCGAAAAAGCAAAAAAAATATTAAAAAGTATAAAAAATCATCACTATGGTGAAAACCTGGCAAACAAGCACCTTGTGAAAAAAAATAAAAAAATCAGAAAAATACAAAAAAATGAAAAATATATCAAAAGGTGCAATAAAAACAAGTAGTGAAAACCTAGCAACAAGCCCTATTTGTGAGAGGACGACTCCTCTATCTATTGGTACTCACATCATATCTTCGATCCATCTAGTCTAAGAAAATAGCTATCGTCGAACACTTATACACGTAGCATTATCCGAGATATACTGACCGTAGTCACTGTCCTTGATTATCTAAAACAATTATCGATGTCATATCCCACCATGGCTTGGTGATCAATGTATATTTCCACATCAATGAGTGTCCATAACTAGGGGCAACATTCATCTCACTTTAGTATTCAGACAACAAACAAGGATTACAACATACTAAGGGAAATCATTGTCGAAACTGATCATAAGACTAGAAAACATGATCAGTATCCAACTGCAACTTCAAAACACACACGATGGATGATTTATTCTGAATTATGATTTCTTTACATTTGGCATGAAGTTTTTACTATTTGTATCTTAATTTCTGAATCATTAGATCTCCTGAGCTACTCAAGGATGCACTGAGCTAGAGAAGCAATGAAGGAGTCTGGTATTTTCTTTGATTTTCTGTCTATGAGGCGATCATTTGTATGGTGCAAATTTGTCTCGAGATATTATTGGAAACATATCATTGAAGATGTTTTCCATTTTGCACATAGAAATGGTTAACTCTTGTCTATTTTACGCAAGCAACACTCAGGTCGTCTTGGTTCAATTGTACCTCAATGCTTGTGTCATCTTGCAATATAAAAAATCCATGTAAGTTATACTTAGGCCATTATGGTTAAATTTTACCTTAATGCTTGTAATAAATTTAAACATATCAAAATCTCAATGATGACAAAAAGAGCAGAAACAAGTGACTAAATAGGAATGACAACGACAAAATTAAAGTGATCATCAAGTTGCATTTTGATCATTTATTTGCATACAATTGCATTAAGTTGCATGTCATCTTAAACTTACAATAAGTTGCATATCATTTTAATCTTGCATTAATCTCACATCATTATCATTATCATTATCATACATCTCATTTTCAAGATACATCTCACATCATTATCATTATCATTATCACACATCTCATTTTCAAGATACATCTCACATCATTATCATTATCATACATCTCATTTTGAAGATACATCTAACATCATTATCATTATCATACATCTCATTTTCAAGATACATCTCACAAATCATAACATTCAGATAACATCACATCACATATCAAAGTAAACACAAATACATCATCACATTATCACCCATTCCATCATGAATCATGCATTCACATCATCATTTAGTAACCAACATAAAGAGATCAAGAACATCATTATTATCTAAGCATCTAATCATCCTCATATGATCATCATATCAAAACATAATGCACATCACAACTCATATCATCATCACTAACACATCACATGTGGATCAGAGAAAATCAATGCCATGTCTATCAGTGCAACAAAAGTGATCAAGCACAACAAAGATAGGTCTCTCAGGTATGACTATCTCTTGAGGTAGACTATCTAACAATAGATGTCCCAGCTCCTGGATATCCACTAGATGGATCACGTCGGGAAGGCCCCATAATACCTCTGCTCTCCATCCTTGTATGACTACTTCTGGATCAAGTGGATGCCACTGCAACATAGCTAGGATCTCTATAATCTCGAGGGAGCATCTCCTCATACAAACGCCTATAATATTCAGCCTCTTTGGCTGAGTACCATATCTCTCTCAGTGTATCCCAGAGTGGGGCACCAACCAAGGCTCTCTCTAACCTATCAGCAAGGGCCTCCGCTCAGCCCTTGCGCTCTAGTTCTATATCCCTCTCTGCCTACAGTTGCGTAATCTATCGCTACTACGCTAACACATGTGCCTGTATCTCTTGCAACAAGACCTATAGCACTTTAATCTGTGAATCCTGTTGGTGGGTGGGCACCTTGATCTGAATAGGTACCTGTGTCATAGTCCCACCCATGTGTGTTCCTATCTGAGGTGCTGGTGGAGGTATAATATCAGATCTCGTCCTTTGGGCAAGTTGCCTATCATCCTCTATCCCTCCCAAAATAGCTAACACCGCACCTAGCCTCTTGCCCCCACCCGCACCAAGAACAAGACCTCCTTTGCCACCTCCACCTCTGCCATCTCCACCACCCCCTCCACCTGTGCCACCTCCACCTCCACCACCCCCTCTACCTCTATCTCCCCTACCACCTCCACCTCTACCTCCTCCACCATCTCCACCTCCATCTCCTCCACCTCCCTCTCCTACCTCCTCTCCCTCATCTTCCTCTCTCTGTCTAGGACCCCCTCGCCTCTATGGTTTCTCCTCCTCCTCATCATCAAAAGTTGGTAATAGTTCTGCCAAATTAGATATACATGCCATGACATGTGCCACAAAGTATGTTGAGAACTCCTCTGTCATCCCAACATCCACTACCTCAGCCTCGTAATCCTAGATCTGTCCCGCCAGGGACATGTACTCATCTACAACTGCTCTGCTATCTAGGGTAGGTCCCCACTCCAACACATCCTGTCGTCGATGAGCATACAAATAGGCTCCATGTGGTATCCCTTGTTGTCTACCATACTACCGATGAACGCGACTGTGCAAAAATCGCCCAATAATAAAGGGCGTTCACCCAATCAGGTACCTTGACATATATACATAGGGCATCTCTATCCCATCCTCTACCCACACCTCACAATCCATCTACGTTCTCCAAATGACCGTATCAATATCATCCAACGCCCTCTGCCAGTACTCTAGTTTGCCCAGCTTACGCTGGACAACTACACCTGTATATAAATAAACATATGCTTAACCAACTAGCCTATCCATGTCTGCAAGTGGTCTCGACACTGGTATATGCTCCCAAGCCCACACCTGTAATAATGTCACCCCAACTGATAGACTAGTGTATCCCAAATATACTACTTAGTGGATCTCTCTATATAGATGGGCCAACATACAAGACCCCCATGAAAACCTATGTCACCATATCCTCAAGCACCAATTCCCATCCAATGGCTAGTCCCTTCGACCTACGGTCGGGATACCAAAACCCACCAATGAAACCTATTAATATTGATGGCAACAGAGTGTAACCCAAACCCAAAAACTCCTACCATGGGATCTCATAGCCACTAATCTCATCATCCTGAAAGATACGGCAGAGAGCCTCTATGCCACCCTCCTCAGTCTTCTCATAAGGTAGAAAAGCCCCAACCACAAGGATCCGTAGAATCTGATAACAGTCCTCTGGTGTAATTGTCATCTCACCAGTTGCCAAATGAAAGGTGTTCACATCACTATGCCACCTCTCTGCCAAAGCTATCAATAACCCCCCGTGAATGATATACCGGGGCATGTCTAGCAAAGATGATAACCCACATCTCTCAATCACATCTCTGTCAGCCTATGACAAGCATGGGATAAGTGTCCATTGCCTTGAGAATCACTCCCAAGACTATAGTACACCAAGCTCTGCTTGCAAATCAACACATATCCATCATCAGTTCTCGATTCCAACAAATCTATCAACAATAAAAAAACAAATCAACTTGAAAAAGAAAAGCATATCAAGAACACCTCATAAACATATCTGTATCAATTAGTGAATCATATAAGTGCATCATATCATACCCATGTCAAAATCAGACCCATAACAAAATCAAGATCCATAATGAAATCAAGACTCATATCGAAATCAGATCCATAACGAAATCAGAACCATAACAAAATCAAGATCCATAATGAAATTAGACCCATAACGAAATCAAACCCATAACGAAATCAAACCCATATCGCAATCAAGACTCATATCAAAATTAGACCCATATCAAAATCAAGAATCATATTGATTCAAAAACCCATACTAAATCAAATTCATATCGACAACTTGACTCATATCGAAAAAGCAACTCATATCGAAACAAGATCCATATCGACTACAAACTCATATCGTAATCCAACAACATATCAGAATCAAACATCATTACAAAACAAGACTCACATCAGATCACAAACCTTATCAGAAAAATAGACAAACCCATATCGACATCTACGCAACTTATCTAATCCATTTGACTCACGACGTATTTTTCATGACACTTTTTTTTCCAACTTTTTACCTTACGCTCTAAATTAGGGCTAGCCTGCCACATATGCACTAAACTTTTTTACGTACACATTGTAAAACACACCTTATGCGCTAAATCTACTCTACGTGCTAACTGACATACTATTTGTGCTACCATGTTTACCCAATGTGCTAAACCTATCCTATGTGCTGACTGGCATACCCTTTGCATTTCTCTATAAACCCTATGCACTAAAATCACCCTACGCGCTAACCTACCCCCAACCGCGCTACTATTTGGCACTCAGACGCTAAACCTACCTAGGGTTTGCTATGTGCTAACACTCCTATCGTATGCGCTAGACAACCTACCCTACGCGCTAAACCAGTAAATTCCAACCCAAAATTGAAAAACATCATAAAAATAAATAAAATTAATAAAAAAAAAAGATGGATTTTGGCCACTTACTGGTGGGCCATATGCGGTGGGTCTCCGGTATTGCCTGACGCGGTCAAATCGGTGCGAAGACTATGGAATCAACATCATGGTCAAAGCTCCAAATGTCAGAATCATAAGGAGACAAGTGTGCAAATGATTTTTCAAAATCACTTTTTACCTTTTAATAGGGTAAAATCAAAAGGTTAATAACTGGGGCATGTATTTTACTATTACTTTTTCATTATTAACCTTATCAACATCATTTTTTTTTCAGGAGATGAATCAATAATGTGCATCCAATGTAGTGAATATTCTCATATTGCAATTAATTCAAAAAATGATCATAAACTTAACAAATTTTCACTAGATCCTTGATTCATCTCCCTAGGGGGCATCATCAATATCGTTCATCAAATCTATATTTGGGGCATCATATTGACATTTTGACACACATCATCATATCGATCAAACTTTGGCAGCATATCCAACAATTTTCTTTGAATCAACATGTGCACACATGTCACTTCAAAGAGGGGCAAAATGTAGACGTATAAATCTGACCACTTTCCTAAATAAATATTTAATATTTATTTTAACCCCATTCCTCCTATTAATTAAATTCTATTTAATTAATTTCTTCATTTTTATCTATTTGATTAAATAAATTACTCAACTTATTTATTTAAATTCACCTAAACCTTTTCTAAGCCTTTAATTAAATAAATCACTTTATTTAATTAATTCCCCTTTCCCCCCTTTTTAATTCAACTTACATTTAATTAAATTGATCCTTGAAAGCGGATGAGAAGAGGATACATAAGGAATTTGAAGTTGGTGATGAAGTGATGGTTTATCTGAGAAAAGAAAGACTCTCGGTTGGTACTTATAACAAGTTGCAGATGAGAAAGTTTGGACCTTGCAAGATTTTGAGAAAGTTCAGTCCTGGAAATGCATTTTAAGTGGAGTTACCAGATAGCCTGAGTATTTCACTCGTGTTTAACATTGCAGATATTCATCAGTGTCATGAACCAAAATTTGGAGAGGACAATATTGCAGACTTGGAGAAACAGTTGCCTCGGAAGGAACCAAATCAGATAGAAGACATTTTGGATAGTAGGATTGGGGGTAGTACTCGGAGCAGTCAGTATAAGGAGTATCGTGTGAAGTAGAAGAACACACTAGTTGAAGATTCATCTTAGATTTCTCAGGTAGAGGTATACTGCCCTAGTTTTCCTCTAACTCTAGCAAAGTGAGAGAATCACTTTTTGAACAACCCTAGATGTCTAATGCAAGAGAATTCCTAGTTCATAGCAATCTTGCATCAACCAAAAATATTTCCTCTATTTTGCTTTTTGTTTGTAGCTTCAACATTTCTTTCTATGTTTCCCAGATTTGGCTCACTAGATCGCGTGGAGTTGGATTTTTCTTGAAGACTTGATCATCTCTCTTATTCCCAAATCGTGGAGCATTTGGATCATTTTCCAGCAAGTTATCGCTATCGGTTTCCAAGACAATTTTTTGTTACTGGTTGCTTGGACCTATTTGCATTGGTGATCTACTAGATCCTTTCCATAGCTTGTGGATCATTGAGCATTGATTTAATTGTTCCTTGGTGTGTGGCTAACCTTCCCTTTGATTCTCACTTCGTCCTTTGGATTTTCCAGAGGATTTTCTTTGTTGGAGGCCGACCTTGTTGGTTTTACATGTTAGGTCTTGTTCTTCGGGTTTTGATCCCTTTTGGGCCAGCTAGATCCCCTTGATTGTATAAATCATTTTAATAGAGAATTATAATATATTAAAGAAGTTATATAGAACATAGAAGCGAAAATCTTAAGTTTAAGGTCCTAATTGTCACCTATTTTGTATTTTGAGCATGTTTTAGCAGGCTTGTGAGTCGATTACTGTAACTTGGTTGTTACCGGTTGGTTGTAATCAGTTTTCATGATATAATTCAACTTGTTTTGCATTGCCTCCATCATGTCCTTGTGTTTCCATTGTGTTTACTCTTGCCGACTGGTCTAGACTGATCTTTTTGAGGTTCCTCCTAACCAGTGATGCACCATTTTCAATCTCTTTTACCAATGTCTTCAAAGTTCTTAGAGACATCTGTGTACCATTTTTTTAATAACTTTTGAACTACTTGTCCAAATTTGAAATGAATTATATATTATTGTTATACACTTTATTCTTTACACTTAAAAATAAATAAAATTGAATTTTTTATTATTTTGGTGCAAGTTATGTGATGCGCACGAATAAGTACCTGATTTTCAGAATGCATCCACTTTGAAAAATCATAAAAAAATATACTCAAGAAAAAATTACCAAAAATACACAACTTATAGTACTCATTCTTAAATATCTTTGTACCAAAGGGTTTTTCAAAATTCTAAATGCAACTATAATTTTTTTGATGCTCACACCACACACTATGTTATGTTTTGTTGAGAAATAGGAATACTATTTTGTGCACAAAATATTTGACCCCCTTAATATTATCCATTTTAGAAAAACTTTAGTAGTTTGGAAACTAGATTTAGAGTACTACAATTCTAGTTGTTTTGGTGTCTTCAAATTTGGAGTGGACGAGTCTCAAATAGCTCCTCCAAGTTCAAGTTTAGATGATTTTAGAAGAAAAAAAGTGGCCACTTATACCCCATTTTTGTTCACCATCTTGGTGCACTTACCCATGAGACTGAAGAGCGAGGATTCTAACAAGAGGAGCAAAGGGTTGAAAATGTAAAGGATACAAATGAAAAACACAAAGAGAAAAAAAGAAGGCTACAATAAGGAAGAGGAAGAACAAAGGATAGGAGAAGATGTTGTTAGTCCCAATCGGTGCTGAGAGGGGAGGGATGAATCAACACTTTACAAGTTTTAAACAATTAAAAATTTTAACTCAAGTCTGCACTAACTTAATATCCATCCATATAAATAATTACTGCAGAAGAATATGCATGCATGAAAAGATACACAGTGACATCAAGATTTATCTCATGGAAACCCAAATGGGAGAAAACCATGGTGTGAGTAGGAACTCACAAAATTTGTACTCTTCTGGAGTATGCCCGGTGAAGAGCCATCCCTGTCAGGAGATTACAAAGACATTGTTAGGTGCCACCCAGTTAAGAGATTTTTTTTAAGGCCTATTAGTGCCTTTACCTCGTTAAAGGTAGTCTGGTTAAAGGACTTAGAAACAACAATTAAGATGTCACCCGGTTAAGGGATTTTACAAAGGAACCTGTTACAGTCCACCTGGTTAAGGGATTTGAGTTGCAATGGTTAGAAAGCAACAAAAAGATGATCTGTTGAAGTAGCTAGTGATAGCTTGATCAGATCACAATGAAAATCATACTCTATCTGCACCAGTTGTGTCTGCTATGCACAACACCGGTTTTCTGCTTATACCTTCGGCTCTCCACTCTGTCAATCCTCTGATCCTTAGCTCTTCACTCTGTCGGTCCTCTGACCCTTGGCTCTGCACTCTGTCGGTCATCTGACCCTCGACTTCGCACTCTATTGGTCTACCTCATACACTCTCTGCTCTGCTAAATCTTTTAGCACTTCCTCTTAGTCTACTCTGTACTTTGCATCGCCTTTCATAGGATCTGCGCTTTGCAAATTTTACGATCCAAAATTTTGAATGAACTCAAAAATACTTAATACACTTTTCTGTCATCACCTTTTGGTGTTTCCTCAATCAAAGCAATCACAGATTTCAGAGGATTTCAAATTCAAATCTTCCTGCTCTTGCTCTGCATGCCCTGCAATAATTTCTCCAACTAGTCAATCAATTCTGCCACCACATCCCCCCAAAATAGTGACTTCAGGGTCGAGTTCAGTCTTTTAAATGTGAACCAAAAAATCCACAAGTAATCATGGCTTAATTTCATGATGACTGAAGTTGACTTCACCAACCTTTAGTTTGGCATAGACACAAGCTCACCAACTCACCTTTTGCCATCGTAATTGAATAATTGATCACCTCTTCAAAATTTATGGTGACCACCTGTCTTCCTTCTGCTTCACTGGTGTATCAGTATACCACTTCACTCTTCATTACCAGTTCATCCTTTGATGCCGGTTTGTAGTGCTTCTATCAAGTCTCTTCTCTTGTTTGTCAATGAGGTTCTGGTTTGCATACAACCTCAAGCCTTCTTGCCTAAGTCACTTTTGTGACTCCATCATCATCAAAATGACCAATTTGAAGATCTGACCTCAACAACGATCTTCTTGAGTGATAGACCACTTAGCTTAGTCTGTCTTCCCTTGAGCTGATTGAACCTTGATCATCTATCTCTTTTGTTGTTTCCATGATATTTACAAGTCATTACCTTTGCTACTAAGATACACCACTCCACTGGTCAGTGTTAGACATCAATGACAAATCTTAGCAAATATATCGGTTCTCTAGATTAACCAGTTTTGTCAATGCCAAAAATCTCCCCCTTTGGCATTGATGGCAACACTTCAGAATTTGTCTTATCAGTTGCTCTTGCAAATAATTTCTTCATTTCTTTCTTTATTTTTGTACTAGTCATTACTTCTGCTCTGAGTAATGAATATCTCCCCCTAACACTGGTAATACTCTATTTCAGCAACTTCATCTCAATCAATACTTACCAATGCTCAAACACTACAATCATATCTCCCCCTTTGATAACAATGCCAAAGATATATTTCAGTACACTTACAAGACTGTTCCCCCTAAATGGAGTAGTCCACACTTATCAATCTAGTCTTAGATATTTTTCATAAAGAAATCATACCATATTGATATAGAGTCCTTTTTACTTACTTTATTGCAGGTAGGGGCATCACCCCTAGCTTACCTCTGAGGTATTCAAAGGTGTCCTTCTGTAGTCACTTGGTGAAGATATCAGCTACCTATTATTTTGTTGGTATATACTCCAACCTCACTTCCTTGTCTTGAACCTATTCTCTGAGGTAGTGATATTTAATAGCTATATGCTTTGTCTTGGAATGCATCACCAGATTCTTGGATATGTCCATAGCACTGGTGTTGTCACAGTGAACTACCACAGGTTCAGTCACCTTTTCTTGGATACCTTCCAATAATTGCTTGATCGATACAATCTACGTACAGTTGATTGTAGCAGCCACATACTCAACCTTAGCTGTGGATTGATAGATGCAATTATGTTTCTTTCTTGTCCATGCCACAATCCTATCTTCAAGAAAGAATGCACCTCCACTAGTGCTCTTTCTATCATCAATGTTCACTACCTAATCTGAATCGATGAAGATACTTAAGCTGAAGTCTCCCTTATGTGGATACTAGAGAAAATACTCATCAATCCCCTTTAGGTATCTAAATATTCTCTTGACTGCAACCATATGAGTCTCTTTCGAATTTGCAGCAAATCTAGCAACCAAGCCAACAACTTGTGCTATGTTCGGTCTACTGTGTACTACATACTGCAACTTACCGATCATGGATTGGTAAAGTGTCTCATTCACTTCATGAGCCTCATCATTTTTGGAGATATTTAAACTTGTAACCATTGGAGTTCCAATAGGTTTGCAATCTTCCATTCCAAAAGTCTCCAAAATTTCCATTATGTATTTGGTCTGGCTAATGAATATACCATTCTTTAGCTACGAGACTTGCAGGACAATGAAGAATTTTATCTCACCGATCATGGACATCTCAAATTCTTGCTTCATTTGTTCTACAAAACCTCTGCTCATCTCATCATCTCCTCCAAATATGATGTCATCTAAAAAGATTTCAGTAACTAGATGTTTTCTTTCTTCTTCGGTCTTCAGATACAGGTTACTGTTATCACTGGTTCTCTTGAACCTTATGCTTTATAGATATGAGTGCAACCTCTCATACCAAGCCCTTGGTGATTGTTTTAGTCCATATAGAGCCTTCTGCAACCTACATACCATATTTCTTCCATCTTTTGATGCAAACCCTTACGGTTGCTCTATGTATACTTCTTCATCTAAACCACCGTTCAAGAATGTTGATTTGACATCCATTTGGTAAACTTTGAAATTATTGTAAGCAGCATAGGCCAGCAAAATTTTGACCCCTTCCAGCCTGGCCACCGGTGCAAAGGTTTCTCCATAATCCAAACCTTCTTCATGAGCATAGCCTTTGCAGACTAATCTTGCTTTGTTTCTTACTAATTGACCGGTTTCATCCATTTTGTTTCTAAACACCCATTTGGTACCTATCACATTTTTGTTTTTCGGTTTGGGCACTAGAGTCCATGTTTCATTTTTCTCAATCTACTCCAGTTCCTCCCCCATGGCTTTGATCCAATCATCATATTTTAGAGCCTCCTTAGTCATTTTGGGCTCAATTATGGAGAGAAGATATGTATTCTCTCTTGCTCTTCTTCTAGTCAATACTCCTACATCTTTGTCACCAATGATATTTCAGTGGAGTGATTGTTTCTGACATACTTTGCTAGTACCGATTCATTTCTTGGAGCTTCTTGCACCAATTGTGTAGGTTCTACTTCACAAGCTTCTTCATTTGCCACTACAAAAAGATTCTCTTCAGAAGGTTCGACTGGTACAATGTACTTGAATCCTTTATAATCCTAGTTCACTCTTGCTATCTTGTTCATTTTTCTCAGAGAACTCATCTACTCTAACATTGGCACTTTCCACAATCTTACCGATCCTTTTGTTCAAACACTGGTATGATTTACTCTTTGTGGAGTAACCAAAGAAGGCTCCTTCATTACTCTTGGGATCAAACTTTCTGGAGTACTAATCCCTCTTGATATAGCACCTGCTTCCAAATACTTTGAAATAGAAGACATTGGGTGAGTATCCATACCATAATTCATAGGGAGTTTTATTTGTCCCTTTCTTCACCTCTATCTGGTTCAAGGTGTACACAACAGTGCTTATTGCTTCTCTCCAAAAGATGTGTTGAATATCCTTTTATATCATTAGAGTCCTTGCACAATCAATAAGAGTTTTGTTCCCTCTTTCAGCAATCCCATTATGCTGAGGTGTTCTGGGTGTAGACATCTGTCTCATAATCCCCTATTCTTCACAATAATTTATAAACATTTGAGAGGTGAACTCTCCTCCTCTATCTGATCTCAAACATTTTGGATTCTTGCCAGTTCCTCTTTCTACTTGAGGCTTGAAGACCTTAAACATGTGAAAGGCTTCAAATTTTTCTTTCAAGAATACAGCCCACATCATTCTTGAGAATTCATCTACAAACAACATGAAATACCGGTCTCCATAGAAACTATTGGTTCTCATAGGACCACACAAGTCTATATGAACTAAGTTCAACACATTTTCAAATGAAAAGGATTTGTTGTTGAAACTAGACCCAGTCAACTTTCCTAGTTGGCATTCTTTACACAACATTTTCAGGTTTCACAATATTAGGCATACCTCTGACAAACTTCATTTTACTGACTTTTTCTATGCTATCAAAGTTAACATGACACAGTCTTTTGTGCAACAACCAACTGTCTTCTACCTTTTCCATTAGACAACTACCTATGGTGGTGTCTAGGTGAAACAAATTACTTCTAGATTGTTTACTAGTAGCAATCAAACTTCTAGATTTGTCATTTATTTTGCATATTCTTTCATTGAATTCTAACCGGTAACCCTTATTGTTAAGTTGTGCAACACTTAACAAACTATATTTTAGCCCTTCTACCCAATAAACATCTTCACAATTTGTTTTATCATTTAGGGCTATAGATCGCTTACCTTTTACTACACAAGGAGCATCATTGCTAAATCTCACCATTCCTCCATTGCAATCCTCCATGCTGAGGAACTTGTTTCTGTCACTGGTCATGTGGTGAGTGCAACTACTATCAATTACCCAGTCTCCACACCAGTTTGAACTAGAAATCAGTGCCATATCACCTTCCTCTCTGTTATCTTCCTTTACCACCACAAATGCAATTCCATCTCCATCAAATCCTTCTCATTCTTAATTGGTGACTCCTTCTTCTGCAAGATAGCATTCCTTCTTGCTCTTGTCCTTGTAGCTTCTAAAATTATCCTTCCTATCATTGTCAGGACATCTAGATGCAATATGACCTATTTTATTATAGGAGAAGCACTTCAAGGGAAGTTTACCTTTATACTTTCCTTTTTCGCTTGGCAATCTTCTTGCCAATAGAGCTTCGATCTCATCTTGTTCCTATTCTTCAGATAACAGGTTGTCACTTTCATGAGAATGACCGGTTCTTGGAGTAGAACTACTTTCGGTTTCTTTTCTTCTCCTTGTTGGTGCATGCATCATGGAAGCTTTGAAGGCAACATCAATCTTTGGTACACTGTTATCATAGTTGCTCAGTTCAAAGGCAGTCAACTTTCCAATCACTGAATCAAGTGAAACACTAACTGTTCTCAAGGATCTGAGTTTTTGAATTGCAGAAAACCTTATGGCATATTGTGGTAGCAAGGTTCTTAGGATTTTTTTGACCACATCATCCTCTTCAAGCTTTCCTCCTGCATTCTTGATGGAATTTACTACATCTTTTATTCTCTTTCTATATTGCTCTATATTTTCTCCTTCTTGCATCTTCATCTCATCAAATTTTCCTCTTAAGTTGTCTACCTTAGCCTTTTGAACATGAGGATCTCCTCCATAAACAGTTTTCAGTTTGTTCCACATCTCATAAGCTGTTTTAAGATTTTGAACCTCTACGTACTCATTATTAGATAGAGTGCTAGCAATCAAATCCATAGTAGCAATGTTGTCTTGCCTCTCTTTGATCTAATCTGTAGTGAGAACTCCTTTAGGTTCATTGTACTCTATGATCACATGGTTCCAGTATTGATCTCCTAGGGTTCTTAGGTAGAGATTCATTCTACCACACCGTAAGGTGTAATTCTCCCTAGAGAACTTAGGAACCTCCTTTCGCATCATCTTGGATCTTTCCTTAAGCTGTTAATCTTCTTCTGAATCTAAGGACCTGAGCTCTGATACCAATTGTTAGTCCCAACTAGTGCTAAGAGGGGAGGGGTGAATCAACACTTTACCAGTTTTACACAATTAAAAATTTTAACTCAAGTCTGCGCTAACTTAATATTCATCCATACAAATAATTACTGCAGAAGAATATGCATGCATGAAAAGATACACAGTGACATTAATATTTATCTCATGGAAACCCAAATGGGAGAAAACCACGGTGTGAGTAGTAACTCACAAAATTTGTACTCTTCTGGAGTACACCCGGTGAAGAGTCATCCCTGTTAGGAGATTACAAAGACACTATTAGGTGCCACCTGGTTAAGGGATTTTTTTTAAGGCCTGTTAGTGCCTTTACCTCGTTAAAGGTAGCTTGGTTAAATGATGGGATGGGGTTAGGGATAGACTAGCCTAGTCTATGCTCTTGGATCCTTTCCTTGGATCACTTGGTGTTCTCTACACACCCTAGGGTCTCTAGGACTTCCCTTTTCTTGAGGAATCCCCTGACCATGCCCAATCCACCCACCAATGAGTTGCAATACTGCTCCTAAGGTCTCACCTACTCATGAGACTCAAAACCCCTTACTATGGCTAATAAGAGCTAGGCTTGTTCCACACCTTCCAAGGTCTTAGAAAGGTTGTATCAAGTCTATTTCATGGTCTTTTCACCCTTTCATGTGCCCCCAAGAGGTTTCAAGATTCTAACCCCTTACCAATTTCACAAATTTGGGTTTTTGCCTTCAAATAGGGCTACAAGGACAAGGACCAATTAGGCCTCCTACCCGGTCCTTTAGGGCTCCCTCTCACAAACGATGCACAAACAACCCAATATCCCAAAAAGGACTACCATTCATTTGGCAAGGACTCAAGGATTTTCTAGTTTTTAGTCCTCCAAGTGTCCATACACTATCTTAGGTGGATTTTAAGGTTTTCAAGGGTTTTTGTGAGGGTTTTTAGGGTCTGCCTGGGTCACAGTGAGTGTTTTAAGTTTTATCCACCTTGTTTGGATTGGTGGAGTCTCCTCCTTCACACCAATGATGCTTCACTCACTCCTCTACACTTCCTCCAAATTATGTACTCTCCACTAACCAACCTTGCTCTCCAAGACCACTGCAATTTGACCTCTCCTAACTGGGCACTATCCAGTCTCGCCTAGGAGTGGGTCTTTGCTTGGCCTCCTTGCATTTCCAAGGGCCCTTCTTACATGGGACTATAGTACAAGGTCTTCACTTCCATTCCCCATGGTTTCATGGTGTTTCCACTATGGGGAATGGAGTTAAGACTTCATTTGCTCAAACCAGTCCAAAACTAGACAGTGAGACTGCAACTTACAAATTATTTACAAACACACTCAACCGATAAACAAAAAGCTAATCTAACACTCACAATGAAGATATATACACCAAAGAAGATATTTCACACAGGTTTTCTTGCAAATCAATCCATTAGTTTGCTCGGTAACTTCATTCAAACTGACTGGTAACTCAAGAACAGTCACAGTCAAGCTTTTCTTCCCTGGGTCGTACAATGTCTGACATCCAACCCTTTAACTTAGGGTTTGTAACATCTTATACTACCCATACCTTCATCGGTGTGCCAAATTTAGGGTTGTCCACGCCAACCTGAGGATTTTGGCCTCCTGGTGGAAAAGTTGCTTGACAACTTTTAAAAGTTGTCATGCAACTTTTGCAACTTTTGAGCAACTTTCCCAATGTTGCTCTTCATGACTCCTAGACCCACAATGGGCCAACGTAAGGAGACCACCATGTTATGAAGGACCCCCTAAACACCATAAAGACACACATACCCTCCATTTTCAAGAAAATCACAATCTTGACTTATGACCCCTAAGAGCTCCTTTAGGACCCTAACTAGGACCTATGAGCACTTGGCTCATTATTTTATATACAATGGCTTCATAAGAAGAATAATACCAACAAAACAAGAAGGAGGGAGAGCTTGGAAGGGTTCTCCTGCACCATTAAAGGACTTAGAAACATCAATTAAGATGTCACCTAGTTAAGGGATTTTACAAAGGGACTTGTTAAAATCCACCCGGTTAAGGGATTTGAGTTGCAATGGTTATAAAGAAACAAAAAGATGATCTGCTAAAGTAGTTACTGATAGCTTGATCAGATCACAATGAAAATCTTACTCTATCCACATCGGTTGTGTTTTCTCTTCACAACATTGGTTTTCTGCTTATACCTTTGACTCTGCACTCTATCGGTCCTCTGATCCTTGACTCTTCACTCTGTCGGTCCTCTGACCCTTGACTCTGCACTCTGTCTATCCTTTGACACTCGGCTCTGCACTTTGTCAGTCTACCTCATACACTCTCTACTCTGCTAAATCTCTTATCACTTCCTCTCACTCTACTCTGTACTTTGGATCCCCTTTCATAGGATTTGCACTTTGCAAATTTTACGATCCATAATTTTGAATGAACTCAAAAATACTCTATACACTTTTCTATCGTCACCTTTTGATGTTTCCTCAATCAAAGCAATCATAGATTTCAGAGGATTTCAAATTCAAATCTTCCAGCTCTTTCTCTGCACACCTTGCAACAATTTTGCCAACTACTCAATCAATTTTTCCACCGCATCCCCCAAAAATAGTGACTTCTGGGTCAAGTTTAGTCTTTTAAATGCGAACCAAAAAATCTGCAAGTAATCATGTCTTAACTGGATGATGACTAAAGTTGACTTCACCAACCTTTAGTTTGGCATAGACACAAGCTCACCAACTCACCTTTTTCCATCGCAACTGAATAACCGATCATCGCTCCAAGATTTATGATGACCACCTGTCTTCCTTCTACTTCACTGGTGTACTGGTATACCACTTCACTCTTCATTACCGGTTCATCCTTTGATTCCGATTTGTAGTGCTTCTATCAAGTCTCTTCTCCTATTTGCCAATGAGGTTCTGGTTTGCATACAACCTCAAGCCTTCTTACCTAGGTCACCTTTTGTGACTCCATCATCATCAGAATGACCAATTTGAAGATCTGACCTCAACACTGATCTTCTTGAGTGACAGACTGATTAGCTTAGTCTGTCTTCCCTTGAGCTAATTGAACCTTGATCATCTATATCTTATGTTGTTTCCATGATGTTTACAAGTCATCACCTTTACTACTGAGATACACCACTCCACCGGTCAGTGTTAGACATCAATGATAAATCTCAGTAAATATACCGATTCTCTAGATTAACCGGTTTTGTCAATGCCAATAGATGTGCCTCAAATCAATGTACAACAACACTAGGAGGAAGAATTTGATGAAGACTATGTTTTTGAAGAAAGAGAAGAAGATGCCTTATAGAAACCAAGTCCTTTAGTTAATGATACACGTAGACCTCTCCTAGATTGCTTGACTCAAATTGTTGAGAGAAAGGAAAAGAAGACATGAAGAAATTGGGCGAGAGTAATTTTCAGTTCTAGAACAAGCATTTAAGAATCTTGAACCAAAGAAAAATAAGAAAGCTAGAAAGATATTTGTGGCAATGAGTTATGCTTATGGTCACTAAAGAGCACAAATAGTTGTCCCCCTTTTTTAAAACCTAAAATTGAAATGCAAGTGCACGACTATCAGTTACAAGAAATTGATTTGGGAGTTCAAACGAGGGAGGGTAAAAATTATTGCAGCAAGTGGAGACCACCATATTTTGGAGGATGCAGAAATATAAAATTTAAATTGAAGAATACAAAACAAAAATAGAGTTGAATAAATACATCAATAATCTCATTATACCATTGGACTCATTTGCACCTACCACGAGCCTACAGGTTGCATTGGTCCCAGATGCCAGGTATCAGGGAAAAGATAGTTTTGTCACAACTAACTTGGTATGGAGAAAAGTTTTTGAAACCATGGGTGAATAAATTGTTGACACCTACAATTTTTTTCAATTTGAAGTGTCGTTATGTCTTCAATTTGCAAGAGACCACTTTGAAACACCCCTGTCAAATCAACCTAAGTAGCCTACTTTGGAAGGTCATAATTTGAAACTGGTTGATCATCATGTCAAATGACTTGGTGAACATGCCCATGTGTCAAAATTAATCAGACTCACCTAGTTACACACTTCCAAAGTTGTATTTGATAATTTTTTATGCACTCAGTAGGTGGGTTCAGAGATGATTTTGTTGTTTGCACTTTGTTGCATGCCTAAATGCTCATCTTTGACCAATAATTTATTGCATCTTGTTGATTGTTATGAGAAACCCCTTGATAATCATTCACTTGTCACATACATGAATATATTTGCTTAGTTTTGTAACTCCATGGTTAGATTTGGAACATTTTCAAAGCCCAAAGCTATGGAAGTTCAGAGAATTTTTTTGTTTGCATCTTGCTAAATTAGTTGAGCAAGCTAGGTTTGACCATTAAAATTTTGCAACTTGGAAGGAATTGTGCAAATCTATTTCGTAGTCATATTCTTATATTATATTCTAAGGTGTCTACCCATTTTCAAGATCTCGAGACTTGATTTGATAGATGTAGACACCCAAATCTATCCAGTTAATTAAATGAATACTTAATATTTATTTGATTATATTATCATCGATCAACAATTAATTAAATTAATATTTAATTAACCCTCTTCTCCTATTAATAAAATAAATAATTCAAATTATTTGATTTAATTCACTTAAACCATGTCCTGACTTTTAATTAAATACCCTCTCTCACATTTAAATAAATCAATATTTATTTAAATCCCTAAAAAACTCACCCACTTGCACTTTCTAGAAAATGCAAGTTGCACCACTATTTTAAATAAATAAATTATTTATTTAAAATCATATTTATCCTCACCCATTTGAAATATTTAATGGATTCCCTTAAAGTCTTCAAACCTCAAAGGTTTCCTTCTAGAATCTTCTCAAACCTTTAATGGTTTTCCTTAAAGTCTTTAAAAACTTTAATGGCTTCCTTCTAGAGTCTTCTTAAGCCTTTAATGGTTTCCCTCAAAGTCTTACAACATTTAATGCTTTATCCCCCTTTTTCTCATTTAAATAAATTAAGATTTATTTCAATAAATCCAAAATTCACTTGCACACTTTTAAATAAATTTATATTTATTTAAAAAATCATCCCACTTGCATTCTCCTACAAAATACACCTGCTCACTAACCTCCTTCTATATTCTTCTAACCTCCTTCTATATTCTTCTGACCCCCTTCTAGATTCTTCTAACTCTTTCTAATTAGCCTAATCTCCCTCCTAATAATTTGCACATTCCTTAAGAAAAAGGTCACTTCTAAAAAATATGCAAAGTCTTCACAAACCATTAAAGGCTTTGTGTCACTTCTCCAAAACCTCCAAAGTCTTCAATAACCATTTAAGGTTAACTCAAACTCAACCCTTGGTTAGAGACTTTCTCTCTAACTCAACCATCCCTTTAACTCATGGGTCTCTTCAAGCATTCATTTCTTTGACCATGGTTATCCCTTTAACTCTTGCACAAGAGTTTACCCATTGGATAAAAGCTTTACCCTTGAATAAAATCTTTATCCACTAACTCAACCCTAACCAAACCCTCCTAGGGTAACCATCATGTCCCCTCAAGCATTTAATTCTCCTTATCTCTCCTCTCAAGCATTTAATTCTCCTTATCTCTCCTCTCAAGCCTCCTCATGGTGACACTTGTCAACATGGGATTGGGTTGAAAGTCTCACATGGATTGAATGTCTTTCAATCATAACCCTTGTTAAGATTGCTCAATCTTAACCTTTCATTTCCCCATTTCTTCTAGAAATAGAACCCTTCTTCTCAAGCAAAGAAGGAAGCATTAGAGTATTGTTACTATACTGGTATTAGCATAAAGCTTTCTCATAGCATCACTATCTACACTTGCATAGAATTTGTTTATCATATCCAACCATCTTGAATCTCCATATGGCATCCATGACTAGTGCTAATATTTGAGAGATACAATCATTTTGGACTTGGAGAGGGGAGAAACAAGGGAGAAGCATCAAAAGGTATCATGGAAACATCTTAGGGAGGCTCTTCTCCTTTATTTTGTTTTGTTAAACTTCTTTCATGCTTTTTTAAATCTCTTTTGATATGTTTGGAGTGGTTTTTAGTTCTTTGTTTTGGTTTTATGGTTGAAAATAACTTATTAACATTAAACTTTTTTGTTTCCTTGTCCCCATTTCCACAACATCATTTTGTGAACCCTACGTGAATCGAACACTTTTGTAACCTCAAGGACATTTTTTTTAGGCTTGTGAGCCCACCATGTGCACTAACTTTTTGAATGTTTTAGTTGCAGATTTTCTAATTTTTTTGTGCAAGTTTTGGAAGGAGTTAGTTTAAAACATCTTAATTTCTTTGGTTTAAAACAAATCTTTCTTGTTTTTCACAAAGGGATAAAAAGAACTTCACATTTTATATTTGGTGCAACTAAAATAAACTCAACTTTTTATTTGGCGCATAAAAAAGAACTTCATCTTTCTTGTTTTTCACAAAGGGATAAAAAGAATTTCACATTTTCTATTTGGTGCAACTAAAAGAAACTCAACTTTTCATTTGGTGCATAAAAATAATTTCATCTTTCTTGTTTTTTACAAAGGGATAAAAAGAACTTCACATTTTCTATTTGGTGCAACTAAACAAACTCAACTTTTCATTTGGTGCATAAAAAGAACCTCACATTTACTTTTTTGCTACAAATGCTACACGACTTTATTTTTGTTGACCAGGTTTGCTTTCCAAAGTTTGTCAAGTGTTAAACATTTTGATATCTTGGTTAAAAAGAACACCATATATATTGGAGCAACATATCCAAGTAGCAAATAGATCACATTGTGATGATGGGTTAAAAAGAACACATGTCTTTTGTGTTTTGGTACACTTGTGTAAATTTGTAGAGTGGTCCCAATTCTAACACACACTATCCTCTCCCTTGGCTCTCATGGTCCTAGGTGCAAGAGAAAAGTGTTAGTAACACTCTAAGTTTTGTATTTTTAAGAGAGGCCTGCCAAGAGACACATCACTCTTGGGATGACCTTGAGCGGTAAATCCTTTGAGCCGCTATAGAAATCAGGTGAGAAAAAAATTTGTAGCCTTAGGTGTATCTGTTCCTACAATGTAACTTGCTGAAAGGACATATGGGCCCCACTATGAGTTACAAGGCTCTTCAGCGAGTCACTGCATAATGAACTTACATCTAAAGACATTGAACATTACTAGACACCTCTTATTTTAGAAGCCCACTTGTTCTTTTGATTGAGGATATTTGTGAAAATTTCAGTGCAAGAGCATAGAAGGTTTTGCTCCCAAGATACTCACCATACAAAATTCCTTGAGTAGAAATAGGGATTTTTGAAAGGCTACTTATAGCTTGATGAAAGTGGTGACTCCCCCATCATAGGGTCCACCTATCTGTTATTCTCACGCAAGACTTATTATATCACATCCTTACCTGCCACGATGGGATACATAAGGTGTGTAGTACCAAAGTTGAAGAAATATCAAACTGTGGGCTGAAAATATCGCAACTGGCCATTACCTTAGGGATAAAAAGTATTTAAGTTGTCTTTGTCTTGTTTCATACCAGTGGAAATTTGGGTCGACTTTAGGCTTATGAACATACACGCATTATCAAGATAAAAAATGTTCATGAATGGGTTGATTTAGACCCACACCTTTTGTGCCATTTTTGAAAAGGCAAGAATATGTGCTTGTGTGCTTGATGTGTTTTCTTGTCAAAGGATTCAAATAATTAAAACAAGTTACACCCCAACAGTGATCTCAACAAAAAAAACAACATTCTTGAAAGATCCATCAATGCTTTGTGTTTGGAAATCTCTTAAATATGCCAAGAAGTCAATTTATCAAAAAAACAAAAAGAAGCAAAGTGAAAAGAAAACCCAAAAGATAATAAGTTTCTTGTACAAAAACCGTAAGTTATTGTTGAAACATCACACTTTCATCCATCCATATCATTATTTTAGTCATGGTTTTACCAACGGATTTGAATTAGAATCACTTGCATCATAAGCTTTTTTTCAAAGAAGGGCTCTATCATATCATTACAATCACGGTCAACGCATTCCTCCATCATACATTCCATAACCCGCAATCACTTATTAGAGATTCCTAGGTTCACATAATCCTCCTACGTTTTCTTCCATCTTTCTCACTTCAAAATCATTTCCAAAATCAATCATCAAATTCATAGTCCCTTAGTAGAAATTCCAAGGTTCACACTCATTCCAAACGCATCACAAATCCATTCCAATCTCAACACACCAAGGTTTTTGTCCTTAGTTATTTTAGGATATTTCTAATCACAAAAAAACATACTTTCTAGGGTATCTCTACATCTAGGATCAATCATCCTAAGAGGTATCACTAAACATCTAGATAGGTTAAAACTAGCTTTTGAGTGCATCCTCTCGTAGCTAGGTGGCTTGTGCTTTGTAAAACACAAAACCTCGTTACACCTTATCTCACAATTATTTGAAACCAAGTAAGCAATCTCAAAAAGAAATTTGTTGATAGCCAACCTTTGGTAAAAGGAGATCACTCATCTATACATATTTCAACTCATCTTCATCATCATAAAATCTTGGACCTATCAAAGGATCAACCACACACCTTTTCACCCACAAATGTGTGTTTCAAACATGCTAGGATTAGGTCTTAGAGTCATCGACAAACTAAAAATAAAATACGGGAAGAAGAAGAAGAGAATGTTAACCCATTTTCCAGAAGAGGAGACCCATATACCCCTACACAAGCACAAATAGAAGACACACTTAGCAATCCCAATTTTAACAGACTTTTTGAAGAAGTTTTCAAGGGAAGTGTTGATGCCCATTTTCTAAAACTTACTCAAGAAGGAGCAAAACTTCCCACTGACTTTGATGTATCACAACTTAAGGATATACCTAAACAAGCCCAACATAGCCATCAACAATAACAAAATCATGATGCTAGGGGGGCAAGGAATACACATAACTGTGATGATAACTATCAACATGACAACATCCCCCCTCATCTTACAGAAACGAATATGTTAAGACAACATATGCAAGATCTCTCCCAAAAAGTGCGCTCAAGAAGGACACAAAAGCAATATGCTCTCAAAGATATTTGTCCATATGCATTCGATAGAAACATATACATTCCTCCTTTCCCACGCACCTTCGAAACCCCAAAGTTAGATAAATACAAAGGGAAGGGAGACCCCAGAGATCATGTGTGAGAATTTCTCGCCAACTGCTTAGAGGTTGGATATGAGGACACATATTTAATGCACCCCTTTCTCCAAAGTTTGGGAGGCTCAGCTATGCAATGGTTCTCATGCCTTCCTGGTGGGATCAGGACCTTTGAGGACCTCGTACAAAAATTTATCACTCATCATGCGCATAACATAGAACGAGATGTCTCCATGGCTGATCTATGCAATACAAAACAAAAGAATGGTGAGTTATTCTCAACATTATTACAAAGATGGAGACACCTTTCTAGTAGATGTTCCTTTCCCATTCTCAAAGAGCAATTACTTGAAATTTTTATTTCAAACTTAAATGAGGAAAATGAATTTTACTTAGACATAAAATGTTTCGACAATTTCAAAGACATCATAGCTCAAGAACTTAAAATAGAGAAAGTCCTACCAAAAAGGGACTTGTCAAAATATACAATGACAACAAGGAGGGTCCAAGACCAACCTACAATAGTGACAAACCAAAGTTTTGGGCTAAGAACAAAAACATTATTAACGATGGTGTTGTGGACACACAAACTATCAAAATCACCCAACCCATAGTCAAAATTGCAAGGGTTGCAGCTAATCACAACAACCCTACTACCAATCAAGGTAATCCTCAAACCAATGCAGGAAATCAACCTTCAAACACACAGCAAGAGGAATTTAAAAATAGGTACCCGACCTACAAACCCAATCACACCTACACACCCTTGTGTGAATCTCTTGAAAATATTTTTCGGCTCATCTCTTTTGATCTTATCACATTACCTAAAACATCAAACTATGAACCATGAGTCAAACCTTCTTGGTGGAGAGATAATGAGTATTGTGAATTTCATAAAGGAAGAGGGCACAAAACGAATAATTGTCATCGATTAAAGGATATAGTTCAAGACCTCATTGATCAAGGTGACATAGAAGTGGATAGTCACAATGCAAAAAGATGATACCATGTTCAAAAATCCACTCCCATCATATTAGAAAGGAGGTCCCTTCCATCAAGGTAAGAATCAAGATAACATGACAAATTATACATGTGAAACCTATACCTATACTGGCAATCATCTTTATGACACCGATGAACAAGGCCACCATTACCATCAAAGCCAAAGAACATGCATGCAATGTTGTTACTTGTCGTGCAAGCTTGTCTTACTAGGTGCACCATCAAGAGAAACATATGTGCCCAAAAATTCTAACCTTGTGGACCAATTAGATAAAATGCCAACACTTATCTCCATAGTAGAGCTTCTGTGCATATCACCCTCATACAAACCATCTTAGATCAAGCTCTCCAAGAAGAATCAGTTCCACCCGACCTCAATACAGATCAATTTCAAGCCATGGTTGGTAGTCTCAAATCATCACCATGTCTCCCTTTTGCAAAGAATGATGACACATCCTTTCAACAATCGCATAACGCCCCTCTCCACATTGAGGGATTCATACATAAACACATAATCAAGTGAGTCTTGATTGACAATGGAACTGGCCTTAACATTTGCACATTACAGTTAATCACAAAATTGGGATATGCAAAAGATACAACAGATGCCAGAAAGAGAATCACCATCAAGGCTTGTGATGATGCAGAAAGCTCCTCTAAAGGGTGTGCCACTTTACCAATCAGGGTAGGACCCATGGTGAAGAATGTGGTTTATCAAGTCCTAGAATTACCTCTTCCATACAATATCCTATTAGGTAGACCATGGATTCACACCATGCAAGCAGTACCATCTACTTACCATCAATGCATCAAGTTTCCACATAATGTAGTAGAGATTACTATCCTTGGTGTTGCCAACCCATTCACTTTTTACAACCATATAAGGCATCAACCTGATATCACAGTCCCTAGCAATAGAAAAGCCAATGCCTCATCATCTTACATTCACCCAACAAACCTCACCAGTCCACTGATCCCTACACCCAAACAAGAAAAGCTGAAAATGAAAGTACAAGATGAAGGCCCAAGAGAGTATAATATTAGTCATCTTTTCTATGTTGGCCAACTACCCCTCTCACCTAGGACTTATGGAAAACCATAACAGTCACTCAAACCATTTGTTTCAACCCCTACTACTACACTTGATGAATTAATCCCAGGCAAATCATATGAATAAGAAACTATTGATGAATACTTGGCAGGATGGATCTACAAAGACCCTTCCGACACAGCTACACAATAGGTTAGGATCTTGATAGAGAGGTATGGTAAAGGTTTTAACCTAATGCAAAATATGGGCTATGATGGCCATATTGCATTGGGATTCCACAAGAAAGGTGTACAAGAGCCATTGCAACCATTGTTACAACCACAAGATACAACTGGACTCGGATTCAACCTTGGTTCAGGCAACTCTTTTAAGCTCTAGATTCCAAGCAACCATAAGAGGACCACTTCTAAGATCACCCCTTCTAAAAGTAGGACAATGTCTATTGGAAATTAACCTACCTATTCTAAATTTTCAAGTTACAAAAACACTTCTCAATTTATAGAAAGTAAGCAAAGGAGTTATGTTTCCCACCAAACTATCACTCCTGGGATAAAACTCTTGTCTACTTCAGACACCCAAGCAACATCAACAATCCTGTCAGATAAAACCCCTACAACAACTATCAACAAACCTTTCACATCAATAGACATCCCTATAACATATAGTGACAAAGTTCTACCAAGTGATTCCAAGATGGATTCACATGAATACGAGTGGGATTCTTCATTTTCACAATCATCTGACAAAGACACTTTTGAGGTTAAGAAAGCTGAAGGAGATGCATTTATTAAAACATTTTGGAACCCAATTGATGAGGATACTTCAACAATAGATAGGTCACCTCCCGATCCTAATTACAAAGAGGATAGTACTGATGATGACCTCGGTTCCTCCATACTTACCGTAACCGATGCATCTTATGAACTTAACTTGATCGATGAAGCAATGCCAATTATTCACCCCGAACTCATTAAGTGGAACTAGCAAAATCCTCCACACCTTGACACCTTCCAAAATGATGGCGTGATCATAGACTTTCTTGAATTACGAGATGACATACCAATCAGGGATCACAAAGCTGGGTATGCTATTGAACTTAACACCACAACTTACTTTGGAGAGAATGCCAAACCTTTTAGTCGTAAAAATATTATACTCAAAACAAGATCCTCAAGTGAAAACCACACTGCGGCACTTGAAGAAATAAAAAGAGTAAAAACAAATGACGTATCCAATGGTGAAAACCTCTCCGAGGTGCCTAAGGATGGAAGGTTTGACATTCTCCCCTTTAGCACTAATCAGAAGAGATTGTCTATTCTCATAGAAGAAACAAAGGAAGTCAATCTGGGGGCACCAAAAAATCCATACATACTACATCTAGCAGAATCATTGACTCCAACAGAAGATCTTGAATTTATAGAGTTCTTTCCCAAGAGACAAATTGATTTTGTGTGTTCCTATGCAGACATGCCAAGCCTTGATCTAGAACTAGTAATGCATCACTTATCAGTAGCAAAAGGAGCCAAACTAGTAAAACAAAAGCTTAGAAAGATGCATCCTCAGATTGCACTATTAGTAAAAGATGAACTCCAAAAGCTATTAGATATGGGTTTCATGAGACCCATTGACTATGTAGAATGGATCTCCAACCTGGTACTAGTGGCAAAACCAACTGGGGGCATCCGTATCTATACAGATTTTAGAGATCTAAACAAAGCATGTCCTAAGGATGACTTCCCTCTTCCAAACATTGATATGATCGTGGACCTCATAGTAGGACATGCAATGATATCACTCATGGATGGTTTTTCAGGATACAACCAGAAAAAGATTGCTCCAGAGGATAAACACAAAATAACTTTAACATGCCCACGGGGTACATACTGTTGGAATGTAAAGACATTCGGTGTCAAGAATGTTGGCGCCACATATAAAAGGCCAATGACTACTATCTTCCACGATATGATGCTTACACTGATGGAAGACTATGTAGATGATTTACTAGCTCATTAACCAAAGAGGGTCACCTCGCTATATTGGACAAAATCTTCAATAGACTGGAGCAATATAATGTATGCCTAAATTCAAAGAAGTGTGTCTTTGGGGTAACCTTTGGGAAGCTCCTAGGATACATTGTCTCAAACAAAGGAATTGAGGTTGATCCTACAAAGGTCAAAGCAATAATGGAAATGCCACCTCCTAGGAACATCAGTCAATTAAGAAAATTACAAGGAAGGCTACAATCAATCCGACAGTTCATTGCACAATTGGCTGACAAATGTCATCCCTTCACAAATTTGCTTCACAAGAATGTTCATTTCAAATGGGAAGAAAATTTCCAGCAAACATTCCAGTAGCTAAAGGGCTACCTAATGACACCATCATTACTAATGCCACCATCTCCAGATAGGACCTTATTGTTATACATATCAGCTACAACTATGGCCTTAGGCATCTTACTCACACAACATAATGTAGAAGGCAAAGAACGTGCAGTATACTACATTTCCAGAACACTGGTAGGGTATGAACTCAATTATACCCCTATTGAACGAGCCTGTCCATCAATAATTTTGGCAACCACCAAATTGAGGCACTACATGTAAGGAAGTTAAGTAGCGGAAACAACTTCCTACACTAACCTTGAGAGGAGGGTAATGCAAAACTTTTTCAGATCATTACAACAGTTACAGAAAATGGAAATAGATATAATAGCATTCATACCACAACACAATGATTTACGTGGGGAAAACCCTTTCGGGAGAAAAACCCCACCCTCCAAAAGCAGCTCAATATTTTATTCAGCAATCAAAAACAGATTACAAAATACTTGTAGAGCAAGCTCTTCGCAGGAGTAGCACTAAACAGAGATTCAGAGGCAACTCAATAGCCATGAGACTCTTACACACAACCTCTATCTCACACACCTCATAAATAGGAGATACAATACAAGAAACCGTCAAACGGTATTACAAAACCATGGGCTAAAACCACCCAATAAGGTGTAGCTGACCTTATCTCCCTTCTATGACATGTTAAAGCACACATCAACACGTGTCGCTCCCTTTTACAGCTCATTTATGTATCCGATACAAATTATTTTTCCTATTTCAGGAGTACAAACTTCCGGAGGCCATAACTTGAGAACCGGGTGTCCGATTGACGAACCGTTTGAAGCGCCGGAAAGCTCACGAAGTGCTCTATCACCTCGTAACCCGCTTCGCCGGTTACAGCCACTTTTTAGGGCATTTCGGAGCCTCTAAAGTCCCCAAATTTAAGTTTAAACATTTTATTGCACCCCTCCAAGACGAAAACTTTAATATCTTCAAAACTAGCTGTGACCTTGCGACGCAACTTTACCGGAATGCTTATCTAGCCAACCAGAAGCTTCAGGGAGAGTTTCGCACCATTTCGTGCTCAAATAAAAACTTACTATAAATAGTAACCTCGCATAAATGCAAGGTTGAGACACCATTTTTCCCAACAAATCTCCCACTTGTCGAACACCTTGCATGAGCGGAAGGGAATGTCAACACAATGAATCAATTGCTAGGGGCCATAAGGCCCATAGACTCTGAACACCATCTGAACTTCTCTTTGCTCACAGCCTTAGTTAAAGCATCTGCAACATTCATCAAAGTGTCCACCTTAACCAGCTTCACCCTACCATCTTCGACCATATCTCTAACAAAATGATACTGAACATCAATATGTTTGGTCCGGGCATGAAATGTCGGGTTCTTAGCTAGGCTAATTGCACTCTGACTGTCATAGTAAACTGTCACTGTACCTTGTTTTATTCCAATATCTGAACACAGTCTCTTAAGCCAAATGGCCTCTTTACAAGCATGAGTAGCTGCCATATACTCTGCTTCAGTAGTGGATAAAGAAACCACAGCCTGTCGCTTACTCATCCAACTAATTGCACCACCAAACAAAGTAAACACATAAGCACTGGTGGATCTTCTGCTATCAATATCACCTACCCAATCTGAATCCACATAACCATGGATATCAAGGGAAGTCATGTCTCCAACTGAATTACCATGATAACACAAAGAATACTCTGAAGTACCCTTCAAATATCTGAAGACTCTTTTGACTGCATCCCAATGAACTCTACCAGGATTAGACATATATCTAGAAAGTACTCCCACTGCTTGGGCAATGTCTGGTCTAGTACAGACCATAGCATACATCAAGCTTCCAACCGCACTCTGGTAAGGCACTCTGCTCATGTCTTCCATCTCCAATGGGGATGTAGGACAATCTGAAACAGATAGTTTCGTTCCAACTGTAAAAGGAACACTCAATGGTCTACAATTATGCATGTTGAACCTCTGTAACACTGAATTCACATACTTACTCTGGCCTAGCCATAGCTTTCTGTTCGCCCTATCTCTTCTAATTTCCATCCCAAGAATGTGCTTTGCTACACCAAGATCTTTCATTTCAAATTTAGCAGCGAGCTGAGACTTCAGTTCTGAAATCATACCTTTCCCTTTACCAATGAATAACATATCATCAACATACAATGCAATGAATAAGAAATGATCACCATAAGATTTATAATAAACACAGTGATCTGATTTAGAACGTTCAAATCCCAAACTCAACACATATGTATCAAATTTCTGGTACCACATCCTAGGACTTTGTTTGAGGCCATACAAAGATTTCTTCAATTTACAGACCAAATTACTTTTGCCTTTCACCACATAGTGCTCCGGCTGTGTCATATAAATATCTTCCTCCAAATCACCATGAAGGAAAGCAGTTTTCACATCCATTTGCTCAACCTCTAAATCATAAGTAGTAGCAATAGAAAGCAAAAATCTAATGGACGTCATTTTTGGAACAGGAGAAAATATCTCACCATAATCAACACCCTCAACCTGAGAGTAGCCTTTTGCAACCAACCTTGCTTTATACTTCTCAATGCTTCCATCTGAACCAATCTTTTTCTTGAACACCCATTTACAACCAACAGGTTTTCGTCCTTCGGGCAATGGTACAAGATCCCATGTATCATTCTTTTTCAAAGCTGCTATTTCTTCCTCCATAGCAATCTTCCAGGATTCTGCATCATTCATACCTAATGCCTCTTCTACAGATTTCGGTTCATCCACACTAGTATTCAGAGCAAAAATACATCTCCAATCATCAGGTGAATACCTTTCAGGTGGTTGTCTATGTCTTGTAGACCTTCGAACAAGCTGAGTTGGAGGTTCTTCCTCTTCTTCTGAAGATTCAGAGCTAGACGAGCTCTCCTCAAATTCTTGCCTATCTAGGGGTCTCGATTCAACTCTTTCAGGTGTAGAAGGAAGTTGAATCACATCTTCTTTTTTAGTCTGTTCTGGCTGCAATGTAACAGAAGGAGACTTAATTTCTCTAAAAATAACACTTCTACTGTGAATTACCTTTTGTGCAACAGGGTCCCAAAGCTTGTATCCTTTCACACCATAACTATACCCGATGAAGATACATTTCACAGCCTTGTTCTCCAACTTTGTTCGCTTCTCCTTTGGCACATGTGCATATGCCTCGCAACCAAAAACTCTAAGATGTCTCAATGAAGGCTTGTGACCTGACCATGCTTCCATAGGCGTTTTATCAACAAGAGCTGATGTAGGAGACCTGTTAACCAGGTAGCAAGCAGTGGCAACAGCTTCAGCCCAAAACTTTTGTTCGAGACCAGCACCACTCAACATACTCCTAGCCTTCTCCATCAGTGTCCTGTTCATTCTTTCTGCAACTCCATTCTGCTGTGGAGAATACGGAGTTGTCTTCTGCCTGTTAATTCCACAGTCTTTACAGAATCTATCAAAATCATTAGAGCAAAACTCACCGCCATTATCAGTTCTCAAACATTTTATTTTCTTTCCAGTCTGCAACTCAACCATTGCTTTAAATTCTTTAAAACGACTAAAAACTTCAGATTTACTCTTTAGAAAATATACCCATGTCCTTCTACTAAAATCATCAATAAATGAAACATAATATGTGGATTTTCCAATCGAAGAGACATCTACTGGACCAAACACATCAGAATGGATAAGATCCAAAACACCACAAGTTTTATGAGAACTAGAGTAAAACTGAACGCGGTTTTGTTTTCCATAAATGCAATGCTCACAGAAATCAAAGTCAAGATTACAGTCATTCAAACCTTCAACAAGGTTTTTATTTTTCAAGGTCCTTAGACCCTTTTCTCCAATGTGGCCAAGTCTCTGGTGCCATAACATAGTCTTCTCTGCAGGTAACTTTGCTTCAGACGAAAGAGCACCCTTAGGTACCCAAAAACCATTTCCATCTGCTGAAGGTGAAACCTTCAAATCTTCCAGTGAAGTATCCGCAGATTTACTTTTTACAGAAGTGCTATTACACTCAATAGTGTATGCTTCAAGCTTATACAAAGTGCCAAACCTGACACCTCTAGCAACTACCATAGCACCCTTAATCATCTTACATCCTGCTTCAGAAAAGACTACCTGCACACCTGCATCTATCAGTTTGCTCACAGATAACAGGTTTCGTTTTAATCCAGGGATATGCAGCACACCATTAATTCTTTTTATTCTACCATCAGAAAACCTGATTCTAACTTTACCTCGACCAACAATGTCTAGTTGTGAATCATCACCCAAGTACACCTTACCTCCATTAAATCCTTCATATTCAGAAAACCAATCTCTATTGGAAGTCATATGAAAAGATGCACCTGAGTCAATTAGCCAGGCATCATTACCTGCATGAGTCGCCAAAGCCGCAATAAATGCATCGCCATCTTCCTTGTCGGACTCAGAATCAGAATCAAACTTTTTCTTTTTCTTCTTCTTTTCTTCTTTGCAGTCCTTATGGATGTGACCCGGTTTACCGCAATTCCAGCAAATGACTTTGGACTTTCCAGGAGATTTCGATCTCCCTTTGGATTTGGACTTGCCGCGCTTCTCATTCTTCTTGCCTTTCTCCTTAGGTCTTCCACGAACGGTTAGGGCTTCCTTTGAACTGATGGATACCTTTCTTCGCATCTCTTCACCGAGTAGGGCACCCACCACGTCTTCAGATTTCAAAACAACAGAAGTACTACCGATAGCCATAACAAGAGAATCCCACGAATCAGGCAAAGAACAAAGCAAGATCTAACATTTCTCCTCCTCATCCATCTTAACACCGACGGATACTAATTGAGCCACAATCATATTGAATGCTTCCAGGTGGTCTGCAATTCGTCCACCCTCTTCCATCTTCAAGAAATACAATTTCTTTCTTAAGAAAATTTGATTTAATAAAGATTTCACTTGATACATCTCACCAAGCTTAGTCCATAGCTTCTTTGCAGAGTTCTCTTCATGGACATTGATTAGAACAGAGTCTGCCAGGCACAGTCTGATTAGACCCTTGGCTTTTCGGTCCATAACATCATACTGAGCTGCCGCAGTAGGATCTGAGGGCCTTTGGACATTCGCATCAACAGCATCCCAAAGATCTCGATCTATTAGCAGATCTTCCATCTTCAGCTTCCACATCTCAAAATTACTTCCATTAAATTTCTCCACCTCTATTCTCCCTGACGAACTCGCCATCTGAATATTCTGCAACAAGATCAAAAAGTGTCTTCTGCACAAGCTCTCACTCAAATCTGGATTAGTTCAAAAAACCCAACTGCCCACAATTGAAACCAAAGGTGATCAGGCTCTGATACCACTTGTAAGGAAGTTAAGTAGCGGAAACAACTTCCTACACTAACCTTGAGAGGAGGGTAATGCAAAACTTTTTCAGATCATTACAACAGTTACAGAAAATGGAAATAGATATAATAGCATTCATACCACAACACAATGATTTACGTGGGGAAAACCCTTTCGGGAGAAAAACCCCACCCTCCAAAAGCAGCTCAATATTTTATTCAGCAATCAAAAATAGATTACAAAATACTTGCAGAGCAAGCTCTTCGCAGGAGTAGCACTAAACAGAGATTCAGAGGCAACTCAATAGCCATGAGACTCTTACACACAACCTCTATCTCACACACCTCATAAATAGGAGATACAATACAAGAAACCGTCAAACGGTATTACAAAACCATGGGCTAAAACCACCCAATAAGGTGTAGCCGACCTTATCTCCCTTCTATGACATGTTAAAGCACACATCAACACGTGTCGCTCCCTTTTACAACTCATTTATGTATCCGATACAAATTATTTTTCCTATTTTAGGAGTACAAACTTCCGGAGGCCATAACTTGAGAACCGGGTGTCCGATTGACGAACTGTTTGAAGCGCCGGAAAGCTCACGAAGTGCTCTATCACCTCGTAACCCACTTCGCCGGTTACGGCCACTTTTCAGGGCGTTTCGGAGCCTCTAAAGTCCCCAAATTTAAGTTTAAACATTTTATTGCACCCCTCTAAGATGAAAACTTTAATATCTTCAAAACTAGCTGTGACCTTGCGACGCAACTTTACCGGAATGCTTATCTAGCCAACCAGAAGCTTCAGGGAGAGTTTCGCACCATTTCGTGCTCAAATAAAAACTTACTATAAATAGTAACCTCGCATAAATGCAAGGTTGAGACACCATTTTTCCCAACACTACATGTTGACACACACGATACAACTCATTTCCAAGATAGATCCACTCAAGTATTGACTCAGTAAGCAACACTAACAGGTCATTTGGCAATGTGGGTTATGCTCCTCAGCAAATTTGACATAGAGTATGTGGACTGAAAGGAAATAAAAGGGCAAGTCATTGCAGATCAGTTGGTCGAAGCACCACTCATAGGAGACCATCCGGTCATCTCAAATTATCCAAATGAGGAAATCTTCATAGTCCTACCAACACGACAATGGAAGTTATATTTTGATGGCTCATACACCAGACATGGTTCAGGAGCTGGTATTCTCTTCATCACACCTCAAGGTGATAGCATTCCAAAATCATATCGGCTTATATTCCTGTGCATGAACAACATAGCAGGATATGAAGCCTTGATCACAGGACTACGTATGGCCGTGCAGTGGAACTTAAAAGAGTTATAGGTCTATGATGATGCACAACTAGTAATCCAATAGGTCAATGATGAATACCAAACTAAGGATGATAATCTCATGCCTTACAAGAAAATGGTTGATAGCTTCAAAGAACTATTCACAACTATCACTTTTGAGTGAATTCCTTGAGATCAAAACCGAGCTGCAGATGCAATGGCTACAATAGCCTCTCTCCTTGATCTACCATATAATTCAACATGTTATGAGTTCTTAGTTGAATATATTTGGATCCCTTCTTATGATATCTCAGAATCTGAGATGGTATGTCAACTCATCGGTCCTGATTCCCCATGGTATGGATAATTTTATGCTTACCTACATGATCAAATCCTTCCATCTAACCAATCAAACAACCAACAAAAAAATTGCATACGCCAATCCCCTCGATACACCATCATTGTTGAAACCCTATACCGATGATCTCTCAATGGTACTCTCCTCTGATGTCTAGAGAAAGGTGAGGTGACCATAGCTTTAGAAAAAGTACATGAAGGTATCTACGGAGCTTATTCAAGTGGCCCTTCATTGACTAAAGAGATCATGTGGGCAAGATACTATTGGCCCTCTATGGAAAAAGACTACTACTACTTTGTCAGAAAGTGCAAGAAGTGCCAAGTTCACGAAGATTTGATACATGCCCCAACTCAAGAATTGTAACCTATCACAACACCATGGCCCTTTTGTCAGTGGGGACTTGACCTTCTGGGTAAAATCCATCTATCTTCATACAACGGTCATAAATTCATCATTACCGCTAGAGAATACTTCACAAAGTGGATTGAAGTTGTTCCGCTTACCCAAGTCATTGACAAGAAGATCACCTCGTTCATCCTCAGTTACATCATTTGTCGATATGGTGTACCCATGTCCATCATCACATATAATGGGCTTCCTTTCAAAAATCAAGATGTTTGTGAACTTTGTGAGAAGTTTCATATCCAACACCGTTTCTCCACCCCATATTACCCACAATGTAATGGTCAAGCAGAAGCCTCAAACAAAATCATATCAAGGATCCTCAAGAAGACAGTCAATGATGCGGGTCATGATTAGCATATTCATCTGAATCCTGCACTATGGGCATATTAGACTAGTATTCGAACCTCTACATGTGCAACCCCATACTCAATTGTATATGGAGTAGAGGCTATCTTTCCTATTGAGGTTGAATTACCATCTCTATGAGTTTCCTTGCATAATTTGATTACTGATGAAGAGTATCAGGTCTCACATCTTCAGGACTTGGTACTGCTTGATGAAAAGCAACAAGCTGCCTACAATCACCTCAAAGCCTATTAGCAACACATGAGCATAAGCTAAAATCATAGGGTCAAACCTTTCACATTTGAAGTAGGAGATCTTGTTCTCAGATAGAATCCTCACAATCAACCAAATCTAGAACACCGAGGAAAATTTGAATCCAATTGGCTAGGTTCATATGTCATCATTGCAGTCTTTAGATATGGGGCATATCAGTTAACAACTTTAGAAGGAGAACCACTGGCAGATCTAATCAACAACATGCATCTCAGAAAGTTTCATACATAAGTTGTGTAGAGCATCAGGCTCATCAAATATCAGAAAATACGAAAACAAAATCAGAAAAAGTTTTCAACAAAAGAAAAATCATTCATCCAAACAGTGAAAACCACTCTGGTGGTGCCTTGGGTAAGTACGGTGGTGAAAACCTAGTAAATAGGCACCTTTCGTAAAGGCTATGGCTCCATAGTCTTTCAAACTTGTTGCGATCACATCCATTGCATCCATTCATCTATCATTTATACCATGGCTTGTTATTGATCTACAATCAAGGTTATTGCCTCATGTGTCCCATGTCATGCTTTCATACCAACACTTAACTGGGAGCAATATTCTTAACTTAATGATGGGAGTGGATTCTCCATGCTTGTGATTCGTTGAGTTAATCATTCAAAATGTCCTGAAATAATACCAAAAAACATTCGTAAAATCTCATAAAATACCAAAAACATTTGAAAAATGTCCTGAAGAAAACACAAAAAATATTCACAACATTTAAAAATCCAAAATAATGACAAAAACTTCCAAAACAATAAAAAATAATGCAAAAAATTTGTTCCTTGTACATAAACATCTCCAAAGACAAAACAACATTTTGAGCTACTCAAACGATGACCACCTATCAAATCAACCAACAAATCAAACATCTGAGCACAATCGTCTTAACAAGGAAGCATGCTTCTTTAGAAACAAGACATGGTACCATATTTCTTTGACAAGAAAATTATGTTTGGCTAATAGGCACTTGGTTGAATTTTTGGCATTTATATCAGGTTCCTATGCTACTCCAGGATATCCACAAGTGATTAGAGTGGTCAGGATGGTTCATGATATCTTTTTTTTTGTTTTCTATCTGCGGATTGTTCCAATGAAGCTCTAGGGCATGTGCTAATGGTGTCTACGTGGGAAGTTCACTAAGCTATGAGATCATATGCAAAAATAATATCATGGATCACTATGGCTTACTGACTATAGCTTATACCTTGACCATTTGTATAGGAACCGGAATGGAGGGAAACTTTCATTGTCTACGATGTTTTCTTACAGGTGAAACACTCAACCTTGGTTTCAGATACCTCGGCCAAGATCATTACTACTATGATCGATGAGGAAATAAAGCATTATGAATAAGCCATGGATTGCCATTTCATCTCATCTGTTTATATTGCATTTTGTTGCATATCACTCATACATTGTAAATATTTTATATGCATGCATATGCAAGGAATAGGGTTGCTATGAGAAAGCTATGTGTGGAAGACTATCCCTAAAATCATGACTGAGTACAATGATACACACCCCATTCATGTCAACGGATAACTCTATTTTGATCCTCTTCCATAGGAATGAGTGCTAGGTCCTCCATACCTTCTATCTAAAATTGACTTCCCCACCTCACTCTCCCCATCTCTATCATGAGCATCACATACCCTACATCGTGTCCTATCAAACCAATCAAGCCACGTTCATCACCGTCCATCTCTGAAAGGAGGGGTTGTGTAACCTATGTTACCTAGGTCATCCTATAAGCAACACAACGTAAGTTACTGTGTCTACATAGGTACATCAACTCATACACACCTAGACTACAATAGGCATTTACATCAATTGCCTAGTCTCAATAGGTATGCTAATTCTAGAAAACACCACAAACAACCTACAATGCAAACACTATCAATTGATCAACCAATCAAACACAATCAAAATAGACAATTACATCAATTATCTAAGTCTCAATGAGTATTTTGCTTCAGATACCTTGACTTCATCAGGCAATTACATCAATTGTCTAAGTCTCATCAGGTCAATTTGACTCACTCAGACTTTATCATGTCCAAGCGAACAATTGACATCAACTATCATGCTTTGACTCAACCAGGGAAATTCAACCGATTGCACCAGACTATCCAACCAATTTTGATCAATTGTACAACATCAATCAAAAGCACAACACTACATTTACACTGTATCTCCTGCATGACCTAAGGGTACTCACTGACTCACCCTTCTCCTCCTTTGATTCCCAAATCCTCCATTATATCCATGCCTAATTTTCTTATATTTTTTGAGAGATCGCCCAAATTTTTAAAATTTTGTCCCATCTCTTGAGGGGGAATACCTAACCACCAACTTGGTGCATGCTAGGGCACATCCTATGCTTGTTTTTCTTTGAAATGATGTGATAAACCACACCATCTCAAAGAGGGGCAAATGTAGACACCCAAATCTGTCCACTTAATTAAATGAATACTTAGTATTTATTTGATTATTTAACCATCTATCAACAATTAATTAAATTAATATTTAAATAATTCATCTTAACCCTCTTCTCTTATTAATTAAATAAATTATTTGATTTATTTGATTTAATTCACTTAAACCATATTCTGACTTTAATTAAATAATTAAATCATATTTGTTTAATTAAATACCCTCTCTCACATTTAAATAAATCAATATTTATTTAAATCCCTAAAAACCTCACCCACTTGCACTTTCTAGAAAATGCAAGTTACACCACTATTTTAAATAAATAAATAATTTATTTAAAATCATATTTATCGTCACCCACTTGAAACCTTTATTAATGGCTTCCCTTAAAGTCTTCAAACCTTTAAAGGTTTCCTTCTAGAGTCTTCTCAAGCCTTTAATGGCTTCCCTTAAAGTCTTCAAACCTTTAAAGGTCTCCTTCTAGAGTCTTCTCAAACCTTTAATGGTTTTCCTTAAAGTCTTTAAAACCTTTAATGGCTTCCTTCTAGAGTCTTCTTAAGCCTTTAATGGTTTCCCTCAAAGTCTTCAAGCATTTAATTCTTTATCCCCCTTTTTCTCATTTAAATAAATTAAGATTTATTTCAATAAATCCAAAATTAACTTGCACACTTTTCAATAAATATGTATATTAAGCACATCCCTATACATACCACCAAGAACAAGGATGTTACTACATATAACTTAATAATAGTTCTGATTGATGGTGATGTCACTCGAGGCTTTTATTCATTTCCTTTATATCTCCCAATGTGAGGGAGAGGTCAACTCTTCATCATGTATGCCCTTTGGAAAGAGACACAACCTTTCATCATTGGCACCCTTTGAAAGAGTGCAACTCTTTATTATTCATGCCCTTCGACATGGACACAACCTTTCACAATTAGATTTGCATTGCATAAATTTTTAAAATAAATATTAAAACATTTTTATTTTTTTTGAAAAATATATGGTACATGAGAAGAGAGAATCATTACCAAGAGGGTTTTATTTTATTAAAAAATATTCTTTTTTTACAAAAGTTGATGTTAGATGCATTATATTTTAAAGTAATCTACGTGAAGAAAAAATTATCATAATTTGTGCATTTACATGCTTAAAAATAAGTAAATATTACAAAAAAATTATGAATTTTATTTATTCTAATTAGTTTTGAGTAAGTTTGACTTAAAAAAATATTCATTTTTTTTTCATGCATTATATTTTAAAGTAATCTACGTGAAGAAAAAAAAATCAAAGAAAAAAAATGGCTTGCTCGTTTTTTCAACGTCCCATTGATCTTGCTTTTTTAATGAAATTTTTAGCACTTCAAAAATTTCTCTTGAATTTATAAAAAATATCCAACTTTTAAAATGTTAAAAAATTAAAAATATAAACTTCATTAATAGTTCTATATTTTAGTTTACATCATTTTGAAATATAAAATATAAATATCACTTTGAGGTGGTCAATGTTAAGAAATATATATTTGTGATGATCATTTACTTTATAAAAATGTGACAGATTTGCATTTTTATCCAGCATAATGTAAGAGCTGATTTGCGAAAAAAAAGGTAGCCTTCCACAAGAGTAGATTAAGAGGATAGATTTATTGATATGGATGCCATAATATACAATAATCAATAATGGATCAATGATATAACTTCTACATGATGTACAATAGACCTTGCTTATACATTCAAGGTTGAGTGATACGATAGGACAATATTGTGATAAGTTTCTCAATGATATGTTTTTGAGTTAAAAATCAGTAAAACAAGGGTGCTACCTGTTGATGTGTTCACTAGGCACATGCAAACTCAAAATAAAATACCAAAGTATCTTACCCTCTCTTGAACAAAATATTTTGGATGTGGAAGATTAGGCTTAAGGATCACCCAAAAAGACTCCAAGGTTCGTGTATGTAGGATCACTACGCGTGGATAAGCCTAGTTGGTCGTTGTGATTACTGTTTCATCAAAGGGCATTTATGGTTTGAAAATATTTAACAATTGATTAGCAGATGGTATGCAATGAGGTTTCTTCCTAAAACTACTAAGTGATTATTAAAAAAAAGGGGGTAAAAGATGAGGGTTTAGAGGAATTCTAAGCTACTCTAGGATGAATGGATGAAGAAATGACACAAGTGAAACTCAACTAGTTATTGCATCGCCATACATGAACAACTCCACTAGAAATAGTGCAACCTTCCAAGGATGTTTGAAAATTTTCAAATCACTCCTAACCATAGACACCATCAATTGAATGCATATCAATGATTAAGCAATAATCAAACTTAAACACTTTTAAATGCGCTAGTTGACCACACAAGGCTAGCTTACAATCAACAAGAAAGCTAGTGGTATGTATAATTGAGCTTCATAGCATATCAAATACAACATTCCATCATGTAATCTAATACTTGAACTATCATCAAAAGATTAGCTTGAGAAGATAAGAGAACCATGCAACAAGCATTAAGGATTGAGCAAAAACACCATAACTTCAATGTTCATTTATCAAAAATCCAAATAACAACAATTCTTTGAGTCTTTCTCTTGCCAATATTCTAACACTATTATTCTCTCTCTTCTACTCTATCGCTATCACCATTGCTTACAAATATCACTATTCACTATTAACCCTTACAAATGAAATGAGTAGAGTTTATATAGGACTCCCAAATAAAATTAATGATCGAGATCGAATGAAGATCAAGGGCCAAGATTTTTCCACCTAAACCCTAATTAGGGTTTGACATAAATGAAAAACCTATCTGGATAATTATCACCACGAATCAACTGATGAAAAAGTAACATGTGCTGGAATGAAAATCAAGGAAGTTGTTAGACAACTCAGATAACCAGAGAACAACTGAGAGGGGGGGGAGGGGGGTGAATCAGTTGTCACCGAATTATAGAACTTTAAGCATTCAAATCCTTATTACCAGAACACATAAAATCAATACCAGAATGCATACACCAAATATCAGAATAATTGATATAGCAACTAAACATAAACATAAATCACAGAACAGTTACCATCCATCCAGAATATATGACACCAAGATTTGTACGTGGAAAACCCGGTAAAGGGAAAAACCATGGTGGGAAGCCTACCAACAATCAGATAATACTTTTGGAGTAAGTATGTGATTACAATATGAGGGGCCTACATATGTAGGAAGGCCAAGAGCGTAGAGCGCACTACTCATCACAAAAAGAGCCTCACTGACTTCAATGTTCACATAAACCAGTCTGACTTCATTTTCTTGGACATTCTCCTTCAAAAAGTTATACTTGATAGATACGTGCTTTGTTTTAGAATGAAATACCAGATTCTTTGATATATCAATAGTAGCAGAGTTATCATAGTTAATAACTACTAGTTCATTACAATCCACCTTTATATCCTTCAAAATTTGCTTCCTCCATAGAACTTGTGTACAGTTAGTAGCAACAACAACATACTCAGCTTCAACAGTAGATAAAGAGGTGCATGACTGCTTTTTGCTGATCCATGAAACATGTTTCTTTCCATGAAAGAAAGCTCCACCAGATGTGCTTATCTGGTCATCAACATCTCCGGCCCAATTTGCATCTGTATATGCATATAATGTAAAGTCATCATTTTTAGGATACCACAAACCATATTCAGTTGTTCCCTGAAAATACCTGAAAAATCCTTTTCACTGCAATCTCATGATTTTCTCTAGGATCACTCTGATATACAATACAAACTACATTCATTATATCCACTCTAGTCTAAGTCAGATATAACAAACCTCCAATTATAGACTTGTACCTTGTAGGATTTATCGATGCAGATGCATCTTTCTTTGTCAATTTCTCACTTCTAACCATCAGAGTAACAATCGGGTTAGAATTTTCCACACCAAATTTCTTCAGCAATTCTCTAGCATACTTAGTTTGACAGATGAAAATACCTTTATTAGTTTGAGTAATATGAAAACCTAAGAAAAACTTCATCTCCCCAATCATAGGCATCTCAAATTCATTCTTCATATTGTTAGAGAATTCCATACACAACTTATCTTCACCTCCAAAAATGATATCATCAACAAAGTTTTCAATAATCAATATTTCATCATTAGTGATCTTATAATATAAATTACCATCAACATTACCTTAAGTGAAACCAAGCTTCAAAAGATATTTATCCATTCTTGCATACAAAGCTCTAGGGGCTTGTTTCAATCCATATAAAGCTTTCTTTAACCTGCAAACCATGTTTTTGTCATTTGAAAGTGAAAATCCAACAGGCTGCTTAATATAAACTTCCTCTTCAAGATCGCCATTCAGAAATGCACACTTAACATCCATTTGATAAACCTTGTAGTTCTTGTGTGCAACATAAGCAAGAAATAATCTCACAACTTCAATCCTAGCTACTGGTGCAAAGGTTTCATCATAAACAATTCCTTCCTTCTGAGAATATTCTTTACAAACCAATCTAACTTTATTCCTCACAACTTATCCATCTTCATTCAATTTATTCCTAAAAACCCATTTAGTTCCAATAATATTCTTATTTTTTAGGTCGGGGAACTAAAGTCCATGTGTTATTCTTTTCTATCTGATCTAATTCTTCTTCCATAGCTTTCATCCAACATTCATCTTTACAAACTTCAATTACTGATGCTAGTTCAACTTTAGAAATTAAACATACCTCATTAGCTGCCAACCTTCTTCTTATCATCACTCCTTTATTTTTGTCTCCAATGATCTGATCTTCTGAATGATCCAACCTTACATACCTAGGAGTCTTCTAATTTTCTGTTCCTTTGTCTTGATCTTCAGTTACTGTTGAATTTTCTGATACTGCCGGAGTAACTGGTTCAACATTTTGTTTCGGTGTAAGTTCTACCGGTTGAATTATGATAATTTCCACTGCCAGTTCTCTTTCATAAGTTCTGATTTGATTTTTGTTCTACTCATCCACCTTGACATTTGTTCTCTCCACAATTCTCTGCAATATTTTATTATAATATCTATATACTTTTCTTTCATTAGAATAACCAAGAAATATTCCTTCATCACATCTAGGATAAAACTTTCCAATGGAATCATCACTTTTGATATAGCATTTACTACCAAAGTTTCTGAAATACTTAACTATCGGTGCATGACCAAACCATAACTCATAAGGTGTCTTACTGGTATCTCTTTTGATATGAACTTTGTTGAATGTATAACATCGTGCTTACAACTTCTCTCTAGTAGACATGAGGTAGATTAGCCTCCCTCATCATAGTTCTAGCTGCATCCAAGATAGTTATGTTCTTCCTTTCCACAACTCCATTCTGTTGAGGTGTTCGGGGTGCAGATAAATGTCTCCTTATCTGATTCTTCTCACAATAGTTGTTAAATTCACTGGATGTGAATTATCCACCTTGACTTGACCTTGAGCATTTAATCTTCAATCCTGTCTTTGTCTCAACTTTAGCTTTAAATATTTTAAACTTTTCAAATGCTTTAGACTTCTCCCTTTGAAAAGTAACCCGCATCATTCTTGAATAGTCATCAATGATTAGCATGAAATATCTATCACCCTGAAAACTTTTGATTCTAGTTGGACCACACAAATCAGTATGAATAAGATCAAGAATATCATTATATTTTTCTTGTATACTCTTAAAAGAAGTTCTGACTTTCTTTCCCATTTGACATTCCTTACATACCAAAATATAGGGCTTTATAATCTTAGGTATATCTCTATTTGCCTTAATAGAATTGATCTTCACAATGCAATCAAAATTCACATGACACAACCTCTTATGCCATAGCCAACTCTCTTCAATTTGTGCAATCAAATATTTCTTCTCATCAGAGTTCAAATGAAATATATTACCTTTAGTCTGTGTACCAGTTGCAATCTCCAATCCAGATCTGTTGATAATCCTGCATTTTCAATCTTTGAATTGTAACTAAAATCCCTTATCCACCAACTGTCCTACACTCAAAAGATTATGCCTTAAAACTTAAACATAATAAACATTAGCAGTGTTATGCTTACCATTCAATAGTATTGTTTCTCTTCCCTTGATCATGCATGCTTTTTCATCTCCAAATCTAACCAGAGCACCAACAAATTCTTGCATAGATAAGAACTTCCTTCTATCTCAAGTCATGTGATGTGAACATCCACTGTCAATCACCCATTCATCCTTGTCTTCAATTTTAGCAGCAAGGGCCTTCTCTTTAGGTATCGTATCATCTTCCTTGATAGCCAAAAATACCCATTCCTTTCCATTACCGGATCCACTCGTTGAATCTTATGTCAGTTCATCATCAGAATTAGTCACACCTTCCTCATCCACATAGTAAAATGATTTGTCTTTGTTCCTCCTGTACTTATGCTTGTTCTGATAATCATGGTTAGGCCTAAAAGATCTTCTAGCTCTTTCTTAAAATCTTGAATTCCTTTTAGGACATCTAGATGCAAAATGACCCATCTTATTACATGCAAAGCATTTAAAAGTTTATTTTCCTTCATACTTACTTCCTGTCGGTCCTTTAGGTACTCTTCTAGCAAATAAGGCTTCAAGTTGCTCAAATTCTTCATCTTCTTTCTTCATATCCTCTAGTTCCTTTCAATATAAAGCTTTCCAATCACTCTTGCCAGTAGATGATGTTGGTATTATGTGAACCGGTATGAGAACATGATGACATTGTATGTTGTCATTGATGTCAATATGCTGAAGAAGATAGAACCGATATATGTGAGAACCGATATAACATTGTAAATCGGTATATGTGCCAAATTGAAGTGGTGTGTTTGTTCAAGGTGAACCGACATGTGGTTATGGGAACCGGTACATGAAAGCTTTGTATGACTACAGGTTCAACTTCAGGGTTTCCGGTTGAAGTACTTCAAGCCTGTGTGACTCTACCGATGACTTTGTGTGATGATTTAGCATTGTAATGAAGAACAGATCATGTTGCCATGTTAGCCTTGTGTGCATGAAGGATCTTGCATGAAGGAGATTGTTCCTATCTACCTCAGAAATGTGCGAAGTCTGTAAACAGTGAAAACGTGTGATGGGTTATGAGACGCCATGAAAGCGGTGGAAAAAAAATGATGGAGAACGTCTTGAGATTGGTTCAAGACTGTTGCATTTGATGCAATGTGCTCAATGATCAGGATTGAACTGTTTGAATTGCTTAACCTAACAGGTTTAGGGTTTAGGGTTTATGCTACCGATCTATCTGTTTCCTATAAGGTCAATGTTGTGTTTCTTTCTGAGGTTGTTGGCAAAAGTTGTGTGTGTGTATCCAAGTGAAGGGATATGTGATTCTTGCTAGACTAGAGGAGAGAAGTGATACCTGCTGAGTGTAAGTGAAGAAGGTGAAGAGGAGCTCAAGTGGATCTGCATTGGCATTGAGTGTTGTTACCAGATCATTGTAATACATGTTGATCTCTAACCACTTCAACAGTTGGGAAATCCCTTAACAGGGTAGCTTTAACCGGCTTACTGTAAATCCTTTAATAGGGTGACTCAAAACCATTGAGTTCTTGAAATCCTCTAACAAGGTAACCTTTAACAGGGTTTAACCCTTGACTGGGTATTCTAGCCATCCCTTAACCGGGTGATCCCTAATAGGATCGGTTCCTAACAGAGCGAACTTCTAAAGAGTTCAAAAATAGCTTGTGGGTATTCATCCCCACCATGGTTTTTCCCAGTTGGGCTTCCACGTGAAAAAAATCTGTGTGTCATGTGTGGTGTTATTCATGTGATGGTTTAAGTGATTTGTGTTTGAAGGTAAATCATGTTGATCTAGCTAATTATATATCTTTGATGATAGATTACATGTTCATGCACTAGGGTGAAATGGAAATGAAGTATTAGATTGTATGAAAAGATAAGTGTCAATCGGTTTATGCTTGTCTCAATTATTTTGGGTTTTGTCATTTGTACTCTGTTTAAGATCGGTGTTACTGTTTGTCTGCCAAAGCACAATGTCTGCTGACAAACTGGTTTAGGATTGTGTTTTTGTCAGTACTGATTCACCCCCCCCCCCCTCTCAGGACCAGTTTGGTACCATCCTTTCATCATTGAGTTATCAGATGATGTAGATGCATGAAAAGTAGGTTCAAATTTCACAGCTCCAGAAGGTCCAAATTCCTCAATCTCAAAAGCAGTTAATTTCCCAACCAAGGTATCCCTATTAGCAGAGGTGTTTGTCATAGTTCTCAACTCATTAATTGTAGTAGCCTTCATCTTATAAGCTGATGGCAAAGCTCTTGGTACTTTAGAAACTATTTCATCTTTGCTCAAAGATTCACCACAACATTGAATTCCCAAAACAATCTCATTAACTCTCTCCATAAAAGCAGTAATCCTTTCATCTTCTTCCATCTTCAAGCTCTCATACCTCACTCGGTAACCATCAAGTTTAGCAATTTTAATAGTAGGGTCACCTTCATTTAGAGTCTCCAATTTGTCTGATATAGCCTTTGCAGTTGATTTTTCAGTTAGTCCCATTATTTGCTAGTCAGAAAGTGCACACAAAAGGGCTTCTCTAGCTCCATAATCATTATCAAGTTCCTTATCCAGGATTGCCGGAGGAGCATTTCCAGATGTCGAATTAAAAGGGATTACACCTTTGTCAATGATCTCCAAAATTTCCTATCCAAAACATCTTAGATGAGTAGCCATCTGAATCTTCCATACCTTATAATTTGTTCCATCAAGCCTAAGCATTTCTCTCTAGAAAACAACTGCAGATGTATTTGATGAGCTTGAACTAGTAGCTGCCATAGGATCTTCCTCAAGTGGTTAAGCACCTATAGAGAGGATCATGCTCTGATACTAATTGCTAGACAACTCAGATAACCAGAGGACAATTTAGAGGGGGGTGAATCAATTGTCACCGGATTATAGAACTTTAAGCATTCAAATCCTTATTACTAAAACACATAAACTCAATATCAGAATGCATAAACCAAATACCAGAATAACTGATATAGCAATCAAACATAAACATAAATCACAGAATAATTACCATCCATCTAGAACATATGACACAAAGATTTGTACATGGAAAACCCAATAAAGGGAAAAACCATTGTGGGAAGCTTACACATAGTTAGATAATACTTCTGCAGTAAGTATGTGATTACAATATGAGGGGCCTGCACATGCAAGAAGGACAATAGCCTAGAGCACACTACTCATCACGAAAAGAGCCTCACTGACTACAAAATAAATCCAAACTACAGTCTGGAAAAAGTGTGAACCACAAAGATAGCATCTCCTATGCCTGAGAACATTTCCAGTTAAGCTCAGTACCAGAGGTCTTAAACCTCTCTTACCAACCCAATTTGATCACCTATGATCAACCAAAACCTTTGCATATGATTACAAAATTATTCGCACACAGATAGTCGTATATCCCATTACCATGATCTACAAAGAGATCTTACATCATATTTATACCAACCCGAGACCTAAACAATTAGGTTGGCCACCTAAAAGATAATATAATAATTTCATAACATAAACCCACAATCCAATGATCAACCAAATCAGCTTAGGCCGAAAACAATGTAAACCAATCATTAAATCCTGTTGGTAACACATCAAGAACATCCTCCAATGCATTACATACACCAGACCATAACCTAGATAACACCAAACCCAAAATAGGTCGCCATAAACCAAATCCAACACCATTGATGAATAGGAACATGAACATGATAACCAACAACATCCCAAAAGCCATTTAGAATCCCTACCCAATACCACTTATCACGTGCAGCAAAAGATCTTTAGCAAAGCTCTGTCGGTAAAACCCTTACCAGTGACCAAAAGGCTTACTAGAACAAATGATAGAATCTGAGTCATCAAATCCCAAACCAACTGATCATGATACGCATCTGAATAACATGAATGACAGATCTAAATCAATTCCACAAACCAAAGCATACCAGATCAATATCATAATCTAACCACTCTACCGGAACCAACTAGAAACTAGTAAACAACCAAAACATCTGGTGTTGCCATCAATGCAACACATAATAAATTCCTCCAAATTGCCAAGAAAAATGTCCTCCAATAGGAATGTGACATGCCACATGAGATCATAACAAACTTTCTTCTAGAATTTTGTTTCTCTCTTCTACTCTATCACTATCACTATTGCTTACAAATTTCACTATTCACTATTAACCCTTACAAATGAAATGAGTAGAGTCTATATAGGACTCCCAAATACAAGAATGATCAAGATCGAATGAAGATCGAGGGCCAATATTTTGCCACCTAAACCCTAATTAGGGTTTGACATAAATGAAAACCCTATCTGGATAATTATCACCATGAATCAATTAATGAAAAAGTAACACATGCTGACATAAAAGTTGAGGAAGTGTCCTCCAATAGGAACGTGACATGCCATATGAGATCATAACAAAATTTCTTCTGGTATATTCAATGAATCTGGATGTCATTCTCTCAATTTCAGAAATTGAAATTGTTGACGGGTGTTTTGATAGACTCACCGACAGTCAGGTAATTTGTGTAAACACTCACCACCTCTCCTGAAAAGCAATAAGTTTTGAAAAACTAATTACTCCAAGGTCTCTATAGTCCAGTCTCAACCATGATGGGTAGCTCAATGGTTGATGTGGTTGTACCTGTGAAGGGTCTTGTTGGTTAAATGAATCCCAATAACTTCCAATAACTCCACTTTTTTTGTATTTTATGCTTTAAGATTCTCTTCCAAAATAAACTGCAAAGATAGGGAAACAAGAAAATAACAATGAAACTAATTCAATAACAACTTAATGAGCTACTTAGTAAGTAGCCTGCAATCCAAAAATCATCAATATCATGTAAATCATCATTCAATAATGGACCTCCAGTAAACCTGCAAAGTCAACAACCTCACAAATTCATGGAAATAATATCACCACAATATCGTCTATCCTAGTAATTCTCATACACCACTTACGTGCACAATAGGATTCATAAAGAAATAAACAAAAGACAAAAACAAGTTGATGATTTCAAACAATAGACATTACCAGACTGCAAAGAGAAAATTAATAGAACATATGCATAGATCAAGCAATCTATAAGCTGTTTCTTATATTAATTTCAAAGAATGTATCACGAAAATAATCTAGTTCATAACAATCTGCAAAAATAATCTAAAATCTCTAAGTGTTCCTCAAATCATCAATTTGTGGACCCTTACAAATGAATCAAACTCCTCAATTTATAGATTTTCTTGCCCTACTTTCTAGGAAATAAACCTATCTAAATTAAGAACTAAAAAAGCAAAGAGCCGCAGTTGACATACAAGTCTCTGCCTTAGACTCCAATTAACCATTACAAAATCAAGACTGAGGGAGCACTATGAAGATGGTGTTGCATGAGCTGGGCTTTCATAGTCATGTGCAATTTTTCTCAAAACCAAATTGTAAGTCAGAAGTGCAGTTGAAGTCCTAGTATGGTATCATGCACAAACTCCTTTTAAAAGTCATGCTATCATTAGCAACTATACATTTATCTTTCACTTCTTTTTATAGGTTATATAATTGTTGATGATACATGCAATCACTTCGATAGGAGGATCAATAACATGTTTGATTCTGAACTTGTACTTTTTCAAAATCTCCTCCGCATTCTTTCTTCCACCCTCCAACTCCTCTATTGTTTTTGTGGCCTATTGACACTGGGTCGTCAAATATGTATACATGTCCATTGATGCAACACTAAACAGAGTCAGAGCTACAAAATGGTGTGCCTCATATGCATCCCACTAGTAGAGTACCTAGTCCTCCTCTATTTCTCCAACATTGGTTATACCAAGCCCAAAAACTCCTAATAACTACCCTACAAACTTCTCGTATTTTTCCACTACCCTGAGAAGGGGAGACCGAATACCTATTATATCCTTCACATACTGTTGAAGCATTTCAATCTTCAACTCCAAAATATATATGTAGGATTGCAAATTCTTACAATTGTCTCCACCTCAAAGGTCTTCCCTTATTATCTCTTCTTCCCAAGACTCAAAACTTTATTCAAAACCCAAAACTGTTGGCCAAAAGTGTTGAGCTTTCGCTCCCACTGTTGAGAACAAGAAGTTAATGCTCCTCGAACCTGCATGGCCTTTCTATATTCTTTCATGGTGTTTTGCAAGAATAATATAATTTTGGCAGCATTTTTTCATGCCCATGCCTTTGTTGTGGCTACCACCTGTCTTACCTCAACCAATGCTTTTATATCTCCCTCTAGGAGTGACGAGGTTGAAGGTAAGTTATCATCTACACATGTATCCAGGGGCTTACCCATCTCTACCAACAACTACTTATATTGTTCCAGTTGTGCCTTGACCTCTGAATGGGAGATGTGCTCTTTTTCTATTCGGCCCCTGATGACACTAGTAGTCAGCTCCAACGTATCTAGCTCTCTCCATTTGGTCTATTTAGTCAATTTGACCTCTAAAACCTAGTATTTGGCGGAGTCTTGACCTTCAAGTTGTGTTGGAACTGCTACATCAACAATCACTTCACCAGAACCGGTTCTTAATAAGTGATGCATTGTCTTTTCTCTCTTTGTTTTCTGTGGTTCTTCAATGATGCCCTGCTGAAATGTAACCTTGGGTAGCACCACTTTCTTTTTCTTCTCAAAGGTTAAGTTTAACCATTGTGGCACATCCTTATCTTTTTCACCTTCATGGGGCACGATGTCATCAGTCACCACATGCACTTCTTACTGCTCCTCTGCTTCATCTTTCTCCTCTTCTTCCATATGCTTAGGGTCTAGAAGTCCTTGGGGTGAAACAATTTGACGAGCCAAATTGGCTTGGAGAGTAGTATCAACTTTTAATTGATGTTGCTTATGTAACTCTCCTAACCTATCATTGATTTCTTCTTCAAATTTCCTGCCACCTTTATTAGTTTCCACCATACCTTGCTTATCAACTATCTCTTTCAGTAGATCTTCTTGGTCCTGCGGAGTTAAGACCAATCTTTCATCCTATGAATCTTTGGGCTCATTTCGTTCCTTCTCTCCCCCAAGTGGTTGTTGTTCCATAGGTTGCTCATCCTCTTGGTCATAACCCAATTAAATGTTATGAATGATTACATTTTCTATAGTAGGAAACAATATCGTAGTTACTTGAGGTGGAGTTGTTGATGTTGCTGCAAAGACAACAAGTGAATTCGGTATAAGGATTGTAATGGCTAACGTTAAAATTGTAGCCTGTGTGGTTGTAGTTGGCAGGGGCTGAGTAGATGTACTTATGGTATCAGGAGGAGGTTGTATATTTTCGTCAGTTTTCCCTTGTTCATCCTCATCCTGAATGCCTTCTCCTAGCCTTTATCCAATTATTGCCCTAACTAGGAATACCTCTACCAATGGAACAACTCCTAACCCTTCTATGATTCCAAAATCAGCAGCCTTCTTAAAAAATTTGGCCTTCCTCAATTTTTCCTTGACTTGCGTGAGGAGTTCCTCAGTAATTTCTTCGGGTTGTGCCACCTCTTCTGGGTCCATAGAAGTATTCTTTCTACAACTGGACCTTTTTTTATGGGCATACTCCTTATAACCCCTTGACTGGGGAATACCTGAAGTCGATTCCTTTTGCTTCCCTTTCGAAGCGCTCAGTCTAACCCTCAAACTTAGCCACTACCTAGTTCTATCTATAACAGTTTGAGTTACTTTATCTATATCCACCTCTTTGTGCCCTGACCATCTGATTGGAGAGAGGGGCTTCTTATTGATTTCATGTTCCTTATATGTAGGGTCTAATAAATCACCATCATCCCTTAACTCTTTAGGGAGATTGGTCTCTACTTAAAATCCCCTTACCTACGAAACTGAGAGCCTGGAATATGTTTTCTCTCTAACTTCAAATCCATCTTGGAGGTTGGCCCAAAAATCCTCCAATCTTGACTTATGTCCCTCATATGCCTTTGGCATTATTTCCTTTAGTTTTCCATATGGGTCATAATATTCTCTAGCATAACTGGATTCTTTTAAATTTAGATCATGTAACTCTTGCTATGTTGTCTTTGCTACCTGAATCTTGGAACAGGAGAAATAACCGATAGAAATTGAAAAATCTATACCTATCTTATATTTTGAGGATAAAAGTGATTGCAAACCAAGCATCTGCCTGACATATTGTAATAATATAATATGGTCAGTGCAGTATCTTGGCAGCAACATAGGGCAACCTGTGAATCCACTGACCCTAATATATGTGGAACGTTTGTTCTGAATGAACCAACATGCCCATTCCCTGATTATGGCCATTGCTTATAGGCTTATTCTATAACCTGTATCACCTATGAGCTTGATGATGACAGGGAAAAGGAAGGCATCATTTATACTTTTGTAATGTGCCTTTGCGTTACCTAGAGGGAGTTGGGTGTAATACTCCCACACCTTCTTTTGTGCTTCCTCATCTCCAAGTTGGCCCTCTGTCTGCAACCCTGGGAATTTTCCTGCTCGAGCCGCTACCTAGACAACATATAAAGTGAAGAAAAATTTCTTCATCTTATGCACATATACCAACGGCCTGTGTATATTTTCAGATAAGATCTGAGCCTAATCGAAATACTTTTTGCGAATCGGGATAGTAGTGATGTAATGAAACATCCATGGGTGGAAGTGATGACAATATGTCTTGCCGAAGGACTTGCTTAGAATGATAATCAAGTCATGTTACGGCTCATTGAAATCTTCCCTTAGGATGTCAATGGATTTTAATCAAGTTTTCCTCTCCTCCTTGAGCCAATTTTCATTCATATGCCTTTTGTTTGAGGTAACATCCCCATCCCATACTTCAGCGGCTTCTTCCTCGATTGTTAACGATGTATCCTCCTCTCTATAAGGAATACTGAACACATATCCCCAACATATCAACAAATAAATCTATAATTGTCCTCCCTTGGGCATCAGTGCACTTCCAAGTGTCTGCATTGTAGAAGTGTGCTACAGTCATAATAAATTCAGGGGCTTGGATGGATTGAGGAAAAATAGTAGCTTCTACCAGCCCTGATCTCTTGATCCTCCTATAAGGAGCCTCTAGTCTTGGTTTGTCCAATTGTGTTGCAATGTCTTCTAGGTCCACATGTCCTACCTCTGTATCAGTTACCCATCTGATCTGATCATCCAATTTTGAAACATAAACCTCTCCCTAATAATGGTATTTCATGGTTGCAGGGAGTCTATCCAATTCCTTTCCTTTCTTGTTGGAAGTTGGGTCCATATAATTTTTCAAATATATAAGAAAGAACTACAAATTATCCTATCACATATCAAATATATCAATTATATTACCCACTTTGGGACTCTGGGGTTCCACGGTGGGAGAACTCTTTCTCAAATAACTAACCTAAGAACTCCGGAGTTTCGAGGTTCCAAGGTGAGGATGGGCTAAGAAAATGACCTGGAACTTCGGGGTTCCAAAGTTCCAAGGTGGACCAAAACAGTGGAATCCGAGACTCCAGGATTCCAGGGTAATACAAGGCTAGAACAATAAAACCCAGAACTTCAAGGTTCCAGGGTCGACTAAGCGCATGGCTCATTAGGGACTTAGGGGACCCGAAGTCCTGGGGTAGTTCAAATAATGGCCTATGAAGAAAGAACTTCGAAACTCCAGGGTTCTGGGGTTCCAAGGTTAGGTGTAGTTCATAGACTGGCCAAAAGGGAAGGTCCGGGACTCTGGGCTTCTGGAGTTCCGAGGTGAAAATAATGACCAAGCTCGGAACTCTGAGGTTCTGGGGTTAGAAAAACCTAAGGATGTAGGAAGAAAATGAACACTCAAAATGAGAAAAACTAAAAACAAATCTAAGCTAAAAAACTAAAAGATCGAAACTAGAAAACTCAAATAGGGCAAAGAAATCCACCAACTTGACAAAAGAAAAACCTCGAAAACTGGGTGATACGGAGGTGCAAAGTCAAGTTGCAAATCAAGGAAATCAGAAAACTTGAATGCACAAATGAGCTCAAAAGAGTTCACTTCCTTTATTTATACCTCCGATTTTTTCGTCTGTACAATTGATTTTAACATGACCTCGGGAGTCCAGGGTTCTGGACTCCTGAGGCGAAAACTAAAAAAAACACAAACAGACCTTGAGACTCCAGGGTTCCGGGGTCTGAACAAGCAGAGACACATTAGTACTCCGGGGTTCCACGATTCCAAGGTTAAAAAGAAAAGCAAGCAAAATAACTTCGGGATTCTGGGGTTTCGGGGTTGTAAAGGCAACACAACATGAAGAACTCGGGATTCTAGGACTCCAGAGTCTCGAGGCTTTGACAACAAAAAGAGACAAGGCACAACTTTGGGACTTCGGGGTTCCGAGGTCAAAACATAACTGAAACAAGTGTCTACTTCAGGACTCCGAGGTTTCGGGGTAAGACTTCAAAAACAAACAAAGGACACTTCAGGACTCCGAGGTTTCAGGGTGTCCAAGCATAAACTGAAAAAAACAAAGCTACATAAAGCAAAAAGATCAACCCATATTTTCATGACAAGGGGAAACTAATGGGGTTAGGTATGCAGGGCATAACAGGAACCTCAGGTAGATTCTTCATACATTCCTCTAGGTGAATCACCTAATCAAAGGCTGTAAGAAGTGTGACCTCCCATCCATGCTCAAGTTCTTTGATCTTGTCAATAAGGAACATAGTAATGTGCATAAGATCCAACCATTTTTCTGTGATCGGTCTACCTTCTACCTGAAAGATAATTTTTATACTGCCTTCTAGTTCCTAAATGTCCACATCTGCCTCTATTTCTGCCCTCTTGTCAAGAATGATGCATATCATTTCAATTATCTTGTCATGAATAGGATGCTCGGTATCTTCAACTTAACTACATCTGTTACTTACATCTTCAAAAAGGAGTTTCTTCATTTGAAGCAAAGTTGACCATTGTAACAGATTAGGAGTTGATTCTTTCCTAATTATCCCTTCTTTCACCAACATCTGTCTAGGTGCTTTTCTTATTGCTTGCAATATTGGAATGGTGACGTCCTTAGTATGAGTGAAAGCATCAACTATCACCATGATATTATGAACTATCTCAAGAACTTGAATGGCTCTACCAAGTATCTTCATCATATTTCTTAAAAATTCATTAGCCATTGTGAAAGATTTGTTGACACAAACCTCTAGAAGTTGGGCCGAGTTCTTCATTTTCTCCATGTGATCAATTGACTCGGGGGGAAGCAAGGGAGGTGATGTGGCTACCAGACTCTGATGTGTCAATGGTTGTTGAAATTGTTGGACATAGTTCCTGCATGCATTGACGTCCTTTTCTAACCTTTTGTTCTTCTCTATTTCGGCCTTTAGCTTTTGATTAACTTCCTTGACTGAGTCGGTTGCTTCCTCCATGGCTTGCTCATAAGTGAGTGGACCTAAGTCAGATGTCTCCAAATCATATTCTTCTACCATAATCTCATCTTCATATTTATCTACTCCCGGGGTGGCAATCTGTATCTTTCTAGAACCTGCATCATCCCTTATTATTTTAGACATATTTGGATCTTTCCTTCTCTCGATGACTTCTTGAGGTCCATTTAGAAGACTTTCTAGATCAAATGCATGTTCATATTCTTCTTCTATCACTTCTTTGGTAAGCCTCTCTTTGAGCCATTCGAGAATGGAGGATTTTCCTTCTCTTACTTGTACTTCTTCGAGCAATAGTTCATTCCTGGGAGGGGAAGTTGTTGTTGGCCATTTGGAGGAATTGATTATGTGTTGCATTGATGTTTTGTCAAATGTCAACACTAGCTATTTTGGATGCTTTACTAGCACCCTTCTGGTCCGAGTAGGATGTTTGGTTTCTAGTTGGTTTAGATCCGGTATGATCTGGTATGCTCTGGTATGTTTGGGTTATGGAATTGGCTTATTCATGCTACTCAGATTCATTTTTAGTTAGTTGGTTTTGATTTGGTGATCGGATACTATCTTGTTTTGCTAGAAAGCTTGGTTTGTTGTTTCGGTGAGGGTTTCATCAACAGAGCTTTGATAAATATCTTTGATGATATGCCTAAGTGGTGTTAGTGCGGCTTCTAGTGGAGATTCAAGATGCTAATGTTGATCATGTTCGAGACTTAGTTGATTGGGATTATTGCTTTTCTCTTCATCATCACAAATCTAGATATGAGGGGCTGGACTTGAAGATCCTTGAGGCATCTTTGCTTGATCTTGCCTATCATTCTGGTTATTTTGTATTTTTGACTCCATAGATTCATCTACTTCGTGGACCATGCCTTGATCGATCCTTTGATTTTTGCCTTGATTTTCTTTCTCATGTCTAGAGGAAGCACTAGGAGACTGATCAAGATTTGTCTTTTGCTTCTTCTTGGAAGTCTTCTTCTTGGAAGTCTCCTTCTTTCCTTGTTTATTCTTTCTCTTTGATCCTTTTGAGTGAGAAGTGTTCTCACTTACACTCACTCTTTCCTCTTCTGTTGTCCTTGTCTCCAAATTGAATGTCATGGTCATATCTTGCTCCTTTAGTTTCTGATGTTGAATATCTATCCATTTTCGTGTGCAAGTCAAAACTTGATTCATCAATTCTCTAAAATAAATGACTTCCTTTTCATCCCAATTGATCTTTATTTTGTTGTCTTCTTTCTCATAGGTAGTTTAGATTTATCGATCGCTATCTTGTGCTTGATCGGCTACTCTATAGATTTTGCATTTCCTAATGAGATAAAGAGGCATTCGTGAGTGCATCTTCTTCTTTATCTCAAAGCATCTTGTACATTCATCCAAAAGTCTTCTACTTGAGACACATGCCTATGCTTCCTTCCAGTCAAATCTTCTACATTACCATGAGGATCAAAATTATCTCTAGAGTCAAATGGTGTAGACAAATAGATATATAAATCTAGCTCGGTGCTTTCAGCTATTTGAAGGGAAGGGCAAACTTCTATTGAGTTCCCAAGTGTAATGGAATTAGTGATGATAGGTCCATGTTTGTGCCTCAAGGATCTGGTACATGCCAACAATTGCCTTGCCACCTCAATAAGTACTATCCTATTCATGGTATAATATGGCAACACATAAGGAGGAGAAGGACATCCTTGGATCCTTATGTATGTGAACTTGGGAAATTGAATAAACCATGCTCCATATTATTTAATTAGTTATTGTGCGCCTTGAGACAACCTTTGATTAATTCCTCCTTGTAGAGTCCTGGTGATGTGCATCGTGAAAGTCTTGTTGACCAATCTATAGTTTTGTTTAGGTGGATGGTGAAATATCTCATAAGAATCACAAACCCTTATCTCTCTGGGCCCTCTTCCAACTCAACCTCTATGTGGTAGTCATGCATATTCATAGCTCCTTGCTAAAGAATATATAATATATGAGCTCATGTGGAATGACTTGGTTAGAATAAACCTTCTCAATTGTACATCTAATCAATTAATAATGATCCTTTCCCAATTAATCATTCCTTTCCCTTGAATAATGATTGGAATGAAAAATAAAATCCACTTATCAAATCAAAAGGCTTGAGGAGATTCTACAACTTGACTAAGCACAGTGATCAAATCTCTAATTTTTCATGAAAGTCAATTCGATGTGGCCCATTAGGTATCTTGTTCAAGCGAGGTCTACTCTTTTGCAACCAATCCCTATTGATGAATGATAGGCACGTGTCATGATCATCTTCATAAATTGACTTAGCTCCTTCTAGACCTCTATAGACCATGTCTCTTTGTTCTGGTAGATGGAAGGCTTCACTTATGGCTCTCTCTGATAGGTATGCAATTCCATCCTCGGCTACAATCATCCTTGAGTGTGAATCATAATGCTTGGTGCATTTGATCATCAATTCATGAAATCTAACTACAGGAGGGAAGTCGGTTACCTTGATGATGTCGCTCTCTATTATCCTCTTGGCTATGGGCAACAGTTTGCCAATGTATGGTGCCTCAGAAAACTTCTTCACATTAAAATTTCCTATATTTGTGTCTCCAATGTTTCTCCACTGAGATGTAATCTTGGTTTCCAAGTCATCACCTTTTTGGTCTTCTTTGATGAGAGCTTGCCTTGATGATGATCCACTTGCCTTAGGTGCTGCCATGATTTACCTATGAGAGGCGGTAAAATTAAGATCTTGGTGAATTATTAATGCATTAAAACATATAAATTGAACCTTGCATCAAATATGAAATTAATTACTAAAAAGGTTCTAACTGACTTTGACAAAAATCATCACCAATCTAAATTAGACTTGTTCATGTCCTTAAATCTGTCTAAATGATGAACTTACCTCTGATTTAAGAAATTTATCTTGAAGAAATCTGATTAATGGTGACTCCTAATGTTCAATAATTTGTTGTCCTTTCAATCTCTTGTTGTTAAAATTATTAACTTCGCCTACCAATCTGCTAGACTTCGACTTTGTTGATGTCTCCTTATTCGATTCGCCTTGCTAATGATTTAATTTTATTGTCAAAATTTGTTGATTGCTTAAGGAGTTCACTCAATAAAATTTGCTGATGATAGTGTTTTTTTTTTATGTTAGAATGATCTTGTGAATTCCTTTTATATATGCAATCTAGGCTAAGGATATGTCTCTTAGAATGCAAGGCCGACTTTATTTAGTGTCAATAAAAATGTAAATTATTTTTCATAATGTTGGCCGACTTGGTAAAGTTTACTTTCCTTCAATCAATTTGAAGTTTGAATTTCTTCGGGCAGAAAAATACTTGCTTTATAGGATTTCGCTTGGGAACTCATGCAAGTTACATACATTTCAGTCTAAATAGTGATTTCGCTACATGTCCTTGCTAAGGACAAGCCCTAAATGGTTAAGTTCGCTCTCTATCCTTTCCAAGGACAAGAACTGTGTGGAAAAATCACTCTCTATCCTTCCCAAGGACAAGACTTAAATGACAAATTCGCTCATCGTCCTTCTCAAGGACAAGACCTAAATGACATTTTTTCTCCTTGACCTTACAAAGGACAAGACCTCTACTAAATCATCATTGGTTGGCCTTTGCAAGGTATGCCCACATTAACTTGTCTCATTTTATATGGGGATTGGGATTAAGAAAAGGAGTTCACTCTACATCTTTCCTACAGACATGCCCTATAGTGATTGAATTTGCTCCAAGACTGGCCTAAAAATAAGACATATAATGCATTTCACTCTGTGTCCTTGATGAGGACAGGACCTAAAAGAAATACTTCACTCTTCGACCTTGCTAGGAACAAGCTCAAATTGCTCTTGGACCCTTCTAAGGACATAATCAAATGCTTGATTTCGCTCCAAAACCAAGTTAAGTACAAGGCATAATAAACTCACTCCAAAACACTTTCTAAGTTCGGTCAACCATCAGCAAGGAGAACAACTTCGCCCAATGTCCCTTCTAAGGATAGGACCTATATATCATTTTCACTCAAAAACCTTCTCAAGGACAAAGCCAAGAGGTGAGTTCTCTCTAAGTCCCTAGTGATGACAAGATTTAAAGTGTAGTTCACTCTTGGACCAAGGTAAGGGCAGGTTTCAAAACATAATTCACTCCATGACCTTGATGAGGACAAGCCCCAAAACATATCGCTCCAAAACTTCTATAGGAACAAGGTTTGAAAGATGTGTTTGTTCCAAGCTGATGTAAGGTTCATGATCAAATGAAGAAGCTTGTTCCATTCCCTTTATAAAGATTTCACTCCATGACCTTACTAGGGATAGGACCCAAAGTGCAATTCGCTCACCATCCTTGGTAAGGACAAAGTTTGATAGATAAAACTCTCTCTATGACCCTTCTAAGGACAAGACCTAAATAGAAAAGATTTGGCAAATCATCTTATGACTTTTAAAAGAACATGAAATTCACCTCTTCCTTTTGCATCAGCTTAAGTTCTCAACCTTCATATGAAAGCATCATGAATTCGGTCTCCCAAGAATGCCTATATAGAAAATTTGCTCTATGACCTTCTGAGGGACAGGACCTAAAACAAGTTCTCTCTAGGACTTGAGCAAGGTACGGGTCAATACACTTAGGTAAATTTCAATCCAATGATGGTTTTGATGGAGACCTTATTCTCAAATTGGGGAAATGTAGGTAATCTTATGACTAACACTTGACTTGACTCTTCAACTTTTCTTGACAATTTACTCCACTCATTCACTAGAAAAGAGCATAGAGAGAGAAAATACTCCTAGAGATCGCAAAACCTAAAAAAAAGAGATGGGTCCCCATCTTGATGGGGCGATGTGTGATGTGGTCACAACACTACCCTATACAAAGATAGACCAAAAAGGCCACAAACAACTGGTCAAGGACATGTCATTGACAACAAAGGCCCAAACAAATGATTTACAACACACTAGCATAACAAATAGTAACCCACATCAAGGGTGGGGAGAAAAACATCCACAACTCGACGAAGAGTTTTGAAGGAGGAAGAATGTTATCTCCCTCAACGAACAACAATATAAGGAAAAACTATCATTTAGAACATCATCACAAGGGGGATCAAGAGGGGGAACCCCATAGTGAGAAAAATGTTGACAAGGCAAAACATCAACCACCAAAGGATTAATCAAAACAAGAGCAACAAGTAGAGAAGTGTCCATGAGGCTAGAGGGAGCCACACCAACAACAAGAGGCAGAGACAGATCCACAAGGTATGAGGAGGCCAAAATAGTAATAGGAGGAACATCATGTTAGGCCCAATATGGAAAGATAATGTACTGAGAGGGGAGGGGTGAATCAGTACTTCAAATCCTTTCTTCAACAATAACTTTACTGTTACAAATAAACCAAAAACTACTGTAACATAACATAAAGCTAAAACAAATAGATAACAATCATACATGATTCACTCCATAACATATATATTTTGGTCATGCTGGAACTCTTGGTTAGAGAGAAAAACTGTGGTGGATGGCACCCACAACTTCACTACTGCAATAATAAAGGTTGCTCGGTTAGAGCTACATGTTCAGCTATTTCTGATAGCTTACCCTGTTAGCAGTATCAAGATCATTAGATCTACCTTGCTAAAGGATTTTACAACACTTATTCTAAATGTTGCACCTGGTTAAAGGCTTTACAATTTATAGACTTTGTTAGTTAGAGTCTTTTACCTTGTTAAAGGTTTCTCTTACAACTCAAAATATTATAATAAAATCTTTACAAATATCTGCAACTTTACATCTGAAATGTCATAGCAGATTCTATATGCTCAAAATGAGATTACCTTGCTTATAGCATACCTCGGTAATCCATAAAGTAACTCGGTAAACCCTTTTGTTTACTTTGTTCCTTGATTGTTCTCTGAAATCCTTCTCGGTGACCTCTATGTCTCTAAAAGTCACAATACTCAGTGCTTCCTTATCTATTACACATGTCTTACTTGATATATCTCTTTTTTTATCCTTAATTCATGTTGTATAAATAGATCTCTTATGTCAGTGATCTAGTTCATTGCTTCGATCTTACAAACATGATTTATCGAATGAATAACCATACAAAATATTTCATTGGATAGATGACCTCAAGATCATACAAAATCTTTAAGTGCAATTTCCAATGTGATAATGATTCCTTGTTCCTCAATCTTGTAACATGTTTCCCATGTGTGTCTAGGTTCAATGAATCTGGTAACATGTTTCACTCGGTGTGTGTTCACTTGATATATCATTTTTTCTGCTCGGTAGACATAGAGTGTTACTTGGTAGACAGCTCGATGTATACTAGGCTCTGTGACTACTTTCTTCTATAACCGACTGCTCTGTGCTTACCGACTGAATATTTTGGTAGTAGTAACCGACTAGAGTATATAGAATGAATTTGGACATAAAACTAATGGCAACTTAGTAAGTAGTAACACATCATCCTGGGAAGAATCATCAACAACCTTTGAAGAGTTATCAAAGGGAGAATAGAAAACCAAGAAAATCAGGTAATCATCAATATCATCCTTCCACCAAAGGGTAGTGCCCTTATGATAAAAGAGAACAATTTGTGGCCAAGTCACTAGTAGAGAAGTAGCAACGACATGAAAAAGGGAGGCCCTCATAATCTAGTGATTGGGTCCATGGCCTATCCTCAACCATGCGAGCCACATATCCAGGAAGGAGAATGGAGATGTCAATATCAAGTAGGATGCATGCAAAATTAGAAAGACCCATGGAGGAGGTTGTATCATCACCTTTCAAGAAGCAACCAACAGAGTTACCAATGGCCTTAAAACAAGATCTCTCCCAAAAATGAAGGGGAATATTGGGGAGACAAACCCACACTAGACATGCAATGAATTGTTTAGTAATAGGGTTAAAGGAGGTTTTCCATGGTTTAGTTGAGAGGGAGTGAACACACCAAATTACAGTCATCGAAAGAAACAAAAGTAGCAACAAATAAACCCTTTGTACAAGGGAAAATTTCAATGTTACAACCAACTAAGGAATTCCAAGAATCCACCACTCGTCGATGCAAATCCAAAAGAGAAGGCCAAATACCAACAAAGATACACACTAACCCACGTTACTGGTAGAAATACACATTGTCTACCATCTTGACCACAAAACACATCAAGGGAGCTATTGGCACAGGCAAGAGGGTTAGATTTCTCCTTGAGAGGATGAGTAGCGGCAGAGCTAGTAACACGAGCAAAGCTCCACCCACCAATAACATAAAAAATGTGTTGTGAAGATACTTTCACAACACCTTGGGTTCTAATCTAAACACAAAGTGTGCAAGTTCACAAGACATGACAAACAAATGATTCATTTTAAGAACCAATTCCAAATGTGAGATATCAAAGAAAAGTGCAAGCACAACTAGCTACCCCTATAAAATCACAAGTTAGTAGTTGCAAAAATAACCCCTTTCCATGCCAGGTCTTGCAAGAAAGATGTTAGAAGTCTATGGGGCCTTCTACAATTGAAAGCAAGTTCCACCACTTTGTTAGCACCAAAGGATAGTAAAAAATATAGAATGCGAAAATAAAACATAAACTCATCACAAAATTACATCTTTATTTTTCTAATTATTTAACTTAGCCAATAAGATTCAATTTTTTTGCACTATTTTTATCCCAAAAATAAAAATACAAAGAAGATACCCATGTTAAAATTCTGGGAGCTTTCTGAAAACATAATTTTTTTTTAAATTCTTTGATTTGAGCCTAGAGAGCAAATTTAAGGAAAACCCCTAATTTTAAAAGATTTTATTTTTCGCTAATTATTTTTCATCAAAATTAAAAATACAAAGAGCAAAAAACCCCCTTAGAATCCTGAGAGATTTCTAAAAAATGTAAGAAGTTCCAAAAATATTGTTGATTTGCACCTAGAAATTATTTTTTATGAAAAAACATAAAAAAATTCTAACTTCCTCAAAACTAATCCAAAAATCTTGATTTTTGGATTGAAAGATCCTTATACCATTCCCAATGTACAATAATTTTTTTGTAGAAAATTTTGTATTTTTTTAAATATATGATCAAATCTTTCCAAACCCCAAGCTTGTGTCCTCAACTCTAGTTGCACAAGGTTAGTCTCATAATTTTTGGAAAAACAAAGCAAGATAGGTTTTAGAAAGCCTCAAAAAATATAGATTCAATAGGGCAATAAGTCCCATTGGGCATGAAAAAATGTTTTTTTTGAATTATAAATCTATTTGTAAACCCTAACTAAGCTGATCACTAAACCCTAGATCTACAAAGTAATTCAATAAAACTCAATAGAGAAACTACAAATCTATGCAAATAACATGAAATAAGCAAAGTTATACCTTCACATGCAAGAGAGGCTTGTCTCCATTATTCTCCTATCCTCCATGATCTTGTATCAATTATCTTGCTCTCAAATTTTTGTTGCACTTGCACAAGAGCTCAAACAAGAACACATGTGGTTGTGATAATGTATGTTAAAATGATTTTTCTAGAATGTAGGTATGATTTTTTGTAGATGTGATGTAGAATGAGGAGAGCAAACCTCTTTTGTAGAGATCATCCTAAAAATAGAGGGTTTAGATTAATAGGTTAAAGATGAATGGTCATGATCACATAGATAAAGGTGAATCGATAGGATTTGAGGTTAGATGAAGGGATGAGATTAAGAGATTAGTTGACTTTGGAGAAAGCACAAAGTGAATGAAGAGAATTGACACTTGTCACATGCCTACGATTTTAGATTATGATCTAATTGAACAAAATGGAGGGCTAAGATTAAAAGAGGAAAAAGGTAAGTGAATTAATTAAATAATAAAAGTATTTATTTAATTACTAGAGGAAAGGGCTAGATAAATTAAATAAATAAAATATTTATTTAGTTTATAAGAAGAGGTGTGATCTAAATAAATTCTAAATATTTATTTAAATTAGAAAAAAAGTTTAGTGAATTAATTAAATAAATAAAAATATTTATTTAATTAAAGGACAATTTTAGGTGTCTACGCATCCTATTAAAGGAGTTTGACCTATGAGCAGTTATACATCTGTGAAGTTGGCAAACTTTTAATTAATGGTCATAGATACCACCTCGACAACTCAAAATCAAGAAGATAAAAGAAAAAACTTTACATTCATACTTTATGTCAAATCATCCCACACATTACAAATCATTATGCATTAATCAAATTTGTGTAGCTTTAGATTGACCCCACAACAATTGAGATTAAACTGCAAAAAAATTAACATTGTAAAGATGAATATATTCATCAAACCAAAGGTGTCAATTTATGGATAGTGACAAATAGATTAAAAAAGACATCAATAATGTTTCCACATCATTCGTTCTAGAGCTAAGTACCACCAATTGCTTATTGATTATTATGTTTACTTGAATTCAAATATTGGTTATAGTGCTCATTGAAAAGCCTTCTAAGGGTTAACCACTAAAAGTTGAGAAAAAGAATTCATTTCAAAGCACTCAATAAGAGGAATTCCTTGAAATATTTGATGGTACCTCACAAATCAATTCTCATAAATCAAGAGATAAATGTTTTATAAATTATAATAAAATGTAACTTCATAACAATCACAACCCAAAAAATGGTATAAACAATAAGGTTGAAGTAACAACAGTGACCCTTGCAACCCAAATGGCAATCACATTACGTGTATGGAAGATAGTTTAGAGGCGGACTCCCTCGTTACAGTTAAATAATTATTAAATATCATTAAAACTAGAATCTAGGCAGCATTCTAGAAGTCTAATCCAGGTTGGATTATTTTGATGAACTAGTCTCCTACCACTGCTATATAAAGATTATTCTTCTTGTGTCCTACCTAGCAAATTAGGCCCTATATAAAACATATTTAAAATCTATCTTGAAATAAATACTCTTTTGAGAGGACCTCCCACATTTTGGAGCAAAATATGAAATAATTTGTCAAAGCAATTGGATAATCCCTCAACAATAATTCCTTGAACTAATGGGACATTTTGAGCAGCGAGAAATAGCATACCAAAATGTATTTGGAAATTACATGTTACATGGCATGAGTGAACAATCATGCCACATCTTTGATACCACATTGGTAATAATCACAACAATGCATATAATTAATTTTAAGGTTTATCACATGATCCTAAATTTTGTATATCTCATTGAATTGTCATTCCTCTCTTTGTTACACCACATCTTACATTTGGTCATTAGCAAAGCATAGGGGAGAGGGATCGGTAGTGGAGTGGGCTCATAAAGTGGGGATAGGAGTGGATGGTATTATGCCACATAATGGGTCATGTCAAGGATCAACTCATGTGTCTTCGGACATGTAGTGTCGTGGTTAAAACACTTCATTGGTGAAGTAGCCACCAAGGTTCAAACCCCCGCTAGGCCATTGTTCTCTCAGGCCTTGTGTCTTTGTTGGGCCATTGTACTTGCGGGTTTGAACAAGTGAAGTGTGGGGATGAGGTCCCCCAGTTGTGGCCTCACCGGTTCATAGCTTCAGGTCAAAAGCGTTTCACGTGGAGTTGGAGGGCGTGTCAAGCTAGCATCGTCAGTCACATTAAAAAGTTTACCAGACATTTAAAAAGAAAAATAAAAAAGGATCAACTCATGTCATAAATATTGTCATCAACAATGATAAAAAAAAGTACACACCAAAAGTCGAGCATAATATGCATATATTTGTCCAAAAGAGAATTATACGAGTACATTTTGACAAGTTAGAGCATATTATTTAGACATATATTAGAACCCATACTACTTTGACACCGCTAAGAAATGAACTACAAAAAAAAACTTTACACCCAAACATAGGACAAAATGAACTAAAAATGTCCACACACATAAGTAATAATTGTTGAGTATTTGATCACGTTAAAAACAAAAAGGGATGCCACACCATCACACTTCAAGACATTCCATCCCATCACAAGGTCCTCTGAAATATATTGACTACCATCACCATCACCATGTGTCCCATCTACCATAGGCAAGCAGCCACCTACTAGGCACTTCCACCTGATTTCTACACCAAAAAATCGTAAGCCTGTCATTGAAGCCATAAAAATAGATGGACGCAATTTAAACAATAAAAAATATACAAGTAATCGACCAAACCAATCAATTCTACCATATATGGCTAATTTGAAACTGCATAAATCAAATCTAAAAAACACAATCGAAAGAACAAGGTATATACATATATTTCTCGAATTCAAACAAGAATTCAAAAAAATATTAATGCAACTATTTCAAATAGACATGAAAATTGTTTAAAGTAGTCATTTTGTTGTTTTCAAACCCAATTTCAGCTAGCTTTCAACATTTAAATGGTGACTAAAATGTAAGAAGTCAAGGAGGAGTAGACAATTAGGATAAGCAATTTGTATAGTGTTCCAGACATTCTCCACATTTTATTTGCATAGTATCATCAATTTTATTTCTACTTTGTTTGATGATGTGTTAGTTATATTGTTTATGCATGGGACTATGTTTATGTGTTCATTGTTGATCTCAATTCACTAAGTGTTATAAGTGTTGTTCAACATTGTAAGTGATGATTAATTGTTGTAAATGTCATGTAATGTTCTACCCAATTTGTTGCAAGTAAAGTATGTGGTTTATGCGTGTCAATGCATATCTATGGTGTTTTAAGTTCTATTGTTTGAAATTATATCTATGAGGTTCTAATTTATATTGTTAATGTGATTTTAAAGTACTCTCTTTTAAGTAATATCTATCGAGTTTTAATATTTTAAATATTGTTTCTATACATTGTCCCATACTTGGCCAAAAGCCTCTTTCCATGGTTGTTCATTTGATATTGTAAGTGCCATTTAATGTTCTACCTAGTTTGTTGTGTCATTTCAGTGGTATAAGTACCATTTAAGTGTTGTAAGTGTTATGAAATGTTCTACCTAGTAGTCTAGTAAGATTATAGGTTTAATTATTCTCAATGCATGTCTATGGGGTTCTAAGTTATCATGTTTATCCTTTCAACTATCTATGGTTTTTTAAGTTATAATGTTCATAATATTTATCCTTGGAAATAAATATCTATGGTCTTTTAAGTTATAGTGTTTATCCTTGCAACTATCTATTTGCCCTATACAATGTAATTGTTGTACCCAATTTATTATAACTTTTGTAAAGGCCATTTAAGTGTTGTAGGTGTCATGTAATGTTATACCTAGTTTGTTGTAAGTGTCATTTAAATGTTGTATCGTGTGTAATGTTCTACCCAGTTTGCTAGCAAGATTAATTATTCTCAATGTATGTCTATGAAGTTTTAAGTTATATTGGTTATTACTCTGTGCATGCCTATGGTATTTTAAGTTATATTATTTATGAACACTCATATAGTGTTGTTACACTAAAAATATTCAACACAATTATTAAACAACACGAAAACAGTTATAGGGAAATATTTTTTAATACTATGTTCAAGAATCATTGTAAACATTATGACTAAAATTTCAAGCATCATTTACTAATATTTTGTTCAAGAATCATTTATTAATGTTCTCTTTAGTTATGTTCATTTCATTGACACTTGACTCATGTGACTCATTGTTTGTAGATGATAAATGGGGCTCAGACTAGTTCTCGACCTGTCTGAAAAAGGGGCCACTACAAAGGGGAGTTACATTCCCCCTAGATGAGGAAACTCTCGTTATTGTTGAGAGGACTACAACACTTGTTGCAATAGTACAATAGGTTACTACAACTGCAGCAAAGAAAAAAATAAATATCAAAGAATGAGATTGGTCAACATTAGAAATGACAAAGGCACTTCAAGATGTAGAAGACAACAATATTTTGACAAGGGTGGCTATAAAAAATAGAAAATTTCAACAACCACGCTCACCAATTGGTTAGGAATTAAATCCACCTCCAAGAAAGGTCCACTAACTATGTTGACTAAAGATGAAGGGGCACTCGTAGAATTGAATAAATATATGGTTCCAATTAGTCATGGCCTTGAGATAGTAAATCTAAAAGAAAAAGTAACATGTAGATTTATTAAACTAGACACAATTGTTTCAAGAATGAGTTCCATGGGAAGTCATGGTGGACTGGTTCAAAGAAGTGGCATTTTGAACTCAGTTTGTGAATAGCTAAAGGCCTTGACAAAGATAGGGTACTCAACCTCAGACTTTGTGTTATATCTAACTTCTACTAAACATTGTCCAAGGCATATGATGCAAATCCATACATTCCATAGTTGATAAGGAACTATGACGAAGCTAGAATTCAAGCATGAAGTAATGGTGCAATGTGGGTGTTGGCTAGAAGAGTAAGCAAGGGTGTGTGCTTCATAATTCTTAAGAGTTGGGAATGGATAGCCATTCTTTATGGTGTTAACGTTGTTGGGGAAAGCATACCAAGATTCTACCTATTCAAGGGTAAAAATTGCCTTAAAAATTATATCATAGGTTGCAAATTAAATGCTTGCATGGCAAGCCGACAACATTCAGATGACAAAATAATTGTCTATGAATTTATTGCACCACTTAACATGGTTAATTATAGGAGGGGTATCACCCACTAACATACAATTGCAATTTTTTTATGGCTATGGCAACCATGTCATAGTCACAACCATCCAAGATGTATGAATGTTGGCTATTGACATGCTTACATTGCTGACACACACATCACATAAACTATAACCTCTAGATGTAAGTGTTTTCTCACCTTTCATAATATACTTCAAATATAAAAAAGAATCATGGATAGCCAAGTATCCTAACATTATGATAGGGAGGGGAGTGCAAGAGGAATGCTCAAGTGACTTGTTGGTAGTCTAAGAATAGGTCCTTACTGATTTCAAGGAATTGTTTTTGTAATCAGAGTGCAAAGGTTATAGACCATCTGAAACTTCCTCTTGTTTCACCTCCCTAAGACAAGACTTCTTGTATGCTGAAGGGCTTCAACCCCATAACCACTCTGGCTTGCTAAAACTATGTTCTTGGAGTCTATCCCACAAAAGGTGTCAAATTCATGTGAGGAAAACTTGTTTCAACTGGCATTGATGTCTTTTGTGCTTTTCATTCACCATTTGTGTACCCGATTTGACCAAAATTCAATTTTAAGGCCTAAAAAGGCTACAAGCAATTAACCCTCCTTTTGGGGTTTTGTGCTCACCCTATTCAAGCGAAGGAATTTCACACTGAAAGGATCATATTTTTGGATACCCTTTTGGGGGTTCTTGAAGATTCATCAAGTTTGGGGGTCCCTAAATCCTTCTCCGTGACTGTCCCAAAAATGGGCATAAAAGGACGGTTTTTGAAAGGGTTTGTTGTCAAAAACCACATTTCAAGCTTGGGAACCTCAAAATGATTCAAAGACACCAATTTCTACCTTGCTATTGGCTAACAAGGCCATAACCAAAAAGGTTTAAACCTCACAAAGTGAAGAACAAGATTTTCATGATATGCACACAAAGGAAATGCAACATTTGACAATTTTACACTTTTGCCTTCCACAAGCACTTTTTTTTTGCAAAATTACAATTACAATAGAAGCATATAAACATAAACAACATTAGAGACAAGAAGGAATCCAATTTTCCCTGCACAAAAGGCATTAGGCAAGTACAGATGCTAAATAGTTCACTGTCAAGTAAATGGGACTGCACTTTTCCTCTTTTTACTGTTTTTCCATTTTCGACCTGCACTTTGCAATGTTAAAACACATATTTGAAGGTTTGTTTGTGCTCTATAAGCAATTCTCTATCTTCTTCATACATTAATTCCTTCATACCTGCAATTTGAAGAGGAGAAAATCCATTTACAACTTCAACAATATGCAAAAATCAGTCATACTTGATTGTGACAGCCTGCTCGGCATTTTACATTTTTTTGCCTAAGGAGATCATTGTTTGATCTTGGCTTTTACATTACCCAAGGGCAGGGCTTATTCCTCTCTTGTACTTGTTTACAAGCAAACAAAGTATGGACAGAGGTTTTCACACCAATGAATGGTGGAGAGCAAACTAGGAAAGAAAACAACTACCAAACAGTGACTCATTGTTTTGGCTTACAATTCATGAAACTGAAACATATAACCTTCCTCTTCCAGACTTAGGAAGTCTCTTTGCTTTCTCACAACACTTAGACATCATGTAGGTCTATTCACCAAAAGGATGCAAATGATATGGGAGAGCAAAGCATCACACTTGTGCAAAGACCCTAGCCAAATGGCTTACTTGCCTAGGGCTCCATGGCCACAAAACACCTTGTACCTACACTCTTGAAACCAAAACTCATATTTACATAATTTACAAATTGACCAACTAGTTCTTGAGAAGCCATGAACACTTTAAGACTCCAAGAAACCAAGTTGGTCAAGCATTCTTGCCCAAATTCCTAAACTGGGTAGTGAAACTGTGAAGTCAAAACAATTTTGCTACAACTTCAAAACTTGATCAAATTTAATGCCACCAAAGGGAGGAGTCTAAGAAAACATAGTGGAAACTGAAAATGTAAGAACAGTACGGAAAATTATAGTAGGTGTACGGACTGCTACTCACACCAAGTTAGAAATGAGGGAAAAACAAGGTAAAATGAGTGCAAACTTTCATAATCCTTAAAAACTATGATTGAACAACCCTTACAATAGTCCCAACAAGAGAATAAATACCATTCTAGGTTGGTTAACCTCTTGTACGGACAGGTACATGTCCAAGCACACTAAAATTTGACATTTTGGATGCCAAAAATGACAACTTTTGTGCCTAGAAGGTGTAGGGTTGGACTCAAAACCCACAAAACACCTAAGAACACTTCACACACCTAAAAACCAAACACAAAACATGCATAGACCTTTTCAAAACAAAATCAAATAAAAAACTCACTTTTTACAACATTTTGCCAGGCAACTCCAAAATTGGCAATTTTGAGCAAAAGATGAAAACAGGAAAACAAAACCTCATAATGAGTTCAAAACTCATCCAAACAACATAAAGAAACACAAAAAAAACTTAAACAACCATTCCCACTCAAAGCTAATGAAAATCAAACTTGCTCTCAAACTTGTGTTGAAAATGAGGCCTAGGTGCTCCTGCACCACATTAAAATCAAGAGGGGACTACAAAAAGCATTGACAATTTTAAATATGACAACACAATTCAAGAAGAGTTCCATATGGCCACTTAACAAAGAGCCATTGGTGGATGAAATTCATCTCAGTGATACATTTCAAATTAGTGTAACTAATGATGCTTCTCCAATGCAAAACCTCCTTAGTCTTTCAGGCATTGTTGTTTTAGCAAATGAAGTGACACACATATTGTTGTGCACTCTTCCACATGGGCATTTGCAATCTAAAATAAAATAAGAGGTTTAAGATTCTATACCAGATACACCTCAAAGTACTCAATTGATTCAATTGCACAAATGGTTGGTGATGGAGATCATCGTGACACGGTACATAATTAACATGATAATTTTAAAGATGGTCTTAGTCTTCCCTTGTAGTGAATCCAACCATCATATTATGTAGTGTTGTCACTAGAATGTGCACCCTTGTTTAAAACATTTCAACTATTCGGTAATATATGGGATTACCTCTTAGAGTGTGGACTTTGATGATATAGGTCAACCTCCAAAGAAGGTCAGTTCCTTTTGAGACTATCACCTAAAACAATTTCTTTGCTAGGAAAATGGAAAAGGAAAGCTTGAATGAAACCTAGTACTATCAAGTGATTCACCAATATGATTTTCAAGACCTATACTACTATTGTTTGAATATAAATATACTCAATGATCCAATTCTAGCATAACACAACTCAATTTTACTACATACGCATGCATGAATGTTTAATAGGAAGGTGAAAATACTCTAAACACAATAAGGGAAATGAAACTTTCACTACTAGTTGTTGTTTGCACCAATCACACAATCATATAACCTGAAATGAAAGTATGTTCGATCCTACCTAAAGGTGTTGAAAGGGACAAATGAAAAAGGAAACACATAGAATTTCACAAAAACACTTATCAATCTATGCTTTATACACACAAAAATCAATTTTGAGAAGGTGTAAAACCAAATTTTATTTAAGAGATGTTCATTACAATTATATACAAGCAGGAAAGTTGAGTTTCATTACATAATTAGGCCAAAAAGATCCCTATTTCAAGTTACAATAATGGACTGATCAACAAGTATTAACTGGAAAAAGAGCCCAAAAGTTTCTTTTATAGAATACAATAGCTTATTACATTAAATGAACATGTGAGAATTTGATTACACTACTAGTGAGGTCAATCTTCTTAGAAGTCCAAGTTGTTTGTTGCTAATTTTAGGGTTCTAAAAGTGCTCCAAACTGATGTCTTCATGAAGAAAATTCTTCAAAATTGGCCACCCTATTGATGAAGTACCTCAATTTTATCCTAGATGCTTGCTTTTGCCTTGAATGATGTGAAAACTATCCCTAATTCCTCTCAACCAACTAAAAAAGTCACCTAGATTCCCTCCTTGACTATTGCAACCTTCTTCTATGGTAATAGGATATGTTTTATAAACTTTACTTTGACTTGAAAAGGTCTCAATTCATATGAAAATCAAAATGACCAATAAAGTCCTTCAAAATTTATCCAATACAAGTTATTAAAGCTCCAAACTACTGCTCACATTTGTACATATCCATAGAAGACCTTTGCACATGTCAAGAATGACTCATAGGAGGCATAAAGCTATCATTTTCCCTAAAGTTTCTGATTATATTTATGATTATTTCATGGTTGTGCATGACTACTCTTTGGTATAAATGTCTCAAACAACATCCTAACTTGATCACCTCTTCCTTTTCCTTGTTGTTGGCCTATCATATTGTCCTTTCAATTGTGTTCCCTTTGTATCTTATCAAAAGAGTATTTTTGCTATCCTATGTTCATCATAATAATGTTGTTTACCAAGATTCAATATCATATAAATGTTAAGGCTATTGTCAAGTTTCATGCTTCCTACTCTCTTTCCTTGCAACCTTTTCAATCAAACCTTTGACTGTTTGAATTATTCATAGGACTGACTTTTGCTTTTTTTAGGCCTTTATATTAGAATGCTTTGTTGTTTCTCATATATTTTTGTTGTTCATATTTTGTGACAGTCCTCTCATCATATACTTTTTTTCTTGTTCATTTTGTATGAATAATGATTATCCTTTTAATCTCTTGGCCTTTTTATGACAATCGATGAATCCAAATTCCTATCTTTGTCACTATGTTAAGGCTTTCTCTCTAAATATGACTATTTTTTTCATCAATTTGTCACATACACAGTCTTCATTTTCAAATTTCCTCTTGAATCTGTCATGAAAGCCATGCTATTACAATGCATACATAGCTAATTTGGAACAATAGTTCAACCTTTATACCATTGATTGTCGTTTCTATAACAAGTGTTACTTTTACTTGTATTCAAAACTATTATGACACTTCTAAATTACATTGTGATTGTCCTACCTTGTCTTCTTCTATAAACCCTATCTTCTTTCTATTGACTAAGACAAAGGCTAATTCCTCTCTTCAACTTGGATCTTATATCTTTGTCTCAAATTATTCTTTATCATGAAAATCATATTGTCACTTGCCATTGTCACTTAGCACTATCAAAATACCTCTCATATCATAGAAAATCTACAGATTTAGGGCCTCCAAGCATTCTATTCCTTTGTAAATATCTTTCAGTGAAATACTTATGCATTTGTGAGATTTCAAGTTCAAAAACTTGAAAATATTTTCATCTATCTTGTTCAACATTATTTCCAATCTTTGTTGTCTATCCATACCTTGTGACTATATTTTGTCATGACATTATATTTTTGTTGTCCCATATCACTATCTCAGTCAGTTTTACTCGAGATTATCACAACTCACAATAATTTTGTTTACTATTGTCATATGTCATGACAGTATTGATCCTTGATTATCACCTGGCCTGATAACTATTATTGTCCATCCTCCAGTTCATAGATACCTCCATTGATTACAAACTAGCCTTCTATCATGAGATAATTCATCAATATCATGGATTGTGATGGCTCTATGCTTTAAAGTTTATTGATGAGATTTCCCTCTTGTTTGTCTTAGCTTCTCGTTGTCCTATCATGGTTCATATTGTTGTTGTTGTTTTCTTGTATGCTTATCTTCTTATTTTATTCTTTCCCCATTTTCATTGTTGCTTTAGCTCATACTTGTGTTACTTCTTAACTAGGTTTACTATCTCGTGAGCAATGAGATTCATTATAAATACTCTCCTATTCTTTTCCTCTTTGAACTACAAATCGTTGCTTGCTTGATATTTAACCTTTTCACATTTGATATGTACAAGGATCACTTTCTTCCCAGTATCATTGCTGATTTGATGCACATTTGATGCCTTCATGATAGTAACCTCTTATCTTTTATGAATATCATTTTTTGATATCATTAAGACGATGCATATCATAACAAATAGATTTGCTTTTCTTCCCTTGCAATGAACTTCCATCAGCATTGAGAACTATCTTAACATTAAGAAATTTTCTTTCTTTCCTCAAACCCCTTTGTGTATCTTCTTATTGATGTCCATAAAATAGTGACATTTGAAAGTTTAAACAAAGATACTTGACTGAAAACCAATAACTAATTTGAGAAAGCAAACCACACCAATATGATAGCATTTCTTAATCACCATACCCACTGTTACCCTATAATGATGACTTGAATGTTCATTTTTCTTGATTGAAACATGATTTATCCTTGTTCTCCTTTTCATGGGTTGCTACCCTATAGGCTCATAACCATAAATCTTTAACATGTTTGACATTCAAGTGTCATATAATCATCTTCTTCTCTTGGACTATGGAAAAATCATTATGTTTGGCTTGTAACTATACATACTTGACATAACATAATAAAGAAAATACATTGTTCTTATGATATACCATAGATCTTAAAATGGGGACAACTTAAAAAACAACCCTTAAAAGAGAGAACATAAAGATACATTGACAAAGCATAGAAAAACAAACTTTTTCTTTGGTAAAGGTATGCTCCAAAGTATTTTTATTACGCCTACCCTAATAAAACATTAGAACCATCAAATTTGTTTGGGTTCCTCTCAAGTTTCATGCTTGTCTAAATGTGGCTACACTTTGGACACCTTTGGACATGTGGGTAAGATCCCTCAACCCTTTGTAGCTTCCACACAATAAACAATGAGCAGGGTATTAAGTCCAAAATGATATTTCCATGGCAAGAATTAAAATGAATCATTCAATTTAATAAAACCCCATGCAATGTGTTGCATTTTCTTCCTAATTTTTGGAATATGGTGACATTCAAAAGAGCAGGGTATCTTATTCGCACTCAAGTGTGAAGACCATAAAAATTGAAACAAAGCAAAACCCAAGGATATGCAACGTGAATGAGATATAAAAATCTTTTAACATGTCTTGTATCTCTTTTAAGTAGCTACAACATGGAAACAAAATCCCTAAAATAATTATATAACATGAAGACTTTATTTTCAAGAGAGTTCTTTCTTGGTATCTTTGAAAAAAGGTGAAAATAACTCTTCCCTCAAATATGCATTCAAATAAAACATGGCATTTTTAGCAAAGACTAATATTCTTAATACCCAAGCAAATACTAAGATCCTCCTTTTATATTTTTCATTAAACCAAGATCCAAAGACTAAACATATGGACATACGACTTGATTATGATTTTATCTTGAAGAAACTAGAAGATATGTCATCTAGATTGGCATGAAACCTTGGAACACTAAAGACCTCCTTATTAAAGCCTATTATTCTTGAGAAAAAAAATGGACTAACAATCTTGTTGAAAGTAACTCTTCCCTCCAATATGCATTCAAATAAAACTTGGCATTTTTAGGGAAAACTAAGAGTCTTAATAACCAAGAAAATACCAAGATCCTCCTTTTATATTTTTCATTAGACCAAGATACAAAGGCTAAACATATGGACAAACAACTTCATTATGATTTTACCTTGAAGAAACTCAGAGAAATGTCATCTAGATTGACATGAGACCTTAAAACACTAAAGATCTCCTTACTTAAGGCTATTATGTCCGAGAGCAAAATAGACTAACAGGTAGAGGGAGCTATGAATGTTGGTATTGATATAAATTGCCAAGAAGAATAGGTAACTTTTTTTGTTCCCATTTCTACCAACCACATTTGGCATGCCACAAGTTGTACATTACCATAACAATTATGGGAAAGGCAATGCATATTTCATTAAAGATACACAAGTTATTGATGAAGAGGATAATAGTCATGAGACACAATTCAATGAGACTTTAGATTCCTCAAGCAACCTATACACATTGTCAATGAAAGGCCAAATAATTCTATTAATAAAAGAATTTGGTTGAGTCGACAGTCTCAACTCTTAACAAAAAATGACTACATGAATATCTTGGTGTAGTATAAGAAAGAACTGGAGCAACTAAAATCCCAAAAGGAAACATCAGAATAAAGACAAAAAGGTAACACATCTTATGGCATGAAAGGGACTAGTAAAAAAATCTATAGAAGAAAAAAGAATAGAAAGATAAGCAAGAGAAGGGTCAAAGGGTACAAGATAGTAAGGAAAAAGAGATAGAGGTGGTGTAGAGGGCTAAAAATATTTAATCTCTCAAATTAAATCCTTACCAAAAAATAATACATTATTTTGAGAATTGGTGAATGTAAATATTCTAGGATATTTTGTTGCAGTGGATTCTTTAGCAATTACCCCAACACAAGTAATTTGCACTCAATTCTAAAATCTAACTCTGTGTCCAAGCTCAACACACAGGCAAAAAGATAACATGGTTTCCATTTCCACCCTAAGCACCTCTAAAATAACCTTTGTCAAATTAGTAGCACATTCCTTTCCTATTTGGTTTGGTTCACATTGGTGATCACCATTGAAGAAGTGCCAAAAGGAAAGAAGTATGGATTGATACATGTCTTAGACATTTTATTGATAGTTAGGAAGCCATAGTATGCTTTCTTGTTTGGATGGTTTAATTAAAATTTAAAAATTGAATCAAATGCAATGAGATTTCTCATTCAACAATCCACCTAGGTTCAAACTGCATGCTAATTGCAACTCTACATCTATATAGGGCATTTGAGTGTGATTTTTTTTCTTAAAATGATTATGCATATGCTTATTTAGTTATAACTACAAGTATGTTTAATTGGTAACTCCAAGTTAGATTTAATGCAATTCAAATATCCCATTGATTTTTTGACAATGAATTCTTCAAAAATAATAAAATCTAAATTTCACAGTCCTTGTCCCATAGGTAAGTTCAAAACTAAACTGGAAGAGGATTCTTATTATCATCATATCTCCTTACCTACAAAGTTTGATCTTGTATATCTCTTGCAACATATAAATAATTATGTCACATGAGAGAGTACAATTTAAACTCACACTCTACACTCTACACTATTGGTCTTAATAGGCACCAATTGCCTATGCATCTTGTCAGCTAAAAAGGAGGCAAAATCCAATTCCATATTCATCTTATCCTCATGAATTTTCACTTCCATAAAAACAAAGTGAACTGGTATCTTCTGCTCTATATCTTCAGATACAATTTCATAGAGTCAATGATATGTCTTAATTAAGTAATCTTCAAAAGTATCAATATTGCAAGTCTCCTTCTCCAATGTCATAATTCACACTCCTTTTCCATATGGACCCTTGATTTTGTGTATGTGAATTTGCACGGACTTGTAAACACTTTTATTTTGTCTCATACTTAGTTATGAATTCATCAAAGTTTATGGCCTTTTTTGCAACTCTATAAAGGTTAAACACCTCAACAATATAGAATCGGCGAAGGCAATTATTGGGGCTTCATTTTCTACCAAAACACTCTTATAATTAGCATCATATCTTTTTGCAATTGCTCCAATAAAATTTTTATCCACAAAGATATTTGGCACTAAAACCTTGTCCATGTCTAAGACCAATCCATTCCTTAAAGGAAATCTTGACAATCATTTTTTGAACCGATACTCAAAATATGGACCATCTTGGGGTTGGAAGAATTACATCCCTAAATCCTCCTAGTGTATCAACAAAATTTTCATCACTCCCCTTCTTGCCAAAGAAACCCACAGTCTTCTTTCCAAACCCTAAAAAATGAACCAACAAATTCTCCTTAAATCCCCTTTTGGTTCTAAATGTGCTAGCCATACTCAAAGCTTAATATTTCTCTTCAAGTTAGGGTTTTTCAAAAAATACAAATAACTAGCAATTCACTCAAACTACAAACTAAATTTTAATTACATTGATAATTTCAAGCTAATCAATACAAATTTGAAGCAAATTGATGAATAAATGACTCAATGTTTCACTTATAGACCATTTACAATTGAGACCCTAGTTCTTCAAATTTCATTGTAAAGAGCTAGAGCTACTTAAAAATAATAAGTGTAATCAATAGTTCTTGACATAATGATCCTTATTCATATATTTATTGTAAAAAAATTGGAAGAAATCAACCTAAACCAATCAAATCACCATTATTGTGTAACAGTTTATCCAATAATAATAGGAACTAGTTGTTTCTAAGTTTGAATGTTGACCTTTGATACAAGCATATGACAACAAGATGAATGACTAATATTTAAGATATTATATTTGAAAAGAAAAGTGCATGCTTGAATATAGTTAAGTCAATCATACTTCACCATTTTGTATTGCACTTTCCATCTAAATGTCACGTATTAGCATATCAATCATTGTAAGGTACAATGGGATCCACATCCCTAACAATGTGTTGTTGCCCTAATCCTCGGCTTAGGCTTGTAAGTGTGTGCTAGAAATTGTGAGAGAAAAATAGATTGAAAATAAGATAAACAACCTAAACTACATAACCTACCAAAAAAACACTCATGATTATGATGCTAAGAAAAGAAGCTAAATAAATAAAAGAGTGAGAAAGTGCAAAGTCAATAATCTCCTTTTGGTTTGATTGTCCTTGATGATGTATGCTCGCTTTGGAAAGGGTGCTTGAAATCACTCCATAGTTGTGAAAATATGAAAGCTAAACTAAATTGGATGCAAGATGGATGCTAGACGTGTTGGTTAACAAATTTCATTCCCTTAAAAAATATAAAAATATGACTCTATGCCCACACAAGAGAACAAACTATCAATCAACAGTTGGATAGGTTGCAATTATCCCTGCAACTTTCCTCTAAATTTTAGAGGTACAAATCCCTCTTATGATATTATTTTAGGGTTTTCAATATATGCTTTTAACCAAAAAGAATGAAAGACAAAATTATTATCCGAAAAATTCAAGGAATAGGAAAAATTGCACAAATGACAAAGCATTTGCCCAACCGAACACCAACTTAATTCATGTTGCATAATATCATTGAAAGATAAAAATTATACCACAATGAACAATAGATGAAGAACAAATATTTAATATTTTGACATATGGAAACTGAACAGGAAGCACCCACGTATGAAAAATGCAATTTATCCAAAAGTAGCACAAAGTCTGATCTATTAGATAAACTGTTCAGGAAAACCAAAACATAAACCACATCATATTTGTCTTTTAGAAAACAACACAACTTTCCAAAATTCATCCCCCTTTTCATTCCCCCCCCCCCTCCTTTTTCTATCTACTAATTATCCCTTTTTATATCTAAATCCCCTTTTTTGTTTTCAAGAAATAGTTCATTTCAGAGTAACGGTCTTGAAAATGACCTTTTAAACATGATTTCGGATAAAAACAAAAATTACCAAAACTAACACTAAACTCATATTATAAATGTAGCGTCCTAAAATTGCGACACTTGCAATTTCGACTGCATTTGGGTCTTCGCGATGGCGACGTAACACTGAACCTGAATGAAGACCTCGAAACTTGTTCATGACATCAAAAACTGCATTTTTCAGCACCCTGGCCTGATCCTCCTTGCACCCTACTGTCCTTGGAGGTGGGACCATGGCGCCCAGCGCCCTGGTCCCTGGCCCTATTTTTGGGCCCGGTCTCTTTTGGGTCTCGGGTCTTTAAGTTTGCAAATTGGAAAATAATCTTTCCTGGTCGGCCTAAGGTCAGAAAAATCAGTCTTTTAACCCTAATTGGCAAGTATATAAACTACATTTCCTCTCCCATTTTGATAAGATGGAAAAGAGGCGGAAGCGATATTCAAACATTCAAGCATTCAAGCATTCAAGCATTCCTTCAAGCAATTGATCATTCTAAGTCTCCATTCAAGGCTAAGTGTTGCATTCAAAGACAAGGATTCAACCATTGAACAGGAGATCACATACCACATACAACATACAACATACAACAACATTTACACCTTCGCATGTAAGAATACAAACATTCTTACAACAAGGTATTGGTACTTTATTACATTACAATCATTTACATTTACAGCATTTCTCATTTCTTGGTTAATTCCAAAACCGGGGTTTGACCTAAGGGAAAACCCCTAATCCCTAACCCCCCAATCATCCTCGCTTTTCTATGTGTAGGTTGCAGGTATGCGGCTGTAATTGAAGATCTGGAATCCTTGTGCAGAGACGAACAGATCCCCCTTCGTTTCGTGGATTTTTCGGAGGACCGTGTGCACGCCGGGCGCCATCGTCCCGTCAACTTTTGTTCAAATTTGCAGGACAGCGCCGTCTCGACATTTTACTGCTAATTCCAGGTCCGCAGCTTCATCCTATATTCCTATCTCCGTTTATAAGTGAATCTTTCTCACTTTTCATGTGTTCCTAGCTCAATCCTTCTATCTACATTCTTTATAAAAGAGGGTAGCCTTGCTGTCTTAACCCTTGAAACTCATTTAGAATCCAATCTTGCATTGTGTAGGATTGGATCTTGTGGGTTTCAACCCCTCTTTTAAATGTAAAGTCTCTCCTAAGTGAAAACCGTCAACCCTAGTGATCCCCTTTCTCTCTCCTCGAAGTGGTGGGGGGAACACTTAGGGTTCGATCGCGATTTTCCACTTTACATTTTGGTGAACCCAACGTGAACATCCTTTCCGATTATTCATGGTTAGATCTGAAAATTGGATGCCTTGATTACATTTCCATGTTTGATCTTTTGCAAATTTTAGAGGTGAATGCGTAAAAACCCTAAATTTTCTTTTTAGTAATTAAGCTTGTGAAATGTTTAATGGTTAATGCTTGTTTCAGATCTACCCTTCTATTACAAACTATCAATTCATATTTGTGCTTTAATTCTGAAAATTAAGTGGTTAAGTGTCAAAACCCTAATTTTAAAACACTCCTGATTCAACCTTTGACCGACCATTTCACTGATCAAAACATTTCCAAATCGGCTGTAACTTTGGATTCCGCAATAAAATCATAATATCTTTCATCCCTGAAAATTTGGAAAAAAGTTGCGAGGACCGTGTGCATCCCGAGCACCATCGTCCCCGACATTTTTTCCGAAATTCCGGGAGTTAGATTTTACTATATTTTTCTGCTAAAATCCAGAATTTTGGCTGATTTTATCAATTCTAACACTTTCAAAATCAAGGTCAAAGTTGGTCTTGTGATTGCTTGGATTAAGGCTTCTAATCATTCAAAAAATTGTTGAAATTGAAATTTTGTGTCAAAATTGTGTTCTTACTGTCCTAAATCTGAAAAGTGTGTTGGCATTCATTCAAAATTTCAGTGCCTTATTCAAATTCTTGCAATTTGTGACTTTTGAAATTAAGTGTTTAATTACACCAACTTTGATTTCCGCTTTCAAAAGTGAATTTTGCGTGAAATTGAGTCAACCTTTAAATTTCAAAGCTTGCATTGCTTTTGGTATTCCCTCTAAAATCATAAAATTCAAAATTTCAGTTTCCCTCTCTTTTTCAAAATTTAAATTTTGCATTTTTCCAACAATCTGGGTAGGGTTCGATTTTGAGATTGCAACTTTAATTTGGCCTATTTATAGATCGTAAAATCACTCAATTTTTTCAGATTAGCTTTAAAATCATCATAACTTTCATCTCTGAAAATTTCAAAAAAAGTTGCGAGGACCGTGTGCACCCCGAGCGCCACGGTCCCTGACATTTTTTTCGAAATTTCGGGAGATTGTCGTGATTGCATTTAACAGCCTAAATCTAGGAGATTGGCTGATTTTATTGAAATTTGCTACCTTTAAAATTCAAAATTTTCTCTCTCTCTCTAGTGCATGAGTTTTACAACAATAAGCCCTACTTACACTATTCCCGTTAGACGAAGCCATAGAATTAAGTCTTTCCAAGGTTTAATTACTGAGGAGATGGAACCTAATTTGAATGGCCTTTTTAATGAGGACACGGGTAATTCCTCTAATCCTCTTAATGATGAAGAAGCTCTCCATGAGGTTTCTGTAGAACAACTTTCAAAATTGGATAACCAATTTGATGATTTTCAGCAATGGATGTCTCAAGAGTATCCCAATAGTCAAGCTCTTTCATTAATTGAGGGTCTAAAACGTATGGTTCAAAGTGATAAGAATGGAATTGATATTTTGCATGGTATTGCACACATTGTGGATTCGAATGTGATGCCTATGAAGAATTGTGCTGAAACTTTGGGTTATACACAACCTCCTACTCAAGTCAATCATTCTATTCCTTCGACAACTTCTATTGCTAGCATACCTACCTTTACATCAAACATAATGACTACATCTATACAGGACATTCCCCCTATGATCACCAGTCATGGGGGAAATCCTTCCTCTTCAATTAACCCTCTTTCTTCATTTAATCCAACTTCTTCATTCATTCCTTCAATAAGTGTTCCTATTACATCTCTACAAATGAACCTAGCGCAAGGGGGCAATTCATTCAACCATTCCATTCCTCCTTGTAGTGTTCCTCCTTTCCAATCATCTCCTATGACTAACTATCATAGTGTCCTGCCACCTTACTCTCAATCAATACCTTCTTTTAATAACATAATACGTCCATCACAATCTAACACGTCTAATATGAACTCTTCGACTGAAGCGACCATTAACAATCTTGCACAAACTGTCTCTTCTTTACAGCAACAAATTGCCTCTATGAATCAATCTAAATTTAGTGTGCCCACATTTGATGTTGCGAGCCCACTTTCTCTTGACATTGTTAGAGCTATCCCTCCTAAACATGTTGAAATCCCGCATTTGGAGCTTTATAATGGTAAAGGTGATCCTCTAACACATGTTAAGACTTTTCAAACAATATGTACCGATTTTGCTTATGACCAAAGGTTGCTTGCAAAACTGTTTACTAGGACATTAAGAGATAAAGCCCTACAATGGTATTGCTCGTTGCCTTCTTATTCTATTACTTCTTTCGAACAACTTGCAAATGCTTTTATTCAACAATTTCAAAACAATATAAGTCCTAAAGTTACTTTGATTGATTTAATGCATTGTAAACAAGGTGTTAAAGAAAAAGTGACTGATTTCATTGGTAGATATAAGCATTTGTATGCTCAAATCTCTTTTCCAGTGCCTGACAATGATATTCAAAGAATCTTTATTTCTAATTTACAAAAAGATATTAGAGAAAAACTTCTATTTTCTGAGTTTACTTCTTTCCAACAGTTGTGTGCAACTCTTCACAATTATCAACTGACTGTGAGTCAAATGGAACAAGCAAATCCTATGGCTCCGAGTGATAAGGGTGATAGTAGTCAACAACCATTTGGGAAGTTTAAACCGAATAGAGAGTCCATTAAATTCAATGAAAACATCATCAACAACAATGTGAATGCAGCATCAGGTGTGCCTCCTATTTCTAAGTTTTTCAAGAAAGAAAGAAAGTTTACTCCTTTGAATGAATCATTGCATAGTATTATGAATAAGTTATTGGAACAAAATGTGCTTACTCTCCCTCTTATAAAGCAAATCGATCCTACAAAGATTAATTCACCCTATTTTGATAATAAATCTTTCTGTCAATTTCATCGTCAACCTGGGCATGATACTGAAAAATGTTTTTCTTTAAAGGGTAAAATTCAAGATTTGATTGATAATAATACTATCTCTGTTTCAGGAGTGAATGATAAAGGCAACACATCTGTAACTCCTCCTAACCAAAATCTTAAGATTTTTACTAATCCATTACCTTCTCATACCTCTAATGTGATTGAGACTAATGATTCCTCTTTCTCATCTGATGGTCTTGTGTCTATGACTCCGAATGTGATTAACTTTGTAGAGCAACAAGAAAACCCTAAAGAACCTTCCATCACATTTGATTCTAGTGAAACTATCAGGGCACCTGATGGTCCTTTATACATAGTTGCAAAAGTCAAGAATACACCTTGTCGTGGAGCGCTTATTGATCCTTTGTGCATGATTAATGTTATTACTGAAGAATTCCTTTTTACTTTGCAATTGAATCAAGTGATCTATGACAAAATAGATGTGATTGTGAAATTATTTGATGCATTTTCTTCTCCTGCAATTGGTTCTATTACATTACCTATTGAGGTTCATAACAAATCCCTTGATGTGAACTTTGCTATTATTCCTTCTTCCGAACAATTTTGTGTGAAGCTTGGCTATCCTTGGCTATCTTCCATGAAAGCTATTGCTTCTCCTATTCATAAGTGTTTGAAATTTCCCCATAATGGTGAAGTTGTTACTGTCAATCATAGTCTCTTTAAACCAGCTGAAAGAACTTCTAGTGTTCCTATTGATTATTTATGGCCTACACAATTCCAATCTCTTCCTCCGCGAAGTGATCATCTTTTCAAATCTTATCAAAAGTGGAAAATAGATATGATCCTATCTCTAAGTGAACCTAGAACACCCAAACTTGATATTCCTATCGCTCTTGAGAAGGAAGTTCTTCCTTTGAAAGATAAAACTAATGTCTTTCCTCAAGAAGATTCCCAACCCATTCCTATGGATGTGACTATGTCTATGTCTAATAAACTTTCTAAAAGCAGACCTATACCTCCTCGTCATGATGGACTTGGTCTCCTTCCTAAACCAAATATTCCTCCTTTATATGGAGCAGTTCCTCCTCCTTCTTTTTATAAAGAGAAGAGACCTTCTTCTTCTCCTATTATCCAGCCTAAGAGACCACAACCTAAACACCCAAGTGATAAGGATGAGAACATTCCTCCTCCTCAATCTTCTCCACTTCCTACTAAGACTAGACGAAATCGTTCTGCGTGTGAACACCGATGAAAGCGTCATCTTAGAGCTCAGGCAGCTGCTTCTCGAACTTTGCAATCCCCAAAAACACCTTCAACAAGCATTATTCCATTTTCTCCAAAATCTCCTAAACATAAGATGCATGATGGTCTTGATCCTGTGCGAGTTGAAGATCCTATTTTTATAAACCTTGATGATGATACAGATGAAAATGTTATTCATGATGAAAATGTTACTTCTCTTGCTTGTGATAGTGAATATGAATTTGTTGATGTTGATAACCATCTATCTAACGAATTTTCTAAAGCACTTATCCTAGCTCCTAGACAAGAACAACGTGGCTTGGAACATGAACATAGCCCTTGTTTGGATCTTGTGATAGCTCCATCTGCTGTGTTGGATGTTCCTCCTCTAGCGTGTTCCCTGCCTTCCCGAAATATTGATCAGCAAGATCGGGGGGTAGATGACGTGCTAGACTAGTTCATTAGCATAGCAAATTCTCTCCTCCTCTCTTTCTTTTGTTACTGCTTCTATGTGTTATTCTCATTCTTCTATTTGTTGTCCTTAGTGTTGTCTACTTGAGGACGATGCAAAGCATTGAGATCTCTTTTGGTCTCTCTCATGTTGACTCAAAAGGCACATGTGTTCCCTTCTTCTAGGTGACCTTCCTTGATTGGGGAATGAAGAACAATTATGCATACATACATATGATATACATGACTTATCATACAGCATACTGACCCCAAGGAAAGCGAAGTCACCTCATGCTTTATGTTTTGTGTCTATTATCCTTGGGTTTATCTCACACTTGGGGGCTAAATATTTGCGATAGCGTGCTCCTTTCCCTTCTCATTTCTTATGTGTATCACTACCTTAAAGCAATCACCCCTGTTGAGGCGTGTGCGATCGCTTTAACGTAGGGGGGCATACACCCCGTCTATCCCTTCAGGATACTTGAAAATTTCTTGGCGAACTTAGCTTTTCCTTGAAAAATTTTGGTATTCCTCTTGCATGACTCATAGTGAGGGAACCTTACTACTGACAGTCATGGTTCTCCCTCGTGATCTTCCCTTTTACTTTGTCAATCGAAGTCATAAGATCCTTAGTCCACTTGGGGCTTGGTGTGTCTTGCCTCCTTGACGTGGTGAAAGTCTTTCAATGTTGTTTCCTTGTACTTTACCAGAAGTATGAGCGTACGCTTATACTCCCACTAAAGTGGGGGCTAAATGTAGCGTCCTAAAATTGCGACACTTGCAATTTCGACCGCATTTGGGTCTTCACGATGGCGACGCAACACTGAACCTGAATGGAGACCTCGAAACTTGTTCATGACATCAAAAACTGCATTTTTCAGCACCCTGGCCTAATCCTCCTTGCACCCTGCTATCCCTGGAGGTGGGACCATGGCGCCCAGCACCCTGGTCCTTCACAACTAGGGTGCCCAGCGCCCTGGTCCCTGGCCCTATTTTTGGGCCCGGTCTCTTTTGGGTCTCGGGTGTTTAAGTTTGCAAATTAGAAAATAATCTTTCCTGGTTGGCCTAAGGTCGGAAAAATTAGTCTTTTAACCCTAATTGGCAAGTATATAAACTACATTTCCTCTCCCATTTTGATAAGATGGAAAAGAGGCGGAAGCGATATTCAAACATTCAAGCATTCAAGCATTCCTTCAAGCAATTGATCATTCTAAGTCTCCATTCAAGGCTAAGTGTTGCATTCAAAGACAAGGATTCAACCATTGAAGAGGAGATCACATACCACATACAACATACAACATACAACAACATTTACACCTTCGCATGTAAGAATACAAACATTCTTACAACAAGGTATTGGTACTTTATTACATTACAATCATTTACATTTATAGCATTTCTGATTTCTTGGTTAATTCCAAAACCGGGGTTTGACCTAAGGGCAAACCCCTAATCCCTAACCCCCCAATCGTCCTCGCTTTTCTATGTGTAGGTTGCAGGTACGCAGCTGTAATTGAAGATCTGGAATCCTTGTGCAGAGACGAACAGATCCCCCTTTGTTTCGCTGATTTTTCGAAGGACCGTGTGCACGCCAGGTGCCATCGTCCCGTCAAATTTCACTTGAATTTGTAGGACAGCGCCGTCTCGACATTTTACTGCTAATTCCAGGTCCGCAGCTTCATCCTATATTCCTATCTCCGTTTATAAGTGAATCTTTCTCACTTTTCATGCGTTCCTAGCTTAATCCTTCTATCTACATTCTTTACAAAAGAGGGTAGCCTTGTTGTCTTAACCCTTGAAACTCATTTAGAATCCAATCTTGCATTGTGTGGGATTGGATCTTGTGGGTTTCAACCCCTCTTTTGAATGTAAAGTCTCTCCTAAGTGAAAACCGTCAACCCTAGTGACCCCCTTTCTCTCTCCTCGGAGTGGTGGGGGGAACACTTAGGGTTCGATCGCGATTTTCCGCTTTACAATAAATAGTTGTCACCTTTGTTGGCTATTTGGTGGAATTGATTATGTATTGTATTGATGTCAACACTAGCTATTTGGATGCTTTACCAGCACCCTTCTGGTCCCGGTAGGTTGAGTAGTTTTTGGTTAACTTGGATCTACCATGATCTGGTTGACTCTGGTATAATCCAATGATGGAATTGACTTGTTCATAACGCTTATACTCATATTTAGTCAGTTGATTTTGGTATGGTAATTGGATGCTATCTTGCTTACTCAGAAGATTGGTTTTTGGTTTCGGTGAGGGTTTCACCGACAAAGCTTTTGGTGGAGATCTTTTGATGCATTGCATGATTGGTGTTGGTGCAACTTCTGATGGAGTTTCAGGATGATGTTGGCAATCATGTTCGAGACTTGGTGTTTGGAGATCATTATTGAAGCGTGTGGACCTATATTTGGTCCCGGTTGATCTAGGTTATGGACCGGCATTGATGTAACGTGTGGATAGACCTATTGTTGTATTTCTGGGATGTCTTATGTGTGGATATTATTTGTCTTGGTCTAAGGCCGACATGGTTTGTAATTATGTAATTAGTTTATTGTCTAGTGACTGACCTGATTGTGTATGGTCAAGGGTTTGTATAAATAAGATGTAAGACATCATTGTAGATCATCATGATTATTGTAAGAGGTCATGGTCAAGGAATGTAATGTGTGAATAATGTAATATCATTCAGGCAAAAGAGTTGGTCGATCATTAGAGATCGAATTGGGTTTGTAAGAGGATTTAGTCCTCCGGTATCGAGCTTAACCGGAACTCTACTCAGGCATAGGAGATGTTATCTTTTGCAGTTCAACACTTCTCCGGATTGCAGTTTGGATTTGCATATAGTCAGTGAGACTCCTTTTGTGATGAGCAGTGTGCTCTAGGTTGTTGGCCTTCTTGCAAGTGCAGGCCCCTTCATTGTAAATTCATATACTTACTACAGAAGTATTATCTGACTATGGGTAGGCTTTCCACTGTGGTTTTTTCCTTTACTGGGGTTTCCACGTACAAATCTTGGTGTTGTGTGGATGGCTTTTATTCTTTGATTATTGTTTATTCTTAATTGGATTAACTGCTATTCTAGTATTGTTTTAAATTGCTAATGCTTCCGGTAATCTATGACAACTGAATCACCCCCCCCCCCCCCTCTTAGTTATCTTCTAGTTATCTAAACTGTCTAACAAACTTCACATTTGTTCTTCCTCAGGCACTAGATTCCGACCGACAACCTGATTATCAATCATCTTTACTTTCGTCACCTCTTCTATAAGTACCCAGAGGACTGCTGAAAATTTATCTTCATCTTCTATAACCTCCTGAGCAAGGTTGGTCAGGTCGAAAAGGATGTCATCATGCATGTGTTCAACATTTGGTTGCACCATGTAATCTTTTCTTTACACACCATGTCTAAAAAACTAATTACCCGAATCTCTTCTTGCAACAATTTCCTCCTCCAGACATTATTCATGATTTCTGGCTCGCTCTGCAATATTCTCTAATAAAGCGATATTCTTTCTATATTCAACAAAATCAATTCCTTGTTTCCATGCAAGAGACTGCAATCCAAGGATAATATTCCCTTGTTCATTTGATGGCCAATTTAGGTCTGGATTATCAAATTGAAGTTGACCATCATGAGGTAGAACTATCTGGGAAAAGAAAAATCATAATAACATGTGTTACTCTAACCAACTCTTAAGGTTGGTGCATCAAATTTCCTACAAAAAGATAATAATATCAAAATTCATGGCTTACGTCGCCACCTTTATGTGCCTTCAACTGTTTAACCTGTCATAAATGATGGTACTAGCAAATCTCCTTTTGATTTGTTCCTTGGGAGTCATGTGTCACATGGTTGCTGGGCAGTTTAAGGCAACTAGAAGGGAGATGAAAAGCTTTAACACTTCGATATCGGCCTTTGAGTGTGTATCGGGCATCGGGAAGAAACTGGAAATCAATCCTGTGAGTTTTTCTGTCTGTCGCTCAATAAACATCGACCTTTTCCTAGGGATCATGACATCAGGCAAAAACGAAACTTGATGATCTCAAAGCAAAGTTCTGATACACTATGATTTGATCGATAAGGTTTTAACTGATAAGTGGGGACCAATAAGGATGACCATTTTAAAAAGGGGCAAGTATTTTTGAAAAAAGAATCGGGGGCTAACAAGATGCAAATTTAAAAATGATAATATAACGATATGTTCATGTGAAAGTGGATGCTTTGCGAAGAAAATGGAGGGATCAAATAGAAATAGAAGAAGGGATGGGGATTCCTCAAAATGTGCCACTTGTTTCTTGTGAAGTCAAGTGGTAGAGGAAATCATGACAAATGTCCTCTTGGAGGCCAAGTGTCGATGCATATGATGACAAGTGGAAGAGAGGCCACATGTCAATTTGGGAGTAAAACACCCAAATTAGATTTTTTTCCCAAATTATTTAGAAAATAAGGAATGTGCATGCATGGGATAAGAATGGTTAGGAGGATAAGGTTGGTTAGAAACCATATGTTAGTTAGTGGGTTAGGAATAGAAGAAGGGTTAGAGGGGAGTTAGAGTTAGGATCCATGTGCTCCAAATTGGTGCAAGAGCACTTGAATAAATTTTGTTGTGTAGGATCCAGGAGTTAGGAATCATGAGATTTTGGTTTTTTATAAGGTCAATAGGCTAGTGAACAAGTACTCAGATGTTTGTAAGGACCCTAGGAGTCACTGATTTGCCAATGCTGGCCTATGAGCTCTTAAGTGTGCCAGGTAGAGTACTTGGTAGTAAAGTTGGTTTTATGTTAGAATAGGTTGTTTGATGTTGTTTAATGGTTTTTAAGGTCATTTGGACCTTTAGAAGTGATCTAGGTTTGATTTGGGCAAAAGTTGCTCAATTATGTAAAAGTTGTAAAAAGTTGCAAAAGTTGCTCATAGCAACTTTGCAACTTTTGCATTTTCCAAACACCAACGGCTAGTTGGTTGTCTTTTTCAGTTAAAAGACACTTTTAACCAACCCAAGGCTGATATAAGGCTTGTGACAATCAATGAGAATGTTGGTTGAAGAATTGGAATAAGGAGAGCAAGATTTAGCCTTCAATTTTGGTGTTTTTCAACGGTTTGCATTGAGTTTCCTTGGTATTGTACGGATTTCCAAGCCCAGATCAAGACATGGATTGTTATAAAAAATACTTAACTTCAATTTCATGGTGATTTGAGATTTTGAAGTGTTCTTGTTTGCAATTTTTGGCATTTTTGTTGCAAGCGAGTCCTAAAGACCTTGAAACAAGGGTTTTGAAGACTTCGTGATTCAAACCTAGCATTCCATGGTGGAACCACATACTGAAACCTTGTGGAATGCTAGGAATATTTGTACATTATGTTTTCATTTTATTTTTTAAGGAAAGGAAGGTTGAACTCCAGTTTTGCCACCATACCCTAGGCTTGGCACGTTGAGTTAGCAAGCAATGGGGAACATGGACAACTGGCCCTAGATGGGTAAATCCGAAGAATGGAATTGATACCAAGTTGTATTGGAAATCCTCATGGGTGTACAGACCTGAGATAATCATTAGATTTCTTGGTCATTCGGACTGGTGAGGACATTTGAGAAAACCCTAGTTTGTAGGCTTAAAAGGTGGAAAGTGGGCCTCAAAAGGGTTAGGTGGGTTAGAGACCAAACCCAAAACCAATTCTGAAATATTGTATGAATTTTCCAAAAGGGTATCCAAAAAGCTAAAGATTTCATACCGATGTCTAGGACTTTTGGCAGATAAGTGCAAAATACCTCAACGGTAGGGCTAATTGGACTAGGTCTCCTAGTAGGCCTAAAAGAGCAAATTGGTCCTTAAGCTTGAAACCGGTAATCTCCACAGACCTAGTTGAAGAGAAAGGGTTGGAAATAAAAATAAAATCAACCCTAGGTGAGTTGGGAAGGAATGTATGAAGATCCTAAGGTAGAGGGGGTTGGCTCATGGGGAAAGTGTGAGAAGGTGTTGGGTTGAAGAGTCTCAATTGAGGAGTGTTGGACACTCACAAGTCTAAGGGTGATCAACTTAGTCATAGGACCTTGGGAAGGTCAGTAAAGGTGAGCCCTACAACCTTTGTAAGGTTGGGTTAGTGGGAACCATTGGAAGGTTCACGAGACAGCCTAGAGAGACATCAAGAATAGGCAAACCCTAAAGGAGTGGGCAACCTCTCTACATCACAAATAGGAACAATTTGAATTATTTAATTAAAATTTAAAAAGGCTAAGAAGAAAGGGTTAACATGAATGAAATAAATCAAATAAGTGTATTTATTTTAATTAATAAAATAAGGAAGGGATTAATTAGTAAAATGACCACAAAGATTCATCTATTAATTAATTGGACGTGATATAATTAATTGAATTAATTTTCCAGAAGGGTTGACATTAATCAATTAAATAATGTAATTATTTAATTAATAGTGTGACAAAGGCAATTAAATTCAATTAATGAAATTAATCAAATTTAAGTGTTTACAGTAAGCATTGGGTTCACCTCCACCTTCCAGTATAGGGCATCATCACAAAGCACACTCAACATTTACAACTCTAAAAACACGCTCCCATAATCCAATGAGAAGCTAGAAAACTCATTGCCTTGCCCACTTGATTGGACTAAGTTGCATTGTGATGTGTGTCAAGATCATATATCAGTGTGGCTCAGATAGATCTAACATATATGCAGCGATAGCGTGATGATCGTTGATCTTTCTTTAGGAACATTAGAGTTGAAGTTAGGAAATATTAAAGCTATGGCACTAGATAGTTTTGTTGATAAGCCTTTTGACACACTAAAGACAGACTAAGTGTTTCCACTCAATCTCTTCTAAAAGAGGTAGATAATAAGATATTTCAAACCCCCCAAGGTTCCTTTTTGTGGGTCACAACATTAGATGATAACTAAAACTAAGTGTTTATATGGCCTATTTATTCAAGGGGCATTGCTGGTTAACAACCTCAAATGTAGATTTCCCAATCTCTCTGAACTGAAAGATAAAAATAAATTGTAGAAGATAAGTCAAGGGCTATAAGAAAATGAATTATTAATATTCTCAAATCAATATTATCAATCAAATCCAAAAAACCATTACATACATGAATCATTTAACATGTCAAAACCATCAATTCTAGCATGAAAATGAGATCAACAAAACTTTAACAATAATAATTAATATTCATTCACACATTCATCATTGACTTCAACTACCATGAAAGATGCGCAGGTTGATTACAATAAAAAAAGATGTTTAATAAACTCAAATCAATTTTGGATTAAGGAAGATGTAAGTAAAAGAACAATCCAATCAATCATGCAAGATATCTAATAGATTTGTAAACTGTGAAATTTATTTTCAACGAATCTTCAAAATATACCTGCAAAGCATTGGTATTAAGTCTACAAATTCTTAATAAATATAATCTCAAACTAATTAGAATGCTTGAAATAAAACAAGTTGAATGTTGCTACTAAATTTGGACCTCAAATCATCAATTTTTTGGACCCTCCAAATGAGTTTTGAAATTACATTTATAAGAAAACCCTTCCTCAAAATTGGGGATTAAAATATGCTTGAAAATCTTACTAAACTAAGAGGCATAGTTAACACATGGTTTGTTGACCTAAAATTGAAGTGAAAACCATGAGTTCATCACCTAAAAAGAAGGATGAACTTGCAAGATCTTGAAGTATGAAGTTATCAAGCATTGGCAACTAATAGTTGTCACTCAAAATGCTTTGAATGAACATTTTATACTTTCAGTTAAACTGAGACTTCTAACTCCTTACACCTTGGAAGAAAAATTTTAACAGTTGGTTGAAGAAGAATTCCTTGTGTTGCATTGTAGATATCTATGGGCTGGTGATAGAATTATTGAGCTAGGTAGAGTCCACTAAATTTGAAACGGATTCTACTTATCTTGCCTCTATTTTGTCACTTTTAGCCACCAAATCAATTAAACAAAATAATCTTTGGAAGAATCAAAGAATATTCCATTGGGTTTGAATTCAAAATGTAATTTATGGCTTATACTTCTTTTTGTATTCTCTATAACTCACCAAGTAATAATCCAATGGCTCTTTATTGGGTTCATCTACCCAATCTATCCTAAGCTCAAACACCCTTAGAGTCTCTTTCAATTTATTTAAAGTATCTTCCAAAGCTATGACTATCCTCGTTGCTTGTTATGTTGAAAGGATCAATTCTAAGAAATCATTCAAAATTTGTTCATCAAATTTCTTATTGGGACTGAACTTTATCTTGACCAACTTTTCCCAATGAGAGAGAATCATATATTTTCCTTCCAACCGACCCAAGTCCTACCTATGTAGTTGACTTCCAAGGTTGCTTGTTACAAAATCTTCATAATTTTTATGTTATTGATACATTGGAGGATGTTGCCTTATCATTTTAGTTATGTATTGTTTAGTAACTACTAATTTGAATTCGAATTTATCCAAACTATTTTGAATAAAGTCAAAAATTTCATCCCCTAGGATGATTTCTTTCTTAACTCTTCTTCCTTCAATCCCTTAATCTCCTTTAACAAATCAAATTACTTTGGATATTTTTGGGATTCCCCATCCCATTGAATGAATAATGTTTCCACCTCTACTTCTATCTTACACACTTCTTTGTTAACATCAAAAGGATGAACCAAAATGATCTTATCTTACCCAACTATTGGGAGGCCCATGAATCAATAAGAAACCTTTGCTTGGCATCCCTTTTGCAGGATGAGTTGACTAGAATAACACAACTTGCTAGACTAAATGACTCTTATTTTTGTCTTTGTAGGATGAGTGGAACTAGCATAACACAACTTGCTAGACTATTTCAACTCATCCTTTCTCTCTCCAATGGAGCACTTAGCATAACACAACTTGCTATCCCATGGAATCCATGTTTCCATTTTCCTCCCCATGAACCCATAACATAAGATATCTTGCTAGTTGTTGGATCATAAATTATTAATCGAAGCATGCTCTTGCTCTTTTCATGTTACCACTTGTGCTCTTGCAATAGCATTTCAAGAATGGTATTAGCAATTAAGACATTTTAATTATTGAGGTCTCTTCAAATAGTTGACTTAGAGCCTTTGTTTGTAGTACTAACTGTTACTACTTGTATATGGTGAAAATGGATAACAATAACAACAATATTGAAAGGCTAAATGAATCCAACCACTAAACCCTAGCCTAACAATCAACAAAGATCCACCATAACATATGAAGATTACCTAAGACAATGCAAATAACACAAAATCACAAAGATTATACCAATCACATGTCCAATAGGGTTTTGATCTCCATTCTTCCTATCTCCATTGATCTTGCTTGATATATTTGCTCTTAGATTTTTATATGCACAAGAGCTCAACAAAGAACGGAATGTGGTTGCAAGTAGGATCGTAGTGTAGCCAAAAATGATCATTAGCATGAGTGATTAGGGTTTGACAATGAAGGAAGCATCTCCTTAAATAGAAGACACAATATGAAATGGAGGGTTAAGATTGAGAGGTGTAAAAAGAGAGGTCGGCTAGGATTAGAGGGTAGGTAGAAGAAATAGTAAAATAATGAAAGAGGTAGGTAGTGTATGAATTAAGAGATGAGTGACATGTGTCATGTGTAGAAAAAGCTAATAAAATAATTAAATAAATAAAGATTTATTTAATTAATAGAGGAAGTAGGATAATTAAATAAATAAAAATATTTATTTAATTTAGGCAAAGGATAATTTAAATAAATAAGGCTAGAAGAGGATAAATGAATTAATTAAATAAATAAAAAATTTATTTAATTAATAGAAGAATTAGGCTTAGATAATTAAATAAATAAAAATATTTATTTAATTAAACTGGACAATTTTGGGTGTCTACACTACTTATCAAATTGCCATTCATTTTTATATTCAAAGTCATACTATATATTCTAGTCAGTTAGCATTACCGAATCATGCAGTCGGTACACACAGAGAAGTCGGTATGAACAGTCTAGTCGGTTACAGAAGAAAGTAGTCACAGAACGCAGTATTCACCGAGCTGTTTACCGAGTATCTTTTTACGGCTATCGAGAAATAAAGTTAACACACTGAGTTGATATTCACCGAGTGAAACGTGTTACCAGATACATTGAACCTAGACATGCACATGAACACGTGTTACAAGATCGAGGCACATCTAACTGTTATTACATTGGAAATTGCACTAGAAGATTGTGTATGATTGCAAGGTCAATCTAACCAATGAAATATTTTGTTTAGTTATTCATTCGAGGAATCTTGTTTGTAAGATCGAAGCAATGAATAAGGTCACTATTTTAAGAGATCTATTTATACAGCATGGGAAGAGAGTATAATGTGTGTGTATGTGTGAAGGAAGATTGTTGTAGAGACACAAAGAGGTCACCGAGAAGTTTATCAAAGAACAATCGAAGAACAGAGTAAACAAAAGGGTTTACCGAGTTACAATATGGGTTACCGAGGTATGCTATAAGCAAGGTAATCTTATTCTGAGCACATAGAATCTGCTATAACATTTCAGATGTAAAGTTGCAGATATTTGTAATGATCTTATTGTAATATTGTGAAGTTGAAAGAGAAACCTTTAATAGGGTAAAAGACTCTAACCAAGTCTATAAATTGTAAAGCCTCTAACCAGGTGCAACATTCAGATCAATTTTGTAAAAGCCTTTAGCAAGGTAGATCTAACATATCTTGTTACTCCTTCCAGGGTAAGCTATCACAAATAGCTAAATGTAGCTCTAACCGAGCAATCTTTATTATTGCAGTAGTGAAGTTGTGGGTGCCATCCCCACCGCAGTTTTTCTCTCTAACCAAGAGTTTCTGCGTGACCAAAATATATGTGTTATGGAGTTCAATCATGTATGATTGTTATCTGTTTGTTTTAACTTTATTTTATGTTATTGCACTATTTTGTTTATGCATAACAGTAAGGTTATTATTAAAGAAAAGTTTTGGAGTACTGATTCACCCCTCCCCTCTCAGTACATTAGCTTTCCATATTGGGCCTAACACTAACCCCTTTTGTGTGTCTTTTATCTTTGTTTTCCTTTTTTCCTTTTGTTATTTACCATGAGTATACACATAGGCTAATGCTCAAACTAAAGTGGGGGATAAATGTATCATCATAAATTGTAACCCCTAGAATTTACATCACTTTTCTGCCCTTTCCTTAGTGTCACACATTTCAGCTCTCACTTAATCTTATGTATAGCCTTTCACCTCAAAACCAATGTCATCTATTCACATGGTTGTTAAAACCTCTATCCTAGGATATATGCACACCATCTCTAGCTTGTTCACCTAGTTCTGGGTGGACAATGGTGCCCAGAGTGCCCTTGTCCTCCCAAACCGAGCCCAATTTTGAATGGGTTAGTGTATATTTCCCACCTATTGGTTTTGGATCACGATGTCTCAAAATGACTATTGGAGGTTGCCCTAATAGAGGAAATACCTTGAGAACCCTATATAAGGTCATTCTTCTAGTTCATTTTGACATATATAGTCAATCCATATCTTTCATCACAAGCATTAGCATAATCAAGCATTCATAATGCATCGAGGTGACATTTCATCCCGATTTATTCTTCAAGCATTCTTAAAGTTCTATACATCATGTAGCAAGCAAATTACTGTGATCTTCATGCAAGCATGTGTGTTTGATTAGGTCATTCATGTATTGTCTTGTCATGTTATGTTATTACAACAATAATTGTGATCACATTCAAAGAGAATTGCATCATCTACAACAAATATGGGGTATATTATTTAGTATTTTAATTCATTTCAAGGGTTAATTCCAAACCTAGGGTTTGATCTAGGAAAACCCTTATTCCCAACATCTTTCTTCTCTTTTTGTGTGTAAGTGACAGGTTCAAGAGTTGTAAATCTAGAATTAGATAGTATAGATAGAGAAAATTAGATCCAACTTTTGCAAGCACAAAAATCAGAGGACAAATTTGGCCCGCCCTACTTTGTTCAATGAATTTCCCGCAAACTTCTAGGGTAGACTCTGAGCAACATTTTAGTTCCAAATCAATAAAAAATGTTTGCATTTAACACTCGAGGGACAAATTCACTTGGAGCTACTTTGTCTTGACTTTTAAGGTTCAAATTCTAGTCACAGGTTTTGATCATCTTCCTCATCTCAAACCTATAGTTACAAACTTCATGTCTGATCTAAACATTTTTTATGTTCATTTATGCTAATTTTTCATATTTAGTTATATATATAGCATTCAATTTCTTATGTTTAGTATTCAATTCAAACCCACAAAGGGAGCCACCTGAAACCAATCAACATTCATCCACCCTTTGGAGGTGAATCTATTGATCTCATCTCCTTTTAATGTAAGGACTGTGAGAAATAGGCTTATTCCTTGTTTACATAAATAAACTAGTGAATCCCTCATTCACCACCTTGCAATAGGATTCTAAATTCCAGTCATTATTTTGTGTCACTTGGAAGAATAGTCCTCTTCTTGGTTTGAAGGAATGAGGGGACGCCAATTCGTTTTAGTCATATATTTGTTAGAGCCTATTATTTGATAAGTTTGAGTTTGTAATCAAGCAAATAAGATTGGACCATCATTATATTAGCAATAGTGATCTTGTTTTAATAGAAAATATAATATTTTACTTTCAATGGAGCAAGTTACTTATGAAATTATGAGTACTTAGTTAATCAATCCATTTGTAGGAGATTACAAATTACCCAAGCAAGGACTACTTATGGTATGCTACATCTTTCATAGTTAGAGTTAGCAAAACTTGCAACTTAACTTTCAGTTACTTGTAGTAATTGTTGCGCAATTATATCTACTCTTAACACATTTATACTTTCAATTTAGTTTGTTTATTTAAGTTGATTTCCTATACACATTCGATAGAATAGCTTTGAGTCTCCCATAGTGCACATACAATGTAGACCCATCTCAAACTCCAAATTCCTTGGTTGATAATTTAATGTATCCTATACTCCATTAAAGGTTCCTCAATGTAGGATTAATTCATATTTGAGTTATACAACTGATCCATTCAGCCTAACTTATTAATTGGATACAAGGAGTCCTACTATAACCAATAAAAAATGGTAACCTGATAAAGTAGCTCTAAAAATACACAATGATGTCAATATCTACAACCTGCATAATGTCTTATTAACTTTAGGAAAGATTTGAAAAGGTTAATTAAAGAAACCAAATAGTTGCAAAGAACACTTGAACGCTAGGATAGGAACAAGAAACATCAAAATATAAAAATGAAGTCACACAAGGGAGTCTGAGAGCCAATAAAGAGAAAGAGCTAATGATCATGAAAAATATTCTACAAATTATTTATAACTTGTCATATTTTAATAGCTTCATTTACCTTAATGTTATGCAATATGATGCCTAAAGCTTGTTCAAACCTTGTTTTTGCTAAATAATCAACTAAACTATTATGAGATCTATTCATGTATAATGTCACATCTTCAATATCAATCCAAATTTTCCTAATTTTGGTCATGATGCTCCCCATCTTTTAAGATTGAATAAAAAAAATTCTTATACAACCCTAAGCACCAATAAGGATTTGCGAGATAGACTCAATGATAACATGCCTAAACCTATAGTTGCCCACTTACAGAGAGGCATATTTGATGGATAATGTATTTTATACATTGTTAGTGTCCAAACTAAGACATCAATTTTCCCAAAACAACACAGTCCCCTCGCGATCTCTATAATTTATACTAGCCCTTATGCACCCAACATTGCCCTTGGTTGCACCATCGATGTTGAATTTTATCCAACCTTAAAGAGATTATTCTCATTTTCATTTACTCAACTTCTTTGAAACAACAACTACAATGTCATTCAAACACTTATCACTATGAAGATTGATTTTGTCATGGGCATTAATAGTTCTGATGGCTTTGCTTTGTATGGGGTCCCAAACAACATCAATAGAAGAGTAGGTTTCCTAGAAAAAATATTATTTCTTTCAAGCCATACTTGACACAATACAAAGTTTAACCTAATTTATCATCCAATATATAGAGCTCTTGAGTTGAATCTTGGTTTTTTTCCACTTACCCAATATGTTGTTGCTCGATAAATTACCAGTATTCTTGGTTTTAAAGGTAGAAACCATCTTTCCTAGATCTTACCAGTAATGGAGCAATTAATAATCAAGTGTTCTAAAGTTTCTTCTCAAGAACAACACTAAACACATCGAGAAGATCCAATGAACTCACAACTCTTAAATTCTCAGAGTTAAGAATTCCTTTTTGCATAAAGAGACAATAAAAAGGTTGACTTTCGACTAACCTTTTAGTTTCCAAATCTTTCACCAATCAATAACAAGGAAGGAAACACCAACATAATGGATAACAATTGCTTTTAACCAACTTTATAGAATAAAAACCTAAACTACCATATCCATAAGAAATTTTATACTTGAAATCACCACAAGAGATAAAATGAGTAGATAAAATGTTATTTATATAATAGATAACTTCAAAGGGGCGTGAATTAGCCACATATGCAAATGTTTGAATTATTTATATCTGTAATTCTTGAATTGAAATTTCTTGAGATGATGTTCTATCTTAACCCACCTCCTACTCTAAAGAGAAATTTTAATTGGGATAAAAGCCAAGAACTCCACCACTATAACGGATGCTAGTCCTGTGTGTCCAACTAGAAACAAGCTTTTTCACCCTTACCAATTTTCTAGAAGAGACCATCCTTGATGGTGAGAGAAAAAAGTTTCAAAGCCTACAAAACTAGAGAGCCACTTTTAGCTAAATGATATTGAATCACATTAATTGGGTCAAAAAAACCCAAGTACTTACCTGTTATCATTTTACTAAATAACAAATTAAGATTAGAGATCCATCTCCAATATATTTTTTTTGGTCAAAGATTTGTTATTCAAATTTTCTCCTTTTAGGCTTAAGGCACCTTGCAACTTAGGCTGAGTAATGTTTTACCACTTGAAAAGAGTTCACTTTCTCTTGTCCTTTTCACTACATATGAATTTCCTAGCCATCTTATCAAGGTCTTTCCAAATGAACATTTGAAGATCTAGTAAGATGGAAAATTTATAAATAAACATGACTTGAATAATAAAGAGTGAAAAGATATTCTACCCCCATAACTAAATAATTTATTGGACCAAAGGTTATTTTTTCTTTTAATATGCTCCAAGAGGCTCTTATAATGAAGAGGAACTCCCATATAATCTAAAGGTAAGGAAGTGAGGGAGAAGCCTGGAATATTAAGAATTCACTATTATGGTTATTGCTCCATAGTAAAGAAACCAACTTTAGATTTACAAGAATTGATGACTTGATTAGAAGCACAAAGGTAAGTATTAATATTATCTTTAATAATTATAGCTTTAGAGCATGTGGTAGCCCCCATCAAATTGATATCATCAACACATTGCAAATAAGAGAAGGCCTCCTCTCTAACTTGATACCATTTAAGAGACTTTGCTATTTTTTTTTGGAGAAAGAGCTTACCCAACCCTTCTAAAAGAATGAGAAAAAGGAAAGGAGAACACATATCTCCTTTTTGAATTCCCCGAGAAGCAGAGAAGGGAGGAGAGGGGAGACTATTAATGAGAATCAAGTAAGAGGGAGAAGTCGCACAACTCAAAATCCAATTAAACCAATCTTACACAAAGTTTAAGTTGGTCATCATCTTACTCAAAAAGCTTCATTCCACCCTATCATAAGATTTTGAAAAGTCCCATTAATGAATATTCCTTTATGGTTGGAGCAGTGCATAAAATGAATAAGTTCTTGATAAATAACAACTCCATCAAGATCTTAGTGTTGGGGGTTAGTTGGGTCCTCTTTTTTTGTGCTTTAGGGTATCCTCATGGAAGATTTTAGCATTGTATCAGTTCCTTGCTTGGTGGGTGCTATGGTGTGCCTCTTGACCTTGGTATCTCTTCGGTCTTCAAGGGGGTTTCTCTTTTTCTTTCATCATGGAACTTGTGATTTTTGGTTGTTATCTTCATCATGATGGGTTCTAGAGTTGTTTTGGCTCTCATCTTTCTCTCCTTCTCAACTTGTTCTATTGAGGGGAAGAGTGGCTGGTTGGACGTTATTGGATGGAGTCTTTTGGGCACTTTTTTGGCCCTGTTTCTTGAGGCTGGCTGTTTGACTGCTTTCATCTCCACAGTGTTGGCTCTCTATCATTTTTCTCCTATGGAGGCGGAGACTCTGATGGAGGTCACTTTCTTGGGGTATGGTTGGTATGTGCCTCGTCCCTCTTTTTAATTTTTTGGGAGCCTCTTTAAAACCCAATTTTCCAACAATATGGTGTTATTTAGATCTTTTATTTCTGGATTTTATGGGGTTGGACAGTATTTAGCATGCCCATTTGGTGGTCTATTTCTCTTCAGCTCCTATTGAGGTGGATCCTTTTCCTATAGAGGTGGAGAGGAGTTGTACTGGAATGGAGATGGCTTTCAATTGGATCGTCTTTGCTGACTTCAACCTGATGGTTTTGGGAGCAAATTCAAAACCCAATTTGAAGGTTTGGGGAGCCTGTCAAGACCTCTTAGTTCCAGATTGCTCCTTCAGGATTCTGTTCATAGAGTTTGTTGATGTTCAGGTTATGGGTGCTTGAAAAAACCCTTGGTATTTATCACAGGTTAAGGGAGCCTTGAAAAAACCCTTAGAATTTCTTGTTTTGACATCCATTGGTGTTGTCCGAGTTTGGCTTTGGCCTACTTATGTTTTCAACCAGTTCTTCAATTAATTTACCTTGTTGATTAGGCTAAGGTTGGGTTGTTGATTTTGTTTGTTGTATCTTTTGGCAATGTTCTACTTTGGGTTCTGGATCCTTGTAAAATCCAAGAATTTGTCTCTCTTCCATGAAGACACCTTCTTTAGGATAAATAATTTTCTTTAGAAAATATTTAAGTCTCCTAGCTATCACCGATGTAACAATTTTGTAAATCACATTGCCCAAGGAAATGGGCCCGAAATTAGAGATGGAAGACCGCCTTACCTTTCAAATTAAAGAAACAAATGTGTGATTCCAATATTTAAGAATTCTTTTGTTTCTAAAATATTTCCTTACAACATCCAGAACACTATCTTGTAAAGTGTGCTAGGAGTTCTAAGAAAATTGAATAGGGAAATTGTCAGACTAGGAGACTTACCCATGCTTAGTAACTTGAGGTTATCATTAACTAATAGCAGAGATTGAAAGCCATTAAAAGCAACATGTTGAGCTTCAATGTTTGGCTCAATATTGGCCTTGAAAATATTTGTAAAGTAGGAGTTGGAGTGACCATGCATCTCTTAGATAGTATAAAATGAGTGACCTTAATCATCTTGAAGAGAGAAAAGATTTTTCTTTCAAATGTCATCTGTTGTAGCGTCCTAAAATTGCGACACTTGCAATTTTGACCGCATTTGGGTCTTCACGATGGCGACGCAACACGAAACCTGAATGGAGACCCCGAAACTTGTTCATGACATCAAAAACTGCATTTTTCAGCACCCTGGCCTGATCCTCCTTGCATCCTGTTATCCCTGTAGGTGGGACCATGGCGCCTAGCGCCCTGGTCCCTGGCCCTATTTTTGGGCCCGGTGTCTTTTGGGTCTCGGGTCTTTATGTTTGCAAATTGGAAAATAATCTTCCCAGGTCGGCCTAAGGTCAGAAAAATCAGTCTTCTAACCCTAATTGACAAGTATATAAACTACATTTCCTCTCCCATTTTAGAAGATGGGAAAAAGGTGGAAGCGATACTCAAACATTCAAGCATTCAAGCATTCCTTCAAGCAATTGATCATTCTAAGTCTCCATTCAAGGCTAGGTGTTGCATTCAAGACAAGGATTCAACCATTGAAGAGGAGATCACATACTACATACAACATACAACATACAACAACATCTACACCTTCGCATGTAAGAATACAAACATTCTTACAACAAGGTACTAGTACTTGTTTTACATTACAATCATTTACATTTACAGCATTTCTCATTTCTTGGTTAATTCCAAAACCGGGGTTTGACCTAAGGGAAAACCCCTAATCCCTAACCCCCCAATCATCCTCTCTTTTCTGTGTGTGGGTTGCAAGTACGCAGCTGTAATTGAAGATCTGGAATCCTTGTGCAGAGACGAACAGATCCCCCTTCGTTTCGCGGATTTTTCAGAGGACCGTGTGCACGCCGAGCGCCATCGTCCTGTCAACTTTCGCTCAAATTTGCAGGACAGCGTCGTCTCAACATTTTACTGCTAATTCCAGGTTCGCAGCTTCATCCTATGTTCCTATCTTTGTTTATAAGTGAATCTTTCTCACTTTTCATGCATTCCTAGCTTAATCCTTCTATCTACATTCTTTACAAAAGAGGGTAGCCTTGCTGTCTTAACCCTTGAAACTCATTTAGAATCCAATCTTGCATTGTGTGGGATTGGATCTTGTGGGTTTCAACCCCTCTTTTGAATGTAAACTCTCCCCTAAGTGAAAACCGTCAACCCTAGTGACCCCCTTTCTCTCTCCTTGGAGTGGTGGGGGGAACACTTAGGGTTCGCTCGCGATTTTTCGCTTTACATTTTGGCGAACCCAACGTGAACATCCTTTCTGAGTATTCATCATTAGATCTGAAAAATTTGTTTCCTTAATTACATTTCCATGTTTGATCTTTTGCAAATTTTAGAGGTTAATTGCATAAAAACCCTAAATTTTCTTTTTAGTAATTAAGCTTGTGAAATGTTTAATGGTTAATGCTTGTTTCAGATCTACCCTTCTATTACAAATTGTCAATTCATATTTGTGCTTTAATTCTAAAAATTAAATGGTTAAGTGTCAAAACCCTAATTTTTAAAACCCTCTTGATTCAGTCTTTGACTGATGATTTCACTGATCAAAACATCTCCAAATCAGCTGTAACTTTGGATTCCGCAATAAAATCATAATATCTTTCATCCCTGAAAATTTGGAAAAAAGTTGCGAGGACCATGTGCACCCCGAGCGCCATTGTCCCCGATATTTTTTCCGAAATTTCGGGAGCTAGATCTTACTGTATTTTTCTGCTAAAATCCAGAATCTTGGCTGATTTCATCAATTCCAACACTTTCAAAATTAAAGTCAAAGTTGGTCTAGGGATTGCTTGGATTGAGGCTTCTAATCATTCAAAAATTGTTGAAATTGAAATTTTGTGTCGAAATTGTGTTCTTACTGTCCTAAATCTGAAAAGTGTGTTGGCATTCATTCGAAATTTCAGTGCTTTATTCAAATTCTTGCAATTTGTGACTTTTGAAATTAAGTGTTTAATTGCGACAACTTTGATTTCCACTTTCAAAATTGAATTTTGCGTGAAATTGAGTCAACTTTTAAAATTCAAAACTTACATTGCTTTTGGTATTCCCTCTAAAATCATAAAATTCAAAATTTCAGTTTCCCTCTATTTTTCAAAATTCAAATTTTGCATTTTTCAACAATCTGGGTAGGGTTCAATTTTGAGATTGCAACTTTAATCTGGCCTATCTACAGATCATAAAATCACTCAATTTTTTTAGATTAGCTTTAAAATCATCATAACTTTCATCTCTAAAAATTTCGAAAAAAGTTGCGAGGACCGTGTGCACCCCGAGTGCCACGGTCCCTGACATTTTTTCCGAAATTTCAGGAGATTGTCGTGATTGCATTTAACAACTTAAATCTAGGAGATTGGCTGATTTTATTGAAATTTGCTACCTCTAAATTCAAAATCTTCTCTCTCTCTCTAGTGCATGAGTTTTACAACAATAAACCCTACTTACACTATTCCCGTTAGACGAAGCCGTAGAATTAAGTCTTTCCGAGGTTTAACTAACGAGGAGATGGAACCTAATTTGAATGGCCTTTTTAACGAGGACACGGGTAATTCCTCTAATCCTCCTAATGATGAAGAAGCTCTCCATGAGGTTTCTGTAGAACAACTTTCAAAATTGGATAACCAATTTGATGATTTTCAGCAATAGATGTCTCAAGAGTATCCCGATAGTCAAGCTCTTTCATTAATTGAGGGTCTAAAACGTATGGTTCAAAGCGATAAGAATCGAATTGATATTTTGCGTGGTATTGCACACATTGTGGATTCGAATGTGATGCCTATGAAGAGTTGTGCCGAAACTTTAGGTTATACACAACCTCCTACTCAAGTTAATCATTCTATTCCATTGACAACTTCTATTGCTAGTATACCTACCTTTACATCAAACATAATGACTACTTCTATACAAGACATTTCGCCTATGATCACCAGTCATGGGGGCAATCCTTCCTCTTCAATTAACCCTCTTCCTTCATTTAATCCGACTTCTTCATTCATTCCTTCAATGAGTGTTCCTACTACATCTCCACAAATGAACCTGGCGCAAGGGGGCAATTCGTTTAACCATTCCATTCCTCCTTGTAGTGCTCCTCTTTTCCAATCATCTCCTATGACTAACTATCATAGCATCCCGCCACCTTACTCTCAATCAATACCTTCTTTCAATAACATAATACCTCCATCACAATCTAACATGTCTAATATGAGCTCTTCGACTGAAGCGACCATTAACAATCTTGCACAAACTCTCTCTTCTTTACAACAACAAATTGCCTCTATGAATCAATCTAAGTTTAGTGTGCCCACATTTGATGTTGCGAGCCCACTTTCTCTTGACATTGTTCGAGCTATCCCTCCTAAACATGTTGAAATCCCGCATTTGGAGCTTTATAATGGTAAAGGTGATCCTCTAACACATGTTAAGACTTTTCAAAAAATATGTACCGATTTTGCTTATGACCAAAGGTTGCTTGCAAAACTGTTTACTAGAACATTAAGAGATAAAGCCCTACAATGGTATTGCTCGTTGCCTTCTTATTCTATTACTTCTTTCGAACAACTTGCAAATGCTTTCATTCAACAATTTCAAAACAATATAAGTCCTAAAGTTACTTTGATTGATTTAATGCATTGTAAACAAGGTGTTAAAGAAAAAGTGACTGATTTCATTGGTAGATATAAGCATTTGTATGCTCAAATCTCTTTTCCAGTGCCTAACAATGATATTCAAAGAATCTTTATTTCTAATTTACAAAAAGATATTAGAGAAAAACTTCTGTTTTCTGAGTTTACTTCTTTCCAACAGTAGTGTGCAACTCTTCACAATTATCAGTTGACTGTGAGTCAAATGGAACAAGCAAATCCTATGGCTCCGAGTGATAAGGATGATAGTAGTCAACAACTATTTGGGAAGTTTAAACCGAACAGAGAGTCCATTAAATTCAATGAAAACATCATCAACAACAATGTGAATGCAGCATCAGGTGTGCCTCCTATTTCTAAGTTTTTCAAGAAAGAAAGAAAGTTTACTCCTTTGAATGAATCATTGCATAGTATTATGAATAAGTTATTGGAACAAAATGTGCTTACTCTCCCTCCTATAAAGCAAATCGATCCTACAAAGATTAATTCACCCTATTTTGATAAAAAATCTTTTTGTCAATTTCATCGTCAACCTGGGCATGATACTGAAAAATGTTTTGCTTTAAAGGGTAAAATTCAAGATTTGATTGATAATAATACTATCTCTGTTTCAGTAGTGAATGATAAAGGCAACACATCTATAGCTCCTCCTAACCAAAATCTTAAGATTTCTACTAATCCATTACCCTCTCATACCTCTAATGCAATTGAGGCTAATGATTCCTCTTTCTCATCTGATGGTCTTGTGTCTATGACTCCGAATGTGATTAACTTTGTAGAGCAGCAAGAAAACCTTAAAGAACCTTCCATCACATTTGATTCTAGTGAAACTATCAGGGCACCTAATGGTCCTTTATACATAGTTGCAAAAGTCAAGAATACACCTTGTCGTGGAGTGCTTATTGATCCTTCTTGCATGGTTAATATCATTACTGAAGATTTTCTTTTTACTTTGCAATTGAATCAAGTGATCTATGACAAAACAGATGTCGTTGTGAAATTATTTGATGCATTTTCTTCTCCTGCAATTGGTTCTATTACATTACCTATCGAAGTCCATAACAAATCCCTTGATGTGAACTTTGCTATTATTCGTTCTTCCGAACAATTTCGTGTGAAGCTTGGCTATCCTTGGCTATCTTCCATGAAAGCTATTGCTTCTCCTATTCACAAGTGTTTGAAATTTCCCCATAATGGTGAAGTTGTTACTGTCAATCATAGTCTCTTTAATCCAGCTGAAAGAACTTCTAGCGTTCCTATTGATTATTTTTGGCCTAAACAATTCCAAACTCTTCCTCCGCGAATTAATCATCGTTTCAAATCTTATCAAAAGTGGAAAATAGATATGATCCTATCTCTAAGTGAACCTAGAACACCCAAACTTGATATTCCTATCATTCTTGAGAAGGAAGTTCTTCCTTTAAAAGATAAAACTAATGTCTTTCCTCAAGAAGATTCCCAACCCATTCCTATGGATGTGACTATATCTATGCCTAATAAACTTTCTAAAAGCAGACCTATACCTCCTCGTCATGATGGACTTGGTCTCCTTCCTAAACCAAATATTCTTCCTCTATATGGAGCAGTTCCTCCTCCTTCCTTTTATAGAGAGAAGAGACCTTTTTCTTCTCCTATTATCCAGCCTAAGAGACCACAACCTAAACACCCAAGTGATAAGGATGAGAACATTCCTCCTCCTCAATCTTCTCAACTTCCTACTAAGACTAGACGAAATCGTTCTGCGTGTGAACGCCGACGAAAGCGTCGTCTTAGAGCTCAAGCAGCTGCTTCTCAAACTTCACAATCTCCAAAAACACCTTCAACAAGCATTATTCCACTTTCTCCAAAATCTCCTAAACATAAGATGCATGATGGTCTTGATCCTGTGCAAGTTAAAGATCCTATTTTTATAAATCTTGATGATGATATAGATGAAAATGTTATTCATGATGAAAATGTTACTCCTCTTGCTTCTGATAGTGAATATGAACTTGTTGATATTGATAACCATTTATCTAACGAATTTTCTAAAGCACTTATCCTAGCTCTTAGACAATAACAATGTGGCTTGGAACATGAACATAGCCCTTGTTTGGATCTTGTGATAGCTCCATCTGCTGTGTTGAATGTTCCTCCTCTAGCATGTTCCCTGCCTTCTCGAAATATTGATCAGCAAGATCGGGGGGTAGATGACGTGCTAGACTAGTTTCATTAGCATAGCAGACTCTCTCCTCCTCTCTTTTGTTACTTCTTCCATGTGTTATTCTCATTCTTCTATTTGTTGTCCTTAGTGTTGTCTACTTGAGGACGATGCAAAGCATTGAGATCTCTTTTGGTCTCTCTCATGTTGACTCAAAAGACACATGTATTCCCTTCTTCTAGGTGACCTTCCTTGATTGGGGAATGAAGAACAATTATGCATACATACATATAATATACATAAATTATCATACAGCATACTGACCCCAAGGAAAGTGAAGTCACCTCATGCTTTGTGTTTTGTGTCTATTATCCTTGGGTTTATCTCACAGTTGGGGGCTAAATCTTTGTGATAACGTGCTCCTTTCCCTTCTCATTTCTTATGTGTATCACTACCTTAAAGCAATCACCCCCGTTGAGGTGTGTGTGATCGCTTTAATGTAGGGGGGCATACACCCCATCTATCCCTTCAAGATACTTGAAAATTTCTTGGCGAACTTAGCTTTGCCTTGAAAATTTTTGGTATTTCTCTTGCATGACTCATAGTGAGGGAACCTTACTACTGACAGTCATGGTTCTCCCTCGTGATCTTCCCTTTTACTTTGTCAATTGAAGTCGTAAGATCCTTAGTCCACTAGGGGCTTGGTGTGTCTTGCCTCCTTGACGTAGTGAAAGTCTTTCAATGTTGTTTCCTTGTACTTTACCGGAAGTATGAGCGTACACTTATACTCCCACTAAAGTGGGGGCTAAATGTAGCATCCTAAAATTGCGACACTTGCAATTTTGACCGCATTTGGGTCTTCACGATGGCGATGCAACACGGAACCTGAATGGAGACCCCGAAACTTGTTCATGACATCAAAAACTGCATTTTTCAGCACCCTGGCCTGATCCTCCTTGCACCCTATTGTCCCTGGAGGTGGGACCATGGTGCCTAGCGCCCTGGTCCTTCAGGACCATGGCGCCCAGTGCCCTGGTCCTTCAGGACTAGGGCGCCCAGCGCCCTGGTCCCCCAGGACCATGGCGCCCAGTGCCCTGGTCCCTGGCCCTATTTTTGGGCCCGGTCTCTTTTGGGTCTCGGGTCTTTATGTTTGCAAATTGGAAAATAATCTTCCCAGGTCGGCCTAAGGTCAGAAAAATCAGTCTTCTAACCCTAATTGACAAGTATATAAACTACATTTCCTCTCCCATTTTAGAAGATGGGAAAAAGGCGGAAGCGATACTCAAACATTCAAGCATTCAAGCATTCAAGCATTCCTTCAAGCAATTGATCATTCTAAGTCTCCATTCAAGGCTAGGTGTTGCATTCAAGACAAGGATTCAACCATTGAAGAGGAGATCACATACTACATACAACATACAACATACAACATACAACAACATCTACACCTTCGCATGTAAGAATACAAACATTCTTACAACAAGGTACTAGTACTTGTTTTACATTACAATCATTTACATTTACAGCATTTCTCATTTCTTGGTTAATTCCAAAACCGGGGTTTGACCTAAAGGCAAACCCCTAATCCCTAACCCCCCAATCGTCCTCTCTTTTTTGTGTGTAGGTTGCAGGTATGCAGCTGTAATTGAAGATCTGGAATCCTTGTGCAGAGATGAACAGATCCCCCTTCGTTTCACAGATTTTTCGGAGGACTGTGTGCACGCCGGGCGCCATCGTCCTGTCAACTTTCGCTCAAATTTGTAGGATAGCGTCGTCTCGACATTTTACTACTAATTCCAGGTCCGCAGCTTCATCCTATGTTCCTATCTCTATTTATAAGTGAATCTTTCTCACTTTTCATGCATTCCTAGCTTAATCCTTCTATCTACATTCTTTACAAAAGAGGGTAGCCTTGCTGTCTTAACCCTTGAAACTCATTTAGAATCCAATCTTGCATTGTGTGGGATTGGATCTTGTGGGTTTCAACCCCTCTTTTGAATGTAAACTCTCCCCTAAGTGAAAACCGTCAACCCTAGTGACCCCCTTTCTCTCTCCTTGGAGTGGTGGGGGGAACACTTAGGGTTCGCTCGTGATTTTCCGCTTTACATCTACTATAGGAAGTTCTATGGAATAAGGTATTGTTTCTATCACCAAAAATAAGCTAGTTAGTTCTTGCATGTTGTTTCCAATAAATCTTCTCCTGGTTATCAATATCTTCAACAACATGGTAGAGATAGCCATCTTCATCTTTTAGCTAATCAGTAATAGGTCCATTTCCAAGGTGATTTTGAAGCCCATCCCAACGAGAGACCAAAGGACCTATTTAAGCTTGAAAATTGGACCTATTATTTCTCTTCTAACATTTCAATTGGTCCTTGATGAAGTGAATTTACTTATGGAATTTAAACATGGAAATTCCACAAAGAGGTAACCTTCTTTCCCCCATGTAGGAATTTGATGAAGAAGTTCTTGTTTTTGAAATGAAAAGTTCTCAAATTTAAATGGATGGTGATAAAACCTTGAGAGGATCCCACCTTAAAGATGGATGAGAGAGTGGTCATAGATGGGGTCATCTAGCACTTAGAGAACAAGTTTCTATTTTATATATCCTTCCTCTAAAACTAGAAAAATTTAAACTTGACCTTCTTCATATGTGGAGCAATCCTCTTAATATTCATTGTGAATTTTAGGCCTGGCCCTTTTATATCAACCAAGAACAAATCCTAAAGTTGAGTAATCATGAGATTATATCTAAGGTCAGGAATAATAAATCTACCTTCTTGTTCACTTGAAGATAATTTGGCATTGAATTGTCTAGCTACAACCCAATCATGGGTTTATCACGAGTGTCACATATAATGAAGAAGAGATCATTGACTTTTCAAGTAGTCCAATGCAAGATCACCATACAATATTATGATGAGAATTTAATTTGTAGTCATATCATTCTTGGAGATAGAGATAAGAACATCTCTTGTAGCCACATGGTTCAACATAGTTTATTTAAGGGAGCTCCATAAGGTATATACCCCAATAGAGGCATTGTGTGCATTAACACGCATGTCGTGCACTCTCCACAAATTTTGTTTGCAGTATTAGCCATTGTATCCAAAAATATTTTTTGTCTCTTGGAGAAGAATGAAAATAATTTTGTTATTGTCTAGAAACTTATGAAGAACAACTTGATGGGATTTGTTGTTTTATCTGCTAATATTCCAACTTTTTATGATGATTGGGGATGTTGAGAGAGTTAGGAATCAAGGGTGTGTGAGTTTGAATTTCATCCTCAAAATGTTACCTGTAATAAGTTAGTTTCACAAAATACAATGAAAATGCATATAGGAAATCCAAAATCCACCAATGAAACTACATGAAATACATACTAAAATAAAACATTATTTTACCTTCATGGCTTATGTCTCATTGTGTCCTAACTCCATTGTTCCTGATTACAGATGGTGTGCTCTTAGACAATGCACCATTGGCTTCCAAGATGGCATATGAAGAATGGACTAATAACTTGTAGTTAACTGACACTATGATATGCAAATACTACATGATTATGCTAAAATGTTATATGATATTTGCTATTACTATTTGCTATTTGCTTCAAAGACTCACAGATGCATATGATCAATTTTGAAGACTAACTCTCTTAACTGAAGCTCTTGATTTTATAGACCTTGAGAGGATAAGATGATGTGGCTCAGATCAATGGTCTTGATCAGATCTGCATATTTGAATGGCTGTGAGCAAAGGTAAAGGTTGAGAGAAAGGGGGAAGGAGAAGACAAGTGTCACTCATCTCACCTTGACTGGGTTGCTGACTGAGGGAATCTAGGGATGGTTGGAGGAAATTTAGGCATGAGAGGACAAGTGGACTCAAGTCCTTCCTAAGATGTAGGGGGTGGTGGAGAGAATATAGAAAATGGTTATGAAATATGTGTACGTACACAATTTTTATTATGTTTGGAAGTTGAAGATAAATGATGAATTAATATTTAAGAAATATTAATTTCTTTAGCCACATGTTGGATGAGTTAGCAAAGGGAAGATGAAGTGGAGATGGAGGGTGAGTTGGAAAAGGGATTAAATAATTTAGGAATTATTTAATATTTGAGACTATAAGATAGGATAATAACTATTAAATATTAGATATTTAATTAATTAGAAGAATAGGATAATTAAATATTAGATATTTAATTAATTAGAAGAATACAATAGATGAATTAATTAATAAAATATTAATTAATAGAAAGACATGAAAATGAATTAAATAAATTAATCTTTTCAAATTAACTATTTAATAGAAGAATAATTATTTAATAAATATAAAATATTTATTTAATTGCTCATAGCCAATTTTAGGTGTATGCATTTTGCCCCTCTTTGCAATGATGTGAAAACAACATTGTTTCAAAGATTAAATCAAGTCTTGATAATGCGCCTGATGGAGATTGAAAATCCTGATTGTGTGCCCCCTCAGGAGATTAATCGTGAAATTGTCGAAAATTCTGGTTTGAACGATTGATCTCATGATAATAAAAATTTAGTCAATTAAATTCATTTGGAAAAAACAAATTAAATTGTCCTATTGAAATTAATTACTTTTCAAAATAGTAAATATAAAATTAACCAATGCTAATTTTAACTTCATTTTTATCCTTGTCAGCTTTTTGTTTGAAAATATTCTTGTTGAGGTGGCGAAATGGTGATTTCGTTGGAGTGTCATCGATTTGAGCGAGTTCGGCATTACCAGCGACTTGTCGAGTATGGGTATCCAACATGTATCTTATTCTGAGCCGTGTTTTCAAGTTTTAATTCAAAATTTCATGTTTTAGGCATTTTTTTTATTTTTTTATTTTTTTCGATTTTGTCAGTATTATTTTAGCGCTTTTGCAGTTTGTTTTAGCGCATATGCAACTAGGTTTAGCACATATGCTTAGATTAGCGCATATGCTCGGTATGTTAGCGCTTATATTCAAGATGTTAGTGCATATGCATAGGATAACACAAATGCGTTGTTTGTTAGTGCATATGCCCAGAAAGGTAGTGCTTTTGCATGGATTAGCATTTATGCCTATATTTTTAGCGCTTTTATTAAAAAGGATAGTGCATATGCACTAAGTTAGCGCATTTGCATTTAGTTTTAGCGCATTTATTTTAGTTTGGCGCAAATGCTCAATAGGATAGCGTTTTTGCTTAAATTGATATTTTTGATAAGTGCAAAAGCTAAAAATCACTTTGTTAAGTAGATTTAACATGTTTAATACGCATTGATAATGAAATAGGGTCTGAATTTAGTGATTTCATGATTGCGTGATTGATAGATAGCTTTGATTGCTAGATTGATTAGCTTGATTGATAGATAGCTTTGATTAGCTTGATTGATTGATAGAGTAGCCCTAAGAAACCGATTTAGTTTCTGATGTAAGAGCTTAGCAGAGTTTTTGAGTAAACTCAGTGTTTGATAGAAAACCATGATTAATAGGTTTTAAAATATTTTTACAGTGTAAGTTGCTTCAATTTGATTTGATAGATAGATTTGATGATTCAGTTTGATTTGATAGATAGATTTGATGATTCAATTTGATTAAATAGATAGATTTGATGATTCAATTTGATTTGATTGATTTCTCTTGACAAAATAGGAGAAACTTGATGTTCTCCAGTGTTGGGAGAAATTACTCGCAGTGCGTCATTTAGTTCCGGAGTTGACCCAAGCTGAGATTAGACACATAGACGCCCATGGTTTACGCCATTTGTTATATATGCCTGAGATTACACATAATAGAGGTTTGTTGACAGCATTGGCCGAGAGATGGCACAACAAGCATAACACTTTCCACCTGCCAATAGGTGAGATTAGTGTGACTCTGGAGGATGTCTATAGGATTCTGCATATCCTAGTGACTGGCGAGCTTGTGTAGTATGATTATCAGGATCGGGTTGGGACAGAGGCTTGCAGAGTTGTGTTTGCTGATGAGAGCATTGGTAGAGGAGATATCTGATGGGTTGATATGGTGATGTATTATGAGGCTCTTCCTGTTATTCTTGTTGGTTTGATTGGAGGATTTATATGTCCTCATAGGAGATCACGAGGTTTTTCTATTGGATGGGGTGAGATTCTCCTAAGTATGGTTCAACATCGTACTCGATATGCGTGGGGTGTTTGCATGCTGGCACACTTATATCGTGATCTTCATCATGTAGTGTATGATGAGAGTGTGAGTTTATCTACTGGATGCACTTTATTGCAGATCTTGTGCTGGGAGCATATTGTTGTTACTCGACCTATCCATCATAGAGTTCGTGGAGAGAGGCAGCCATATCCTTACTCAGCATAAGCTGGGTAAGATGGAGTATTAGCATTGGGTGCTTGATTCATTGGACAACATCACTTGGAGACCATATCTTGATTGTGAGCCATGGATGGATGACGCACAGACATTACCATGTATTATGCAGAGTAGATATCTCATTGGTTGGACACCATTTATTATTGAGCGATAGTTGATTGGTCGGATTTTGAGACAGTTTGGTATCATCCAGCCTATGCCTACTAGTGTGACGATATATGCTTGGCGGTATAGAGATAGATGAGATTGGGGACCTTCGTTGTCATTTGAGATTGCTCGTGCAGAGTTTGTTGCTACTCCAAGAGTGGCTTATGATATGAGATTACACATTCTTGATCCTGGGGTTACTGCAGAGTATGCTCAGTATATACTAGCTCATCTATTTCCTTGCATTAATGATCGAGCAGATCCTCCTCCCAGTTCAGGAGATGATGAGGATGACTCAGATGATCCAGTTTCTAGGAGATGGAGACGGAGATGAGAGCTTAGAGCTGCTCATGAGGCTGGGGGAGGTGGAGATGATGGTGGGGATGGAGGAGGTGGTGGTAGGAGACCTGGACGAAGGGGAGGTCAATTGAGAGTCTGTGGAGGACCATTTGGACCAGTTGGAAAGATTGAGAGACCACGTCCTATGGGTGGGAGGGATGTTGGACGGATTGGGAGAGAGCGTGGCAGGACTGGTATGAGATCACCGAGAGGGTTGCTATTGACAGGAGGCAAGGTGACTGGACTGGATGGGGGTTGCGGGAGAGGCATTGATTATAGACAAATTTAGCTAGATCCTTGAGTTATTGGAGTGCATGGTGGAGATGATGAGGATCCTAAGGATCGTGTTCCCTTGATTAGACAACGGGTGCGGAGAGTTACTCGGACCAAGATTCCAGTAGTTGGACAGGTTGGTGGTGAGGGGATTGGGATTCATGCACCATAATAGGATGTACCAGAGTAGGTTGCACCAGTGCATGATGTGCCAGATGTGGTTATACCAGAGCATGATGTGCCAAGGTAGGATACTATTGACAATCTGAGAGCATAGATTGATCAGCTTCGAGCACAGGTACAAACTCTTATTACTGAGCAGGATAGAGTTGTTAGGAGACAACATGATACTCAGGGTCTTCTTGATCATATTCAATAGGTTGGATCGGGTACTCTCTTAGCGGATACTGTTAGAGCACTAGTTCGGGCCAGGAAGGAGACTTCCCACTGGTGACGACGATATGAGGAGGTAGTTGTAGAGAGCCAAAGAGCAAGTAGTTATCATACCACCGTGCTGATGGATACTAGTAGTGGTGGGGTCATGGGACCTCCTCAGAGGAGTGGTGATCATGGGAGACAGGCATCTGGAGGATCTTCTCATCCACAACCACAGAGACGGACAGAGTCAGGTGGTAGTGGTACAGGACAGCCTTGACTTGATTTGCATTAGATGAGGCATTTGTATTGTTTATTTGATATCATTGTATACTTGGACTTTTTATTATTTTAGGATGATCTATATGCAGACATGGACCTTGTATGATGATGATCCTTTATTATGCATGTTATTCTATTTGATGATCTATATACCTTGATGCTTTGATGATGCTTTATGCTTTGATTATATGGATGCAGTGATTATATGTTTTTATTTTGATTTTTGATGATCTTGGATGCAAATGAAAATGATTTCTATCTTAAATGATGCAAATGCAATTATCTATATGGAATGCAAATGAATGATTCATTTGCTTTTGATTTATGATTATGTAAATGCAAATGATCTATATGAAATATTTTTGAGTTTTTATGTAATGTTTATGATGATTATGAATCTAAGTGCAAAGATGCAACTAAATGATCGTTAATGGAATGATAATGCAAATAATAATGATGATACACTACATGATGAATCAAATGCACTTAATTGAATGCAAATAAATGCAATGATAAAATGCAACTAAATGAAATGAATGATGATTAAAATGATTCTAAGAAATGAATGCAAATTGTTTTTGTTTGTCCAAGTATACTGAATCTTTATTTATGATCGTTGATCTGTTAATGAAATGATATGCTTATAGTGCAACTAACAAATGAATGCTTATAATGTAGATGAAAAATGAACTAATCCAAAATCATCTAACTAAAAATTGTACTGCCATTCTTCATATGTTATCTTTGTAACAATGCTTGATTTCATCATTGAGCTTTAAAATGTTGTAAGAAAATACAAACAACTTGACATAATGATTCAAGATGACCTGAGTATTCCTTTCATGGATTTTGATATAGCAAGTTAATGCAAGCAACTTGATATAATGGATCAAGTTGACCTGAGTATTGCTTGTAGAACAAATAAGGATTAGCTCCTTTCATGCATGACTTGGAACGTCCTCCTTGATCTTTTGTCGATTATATCTTGAGACAAGTTCATACCATAGTAAGAGATAAACCACAGACAACAATCAAAGAAAATAATCATGCCCCATCATACTTTCTCTAGTCATGGACATCCTTGAGTTGCATAGAGTACATGATTAACAATAAAATCAAGATATACACATTGAATCTTGCATGCCATTCACATGTTCTAATGATCATTAACTGATATAATCATCTTAATGAATGATCTTTGATAATCCTTTATAGCTTGCTGGTTGATTCTTCATTTTCTAAGTTTGACGATTCAGTTGTTATGAAATGCCTTGATTTTCATTGCTTTGTTGCTTTTTATCTGTTTCAAAACCCTAGATGTTTTGGGATTTTCTAAGTTTTTTGAATGTTTTGGATTTTTTCAAAGGTTCAAAAGATCACCTTAGCAAAAGGAATTAGGATTTTGCCCCCAGCGGAAACATAAATTATTATGGATATATGAATTGATCAAGATCTAAACCATGATGAGATACAAATGCAGATTGATCGATGCTGATAAAATCTAAGATAGTGACTACGACAAGTGTGTCAAAGATTGGTTAACTGTTGGTAAGTTGCATATTTCTTGCTAAATGGTTCAGAGCAATAGATGCGAGAGATGTTTTGGATAAGCTAGCGATAGATAGCAATGATAGATGCGATAGGATGGAGTGGATAGGTGCGCAAAGCGATCTCATAGATGGAGGAACTCACGTTTTAGATAGCACCTGTTTACCAGGTTTTCACCATCTAAATTTATTGCATTTTTTGAATTTTATATGCTTTTTATTGGTTTTTTCAGGACTTTATATGCTTTTTATTAATTTTTTTCAGGACTTTATATCTCAAGCATAGAATTTCTTGAGATGGATAGAATTGATAGGTTCATCAAACCAATCACCTTCAGGAGTAGATAACTTGTATGCTCCTGATTCATATGTTGCTACTATGACAAAAGGTCCTAGCCAATTTGGTTCAAATTTTCCCTTCTTTTCTTGGTCTTGTTGATTTCTTGGATTCTCCCATAGAACTATATCTCCAATTTGGAAAATACGTGGCTTGACTCTGTGGTTATAGCTTCTTGCCATTCTTTGTTGGTATACTTTCAAATGTTTTGTTGCATTTTGGCGATGTTCTTGAATCGGTTCTAGTTCTTGGAGTCGAGAAACTCGTTCTTCTTCTTCTAGTATAAGACCATGCAAGGATACACGTAGAGAAGGTATCTCTACTTCTATAGGTAATATAGCTTCTGATCCATAGACCAAACAATATGGAGTTGCCCCTGTTGGAGTGCGGATGCTAGTTCGGTATGCCCAAAGAGCAGGATTTAGCTGAATGTGCTAGTCTTTTCCAACTTCATTTACTGTTTTCTTCAAGATTTTCAAGATAGCTTTGTTTGATTCCTCGGCTTGAACATTTCCCTGTGGATAATATGGAGTAGAGAACCTATGTTGGATATGAAACTGTTCACATAGTTCTTTCGCATCTTGATTTTTGAATGGTCTTCCATTATCAGTGATAATGGTCATAGGAACGCCATAGCGACATATTATGTAATTCAAGATGAATGATGATATTTGTTTTCCTGTCACTGTTGTTAAAGGCACTACTTCAATCCACTTAGTAAAATATTCAGTAGCAATCAGAATGAACTTATGTCCATTAGAAGATGAAGGATTGATCTTTCCTACCAAATCAAGGCCCCATTGTGAAAATGCCCATGATCCTGTCATAGGATATAACTCTTGTGTTGGTGCATGGATTAGATTTCCATGGATCTGACACTGTTTACATTTTCTAGCATAGGTGAATGAATCTCTTTCCATGGTAGGCCAAAAGTAACCCATACAGATAAGTTTCTTAGCCAATGTTAAACCACTTGAGTGTGTACCGCAAATACCCGCATGAATGTCATTAAGAACTCTTTCAGTTTCATCTTTTTCAAGACATCTCAACAATGTACCATCTATACCACGCCTATATAGGATATCAACAATAATGGTATAGTGAGAGGACTGATGGATAAAGTTTCTTCATTGATTATGAGATAATTCTAGAGGAAGGATATGATCTTTCAAATATTGGTAGGTTTGACCGTATAAGGATTCACTAGTTCCTGATATATGGCAAATTCGATAGGTGTGTTGGGATTGGATGGTAGGGGTTAAGATATCTTCCACGAGAAATTCATAACATTGTTGATTCTCTTTATTTTGCAAGAGAGATGCTATTGTAGCCATCGCATCTGCAGCTTTATTCTCATTTCTGGGAATCCGAGTGAATGTGGTTTCTTTAAAGTGTCTTTTAAATTCCTCTATCAGCTGTTTGTATGGCATAAGCTTATCATCCTTTATTTGATATTCATCATTTATTTGATTTATGACAAGTTGTGAATCACCATAGACATGTAGTTCTTTGACATTCCATTTAATGGCCATTTTAAGCCCTATAGCCAATGCTTCATACTCTGCAGTATTATTGGTGCATGGAAATCGTAGTCTATACGATTTCGGAATTGTGTGTCCTTGAGGTGTGATGAAAAAGATTCCTACACCTGATCCATATTGAATATAAGAACCATCAAAGTACAATTCCCAAAAGTTTGTACTTACTGTCAAGATATCTGCATCAGGAAATTTGATGTGCAAAGGCATGTTATTATGTAGAGGTGCATTAGCAAATTGATCAACGATGACTTGTCCCTTTATAGCTTTCCGGTCAACATATTCTTTGTCAAATTCACTCAGTATCATAACCCATTTAGCTAGTCTCCCTGTCAATGTTGACTTGCTCAATAGATATTTGAGAGGATCTATCTTTGCTATTAGTTTTACAGAATGAATCAACATATAATGTCATAGCTTCTAGGTTGCAAATACAACTGCTAGACATATCTTTTCAATTGAGGAATAATTTAACTCATAGCCAACAAGCGTTCTGCTGATATAATAAATTGCTCTTTCTTTTCCTTCATCATCATGTTGAGCTAGGAGAGCTCCTAATGATACATTTGTTGTTGAGACATAGAGTAACAATGGTTTCCCCTTGGTGATATCAGTATTGGAGGACTCATAAGATATTCTTTTATTTGCAAGAAAGATTCTTCACATTTTGTATCCCATTTGAATGGAACATTTTTATGTAGAAGATGGGTAAATGGAAGACATCTATCGGCCAATTGAGAAACAAATCTCCTGATTGATTGCAACCTTCCTTGTAAAGATCATAATTGACTTATGTTCTTGGGTGACTCCATCTCCATGATAGCTTTAACTTTTCTAGGATCTACTTCAATGCCACGAGCTGAAATAATGTATCCAAGGAGCTTTCCAGAGGTTACTCCAAATGCACATTTCTTTGGATTTAATCTCAATTGATATATTTCTAGCCTGTCAAAAATCTTGCTTAAAATGTTCAAATGTTCTTTTCTTGTGTGAGATTTTGCAAGTATGTCATCGACATAATCTTCCATGAATGTATGCATCATGTCATGAAAAATTATCGTCATAGCCCTTTAATAAGTCACTCTTGCATTCTTAAGCCCAAATGGCATAACATTCTAGCAGTACGTTCCCCATGCACAGGTGAAAGTTGTCTTCTCTTGATCTTCAGGTGCGATTCTTATTTGATTATATCCTGAGAAGCCATCCATTAATGAAAACATCTCTTGGCCTACTGATAAGTCCACTATGATATCAATGTTTGGTAACGGGAAAGCATCTTTTGGACATGCTTTATTTAGATCTCTGAAATCTCTATAGACTCTTATGCTTTTATCTGGTTTTGATATTGGTACGATACTTGAGACCCATTCTGGATAAGCAACTGGTCAGCTCGGTTTTGACAAGGAGAGCAATATGTGGATGTATCTTTCTTAGTTTCTGCTTAACAAGTTTTGCTTTTAAATCCACATTAAGATTATGCATGATAAGATCTGGGTTAAGTCCTGGCATATCTACATAAGACCAAGCAAAATTTATTTGTCTTTGCTTAAAGAATTCCATGTACTCTTTCCTCTCTCTTTCTGATAATGAGGCAGTGAAATGAAGTATTTTAGGATCTTGTGATGTATCAATGTTTACTGCTTCTATTGGTTCTATCAGGATAGCATATCTCTCTTGAAAATATGCAGGAAACATGTCAAAATTTCTATTTTCTAGTGCCTCTAAGAGGTTTTCATCATCAGATACACCCTTTGTGTTCTCTTTTGATTGATCTAATGTTGCCATAAAACGGTTTTCAACAATAGGTCTCTTTCCTTGTTTTATTTCGCTTTTGTGATTGGAAAGTTTGGCATTCTCTTGGCTATGAGAAACATCACTTGATTTTGCAATGGAAGATATCTTAGGATGGATAGGTTCAACAATGTTAAGGTACACGACTAAGTCATGATCATTGGAAAAGACATTTAGTTCAGGGTTGTATAAATTATCCCAATCAATTAGTTCAGGATGCAGAAGGGGTAAATCATAATCACTGTCGTCATTAGGTGTTTCAATGTTCATGACATAATGATCATAGCTTGGTGTAGAATAGGTATTGTCACAGATTAAATGTTTTTGAAAATTGTCTTTCTCAAGCGTTTCTGAATTAGTCTTAACAAGATTAATATTAGCATTTGGTAGTTCACACTCAAGTGGTCCTTCAACTGACGTTTGTCCCTTAAAAAAATGGATTATATCCATGCATACATCTTTGCTACTGCAAATTCCTTCTTGATTGACCTTATTTGCATTTTGGAGTTGACATATTTGTGCACATGATGAAGTATATTCTTTTAATAGATTTTGTCTCCTTTCAAACTCAACTTCTTCTAGACTAATAGTTAGTCCAACTTGACTATCCCTTAGCTCTTCCATGGTTCTTCCATATCTGATCCGTGTTTGCGCTTCCTGTGGCATTGCTTCTCTGTCTTTGTCATTTCCTTTCCTTTTTGCATACGCCTCTTTTCTCTAGATTCTGATTTTTTCTTGCCTTCTTTCTAACTTCATCTTTTGTTTTGCTATAGACTTCTTTTGTGATAGCTACTTGATCTTCATTATGTTCTTTACTTGATGTAGTGGATAAGACATCTGGACTCCATTCATACTCATTGGAGTCTGTTTTTGAATCTTGATCCAAGATTACTCCACTATACCATACTGAAATGTCATATGGTGCAAAGAGTTCCCTGATTTCTGTCATCTCTTTTTTTACTGCTTCTGGAATATCTTGTGAAGATTTTTCCTTTGTTTGTATTTTTAGAACTTGTTGACAAGATTTTTCTTCACCTTGGATGATGATCTCCTTCTCTTTCTTTTCATGTTCTTCTTGCTTCTTTTGTTTATTGGTTACTATTTCGGTCGCTTGATGTAGCTTGTCTTGCCAATTTTTTTCTTTAGAAACTGATTTCTTTCTCCATTTTTGTTGTTGATGATTATGTTGCTTTTGATTAGACTTCAGATATCCTAGCCCGGATTTATCTTTTGTGGATTGTGAGTGTGGACAAATAGGTTCTGAAATACCTTGATGTTGCTTACCAATTGGTCCTTCTCCTTCATATCCCATCTTTTGCATGATTTCATATCCTTTGCCATATTGTTTTATGGGAATATTGACTTATGTTGTTGTTGCTATAGTTTCATCTTCATCTTTATAGAACCAACCAAGAATGTCTTTGTCTTCATTCTCCTCTTCAAGAGTTCCAGCACTAACAAAGGTTCCTTTAAACATATGTTTTGATTTTCCTGATGCCTTTGATTGAATATCTGTAGGTTTCCCATATGACTTAGGGGAAAGTGGAAAATTTTGCAAAGAATACTTTCCCATTCCTTCATCATTTAACTTGAGCTTTTCTTCAAAAGTTTCCCATAACTTTGCTTGAATTTCTTTGGTAGGATATACTGATTCTCTGTTATGTGGAACTCTTGTATCTTGTGTTGGCTTCAAATTATTGCAATATTGACTGGAATCTACAATTATAGTGATTTCTTTTCCTTCATGAGGAAATTTTACACATTGATGATATGTAGAAGGAACTGCTTGCATCTTGTGAATCCATGGTCTTCCCAGAAGAATATTGTAGGAGAGGTTCAAATCAAAAACTTGACACAATGTATCCTTTTCCACATGTCCTATCTTTATTGGTAGCACAACAGTCCCTTTAGAAGAACGTTCTGCTTCATCATAAGCCTTGATGGTTATTTTCTTTTTCGGGTCTATTACATTCTCTGAATATCCCAAAGCTTTTATCAAACTTAATGCACAAATGTTTAATCCAACTCCTCCATCTACGAGCACACATTTGACACGAGTTTTATTTATGGAAACTTCAACATGTAAGGGAGCATTATGAGGATGTTGCAAGGATGCGTCATCATTTTCAGAAAATGATAAGCAATGAGGAGCTATGAGGTGTCCTACCATATTTTGGAACTGATCTATAACCAAATCTTTTGAAATTGTTGTTTCCACTAAAGCTTTCTCCAAAATGTCCTTATGCATAGGTGAAATCTTGAGAAGTTCCAGAATTGATATTTGAGTGGGTATTCATTGTAATTGCTCTACTAAATTGTATTGTTGTGGATTAGGTGTTGGATCTTTTGCTACACATAGAAAGGTAACCTTTGCTTTGCTTCTCGTGATAACATTGATTGGTTCTGAAGATGAATTTTCATTGACAATAATCACATTCACTACATCATCGTATGTATAAGTGTAATTCACCTTGGTTTTTCCTTTGTCATTTTTTAATTGGGACGATTCGCCTTTGTCATAATTTGGGAGTGGAGTCTTGAAAGCCAAGTGTGATTCGTTCGTTCTATGGCTATTCACTGTAATGGTTCCATTATCGATTAGATCTTGGATAAGGTGTTTCAATCTCTGACAATCATTTGTTAGGTGTCCTTTATTCCAATGATAGTTACAAAAATTATTGTCATTCAACCAATTGGGCTTGACTGGTGGTTCATAATTTCTTGTTTCTGGCAAAACAATCAATTTATTAGCAAGTAAAGTTTTTAGAGTCGATTCTAAAGATTCTCCAATGTTTGTGAATTTTCTTCGAGGATTGGAGAAAAAGGACTTAGCTTTGTTGTTTTCTGGATTGTTATTGCTTGGGTTTTGACTTGATAGATTGAAAATTGGTTGTTGTTGTTGTTGTTGTTGTATTACTATTATTGTCATTCCCTTCATTGCTGACATTCCTATTCTTTGACCACAACTTGGGTTTGTCATTGTTGTTGTTGTTGTTGTTGTTGTATGAATTATTGTAAAGTATTAGTTCTCCTTTCTTTACCATTGCGTTCTCTATTTTTAGTCCATTCTCGATCATTTTGGCAAAAGAGGGAGGACATTGCATCCTTAGTCGATAACTCATTTCACTGATAAGATTATCAATGAACATGTCCATTTTTTCTTGATCAGGTACATCTCGGGGATACCTATTAAATATGCGTTTCCATCATTGTAATAAAATCATAAAGGATTCACCATTCTTTTGTTTAACATTACAAAGATCTAGCATTGTTATTTCATTCCGTATATTGTAGAAATATTGTGAAATAAACCTATTCAAAAATTCTTCAAAGGATTTGATTCTGGATGGTAATCTTGAAAACCACTCCATTGATTATCCATTTAAACTCCTAGGAAAAAGACGCATAAGGTAAGTTTCATCGTGAGCAAATTCCATGCTCATAGTACAAAACTGCCTAATGTGATCTTGAGAATCAGATCTTGCATCGTATTTGTCATATTTAGGAATCTCACAATGTTGCGGAAATGGTATCATATTCAAATTTTTATCAAAAGGATATGGGCATATATCTTCTAATGATTATTTCTTGGAGCTTGTCCCATTTTGCATGTCTTGTATTTTTTGTTGAAGAGTTTGTATTTGTTGAGTAAGGTTTGATAAGGGATTATCTACATAGTTTCTTCTTGTTTCTTTGTGAGTCTTTTTGTCACTACGCTCGTTTCTTTTATCATCCCTTTCTTTCCTTGTTTCTCCGTTACTTTCTTTGTTTATGTCCTCGTTATTTGGATCATCTGTGTTTTGGGTGTTACTTGTCTCTGCATCTTGTTTTAAGCTTTCCATGTTAAAGTCTTGTGGTAGTTTAGCTCCAGATTTTGCCAACATCAAGAGATATTTTTCTTTTTATTTTGCCAACAATTTTTCCATTAGCCTATCAAATTTGAAATCTTGCTCAAGGTCTCTAATGGTGCTATTGACTGCTTCTTCGTCAACAACGGTAAATCCAAAAGTGTGGAATATAGGAGTATCTTCTTCCTCCATTTGTTGTTGTTTTCTAAGTTGCTCGTGTTGGGCTCTAGTCAAAACTGGCATGCGATTATTTCAATGTTGTTGAAATTCCCAAAGGACAAAGTCAATAGGTGATTATTGGTTTAGGAAGATATGCTTTGTTGATCTTACTACTATTGTTTGTTCATTGGGATAAAGCGTCTCTTTGTTGAAAGGCACGTCTTTGTAGAGTTTCATCGTCAAATTCTGTACCACAGCCATGTAAGTAGTGACGAAAATGGTGTAAGAATGTCCTATGTTTCAATAAGATCTTGCAATTGATATACAAGAATCTTATCCTTTTCTAAGTAGCTTTATAATTGGGTTTTCTTTTCTTAAGGTGATACTTAAAAGTCATATAAGCATTTGACAATTCACAAGTTTGTTTGATTCCAAAGTTGGTGCAATTTTGGTTTTGATATAACCTAGGTTCAAAATAGGAAAGATATATCCAAGATTAGGAACCTAGTATAGATTTGATCAAGCTTCGTGATAGAGGATTTGATTATCCTGATGAGAAACTTGACAAATATGTTGATTTTTGCACTTAAGATAGTTGAATCGATAACTTTTTAAATGTTGATGTTTATAGAACCTTTTGAGTATAACTTGCTGGATTAATAACCTAGTTGTTTGAGCTACTTTGAAAAGTATGTGATGGTTTAGAGACAAACCTACTTCAAGAATTATTTTGATATTGATGTTTTGACACTTTGATTTTGGTCTAGTGTTTCAAGTGTTTGAAAAGCTTTTGTATTACCCTTTTGATCAAACTTTTTCAAAAATTTGTTGAATTTTTGCTCCCTTGTAGATGATAATTTTCTTCAATTTTTGACCATTTGGAACATGTTACAGACATAGAAGACACAGTGTTTAATAAACAAATTGCACAAGCAAGTACAATCCCTATGGCAGGCTGAGACAATAGTTGTTGAATCTCACGTGGAGTTTCCCCTGAGGCTACGCTATTCAAAGCAGATATTTAGATGCTTGACCCCACTGGCTCCACCCTCGACACTCACTTCTTTGGGGCAGCCAAGCACCAGTTTCCATGAAATCTCCCCATGGCAAACTTTATATCTCTACTAGGAACCATATGTATGTGAGCCGCTTCAGAGGCCCGACCTCTTGCGCCAACAACTAGAAGGATTTTGGCAACTAGTACAAGTGTTTTTTAGTAAAGGCTTCTGGTCATGTGGCCATACATGCGACACTTTCAGCTCTGTAAATACAGAAGGTTCCCAGCCTATAGAGGTTACGCTCCATAGGGTTTATGGGGAAACACAGTGTCGATATGAACTTATCATCACATGTTGTTTGGGATTTTTGTCACAAACACGATTTATTTATAGTGGATTAGAAGGACTCGGTATTAGCCCGTTTCCACTTTAGGTCATTCCCCTCTCACTGGCCCCCTCAAGGCAGCTCGAGAAAGTAGGCCCTCTAAAAGGATTTTAATTGGTTGAAAGTAAAGAAAGCGTAAAAGAGTGGGTTTGGCTTTTTGGTCACCCAATTAAGGGGAGAGCATATACCTACCACTTTCGAGACACGAAATACAAGTGTTCTTTTTAACCTTTTCAAAGCAATTATTGGCTAAATCCTATTTGGAGATCTTGCTCCAACAAGCATGGTGTTCATTTTAGCCCTTTTAAAAGTCTATGTGTAACTATTTTAGAGAAAATACCAAAAATGCAAGTTGCATGCTATCAATTCATCCTCTTAGTTAAACTAGGTGAACAAGATATGATATATTACTTCCCAAATGAAAACTTTTAATTAGCTAGATGATAAAATGCATAAAATTTGCCTTAAATGCCATTCTGCACACGCATGTTAGTAATTTGAAAAATCTGATTTCTTGGACATTCAGACCTGCAAGAAAATTTTGTCAATTTTATAAACAGAAGCGCTAACCTAACATATGCGCTATCTTTCTATTCAAAAGCGCTAAACTGTAGATCAAAAGCGCTAACTTAGACTACAAAAGCGCTGCTTTGTGGATACAAAAGTGCAATTTCTTTGACATATGCGTTAACCTATGATGCAAATGGGTGGACCTATGATACAAATGCACATAATTTAAGACAAAAGCGCTAACCTATATGACATATGCGCTAACCTATGATGCAAATGCACAATTTTTCAGACAAAAGCGCTAACTTGCATGACATATGTGCTAACCTATAATGCAAATGCACTAACCTATCGAACAAAAGCACTGCCAGAATTCACACATGCGTGAATCTGCATTACAAATGCGTTGATTTAACTTTTTATGAGATTTTTAAAGGTACACGCGAGGTCTTGCCCCACGGTGGGCGCCAAAATGTGTGAGCTTGAATTTCATCCTCAAAATGTTACCTGTAGTAAGTTAGTTTCACAAAATACAATGGAAATGGATACAGGAAATCCAAAATCCACCAATGAAACTACATGAAATACATATTGAAATAAAACATTATTTTACCTTCATGGCTTATGTCTCATTGTGTCCTAACTCCACTGTTCCTGGTTGCAGATGGTGCGCTCTCAGACAATGCACTGTTGGATTCCAAGATGACATATGAAGAATGGACTGATAACTTGTAGTTAACTGACACTATGATATGCAAATACTACATGATTATGCTAAAATGTTATATGATATTTGCTATTACTATTTGCTATTTGCTTCAAAGACTCACAGATGGATATGATCAATTTTGAAGACTAACTCTCTTAATTGAAGCTCTTGATTTTATAGACCTTGAGAGGATAAGATGATATGGCTCAGATCAACAGTCCTGATCAGATCTGTAGATTTGAATGGTTGTGAGCAAAGGTGAAGGTTGAGAGAAAGGGGGAAGGAGAAGACAAGTGTCACTCATCTCACCTTTGACTGGGTTGCTGACTGAGGGAATCTAGGGATGGTTGGAGGAAATTTAGGCATGAGAGGACAAGTGGACTCAAGTCATTCGTAAGATGTAGGGGGTGTTGGAGAGAATATAGGAAATGGTTATGAAATATGTGTACGTACACAATTTTCATTAAGTTTGGAAGTTGAAGATAAATGATGAATTAATATTTAAGAAATATTAATTTCTTTAGCCACATGTTGGATGAGTTGGCAAAGGGAAGATGAAGTGGAGATGGAGGGTGAGTTGGAAAAGGGATTAAATAATTTAGGAATTATTTAATATTTGAGACTATAGGATAGGAGAATAACTATTAAATATTAGATATTTAATTGTTTGGAGGAGATAATTAAATATTAGATATTTAATTAACTTGGTTAGAGGAAAAATTAAATATTAGATATTTAATTAATTAGAAGAATAGGATAATTAAATATTAGATATTTAATTAATTAGAAGAATAAAATAGATGAATTAATTAATAAAATATTAATTAATAGAAAGACATGAAAATGAATTAAATAAATTAATCTTTTCAAATTAACTATTTAATAGAAGAATAATTATTAAATAAATATAAAATATTTATTTAATTGCTTATAGCCAATTTTAGGTGTATACAAAGGGGCTTCATTGTTCCTTCAATAATAACTTTTTCTCCGTGTGATGCCAATAAGTCTTTGGCCAAATTTTTGCCCACACTGGGAGAGTTGTTATTTTTAGGACATTTTTCTAACTAATTGAGTTGAAGTTGAGGCTTTTCTCTATTCTTTTTTGGAATACTCATGGTGACATCCTTTAAACATGAATAATACAGGGAATTACCAATCAAAGGGACATTCAATGGTGAGAGGACACAACCATTTTCATGTAGAAATATGTTTAAGAAGAGAAGGTGTAGGGGAAGGGATAATCACCACAAAAGGAGAGCAATTATTTGATCTTCCACTATTTTCATGGTGTGTTCATCTTCACGATTAATTAAGGATTGAAAAATTTCCTATTGATTTGAGGATGAGTGAGGAGGTCTTCGAACCTTCGTTTTTGCTTTCCTATTTTTCTTTTGTTTAACAAATTTGTTCTATTTGGCATCTCCTCCCGGAGGCTTCTTGATAGAGTCATTATTTGTTGAGATCTTAAGCTCCACGAGGGGAAGAGAGGTTGAATCAAAGGGCCCAGACTTGGGAGCTAAAAGAGAAGGGAATTTTTTTAATAAGTGGCCATGGGCATGACAATCTTTACATCAAAAGGACAAGGCCCCCATATTCGAATTGTTGGACCCAAGAAAGGTTGTTAATGGTTATTTCAATCTCCATTGGAATATGACTGGAATGGGCTGGTTGAGGTCCATTTCCATACATATTCTTGCATAAACTACTGATTTTCCTTTTGAAAAATTCACCAATATACCTTCCAATAGCTTTAGCTATGAGCGTTAGAATATTTTTAGACCAAAAATTTAAAGGTAGGGCATGCATATGAATCCGCACTAGAATAGTAGTATGTTTTATTTGGGGGTCAAATCCAACTCTACAAGATTGAATAAAGAGTCTAGTAGTGTCGTAATGTCTTTTTTTTATTCAAAAGCCTTTGCTCAATCAATCAAGAATGAAAAACTAATAATACAATATCCATTACTGATGAACTCAAGAGAGTACTCTCCAAACGACTCACATTTGTGGCTAATCTAGGAATGTAGAAAGGGGAGAGATAATCAAAGACTATATATCTTACATATGAAGTCATGAATCTCCTTATAAGAGAGAAAGTCTTTAATTAAAGCATACTTGATGAACAACTCTAGTCTCCCCTCGACTTGAGGAAGACAACTATTGACCTTGTGACTAGGAGGGGAGGGATCAACATCTACTGAAAAAGGTCTACTGACATAGAAGCAAGACCCACAATGCCTAAAAAGTAGGGTTCAAAAAACATAGCCATGAAAAAGAGCTACAAGGGAGGAATAACAAAGTGATACTCCAATAGAGTTTCTAAGAAAGAGTGAAAACGTACCTGCAAGGGTATTTAGACGACAAGTCTTGTAGAGATCAAGCTATACCCAATATCAGAAATATTCATTCATAACATTTTTAAGCTTGTGCCTTATCAATTGACTTAGCATCCCCATCATAATTTGAAGAACTGGTCTTTTATTACATAAGGATTATGTACAATTTAGAAACATCAATCATACATGTGTATGTCATGTAGTTAAATAAGTCACATGTTTTAGAAAGTCTTATTTGAAGATGATTTGACAACTTGGATGTCTCATGTTTAGTTTGTCATGCTCTGTTTTTGTTATGAACTGCAGATTGTTGTAATAGTAAATTATTCCTAAGATAATAAAATATTGCGAGACCTTTGCCCATAGTTTTTCATGATGCACTATTAGATTTTCCAAGTAAATCTATATGTTTTCTATTTATTGCTTTTAATTGTGTACATATTTGTATTATTAATTTTCTCAACAATCATTGTCCACTCCATTTCACTAACAAAAGAGACCTAAAGTGCATACCAAGAATTATACAAAAAGGTTGAACACGAGCCTTCAAATTTTGGAGAGTGTTTTACTAATTGACCCAAACAACTCATTACAATCTAAAGAACCAACATTTAGTTACTATACAATGCTAAGGAAAATACTTAAATGATTTATGACTGATGAGAACACATTAACAATGAAATAGGAAAAGTGCACAATGCATATATAAGATTTTAGATTAAAATTTAAAAGAGTTTTGCTAGAGTTTTGAGACACAAGACATTAAGAAATTAAAGGAATGCACACTAAAAGAATTATGGTTTTACACTATTCAACAAGAATCAACAATTTATATAGTTCTACTACAAATTATATAATTATAGATTCCTAATATCTTTAACAAAACAAGCAATTTGTTTTTTAAAGATTTGAATTTTCATTTAAAGATTTGAATTATACATTCACAAGACTTTCTATGCTAAACATAACAACATCCCTCCACTCAATGAGGTTAAAAGGAAGACATAAAAAAATAACAAGTTATTGAAATGATGCTACATGAAGGCCACCATGGATGCCTCTTCTTTGCCTTACTTGTCACAACATTTGAGCATCTGTATGTGCCATGCATTAAGGGAGAAAGAAATATTACCTGAACACATTTAATCCCACTTCTAACCATTAGTAAAAGACCCATTTTGAGGTCAATATCTTTTAGAGAGTGAAGAACTTGATAGTCTTGTTGAGGACTAACTTGCACCGACTTCAGTATAGAACATGTAAATGCAAAAAGCCAAAAGAAATATAAGAAAATAGAGTTTGTGTCTTTTGCATAATTGAAACACCAAAAACAAAAAATACTTAAAACTTACAATAACATATAAATAAAATACAAAAATTAAAAAAACAAAACAATTATTTAAAAAAAAAGAAGATTAAATTAAATATTATAATATCAACACTTAAAAAAGCAAATCACAAAATTTACTATCCCATATACTATCACCTCAAAAATCTTCTATTCTATTCTAATTTGTCCTATTTTAACCCTCCCAAATGGGCAAAATTTCCAAATTATAATGACGAGCTTCTATTGTTTGGTCGTTCCTCGATTGTCTAAGGGGATGCCTCGTGTTTATTGATGATTGGAATTCAACACTGAACTGTCAGCATGTGTTTTTGGTTTTGAACAGTAAGGTTATAATTCTCAAAACACAAAACAAATCTAAATTCCCTTCTGAACGCAGACCGCATACAAAATTCACACTTGTCTCATGTTAATGTTAGGGCAAACACAATCCTGCCTACCTACCCTTATGTTATAATGGACAGGCTTTCGAAATGGCCAAAACGTTTGAAAGTTTGCTGAACAGATGACCAGTCGCTGAAAAAATCACAATTAAAAGAAATACAGAGAGATTGAAAGGGCTAATCCTCTGACGTAATGGCATCTACAGCAATCTTGCGCGATCGCCTTTCTGATATACTGAAATTAGGTCTCTCTGGGATTCGATCACGGGCTTATTTATCTACAAGAAACATTTTCAGCTGGTTAGTTTTTCTTTAGCTCTCTTTCTCTCTAATTTATTTTTGATATTTTAATAATCTCAATTTGCAGCTGTCTTTGAATTTGTATTCTCGCAATCTGCTATGATTGGAACTGATTTTTCATAGGACTATTTATATCAAACATGGATCTCGTTGTATAACCTAACATCCTACTCGTTTCCCTGTAATGTGTAAAACTTTCCGAATATCCTACTGACGAACCTTCTGTAGGTTTACCATGTTCCGTTATGTATCTTATGGTCATTTTAGTTTTTCTCTTATAAATTCGCTCAATAAATGGCGTAGTTATCACAAGATTGTCAATCATGATGAATTAGATCGCGTGAGCTAAGTTAGTATATAAATGCACATTATGCAATATTGAGCATTTGAAGAACTCCAAACTAGGCTCTACATTGCAACAGTCCTTGCAATGTGTGACATGAAATTGGGATTCATGCATCCCATTTCACATTCGATGTAGTATTAATGCAAGATGGACATCTTGTTGTATATCACTTGGAAACATTCAGTGACTTCTTCCCAAGATACGCAACCTATGAGAAGAGGGCTGTTTGTATTGAGTTGGCCTCCATTCACTTCTTGTTAACAGTGCTCAATACTTGAGACGACAACACTATGAGTTGGGTTGCACAGTATTTTTTACATTAAGAATTCATGCTATAGTTATGTACAATGCCATTTAACAAGGACAACAGGTCGAAGGCTTGTATCTGTCTGACAAGCTTCTCTCCAAGCTTGGGCATGACACATCTCATGGTAGGCATGTTATTCTCAATTAGCAGGTCATTTTGTAGTAACTATATTTTTTGATGCATTTGAACAAAATTTCTATTGGCTACACATGCTTGAAGATACAGAGGCTTACATCAAGTTGTTCCGTGTAACATTCTGAAACCAGTTACCTAGAAATTTTGTGTATCCTCTTGATTTTCAGTTCAACTAGACCATGTGAATTTGTTGTCGTGGATTTCTTAGTTGACCAAACATTGACATGACTGTAGTTGTTGTAGTCGATTGTTTCTTAAAGATGACAATTCTCGTTGCATGCAAAAAGATTATCAATGTACCTTAAATAACCAAACCTGTTATCCAACAGGTTTGGATACTCTTGAGTTTCCTCTTGCCATTGTTTTTATTGAGATCCAAGGTTTGCTATTCACTTTTGCCAAGCTTAGAGAAATGTTATATGCACATCTGTATAGATCAACAACATTTATTCTCAGACCGATGGAAAAATTGAAATGGTTAGTCGTATCCCAGCCCAGCTATTGAAAATGTACAGTAGTACTCATCTTTGCACTGGGAATGATAACTTGGCATACATCCAACATGCTGATAACATGGCTATCCACAAATCTGTGGGACATAGTCCATTCTAGACATCTTATGGGTTTCAACTCGGGGCACCTCTTAACAGTGCTTTTCCCATCCTTATAGTTCCACAAAGTAGCTTACAAGCAAAGGAATTGGACAAAGTGAAGAATCCCTTGAACATATTCATCAGCAGTTTCAATAGGTTTTGACTTGCCAACAACAGAAATGCAAGGAATGCTATGGTTCCAAGCTATACACTTTTCAGATTGGTGGCAGGGTCTGGTTGCATCTGAAAAAATAGCAATATAAAGCTCGCTATTTTAAGATTAATCCACTGCAAAATGTTCCTTGTACTTTATCTCACAATATTGTTGAGGACACATTTGTCCTATATCTTCCTCAAGTATTCCACCTTTGCTCAAGCCTTTTGCAGTTCAAATTCATTAGATTTGGATTTTGCACATCGAGTTCAAAACAGAAGGATGATCTCATTGAAACCTCCTCTACTTTCTCCTGTCATGGCAATTATTAGCTATTTGGAGTTGTGAATAAGGAGCAATATGCAAATAAATCTGAGGGATATGCTTCTCTGCATTTCAATATTCAGTTTCTGCAGGTGACCATCCATGCAGTGGATACCATTAATTTTAAAGAATGAGTGAATGCTTTGGGCATGCTTGTGTGATTTGCCACCCCATACTTAGTCGAACCACAATCAGGTTGGATTCATAGCTCCAAGAGAACTCTTTTTGAGATTTACAACGTAGCATCACTACAGCTTTGCACTTTGCATATTTTGCAACACTTGCAAAGAACACTATTAGGTGCAACTCATTTGTCTTGGCTCTATGTGTGCAATATGACAACATCGAGTCACTAAAGTAGCACATGTTTTTAGTAACTGACTAATTGACATTTCATTTTCCAGATTGGTTTGAGCACTGAATCAATTGGCACAACACTATTAGGTGCAACTCATTTGTCTTGGCTCTATGTGTGCAGTAAGACAACATTGAGTCACTAAAGGAGCACATATTTTTAGTAACTGACTAAGTGACATTTCATGTTCCAGATTGGTTTGAGCACTGAATCAATTGGCACGCTAACAGTTCTTGGAAGTCAAACATCTTGTAACTGATTTAAAGATTTTATAACTCTATTCCATACCATTTGTAACAAGTTGGACATGGTATAGACTCCATCTTTTGTAGCTAATTTCTCGATACCATATCTTCCATCTCTGGGTTGGCCCATAGGACGTTTTTAAGTCCAACATTGTAAACATATGCATAATTATCTTGTTTGTCATTAATTGAAGAGCTATATTTGTATTCTTTATAGTCATTGAATGTATAATGGTGCTTCCACATTTGATCTTTATTTTCCATCACAAGTTTGTATACCTCATGGGTTAATTAGATAGATCAATCCCCTAAATGGTTTGTGCATTATCCTTTGTGCCACTCCAAGGCTCATCATGGATCATAAAATCTGTAACAAAGAAGCCTCGGATTGATGTTGTTAGAAAAGATAATGAAAGATGGTTCATATTTCCAAAAGTGACACAACATTGTAGTTTTTTACGAGAAACGTTTATTGTTCTTCAGGAAACAGTTTTGGGAGGACTGACAATGTTTCTGACAGGGTTTCCTTGTTATCTGTTGTTCTCAATATTGAAATTCCTAAGTTACCGGTTCGGGTTCGGGCACCGGTTCGGGTTCGAAGAACCCGGTACGCCGGTACGGCAAAATTTTGAAAAGGGGTTTGGGTTCGTTTGGGTTCGTTAGTACAAAAACATGTAAATTATATATATATGCAACCTATAAGCATGAATTAAGATTAGCATGTCACATAGCATCATATAGACAACAAAACCAACATAAACTTGTAATCGTAGCATCATGATCATACCATAACAGCATCATATACATCAAGTCTAATATCAAAATGATAAAATATTCAAGTATCATTGTTTCAACTTTCAACAATTTAAAGTTTGATCATTAAATGGATTCAAACTAAGAACATCCAAGTTTAATTTTTCAAATTGAGGACCTGGATTTTGCCGGCAACGCCCCCAACGGGGTCAAGGGGCAGCGCCCCTTGCGGGGGTCTGGGGGCAGCGCCCCCAGCGGGGTCAAGGGGCAGAGCCCCTTGCGGGGTCGAGGGGCAGCGCCCAGGGCGCGCTCCCTGTCGTGGTACAGGGCGGGGTTGAGGGGCAGCGCCCCTGCCGCCAACACCAAATCACAACCTTCAAACCCACACAGAACTCCATGGCGTGCATCAGTTTTCTATTTTTTTAAGACGTCTAATTTTCTGCTTTTTAAGGTTATAACTTTCACTTTTTACAACGCGGAATTGAAAAAAAAATTAAATCTGCATTGTTTTTTGACTTTACGGGCCGCCCAGCCGCCCAAGTTCGACTGGGTCCGCCCAGGTTCGACTGGGTTTGACCCCGGGTTCGACTGGGTTCGACCAGGGTCGAACCCACTCTAGGTTTTTCGAACCCTGGTCGAACCCAGGTCGAACCGGACCCGTACCACGGACCCGGTCGAACCCGGACCCGTACCAGGAGGGGCCAGAGGCGAACCCGGTAACTTAGTGAAATTCTGAAAGTCATGTTTTCCTAGACGTTATAAGAAGACTTTGGCTTCCATAGCCTTAAACTAATGAGTATTTTGAAGTTATCTACTATACATACAAATAAATAATAATAGTCAATCTTGCATTGCGAACCTTCTTTCTAAATTGCATGCTAGCTTCCGAAAGATTATGTGGTACTTGCAACCAGTACATCCCACGATTGGTATTTTAAGGGTCATATCGTGGCAATTATTTGCTACGCCTATAAACTGGAATGGTTTGTGCACTACAATATAAATGCAAAGACATACAAAAATTAGTGGGATCATACAATCAGTTAGTTTAAGATCTTAGATGTCTTACAAGAACCAATTGAAAGCTCTATAAAGAAAGAAAATTCAACTCGAAACTGATATTTAATGACCAACAGTGTACATAAATATTGTATTGTATAAGTGTCGAGTGGACCATGCCATGTGCATATATTTAGTTGTTTGCCAGTGCAGGTACATATGCCTATTTTTGTTTATGCATGTATGTGTGTGCCTGCTTATTGTATGTTTTGAATCTGTCTATCTATCTATTTGTTTGGCTGCTTGAATCTGTGGATCTATTTGTTTATATGTCCGGTGTCTTGACTTTTATCTAGATTAATGGAAGCAGTTTATACTTAATGGTTTTGAAAGTAGTTTTTTTTGTAAAATTAAGTTTGGAGTTATAATAATTATCCAGAACATGTATGTGACAGATGAAAATTATGGAAATTGGCAGATCCCATGCAAATTTTCTCTTAAATCTCCATGGTAACAGTGCCCTATATAACTAAAATTCATACCAGGTATCCAACATTTTAAGGAAACCCATTAAGTAGAATGGCCATGGACATTAGGAGCCCTTTCCTAATTTTTTGTTGGAAACTCTGTAGCAAGAGATAATGTAGAAAAGTAATATTGACTGATTGAAAAGAAAACTAGAGATCATATTGAGATGGGCAACTCAACAGTGTGAAATCAAGCAAGACATCTTGCATCTAGGTCATCTTTAGTTTTAAGAATGTGTGAAGTGATAATTTTTTACAGAATTTAATGAAATGGGACTTGATTGTTGAAAATGGAATGTATGGGTCTGATAGCTGGGTTTAATAGATAAAGGTTATATATTTTAGTTTGGGATGTGAGAAATTTCAGATAAGTACTGGTCTTGTGTTCACTTGAGATTCATGTTTGAGGAACAAAAATAGTCTTAAGCTACTGTTTTTGTTGTCGGATAGTGTTAGATATATGATAGTTTGGATATTTGTTGAACGTGCCAAAAAAGAAACTTGATAAGGATAGAGAACTTAAATTTTTCATTAAGATTATTTTAATGGAAGAGTAACTGGCGACCTAACAAGTGCTGTTTTAATTTTCTTCAAAAGGGAAATGCACATGATGTAAAACAGAGGAAGCAGTTTAGGGAACACCAGTAGAAAGAAGCTGTTACCCAAAACATGTATTTTGATTGCAGTATCGAATGTTAATTTGTATTTTTTTAATGAGTTGGAAATTTTTTGTTTCTAATCTATTGGAGGCAATTGAATATACTTTGCCCTAATCCAAATGCTTCTTTTAGAATCCTGGCGAGTTTTTAATTGATATTTGTCTGCTTATGAACTGTGTACTATAACCAATCCAAGTATGCCTCAATTTTTTTTAGGATCTTCATATACATACTAATAGTAGCTGCATATAATTTTTTATAACGTTGCAATTTTCGATCAAATATGCATATTTTTTTATTATTTGTTGTCATGTTGGATAAAACATGCATCAGCAAAAAACTTATCGTATTTGATATGCTCGAAATGTTTTATTGAAATGGTATATAACCTTTGTTTCCATTTTGTGCTCATAAGAAATTGATATATTCTTCAAGAGTATCATTTATTGAGCTTAGGTTTCCCAAATTTCTTAGAAAATATGTTTCTTTGCTTTTAACCTTTTCTTTTTGTACTCATTGACTGTGGGCATTGTTGCAGTTCTGTTGCAAAGCAAAGGTCTCTTTTGATCCATGATCAACATGGAATTATTGCAAGGTACATTTTCTTCTTTTTTCTTTCGTTCAATTTATTTCAATTTGGAAAAAGAACTTGACAACGTTAATTGTTATGAATTGGAATTATTTATATGTTTTTAATCTTTCTACCAAAAAAAGCTGGATACTTGAGGTGATTAATCAAGTCCAAATTATCCGTTAATAATTTATTGTTATAAAGAGATGGGTTATATTACAAAAACTCTTGTCAGATATGAAGCACCTTGAGAATATCATGTCCATGTGAGCTTTGTAGACAAGCTCTCTACATCTAAAACTTTGTTTTGGGTGCAAATAGGACATGTTTTGGTATGGCTAGAGAGGAGGACCAAATTTCAAGAAACAACATAGGGGATGGAAGAAACAAGGACAATACCAAAGGGCAACATGAGAAGAGGAACGATTAGTGAGGGACAACATAGGTGACAATAGGGCATAAAACACAAACATATTGATAGTGGGTCTAGTCCTATGGAAATGACAAATTATAACTTAGTGATATAAAAAATTAAATAAGCACAATCCAGATATGAAATCACAGAACTTGCAAGACAAATATATAATTATTTTCTCATCAGTTTTAGTAATTTAGGGTATACCAAAAGATTGAATTTTTCTTTTTCAAGTTATGGTTTTTTTAATTCTTTTTCATATCTAACAAAAGGGAACATCTAGATGAATGGCAACTTATATGCACCATTACCTATCATGCACAACATATAAAACATATACAAGTGCAAGCTGACATGTTAATATTCATTTTTTGTAGTTCTTCACTATATTATCAATTTTGCAGGCTAACATGGGTACAATTTTGATGAGGCTAGAGACTAATAAGCTATAGCTATTAGTGAGCTATTTCTTCCAATTATTGCAACTATTACCATTTATATTTCTTAATAAATAATACATGGTTCACATGTATGATCTGAATTTGGTTCAGTAGTTCGGTTCAGGAAGGTTTCAAAGTCAGGCACATGCTATTGGTTCACTTGTAATAGTGCTACAGGCATTGTACAGGTTGCTACAAGCATTATGCATACTTATATAGGCATCATGCAGGCTGCTACAGGTGTTATATCATGCACCCTAGAAGACATAAGGTCACTTGAGGAGTATTTCTTGATCCATATGAGTTATAGGGACATTATTCTTCTGTTGAGATTGTTGTTGGGATGATTATCATTGCTTTCGGCAATATAGTGCATGTGAGAATGAAAATGTAGCTGGTGTATGAATGGAGAAATGTGCTTACAAGTCTTTGGCAGTGGTCTGGAACATTGTTGGAAGATTTGTGGCAAAAAGCATTAATATCTTCACTCATTTCAGAATGGTTCTGGCAGTTATTATTGTTGGAAGTTGCTGTAGGGCAAAAGAACATGAAAGGGATGGTTTTGTTTTTTGTTTGGTGGCTGTTTAGCTTCCAAAAGGGTCATATTTGCTGTGTTACTATGTCAGGTTGTGTTAATGTGGCAACCATTGTTTGAGTGCTCTGTTATTCCTTTGGATTCTCTGTTGGCCATTAGGGCTGGAATCCAGATCATTTGGGTTTCCATGTGGATGTTTGGATGGTTGGATGGTTATGCAAGGCTGGCCAATGTATTCTAGGGAAAGCAATCCATTTCCCATCAATGCAACACTAGAGAGGAATAAAAGGTAGTTTGATAATTATTATGAAGGCTCATTTGGCTGAAAGAAAGCTCTTATTTCTGTATTAAGGAGATAGATAGGGTGTTCTAGGGTTTTTGTAAAGTTGCAAGGGTAGAGTGAAGACAAGGGAAGTTGTATTGTGATTTTACAGACCTGTAAGATCATTTTAATGGCAGGATCTCCATGTAATAGCACTGAATAGTGAGATTTGGATTTTTTCTACCCCTTTTGGTTTTCTCCAAATGAATTATTGTGTTTTGTAATTGTATCTAGTTATTTTCTTGTTTACTGATTATTTTATTTGTTTCTTTGCAGTTTCACACACAATATTACTGCTACAGTTAAGGTCGAAGTTTATATGGCAGTCTGTAGAGAGTGTAGATGTTGCTAACATAGGTTTTACATTTTATGATGCATCACTACGATTATCAATCCAGCCATTATGGATTAAGTACTTAGGTGGAGTTCGTTTTGTGACGCATTAGAAAATTTCAGATTTTATTTCTGATCTGAAAATACAAATTTGCTCAAATGTAAGAGCAACCCAGATCATCAGATAGTATTACATGTCTATTTCAAACATACCCAGAAAATGCAGCATTGAAATAACTGGAGTTGTTCAAATTTGCACTTTGGCACTCCCAAATTGGGCGCCACACTTCAAAGACTTATCTAAAATCCATGCAGGTGATTAAGCAGGTCCAAACGCCTCAAAAACAGTAATTTAGAACCTTGCAAACCCTAGTCACTCAACAAGGAAGGTGTGCGACCCTGCATAAAGAAGTATGGCCAGCCTGTAGAAGAGTATTGTTGATGTGTTTTTTAGGCACATGTGAACACAAAATAAAATACCATAGGTATCTTATCCTCTCTTGAACAAAATCTCTCAGATGCTGAAGATTAGCTTAAGGATCATTCGAGACAACTCCAAGGTTCATGAATGTAGGGTCACTACGTGTGGATAAGCTCATTGGTTTGATGTGATTATGCTGGAATCACAAGGGGACTTACATTCGAATGCCTGAATACTTGATTTGCTGGAACTTGATCATCTGATATTTCAATTGGGCGATGCTCTTTGTCCTAGACTAACTTGAATTGAAAAAAAATGGCAAAAGACGAAGGGTTGAGAGAATCTATTCTAATCCTAAGAATGTAGGAAGATGAGTGAATGATTAGATGGAATCCTACTGAGCAAGGTCTCACCATCGAAATGAACAATTTGACACAAGCTCAGTGCAATCTTCTAAGGATGTTTCTAAGATGTTTGAATCAATATCATCAAACATTGATCGCCATTCAAATTAATGCATAAGCAATGAGTGTAGAATGATTCGAAGTTAAGCTCATAACATTCCAATTGACCACTCGCTACCTTGCGGTAGCAGCAGGCTGCCATAAACCAACACACAGCGCCCCAAAATAAATTCGCTTTTTTTTTTTAATTTTTTTTTTGTTTAAAAAAAAAAAGTGTTATTTAATAATAAATAATAATATTAATAATAATAGTATTAATATATATATATATATATATATTAATATTAATATTAATATTAATATTATTTTGGTTATTTGTTTTATTTTATATTTTTTTTTGAATTTTGGAAAAATAAAAGTTATTGTAAATTTTGGGAATAAATGTGAATTTTGTTTAAATTAAATATTATATTTTTCCTTTATATATGTAATATAATATAATCATATAATAGTATATTCGATGAATATACATTTATATGGAAATTATATTATATTATTATATATATACATATTCGAATTGGAAAGTTAATTTAGATTATGGTTATAGTCAATTTGGGTAAATTATAATTTAATCATAATCAAATGATTGGGGGATTAAATTTTAAATGTGGGTTTAATTAACCTTTTTAGACATGTGACTTCATTGTTTTCCTCATATTAATATAGATGTAATTTCTTTATTTCTGGAGAATCTTTATTGCAAGTATTTTATGCTTTTCGACTGCTTTAAGAAAAGATTGCCTGTTTAGGACCTTGTGTTATAGTAATTGCAGTCAAGTTTAAATGTTGTTGCAATTTTGGTGAGTTGTCATTATGTCGTATGAAGTTTACTCCCTTAGTCAGGTGTTGTTGTTTTAACCCGGTGGATGTGTGCCATTGTGTGTCATGTTTCCAAATGGTCAATCCTGGGTTAGTGATTGTGAACCCTTCACCTGTGTTATGTTAGGATTATTTATGGCTGTCAGTTTCGCCATAGAGTTCTCATAGAGAGGTACCTTTCCTGTTAGTGTCCTAGAAGAGAGAGTGGCTTTCGAGTGGGGGCCGCACTCGAAGTGGATGGCAGGATAACCCTTCGGAAGTCAGATAATAAGTGATAACCTAACAATTGATTAGGGGGTGGGTAGTTATTAAATTAATTAAGATATTGTACCCCGCACACGGTTGAGTGCTTGTATAGGCTCAAGGTGTGTGGGAAGGCCTGGAATGGCAAACCTACCGCCTTGTCTTCACGAAAGGTTGGTAGGGTCCGCATGATGCTTAGATGGAGCCGGGGGTTCAGGAGAGATTACTAGGATAACCCAAGATGAGGGCCGGGACCTATGGAGACCTACCTAGGGTAACCATCTTAAGCCATGTGATGACACTCTCTCTTTAGGGTCACTAGTGTTTTGTGAGTTGAGTCACTTGAGTTCTGCGGAGTCATGTGTACTGTTGTACTTGCCTTATTGCTTGCTTGAGGGTCTTCAGCTATCTCCTAGCACTGTGGGGTCGTTCCATTATGGGATCACATGGTCGGGTGGTAGTGCCACTTCCCATCGGATATCTTGGTTCTTACCTTCTTGCGAGGATCGGCTTCATTGGTGGTTCTTGGTTCGTGATTCTTGTATCAGCTTTTGTTCGAGATTATTGTACAGTTGTGACCATGTGGTCATTGCATTTTAAACTTTGTAACCTTGGATTTGTAACCTATGTACTTTTATTGTTCTATTGAAGCCCTGTAATTTATGGAATGTTGTAATTTGAAATTCAATGGAATGTATGTTATTTCAGTTATCCTTCATCTTATGTATAAATGAATCATTGGAAGTATAAATATTGTAACTCTTTAAACCTATCTATTTGGAATCAGTTTTTGAGTTTGAGTTAATTATCGTAATTGAATTTCCCTAATTGGATGGATAATTGGATTAACATTGTGATGTAGTTTTAATTTGAAGTAATCTTCGTTGGTAACCCTTTAGGATGTCATTGTTAGACTTCCGCTTGTGTTATTATACGTGCAATGTTATTATGAATGTACTTAAACTTTTAAAAAAAAAATTGTTGCACTCTTTTGTTGCCTTGTAGTGTTGCATTTCTTTAGGGTTTCTGGTGGGGCATTACACAAGGTGCTCTTACAAGCAGCAAGAGGCTAGTGGTATGGATTAGGTGGATTCCACATAAATACATTCAACAAATTCCTGCATTCAATCTAAACAACATGACAGCAAATTGAGAAGCAAAGACCATGCGAGTTGTTGAGGTAACAAATCAAATTCACCATAACTTCAATGAAATCAATTGTTCTTTACAACCATGTTTGGCAACAATCTTTGCCTTCTCCTACTCTAACTTCTATTCTAATTGCTATTCTATTCTTTCCTAACTATTAGCTATTATCCAATTATTAACCGTTAACTATTATCCTTTTCAAATGAAGAGCCTGAGCTTTTTATAATGCTTTCAATATGATTCAACGACTCACATCAATTTGAGATCAATGGATGAGATTTTACAATGAAAACCCTAATTAGGGTTTGTTACAACAAACTAAATTCGGCCAATGAGAAAATTACATTCCATGAGTGTGGACCAATAGATATCAGGGGTAGGTGCCTCAGAGTTTGTGCTATCACTCATGAGCTTGATTCATTGAATTTGGATGCGTTGATGTGGGCTTTATTGATTGGAGGAATGGTGATTGGAACGCTATCTGGAATGCCACTTCACTTTTGCACTTTGCATACTTGAGTTGATTCACCATGAAGGAATATCTCTTGATACTCAACATTATCTAGCTTTAGCGATGATGACGGTGATCTTTTATCTTTGATTAACTCTTCTGAAACTATTTGCTGGAATGCCTTCTCTTGTGACTTCTTTCATGTTGTTGATGTTGTAGATCATGTCTTCACGCAAGTGAATGCTTCTTGTTTGATCTCCTTATTTTTTCCTTCATTTCCTGCAAAAACAAACAAGCAAGTATCAAATACACTTAATATGTAAACTTAATAAGATCATACAAAGAGAATTCGCCCTTAAAGTACCCTACATGAAGTTTGCTTATCTCAAACATGAAGTTAAAATTCACTCATGTAGCTTTTGAAGATGAAGATCGCTCTAGTTTATTGATTCATGAAGTACTCTTATTATGAACTTCACTTCATTTTGTTGATTCATGACGTAGCTTGAAGTCTTAGACTCATGAAGTAACAACTTCGCTCTCTTTGTTCAATACATGTAGTAAAGAATTTCATTTGAAACTTGCTGCTGCTGAAGTTATCAACTTCGCTCATCAACACCAATTCATGAAGCTGGAAGCCTGCTCCGAAACCTTAGCTCATGAAGTTAGTATGTCTCTCTCCTTGCTCAATACATGAAGTTGTAAGATTGCTCGAAATCAGTAGCTTGTGAAATGAAAACTTCGTTCTAAATCATGAGTGCATGAAGTAACAACTTCTCTCCAAATTGGTGAAACATGAAGTTGATTTGATTATCTCTTCTATTTATATCCAACTTCATTCACAAATCGCTCTACTTAACAAGATCATGAACTTTGCTCCTCTTCCTAAACACATGAAGTAGCAATTTCGCTCAAAACTCTCAACTCAAGAAGTTACTATGTCACTCTTAGTTGCTTGAACCCGAAGTTCACTCCTTTCTTCTTGAAGTTGAAGTTATAAGATCGTTCTATTTCGCTCCTCTCAATGGAATCATGAAGTTCATTTGATATTTATATCTTCATTAGGCGATTATCTTTTCTTATTCAATGTTGCTCATGCTTATGGAATTCACTCTCCTTGGTGAAAACATGAAGTTCGCTCATCTTTCCTCCAACATGAAGTTAAAACTTTGCTTACTTCTTTCAACTCATGAACTTTGTACTTCGCTCTTCTCTCTTTGTGCACGAAGTAGATCATACTGCTCTTCTTCCTCAATACATGAAGTGAGTATTTCGCTCACCTCTTCTAATGCATGAAGTTAGCATTTCACTCATATCCTTTCATACACGAAGTTGGTGAAATCGCTCACCTTCTCTTGAACATGAAGTTGGAAATTTCGCTCCAAAATGTAAACTTGTGAAGAGGGCAACTTCGCTCCACATAAGTGAAACATGAAGTTCGCTCCTAAGTGCTCAAAGGTGAAGTTCACTCCAAAGTGCTCAAAGGTGAAGTTTGCTCCAAAGTCCTTCAACATGAAGTTCGCTCCTAAGTCCTTCAACATGAAGTTTGCTGTAGTATCCCTTGCCAAATCTGATTGAAAATTTCTGATTTAAATGCTCAAGGAATAGTGTCAAACACTTGTCATGAAACTTTTGTATTTGCTGATTGTGGTTTCTTTTTGATATTCTGATTCATGAGATGATAATATGCATTCATTGAACTCAAAAGGTCATACATCAAAGTCTGAAACTAAATGAGAATGCAATGTAACACCTACCACTAACCTTTCAATGACAATGTGTGACTGAAATCATATGAAATATGCATCTACAACTGTTAGACATTTCTACGAACATTTGGCATGCTTTCTAAGAGACCAAAATGCACTTACAGCAGATTGTCTTTAACACAAACACTTGTCATACATACATGTAATTCCCACGTGCCAATGAGTGGTACTAACAGCAATAAATGTAGCCTCCAACAATCTGAAAATCGCTCTTCAAACCCCTTTGAATTTTTGTAGATTAACTCTTCTAAAATGCATTAGTAATGTAGCGTTTACTATTCACGGGTACTGTAGCGATTTACTGTTCACGGGCACTGTAGCAGCAAATAAACCCTCTGTATGATGTTCTCAATCTGCCATATACATATGCCCTCAGCTATGCCAATAAATCTGAAAATAAATCTCTAGTCAGCACAATGTCAACTTCTGGATGAAGCCAACCCTAGGAGCAACTTCAGATGAATATCTCACATCCTTAGATTGCTGATGCAATGAAGTCTTCACGTTCTCCAATGCCGATACTCTGGACAAGCTGCAGAAACCCCAGCTTCTTCTCCAAAGCCAAGAGACAAGTCTTCTCATCAAAAATAACAATGATCAATCTCCCCTTCTCTTCTTTTTAAAAGCCTTATATATATTTCCCATGAAGGTTCGATTTTCTCCAATAAGGCATTAAATCAATTAATGATATTAAATGACATTTAATGATATAATATTTTCACTTTGTCATTTAATATTTCACCTTGGTAAAAGAGCCACAATTAATTAATTAAATGGTCCCCTTTAATGATACTTGGACCCTTACTTAAGTTATAATATAAAATTATATTATAACTTAATAATATAAGCTCAAAACATTAATGTTTATGTAAACTAAATAAACATTAATATCTCCATTAATACTCAACATTTTTGAACGGTGTCTAAACTGGGAGCTGACATGATGAAGCTGCATATGACCATACCCCTTTACTAAAAATAGAAGGGGTCCATCTCTAACATCTCAAACTTGCTATAAATAGTAAGTATAGCAAATGAAGTCCAAATGATACCAAACGAAAGCCAGATCAAAACACACTGAACTTTGGAGACGATACAAGCCTCAAGAGACCCTCTATCCATACTCATTAGCCTACAAGGGGTAGAAATAGGCCAATCCCATTGAATATCTGATGTCAACTAAAAGGGGACATCTCATTCGCTCCAAAGTCCTTCAACACGAAGTAAAAAAACTTCGCTCCTCTCACTCAACTCTCGAAGTAAGAACTTCGCTCCTTTTTTGCAACTCCTTAAGTTGGAAATTTTCGCTCCAAATCCTGAACTCATGAAGTAAAAAACTTCGCTCCAAAACCTCAACTCATGAAGTTCGCTCTTCTCCTCTTGAAGTCGAAGTTCTCTCCTCTCCTCTCCAACATGAAGCTGTTTGACAAGTTAGTCTCTCCGTCATTATTCATATATGGAATATAACATTTAAGTATAAGTGAACTTATACTTTAAGTTATATTCCATATATATTGTCAGGATGTTTGAGAGTGGTTTCGGACCTCCAGGAGTTATAATGCAAAATCTAGTTTTTGGAGGACTCTTCAATTTTCCAGACTTTGTCAAATTTCAGGACACTTCAGGATCAAGATCAGGATAACATTTCAGACTTCTTAAGGCGAATTCGCTTTGACCTTGATGTAAGGGATGGGGCCTACAAGGACATTATGCATTCAACCAAGGTTTGATTTAGCAACTAGAAGCGTGACCGGATAGTACACAAAAAAAATCCTAGGAATGCTTTAAATAACCCCTAATCACTCAATGGACCTGACCTCTTGAGGAGACCCACCTGGCTTGATGACCTTTGAGAAACTCAATCCCTTCAATGCAAAGGCTAAGACACTAAAACGACCAACAACAAAACTAAAAGAGCCAACCCCAGAAAGCAAAAAGTGGGGGTCCCCATTTGCAATGGGCGATTTGTGAATACCTCACAACAAGTATGACTAGGAAAAAGAGACCAACAAACACACAATAACCTCTGCAATCTCCTTATCAGCCATAACAAATACTATCCAACACTCTGAAGCTCTGAGAACTGAAGAAGAAGAAGATATCAGACTCCAATAATTCCTAGCTGTGATCTTTGTGTGAAATTACGAAGATGTTCTCTAGAGTATATCTCTCAATAATGTGGAGAATGCCGCTTGCAAGGGGTTTCATCCTCACAAACTTGAGAAGAACAATCTCCTCCAGGAACAACAACAATATCCAAAATATCAAACTCAACATAAGAGAAATGAGCTCCAACTTTCTCTTTTGTATTTTCCTTGAAGAGGTCAGCCTCTCTCAAATAACCTTTTTAAAATATTAAAATAAAATAAAAGACTTCATAAAGTGCGTTCAAATCTCCAAAAGGCCCCTTTATTAAATATTTACATTGCTGTAATGCCTCCTAATGGGATCCTCTTATATTCTGTCCTAGAATCACAATTTTAGTGCATAGAGAGAACAATAAGAGGACACTAATGTCAACCTGCACAACAAATTAGACAACATTTCCATCATGTCATGATAGAACATATATTCGTCAGTCCTAATATAGTGGAAAGTGTATATGAAGGATTCAACAAACTTTCTTTCAATACACCTATCCTCATATGGAGCTCAAGGAGAATCACACAAAGTGCCTTGAGTCTATCCCTCTCCAACAAGCCCAAGAGCACCAAGGACCTCATCAACTTGGCCTCTTGGCCCACACTTGGGGTTTGCGTACCTGCTGGAGCCTAGTGCTCTTGCTTCCTTGTATTTTCCCTCCATATTTGGATGGTGAGATTGTAAGGTATTACAAATTCCATCATATAATTTACTTAATCGTCATATGAACAGTTAGTGATAGAAAGGCCTTATTAAACTGTCATACATATTGCAGTCTATATTAATATTACTATTAAATTCCGCATAAGAACATTATCAGGCTTCATATATTAAGCATACATATTCAGCTCATCCCCATGCATACCACCAAGAACAAAGATGTTACTGCCTGTAACTTAATAACAGTTTTGATCTGATCTGATCTGATCCATGGTGATGTCACTGGATGCCTTTGATTCCTTTCCTTTATATCTCTCAATTTGAGGGAAAGGTAACACCTCTTCATCATGTATACCCTTTGGCAAAAGACATGCCCTTTCCACCATTAGCACCCTTTGAAAGAGTGCAACTCTTCATTCTATCTGCCCTTTGAAAGGGACACAACCTATCATCATCAGATCTGCACTTCTGATTCCAATTGTCCCCTTCTCAAATGAGGTTCTCTTCTCCCTTTTATATCCCACGTTTGAGGGAGTCACAACTTTTCCTTCCATGTCTTTTGACCATTTATTAACTTAACTAAATTGTAATTATATTATTTTATATTTTAATTTAAATTTTATTTTTATTCTTTAATATTTTAATATTATTATTATTTATTAGTAAATTCTATTTCAAAGTGGGGACATCACAATTGCACTTTAATCTTGGCGCCCAAATAGTCTTTATATAAATACTAAACAACAACAAAGTTAAATATTTAATTTAATTGTATAAAATATTAACTCATCTTTATTTAAAATAAAATCATCAAACTACACCAAATATTGAGCCAATGATATCCATTGCTCCCATTGACATGTCTAAAATAGAAATGTTGACAACTGGCTTAGTCAATGCCCAAAATTGACTTACTAAAAATAATATGGGAAAACTCATCGGAAATCACTCCAAAAAAGGGCGTTACACTCATCACAACTGTTAGAGGCCAAATAAACATCTAATATTTTTATTCCATTGAATCAATGCCTCCAAAGTTCCCTAACCCTAACTCATTAGCCTACAAAACCAATTGAATAGGTTAACGATCCACCCTATCAAACAAGTTAGGAAGGGGACACTACAGTCTGCTCTTCTCGAAATTGCTTGGATCGTTGTTTCACTTCTTTGATGTGGCGTGGAACTTCATCATCAGATATAGCAATTTGGTGATGCTTCTGATTTGAACGAACTCAACTGGAATGAACGGGACTGTAAAGGGGAAAGTGTTTAGAAAGATCTAAATCTATTCCTAAGGGCAATGATAACAATGAATAGTGCTCTGGTGGACAAATTCCAAATAAACCAAGCTTTGCTTCGCCAAGATAAACTACAACTCCGCAAGAACTGGTGCGATCTTCTAAGGATGTTGAAGGATTTTCAAATCGAGAAAGTGATTTGAATACCCAAAATGGCACAATCCAAATGATTGTTCACAACCGAACTTAGCACAAGTTTAGTGGCTCAGGCTAACTTTACACTGCAACTTACAATCAACAAGATGCAAAAAGTTTGAACCATAGAAATTCATCAGACACCATTAATTTATCCATTGAAATCAAAGCACTTTATCTAACAACTGAGAAAATAAAATTCTACTATAAGTGAGGAAGGTGAAACCATGCAAGTTTTGAAAAAATAACTTAAGTGGACAACATCAGAGAACAATGTTTCACTGTTATTATCTCAAAAACTTATCGCAACAATTTCATACAAAGCTCCCTCCCTTTTTACGAATGAGGGGTCACCCCTTTATATAGGCTTCTGGCCTTGGCTACATGCAAAACCCTAATTAGGGTTTCTCCCTAAAAGATTCCCCACACATGATGCAACAAGCTGGGAATCAACAATAAATACCTATTATGCCCATATAGAATTAATTCCATCCCATTACAATTAATTACATCCCTGCCAAAAATGGCATTCATTGTGCATTGAATGCACCATCATCCATCAAGGTCGCCCAATAAATCATAAATACAATAAATATGCCTCCATGCAAAATCGGCCTATGATGCCATAAATGCATTATCATCTCTTGAACGTGACGACTGCATGCAAAAAAAAGAATCTGCCATAATGCCTTAAATGTGACAGCTACATGCAAAAGATGCTCCATTAATTCTTCATGCGTTGATCCGGCTGCCACTTGGCGAGAAACCCTTGGAGAGTGAAAACTTTATCTGGGAAGAATTTTCCTAAGATTTTGAATTTTCCTTGCCTTGGAGAAGATTTTCATCAATTTTGCACATTTCCTATTTTTTAGGAAAATTTTCAAATTAGGGTTCCATAGTCCAGGAGAGAGAAAATTCACTCACAACTCCAAATCTATCATCATTTTGAAATTGGGATGATTTTTGATGCCCGAAAATGGATTTTTCAAAATTTTTCCCGAGGGGGAATTTCTTGTCCAATTCATCCTTGATTTCTTCCTTGCCTTATAAATTGTTTTTTTCATCTTCAATTCATTCTAGCGTGGAATTCATGTTGTGAAGGAATTCTCCTTTGGAAAGAAATTTGTTCCTTGCTGTCCAACACTTCATTTCCAACTTGGGTGCTAAAAACACATGGTGAAGGAATTTTGCTTGAGAAGGAAAAATCCTCCATACCCTTCATTTGGTGCCCATTCTTGACCTTGATTCTACTTTACCACTGAGGAAGGAAATTCTTCATGCCTTAGCCGATTTTTCACGATTTCCAAGAACTATGTCCTGAAGGAAGGAATTTCCAACACTTGGTCAATTTTTCCACTTTCCTGGAATTCTGTCCCGAAGGAAGGAATTTTCAACACTTAGTCAGTTTTTCACTTTTCCAAGAATTCTGTCGTGAAGGAAGGAATTTCCATCACTTAGTCAATTTTTCACTTTCTTCACAATTTCCAAGAACTATGTCCTAAAGGAAGGAATTTCCAACACTTGGTCAATTTTTCCACTTTCCTGGAATTCTGTCCCGAAGGAAGGAATTTCCAACACTTGGTCAGTTTCTCACTTTTCCAAGAATTCTGTCGTGAAGGAAGAAATTTCCATCACTTAGTCAATTTTTCACTTTCTCGTAAAGGAAGGAATTTCCATCATGTTGACGTGTCTAAAGTCGCATCGCTGCAAACTCCATCCGGCCAACGCAGAATAGAATGTACTCGCTGAGTATCCTATCCTTTCTTGAGATAAGGAAATCCCTAATGCTGGTTTTGTTGATCAAACGGGGCGACCTCAAGGTTTTGATTGTCAGGTCTTGATTGTCGGATTACTTAGTGGTTCAATGTGTTTTGCTGGAAACACAAAGGGGACTTACGGTGAGATGGACAATTGTCAGATGAGTTCCCTAAAATTCTAACAGTCTTGTTATCGGTTGATTTCAGTTGGATTGATACTAATTCAACATGGACTGTGGGGTTTCTTGGTTAAAAAAGGAAAAAAAAGAGGGATACGGAAAAGAGATATAGAAAATCTAACTATTTAACTAAGATAGCTTGCTCAAGAAAAACAGACAGACACCTCCAATTAACCAGATTTAACACTTATCAGCTATTTAAGCACAACGTTTGTAAGAATCTAGTGCGATCTTCAAGGGAAAATAAGTTTTCATGCTATTAAACATAAATTTAGAATTTTATCATTCATTCATTAACTGTCTAATAACCGAACTAAGCATATGATAGGGTTCAGATTAACCATGCAAAGGGAATGACAGTCAGTCAGTCCTTAATGGTATGAACAACGAGGATTCTATCAGATGTTTATCCTAAAATGCTATTGAAAAATAAATGACATAACAAAATAATTTAAATAGTGAAGGAGGAGACCATGCACTCACAAATGAAATGAAAACAACGTTAATTTTCCATTAATCCTGTGTAAATTTTGCCAGAGCTTCAGCAACAATCCTTGAACTTCTTACCAAAATGAGGGAAAACCAGTCCCTTTAAATAGATTTCCCAAAATAGATGAATGGCCAATATCTAAACTAAACAAGTGGCCTAGATTCATTTGTACAAAAAGGGTACCCATACCCATAAATGGAAGGTAAATATCAGCAACCACCCAAAGGGGAGCAATAACTACCTAAAGAAAGGTAATTAAAAACCTATCCATAATAATTCAAAAAGTGCACATGCACAAAGTTTAAAGTTTACAGTTGACTTGGCAGTTAAATATGAACTTTGGCCAAAAAATGCTTTTTCAATTTTAAAAGAAAAATATATTTTAAGAAAGCACTTTTTCTTTTCCAGCTTCATATCCTCTTACTAAAAATTCATCCTCGCCATGCAAATACTCTTTCCAAAGGTCCCGACTTGCTGCACGTTCTTCACGAACATACTCTTGGAACTTGATGCACAACTGGAACAACACCTTGAACTAAGGCATAGGGGGATGACGTATTTTATACTACATGCCTTCCAGATAACGATCTACGTGCTTCAAACCATCCTGCGAGCTGGATCGATGAGCCTCAAAACACAAAATGTTTGAATGTAGTTTGCCGGCAAAATCTAGGTCCTTAGTGGAGTAGGCGATCTTGTCTGTTCTCAATCACTTCTCCCAGTCTGGTTGCACTACGTCATCAGACAGGTCATTTTTCCAACCCAAAACCATTGATCAAAGGATTGTCTTGCCAAGTTCCTGCATGTTCTTCAGAATTCCCTCGCATGCATCTTGCTCTTTGTCAATGATTTCTCTTGTCTCATTCTTCATAGTGATAGTCCAGTACCATTCTTTAAAAATGTTGATGTCGTGGAGGTCTAGGATGGCGGACAATGTAGGAATCTGTGCTTGGGTCCAGAAAAGAGCTCTTACGAGAGGAAGAGTTGTAGCAGCTACCTCATGGATTTTGAGGCATTCCGCTTTACCTCGAGCAACTTGACCAAAATGGTCTCTCGGTGGTGGGCCATTTCTTTTATCTCTTCAATGATTTGTTCTCCCCTTTCTTTAATGCCTCGCATCCATTCCTTGATGGCCTTGGCAGTATCTCGTACTCCTTCAAATTCTGTAGTGGTCCTTTGCGCTAATGCTGTAGGAGGAATATGGGATTCGGGGCCATTATGCAATGGTCTCAGGAGTTGATCAATGTACCCCTCGGCCTGCTCAATACGAACTCGATACATGTCTTTCTCAGCAGTTATCTCTTCGAGTTGTCTGAGCATGTTTTGCACGGAGTCTTTGAACTCCTCCCTTTCCTATTCCTTGGTGGCTCGTCCGATTGGGACGGTTGTGATGTTATAATCAGCCAGTGTAACTTGATTTGCTGGCTTATCGACAGGCGGGGTGGCGATATGGAGGGTACGGTTCCTTTGTTCATCTTTGGTTATCTGGGAATATGCTTTAGGCTTTTTCTTCCCGTTGGACTTGGCTTCGTCTATGCACGAGAAAATGTCTTCCAAGTCAATGGGTGGCTTGGTGGCTGCCTTTCGCTGAGCTTGAGCAACTAACGAATCTTGAGGTATAGTTTGTCCTGATGCTATGGTTAAATTCCCACTTTGCTTTTTAATGTTTTTAGCTGGCTCATCGCATATTTGTAGCTGCTCTGTTACAGGAGGAGTGGAGGAAGTGTCAAGTCCCTTGCTCGCAGTTGAATTCTCTCCTACTTCACTGAACAACTATCTAGTATCTTCACGTGATGGTTGTTCTTCAGTCCTTTCAGGCTCACGGGTCTCATCTGTCCTTTGCTCTTCTTCAATAGTGGAGTCATCCTTGGCAGTACTATGCAGTTGTAATTCGTGGCAGTTCCCCTGGGTGGGTTCATGTAATTCAAGCCCTTGAGTAGACGAAATTTCTCCTTCCTCAACTTGATTCTCAGGTTCGGTAGCCTCAATGACCCCCACCTTTGTATTTAGCATGTCAAGTGTAGGAGGATCATCGGCTCCGAATGTGTCAACATCGCTTTGGAAAGGCAGAGCAGGTATATAATCTAGTTCTATTACATCATCAGATGAACTGAGGTCTTTTGATGATGAAGTGACCTCTGGTCTCCTAATAGGGATCTTCTCCCTTGTTCTTTTAGATGTCCGAGTCCCTCTGCTGGCTTTAGCCTTCTTCCTTTTTTCGGGCTTTTCAACCTCTTCCTTAGGTGCACTCGAGGTTCCCTCATCTTCGGAGGACTGAGAATCAAGGCTGGCCATCATTTGGTAGGTGAATTGGACTCCCTCATGAATCAGCCGCTCAATTTGCTAGTGTAACCACTGATCAGTGTACCTTCCTGGGGCTTCCATGACTGCCTCAAAATCAGTGATTGGATCTTGTAAGCAATTTCCTGAATCTGTTAACTGATTCGGGACCCGACGGTATTCATAGAGTTGCATTTGCTGCACAGTCAGCCTTGAATATTCATGCCGTCGGATCTCGTAGTCATCAGAGCAGTTCTTCCAATAATCTTCAATTGACTCCTTTGCTCTGTATTGCCTGCCGTAGGCTCTCTTTGCTAGATTGTCATGATCAAAGCATTTCCTTGGGAAATGTTCCTGGAGGCCGTAAGAGGCTAGTTCTGCAAGGGATTCTTTTGCATGGGTTGGATTCTTCAAATGGACATCAAGGTTACCTATAATCATAGGGAAGGCGAATCCAGACTGCCTCTTGTCTCTGAGTAAACTATTCGTCGGACATGCCTGCCTCGCAACTTCCATGAGAACTATTTTGTTGGTTGGATATCGTGGAAGTTGGAAAGGAGCACCCTCAAAGCCAGCTATTCAGATGTAGGAGAATCTTGCGAACTGGATGAACCAGGCGCCATACCTCTGTATCAGAATGGTAGCTTGCTCTGAAAGCCTTATATGGAGGAGTCCTTGCATCAGCCTGACCAGGCGCATTGTGAAAGCATCATTGACACGCTCATATTGACCAACTGCATAGGCAGGGCTGTTCTTTTCCCTTTGAGCTATGTCCTGATAATGTAATTGTGAGTAGCAATCATACACCTTCACTTGATTGGGGCCGTTCCCAATTTCACCTTTTATGATTAAACCTGGCAGAGGCTGGTTTCTGGCAAACATATTGATTAGATAGGATGTCATGGTAAAGTACTTCTTCTCCTCAAGTTTGATCAAGTAGGTGTGGATGTTGTCACTTATGATTTGGGCCCAGTCGAACTTGGATTTCCCAGCGAAGCCCTGTTCTGTGAAGTAGAACATACACTCTTCAAAGTAGTTAGATTGGGGGAGTCCCATAACCCTATTGAGCAATGTGACCATATCTCCATGCTCATTGTGAAAGTCGCTTCTGGGGGTCTTTTTCCCAATTCTGATGCTTGGAGGTCTTTTCTCCTTGTACCACTCCTCATTTATCAATGTTCTGCACTTGGCGGGGTTCATATCATACGCCACTTGCGCTTCATCTATAGTTGTTGCTATGGGGTTGTTCGGGAAGGGGATGTCAAATGCGTCGCTAATGGCTTCAGGAGTGAAGTCGGCGAGGACCATATTCTCAAGGAGCACCAATCTGGTGTTTGATTGGTAATGTTGGGCAACCTCTACTACTAGCTCATAATTTTGCACCGACGGGGGAAATCCTGCTGCTTGGGCGATGCCACTCTCCATCATCCGCCTAGGCCTGCCATAGGCATTAGGGGAGAATACTCCGTTTCTAAAATCTTGAATATCAATGTGGCCCAGGTTAGTATCACCTACATTTTCCCACACGCTTTGAACTTTTGATTCCCTCAATCCTCCTCTCTGATACTGATATTTCATCTTTTCGACTCTGCGAGGGATGTTTGACTTGGATGCTCAGGACGTTTCGGCTGCACCAGGTGTTTTTGAGGACTCTATTGCAGATTTAGGCATCTATCCTGCACAACCGAATGCGGATTACGAGACGATATGAAGGAAACAAAGTGGGTTAGATAAAAGGGATATGTTAGCACACAAGGATTAATTTGAAAAACGAATTTTGAAGAAAGCACGATATTTCAGCTAAAGAGCCTGATTGATTTAGACATGAACATTACTAAGCTCTTCGATTACAAATTTACTAATTCGGCTGCGGTTCAAGGACTCGGGCGATTTCGACTGCTAGATTTACACTTAGACATTTTTGGACCAATTTTCAAAATGGACGAGGTTTAAATATTCCCGAAGTCTAAAAAATGCATTTTCTGGTTAACTCCTGGGAACAGACTTTGATTTCAATTGCTTTGTCTGACGCCTTATAAACAGGAAAAGATGCGGTTTAAAGATTTAATCATTTGATCAATTTTACAAACACATCTATCCAATTTTGCATATATTTTAAATGATTTTAAGTGAGACAAAGAAAACTTACCTGGCGAAATGAATGGCGTGAATCTGCCAAACCTGGCTTGCAAGAATGATTTCCTTTAGATTTTGAAAAAAATGCCTGTCTTATGCCCTGCGCATTGAAAAGATAAATTCACAACTAGCAAATTTGGAATGGGAGAGTAATGTGATTTCAAATTTTAACGGTTAACTCCCTATTCCAAATTTCGCGCCTAAGTTTGGAGAGAAAAATGCAGTTTAGAAACTTAGACTTAGCGATTTACCTTGGTGATTTGGCGATCTTGACTTCTGCGTGATTTTACCTTGGGTGTTTTCTGCAAACTATGAATTTTGCGATTTTCCTTGAGCGTTTCAAATGGGTTTTGCGGCGTTTTCTCTTCACGGGGATTTACCCTATGGCGAACTTCAGCAATGGAGAGGGTTTGAAAACCATTCACTGCGCCACTTTCAGATGTAAATTTTGGAGTTTGGAAAGCCTTTTCAAACTTTGGCGTTGTGAATGCCATTTGTGAACATTGTTAAAAACTGCAATTTTACCCTATGATGCGATTTTCAGCACTTTGTGGATTTTTTCAAACTTTTCAAAAATCGCGATCTACCTCATAGCGAACTTCGGGTTTATAGAATGTTTTTGCAAGTATTCACTTTCTAAAAAAAACGTGATTTTTGCTTTATGATGCGAACTTCGGCATTTTATGTGCCTTTGAAAACTTTCAACTTTATTTCACTTATCCTTTGGAATGCGATTTTTGGCATTTTCAGGCACTTTACAAACTTTTTAAAAAAAAATCGCGATTTTTGAAAATTTCAGGGTTTTGAATTACTTTTCAAACTTTTTACTTCTTTCACTTTTCCCTCAGTGTGCGATTTTCGGTGATTTGATTGCTTTTGAAAACTTTAACTTTTCGCACTTATTATAATGCGAATTTCGGGTTTTTGGTTGCTTTTGCAAACTTTGGCGATTTTGGGTTGCCCTTCCAACTTCGGCGATTCGACACCTTTTGCAAACTTTAAACTTTTCGCACTTTCCCGTAGAATTAAAACTTTGGCATTTTGGGAAGGTTTGAAAAGTTCGGCGTTTTAAGAGTGTTTGCAAAGTTCGGCGTTTGGAGGCCTTTTGCAAGCTTTTAACTTTTCGCACTTTTCCTCCATAATGCGAACTTCGGCACTTTGGGGTGGTTTGAAAACTTCAAACTCTTTGCATTTTATCCAATACTGGCGAATTTCGAGATTTTCACCCATTTCGCAAACTCTTAGAAACTCACGTAATTTCCCCACCTTAGTGCGAATTTTGGGATTTTAAGAGGTTTTGTCAACTTTTGACACTTTGCACTTTTTTATCTCCTCTATATCCTTTGGCGAAAATCAACACTTTGGGTCCTTATGCGACCTTGAGATGCTTTATCTTTTACTTGGGGAATTTTGCGAGCTCCTACCATTCCTCGCCTATCTTAGGCGATTTTACAAGTTTAAACTATCTCTTGGACTTTTAATGCCCTAAGGTTCAACTCACCTTGCCAATTCACAGGCTTCGGGCACGCTCAAAAGGACGCGAGACACCCTGCGTAGAATTCAATCGGGCGAAGGCAAAAAAACCAAAAAGAAGAAGGGGACCCTGTCGGCGACAGGGAGCGTGTGCAAGGCACAACACATCACTTTGTCAATTTTTCCACTTTCCTGGAATTTCTTCTTCTTAGGCGCAATTCTTTCTTGAGGAAGGATTTTTTTTGAATTTTGAACCTTTCTTCCTGAACCTTGATTTTTACATCTTGCTTCCAACCTTGGGCACATTTTGGAACAGGAGAAGAAATTCTATAAATTTGCTCTTTGAGGAAGGAATTTTTTGTGCTCTTTGAATTCATCACGTTTGCAGGGAGCTTTTCCATCAATTTTTTCACACCTCCTATTTTTTAGGTATTGCCCTAAAATTTAGGACCCGGGTCCAGGAGAGAGAGAATTCTCTCACGAGTCCAAATCTGTAAAAATTTACAGATTCTGATGAGAACTTTTTCCCGAGGGGATTTCTTCTTTTCATTCCTCCTTGACCCTTGGATTTTCATGCCTTAGACAAATTTTTTAATTTTCCAACTTAGGCGTGGTATTCACTTTGTGAAGGAATTCATCATTTCATCCTTGGCCATTTGATTCTTGGAATCCTGCTTCTAGCATGGATGGAATTTTGACTCAGAGGAGGAATTCATCAAATTTCTTCACCTTCCCCGACTCCCTCTATTTTGTGCCCTCCAGAGGAGTAGGGTGGAATTTTGTGCTTGCCAAGGATTCAATGCATTTCAATGAATTCCAAGGTCACCTCATTCTGGCGCCCTATGACCTTCTTGGGCGGATTTTTGACCTTGTCATGGAATTCACAATATTTTCCATTTTCCACGTTGACCTTACTTTGGTGCCATGCAAATGTCTTGGGCGGATTTTTGTTAGGAGGAAGGAATTTTGACCATGGAGGAATCTTCCTTTATCAGAATATATATATGAAATATAACATTTAAGTACAAGTTCTTATACTTAAAGTTATATTTTATATATATTGGTAGGATGTTTGAGAGTGGTTTAAGATCTCTAGGAATTATAATGCAAATTCTAGCTTTTAGAAGATCTTTTAAATTTTCAGACAGTCAAATTTCAAGCCATTTCCGGATCAAGATGGCATTTGTGGATTGATGTGAATTTCCGGACTAAGATGATTTTGCATGCTTTCCACTTCTGGAATAGGAGTTCCATACTTAACCATTTTTTTTTGATCCAACTTCCCTGCCTTCTGAGTCTTCTGGATTTAGAAATGATCTTTAGGAACATTCAGTCTTCAGCGTCTTCAGGGATGAACTTGCCAAAAATAGATTTTCCCAAATAGTAAGTGTTTCAAAATGTTAGGGTTTGGACAAAGTAGGTCAGGAAAGCACTTACTAAAAATGATTTTTTGCAAAATGAAGACATTCTGGGACTCAGTAAAATCCCTAAAAAATGGGAAGCTCCGTTTTCGTTCAAATTTTACTAGGAGGTTCCTCGAAGGGTCCTGATTCCAGTTATATGTTCAGTTTTTCCAAAACCCCAACAAAAACCCCTAAAATCTAGGACTAAAGACAAAATCCCTAAAATTGACGAAACATGCCCTAGACTTCGCCAAATTCACTCAAACAAAAAGCAAACTTAAAGAAATTGACCCCCAAACACTTGCAAAGCAGAGAAACTGAAGAGACTGCTGCGAAAAGACCCCAAAAAACAAAACCGAACGACTAGGAGGGCCTAAAAAGTAGGGGGGTCCCCATTTGCAATGGGGCAATGTGTGAAAAGGTCACAACAATAGGCAACCTCTCCAACCCATTGAGAAACTTTGAGTGGACCATAGAACTTGGGCTTACACTTTTTTGCTCCACTCTTCTTGAGAGTAGATTGTCTATGGCTGTAATCTCAGATAAACCATGTCCCCAACCTCAAAATTGTATTCTGCCCAATGTTGATCAGCATACTTCTGCTACTTATCCTTTGCTATCCCTAGAAAGTTAATCCACAAAGTTGGGTGCCTTGTGTTGATTTTATTGTAGCTGTGGTCGGAATCCACAAGCCGACATTGATATCACAAAGCTTGCGATTATATTTATTATTGTGAGAATATAATTATATTATTATGTGATAATATAATTATATTATTATTATAATATATAATTATTATATTATATGCTAATACAATAATTATTATATTATATTATATTATTTATATATTAATTGGTGCCACTTGGAAGAGTGATGACCCTTGGTGTAAAGACACCTCTCACATATACATAATGAGATGTGTGATCTCATTCAGGGGATATAATAGAATAACAAAAAATATGTAGAACAATATAAATCAACGGGGAGACAAATATATCATCTATGGTTGGGAGGGCAATATGAGTTATTGCTCGTGGAGAGCATACCAGTAAAAATAACATGGTATTAGAGCAGTTTGTTTCCTGTGGATCGTGTATGCAATGGCTTGACGACGTAGGTGGAGGAGCTTGCGCTTGGCTTGGAGGCGAGCGGGGTGAAGTTCGTGTGGGTGCTGCGCACACCCTCTGACGCCGCTTAGAATTCATTTTCCTCTGCGTTAGACTTTCTCCCAGCGAGGTTGCTCGGTCACATGGTGGCCATCGATCAGGGGTTCTTTGTCCTCGGGTGGGCTCTGCAGTTGGGTATTCTGGCACACCCTGCCACCGGCGGCTTTATTTCTCACTTCAATTGGAATGCGGTTCTGGAATCCACCGCAATGGGAGTTCCCCTCATCACGTGGGCGCTTTATGCAGAGCAAAGTTTGAAGAGGTGAACATTGATTTATTTGAAGACGTTGGAGACAATATATAAGAAGATCTCAATATTAAAGTCAACGACTTCATTATGACAGCAGCTATTATATCCTACGAAACTATGGATCTCATGTAGCAATGATTATAAACACAACAGTGAATTTGTATGCAGCGATTCAAACCTTACAAAGGTTTTTGTATTCTCCAAAAGACAGCGATTACATCAGTGACTTGTTGAGAGACAACAACGATAGTATAATAGCTTGTATTAACTAAGAAGAACTACGCTTATGTTTGTTCATGATCAATATAACCTACTCTATTTTCTGAGTGATTAACATCATAGCAATTCAGACTATGAACAGTGATTCGTTTGATAGCAATACACAATGATTAAAATTTCAGAAACAATAATTTGAGAATGAAGAGTATTGAAGATAAGATGACAGCCGATCCATATAATCGACTTAATGCACATTGCACAATGACTTAATAATTATAGATTATGTTTGATGTGCAGCGATTAAGTTTTTTTTATAAAGAAAACAACATTGCACAATGACTTAATAATTATAGATTATGTTTGATGTGCAGCGATTAAGTTTTTTTATAAAGAAAACAATGTTATTAAAGAAAATCGATTTGAATATTCATTTATGATATCAGTCTAATAAATTGTGGTATGAACAGCAAATTTTAACAAAACTGATTAGTAAGCGATCTAATTTATATTACGCGCTAATAAGTAATCACAATGATTATACAATAAAGACAGCGATAAATGAATTGGAAGGAAGATACAGAGAGAAACCAAGACGGTATGGTCATCCAAGTCAGGAGCGGCTATGACAGAGGAGTTGATATTTTTCATTAGAAGATAATCATTTTGAAGACAACGATTAATCTCAAAGGAATGCATTTGTAAATATTGGCATGATTTCATGGCATTGAATACGTAAAGAAAGATGCGTGGAGTTTTCTAGAAATATCATGCTTCGTGTCTAAAGAGGAAGTGTGGTATTTCTTGGGTCACAGCAGCGTTGGGGTTTATGTTAGATAGCAAACAGCATTTAGAAGTAGCGTCTTAATATTTTAAGTGATTAATATCACAACCAATTACAAGATTTTCGGCTACACAAAAGATAATACGCAATAGTTACAATGAAAAATTCATTCAGCAGAGATGGAAATATAATCATGCAAGTAATGGTGTCAAAGGAAAGATGCAATCTACAACTAAAAGCGATCTGTTCATACAACAAGTAATGTCTCATGGTGCTGTTGGTCATAATCCAAACAATCATATTACTGCCAATGATAATCAGCGATTATCACAAAGAAGTAAGTAATAGAGATTTGGATGGAATAACAATAAGTTATAAGAGGTGCGATACTAGGAGATATTAATTAATCATCGATGGAGGATATTTCTATTTCCAATAAGATACGACATTATGACCGTGGTTGAATCTGTGTGTTTGGTCAAAGGGCCCCAGATTCTCTGTGACCAGTGCGCCATGTCACACATCCAGCTTTGAGGTCTTTCAACCAAGCAGATTGGCAACTATGATTTTGTGATGATCATTGCATTTGATCAACATAGAATCGATATTGCTTAAGGCAGCAAATTGCTTTCTAGAAGTACAACAAAATTGACAATGACTCGGATCATAGGGTGATATTCAATGATGAGGAAACTCTGATTTGCATTATGGTTCTTTCTATCAATTAACATCCACGGGGAGCATCAACAACCTCAGATAAGTATGGGTAATGAGTGTTGGAGCAGAATGTGGTGGAATGTGAAGTTTGACAAACCAACCGAGACAAGCTTGGACGAGAAGGACATGAGGTTGATGTTAGTACTTGGAGTTTCAAAGGGAGCAGCCAAAGAATTTGGTTTATTTGATTTCCAAGGATCTTGGTCATATTGGTTCAGAGGGAGTGGACCATGTCAAGATGGTTTCTCTAATGATCAATAGTTAGAGGACTATGATTCATGGGATGGAGTCCCATACATGTAGGCTAAAAGGCCTTTATGCTGACATCTATGACATGATATTCCTGGATAGATGGATACTTGGAGAGCTTGGGATTCAACAAGAGTAATGAAGACTCCAACTTTGTATTTCATGACTGGTCGAAGCATGTGGAGATCATATATCACCATATTAGAGATATGGTGCAAAGGGATGCTATTCAGTTGAGGTACATTAGCTCTGATGATTAGATGGCTAATATTCTCACCAAGCCTCTTGCCAAAGTGAAGTTTGTGCATTTTCGAGACAAAGGTTGGAGTGGTGGAGAATGAAGCCCTAGCTGAGATTGAGTCTTAGCATCATTGATATATATATTTATATTTTATAGTAATGCATTCTTCTCTTTGAGAAGGATGTTTAAATTGTAAACTCTTGTTAATGTGTTTCTCTTTGAGAGAGACTTGAGGTATAAGCCCTTATCTCCACCCTCTGATATGGTTCATGGTGGATGTCATGTGTGTAATGCCATGACAACACCATGTGAGAGAGTCTGTGGTGATTTTCGTGTACTTGTGTGTTTACCCTCTAGATGAGCCATGGTGAATATCATTGTGAGGTGACAATCTCACAATGATGAACACTTGTACATCTCACCATTATTGTAAGGTGACGATCTCACAATAATGGTTGTATATATCATTATGGTGGATATCACGTGAAGTGATATCTATGGATATGCCATAATGATTGATATCTCATGAGGTGATATCTATGGATATGCCATAATGGTGGATATCATGTGAGGTGATATCTATGGATAAGCCATAATGGTGGATATTACACGAGGAGATATCTATGGTGGATATCACGTGAGGTGATATTAATGCTTGATATCATAGTGAGGTGATATCTTTCCTTTCCACATATGGATGTAGCCATTGTGGACAATTATCACAAGAAGTGATGAACTTATTAACTTGTTAAGAAGGATTCCTCCCTAGCTAAGAGGGAGTGTTGATTTTATTGTAGCTGTGGTCGGAATCCACAAGCCAACATTGATGTCACAAAGGTTGTGATTATATTTATTTATTTTGAGATAATATAATTATATTATTACGTGATAATATAATTATATTATAATTATAATGTATAATTATTATATTATATGATAATACAATAATTATTATATTATATTATATTAATAATATATTAATTGGTGCCACTTGGAAGAGTGGTGACCCTTGGTGTAAAGACACCTCTCATATATGCATAATGAGATGTGTGATCTCATTCAAGGGATTTAATAGAATAACAAAAAATATGCAGATCGATATAAATCAACGGGGAGACAAATATATCATATATGGTTGGGAGGGCAATATGAGTTATTGCCCGTGGAGAGCATACCAGTAAAAATAACACCTTGCATCCTTACAAAGCCATGAATGGCGTCCTGATGGACATATGATAGGTAGTATTGTAGCAATACTCACCTAGGTGCAGCCATTTGATCCATGCTCTCTGCTCTCTGCTCTCTAGAAACATAGTTTTTGAGATACTCTTCCACCCATTTGTTTACAATTTTCATCTATCCATTTGTTTGTGGGTGGTAGCTCGTACTAGGAGCAAGCTCAGTCCCACTCAATTTGAAGAGCTCCTGACAAAAGATACTTAGGAACTTGCCATACCTATCATTTACAATACTCTTGGGCATCCCATGCAATCTAAAGATCTCCCTATAAACCAAATCAGCTACCTGTGCAGTTGTATATGTTGCTGAAGTAGCAAAGAAGTGTACAAATTTGGTCAACCTATCAACCACCACATAAATGCAATCTTTGCCTTGTACCTTAGGTAGCCCTATGATGAATTCCATGGAGATACATTCTCATTTCTAATTAGGAATGGGCAAGGGCTGAAGTAGACCAACTGGATAAGTGTGCTCATTCTTATTCTGCTGGAAAGTAGGACACTCCTTAACATACTTAAGGACTTCATTTTTTAGTCCTTTCCAAGTAAACCTCTCTCAGATCTACTTGTAGGTCCCGAAGAAATCCAGGTGACCATTATAGATGCATCATAAAAAGTCTTCAATATATTCACTTTAAGCTATGAAGATGGCACCAAATAAATTCTATCCTTATAAATGATCAGCTCATTAGTCCCTGTGTACCTGTCATCATGAATTGTGCCCTCTATAACTCTTGTTGCCCATGAATATTTGGCATACTTTGTTGCAATTAACTCCCTCTAGTCAGCAGAAATCTCCACAGGAGAACATATGTGAGGCCTCCTGGAAAGTGCATTAGCAACTACATTCTTCTTACCCTTGACATATATGATGTCAAAATCATATGCCTACAATCTACTGACCTGATTCTGCTGCCTATTGGTGAGATCCTTTTGGTTGATGAAGTACTTGATGCTGTGTGATCTGTTTTGATGATGAACTTACCGCCAACTAGGTATGGTTTGAATTTGGCAAGGGCATGCATAATGGCCAACATCTCTCTATCATAAACAGAGTAGCTCCTTTCCATAACTCTTAATTTCCTGCTCTCAAATACGGTGGGGGTGCTTCTCTTGCATCAAAATTGCTTCTATCCCCTCTCTTGAAGCATCACACTCCAACTCAAAAGGTTTGGAGAAGTTGAGTATCGCTAACATAGGGCATGTGAACATCACCTGCTTGAAGTGCTCAAAACACTTCTCTGCTGAATCAGACTATTCAAAAGCTCTCTTCTTAGTCAAATTTGTAAGTGGAGCTTCAATTTGTGAAAAGCCCCTAACAAATCTCTTGTAGAATCCACAATCACCAAAGAATCCCTCAAGCTAAGTGAGATTCATAGGAGTAGGCCATTCAACAATAGCCTTGATCTTCTCAGGGTCAATTCTCACTCCATCTGCATATAGAGACTCACTCTCCAAGATGCTCAAGACCTCCTCAAGATGTTGCATGTGCTCCTCCTAGGTCTGATTGAAAATCAGGTTGTCATAAAAAAATCTCAAAACAAATTTCCTCATCTTTTTCTTAAATAGTTGATTCATGCAACTTTGGAAAGTGGTTGGAGCATTTTGTAGTCCAAAGGGCATCACCAAGAACTTAAAATGGTTGAAATGGTACCTGAAAGCAGTCTTTTCTATATCTTCTTTTCTCATTTGTATTTGATGGTATCTCGACCTCAAATCTAACTTGGAAAAGTATTGAGTACCATGCAACCCATCAATCAATTCATCAATCCTTGTAATAGGATACCTGTTCTTAATTGTCTTTTTGTTCAGTGCCTTGTAATCGATACACATCCAAATTGTCCCATCTTTCTTCTTCATCAAAACTATTGCTGATGTGAGTGGACTCTTTTTGGGTCCTATGTGCCCCGTCTCCAGTATCTCCTTAATCGCTTTTTCTATTTCATCCTTATGCCTCTTAGGATGTTGGTAAGGCGCCGTAATTATTGGCTTGGCTCCCTCCTTCAGCTCAAATATGCTCTATCCCTCTCTCAGGTGGAACTCCATGAGGGATACTCCCAAACACCTTGCTATGCTTGGATAGCAACCTTCGAATATCAAGATGGTAACAATCCTTTTGCTGGTTTGAAACTGTAGGAACCTGTTGTGACGTATTCACACATCGCCCCATTGCAAATGGGGACCCCTGCTTTTTGCTTTCTAGGGTTTGTTTTCTAGGTCTTTTAGGGTTTTGTCTGTTAGCCTTTCCAGGATGAGTGCTGTCGAGGGGATCGTTGGATTGCAGGCTTTGCTTGAGCCAGGGTGAGTACATAGGGCCCCAGAATTAGGGTTTCTTTGAGAATCTTCCTTAGGGCCTGGTTTTGCTCTTGTTACTAATTGCGTCTTGCTTGGTGAGTGAGTATCATTCTTGAAGGTCCGAGCTAGGTCAAGTTGGTGAATGATGAAGTCTGGAATGTCATCTTGATCTTCAAATGCCCTGAAATTTGGCTAAGTTTGGAATGCCCTGATCCTGAAATTTGGCTAAGTCTGGAATGTTCTGATCCTGAAATTTGACTAAGTCTGGAAAACTGAAGAATCCTCCAAAAACTAGATTTTGCAATATAACTCCTGGAGGTCCGAAACCACTCTCAAACATCCTGAAAGTATATATGGAATATAACTTAAAGTATAAGTGACATTTCCTTATATCTTTCTTCTTTCTTCTTATATAAGGAAATGAAAGATATAAGGAAATGTCACTTATACTTAATGTTATATTCCATAAAATGATCTTGACGGAGAGACCAAAATGTCAAATTTTCGCCCCTGACCCTTCCAAAGGGTCCAAAGCGAATTTCGCTCCTGACCCTTCCAAAGGGTCCAGAGTGAATTTCTCCATAAGACATTCTACTTTGACCAAAACCTAGAACTAACGCATTCCCAGGCTTGAATGAAGGTAAAAATGCTTGTTTGAATTAAGAAATGTGAAAATGAAGTCAAGGATCCAACCCAAAAAGTGATTTTCGCTCCTGACCCTTCCAAAGGGTCGAGAGCAAAAATCTTTGTAGCTCTCATTTCCTTTCAAATTTTGACTAAGTGTTGGTTTTTAGGGCATGTTGGGGAATGAATTGGTATGTTCTTGTCTTGAGATGGAGTTGGATGATTTTGAAGAGCAAGATTTTAGCCTAAAAGAGAATTTCGCTCCTGACCCTTCCAAAGGGTCCAGAGTGAAATTCACTATAAACCTCTTTTGCTACTTTGTTTGGGATCCAATCCTTGTTCCTTAGGTGGAGAATGATCTAAGTGTTCTTCTTGAGGTGGTTTGGAGTTGGAGAAATGGAGAATCAAGCTCAAATCATGATTTTCGCTCCTGACCCTTCCAAAGGGTCCAGAGCGAAAATCTTCATGGACCTCATTGTCTTCCTTGTTAGGCCAAGTTCTTAGTGTCCAAGGCATGTTGGAGGAAGGATAAACATATTCTTGCCTTGAGGAATGATGGAAAGCAACAAAAGATGAAATTTCAAGCCTAGAGAGGGAATTTCGCTCCTGACCCTTCCAAAGGGTCCAGAGCGAAATTCCTTGTAAACCTAGTTTTTTGACCTTGCTTAGGCTTCAATCCTTGTTCCTTGGATTAAAAATGATGAAATGTATCTTGTAAGGAAGAGTGGGATTGAAAAAATGAAGGATTTTAGTCAAGAAGGTGAATTTCGCTCCTGACCCTTCCAAAGGGTCCAGAGCGAAATTCCCAAAATCCCTTATTTTCCTAGCAAAGTCAAGTCAAACTTGGGTTTTTGTAGCTTGGATGGGTGAGGAGAAGTGTTTTCTTGCCTTTTAAGGTGGATTCAAGTTGAAATGATGGAGGAATAAGCCTAAAACAAGATTTTCGCTCTTGACCCTTCCAAAGGGTCCAGAGCGAAAATCCTAAAATCCATCATTTTCTCCAAAATTTGTACCAAGCCATGCCTAGACCAAGGTAAGGGATGCCCTTGAGATTGTCCTTGAATTGATTGTTGTCTCAAAAAATTATGATTTTGGGCTAGAAAGGGAAATTCGCTCCTGACCCTTCTAGAGGGTCCAAGGCGAAATTGTGCAAAACCTATCTTTTCCCTTAGTTTCATGCCAAATCTAGTGTGGATCATGATTAAAGAAGGCCTTAGGAATGACTCCAAATTGCCAATTATTATCAAGATTGAGGGAATTGAGCCAAAAAGTGATTTTCGCTCCTGACCCTTCCAAAGGGTCCAGAGCGAAATCCTAGGATCACCTACTTTCTTTGCAAGACAAGTTAAAATTTTGATTTTTATGGCCTAGATACGAGAGAGGCAATGTGTCCTTAGCCTTGGAGGTGAATTGAAGTTGAAAGGATGGAGGAACATGCTCAAAACTTGAAAATCGCTCTTGACCCTTCCAAAGGGTCCAGAGTGAAATTCTTGGAAACTCATATTTTCTTCTTGGAAATGGTCAAATGCTTGAGTCTTATGGCATGGTTAGGTGGACTTTGATGTGTTCTTGCCTTTGAATATTGGATTGAGGTAATGGAGTAGCCAAAACAAGCTCAAAATAGGAAATTCGCTCCTGACCCTTCCAAAGGGTCCAGAGCGAAAATCTTAAAATCACCTTTTCTCCTTGCAAAATCAAGTCAAACTTGGGTTGGATGAGAGAAGAGAGGTGTTTCCTTGCCTTGTGAGGTGAATTCAAGTTGAAATGATGGAGAAGTGAGCTACAAGCAAAAAATTCGCTCCTGACCCTTCCAAAGGGTCCAGAGCGAAAAACCCTAAAACCATCTTATCCTCCAAATTTTGTGCTAAGTCAGGCCTAGACTAGGGTGAGAAAAGCTATTTGGAATGCCTCAGAAAGATGTTTGACCTTCAAAAGTGTGAATTTTGAGCTAAAAGGTGAATTTCGCTCCTGACCCTTCCAAAGGGTCCAGAGCGAAATTCCCAGTATCACCTAAATTGCTCACAATGACGATCAAGAAATGGATTCTCAGGCCTTGGTGGAGAAAAGACTAGTGTATGCTTGCCTTGGAAGGTATTTTGGAATAAAGACATGATGGAATTTGTCCAAAATTCCAAATTCGCTCTTGACCCTTCTAGAGGGTCCAGGGCGAAATTCTTATAGGGCCTGTCCTTGGAAAGACTCTTGAACAAACTTAATTTTGATGTCTTCTTGTTGATGATTTAAGGTATAAAATGCTATGTTGAAATGAATTTATTATGTGTCCTTAATCATCTTTTTGTTTGTCTTGCAATTAAAAGGACGACCTTCTCCAGCCCAGCATCATCAAGGGCGGCCTTCTCCGGTCCAGCATCATCAGGGATGGCCTCTTCCAATCCAACATTCAAAGGAAAGGTACACCATCCATCCTGCACATCGAAGACAAAGGAAGTTAAAGCAAGGGTTCGTTGAAGAAGCAGACAATTCAGAAGAGTTAATTAAAGCTAGCTTCTCAGCAACATCAAATTGAATATCTACCAGGTTACAAGTGTCAGACAAGGTGGCATCCCAGTCATCACTCCTCCAGTCAGATTGGTCCACCTCAGCGTGTCCAGATTCAATGTACTTGACTCATGGGAGATGGCACAAACTTCGATGTACCTACCCCGGTTCTCCATTGGTCGAATATTCCAGAGAAGACATGTGTCCAAATAATGCAATTATTTCATTGGCCAGAATTGAGTTTGTTGTAACAAACCCTAATTAGGGTTTTCATTGTAAAATCTTGGCCATTGATCTCAGATTGATCTGAGCCATTGAATTGTATGGAGAGCGCTATATAAGCCCTAGCTCCTCATTTGTAAAGGCTAATAGTTAGTCATTAATAGTTAGAAGGTGAATAGTTAGTTCATAGAGGTTAGAATAGCTAATGATTAATAGCAAATAGAATAGTAGTTAGAGTAGAATAGGAGGACAAGGCAAGAAATTGTTGCCATTGATTGTAAATAAAATCCATTTTCATTGAAGTTATGGTGAAGTGTGTCGTTTCTTGCAATATGCATGGTTTCTTGTTGAATCTTCAATTCTAGATGGTAGATGATTAGATTGAATGAAGAAAATTCTTGAATGCACCTGTATGGAATCCGTCTAATCCAAACCACTAGCCTCCTGCTGATGGTAAGTGCGCCTTGCGTGGTCAACTGGAATAAAATGAGCTTAATCTTAGTCGTTAAACGTCTATTGTTCATGCATTATCTTGAATGGTGATCAGTGTTTAATGGTGTACGATTTGAACATATTGGAAGCACCCCTTAGAAGATCGCATTGAGCTGGTGTCGCATTGTTCAAGCCTGATGGTGAGACCCAACCCAGTAGGACTCCACCTAGTCATTCATCCATCTTCTCGCATTCTAGGTAGTAGAGTAGACTTCTTGAACCATGCATCTTTTGCCATTTGTTTGTCTTCTAGTTAGTAAATAGGACTTGTGATTCCAGCAAATCAGACGTTTAGTCATCAAGTGTAAGTCCCCTTGTGATTCCAGCAAAATCACATCATACCACAAAGAGGTTATCCACGAGTAAAGAACCTACATACAAGAACCTTGGAGTTGCCTCGACCGATCCTTTGGTGAGATCTTCAGCAGCCGGGAAACTTTGCTCAAGAGAGGATAAAGTACCTTTAGGTATTTTATTCTGTGTTCGCATGTGCATGAAAAACACATCAACAGAACCATTGGCATGATGAGACACTTTGTTGTCCACTCTACCTAATCATGTCTAGTTAACCACTCCATCCTTTTAAGTAATACCACTTTGGGCCTTGCATTTGAAAGTCCTTTGAGTACTACTTTCCTTCCTTGATGTTCGAACCTCATTTCTAACTTCTTTAAGTTGAAAGAGAACTCCCAAGTGACAACATCCATGTCATACCAATAATAACATCATTGACCCCCATGTCAACTGCATAGAATTCATCCTTTAGCTCATAATCACCCAACTATATACTCAAATTAGAGATCTTAAAAGTACAAGGAAGCTTATTTGCATTAGCTACGATCACCTTAAACCCATCGTGCTCTTCAGTTTGCAATCCCCCTTGCATTACATCTCTCACCTTGAATTTTATTGCCTTTTGAGCACTAGTGAATTTTGCAATGGTCCTCTCTTCCCTAGACCCTTCTTCGGATCAATTTTCTTCTTCACTGCTCTTGGAATCCGAACGTCGTTCTGATTTTTCTGATGCTGATTCCACAGCAGAAAAATACTTTAGTTGCTTGGCTTTGGCTTTCATACTTCACTTATGTGATGGGTCTCAAGGTTCTCTGCAATGGAATCACACTTTTCCTCCCGAGGTCATTCAGCTGCTCACTATCCAACCCGTTGGAATCATTTTGTTGCTGATGTGATTCCCTATGAAACTGTTTCTTTTCTTTGTTCTTTTTGTGAGGGAATCATTTGGACTGAAACTTGCTTCTAGAAGTAGAAGCCTCCATATCTCTTGCTTTTTGATACTCTCTTGTAAAGTAGGTGGATTGAGAGCCTTGATCCACCCTCTCAGTGGATTTGTCAACCCATCCATGAAAAGAACCATGAGTCTCCTCTTTGAAATATCTGTGATCAGCACTGCAAGTTGCTGAAAATCAGCAACATATGTCTCTACTGAACCCCATTGCTTTAGCTCTGCCAATTCCTTGAAATGCAGCTCCGGATCTTTCTCTCTCTAGTACTTCTCATCTTATTTTTTTTGGAGTTCTTATTCCCCTACTTGGCTATTTGTTTTTGTATCTTGACCACATTTGGGTGGCCCACAGCTGTATTGTATTTTATATTTCTTTGTTTTTGGTTCTTTTATTTTTGTGGGCCTGTTTAGGATTGTAAACTGTTGTAGTCTCAAGTCCCATTGACCTATTTTTGGTCATCAGAGTACGTTAATATAATATCATTTCTAAACTCATTGTACTAAAAAGCTTCACTATTTGTTTGTATGAGAGGTGATGGTGTTGTGCTTCACTAGTTTATTTGTGTCAAGGTCAATAATAATGAAAGTGATATTGGGAAGGAAAACTAAGGGCAAAAATTACATAGGAAGCTAAAGAGAAAGGTTAAGGTCTACCTAAATGGAAACTATACATTCTGTTATGGGACACTTTTTGTTTCTAAAAGAACTTAAATACAAAGTAAGATTTAGCACACTAGTACCTTGGGCAATTTAAAAAATAAAATCTTTTGACACATTTTTTTTGGATGTATTTCTTGCTCCTTTTTGTGGTCTGCATGAAGAAAATTGAAACAGTGCTGGAAATATTTTATTTCCTGTTTAGACATTTTCTGATTTTTTAGGTGATAAGCATGATAGAATTATTATTTGATACATATGAGGTCACTCCTTATTTCTTGCATTTTTAGGAAATGTTTAATGTTTTGTAATCTTTTCCATTCATCCACCATAATGGAGTTGATATTACAGGCATGGTTTGCTCATCTCATCCATTGGACTTCAGCAGAGTCAATTTTTGAAGCTTGAGGTAAGGAATCTGTAATTGTTTGAGCATTTTTGTTTTATCTAATCCTTGAATTCTTTATTAACTGGAGAAGTTTTGGGTTTCAGCTGCCATTTCGGACGCAGCAATTCTCTTCCAGTGGTGAGTTGTTTATAGGCATTCAGGTTTCCAACTTTTGCCTTAAATATGCTGTGGTAATTCATGCTAATTTATTGATTTGATGGAATAATATCCTATTTACTTTTTCATCATAATCCTTGCAGTTGAAATGTATTGCTATAATCACATTAGAAAATAAGTCCACATATAAAAATGGTTGTGTTAACAAATGTGAATATACATCATAACCAAAGGCTAAGCAATACCTCTTCAAATTGTGTTACTTTTAGTTTTGGAGGTTAATCCTTGTATCTTAACTTTGAGGTTTAGATTAAATGTGCTAGTTAATACAACAGTTTTGAGCAGATATTACCAAACAGCCAAGAAGTTGTATAAATACAAATATTGAAATAATAAAAATACTCTTTCTTTTTGAGCCAACTATACCCTAGTGAAGTTGCAGAGAATCCAGAATGTGGAAGACATGGATTTTTGGTTAAGACCAAGGTTATTGTGTAATTTCCTTAGTCTACTATCTTGTTGTATGAATATACCCAAAATCAGACATGCTTTCAAAATATAAATATACATGCATAGGGAGGAAATTATAAATGTCATTGTGAATGTTATTTTGAGTCCTGCTTCTGTTATCAAGGCTGCTGATTCTCAACTGACTTGGAGGTTTATTAGATCACCCTACAAGGTATATATATGTCTCTATATTTTTGAGTTTCCTCATTTTTATCTATGCTATTCTTTGTGCCGTTAGTTTGTTGTTGACTTCTATGACAACCACATGCATAGGAAAGGTGTTATCATATCGTGATAAGATGTTTTTGAGGAAACTCTCATGGAAAAAAATGGGTTATTTGAACACAAATTGCATTTTAAGCTGCCTATTTTTCTTATTCACTATTGTGAATTGTTCACAATACATGGAACAATTTGGTGTAATAAGTTGCTAATCAAGAAGTGTCAGTTGAAACTTTTAAGTAGACTTTGAAACTCTTAAATAGATATTTGTTCCTATCTCAAAGGTTTGAGGGGGTCCCATAGTTTCTACACTGGATGATTGGGACACTCCATTTTTTGAGAGCGTTGATGACCTGGTGCATGTTTCTGTCTTACAAGATATTGGTTATTGTTATCACAAAAGCTCGAACCCTTGCTAAGCTATCAACTCAGCAACCTTGTGAAACATGGAAACAACCCCGAAGTGTGGGACCTTGCGCAAGGGGGTTGAATCTCCGGAGAAGACTGACTTCCTTCTCAATCTGGGTGCAGGTGTTGAACCAACTCAACACTTCAAAACTTACTTCTAAACTTATTCTAACAAATTGCAGAGATAAAGGGAAGAGAGAATGCTTGGAATGAAAGGAGATGATGCACCAAGATAAGAGATTGTTCCTCTCCCCACCCGAAATGACACAAAAAATCAACTGAAACACCCAGGAGATGCACAAACTTCAGTTGTATGAGTGACCCCAATGCGTGTATGAAGATTAGAATTCACTGAATGCCAAGAGGGGAGAAGGTTTCCCACAAGTCACACTCAGAAATAAATTTAACACAACATATATGAGAGAAGAACCACAAAACATACACCTATGATGAAGGTAAGGAAACATACACAGCATACATAAGTTGAAAGTAGGCAAGAATGGTGATTTCAATTAATTATAAGGCCAATGGCCAAACTTACAGTTGCACAAATGCAAGATAAATACAAGAGAAGTGGGAGAGCATGGAATAGCTCAAGCCAGCAGGGAGAGAACCCTTTCCAATGAGTCTTAACAGCCTTATATCGAAAAATGGTTACAAGAGTGATCATGACCCCTGCATGTCAGTCTGGGAGTGCAGGGAAGTGCATGCACTTGACCTTAGTACTTGTAAGCAACCTAGCCATACCCACAAAAGGCAACCCTAAGAAGGTGCATTGACTGACCTTCCAAAGTCAGAGTATGCAAACATGACATAAGTCACCACAACAAGCATGGCCCCATACCTCCCTTGATGGAAATCTTGCCAAAAACATTAAATGCACCCCTGTGGCTCCACAAAAGAAGGTGCACAAGTCACCAAAACTGTCGGAGCATTTAAAGCCTTGAGTGTCGATTACGTCATCTGGAAGTGTCACTAGTCGGAAAGAAGTCCAAAGACTTCGGAAACTTGGGCTCCCGAAGTGGGGAAGACAAGGAAAGAACCTTGGAACCTTGGGGTTCTGGAGGTCCGGGGAAGAGGAAAGAGACGTAGCAGGGAACTTCGGAACCTCGGGGTTTCGGAGTTCCAGAGAAACTAGAGAGAAAGGGCAAGGAGGGAAGGAGCTTCGGAACCTCAGGGTTCCGGAGTTCCGGGAAAGAAGGAAGGGAAGGCTAAGGAAGGAAATCCGGAACCTCGGGGCTCCAGAGTTCCGGGGAAGAGGGAGAAGAAGAGGAGGGAACTTCGGAACCTCGGGGTTCAGGAGTTCTGGGGAAGAGGAAGAAGAAGAGGAGGGAACTTTGGAACCTCGGGGTTCTAGAGTTTCGAAGAAGACAAGGGAAAGGAACTTCGGAACCTCGGGGTTTCAGAGTTCTGGGGAAAAAAGGAGGCAAGGAAAAGGCGGAACTGTGCAAAGGAACTTCAGAACCTCGGGGTTCCAGAGTTCCGGAGAGAGGAAGAGAAAGGGAAAGAAGGAGAGGAACTTTGGAACCTCGGGGTTCCTAAGTTCTTGGAAAAGAAGGGAGAGGCAGCAAAGAGAGGGAACTGAAGAACCTCGGGGTTCCGGAGCTCTGGAGAAAGGAAGGAAGAACGGCTAGGAGGGAACTTCGGAACCTCAGGGTTCCAGAGTTCCGAAGAACGAAAGAGAAAAGGAAAGAAAGGGAAGGAACTTTGGAACCTCGGGGTTCCAGAGTTCCAGGGAAGAGAGAGGAAGAGAAGGCTTAGGAACTTTGGAGACCTGGGTCATCGAAGTTGGGGGAACTTCAGAGACTTCCTTCTGACAAGACAACACCTCACACTTCATAATTCCATTGCTTTTCTCCTTGATCAACTGGGGCAGCGCTGGTCCATGGAACATATCTTTGATCAGTTCTCACTGATGGACCAAGGGTGTCATAAAATGACAACAGTTATCTCTTTGCACTTTTTGCGAGTTTCATGGATTTTATTGGAACATTTCTTCCTGCTTCTCCTTGTAAGCTTCCATCTCTTCATGATTTAGAAGGCAACGCTTTTAGGCGATTAGATTTTGGGGGCACTTGATATGGAGCCTTATGATGTGGAGTCCTTGTTGCTACACGGGGTTCGTCTAATACTTTTTCTCACAAATATGAGTGTCTTGAGATGCCTGTAGATTTGACTATTGATTTCACTAGTTATTAGTATGACACTTGTAAGATTTGTCATACCGATTTGGCGATAATGACTTGTGTGATGAGAACTCATGATCTTCTATCTTTTGAGGAAGCTAGTGGACGCTAGGTTAAAGGAGGACAATATTCATTATACATTTTGTAACTCTTCCCAAGAGTAAGAATGTTGTAAATCTAAATTGGCAGTTTTGGCTTGCATCTTGGTTTAGATTTATGGATTTGGCAAATTTATTTTTGCGGTGGGTTTCTTTTATTGTCCATGCAAAAAACATATAAAAATTATTATACACACACACAAAGTTATTGGTTCGAGTAATAGGTATCTAAACTCGATACAATGGTATGACAATTTTTTCCCTTGGATACGAGTATGGGAACATATATATATATATATATATATATTACATAACAATATATGTTCAAAATTATAAATTATTAATACGTTGAAGTATTTGGTAAATTATGTTATATTTATTAACGATCAAGATGATCATTAAATAGAGATACAAGATCAATATTTCTATTTAGAAACAACTTTTAACTGAAGAAAGAAAGGAAACTCCTAATATTTACAATATTGTACATAATTAACCATTAAATAATAGAAATAAGGATATTCTAATACCCTCCCTCATTGGTTAATTTGTCTACTACAACAAGTAGCCCCCTGAACTTAGCAAACTTATTCGGAAGTAGGGACTTGGTGAGGATATCTGCAGTTTGGTTCTCTATAGGAACATACTACAAATCCACGGATCCATCTTCAACCAGCTTGCAGTTGAAGTGACAATGAAGCTCAACATGCTTGGTCCGCTCATGGAAGATAGGATTTTTTGCGAGTTTCAACACCCCTTGATTGTCATAGAAGAGGGGTGTAGGACCTGCTTGAGATAGTTAGAGATCAGAAAGTATCCTTCTAAGCCAAACTGTCTCACAAGCTGCATTGACTGATCCTCGATATTCAACATTAGTCGAGGAAAGAGCTACAACTTGCTGCTTCTTACTGGTCCAAGTGATAGCACCTGTGCCCAAACTGAAGACATATCTGGATGTAGACTTTCTGTCATCAATAGAGCTTGCCTAGTCCGAATCTATGTAACTGATGAGTCTGGGCTCTTTCATCCATCCATAGAGGATACCAATGTTGCAAGTGCCCTTGACATAGCGCAGGATCTGCCTCGCTGCAGCCCAATGTTTGAATGTAGGAGCTGTCATGAAGCGTGATATGTAACTCACTACATAGCTCAGATCAGGTCTAGTGGAGGTGAGATATATTAAACTGCCCACTAGTTGTTGGAAATCGGATTCATTCTCAATTGGAGAATCGGATTTGGACGACAACTTCAGGCCTTACTCCATAGGTGTAGAGGCAGGTTTGCAATCTTGCATTCAGAACTTGTCTACTAGAGCACCGACATATTTGGACTGAGAGATGAAGACGCCATGAGGTTGTTGCCAAATCTCAACATCTAGGCAATAGTGCAGAAGTCGAAGGTCGGTCATGTCAAAGGACTGACATAAACTCTGCTTGATTGCTTGAATCAAAGATGCCAAACTGCTTGTGATGATCAGATCATCAACATATATAACCATAATGATAATCTCGTTGCCAGTAGTCTTGACATACAGATTTGAGTCGGAAGGACTCCTCTGGAAACCTTGATCTGTGAGGTACTTATCAATTTTCATGTACCATGCTCGAGGAGCCTGTTTCAGGCCATAGAGTGCTTTTATCAATTTGAGCTCCTAGTGTTCTTTTTCGGCAACCGTGAAACCAGGAGGTTGTGTCATGTAGACCTCTTCGTGTAATTCACCATTCAAGAAGGCACTCTTGACATCCATTTGATGGACCTTCCAACCACACTGAGCGGCCATGGCTAGGACTAATCTGATGGTGCTCATCTTTGTAGTCGGAGCAAAGGTTTCCTCGTAATCAATGCCTTCACGCTGAGATAAGCCTTTGGCAACAAGACAAGCCTTGTACTTATCTAAAGTACCATCAACCTTGTATTTTACCTTATAGACCCATTTGCATCCAATGGGTTTCTTCTCGGGAGGAAGATCATATAGAACCCAAGTGTTATTTTTTAGCAAGCTCTGGTGCTTAAATGCCATAGCTTGTTCCCACTCAAGTATCCCTTTCGCCTCTGTGTATGTTTGTGGTTCATACACATTGGGAATGTTGGCCATGAGAGCAAAATTGACATAATCAGGCTGCTTGCTCTTCTTTCAAGCAGTTCTACCCTTGAGGAGCTCATCATCATGAAGATCAACCAGTGTCTTAGCCCACCGTTTAGGCCAGAGAGTAGAAGTGCCGACATCAGAGGCAGGAGGTGCAACAGGATCAAATTCATCTAATAGAAGATTGGATGAATCTTGAGGAAAGTCAAGTGGTGCAATTGCGTGTCTAGGTGATCTTGCAGAAGAAGGAATTGGTGTAGGTGTAGGATTTGGAATAGCTGGAGCCCTCCCATCAGGTGGACTGAATGGAAGACGGACACCCAAGTCTGAAGCCTTGAAAGGATGATCCTTAGAATCCACAACTGGAGGAGAGGGCTGAAATGGCCCTCGACCCTCATCAAAAACCACATCACAACTGAAGATGAGACGATCTGTCTCGATGTCAATCAGTGGGTAGGCCTTGTGATTATCACTGTAGCAGCATGAGTTTTTGGCTTTTAGGATCCAACTTGGTGCGCTTAGCATCAGGGATCCAAACAAAAGCAATGGAGCCAAAAACCTTCAGGTGACTGATTCTGGGCTTGCGACTTGACCATGCCTCTTCCAGATTCTTTTCTTCACAGCCACAGTAGGAGACCGATTCATAAGATAGACTGTAGTGTTAACTACTTCAGCCCAAAATTTCTTTGGAACACTCTTCTATTTAAGCATAAACCGGGCCATTTTGGTAATGGTGCAGTTTCTCCGCTCAATGACACCATTTTGTTGAGGGGTGTAAGGTGTAGTGAGTTCGCGCTTGATGCCATGTTGTTCACAGAAATGGGACAAACCAGAAGAACAAAATTCTCCCCCATTATCAGACCGAAGAGTAATAATATGATTACTTGACTCTTTTTCTACTAATGCTTTGAACTTTTGAAACACAGCAAACATTTCTGATTTTTGATGAAGAAAATACACCCACGTTTTTCTACTAAAATCATCAACAAAAAGTAGAAAATACCTGGACCCAATAACAGAAGGAGTAGCCATAGGTCCACAAATATCAGCATGGACCAGTTGAAGTACCTTAGAAGCTCTCCAGGAGTCGCCATCTGGAAAAGGGAGTTCGATGCTGTTTTCCAGCCTGACATGCTCCGCAAACTTCGAGGTTCTGGGTTTGGATCTTTGACAATCCGATGACAAGATCTTCCCGAACAAGCTGAGAAAGATAGTGCACATTTAAGTGCTCATATCGCTGATGCCAGAGTGTACTAACAGAGGAGTGCTTGGCTGCCATGGCAAGCTCTTGAGAATCACTTGAGTCAACTAGTCTGAAAAGACCATGATCCTCAAGACCCACAACAACAGTTGTCTGAGTCTCTCGATCAATGATACTGCACTGATGTGAGTTGAAGGTCACGTCGAGCCGAGGAGAATGTCTCAGAATTGGACTGACTGAGAGGAGGTTGAGTTCCATTCCTGAAACATAGTACACATCGAGGAAAATTAATTTCCTCCCTCCAAATTGAATCTGCACATTGCCCTTTCCGACAACTATGTACTCTTCCCCGCCTCCAAAAATGACTAAATTTGAGTATGGCTGAAAATCAGTGAACCAATCCCGACGATGAGTGAAGTGGCGAGAGGCACCTGAATCAATATACCAGGCAGAAGATTTGACATGGTTTGCAGGTCTTTTAGCCATGAAGGTGTAAAAGGCAGACGCACTCTACTCAGTGTGCTCACTACATTTGCCTTCTGCTGTGAACCACTTTGCCTAGCTTGTGCAGCCAAGTGTTTACGACACTCAACTTTAATCTAACAATACTTATGGCAGTAATTGCACTAAACACTCTTTTTCTTAGAGCCTTCTGATGACGGAGCAAAGGGTTTCTGCTAAGAAAATTGAGATTTGCCTTTGTCCTTCTGAAAGGATCTGGCAAGAAATGCTTGTTCCTGTTAAATTTAGAACCTGAAACAAGAAATCTTACAAGAACACAAAAACACAAAATCTTATCTTGGGAAAACCCTCCACCTGAGGGTGAAAAACCCAGCCACACTCAAATGAGCTTTATTAACAATACAAATCTGATACAGTGCTGTCACGCTTCACAAGCAATGATAGATACTACAATCAACATAATAAAAATAACCTTATGAGAATGGCTTCCCCCATTCAGAGGACATATATTCCTTTTACAATGTATATTAGCACCTCAATCATACACACAAAGATAACAAAGAAAAAGCCCGAAAAAATCAGGGTAGCTGTAGAGATAGCGTTCTTCCAACCTGACACGGATGATCATTGAAGTATATATGATAAATTGTCTACATAAAAATTGCACCACACTTTTCATATGATTTGTTATACTGCACTCCACATACAAGTTGTTACACCGAGCATTGTTAAGGAAGAACAAGAACATGTGGATAGCCAGAGATGATGGAAGGCAGAGAGATAAGACGTCATAAACTCGACGTTAGTTACTAAAGAATGCGTAACTCCTCTTGCACTGAGAGTAAACACATAGCCGATGACGCGCATAAGTCTTATACACCGACGGAAGGCTAAATGAAAGAATTTTTTCCCAGAAGAAATACGAAGGAAAAATAAAAAACAGCTGGCAACGTGAAGCATCCATAAGTGCATGATCAAGAGGGGTGGTGATAGATATAAACAAGAATGAAAATGCTTCCAACAACTTGGAAGCAAGGAAATAATCCGCAACAAACAACGAGTGCAAGAGGTTGAGTAAAATCACGAACTTAGAAAGGATGCAAACAACAAGACGAATCTCACAGACATTGCAAGAAATGATGTCTCTTGAAGTTACAAACCTTAACACTCCCTCTTAACAAAGGAGAAATCATTTATAGATTTTCAAGTCATGGAATCTCTCAACATGACAAACACAATGACTGCACCCATATGTGTAAATAACAAATAAATTATCACGAATTCTCTCAACGTGATAGCATCATGGATTCACTCAACATGATGTTCACCATGGCTACTCCCATGAGTGAAGTAAACACAAGCTCTCATCACAGAGTCGCCCAATGTGATGTTGTCATGGAGTCTCTCAACATGACATACACTATGGCTACCCCCATAAGTGGAAATAGCATCAAGGGCTTTCACGTCAAATTTCTCCGTCACAGAGAAAAAATGCATTACAAGGGCTTTCACCTCAATTTTCTCCATCACAGAGAAAAATTCATTACAACATGAAATAAAAAACACTGAAACTGAGACTCTCTCTCAGCAAGAGCATCATTCTCCACAATACCAAGCTTATCTCGGAAATAAGAAAGCTTCACTCTAGGAAGTGGCTTCATGAGAATGTCAGCTATCTGCTCATTTGTGCAAATGTACTTGAGCTCAACAACTTTCCTTTGAACCATCTCTCAAATAATGAAACTTGATCTCCACATGCTTGGATCTATCATGAAAAACAAGATTAATTGAAAGCTTTATACAACTTTGATTGTCATTGAATATCACAGTTGGTTCCAAAGGCTGCCCAAACAGTCCTGTAAGAAGCTTTCGAAGCCACACTGCTTCTCGAGCTGCTACAACAGCTGCAACATATTTCGCTTATGCTGTACTTTGGGCCACACATGATTGCTTCCTGCTGCACCAGGAAATCATAGCCGAACCTAAGCTGAAACAACAACCGGAAGTGCCCTTCTTGTCAGGTACACATCCTAGCCAATCTAAATCAGAAAAACCTTGCAATTTCAGACATTCACAAGAAGTATATTTCAGACATAAATTGATATTTTTAGCTGCAACAAAATGAATCTGTCTAGGCTCACACATAAATTGACTGAGAGTGTTAACATCATAACATAAGTCAGGCCTTTTATTGACTAAATACATCAAAGATCCAATCAATTGCCTATACATAGTAGGATTAACTAAATTTGAAGTAGCTGCAACATCATGTAACTTTTTCAGATTTGCTTCCATGGGAGTTGCCATAGACTTGCAATCTAACATACCAAATCTTTTTAAAATGTCAATGGCGTATTTCCCTTGTCTCAATATGACTTCATTTGACCTTTGCCACACTTCTAAGCCAAGAAAATAATGCATAAGACCGAGATCTTTCATCTTGAATTCAAAAGCTAACTCTTTCTTACATCTAGCAATGAGATCATCCTCTCTAGTAAGAAATAAATCAGCAACATATAGAACTAGAATTAAGGCTTTATCATTAATTACCTTGAAATAGATATTTGGATCTGCATCATTTTTGAGAAAACCCAAGCTCAACAAATAATGATCAATTCTTTCATACCATGCACACAAAGCTTGCTTGAGGCCATACAAGGCCTTTTTCAATCTGCATACATGTGATTCTTTCTCATGAATCACAAAACCATCTGGCTGCTCAATAAAAACTTCTTCTTCAATTACACCATTCAAGAATGTTGTCTTTACATCCATCTGATGTAATTTCCACCCTTTAACAATTGCAATAGAAATAATAGATCTGATAGAAGTGTACCGAGCTACAGGAGCAAAGGTCTCCTCATAGTCTATACCTTCCTTTTGAGAAAAACCTCTAGCTACAAATCTAGCTTTATATTTTTCAATACTCCCATCAGTTCCATGTTTAATTTTGAACAAGCACTTAGAAGAAACAACAAATTTACCTTGAGGTCTAGGAACAATATCCCAAATTTAATTCTTGATGATGGATTGATATTCTTCCAACATTGCATCTTTCCATACTCGCTGTTTTGAAGCCACTTCAAAACTTGAAGGCTCGGATTCAATAATATGATTCATTAAAGCAACATATCCTGCAAATTTATGAGGTCTCTTACTTTCTCTGAAAGTACCACGAGGAGCTGAATACTTTTCAGCCTCTTGCATAGTATGCCTGGCCCACAAAGGTCTCTTCTTGCCACATGAAACATTACTAGGTTTAGCAGAGGTATCTATAGGATCAACAAGATCAATAGGAACTTCTAAATCAGGAGACTCCCTCTGAATCTCAGAAGGGAAATCAGGAGCAGCAGTATCCATATTTTTAGAAATATCAAGATCTTCACCATCAATTTCCTTAGAAGTCTTTTTAGATCTTTTGCAAGCTATATCTTCTTCAAATGAAACATCTTTGCTGTTTTCTATTTGTTTTTGATTTAGAATGTAGACTCTGAAGCTTTTGAGGATTTATAGTAACCAACAAAAATTCCCTTCTTGCCTGAAGGCTCTAACTTAGACCTTTTATGCTTTTAGGTACATGAATGTAAACTGGACACCCAAAAATTCCGAGATGACTAACTTCTGGTTTAATACTTGAGAATGCTTCTTCAGGAGTCATATTGTCTAGAATTTGATGTGGACTACGATTTTGAACATAAACAGCTGTCCTGCAAGCCTCTGCCCAAAGAAATATTTGAAGACCTTTGTTGAAATATAGCTAGGTCGTATCCCTTGATTGGGCCGACCTAGCTTGGTAAATGTTTGATGGGCCTTCTTATGTGATTATATTATGAAGCTTGTGAATGTTAAAGGGCATGCCCTATTTGGGTGCTCAACTTGTGTAACTTGTAATTGGGTCTGGCCCTAAATGGGCATTGTAACTTGTGATTCATGTTGGGCCCTAAATGGGTGATACAATGTAACTTGTTGATGTGATAGGGCTGACACTATAATATGTTACTTGTAATTATTATGGGCCAGACCCTATTTTGGGCGCCAACTTTAATACATTTGATTTATGCTAGCCGACTTGAAGAATTAAAGGTCAAGTCGCCTATAAGTACAAAGTACTTATCACTGTTCACATCATCTTTTAGTGAAACTATCTCTGCAATATATATGGCAGTGAACATCTGTAGATGCACAGCCAACACTGTTGGAAGCAACAACGAACACCCTTGAAGGTCAGCGAACCCCATCCGAAGGGCAGCGAACCTTCTCTTCTGACAACAGTCTTCACTTGAAGGTCAACGAACTGTCATTGAAGGCTATGGACATCATCAGCGAACTTCATCTTTGTGACAGCAACATCTGCAGATAAGTTCACTGCGTTTAGTTTGCTGATAGCTTCAAGTGTTGAAGCTCAACTGTAAAGAAACAATTGGTTATTGTTTAATAAAGATCTGAGATATTGTAGCTAGGTTTTTCACCTCCAAGAGGGAGGTTTTCCCAGGGTATAAGCGTGTTATGTGTGTGCTTTATTTTAGTTTGGTTTTCTGTTTTATACTGTTAATCTGATCACTAAAAACTAACAACCTTGATCGTGGATCATAGCTTTTGCTGCCTCAACAATAGACCTATTCTTTCTTTCAGCAATTCCATTTTGTTGAGGATTATAAGGGACACAAAACTCCCTCTTAATCCCATCTTCAATACAGAAATTTTGAAACAAACCAGAAGTATATTCACCCCCATTGTGAAATCTTAAAACTTTGATCCTCTTATCAGACAAATTCTCTACTTGAGCTTTGAACTCTTTAAATATAGACAACACTTCATCAAATTCTTTAGATTTCAAAAAATAAATCCAGGTCTTACGAGAGAAGTCATCACTGAAAGTAACATAATACCAAAAACCACTTAAAGAAGCAACAAACATAGGACCACACAAGTTAGAATGAATCAACTCTATAATCAGGAGGGGTCACTTCTTCAATAGATTTATTATGGTGGAACAACAACATGGACAACCCTGTTTTGTCCTTCATCTCTGGTTTTTCTTGAGTAGGTCTTATGGCTTCTTCCTCTCCTTGGTTTGAGGCTGTCGTACTCTGGCAAATAAGTTGTCAAGACTTACAGATGCTCTTGCTGTTGTTTTCTTTTCTATCCTGGTTTGCAACCATATAGTAGCTGTTGGTTGGTTGGAAGTGACTACGATTTGCTTCCCTTGCTCTTCAAACGCTGTCACTGACCCAATACTCATATTCTCTTGCTCATCCATAGAAAGAGGTTGGTCCTCAGCAATATCTTGCTCTTTTCCTTTGGTCAAGCTTTCTCCAATTTTACTTAATGGCTGCTGATATACTTCTGTTTCTTGTTGTTCTGTACCTCTGTCTATGTCTTCTTCTTTATCATCCGACCCCACACGTGGGATTTCCCCTTTCTCAGTCTCATTCATAGGATCCTCTAAGTCAATGATTTGTATCTCTTGTTGTTGGAAATTCGACTTGTCTAGGTTGGTTGTCTCTGCAAAGATTGATTCTATTTGCAGCACGGGAGGAGTGGGTAGGCGCTCTATGTCAGTTGCATCTCCTGCAACAGTGGAGTCCTCTTGAGAGGTGGTTGTAGTGGAGGGCCGCCTTATCTTTAGCTTCTTGCGGGTAGGAGCCTCAGGTGATGAGTTCTTCTTTCTTCTAGACTTTCTATATGCTTTGGGCTCTTTGTTGGCCTTTTTCTTCTTCTTTTTTCTTTGGAGCGCTTCTTCACTATCTTCGTTTCCTTCATCCCCTTGGGCTGCAACTTGTGCTTCTTCTTCACTTTCGAAGGATTGTGACTTGAGGCATCCCATCAGATTATAGGTAAACTTTACACCCTCACGCATTAGCTTTTCAGTCTATTGGTGTATCCAAGCGCCGATGTATCCTTTGAGCTCCCTCATTATCACCTCCAAACTGATGATAGGATCATGCGACCAATTGATTAAGGTTGGCAAGCGATCCTTGACAAAATCATAGATATGATCTTGTAGACAATCTCCATCATCGTCCATCTGGTTAGGGACTCGTGCATATTCGTATAGCCTTATTTGATTCAAGCTCAACCAGGAACACTCCCTTTTCCGGACCTCAAAGTCATCGTTGCAACTGGTCAAATAGTCCTCTATGCTTGCCTTGTGCCTATAATGTCTCCCATAGGCCTTTCGTCTTAGCCCAATAGGATCAAATCTCTTCCTAATGGTGTGCTCTGTAAACCATATGTTGCCAGTTCCTCCACTGATTGATTTGCTTGGGCAGCGGTTTTGACATACACATCTCTGTTCCCAGTGGTCATTGGGAATGACACCCCTATGACATTTTTGGCTCTGAGGATCTTCCCTGCTGCACCTTCTTGTTTGGTCACTTCTAGGAGGACCAATTTGTGTGGGGTACTTAGGGAGTCTATATGGTGAGCCCTCAAATCCAAAAATTCTTAAGTATGTGACTTTGGGAAACTATATAAACTAGGCTCCATATTGCTTCACCAATGCTATTGTTTGTTTGGATAACCTGTGCTGTAATCCCTCTTGCATTACCGTGACCATCCGCATGGTGAAGGCATCATTCACCCTCTCATACTGGCCCATTGCATATGCTGCGTTATTCCTTTCCCTTTGGCCAATGTTGTGATAATGCAGCTGGGGGTAGCATTCATGTACCTTTATTTGCCTCTCCCCATTCCCAATCTTGCCAAGGCGAATCAGCACCATAAGCCTGGAATGTCGAGCTAGCATGTACACCACATAAGAGGACACGGTGACAATCTTTTTCTCTACTAAGTGCACCAACTGCTCATGGATGTTATCGTTGATTATCTATGCCCAATCTAACATGAGTTTGCACCCAAAGACCTCCTCTACATAGTAAAGCATCCATTCCTCGAACATGTTCGAGTGGGATAATCACATGACTTGGCTGAGGAGGGTGACCATATCCCCATATTCTTCATTGCACTTTTGTAGATCTTTTTGGGGATCTTCGTATTGTGAGGTCTCTTTTCCCTGAACTGGTTGTCATTCATCTTGTTCTTGCACTTGGTTGGGCTTTGATCATACGAGTTTTGGGCCTCCTCCATATGCACAGGGATGCCAAAGACCTTTGTGAGAGCTTGGGGAGTAAAATCAGCTATAACCATCTCATTGATGAAGACTACCCTTTCTGATGGTTTGTAGTGCTTGGCGCACTATACGATCAATTCATAATTCTGGATAGCCTGTGGGAAACTGGCAGCTAAGTCTATCCCGCTCTGTACCATCATCCGTGCCCTCCAAGTTGTATTTGGGCCATACATCCTCTCCTTGAATTGCTGGATATCGATGTGCCCAAAATCTGTATCCCCCACATTCTCCCACTTACTTTGGATTTTGGACTCCCGCAACACTCCCTGGTATTCATATTTCATTTTATCTACCTTGCGGGGATTCTCTACTTTAGATGTCTAGGATGTACCTGGTGCCTTGGGTGCCTTGGAAGAGCTGGTTGCCTTAGGAGGCATTTACCCTACGCACATGGACGCGAATTACAATGTATTTTTCGAGGATTAAAAATAGGGGTCAGCTTGCCAAAAACGGTGTTAGCACATAAGTATTAGCACAATGATGAAAATGATTCAAATATAAAGCGTATGAACGCAAAGAGGCAGTTTTAAGTGTTTAATTGATAGTTTCCACAAGCAACAATTACCAGTTTCAGGTTTGGGGTATATTTCAGGACTTAAGCAAAATTTTGAAATAGAGTTTGATATGCATTATGGTGCAAAAACACGAATTTTGACAAAACTTGGTGGAAAGTTCGGAGTTGGGAGGTTTTTGGGGACAAGCCCTAATTTCATTTTTTTGTACCAATCCTGAATTGTGCCAGAAAGGTGATTTTGTAGTTTTGTTTGCAGCAGCTGATTTATTTGTGCTCAACCTAGGGTTTGGTTTGGGTTAGTTCTAAATAAGATTTCTAAAAGATGCAACTATAGGTGCTGGTTTTAAGACTAGGGTTTGATTTCAGCATTTCATCATTAATTTCATCAAATACAAACTTTAAATTGTTTTGCCATTAGACAAAAAAACATACCTGGGGGGGATTGATATGCTTTGGCTTATTTACTCCTAAAAATATTTTGCTCCCTTGCAAGGTGATCCTTCCACGTTTTTGAAGAACAACGATTTGTATTGGTGCTATTCTCTGCGTTTTGTAAGGGTGACGTGGTTTCATTATGAAACGTTTTTGCGTTTCCCTTTCTTAGCAACGCCCTTATGCTGGGATGTTGCACCTCTTTCTGCAACACCTTTGGCAAAACCTCCTCCTTAAATGGCACAGATGCGATTTTCCCTCCAGGTTGGATTTGAAGAGCTCAAGCTAGCTTGGGCGATACACCTTGGACAAAATGTTAGTAAAAAAATGATTCTAAAATGTTTTTTTTTTCTGGCATTTTATCCATGTTTGAAAGTCATGTTAGAAATAACATTACACTTAATTCATGGGCCTTTTTAAAATTTCTTTTGATTGGTTAAAATGAAGTTCGGGTTTTAAATGCTTTAAAACAAACTTCATTGTTTTTATTGGCCTAAGAAGGGTCAAAAACCAAAAGCATTTTACTTGGCCTTGTTAGAAAAGCCGACTTTGGCTTACGTTTTTAAACATTGGCTTCTTAAAATGTTTCCAAACAAAATTTGGTGCTTTTTTTGGTATTTTCCTTGGCCTAGGAAGGGTTGAAAACAAAATGATTTGAGTTACTTGCCAAAGCCGAGTTTGGCTTATATTTTTAAAACTTTGACTTTTTAAAGCACCTTAAAACGAAATTCGATGTTAATTTCGGTGGTTTCAATCATTTTGGAAATAAAACGTTTGTTTTGTTTGGAAAAAACACCGAATTTGGAGTCATGTTTCACTTAAAAATTGACCTTTTAAACACTTGAAAGGTGAAATTTGGAATTAATTTTGGTGTTTGCAAGGGCATTGGGAACAAAACGTTTTTATCTTTTTGCTATCAAAACACCAAATTTTTTGAAGTTTGGTTTTAAATCATAACTTTGAATATCCTTTGGCCCCCATTTCCTCTGTATTATCTCAGGCGTTTTCAACCACATTCGCAATAAATCACTTGTATCATTCTGCCTTCTCTTCACCAAGTTTTGGAATGACATTTTTAGACATTGGCTTGTAAGCATTCTAAGGCAAAAGCTTGGGTACTAGCTCGGTGCTTGCGGGGGGGGTTGATAAAAATAAGCCAGGTCCACGTTGGAAGGCAAATATCAAGGCTTTCATCGAACTTTTCACATCTTTGCGAGGACTTAATCTCTTGAGACGCTTTCCAGAATTTGGGGGGGGACTATGGTAAGTCTCAGCTCAGGTTTGGCCTTTAAAGGCTGGTCTTCCCCCTATGGTGATGTTCAAATTCCCAGGCTCATTCTATGGACATACCTTGATTTGGTTCTTATCATGCTCCAGCTTTAAGCTCTCTCTCAAACGGACATAAATTATTGCAGGACCTCAACGAGGTGAACAAAGGGAGGGGAGCCCCTGTTGGAGACGGGGAATGTGTGCAAGGCACAACACTGTCTACTCAATTCTGCATTCTCCGCCAGTGTCATCTGATGTGCTGCTTTGTTTGACAAACTTGCTTCGGGTATGAGGTCTATATGATGGCTGATACTCCGGATTGGTGGAAGTTCCTCTGGAATGTTCTCTGATACAATGTCCTCATGCTCCTTCAGTAATTCTGAGACCTTGTGCGGTACTAGAAATTGAAACTACATATTGAATCTTGCTTTCATGTTTAATGCATTAGGGATGAGTTAGATGAGATTAATTGGGTACCCTACACTAACACAACTGATCCATTTTGGATCGTTAATTGGTCAAAAATTTGTCTGGAAGTGGTTGTACCATATATTCAAATCATTCTGCTTATTAGTATATCAATAATGAACTTTAATAAATGTATTCTGCATAGTCACTTGGAGACATGTGGTTGTGAATATTGTTACGGGAGTGCCATTTTAAATCAGGCAAGATGAATAAATAAACAAGAGTAAGGCTATATTATATATAAATACAGTAAGCAGAAAACGTGGGTACAGGCATAGGGGCAGTGTTGTTGCTCCTATACTGGTGTCTCTTGGTGTCTATTGTATTCTGAGTTCTCCAGCTGTGAGCAGTTTTGGATCAGCAAATATTGGAAACACTAAATTCTGTATATAATTTGGTTGGAATAATTGGTTTCTTATTTATGCTGTTTACTTATAAAATGTTGTCTTAAATGTGCTGTCATTACTAATAATGTATTATCAATTTGAATCATTGAAAAAAATGAAATTTGTCAACAACTTTAGTAATCTTCACAGTTGTGTTATGAAGAAATCTTTAATGTAGATAATTCTAAAAGATTCTTACGTTCACTAACTATTTTGTTTGGATGGAACATTGCAGAACTACCTATCCATAGTGTTCTGCAAATGCCAGCTTTATCCCCAACAATGGTATGAACAAAACAATTAAAGGCAGTAAGCAATTTAAATGGCCTATAGAAATAACTTTGATGAACAAAACGTGCCTATGCTTGCAATTCCTGTCTGATAATAGGCTTGATCTACACATGAGTATGGCTTTCAGAGTTTGTTACAATATTTGATGTTTCCTGCAGGATAAAGGGAATATTGCTGCATGGAAGAAGAGTGAGGGAGATAAGGTGAGTTAACTTTGTGCTTTTCTGTGCTGTTAAACCATGTCTTTGTCGAGTTATCTTCTGGATGAGCTAACTTAACTTTAATGATAAAGAGTTCTTGTCGAGCAATTTTACAGTTTCTCATTTACACCTTATAATCATTTATGATTACCTGCATCCAAAACACATTAATACCAGTCACAAAGCTTGCGAAGTTGAAGTGGCGATCTCAGATTTGTACTGATATTTGTTTTTCTGACTCTCACTTTTGGCTTGCCAAGTTGTTTTGAAGTATGTGTTGTTTTAAGTCTTTGCGTTGCTGAGTTCATTCCTTAATATTACTTGGGGAGTGACTTATTCTTTCCTATTCTCAAGTCTTTGCCTAACATAGATTGTGTTCTGGAATGGTTCCAGATAGAACCAGGTGATGTCCTTTGTGACATAGAGACGGATAAAGCAACACTTGATTTTGAATCACTTGAAGAAGGGTATTCCACTATCTTTTTTATTGAATTTGATCAATCTTGTTTTTTGTCTTTGCAATTGGGACTGCATTCTCAATCTAGTATGCATTTAGTGGGGCAATAATTTAAAGAAATAAGTGACATTTAGGTCTTTTGGTTGTTGTGTACTAGAATTTGACATGGCTTCAGAAGTGAGACTGAATTCTTTCAGATTTTCTTGGATAGTCTTCTAAGTTATTAATGAATTTCGTATTTATTGAAAGTGGTTTCATGCACAATTGATTGAAAGTGGTTTCATGCACAATTGATGGGAATTTTATTTATTTTAAGGTAATCTATGATGGTTAAGGAGATTTCAAAATGTAAAGCCAAGGAAATATCATCTTACTAGGGTGAATGTCTGCAGCTTCATGTTCGGTATTTCATAATTTAATAACTCTTTAGTTTTTGTAGCACTCCCAAAGTGGTGTGTCAAGAAATCTCAGCTAAAAACATGTCTTTAGGGTTTTGCCTCTGGGGTTTGTGGCATATTTGGCCTGTTAGTCTAGCAAAAGCAGAATTCTTTTCTGCAATTTTTTTTATACCACTAAATACTGATAGAAATTTGATTTTTTTTGTTAAAAACAATGACCATGCTATGGTGATCAGAACTGATATTTATTTATGTTTCTTTGGTTAGTAATGTTTCTTTATTCCTCAAAGGGATTATTTGATTCTAGGAAATATGTAGACATTAATGATTGTCCCAGACAAAAATATTAATGGAAATATTATTTAAAAACCTTTGCAAATACTGTTCTGTGTAGAATAATCGCTCATAATACTAGAATTGAAAAACTAGAAATATGCCCCCTTTGGCACATTCAAACAACCTAGGGAAGAAATCCACTGCGCCAGCCTTGTCATCCGCATTAATGACATCCTTTGATTTGTGTGTAGAGTGGAGAAGAGGAATGGTGACCAAACCTCAACCACCACATTAATGCTGTTATCATCCTCCAAGTTGCAAGTACACGTAAATTTGTGCCCTTAGTTTTGAATAATGTTTTTTGGGTGGGGGAATCTCCTCTAGAGAATTTGCATGGTCAAACTAGCCATTAATGGCTCTCTTGGTCATGCGGGAGGTGGGTAAGGTGAATAATGTAAATAGGCGGGAATGTTAGAACTAGGAGGTCAGGGGTATTGCATGACTTTAAGCATTTATAATGGATTGAGGATGAGGCATATTGGTATGAGTAAGTCCAATTCTTTGACAAGGCAAGGGAAAGGGATGCTGGGATGGATAAGTCTGATAATTCAATAGGAATAGAGGAGAAGTTGAGTTGGGCAAAAAGGTATGTTAGTTTGGTAAAGTGCAAAAGTTTGGCGGGAACCAAGGATAAGTTGGACTTAGATGAAAAGGCATGTTTGACACTGAACTCTAAAAGTTTGACAACCTGCAATCACTTAGAGATATAATTTTTTAGACCTTTGCTGCTTTTGACACATGGGCAGGCATCTAGGGGATGACCATGAATGATACTTAGGCCTTGGTGTAGTTCATTGAAGATGGGGATAGGTCCTTTGTTCCACAAACACAAATTGATTGAAAAGGAGACATCACACTTTAAAAGTACAATCAAGAACTGACATTGGACATTGTGAAGAGCTAGAGATTATTTATTTAGATATGATATTCTGACTAGTAGTCTTGATATATATATATATATATATATATATATATATATATTGAAAAGGAGACATTACATTCCAAAAGTACAATCAATAACTGATATTGGACATTGTGAAGAGCTAGAGATTATTTATTTAAATAGGATATTCTGATTAGTAGTCTTGATATATAGATATGTGTGTATATGTGTATGTGTATATATATGTATATATGTATATACACATATATGTATATATACACATACATATATAATATTTATATGTATACATATTTATATGTATAACATATACATATATGTATATACATATATATTATATATATACATATATACATATACATATGCATATATACATATATATATATATATATATATATATATGTATATATACATATAAATATGTATACATATATATGTGTGTATGTATATATATATGCACACACACAAACACACACACACATGTACATATATGCATATATACATATATGTATATATTTAGAAGGAAAGAAAGAAATCTTGATAGATAGAAAGAAAGAAGAAATTATATTAATGGCCATGGGTGACCTAAAGTAGGTAAAATGGACTTGAGAGTACATCGATATACAATAGAAAGTTCTAGGAAGAGAAAATCCTAGAGAGGCCCAAAATGGGGAAGGGACAAAAACAATACAGTTGCATAACACAAACACATATGATCAAGAAACCAATACAAATAGCCAAGTAGGGGGAACAAGATCCCAAAGAGGATAAGATGAGTAGTATTAGAGAGATAGGAGGCAAGTCTTATTGAATATCTTTGTTTGGGCCTTAAATGGAGGAGTCATTGGCGTCATTGTTGATCATTGTGAGAGGATTGATATAAGATCTGATAGTGCTCATTGGGGAGTGTCTATGGCTAGGTTGGCCAAGTTGGGGGATTCCAAGAGGAAGCAAGGCACTCCCTCTAGAATCACTTCTAACATCCAAGGTTAATGCAACTCTTGTAGTAGTGAATATGCTTATAATATGCATTTGTCCTTGTGGCTGGGATGATTGGAGAAGAGTAGATCTAATATTAAGGAGTTGAGTTGTGCCATTGAAAAGAATCAAAAACATCTTTTTGAGGGAGAATGTCTTGGAGCATTTGAGTAGAATTGATAAGCTGTGAGAAATGCTGTCTCCTAGGCCTATATATGTCTTTCTGTGAAGTAGTAGCATCCAAAGGCTGTTTAGAGACATTGGTCTCCTAGATGGACTGGAAGGAGGAGGTGATAAACTAAGGGAATCTAGGATTCTGATATCCCGTGCAAAGATCTATGTTAAAGGGTGATGTTCCCCAATAGATAAAGGGCTAGGAACTGCTGTATTTGATATCTGAAGAAAATAGAGAGAGTATTTATTGAGTCTTTGTAGAGAGGCAGTGGTATCTTCCGTTGGATCTCATAGTAAATAGGGAAGATGAGTTCTCTGCAATCTCCGCCTCTTGGAGGGAGCAGAGATGGAAGATTCAGTGCTAGTGAAGAAAAAACCTTAAAGCTACATTAATGAAAATTGAAGGAAGCTTTAAAGATGCATTTATGAAATACTTTCCTTAGGGAGAATTAAAGAATGAATTGCCATGCAATATCACAACTCATTTATATGCTAACGAACTTAAGGAAAATTTAAATGGACCAGATGAAAAAGAATATGAATGCCATGGGGACACTTCCAAGAAAAGTACATGTATAATAAACTTTAAAACAATAAAAAATGATTAATAACTTGGAAAATAAATGTTTTTGATAATCTATATAATGGCTATGAATGGAACTGACGAAAGCTGAAGCAAGAAAAAAAAGTTAGGCTTGCATTAACTGCATCTGCAAAATTATTATGGGCATAGGAAACTTTAAGACAAAGGGGCCGTGTCAGATTGATGCTAGAGGAAATTCAATACAGTGTGGTGGTCTAGAATCTAACAAATCATAACATAATATGATGATATTAATTAACTTATTCTGCAATTCGTTGCACTCGCTGTTTGGTTGACTCTGGTTATTGCTAGAGAAAACTCAATAGAGTATGGTGGTCCAGAATCTGTACAAATTTTAAGATAATTCTGATTAAAAAATTCAGCAATTCTTATTCATTAACTGTTTGGTTGATTCAAGTTTTATCATGGTTATGGACATGCCTTTGAATTTTCTCTTTCATTATGGTAAATTTAGAATTGAAAAATCTTTTATGGCGTGCTTAGGGAGTGTTGAAATTCATTTGTTTTCTTTTCTAATTTTTAATGAATCATGTGTAATTGATTCTATCGTCTTTACTGAGTGACCTACCATGGCTTCTGGTATGTACATGACTTAGGGTATTTGAAAGAATGTAATTTTAATTTTGATATGGAATTCTAATGATTAATTTGGAGCTTGCAGGTATTTGGCTAAGATACTAATACCCGCTGGTTCAAAGGATGTATCAGTTGGGCAACCTCTTGCCATAACTGTAAGTTCTTAGCATGCATTCTGCTGCCGCATAAGTTCTTGCTCAGTAATAGTTAAAGAAAATTTGTTTTCATTTATTAGAAATTAATATACAGTAAAGCACTTACTGTCCACATATCTATATATCAACTTTTATTTTTCATTCAGTGTGACATTGATATATATTTTTCGTGCAATCATATTTATTATTTGGTATGACTTAATACTTTTGCTTCTTTCTTGAGAGCAGATTGGACAGAAAATGACAAGGTCTATGGCTGCAGGTAGAGAATCCAGATGATATTCCTAAATTTGCAAATGGCTTAGCCAACCAGTCTTCTTCTCAACATGTAAAGAAAGATACAACTGGACAGAAGACAGCACAAAATGAAGGAGGAGTACCACAATGGCAGACTCATAGATTTGGTCCATCAGTAAGGAGGCTTCTTGCTGAATTTAAATTGGATGCATCATCACTTAAAAGCACAGGTCCTCATGGGACGCTCTTGAAAGGAGATGTTTTAGCAGCAATTAAGTCTGGAACAGACTTAAAGAAATCTTCAGATGCATCGAAATTACAAAAACCAATGGGCCTGCCAAAAGATGAGAAGGTGTCAACTTCACAAACATCTTTGCAGTTGCCCTTGCATGTGGAGTCGTCTGGGCTTCATGAAGACATACCGAACAGTCAAATTCGTAAGGCAAGTTTCGCCCTTTCTACCCCTTTTAATCAAGTCTTACATTTTAGGAAGATTTTCTAAATGACTATTTCAGTGCCTGATAATCAGCTAAAAAGAAGCTGTTGATTTTATCATCAGAAAAATGAAAGTTAGTACATGAATTCAAAGAATGCAAAATGATGGGGCAAATAACATAAGTAAAGCCTAATAACATAGCATGAAGAAATAAAACAATTTATATGATAAGAAGAGCTTACCCTTGTTACATAGCTTTATATGATCCTGGTGCCTGTCTATTAATTCAGAACAATTTCTCTACATTTCATTAAGTCCCAGAACATATTAAAACTTTGAGGAGGTCTTTCATACCAAGGTGCTTGCCAGCATATTCCATAAATGTCCTTGAAATTATAAACATACAACAGGAAATGAAAGCCACTCAGCTCCATAGCTTCGCCAAACTATGGTGTTTTTCCATTTCATGACAGTTCATCAAGATCATCCCCTTATGGTCTATCGTTAAAATATAATAAAAAGAGCATTCTCTCTATGGATTCAATTTCCTCATGTTTGTTGAATTTTTCAGTTCCATAATCAGTTTTCTGCCATATTGATTTGCTATGTTAGCCACATGATCTGCCAACATGTTGACAGATCTCATAACATGGCCATGACTTATAATCTCCAAACTATATCCTGAAATAATGCAATTGGAAGGGTTTTGCTGTTGGTAATACGGTACCCATTTAGTTCGCTATTAGGTCTTAGAGAATCTTGCTAGAAGGTGTTAGTTGTCATAAGATCTACCCATTTAGTTCGCTATTAGGTCCTAGAGAATCTTGCTAGAAGGTGTTAGTTGTCATAAGATCTTATCTTTTGGCATTTACTTCTTGTGTCCTAGATTGTAATTGTCAAGTTAGTTGTCTCATAACAGAGGATTAAGACAAATGTCATAATCTTGCCTGGTCTTATCTCTCAATGCTGTCTTTATAAGAAAGACTTCTTTTGTGCATTTCATATCCAAAACAAGATATCGTTGGAAAGTTGGCTCAATGTACTTTGTAGTGGAGCAGGTAGGTTTTCTAAATTCTGCTGTTTGGTGTTAGTAATTGCTGTTTGAAGTCAAATTGTCTTTTTTGGCTCTCAAGATAATACCTTTTTGCCACAATCTTCAATTTTCATGATTCTTGCGACGTTGGAAAGGTACTAAGGAGCTCTTTCAAGCCATTCATGCACTTTTTCTAGATTCAGTTCCAGATATATTTTATTTTAGTTCTTGCCTTGATAATTTCAGACATGTTGGCATTTAAGAAGGTGCTGTTTTGATCAAATCACATCATTTCAGCTCCACATCATACATCAATCTCTTGTTGCTTCAATTAGATTCCAAGGTTTCTCCATAGAGAGTTTTTCACGGTTCCTTTGTAGCAGGACAATCAATCCATTTTTTGTTGCTTCAATTATATTCCAAGGTTACTCTATCGAGAGTTTCCATTGTTTCTGTGCCTCAAATTAATGTTGTCTTTGTTGCTTCAATTAAGGTTCTAGTGTTTACTCCAAAGTGTGCTTCTAGTGTTCCTTTGCAGTAGGTTATTACCATTGTTTTGGGGGGGGGGATTTATATAGTCTCTCCCTTTCCATGATATGGAGGGATAATTCTTTGTATATTTGTGATGGATGTAATCCTTAGGGGTATCATTCCACCATCTTTTGCCACTTGCTTTTATTTTTTCTCTTTTGGAGAAGAGTTTTGTCCCGTTGGGTTTTTGCCTTTTCTCTGTTTGTGAGAGGTCACATTGTAAATGAGTACCTAACATGGCCCAATAGCTAAGACTTATATTAATCTTTACGTTTTGCATCTTTTGCATAATAATATACTACTTCCTAAGTTGCATTTAAGGGGGAATGTTGGTGTGAATAAGGTATTTTACCTATCTAGCATATTAGTAGGTCCTATTCGCATGCTTAAGTTAGATCCTAGGGAATCTTTCTAGAATGTGTTAGTTGTCATAAGGTCTTATTTCATCTTTTGGCACTTTCTTCTTGTGCCTTAAGTCATTTAATATTTGCCAAGTTAATTGTCTCATAACTTAGGATTAAGACAAATGTCATAATCTTGTCTAATTTTATCTTTCAACATTGTCTTTATAAGCAAGATATGTTGTGTGCATTTCATATACAAACAATTCAAGTCTCAAATAGTCAAACTTCAAAATACAACTACGCCTTATTTAGGCTATCAATATCAAAAGGCACAGTTTGTGCCATTCTCTGGTTGAAGTGGTGGTTCATCCAATGGAATCTTGACCAATCTCGGTTGCACAACCTCCTCATTACTTTATGTAACATCTTTGGGATCAACATGTAATGTCTCCTACTAGGAGGCTGCTTGTTTCCCAATGAATCAACACACATTACTATACATTGTTACGCTTCAATTCATATTTATTAAACTATTACATGAATTAGTATTCATAACACATTCAACATTCATTACATTAAGTCCTATCTTTGCTTCTTTCCTAATCCTAATGAGGGATGGGGACTTACTGTCATAGGGTGCTGACACCAACTACAAAGAGGCTCCTTCAAGGCCTAGGACTGCATCCCTACCCATCTTGGGCTCACCATCACTTGTGATGGGTTTACTCACCTTTCCCTACACATACCAACCTATCCACTCATAGGACTTAGTAGATGAATTAAGGCTATGCCACTAATATAATAAACTGTCATGTATTATGAATGCATATGTACATGAATGCAATCAAATATACATCTGATATTCCTATTATGGCAAGGTGTAAGTCTTATTACTATACTCCTTTAGGAATGCTTAATTATCAGATATATATATATATATATATATATATATTGTCATTGATTATTATTCCAACAGAATACAGGTGTAAATAACAAACATTTATACATGAACTCAGCATACCGATCTGCAGTAACAGTAGTTGATTGCCAACGATGCAATTCAATCTTCTTAGATAATATTGATCTTCCGATAAGGATGTGATACCAAGATTTCCGCTTGCGGATAATTTTGTGTTCTTCCTGATCTCATCCCCTTTCCTCAAATGAACCTTCTTCCCTTTATATCTCTCAATGAGAGGGAGAGGTCACACCTTTTCATCATAAATGCCCTTTGGCAAGAGACAAAACCTTGCACCATAAGCACCCTTTGAAAGAGTGCGACTCTTCATTATTTCTGCCCTTTTAAAGGGACACAACCTTTCGCAATCAGATCTGCACTTCTAATTCCCAAATTATCCCCCCTTCCAATGAGTTCTCTTCTCCCTTTTATACCTCATATTTGGGGGAGTCACAGCTTATCATTTCATGCCTTTTGACCATTCATTAACTTTAGTCAAATTTTAATTATATTGTTTAATATTTTAATTTAATTTTTTTAATTTTATTCTTTTGTATTTTAATTTTATTATTAAATTATATTTTAAAGTTGGGACATTACTTCCAACATGCTATTGGAGTCTGTCAGTACTCTGTAGTCTACCAACTCTGAAGTCTCAAGGCACTATGAACTACAACTAGCTTTTTTGCTTGTTTAGAGGTAAGATCGTTCCTCTTTATTGAGTGGATGAAACCATAGGTGGATCAATCCTTGTTTGTATTAGAGGAAGTAGAAATTTGTGAAAGTAGATGAATAGTAAGTTGTTACAACTCTAGTGTGTCTTTCCCATGAAATTTCCACCACCCAATGGGTTTTTTTGTGCAATAATGGCTCTATCCATCCTAGGATTTGGTTTGCTAAATGTATGACCCTAAAAACTGGAAAACTAAAGCCAGTCCCTTCAAAGCGTGGTTGCCTCCTTATTGCTATACATCTTATGTATGGCCTTCATAAACCCCTTCATTAATTTATCATCTTTAGAATGAAGAATTTGACTAGCAATAGGTGCATACCACTTGGGATTAAGAGTAGAGATACCTGAATATATTAAGAGAGGTGTTCATTGTATTCCACTTCATTGTGACGATAGGCCTAATATGCTCCTTATGGAATTGTAATCCAAAATCCTTGTCACAAATTACTTTTTTCATTGGATTAAGCATTCTATCAAAAGTCTCAAAATTATCGCTGAGGAGAGTTTGTATTCGCATACCTGATTAGCCCCACAACAGGTGATATGTTAGAGCAAATGTATTTGTGAGCAACATTTAAAAATTGCAACATTTACACTATTAATAATGTAAATTAAAATTTGAAAATAAAAAGGAAAACATAGTAGAAACTCGAACATATTAATTATTAAATAAAATATTAATCTATTCTTGGACGGAGTGTCATGAAGCACCCTTTCTCTTACCACCTTCCCTTCTTTTGTCTTTGATTGAGCCCACTTTCTCCACTCTATACAAACCACTATGGATTGTAGAGCATCTTGCACCTCCATCCTCTACAACAAAATATAAAAGCTAGCATATATAGTCTCAATTGGTTTGAGGAATTCTTTCTTTGAATAAGATTGGAATAGTGCAAGTGAAGTGTGATGGTTACATACAAACATTTGTACGTCTCTAGGTTTGACCATACTATCTTCACCCAATCTATTTTGCCAATGTCTTTCAAGGCATTATTCAAAGCATGTACATAGAATGGAGTTCAAAAATATATTTGTTCTCAACCATCAAACCAGCTAAGTTACAAACATGAGTTGAATCTGTCACAACTTGCACAACATTAGAAGACCCAACCTCCTCTATGGCCTCCTTCAAAATGGCAAATCGGTAATCAACATCCTTACATTTTTTTGAGCAATCAATAGCTTTAAGAAAGTATAAATTGGTAGGACATGTAATAGTAGTATTAATGAGTGGTCGATGTTGAATATTAGTCCACCCATCCATGACATTGGAACAACCACCATGTTTGTCTCATCTCCTCGGTTAAAATGTTCACCTTTGAATATTGTTTGTCGAGGAGGGAGGCATGCAATCTTTGTTCTCTAGGGGAGCATAAAAGGGTCCAACTGCTATTGCATCTTTGAATACCTCTAAAATAAGGACATTTTGTCAAATGAAGTAGGATAACATGGGTATATAAATTTTTTGCCACTAAATCATCGACTTGCTCATGTTTTTGTAAATTCATTAACACTACCACTATATTTTTTTTACTTGCAGTAGAAGTGGCCTTCTTCCCTCTATGACAACTCTCCAACTAATACATTAGGATAGTCATATTGATCAATAGATTGCAATGTTTTGGATGAACACTTCTTACTCTTAGTAGTAGTATTAATTTTTTTCTCACTTTGTCTAACCAACCTTGGCATTCAAACATGTTGTTCCAATGTTATATCTGCACAAACTCTAACTTGATGCGCAATCTCACCCAATAAACGGTGTGTAACATTACTACAGCATCCATGCTAATCGGTTTTGCAAATATGACATGACCAATGCCTACTGCCCCTTGTTTTTTTACCCTTATTAATGGTTGAATTGGTGGTAAATTGAAGCAAGGTTTTTTTTGGGGTTGAAAGGGCCTTTTGCAAATTTTTGAAGAGAGGGTTGAAGCTCATGCAAAATGGTCTTATGGAGTTCTAATAGAATTTAAGTTTGAATTTTCAGAATGAGAAGTAATTTCTATTGTGTTACTGCCCTAATTCACATTGTCATCATTGATGCTAGTGCTGATTTTGTGGTGTCTTTTTGTGACAACAAAGTGAAAGCAAAACATTTTAAAACTAATAACAAACTCTCTCTAACAAGCTGCAAAAATTTAGAAAAAAAAGCAAAATGACATACCTTGATGCAATTGTTACAACTGAACCAGTTGATCATTTCTAAGCTTCTTTGAATCTTTAATTTCTTACTTGTTTGTGACTTGTGATAAATTCATTCAGGCCATTGTTGTTTATATTCTTTGAACTTTCTCAAGTGTTTCAAGTTTCAACTCAAGTGGATAGGCTTATTCTGTTATTCATTGTGAACAATGTAAATTTTAAGACTTAATTGTGTCACATGGGAAGGCTTCACCACCCCTCAAACCCTCATCCTTGTAACTCTAGACACTAAACAATGATATCAATATTAGACATTTTCTGTAGCAGCAATGGCAAAGCCTCCAACAATACCACAATCAATAAAAACTTCAAATAGAATGTATCTTTTCATTTTGCATATTAGGGCAAATAAGGGGCATGGGAGGGTTTGTGGGACCACCACACCTCTTTATAGTCCAAATTTATTCGTCACATGTCCTTTTTTAAAATTTCTTTTTGAAATATTATGCCTTTATTGTAGGGGATGCCTAATCGTCCCTAGGATGTTCATATGTCCTCGGCTGCCTCGGGCACCCCCTTTACATTTCATACTGTCCTCAAATTCCAGTACAAGTTTTGGGACGTTCCTTGGCTTTTTTAGTTCAAGGGGGCAGCAAGGGGTGTGATGCATCCTTGTGAAACACAACAAAAAATCTATAAAAAATGTTCTAACAATAGTTTTTTTTGAAAAGTCAAATAGAAATTACAGTTTTTAAAAGGGCTGTACCATTTTGTACCTACATATTATAGTAGTACACAGACGTGTACAACAAGTCACATCGCTCCCTTTAGAGGCTCTTTTGGTAGCTCTTAAATTTAGCAGTTTTTCTAAATCTAGCGATAACTATTTTTAATCGTAGTTAATTTTTTCTGGGGTTTCACTAATTTTGGAAGACCTTTAAATTTGGTGAATTGTTTTAAAATTTTTCTGTGACATCATGCTGACATCAACAAATTTCATTTGTACAGTTTGACCCCTTATCATTGGCTTGTTTGGATTTTTTGCTCAACTTCACAAGCTTGTTTCTTGGCCACCCGGAAATATGTTTTGGTGCAATTTTTTTTGATTTGGTCAATTTTGTGCTCTATCTAATGGTGCTATTATTTTGTAATTTTGTTGTATGGATATTTTAGAAATTGTAGATTCCTAGAGGTCACCTTGCTTAGTTTTCATTTTTGAAACTTTAGAGGGTTTGATCAGGCACATACAACTCCTATTAGAGGGTTTGATTGGGCACATATTCCACTCTCTTAGTAGAAATCAACAATATTTAGAATAGGATGCACAATTGTGTCTAAAACGAGAATACAAAGCAAAGCCCAAAATTGTCTAATTGTTAAAGAGATGCCAAAATTCAATTTGGGAGAAGCTTGGGACATCATACTCTCTTCAACTTCTGGAGGAAACAAAGTCTGCATATCTTATCATGCTGGCCAATGGGGTGATCAGTTTCAATTGGCAACTGGTAAGGCTATGACCTGCATGTAGGGCTGTCAAAAGATTTGCATGGATATCATACCAAATCTTTTCATTTGTAATGTTGAAACATGATATTGCAACATAAATGATTACTAACATATAGAATTTCCAGGTTATTGCAAAACGGCTGCTGGAAGCAAAGCATGGGATACCACATCTTTATTTATCTGCAGGTAAGTTGACTGGGTTTTTCTTTTCTTCTGCAAAATGTTTTACTTTTTACAGTTAAGAATAGAAGGCCTTTCCTCATGAATATAATTAAGGTCATATATAGTATAATTTACCAAGTTTCCTTTGCGATTTACTAAATAATATATGAAATACTTTCAGATGTGGTTCTGGATCCTGTGCTAGTGCTTAGAAAAGAGCTTAAAGGTATAAAGAATTCAATACGACTAACATGATTCATCATCCAAAATATTTTCTTTAAGAAGCTGCCATATTTAAGAAGAAATATCTATAAGGAATTTTTTCTGGAATGATTAAAAGTTGACTGTATGAATTTCTGCAGAAAAGCATGGGCTGAAGGTTTCTGTAAATGATATTGTTATCAAAGTTGTGGCACATGCTCTGAAAGTTGTACCTGAAGCAAATGGTATGTTTCTTTTTTTTAAATTAGTGATCAATATGTTCTATGTTCCAAAAAATGAAGTCTCCACCATGAAAAAAACACTGTAAATATCTGTGGAACCTTGAGAAAACAGAAGAACTTTGTCATTTTTCCTCAGACCAAACATGTCTATGTTATCCCCTGAGGTAATGGATCTTGGATCTCCATTTAGCATATCCGTATTTGAGTTGCATTGTTAGATCCACCAACCACATCTGTTATTCTTTGCTTGAACATGATTCAATTAAAAAAGAAGGCAAAGGAACCATGTTGATTGTAATGTGCCAGACCAAAACAAAATTGCCAATCTGATTCTCAACCATCGACAAACACTTAATAACAATACTATTGGCCCTAGCATTCACTTAGATCTTAGACAACTCAGATTAAAATTACTGTTTATGCATCAGTACTATCATTACATTTGAAACAGTAAATGGCAAAATTAGTCCTGATCTTATAATGAATAACAAATAACAGATTTAAATCCCGATCTCTTCCTTGTTACAATAACGACTGTATTACATTCAAATAGTTTTGCAATACCAGTATCTACAACAGCAATTCATACCAACAGCAATAGTGAATTTGATCAATACAATGCGGCTGGAATCCATGCCCAGTGATGCTCAAATACAAATTTTGTATGAAATTGTCCTTTGAAATCGCTATGGTTTTCATCGTAGGACCTTCATGCTGGAACAAAAGTGCTTAAAACAGATTTTGAAAGGAATTTGATTAAGTGTAGATGATCATTTTGGATGAACACATTCGCTCTATTATATCCTCCACAAATAGAACAGGTTGGCCACCATGTACATCTGCAACTTCAAAATTGAATAGTGATCATAGATGGGAGAGATTCCATTTCGAAAGTGATCGCAAAAAACACAGACCACTGAAAACAATATGACATGTTGTGATATCCCCATCGCATCGCATAATGTAAGGTTGCTTTTGAAAAAATATAAATAAATAAAAGACAAAATCAATTATCAAATGAGGTAATAATGTTAACATTGATATTTAATTAATTTAATTTAATTAAAAGTTTAAGGTATATTAATGTTTAAATATAGGATTAAGAAATTAAATAATTATTATTTCATTTAATATATTTAATGATTATTATTAAATATATATTGATGCACTTAATAGTTCGAAAGACTATTATTATTCATGTTACACACTTTAATAAAGTGCATGGTATAAGGCCCACCCCCCCTGCGGGAAGCGGTGGGACGGGAAACGCAGCCCAGGCTGTGTCTACCGCCACACCCCTTCCTTTGGAAGGGAAATGGTGTGACGGTAGCCGCAGCTGAGGCTGCGAACCGTCACCCTGTTCCCACGGGAGGGTATTTAACCCACCAAATGCAGGCTGCCGAAAGGGAGATAGGAAGGAGTGAACGCAGATACGGGTGAAGGGAAAGAGGAGGCGCTGCGGTCAGATAGGTAAGGGGTCTACTTGTATAAAATAGGTAATAAGAATAATTAACATATAAATAAACATAAAGGCATAAATAGGTAGGATAGTATATATATATTCGGGGATATAGAGAAGGTATAAATGTATTAACAGATATATATAGGCAATGACATGTGGTATGTGTAGGGAGAAATATAGGAGTAATTTAGTAAAGTTAAATGGGAACTTATTGTAGGCATATATAAGGAAGGGTTATTAAATGTTAAGGAATGTTAATAACGAATACAAATCAGGATAGTAGAAATACATGTTAAAGAATATAAAAAGATAATGGTAATGAACATTTTTATAAATATATAATATATGTGAATTCAAGGCTATGTACATAAGGTTATATAGAAATTGTAATAATGAAGCAAATGAAATGTAAAGGTATTCAAATGAGGGAGGCTATAGAGAGGAAACTCCCTTAGTCTAAGGAAGGGTTTTTGACAAACCCTAGGGCAGTATATACTGAAGGTTGATATGCATATATAGGGCTTAGTTGACTAAACACCAACTAAGAAGAGACGGATCTGGCCGGTCCCCTCTGAGGACTTGGATGATGAAGGCATCACCCAAGGCAAGGAATAGACAAGGGTCTTCCTTGAAGGGCTTGGGTGTAAGAGGTTACACCCAAGACATGATTCGAACGCAACTTCGATTTCTTGAAGGGCTTGGAACCAAGGGGTTCCAAGAAGGCGAGCTTCACAGCCGCCTAAGGACATACTTTCGTATGGCATTTGTATCCTTTTTTAGATAAAAATTATGATCATGCTAATTCAGTGTTAAAAATAGATTGTGAATTAAAATGGTTTATATATATATATATCTATATGTTGTGTTCTAACAATCTGTTTTGCAGGTTAATGATCTCTAACTAGTAGGGACATTACAGTGGTATCAGAGCATAATCTTGCCATCCTGTGGGAAAGGTTGTTAGTTTATGATCACCTATCAGAGGAAGAAAGGAGCAAAAGCGATGGTTGATCAATTGGCCAAACAGTTCCAGATCTTCATGGAACAAACCAATGAGAAGTTTGAAAGGATGAGCCATTTAATCCTCCAAAGCACCAACAGCAACAATAGAGATATTACAAACCCTAGAAGAGAAACACACTCTAATCACGTAGACAACGAACGATCACCTCAGAGTTCTAGGCAAACAATTCCCGAATTTCTCTCTAGGGAAGAACATGAGAGGGAGGAGGAGGAACCAGCCACACTTGGGGTAGAAGAAATCACCCAAATTTATGCTAGATTGGAACCAGAAGTTCAGAGGGTGGTATCCTTCAGAGACTTCTGTGAGTCCAAGACTAATGAAAGTAGGAAAAAGAAACCCATGGGTAAAGACCTCAAAGCTAAAGTCAACAAAATGTCCCTACCCTGTTTTGACGGATCAGGGAAGGATGTTGCTCAAGCCTGGGTACAAAAACTAGACACCTACCTTTCATACAGTCCCATGACTAAAGAAGATGCCATAAAATTTGCCATACTACACTTAATCGGAACTGCCCATAATTGGTGGCAGAACGGTCTCATCACCCTAGGACATAAAAATGTCTCCACTTACAATGAGTTTACCCAAAGGCTCATCAGCCGTTTCGACCAAAAAGACTCCGAATGGTACTTCCAAGAGCTAACACACCTTAAGCAAGCAGGGACCATTGAAGATTATATAGATCAATTCCAAAACTTGTCAATAATGGTCCCCGACCTATCCCAGAGAAGACTTACCTACATGTTCTTAGAAGGCCTGAAGGATCCCATTAGGAATTTTGTTAAACCCTTGGAACCACAAAACTTAGGGGAAGTCATTAAGAAAACTAGGATGGTTGAATTTAGTGCCCCCAAGAATACCTCAACCAAAACTCCACATAGGAATGAGGGACCCCAGAGGGACTGCCGGGAAAAGCCTTGTCACTTGTGCAAAAAACCCTGGAGTTATAATCACCAATGCAAGGAAAGAGATGAACTCAAGGAGAAAGGGCTATGTTTCAAATGCAAGACCCCATGGGTGAGAGGCCATGAGTGTAAAAGAGGACAGTTAAATAACACCGAGGAAATACAGGATGAAGGAAGACCCTATAAAAGAACCAGGTTTGAAAACAACATACCCAGTACCCTGGCAGTCATCACTCAAGGAAATGAGAATAGATGTTTCAAACTCAAAGGGATTATCAAGGGACAAAAAGTAATCGCATTAGTAGACACCAATGCTTCACATGATTTTATTAGCAAACATTTAGCAGCAAAGAGAAGACTAAAAACCCAAGAGTTTGGAGGTTTTGAAGTGATCATGGGCAACAGAGTCATAGACAAATGCACTAAAGTTATACCCCAATTGGAAGTCACCCTGGGAGGACATACTATCACAAGAAACTTCTTTGTGGTAAACCTAGAGAATGACATCATTTTGGGCATGCCATGGATAAACTCGTTGGGACGATTTACCATGGATAGTCCAAATCAGGAGATATGCTTCCAACATGAAGGGAGAGAAATAATATTGAAGGGAATTCTTGACGGCTCTCCAAAAATAGTATCATGCAACAAAATGGAGAAAATTCTTAGACACGATCAAGGAGAGTGGGTCGCACAATGCGTGGTCCTGGATAAATCTCCAACCGAAGACCAGATCATTCAAAATAATATACAACCTATCCTGAGAAGACACAAAAAGGTCTTCGAGGATATTCCCCCGGGATTACCCCCAAAAAGGGGATTTGAGCACTCCATTGAATTAGAGGACGAAGCAAAACCTGTCATTACCACTCCTTACCGCCACCCCCACAAGTTCAAAGAGGAGATTGAAAAAACCATAAAAGAGTTATTAGAAATGGGACACATCCAACCCAACAGCAGCCCTTTTGCCTCGTCAGTAGTATTGGTCAAAAAAAAAGATGGGACACTGAGAATGTGCATAGATTACCGAGCCTTGAATAAAAAGACTATAAAAAATAGATACCCAATTCCGAGGATCGATGAACTAATGGATGAACTCCATGGAGCAAAATACTTCTCCAAGATCGATCTAAGGTCAGGGTATCATCAGATCCGAATGAGGGAAGAGGATATTCCCAAAACAACATTCAAATGTCACTATGGACATTTCGAGTTCCTGGTTATGCCATTTGGTCTCACTAACGCCCCGGCCACTTTTCAGTCATGCATGAATCATACATTCAGACAACAATTGAGGAAGTTCCTTCTAATATTCTTTAATGATATACTCATTTACAACAAAAGATGGGAAGAGCATCTCCTGCACATTGAAGAGGTATTGAATATTCTGGAGTCAAAATCATTGTACGCTAAAGCCTCCAAGTGTGAATTTGGGATGAGAGAAATCATCTACTTAGGACACAAAATTAGTGAGGCAGGAGTAAGTGTGGACGAAGAAAAGATCAAAGCCATCAAGGAATGGCCCACCCCTAGAACCTTAACCCAATTAAGGGGATTTGTGGGGCTATGCAGCTACTATAGGCGCTTTGTAAAGGGGTTCTCCAAGATTGCAGCACCCCTCACCGACCTAACTAAGACAGGGGCTTTCGCATGGAATGACCAAGCCCAAGGGGCCTTTGAACAACTTAAGACAACCATGAGCTCTTGCCCAGTATTGGCCATTCCCGATTTCCCTATTCCTTTTGAACTATAGTGTGATGCATCAGGGGAAGGAATTGGGGGCATACTTATGCAAAAGAAACATCCCATAGCTTTTGAGAGCCGAAAACTCACCGACGCAGAAAGAAACTACTCTGTCTATGACAAGGAGATGCTGGCCATAATGCACGCATTGGCTAAATTTCGCCAATACCTGGTCTGTGGTAGGTTTGGTGTAAAGACTGATCATAACAGTCTACGCTTCTTTTTGAGCCAAAAGGATCTAAATGACAGGCAACAAAAATGGGTGAGTAGAATACAAACCTACGATTTTGATATAGAATATGTGAAAGGGGTGAACAACGGGGCATTAGATGCACTATCCAGGAGAGCTCATATCAACACCATTACCAGTATCTCAAAAGACTGGAGGGAAGAGATCCTTAATGAATATGACCAGGATCCCTAGACAAAGGAAATTTTAGCCGGGAATCTACCCAATGAAGATTTCAGGATTAAAGGAGACCTCATTTTGTATAAAGGGAGGATATACTTGACCCCTCAGACCAAATTCAAAGGCAAAATTGTCAAAGAATTTCATGATAACCCCCTTGCAGGACACCCAGGATACTACAAAACATATAAGCATATTAGGGAACGATATGCATGGAGGAACCAAAAGAGGGATATCCAAAAATATGTCCAAGAATGCTTAACATGTCAATGCAACAAAACTGAACATATTAGGGAACGATATGCATGGAGGAACCAAAAGAGGGATATCCAAAAATATGTCCAAGAATGCTTAACATGTCAACGCAACAAAACTGAACTTACCTACCCAACTGGATTGCTTCAACCATTACCTATTCCTAATCAAAAGTGGGAGAGTATTTCTATGAATTTCATAACAGGGTTGCCAAGGATACAAGGGAAGGATAGCATTTTCGTGGTAGTAGACAGACTCACGAAGTATGCCCACTTCCTCGCAATCTCTACCAAATATAAAGCCCACCAGATAGCAGACCTATTCTTCAAAGAAATTTTCAGACTCCACGGCCTCCCTCTAAATATTATCAGTGACAGAGATAGCAAGTTTATTAGCCAGTTTTGGCAAGAACTCTTCAGAATGGCGGGAACAGATTTAACCCCTAGTACCAGTTACCACCCTCAAACCGATGGGCAAACAGAGATAGTAAACAAATGGATAGAGGGCTATCTAAGGAATTATGTTACAGGACAACAGACTGCTTGGATTAAGTGGTTACACCTAGGAGAACACTGTTACAACACGACTCAGCACATGTCAATAGGGATGAGTCCTTTCCAAGCCTTATACGGCTATGAGGCCACAAGCTTTGGGGAACTAACAAACCAAGAAAGCAAAGTACCTAGAGCACAAGATTTTGTGCAACACAGTAAAGACATCCTGAAGATCTTGAAAGAAAATTTACAACAAGCTCAAAATCAACAAAAGCTCTATGCCGACAGGAAGCGTGTAGAACGGACATTTGAGGCCGGAGATCTAGTATTCCTAAGGTTACAACCATATAAGCAATCATCCCTCAAGAGGAATGGGACGGAGAAACTGAAACCTCGATTTTATGGGCCCTACCAAGTCATTCGAAGGATTGGGGAAGTAGCTTATGAGATTGAACTTCCCAAAAGCAGCAAAATACATAATGTGTTCCATGTTTCCTGACTTAAAAGGGTTCTTGGGCAACACGTAGTTCCTTGCAGCGAACTAACTCCCCTAGATGATGAAGGGAAACTTACACTATACCCAAAGATCATTCTGGACACACGGAAAAGAGAGCTCAGGAACCGAACTATCATTGAACATCTGATAAAATGGAGGAATCTTCCAAATGAGGATGCCACTTGGGAAAAAGAGGAGGACTTAAAGATGCTTGAGGACAAGCAAAGTTGAGACGGAGGGACTGTGATATCCCCATCGCATTGCATAATGTAAGGTTGCTTTTGAAAAAATATAAATAAATAAAAGACAAAATCAATTATCAAATTAGGTAATAATGTTAACATTGATATTTAATTAATTTAATTTAATTAAAAGTTTAAGGTATATTAATGTTTAAATATAGGATTAAGAAATTAAATAATTATTATTTCATTTAATATATTTAATGATTATTATTAAATATATATTGATGCACTTAATAGTTCGAAAGACTATTATTATTCATGTTACGCACTTTAATAAAGTGCATGGTATAAGGCCCACCCCCCCCGCGGGAAGCGGTGGGATGGGAAACGCAGCCCAGGCTGCGTCTACCGCCACACCCTTTCCTTTGGAAGGGAAATGGTGTGACGGTAGCCGCAGCTGAGGCTGCGAACCGTCACCCCGTTCCCACGGGAGGGTATTTAACCCACCAAATGCAGGCTGCTAAAAGGGAGATAGGAAGGAGTGAGCGCAGATACGGGTGAAGGGAAAGAGGAGGCACTGTGGTCAGACAGGTAAGGGGTCTACTTGTATAAAATACGTAATAAGAATAATTAACATATAAATAAACATAAAGGTATAAATAGGTAGGATAGTATATATATATCCAGGGATATAGAGAAGGTATAAATGTATTAACAGATATATATAGGCAATGACATGTAGTATGTGTAGGGAGAAATATAGGAGTAATTTAGTAAAGTTAAATGGGAACTTATTGTAGGCATATATAAGGAAGGGTTATTAAATGTTAAGAAATGTTAATAACGAATACAAATCAGGATAGTAGAAATACATGTTAAAGAATATAAAAAGATAATGGTAATGAACATTTTTATAAATATATAATATATGTGAATTCAGGGCTATGTACATAAGGTTATATAGAAATTGTAATAATGAAGCAAATGAAATGTAAAGGTATTCACATGAGGGAGGCTATAGGGAGGAAACTCCCTTAGTCTAAGGAAGGGTTTTTGACAAACCCTAGGGCAGTATATACTGAAGGTTGATATGCATATATAGGGCTTAGTTGACTAAACACCAACTAAGAAGAGACGGATCTGGCCGGTCCCCTCTGAGGACTTGGATGATGAAGGCATCACCCAAGGCAAGGAATAGACAAGGGTCTTCCTTGAAGGGCTTGGGTGTAAGAGGTTACACCCAAGACAGGATTCAAACGCAACTTCGATTTCCTGAAGGGCTTGGAACCAAGGGGTTCCAAGAAGGCGAGCTTCATAGCCGCCTAAGGACATACTTTCGTATGGCATTCATATCCTTTTTTAGATAAAAATTATGATCATGCTAATTCAGTGTTAAAAATAGATTGTGAATTAAAATGGTTTATATATATATACATATCTATATGTTGTGTTCTAACAATCTGTTTTGCAGGTTAATGATCTCTAAATAGTAGGGACATTACACATGTGTTGGAATGTTAGTAGGGAAATGAAACCATAGGAAGAAATATTGGGGGTTGGGTGTCGGTCATATTATAAGACTCAAACTATAGGATGAGGTGTCAAGGGTTGAGCAATGGGCATATTGATAAGGGAATGTCCAAAACTTTGATAAGAATAAGGGAAGATTGGAGTTGGAAGAAAAGACATGCTCCAGAAGGGAAAACACAGGACATGAGAATAGGAAAGACCATTAGAGTAATTAATGTTTATTTAATGGTCATTATGTAATATTTAGTTGTTTTGCTTAGTTTCTATTTCAGTCTTTCGTTCATGATTGTTTCATTTAGAAACATCATCTTGTAATTGCCTGTATGTATCCTTTCATTTTCATAATTAATTAAGCAATTACCATTTCATGGTATCAAAGCTAATTGAAATTTTTTGGCAAATTTTTTTAAGAATAAAATTTGTGGGTAGCCTAAAAATTAATTTTTATGAAGTTTTTTATTGATTTTTTATAAGAAAATCTAGGACTTTCAAATCATGAGATTTCACTTCAAATCAAAAGTTATTTTTTTTCTATCAAATTTGTCAAGGGTTTTCTTTGGTTTGATCGAGGGTTGTTTTTTTGAGAATCACGGGTATGTGTTGAAATCATGAGTTTTTTTTAGAAATCAAAAGGTGCTTTCGTGGGATTAAAATTCTTTAAAAAAATTGTACCTCGAAAACTTCTTTTTGGGTGATGCAAACTATTTCTGTTTTTAATGATTTTGAGAAAAATTGTGGGCTCACGTCTCTTATTCGGTTCTTGACCTGGGTGCTAGGTTTCTTCTGCTTCCTCCCTCACCTGTTTATTGCTCGCGCGATGGTTTTCTGCTCCATTGTGCCGGGTTTGTAGATCGTGTTTTCCATTCCATGCGTGAAGGGTTTCTTGTGTAGCGCGATTTGTCACTTTTCTTGTCGTGGGAGTGTTTGTTTGTTGCGAACTCGTGGGTTTCATGGCTATTCTTCTGCGAACTTGGTTTGCATAAAATCTTTTTCTTTTGGGGATGCTTTTCTGCGAGTTCTGGTGCTCTAGGGTTTCTGCACATATATTTTTTTATGCACGAGGCAGTGTGGTTACTTAGGATGCCTTTTGACATGAAAATGTCTCAACTAGGTCCTTCACCCTTGTTTTGTGACAATCAAGGGGTGCTGAAACTTGCCAAGAATCCAATCTTCCATGAGCGAACCAAACATGTAAAGCTTTATTGTCACTTCATCCAACAATTTGTTGAAGATGGAATTGTGATCTTGTAGTATGTTCCAACAGTGGGCCAAATTGTAGACATTCTCACCAAGTCTCCGAGCTTGGACAAGTTTGTAAAATTTAGGGGGCAACTCGGTGTAGTTGATAGGATGACCGTTAAGAGAGGATATTAGAGTAATTAATGTTTATTTGATGGTCATTATGTAATATTTAGTTGTTTTAGTTAGTATCTATTTCAGTCTTTTGTTCATGATTGTTTCGTTTAGAAACATCATCTTGTAATATGTATAAACTTAGATTGATTGGAAATTGGACATGATAAGTCCACCCACTTAAAATTGCTTGTCCTCAACAAATTGCAAGTTTGGATGTTCCAAACTTTGTGGGCTTTTCCAAGTTGCATCTCCACTGGAAGATTTTTCCAACGAATTAGGTATTCCTTGGTGCTTCTGTTTTTTAGCTTGCTCTCCCTTACATTCATGATTACTTTGGGAATCAAAACTAGTTTTCCTTACTTATCAATTAGAGGCAACTCATTCGAGGGTTATATATGTTTGCCTAGTGCCTTTTTGAGGCAAGACACATGAAAAATATTGTGTATCTTGCTTCCCTCCGACAGCTCCAACTCGTAAACAACTTCACTAATCCTTCTTAGAATTCTGTAACGCTCGCAGAAACATGGTTTGAGCTTTCCCAACTCACTCACCTTTGGAAAAATTAATAATAGACTTATACAAAGGCTAGAACACCTTAAAGACATGTTGTCTTAGTTGCATCTTACCATGCAAAACAATATGACTACGCCTAGACATTGGAATGTGTGATGTCCCCAAATTGAACCTCATCAAATATTGTTAATATTAAGAAAACTCTTTGTATTACCTTTATAATGAAGTTGTTGCAGTTGAAAACCAAATGGTTTGATGACAATATATTATGAATGATCAAGATTATTATCATGTAATAATGAAAGGAAGAATATTGAGACCAATATATAACAATATTAAGAAGAGAGTCTGATTACATCAAATATCAATACCATACAAGGTGACTTAGAGTATATGAACAGAAGCCAAAAAATATTTGCAATGGATACTAACACCAACAAATCGCTAATCTACATATCATTAATTAGCATGTTACAAAGATAATCGTGCAAAGAGAATGCTTATAAAAATGGTGATAATTCTGTCTATAAATAAAAATCCATGAACCGCGATTACACAAGATAAATGAGTAGCGATTTCAAAGATTAATGCAGCGATATTCTATGGAGAATAGTGGCAAAATATTAATAAGTAAAAAGCAGATGAGCCCATGTAAAAGGACCTTGCAGCATCGTAAGAAGGTGGAATGATGCGGATTGCAGATTGAAGACAATAATCCTAAGACAGAAACAGAATCCATATAATATGGTGGACCGATCTTCTTATTGAGAGAAAAAAAGGTTTAATTAATGAAGAAATATAAGTTAGCATTACAAATCGTAGTAAGCAAGTTATATGAGGAATAGCGAAGTGATATCTTCTAAGGGATTCCAATCCGTCATACACAAGATATGCTACACAAATACTGTTTTAAGGGGGCCAATTCCTTTGACCATAGTCTGCAATAATTTCTTAAGAGATTCTATAAAGAAGTGGCCCGATTCATCAAGATAATACACATGATGAATGCTATCATAGTAGTGATATTATGTGAGGACAAATACAACACATAGCAGCAGATTGTTTATATCAAACAAACAGTGATTAAGGGACTCGGTATCGGTGTATGAACAACCAGTGATCAAAAGCAGCGATAAAGACATTGTCAGATAGAGGAGACGTCAATACTAAGCGGGTCCATATCCTATGGTATTATGATTAACTTCACTGGCATCAATTATAATGTCCAGTGATTAAGATAGGATCCGTGTCTAGTGATTCATTAAACTTTAATGGAAGACTACTAACTGATTTTGTATAAGATGGTGCGATTAGTATCTAGAGGATCGTTTACCAATTATAAGGACGGCATCAATGTTGGAAGATATCAAAGATTCACCGATAATTAACTTTGGCCCCGATAATCAAAGTTGTTCATAGGCGAGATGAAAAATAGGAATATTAAGAAGGAATCGATTAAAGAAGTCTAATCGATGAACTATTAAGAAGCAGGGTGATTTGTTATGAAGGGACAAAGTCATGTCCTTCACAAGCAACGCTTCAAAGTGTAAAGTATAAGAAGGAAGACAATTACCCTTATCATGGGGGGGAGAACAATTAGAGACTAAAGAAAATACAGATTACCATAGTGGTCGAATGATAATGACTAAAACAGTGATCTTCTAACAGCAGTGATCAAGGATGCAGACGACTTTCAGAATACTAATTGGTATATATATTAAAATTCGGGATTGTAGAGAGGAAAATCCTCGACGTTCAGGAATGGAGGCATGGGGCGGCAGGATATACATCGGAAACAACACCATTATTGTTGCTAAAGTACATGTTTAGATTAGACCCAGCAACCTCATCCTTCTAAGCGAATGCCACAGTCTTGTTGCATTCACAGAATGTCATATCAGATATAGTAGCACCTTGTAATCAACCAATCATATCGACATAATATACACAAAATAAGAATATCTTGCATTGTTAAATCAGACATATGAACATGAACAGGCAGATTTGAAAGTAGTATATGCATATCTAGAAGGAATTGATCTGAAGTGGTTGTATCAGTTTGGTACAGAGCATCACAAGACGGTCATTTATAAAGCATTAGGTATGAAGAAGTGACAAGGGGACTGTAGGATTTTGCCAAGATCAAGGGCACAATGAAAAGCATAAAAAGAGACAATAGAATGACAAGAACAAACTGTATTCTCATCAATATGCAAATGATCAACTGGATTAACCAATACAATGAATATAGGCCTGCTTATATAGGCAAGGCCTTATGGATGTATGAGCACACAAATATGACATGTGGCTCAATGAGAAACAAGGGTAGGTAAGAAATACTAAGGGTAGGTAGGAGAAATAATATAATATTCCACAAGAGGTGGATGACCCACTGAATGTGGAGTGTAACAGCAAAATAAGACTACAAAAGGTGGAATTTCTCCTACAAGCTCTATCCCTATGTGCACACTTCCCTAAGTGTCTCAAATCCAAACTACGAAGAGATGCATTACCCTAAGTTAAGTAAGTGTAATAATATCCAAAATGAATATTTATTTACACCAACACCCCCCCTTAAGTGCAACTTAGGGGAATGAAGACTCAAGTCAACAATGCAAGATGGGTCCCGGCTACTAGGCCACGACAGGTACCCATGTACAATATGCAAATGCAAGCAAAACTATGCAATGCAATCTCTCACAAATGGAGAAAGGGAGAAAACCCAGTGGGAAAAAACTCCCCCCCAAAAGAGAGATGAATGTACAAAAGACTCTCAAAGAAGAAGGACAAAACCTCAAACAGGAAAAAGTCCCCCCCATAAGAGAGGAAGGAGAAGTCAGCTGACCCCCCCTAATGACACATCTCGCACCCCCAAGAGAGCTCGCAACTACTGGAACTTACTCTCGGTGAAAGGTTTGGTGAATATGTCAACAACCTGCTCTGCTGTAGGACAATACTGCAAATCAATGACCTGCTCCTGGATGAGCTCTCGGATATAGTGCATATGAATCTTGATGTGTTTGGTACGCTGGTGCTAGACTGGGTTCTTCGAGATCGCAATAGCACTCTGATTGTCACAATGTAGAACTGTCGGCCGTGGAGTGGTGAATCCAAACTTGGTGAGAATCTACTGGAGCCAAATGGTCTCAGTCGCTGCGTTAACAGTGCCTCGATACTCAGCCTCAGTCAAAGAGAGAGCAATAGCATGTTGCTTCTTGCTTTGCCAACAAATGGGGCCCGAACCAAGGTGAAAACTGTAACCAGAAGTAGACTTACGATCATCAAGATGGCCAGCCCAATCGGAGTCTGTGTAACCAACCAAGCGAAGTCCTGTGCCTGCTGCATAGTGAATCCCATAGTGATGTGTACCTTGGATGTAATGAAGGATGCGTTTGGTGGCTTTCCAATGAAGCTCATGTGGTTCCTGCATGAAGCGGGAAACCATGCCAACTGCAAATGAAATATCAGGGCGTGTATGAGTCAAGTAGATGAGACTACCCACAAGCTGATGATACAAAGTGGCATCAACTGGTGGAGAAGAACACTGAGCCTCAAGCTTGACGCCTGAAAGAAAGGGAGTCGGGGCAGGCTTACAATCAGCCATATGAAAGCGTGCAAGTACATCAAGAGCATACTTGGGCTGCGATAGTTTAATCTTGGAAGGTGATTGTGAAATCTCTATCTCGAGAAAGTAGTGCAAAAGACCCAAGTCAGTCATAGCAAATCTGTCATGCAAAGCAGATTTGACCCTGCTAATGATGGATGAAGTACTCCCTGTAATGATCAAGTCATCAACATAGAGCACAAGTATCAAGTGAGAGTCATCCTGTCGCAAAATGTAGACATTCGGATCGGAATGACACTTGGTGAACCCTGCGGAGAGAAGAAAGGAATCCATCTTGGCGTACCAATCCCTGGGGGCCTGCTTAAAGCCATAGAGAGATTTCCTTAGTCTGCAAACCAAGGAAGTATCCTGGATGAAACCCTGTGGCTGCTCCATATAAATCTCCTCATCAAGATCACCATGAAGAAAAGCACTCTTCACATCCATGTGATGTACAGCCCAACCATAAGCTGCAGCAATAGCAAGTGTCAAACGAATGGAGTTCATCTTGGCTACGGGTGCAAAGCTCTCAGTATAGTCAACACTTGCAACCTGCGAGAAACCTTTCGCAACAAGCCGAGCCTTATACTTATCCACACTACCATCCGCTGCAAACTTGGTCTGATAGATCGAACCATCTTTCTCCCCTTAGGGAGATGGACTAAATCCCATGTGTTGTTCCTCATCAAGGAACTATACTCTTCCTCCATAGCTTGGTCCCATTCAGGAACCCCTGATGCTTCCCTAAATGTTTGTGGATCGGAAGCGGTAGCAATGAATGCATGTGGTAGATTCTGATGTTGTGATCGAGTTCTCTGTGTATCTGAAGGATCCCCAACTAGAGAACCCGCGGACTCAAGTGTCTGTCGAGCCCAACGAGGTCGAGGTGGAAGTGGAGAACGAGGCTCCTCAACTGCATGTGGACCCTGCGGAGGTGTAACCCTGCGAGTCGGAGTTGAAGGAGTCTCATCATCTGAATCACTAACATCACTATCCACAATGGAGGAAGGTGGAGGAGGTAGAGAGGCTAAGCTAGGAGAGCTTTCCTCAAAGTGAACACTCCTCTCAATGAGCACCTCATGTGTCTCTGGATCCATCAATCTGTATGCCTTAACACCCTCAGGATATCCAACAAATATGGAAGGCCGACTCTGAGGTTCCAATGCCTTGCGTTTCTGGGGAGGTATGCGAGCCCATGCTGGACACCCAAAGACTCTGAAATGTCTCACAATCGGTTTCCTACCAGCCCAAGCTTCAAAAGGAGTAATACCTTGCAAAGCTTTGTGAGGAACCCAATTCTGGATGTGTGTGGCACAACTGATAGCCTCTGCCCAAAAGGCGGGATCAAGAGAACGTGCATGTATCATACAGCTAGCCATTTCTTTGAGAGTTCTATTCTTGCGTTCTACAACCCCGTTCTGCTGTGGAGTGTATGCGACAGAATGGTGAAGATCAATCCACTCAAATGTACAAAAATTCTCAAGTCTCTTGTTCACATATTCCCTTCCATTATCTGTACGAAGAATCTTGACCACTTTCGCTGATTGCTTCTCCACATGAGTCTTGAAGTCCTGAAATCTGTCAAATATTTCACTCTTATGAATGAGAAAGTAGACCCAAGTGAAGCGGGAGTAGTCATCAATGAAGGTGAGAACATAGCGGGCCTTACTAAATGAAGGGGCTGGAAATGGACCTGCTACATCGTTGTGAACAAGTTGAAGAACTTCCAAAGCTCTCCAAGTTTTCCCTTTATCAAACTTCTCTTCGGGATGCTTGCCCATGGAACAACCTGAACATACACCCTCTGAAAAACTGATTCGAGGTAGACCTGTGACCATGTCTTTAGTGCTTAGCTGCTGAAGATAGCGGTAGTTGAGGTGACCAAACCGCTCATGCCATAGCTTACTTTCTGAATTTGAATGAGTAAGCAAGGCCCTAGAAGGTGAACTTGGCACAAAGTGGGAAAATGAATAAAGCCTTGAGTTGTCATTGACTTGTCCCACAGTCCCACTGCTACCAAGGCATCATCATCAAGTTCCTTTACCACAACTGAATCTGGTGTAAACTCAACCTTTTTCCCATTCCCATAGTGAGTGATTTGGTAGATGGAGAGAAGGTTGGTAGACAAGTTAGGAACATAGAGAACATTTTCAAATGTTCCATCATCCATGTCAATTGAACCTTTCCCTTCAACCTCTACTTGTGTATCATCACCTATGTAAATGTGAGGTACCTTAGATGGCTCCAATGAAGAAAACTGCTCCTTTGTAGAACCCATGTGATATGAGGCACGCGAGTCAAGTATCCATTGCTGTGAAAAACCTATTGTAGCCACAAATGCTTGCCCATTTCCCTTAGACTGTGAGGAAGAGGAAGGAGATGAATCCTTCTTTGTGTAGGCGGATGGCAAGTTGATGTTTTTTTTCTTAAGAAGATTGGTTAACTCATCAACTTGCTTTGCGTGGCATCAATGCTCATCATGACCATACTTCTTGTAATATGCACAAGTTGGTTTATCCTTCTTAAGTGGTGTCCCCTTCTTGGAAGAGGATGAAAAATCGCCTTGTGATGGAGAGGATGATTGTCCTTTTTCCTGGTGTGGCTTAGACTAAGAGTGCTTCTTCTTCTTGTTGGAATCTTTGCCTTGACTTCCTTGATTCCCTTGATTAGCCACCAAAGCCTTGGACTTTGAAGACTTGAGAAACCCCATGTTCAACAACTTAGATTGTTCCAATATTAACATTTCTGTGAAAGCATCAAATGAAGGCATAACATAAGAACTCCCCACTGTCAAACGATGAGTTTGGAAGCTAGACACAAATGCTGCATATTCTGGTGCAAGCTTGTCCAACAAGTTGAATATCAACTGAGCATCCTTTTTGTCAATTCCACAATCCTTAAGCTTTGCTCTTAGCTCATTTGCTTTGGTGACATAATCTTGGATTGTATCAAAACTCTTGGGATCCAAGTTGGTGAGCTCATTGTCATTCTGATAGCCTCTGATTTCATCAACTTGTCCATACAATTTCTAAAACATATCCCAAGCCTCTTTAATTGTTTTACACTTCTCAATGTGAAAAATGAGGTCATCTAATACATACTTGCCCAAGGTTCCAAGAGCCATGCAATTCTTTGTGAGCCATTCTAATTGAGCATTTGGATCAGCCTTAGGATAAGGTGGTGCTGTTATTGTTCCATCTATGTAATGTGTGAGACCCTTTTCCATTAATTTACTCCATACTTTAATTTTCCATGATGCATAATTATGTGGAGTTAAAGGTGGAAATTTATTAGGACTCATTGCAACAAAAATGGAAAGAGCACAAAGAGAGGCACAATCACACAAGACACCCCCCCAAATTCACTCAATGAAAGAACCCCCCCCAAAAGTGATGATTTTGGCACTTTATAAGTAGTGCGTATACAATGGGCCACTTGCAAAAAATGGCAAAGTGGATTTCTGATTTACAATTTTACAACTGCCTCAATAAGGCCAAAAAAGTCTCATACTGATAATGCAAGAGATCTAAGTAAGATTCAAGCAATTTACAAGTACCTAATAGGCCAAATAAGACCAATATCTGAAAGTACAATTTCTACTCAAAATCTCTGAAATTTGATCATAGATTATGAAAGTAGACAAAAAAATATGCACTTTCAAAAAAACGGCACCTGAAAAGGAGGTCGTATGAGCTCAAACGAGGCCTTTGAAGTTGCAAAATTGAGGATTGGACAGGTACAGCTGAAAGAATTCGAAAATTCCGAAAAACCTCTGCACCAAAATCAGAAAATAACCACACCACTGCGAAGATCACGAAATTTTAGCCCATTTCAAAAAAAATTGCACCAAAAAAGGAGCAAAAATGAGCAAGATATGGCCTTTCAAAGTTGGACTGCAAAACTGAAAAGCTCAATGGAGAGGGGTCAAAAAATTTTCAAAAAGCTGCTGATGTGGCGTTGACATCAGCAGTTTACTGTGTTAAATTTGACGCCCGTCTGGCCGTCACAAAAATGTCAGCCCCCTGCGTGGTGTCCGTACTGTACGGATATGCTGACTGTACGCGGGTGACGTGGCAGACAGACTAGACTGCGTACGGACTCTGACGTGGCATACAGAGGTGTACGGTTTTGCTTGCGGGCCAGTGGCTGCCTGCCACGTGGCGGACGTGGGGCCGCCTGTTTTAGTGGTCATCGGAGAGGAGGGAGCGGCCGGAGCTGAGGACGTCGGAGGTGGCGGCGGCAGCGTGCAGAGACTAGCGGGAGGCGGCCGGCGGGAAACTGTTCGGGTGGCGATGGCGGAGACCGGCGGGGAGTAAGGTGCCGTCGGCAGGACGTTGACCGACAGCATGGCCCGACTGGCGGACGGATTGGCGGGAGTACCACAGGGTACGGTACGCGGCCTGCAATACCTGCGACACGTAGGTACAAACTGCACGGGGGGGGGGGGGGGGTCTATGGACCCCCCAAAAATATGTGTTGTTTTTTTAAAAAAAATTTTTGATCGCTATTTTTTAGATTTTCGAATTTTTTTTTTTTTTTGAAAAATATTTAAATTTTTTTTTTTTTCGAAATCCGTACGATAATAGCCAAAATGGGAAAAAAATTTTTCTCACCAAAATAGGTCGACTTTATAGTCGAAATTTTTGGAAACGGCCTCCTGGATTCAACGGTGATGTCCAAATCGCTGTATGACGCCCCGAAAAAATGAAGATCCCCAAATCCGAAAATAGAAGCCTTCCACGATGTCTCCAGAAACCAATCAATGAAGTCCCAATAGCTCTGATACCATGTAGGATTTTGCCAAGATCAAGGGCACAATGAAAAGCACAAAAAGAGACAATAGAATGACAAGAACAAACTGTATTCTCATCAATATGCAAATGATCAACTGGATTAACCAATACAATGAATATAGGCCTGCTTATATAGGCAAGGCCTTATGGATGTATGAGCACACAAATATGACATGTGGCTCAATGAGAAACAAGGGTAGGTAAGAAATACTAAGGGTAGGTAGGAGAAATAATATAATATTCCACAAGAGGTGGATGACCCATCGAATGTGGAGTGTAACAGCAAAATAAGACCACAAAAGGTGGAATTTCTCCTAAAAGCTCTATCACTATATGCACACTTCCCTAAGTGTCTCAAATCCAAACTACGAAGAGATGCATTATCCTAAGTTAAGTAAGTGTAATAATATCCAAAATGAATATTTATTTACACCAACAGGGACATTACAGAATGGTGAAGGAAGCACTTTTGTGGCTAATAATCTCAATAATACTCACACCAACACGTAGAGGATTGTGATTGGTTTAGCTGCTAGAATTTTCCAACTTTCTTTACTTTGCACGAAGGAAAAGGTTCCTAAAGTAGAAGCTCATAATCTTGTTGTGGATGACATTGCAACTTGTTATGTCGACTATAGAGTTCTTTCAGAGGTTATTCAGAGTGAAATGTCACTCACAAATTTTATGAATATGAAGTCATCCTAAAGTGGCCCCTAGATCTGTGCCTAGATCTTGAGCTATCTAGAGAGATTTGCAGCATGCTTTGAGGAAGTCAACACTTCCCACTTTTAATGGATCTAGCAAGTTTACAACTTGAGCTTGGATAGAAGTTGGATACATAACTATCATTTAGGCCAATGTTAGTAAATGAGGCCATCAAATTTACCACTCCATATTGAGGGTACAACACATTGATATTAGTACCATGGGATGGTTACTCAAAGATACAACCTTATCAAGTGTTATGATGAATTCAACATAAGATTTCTTGAGAGATTTGATATGAAGGATTTGAGGACCTTGAAGTTCATTCTCGCAAGTTATCACAACTCAAGCAATATGGAAGTGTTGAGAACTATGTTGGTGGTTTTCAATTTTTTTTAGTAATGGTTCGTGACATAATTGAAAGAAGGTTAATTATGATGTTCATATAAGGCTTGTTTGAACCCCTCAAAGCTTTAGTCAAACAATTTGAACCTCCCATCTCTGTAGTAGATCATCACAAGATCCTCGACACTTGAATTTTCATTGTAAAGAACAAATTTTAGAAGACTTTCCCTTCAAAGAAGTCTTTTAGGAAATTTTTTTGTCAAATTAAAAATTTTCCTAAAGAAAAGAGGAATATAATGCCACTTTTCATCAGAGTATAAAATTGGATCTATTAATATATGAGAGTTAATTTTGTACTACAACAAATTTTTTTAATTTCATTATCTAAGTTTAAAAATTATAAAATTTAATTTCATCATCTATGTTTAAAAATTATAAAATATATTTATAATGTATCTTAAATGCCTAAAAATGTTGTTTATTGATATTAACTAGAAACATGAAATTTCCACAGTTCATAATGTTTGTGTTATGTTTCTGGATGTGACTGTGTAGATTTTTGATGCCAACATTTCGGATCAAACTCTATGATCCATCATCAGGGAATGAAAGCATGAGAAGAGAGACGTGGCATTATTAGAATATTTTATTATATTTAGTCAGTTATTTTTAGTTCTTCTATCAATGGTCATTTAGTGTTTTTATTTATAGTATTTTTAGGCATCTTTTATTAGAAGACGTAGTTGCTATTTTTGCTTTAGTTTGAAGCTTCAGTTAAATGGTTAGTTCTTTTTTGAACACCGTCTTATAAATTGCTATATATACCTTGTATATTCATGAATAAAGACATGCAATTAATTTATCAGGCATTAAAAATCTCATGCATACATTCCTTGATGATGGATCATAGAGTTTGATTTGCAACGTTGACATAATAAATCTACACCGTCAAATTTAGAAAAATAACACTAAAATATAACTAGCTTAAGATTTAAGCACGTTAAGATCACCATCATTAAGATATAAATTGGCATCCAACAATATGAGCATGATCTAAAAGAAAAACATAACATATTTAGAGAACTTTAACTAGAATAACTCCAATTTATTTATATTTAGTTTTGAATATCTTTTAACAACAAAAAATTCAATACTCATCTGAATTAGAGCACTTGGATAGGCCACTCTCACCCGAGGAAGAGTTTAGTGGTGTTGGCCCTCATAGCTGTGCCACACTCTAGGAGGAACAATTCTTCTTTAGAACTTATCATGAGTAAATTGCTGAACATAGTGCTCCAAAGTCACACTGAATAGAGTAAACGCTTAACACAAGTGTACTAGAACCATGCTTAAAATGATATGCTCCAAAGTTATTATGCAATAGGCATAACACAACATGCTCTAGAGTAATCACTCAAAATGTGCAACACAACATGCTCCAGAGTAATCACTCAAATGGTGCAAAACGACATGCTCAGAGTAATTACTCAACATTCATAACACAACATGCTATAGAGTAATCACTCAACATATGTTGTAGCCTTGCCCAAGACAATCTTATGTGCATTCTGTACCCCGAGTTGGACACACTTTGCGTGCCTCATGTCCAATGCCCATAGCTCATCGGACATCTTCCTTGAAAGATCTCTATGCCCCTTTCCAAGTCTCACATATATGCTTTATATAAGCACTAAGGGGTGGTTTTCGAACCATCACTCCCTTGAACAAAGCTTGTCTTTAATAATTATTAAATAAATATATTTATCCCTCTTTTTTATACAAAGGTTTTTATAAATATTCTTTATTGATCTCCATTTTAACCAAATGATCATATTATCCTTTATTTTTCTCTCTCTTGATAAGGCTATTGTTGTGAGGTATTCACACATCATCCCATTGCAAATGGGGGTCCCCACTTTTCGCTTTCTAGGATTAGTCCTTTTTGCTCAATCCTAGGTTGTCTTAGAGTCTTTGCTATTAATCTTTGCATTGAAGGGATAAAATTTCTTGAGTAGCCAGAGAATTCATCAATTTAGGTGGAAAGGGATTGAATGAGGAGTCTTCTGTAGGGTCACTTTTGAAGATTAATTTGACATGGACATTAAAGTGACTTAAGAATTGGAAGTTTGGATGAATAGAGTATAGGCAAGGGGAGAGATTGAATGAAGTGTCTACATAGGGTCATGTCTCTTGCTGAAGCAAACTTGCCTTAGACCTGTCCTTTGCCTCAAGATTAGAGCGAATTCCTTCCTTGAGCATTCTTGAAGGGTAAAAGTTAACATGTTTCATGAAGATTTGGGATATGATCTAGTAGAGTGAAGGAAAGTGAAGGATTGAGTTTAAAGTTGTTTGAGATTATGTACCTCTCTAAAGACTTAGGGCGAAATTTTGCATTTAGCTCTTGTACCTTGCCAAGGGTCAAGAGCGAATTTGCAGAGTCTTGTCCTTCCTAAGGTCCTAGAGCGAACTTGATTCATGTCCTTCCTAAGGTCTTAGATCGAACTTTTTTCATGTCCTTCTTAAGGTCCTAGAGCGAAATTTTGATGTCTTGTCCTTGTTGGGGTCCCAGAGCGAAATTTATTCACCAAGTGATGTACCTTCTGGAGGTCACAAAGTGAATTTCCTCAATAGGTGTTATTAAGGGCCGAATTGTGAAAGATCCCAAATGGATCCTTTTGCTGTTGTTGCTGTAAATTCTTAATTAAACATACTATATTTTTGTAATTTTCCGGTGATCTTATAGAATAGACAGAAGTTGTAGAAAGGTATTGTTTCTTTTTGGATTTTGATGTTATAAGTAAAGTAAATGATAAATAGCAACAACTGTGAAATAAACAGTAAACAATGTTCATATGTAAGAACACTTACGCAATCTGAAAATACTGCAAATCATACCAGGCAAATAACCTAGTTTTGTATTTAGCAAGAATCCATACATTTATTTGGAGTTGTTCTCAATCTGGATTGATGCCAGATGGAGGTATATTACTGGCAACGAACAAGGAAGACCAAATAAACTGAATACAACCCTTCAAGCCAACATACAAACAAGGCGTGGTTGCAAAAGGAGGCGTGGAAGCTACTGCAAATCACGTGCCAGCTAAAATAGACCAGCCGCCCTGTTGAAACCCCCAATATGCACGCTGAATCTTCAGGCCAAGAAGATGTGTCTTCTACCTCTGACAATCTCTGTGCAATCCTGGATAAATCCACTGTCAACTCCTGCTGAGGGCTACGTCCCAGCAAGCTCAGACCTGGGGTTTGCGTCCCAGACCAAAATCACTTTTCCAGAGCAATTTCCAAATTCGCAAGTTTCAAAATGATCAAAGATGCTATCAATTAGGTTTTCATCTCCTTATAACTCCTTTCCCTTTGCAAGTCGAACCCTAAAGAATAATAAAGCTTGTGCTTTATAATTAAAGTGACACTTTCCCAATTATGGTGTCAAACTATAGAAAAACATCACTTTATTGCGAATAAATAGCTTCAAGCATCCAAAAAGACACCGGAAGGTGAGAATCATGTAGCAAAGTTCAAGACCTTTCCAACGAGGTATAACACATAGGCATATCAAACCAGATGAAGCCAAAAACCCCTTATTACTCCGAAATGGCTATATACATAGCCTTATTTTAATTTATTTAAATGCTAACTTAGGAAATATTTAAATATATTAAAATATTTCCATAGATCCAATAATAGCCCAAAATAACCAACCAAACATTAATCTGACTTTGTCACCTGCTGTGACTGATGCCGGACAAGATGGGCCAACTGGCAGTCCCATCCCTAAAATCTAGGGATGTTCCTAGAAACTAGGAAACACACCCAATCTTCTTGAAACTGAAACCATGGTATGGTCCCGTGGAACCTCAAATATGGAAACTGCCACAACTTCCTAAAAAGTAGGGAATCTCCCTAAAAAGTAGGAACCTCTTTCCAAACACCTGTAACTGCTCAAAAGGATCTTGCTCTGCTGCTTGGTCTCCCAGGTGGTCATTCAGTCAACTGCCAGATTTGCCTAAAAAATAGGAGACCTCGTTTGAAGGTCCGAAACGGCTCATAGAGCCCCTGCAAAGCTCCATGACTCTCATAATGAGTCCCCTAACCATGTTGTTGACCTACGGGAACTTGAATGGTAGGTCAACCCCTACTCATCTCACGTCACCTAGAAAAGAGGACATTACAATCTTCCCTTCCCGAAGATTGCTTGCCCTCAAGCAATCTGCACCTGCACGTTGAGAACCAATTCACTAGATCCCATATCAATCTGATAAACGTTACTTCACCCAACCGCTGCGCTACTCTGATATAAACATTTGTATACCTGTTGTGACGTTTTCACACATCGCCCCATTGCAAATGGGGACCCATGTTTTTTGTTCGTTTTCGCTTTGCTTTTTTAGGGTTTGGTTAGTTTGTTAGTTGTCTGGATTTAGGGTCAAGCCTTAGGGTTCTAATTACCGTCTTTTCGGACCAAAATCCAGTCGTTTTTGAGAGCTTTTTGAGCTTCTTTTCTAGAATGCAAATTTTAAATGCAATGAATTCGCCAAAATGGTCTAATTTTCAATTGGAATGTTCATGCAGAGCTTAAACTTGTCTAAATGATGACCGTCAATATGAATTTTTGTCTGACTGAATATTTTGACCAAATTTTGACTTTTTTGAAGTTTGATCCTGGGCATTGGAATTGATTTGTTTTCGCCTCGTGAAGTGTTAAAATGTGAAAAATCTTGTTATTTTGGCCTGTAGGAGCAAAATCGCTCCTGTCCCTCAGTGAAGGACGGGAGCTCAATTTCAAATATCTCATCATCCTTGCAGAGTCCAGACAAATTTTACGTTTGAAGTGATGGAGAACGGCGAGATCTTTCCATTGAATATAAATTGAAGATTTTCATGAGCACAGAAATGCCTCCAGGAGGAAAATCGCTCCTGTCCCTCAGTGAAGGACCGGAGCTACAATTCAAATTTCGTCTTGTCCTTGCAAGATTTCGACAACTTAATGATTTGAGGACGTCCAAGGGAAGATGCTTTGCCAAATGAATATAATTTGAGATGCAAAAACGAAGGAGAATGACCTATATTGACCAAATCGCTCCTGTCCCTCTCCAAGGGACCAGGGCGAGGTACCTTGTAGCTCTCGTCCCTCTCCCAGGGACCAGAGCGATTTCCTTCATTTTGCAAAATCCAGACAAAGGTCAAGGCAAGTTTACGTTCAAAAACAAGGAAAAACATGAGACAAATGCGTTGAATATAAATTGAAGATTTTTGGGACGTCCATAACAGTGCTAATTGCCTAAATCGCTCCTGTCCCTCAGTGAAGGACCGGAGCTACAAATCCAATTTTGCTTTGTCCTTGCAAGATTTTAACGTCTTGACGATGTGAGAAGGTCCAAAGAGGTACATTTTATCAAATGAATATAACTTGAAGTGCTGTCGGGGAGATCAACAGGGTAGCAAGTCCGGCTTGAGTGAGGTCCTGATCCTGAAATTTGGCTAAGTCTGGAATGTCCTGATCCTGAAATTTGACTAAGTCTGGAAACTGAAAAACCTCCAAAAACTAGATTTTGCAATATAACTCCTGGAGGTCTGAAACCACTCTCAAACATCCTGAAAGTATATATGGAATATAACTTAAAGTATAAGAAAGAAGAAACATAGAAGGAAATGTCACTTATACTTAAATGTTATATTCCATTAAAATTGTCTTGATTGAGAGTGCGAAAAGTCAAATTTCGCTCGTGTCCTTCTCCAAGGGTCCAGAGCGAAATGCGCTCGTGTCCCTCTCCAAGGGACCAAGGCGAATCGCTCGTGTCCCTCACCAAGGGACCAGAGCGAAAATGCTTAGTTAGGCCATTCCTGACCTTGTTTGGACGAATCGAGACATCAAAGGCATGGTGAAGGACGAAATGAGCATGATAGAACATCCAGTTTTGCCTAGAGGGTCAAATTCGCTCCTGTCCCTCACTGAAGGACCAGAGCGAAGTTCTTCATAAGGTACGATCTGGGCAAAGATCAAGCAAACTTTATGTTCGAAGGCAAGAAAGGAGGTCAATCGAACCCGTTGAAGACAAATTGAAGATTATCAAACGTCAACAAAGGACCAAAATGCTTAAGTTCGCTCCTGTCCCTCAAGAAGGGACCAGAGCGATTTTTGTTGTAGATGATTTTCTCGCCAAATTTCAACCGATCTCAAGGCATGAATGAATGAAAGGAGGCATTGCGAATCCGTTGAATATAATTTTCGAAGGTGATGAAGTGAAATGAGGCCCACAAGAGCAAAATCGCTCCTGTCCCTCAGTCAGGGACCAGGGCGATGAGGTACGTATCTTCCCACTTTTTCATTTTTGGGCGCTAAACAAACATTTTTTAAATTTATTTAAATGCTAGAAAAAAATCGATATTTAATTAAAAGCATTTAAATAGCGCATGGTATGTATTTATTAATTATTTTTTGCCTTTGTAAAAAATCGAAATTTATTAATTAAAAATAAAGGCATTTAATAATTAATTATTAATTTAATAAAAATCAAAAGGGAGCGCTTGGGTTTATTTTGTCAAGGTCGGCCTTTATTATTTATTAAAAAATCGTTTAATTTGCCTTATTAATTATCAAGTCGGCCTAAGGTCAATATGAAGGTGAGCGCCTATAAAGGAAGGTGTTTATTTCATTTTCACATCATCATTTATCATCTCTCATATGCAACTTGGAGAAGGCAAAAGAGGAGCGAATTTCATACAAAGGAAGGGCGAAATTATCATTCAAGAAGAGGAGCGAATTCAATCAAAGGTGGTGCGAAACTACTATCCAAAGGAGAGGCGAACTTGAAGTTTCTATTTGAGCGAAGTTGCCTAGGACGTCAAAGACATATCAAAGATGGCGAAATTGCTAACTTGAAGAGGAGATCACGTCCAAGACTTGAAGGGTGGCGAAGTTGATAAGAGGAACGTTCTTTTGAAGATCACATCAAGACTATCGAATTTTGATTTTTGCCTAGGCAAATTCCTCATTTTGCATTCTAGAGTTAGCTCTCTAGTGAGGTATGGCGATATGGATTTATTGTTTTGATTTTGATTGTTAATCGTCATAGCTTAGATTTTGGATTTTGGAATTTTGTTTTGCCTTAGCTCAGTCTTTTTTTAGGAAATGATTAATAAAGGACTTATCATTAAGTTTCCTAAAAAATTGCTCTCTAATTTATGTTATGTATTGCAAAATCATGGTACTAATTTTGAAATGTTGTGTAGGCATCAAATGGAGGTCTCTTCAAGGAAAATCAAGCCGGATCAAGGACGGTCTTCGCCAGGACGGTCTTCGCCAGGACGATCAAGCCAAGACATGGGCGACCTCTTTCAATCCAGTGTTCCAAGGCGAGGTACATCATCTTCCTGCACATCAAGGACGCAAGGAGTTAGAACAAGGGCTCGTTGAAGAAGCAAAATAGATCCAGAGGAATTAATTAAAGCAAGTTTCTCAACAACATCAAATTGAATATCTAGCAAGCTTCAAGTGTCAGATGAGGTGGCATCCCAGTCATCACTCCTCCAGTCAGTGTGTTCCATCTCAGCATGTCCAGATTCAATGTACTTAACTCATGGAAGGTGGCACAAACTCCGATGTACCTACCCCGGCTATCCATTGGTCGATTTTTCTAGAAGGGACATGTGTCCAAGCAATACAATTTTATCATTGGTCAAGCATTAAATGTTATGTAATGGTTGTAACAAACCCTAATTAGGGTTTTCATTGTAAAATCTTGGCCATTGATCTTGAATTGATCTAAGCCATCAAATTGTATTGTGGGCACTATATAAGCCCAGGCATTTCATTTTGTAAAAAAGGAATTTTAGATGATTAGAGAGAGTTGTAAATAGTTGGAAGAGTTAGAATATAGTTGATAGAATAGCAATTAGAGTAGAATAGGAGGACAAGGCAAGATATTGTTGCCATTGATTGTAAACAAACTCCATTTTCATTGAAGTAATGGTGAAATATGTCGTTTTTCTTGCAATTTGCATGGTTTCTTGTTGAGTCTTCAATCTTAGATGGTAGATGATTAGATGAATGGAGGAAATGTGATTGATTAATGGTGGAATTCGTACATCCATACTACTAGCAGTTTGTTGATTGCAGACTTGCCTTGCGTAGTCAACTGGAATCGTTCAGCCTAAGCTCAATTTCAATTTGTCGCCTCTTCATTGATATGCATCAACTTGGATGGTATCTATGCCTGCGGTGATGATTTGAACATCATAAAGCTTCCCTAGAAGATCGCACTAGCCTTGTGTAGATGTTCCATTGATGTCAAAACAAGATCTAGTTAGAGTTTCATCAAAAATCAATCATTGCTCCTACATTCTTAGTATTAGGATTAGATCCTCTCTTCGCCCTTATCCTTTTTCTATTTTTCAAATCCAAGTTAGTAAGAGCCTGTGTCCAGCAAAGCAGATCGGAAGTTCAATGTAAGTCCCCTTGTGATTCCAGCAAATCACATCATACCACTGGAGCTTGTCCACACGTGGAGACCCCACTAAAAGAACCTTGGAGTCTACCTAACTGATCCTTTACGCGAATCTTCAGCAGTTAGAGACTATTTTCTCAAGAGAGGATAAGATGCCTTTAGGTATTTTATTCTGTGTATGATTGGGTACAAAATACACGTCAACAATACCCAAAGTGAAACAACTCCTCATGGATCCACTGAAGAAATACACCACACATGTCAATACCAGGATCCCAAATCTTTGCACTGTCATATCCATCCATCATGTCAATACTCATTATACTGCTGCTGTGAACTTGAACATCATCTAACCGGCTAAGAACTTCACTCCAATTGGAGCCACAAGTACTACCAACCATCAATGCTGTTATGAATCCATCAATGAGCCAATTTCCAACAAGTAAAGTGTGTTGAATACTTTTCCAAGACCTCCAAACAGTTGTTGTAACTTTACCTATTTCCATTAATGTGCCTTCATTAAAGGTTGCTAAGTAAATGTTTTGTTGAGCCATGTAACAAATGAAGTCCCTTACATGCTGATCTTCATAGCCGACTGTCAAATCTAAGAAAACTGAGTCACCAATCAATAAGTACAACACTGCCTTATCATATGAAAGAGGTGACAAAATCAAAGGTGCATTGGGAACACCTTCTATGCCAATCAAGGATAACTCATTAGTGGCTGGTCCACTATGAGCCTCATTATCAATTCCATCACCACCATGAAAAAAATGACCTATATCAGCTGAAAAATCAGAATTAGATAGCTCTTGTTCCTCCTTACCAATATGGTGATGAGTATCATGAATGTGCTGAAGTTGGAGCTTGGCCTGATGAGCTATCAACTTGGCTTGCTTGGCTCTTGCCAACCATCCTTCATTCATCCTCTGAGATTGCTCTATATCAGCTGTCCCAAAATGCACAAACTCTGATTTATGATGGATTGTATTATTCACATTATCATAAGCTATGATTGCACCATGCGTACCTTCAAGTCTAGAATGCAAATCATTATTCTCTTCTTGACCAAAGGCTGCCATATCTTGAGGAAGAGAAGTTATATCACTTTTGTTATGAACCTCGTGGGGTGGCTCGAATGACATGCTAGAGGCTGCTGATTTGCCAAGTTCAACATACACCTCTCCTATCAAGATAGACTCAGACACATCCGTCAAACTCTCCTCGGAACCATCACCATTAGGCACATTTTCTGTTTTGTTCCCATCTTCTAAGGTCTGATTTGAAAAATCAGACTCATTATGACATGTATCTTCAATATCAAAAGCATCAGTAACACCCAAACAATGACTGTTTGCCTGAGATGACCCCTCACAACCATCATCCTCATGCACCAATGCATCGAAATCTTGATTAGCCCTAGTAGTAAGACTGTTGTCATAAAAGTCAGGGCTGCTATGGCTTGTTTTCCCCTTGCATCCCTCTTGTTTAACACTCATATATTGCGTGCCAACTGTAGGAATCCCTCCTACAACTTCCTCCTCATGTGCCATGACCTTTGAATCATCATTGTGTTCATATGAAGGACTGCTGTTATAAAAATCAGAATGGTTGCCATACCTTTGTGACATGTTTTCAACATTCATAGGTACCACTTCATCCCTTGTAGCATGTTCATCAAATTCTTCATAGAGATTTTTACAAACCTCATTTATGGATGAGTCAATCGGTTCTTCTCTTTTTATTTGCAGCTGATATGAATTCATAGCATCTTCAGCTTCATCTGGAATACCCATAAATTGGGTGAAGGTAAGCATATCCTATAGCTTTTTTGGAAGGGAGCAATACCCATGATAGTTGCTTATGACTGTATCATTGAATGTTTTAACAGGGGGCCTCCTTGTACTTTTAGATGTAGTTGTACCTCTAGTGTGTCTTGAACTCTTTGAAGGTGTTTGATCAAATTCCCTCCCTGCTTGTTTATTTTTACATAACCCTGTCATGGTGATTCTTTTTATGTCCAACTGAAAACCAAATCCAATCACACCAAGTGAATGCAATTACCACCACACAGGCTGGCAGGATTAGGCTCTGATACCAGTGAAAGATCCCAAATGGATCCTTTTGCTGTTGCTGCTGTAAATTCTTAATTAAACATACTATATTTTTGTAATTTTCCGGTGATCTTATAGAATAGACAGAAGTTGGAGAAAGGGATTGTTTCTTTTTGGATTTTGATGCTATAAGTAAAGTAATTGATAAATAGCAACAACTGTGAAATAAACAGTAAACAATGTTCATATGTAAGAACACTTAAGCAATCTGAAAATACTGCAAATCATACCAGGCAAATAACCTAGTTTTGTATTTAGGAAGAATCCATACATTTATTTGGAGCTGTTCTCAATTTGGATTGATGCCAAATGGAGGAATATTACTGGCAACGAACAAGGAAGACCAAATAAACTGAATACAACCCTTCAAGCCAACATACAAACAAGTCGTGGTTGCAAAAGGAGGCGTGGAAGCTACTGCAAATCACGTGCCAGCTGAAATAGACCAGCCGTCCTGTTGAAACCCCCAATATGCATGCTGAATCTTCAGGCCAAGAAGATGTGTCTTCTACCTTTGACAATCTCTGTGCAATCCTGGATAAATCCACTGTCAACTCCTGCTGAGGGCTACGTCCCAGCAAGCTCAGACCTGGGGTTTGCGTCCTAGACCAAAATCACTCTTCCAGAGCAATTCCCAAATTCGCAAGTTTCAAAATGATCAAAGATGCTATCAATTAGGTTTTCATCTCCTTATAACTCCTTTCCCTTTGCAAGTCGAACCCTAAAGAATAATAAAGCTTGCGCTTTATAATTAAAGTGACACTTTCCCAATTATGGCGTCAAACTATAGAAAAATATCACTTTATTGCGAATAAATAGCTTCAAGCATCCAAAAAGACTCCGGGAGGTGAGAATCATGTAGCAAAGTTAAAGACCTTTCCAACGAGGTATAACACATAGGCATATCAAACCAGATGAAGCCAAAAACCCCTTATTACTCCGAAATGGCTATATACATAGCCTTATTTTAATTTATTTAAACGCTAACTTAGGAAATATTTAAATATATTAAAATATTTCCATAGATCCAATAATAGCCCAAAATAACCAACCAAACATGAATCTGACTTTGTCACCTGCCTGTGACTGATGCCTGACAAGATGGGCTGACTGGCAATCCCATCCCAAAAATCTAGGGATGCTCCTAGAAACTAGGAAACACACCCAATCTTCCTGAAACTGAAACCATGGTATGGTCCCGTGGAACCTCAAATATGGAAACTGGCACAACCTCCTAAAAAGTAGGGAATCTCCCTAAAAAGTAGGAACCCCTCTCCAAACACCTGTAACTGCTCAAAAGGATCCTGCTCTGCTCCTTGGTCCCCCATGTGGTCATTCAGTCAACTGCCAGTTCTCCCTAAAAAATAGGAGACCTCGTCTGAAGGTCCGAAACGGCTCACAGAGCCCCTGCAAAGCTCTATGACCCTCAGAATGAGTCCCCTAACCATGTCGTTGACCTATGGGAACTCAAATGGTAGGTCAACCCTGCTCATCTCATGTCACCCAGAAAAGGGGACATTACAAATTGATGATGCTTTCATGTGGAGAGACTGAAAAACTTAAGGCTCAAATTGATGAGGTAAAAGAAAGTGGTGAGTTTCAAGCCATGTCCTTGTAAAGATCCTAAGGTGAACTAGTAAGTCTTGTCCTTGCCGTGGTCCAAGAGCAATTTTTATCTACCTTGATCTTGTCCTTCCAAAGGATGGTGGCGACTCTACTAGGCCATTAGTAGACGTGGGTGGGAATCTCTGATTGGGCTGGTATGATTTGACATTCTCAAGGACTAAAGCTTGATCATACCTTGTTACAGGAATCGATTCATATCCAGCTACTTGGGATCCTCAGTGTATGAATTTCTTTTCTCACGTCGGAAAATATCTGCGGCTACTTGAAACTCGTAGCATTGTAGTTCAAAATGTTGATTAGTGTTGTGCAATCTACACATTTTGACAGAGCAGGTTCTGCTAAATATACATTGTCTGTAGGACGATTATTAGTAACGGGTTGATTATCCAAGGGAGATGGCACAGTGTCATTATTAGGTCCGCTATTCCACTTCCTCTTCTGGAAAGCTTGGTTGTTGTTCTCGAAACCCCGATTGTTCTGATTATCCTTTTGATACCTGTTGATGTGTTTTTCATGCACATGCGAACACAGAATAAAATACCTAAAGGTACCTTATCCTATCTTGAGCAAAGTTTCCCTACTGCTGAAGATCTCGCCAAAGGATCAATCGAGGCAACTCCAAGGTTCTTGTATGTAGGTTCTCTACTCGTGGATAAGCTCTTTGTGGTATGAAGTGATTTTGTTGGAATCACAAGGGGACTTACACTTGATGACTGAACGTCTGATTTGCTTTGAATATTGCTGGAACACAGGATTTCACTAGCCTAGATTTTTTGAAAAAAGGGAAAAAAGGATGAGGGCGAGGGAAGGATCTAATTCTGACACTAAGAATGTAGGAACAATGAATGGCCTTTGATGAAATTCTAACTAAGTCTTGTCTTGACATCCCAGGACCATCTCCACAAGGTTAGTGCGATCTTCGGAGGAAAGCTTTATGATGTTCAGATCATCGCTATAGGCATAGACACCATCAGGCTGATGCATATCAATTAAGAAGCGACAATGGAAGTTAAGCTTAAGTTGAATGATTCCAGCCGACTACACAAGGCAAGTCTGCAATCAACAAACTGCTAGTAGTATGGATATACAAATTTCACCATCAATCAAACACATTTCTTGCACTCATCTAATAACATGAAATCAAATCTAAGAAGTATAAAGACCATGCAAATTGTTGAATCGACTCATAGATTTCACCATTTCTTCAATGAAGTTTTACAAGTCTTTTACAACAACATCTTGGCAACAATGTTCGCCTTCTCTTGCTATTCTACTCTAATTGCTACTGTATCAACTGACTATTCACTATTAGCTAACTATTCACCTTCTAACTACTGACTAACTATTATCTTTACAAATGAGGAACCAGGGCTTATATAGCGCCCTCAATACAATTCAATGGCTTAGATCAATTTGAGATCAATGGCCGAGATTTTACAATGAAAACCCTAATTAGGGTTTGTTACAACAAACTCAATTCTGGCCAATGAAATAATTGCATTATTTGGACACATGTCTTCTCTGGAATATTCGACCAATGGAGAACCGGGGTAGGTACATCGAAGTTTGTGCCATCTCCCATGAGTCAGTTACATTGAATGTGGACACGTTGAGGTGGACCAATCCGACTGGAGGAGTGATGACTGGGATGCCACCTTGTCTGACACTTGTAACTTGGTAGATATTCAATTTGATATTGCTGAGAAGCTAGCTTTAATTAACTCTTCTGAAACTGTCTGCTTCTTCAACGAACCCTTGCTTTAACTTCCTTTGTCTTCGATGTGCAGGATGGATGGTGTACCTTTCCTTCGAATGCTGGACTGGAAGAGGTCGTCCCTGATGATGCTGGACCGGAGAAGGCCGTCCTTGATGATGCTGGGCTGGAGAAGGTCATTCTTGTTGATGCCAGACTGGAGATAGTCGCCTTTTAACTACAAGACAAACAAAAAGATGATTAAGGACACATAATAAATTCATTTCAACATAGCATTTTATACCTTAAATCATCAACAAGAAGACATCAAAATTAAGTTTGTTCAAGAGTCTTTCCAGGGACAGGCTCTATAAGAATTTCGCCTTGGACCCTCTAGAAGGGTCAGGAGCGAATTTTGCAAACACGGCAGTAAGGGGATCTAGAGCTGCTTAATAACAGGTAGTGTCGCAACATTATTCAAACTATAAGGATCTCTCAGCCTTGTGTAAGCCTTGTGGAACCTGTTGTTGAAAGTGCTAATATGCTCGTGTTCTTGCCTCCTTACTTCTATAAATTGCCGATATAAATCGGATGGGGAAATTGGTGATCTGAACTTTTCTAAGAAGGCATCTTTCATTTCCTGCCAATTATGAATGGAGTCGGCTGGCAAGTGGATATACCAGTGAGAAGCTTCTTCATCGAAAGTGTAGGGAAAAAGCCTGCAAGCAACATCTTCATGTTGGACATCCCTATTATGAAGGAGATCTTCAAAAATCCTTATATGCTCATCAACTTAGCGGCTCAAGTCGCAACTATGGAATTTGGAATAGAATTGTTCCAGATTCTTGGGCATGTAATGATAGGCTGTAAAGACCATAGGAGATGCATTAGCTGGGCGCCAAGCCATTGGGATGTTTGCTTGATGTACTCTTGTTGGAGACTGCTGAGCAACCTCTTGGGGAGTCGCTGGAGGTGAAGTCCCTTGAATTGGGAATTCTGGCGGGTCTAGTTGTGTAACTTGCGCTTTGGGAGCAAATGTTTGGAATAAACTAGAAATGTGGAACAAGCTGAAAATGTCTTCCTCTCGTGGAATGTCCCTGCTTGGTGAGCTTTCTTCTCCACCGGTTTCAAATATCCTTTTCCTTTGCTTGGATCTAGTAGAGGATCCTAACTCCACAAATCCCTTGGATGAACTCGGGGCCGATCTTAGGATTCTTCGAAATTTGTCTGGGGAGAAAGAACCTATGCGATCCAACGCGTTTCAATTTTGTCGCGGTTGTGCAGGAGCTGGTATGGGAGCTGGGTCAACTTCTTGGGGTGGCAATAGACATTGCTCCCTTCGTATTTGTGCGTCAATGTGATCAACAATTTGTTGTTCTTCTTCAAGGATAAAGCGCATTCGACGCCAGTCAGGATAATTTCTTCTTACACTCCAAGCTAAGTTGTATAATTCTGTGATGACGTTCTCTTGCTCGTCATGAAAACTTAAGTTCGGCTGCAATATTGGTTTAGGATCTCTACTTGGTTCAGGAGGAATGATTGGTAGGCCCATTCTTCATCATGCCAACAAGTGAAATTCTACTGGCAGGTTTGAAAGAAAATTGCCGAATTTCTCTAAGGACTTGAGGCCAAAGAGCCAAAATCTTCTGTCTTTCCAAGTCTCTCTTGATTGTCGCTTCATTTTGTCGACCCTTTTTTTCTTCTTTAGTGATGGCGTGACTGACTTGCTTGAATTGAGAATGATCTAATTTTGATTTCCAAGCAAGTGAACATAGTTGATCTGCAATATTTGTTTGACTTAGTCTTGGTTCAAGTTGCTCTAGAAGCAGATCAAATGGAAATTCATGCGACAACATCATGCTGCATCATATCTACTACCGAAAATTATGAGCAATCACTTGTCTCTATTATCAAGCCCTCCTTCTAGTGCCAATTTATGTTGCGTGGGAGGAGGGTAAAAAGCTCTAGATAACTTCTCGCAAATATGAATTGATGTGATCTAATGTTCAGCTTTTCAGACATCCATCGCGTTCAGCTCTCCTTTTAGCACCAATTTATGTTGGTGTCTGTTTTATCATCTACCAAACATTAGAATAAAGTACCCAAAAGATAATTTATCCTCTCTTGAAAAACCACTGCGTATGTGAAGATTGCTAGACGATCATATGGCAATTCCAAGGTTTCTTTAGTCAGGTCTTGACGTGTGGATAAGCTCAATGGGCATTGTGATTTGCTGGTAATACACAAAGGGACTTACGCTTGGACAAATTGTCAACAATTTTGGGATTTAGATGGATTTATCAATGAAAGCTCTTTCTTTCTCTCTCTTTTTGGGATTTTCGGGATTTAAGGCTTAAAAAAAAAGGACAAAGGGATAAGGGTTGAGAGATCTACTCTAATTCTACGAATTCCAGAGACGGTATTGATTTTGATGACCTCAATAAACCACACTTTGCTCCTCCTCATTCACGACAACTACACAAAATGGGTGCAATCTTCAAAGGACGTGCTTATGATTTGGAAGTTAACATGCACAAAGGGAAGCTCAGACTAACTTTACACAGTAAATGAAAATCATCCATTCACCAAAAGTATGAGCGGAGATACACCATAAACGAATACTTATCAGATCTCTTATTCATTTGACATACTTGAAATAAATTCTAACTAATGTGTTGAGGAAATTGAAAACCTTGCTAATCATTCAAACAAAAGAGATTACAAGGCCTTAAGAGAAAGCACACAAGTAATGTATTATTAGGAAATGACCTTCATGCAACAATATTTCAAATAACTTGACACTCTCCAAATAAGAGGAGGTAACCTTATATAGGAGTCCAAAAATCTTGAACGACCAAGATCGAACAATGATCAAGGGCTCAGAGTAAATATTCAAAACCCTAATTAGGGTTTCCTCAAACTCTAATAGTTAAAATGAACAAGAAGAAGACAAGTGGCGCAGCTGCTATTCTCATTGGGGTGAGTGTCCAGTTTCCTTCTTTGTAGATTCGATGTACCTAGACACAAGAAGTCGCACCTCCTCTAGGGTGACACTTGCCAAGTTGCTAATTTGGAAGTCGACCTTATCCACGTCATCAATACAGGTGGCGAGAGTATCTTTCCAGCCAATTTGTTTGTGTCAGGAAACCTTCGTTTATGCGCATGAAGCTCGAGACTCTGGAGTGATTTTCTTTGAGAATTGGCTCTGAAACTTTGAAGAAGTTTCCTTGAACTTTGGCCTTCAAATTTTCTGCACACAGATGCTTCTCTCGCACCTCATCCTGTTGCAACATCTCAGCTGCCACAAAGAAAACCTTGTCTTGAATATCTCTGACGGCTTTTCTCAAAGATTCAGCCCTTGTAACCAAGGCAAAGTACCAAGTGCTGAAATCTTACAAGTCACCGGGCTGGATGACTTTTCTGTTTGCAAGATCTTGCTGAGAAAGTCCTCTGATTACCTTTAGATGTGGAATAATCCTCCTCCGTATATCCTCAACATCTTCCCAAGCTTCAGCCATGTCTCGAATTCTGCTTAATAAGGAAGATGTAGAGTCATGTGCTGCTATCAGGTTCTCAATGAGTATGTCAGCACGTTCTGAGGCATCCACAGTCTATTCTTTTATTTCTTTGAAGGTTGTCTTCATGTCTTCATAATCCTTTAATGACTCTTGCAGAAGAGGTATGGGCGGAGTAACAGTTACCTCCTCTCGATCTATAGGTTTCGTCAAATGTTGAACATATCTCTTCCATTGTTGATTCTCTTCCTCAACCTTCCTTCTTTTTTCTTTTTCCTTGGCTAGTCTTGCCTTGAGGGCGTTGCAAGAATCATTAAAATCTTGGATCTCTTGAGCCTAAGTAGGCTTACCCAAACCTACTGTAGTGATCTCATAATCCTCTGGAGCAATGTTATCCTGAGTTTTACTTTCTTTGGGTATAGCTACTTGCACTGATCTGAATCCTGCGCTATCTCTTCAAATTAAAGAGAATCTCTTGGCTAGTTTGGGCTGTCTTATTTCAACTGCTCACTCACCATAGCTAGGAATGTTGCTGTGTTCTCCTTTGAAAGAGCTTCCTTAGGAGCCTTACCCTTTATTCTTTCCCTCAGCCAATCTGGAATGGTTGACTACTCCATACCACTTTCATCAAACTTATCCTCTGTTACTTTTGATCCAACTATACCATCTAGATATTCCTTTGGCAACTCAGGCTCTTCAACTTCTACATTCCTAGCAGAATTTGGCTCTTGAGCTGGTTCTTCCATTATCTCTTCCACGAAAGGGGAAGGAGCTCTTACTTCATTATCCCCTATATTAGCATTCATCCTCTATTCATCAGCTGGAGCAGTGGATGCAACACTTAAGGTCGAATGACCCTCATCAGGTTTCTACTTTCTGCTTGCATCTCCAACTACTTTCTTTCCTTTACCCCTTAAAGAATTTTCAGTGGGTTCTTTCCCTTTTCCTGGATCCAACATTGATTGAAACACCATGGTTTGAAGATATTGATTCATTGGTTCCCATGAGATCATATGTGAGATTGATACCTTTGGATCTAAGACCCTTTGTCTTCTCCGTTGCCCACCATTTTGAATATTCAATTATTGGTCTCATGAGGTCGCTCAAATCAAACCTCTCAGAATTTGACCAATTGACCAAGGCAAGGGGCTCATTTCTTAGCTTATCAAAGTGAGGCTGCTCAAGCTTGGGATCATCTTCAAGCTGATCCGATACTCGAAACACTTCTGTTACTCTAATCAAATTTAGGGGAAGTCTAGACCACAATCTCCTTTTGATTTCAAAACTATTAGCTGCATTTGCCCAATAGTCTTCGATATTAGGTCTATGCTCGAATATTTCTCCATCAACCTTCTTCATCTAGTGAAGAGGATCAAAATGCTTCCTGGCCTTATACTGGAAGAGTGGGTACCAAGCAAACTCCTTTTCAACACTAGCAACAGTCTGTGATGATGGACACGTCTCCAATCCATCTCCAATAGTGAGAGAAGATGTTCCTGCCTTCTTTTGTTTCTCTCTCCGAACAATCATATAATTTTCAAGCTGTCTAACAACTTCAAGCAATACTACCCTGTTGGTGGGATACATAGGCAACTTGTAAGGAGGTCTAGTGAATCCTTGAATTCTCAGATAAGTAAATCTGGGGTATTGGATGTACCAATGCCCGAATCTGCTGATAAAATTTTTAGATTCTTGAGAGAGCCTTTGATGAAGACCACCTTGGAGCGTCCTTGTAATGTGCATTAAGAATGCATCGTTGACTCTCTTGAAGTGAAAATTTTCCTCCGAGTGCAGTTGTGGGTAGCAATCATAAACTGCAAACTGATTTTCTTTATTTCCCACTTCTCCTCTACAGGTGAGTCCTCTATATCTGTAGGTTCGAGGAAGAGAGTACACCAGATAGGAACTCATATAAAATGTCCCGTTCTCCTCTAAATTCTTCAGTTGGTCATCAAGATTATCACTTATAATCTTTGCCCAATCAATCATCTTTACTCCGGTAGTTATCTCATTGATGAAATAGTACATCCAAGGCTCAAATGGCGCGCCTTGTGGACTACCCATGACTCTGTTTAACATAACTATCAGATCTCCAATGTCTTCCTTGAAATAGGCTCTCACAAGGTCCTTGCATAACTTGGAGGCAACCTTCCTTGGCTTTTCCAACCATTGATGGTTGATGTTGGCCTCATATTCTTCAATATTATCTTGATACAGTTGTGTTGCTTCTTCCTTGGTCATGTAATAGGGATGCGGAAAGCTTCTCTGATAGCAACATCGCTAATGTTCGCCAAGACTTTTGCGTCAGGTGCTATGATCTCTCGGCTTATAGGATTATAGTGTTTGGAGCATTCTACCACCAACTCAATACACTGCATCGCTGGAAGGAAACCAGCAGCTTGTACAATTCCATTTCTCATCATCTTTCTGGCAGTTGCTGTAGGCATCAAGTTGTCTAGGTCATACATTCGCTTCTTGAATTCTCTTAGGTTGATAAGTCCTAGGTTTGTGTCTCCGACCAGCTTCCACTTAGACCTCATCTTGGATTCCGGAGGGGAATCTTTATCCACCTGAAATTTCATGTTAGCTGTGAGATACCTGCAAAACAAACAAACTTAAGTCAAATTCTATACTCTTAGACATAGTTTGTGAGTTTGGTAGCTAAGTAATTTGCGGTTTTTACTTTCTTTTCAACACTTTGTCACAAAATGGGGTTTTCCATACTTGATCATCTTGAAAATCTCTTGAAACTCATAATACTCAAGTCTGATAAATCAGAACTTGGGAAGATTTAAGTCCAAGAATATTTCATTAAATCCATTCAAACATCAGAAAATAAGAAAGAGAAAAAGGGAAATCTCTTTTCTTTTTATTCCTTCTCCTTAGAACTTTGAAGAAAAATCAGGTTGGAACCTTAATATTCTGCCTATGAAATCAACTTTCACCTTCGAAGAATGAAGAAGAATGGGAAAACCAGAAGTTAATCACAGAAAATCAATAGATTTATTCTCCCAATAGTCAAAACTCTTCAACAATCTGAGTTTAAATTTGTTGAAAAATGGTTGATAACTCAAAGTATACTTGAAATCTTCTTCGAAACACTTCCAACCTGCAGAAAACCTTTCAAATTCTCTCTCAATTTGCTCAGAAAGTTCAAACTTTAGGTGTAGAAATGAGAGAATGAATGAGGCATTTGTATAAGAGCTCGAATTTCATTTTTAGAAACATAAGGATCTTCAAAATTTGTTTCTAATTTGCTCTTCATTCATCGAACTTGGACATTCAGTCTATCGAGCTTGCAAAGAAAGTTTCCATTTTGGTCTTAGTTGCTTTGTCATCACTATCAAGTTCAAAATCCTCATTTTATCCTTCCAAGGCAACTTTCTAAATTCATTTTCAGTCCATAATTCGAACTAGATCTGCAAATCTCCAAATCCAAAACCTTCCATTTTGGTCTTAATTCCAATTTCTCTTCTTGGTTGCAAGTTTCTAAATTGATTTTTAGTTCATAATTTGGATTGAATCTGCAATATCCTCTTTTCAAAAACTTTCTAATTCTCTATCAGTTCAATCTTCATGAAGATTTCGCTGACATCGATGAGGAATATTCATTAATTTTCAAAATTTGGCAAGTATCTCCCTTGGGTGGACTTTTTGAGAGTTGTTTACCATCATATGCTGATATAGGGCGGAGTTTTTGAGAGTTGGGAACCATCATATGCTTGAGGTCTTAACCATAGGGCAGGCTTTCTCTGACTTAGGAACCATAGACCTGCAGGTTAGGCGGACTTTCTTGATCACTGTGAACTTTACTTGCAGCAGGGCGGATATCATCCATCTTAGGTACCATCTTATACTGATCAAGGGCGGACTTTTTCTGACTTAGGCACCATCTTATACTCGTCACCTTGGGCAGATGTTGCTCATATTAGGCACCATCTTATACTCATCAACTTGGGCGGACTTTGCTCATCTTATACACCAAGGCAAGGGTGGACTTTGCTCATCTTATGCACCATAGATCAAGGCGGACTTCATCTCATTCAAGGCAAGGTAAGGGCGGACTTCATCCATCTTAGACACCATATTCCTTGACCAAGGGCGGACTTGAATGGCTTCTCTCCTTCTTGCACATGGCGGACTTTGTGAGTCTTGTTCTCCATCATGGGTGGACTTTACCAAACTTGGGAACTAGGGAGGGCAGACTTTTTGAGATTTGAGCACCATTACTCATCACCTTGGGTGGACTTTGCTTCATCTTTCTTCATGATAGGGCCGACTTCAACCCTAGCTCGCACTTCAACTCATGATAGGGCGGACTTTTTCAAGGTCATGACTTACCTCACCTTTACCAAGGCGGACTTGAACAAACTTGTGCACCAACATCAAGGTGGACTTCATGAAGATCAGGAACGTCATGACCAAAACTTGAAATCTCCATAACTAGTGCAATTTTTATCAGATCGCCTTGAAATTCGAAAACCATGCCTTAATCATTTATTGAATTCCTCAGGGTTCCTATAATCTAGGAGATTAGCTTTTTGGGTCAAAACTTGGATTTTAGGATGAATTTGTCGATCACTTCAATGCATCTCAATGAGAACAATGCAAACCCTCAATCCACTTTCTAAAAATAGAAAAAGCAAGCATCCCTAAAATATAGGAAAAACTTTCTAAAAATAGCCACTTCGGGGATCATGCTCAAAATGCCAAAAACGAAACTTCCTAAAAAATAGGAAAAAGCAAAAAAAGCAAAACTTTCCAAAAATAGAAAGTTGTCCAAATTAGCTCAAATCAATTGCGATCTTCGTCCTTTGGGCTTTCTAGACACAATGACGACGTCTAGACTCTGTTTTAACCATGGCTTGCACACAATGACTCGTAAAATTTAGAACTTAGGTTGCTCAAGACTAACAAACTTGACAATAGTGATTCAGGAAGGTCACAAGGCGCTAACAAAAACCCTAGAAAGCAGGAAAAAGGGAAGGTCCCCATTCACAATGGGGTGATGTGTGAAAAGGTCGCAACAGGTCATAGAGCGAAAATAGCATTATAGGTCCTATCCCTACCAAGGACAGAGAGCGAGATGCATTATGAGTCTTGTCCTTGGGAAGGACGTAGAGCGAAAATTATCACCTCAACCTTGTCCTCCTTAAGGTCTTGAAGCGAATTGTGTGTACCTTGCAAGAGAACTAGAGCGAAATTCAACAAAACAAGCATTTTGGCGCCATGATCAATTCAAAAATTCGAATTGCTAAGAAGGGAAACTATGATCTATCAAGTCGGCCAGCATGAGGAAGGCAATTTATTGTTTTAGCAAGTCGGCCTTATACCCAAAAGACATGATCTTTACCCTAAGCGCCTATAATGGAGAGGTTAAAACATTCATTTCAACCATTAACTCAAGTATATTCTTTTCTCCAAGTGCGAATTTGAGAGCAGACCTACTGAATCTGACCAGCAAGACAGCGGATTTCTCCCCTAGACATCAAATTTTGTCAGCACATAAGTGAATTTTATCAGAATATAGGTGAGTTGCTGCGGCACAAGGGTGAAATTAGACATTGAAGGTGCGGACCTGATGATCAAGGAAGACAAATTCGAGCATTGAAGATGTGGATCTGATGTTTAGGGGGACGAATTCATCATAGAGCATCAGAATTAAACAAAGGAGGAGCAAATTTGTCAAAAGGGAAGCGAATTTCACTATTGAGCAGTCCAAATTCATCTAAAGAGCAGCAAATTCATCTTCCACAAGGCGAAATCCGTTCAGCTACAATGAATTCCTTGATTATTATCTATCCTCTTTTGATCAGATTTAGAGAAAATCACATAAAATCAGAATGAGGGATTAAGTCAAAATGGTAGTATGTAAGGGTTATATACCATGTATGTTTGATGCCCAATTGTTTATTTTGCAGGAGGTAAGGAAATAGATCAAATGGATTAGGTTGAAGGAAGATCGAAACAAGGATCTCAAGGAGAAAATTTCAACACCAAAGGCAAGATACAAGGAAGACCTCTTCAAGAAGTTTCATCAACATCAAGAACACCTCGAATGCATGAAGAGGACTCAAAGTGCTACTAGGTTGAAAAACTTCAAATATTCAGCAGCTGCAAGTAGTAGAGCAGGATATCTTCAAGGTTCTCATTCTATCATATTGACATGTAGAGATCATAAGATGGCAAAGGAGAGATCATACAATCACTCAAGGCAAGCATGCAAGGATAGAAGGACTTAGCTATATCAATAATTCCCATAACCACTACTTTGAGCAAGCTAGATAATGTTGAGTATCAAGAGATATCTCTTGATATCTCTTCCTGATGATGAATCTATCCAGTCTATAAAGGTGCAAGTTAAAGGTGACATCCTAGTCATCATCCCAGTCACCATTCACCAATCAGGGAAGGTCTACCTCAACAAGTCTTGATTCAATGTACCATACTTACCCATAGATGCACAAACTTCGATGTACCTACCCTTGACACCTATTGGTTCACACTCACTAAATGTAATTTTCTCATTGGCTAAGGAGAGTTTGTTGTAACAAACCCTAATTAGGGTTTTCATTGTAAAATCTTAGTCGTTGATAGAGATTTGATCTTGGCTGTTAATTGTAAATGAGCTCTCTATATAAAGCTCAAACTCTTCATTTTGTAAAGGTTAATAGCTAATGGCTGGCTAATAGCTAATAGTTGGAGAATAATGAATAGAGAAATATATAGTGAATAGAATAGCATAGAATAGAAATTAGATTAGGAGAAAGCAAAGATTGTTGCCAAACCTTGTTGTAAAGAACAATTGATTTCGTTGAAGTTATGGTAAATTTGATTTTTTATTTCAACAACTCGCAAGGTCTTTTCTTCTCAATTAGCTTTCATTTTGACTAGATTGAGTGGAGGGATTTGTTGAATATATTCATGTGGATTCCGCCTAATCCATACCACTAGCCTACTAGCCTCTTACTGATTGTAAGTATGCCTTGTGTGGTCAACTGGAATGATATGAGCTTAACTTCGAACCGTTCTACACTCATTGCTGATGCATTAACTTGAATGGTGATCAATGTTTGATGGTATTGATTCGCACATCTTTGAAACGTCCTTAGAAGATTGCACTGAGGTTGTGTCAAATTGTTCAGTTTGATGGTGAAGCCTTGCCCAGTAGGATTCTAGCTAATCATTCAATTATCTTCTTACATTTTAGGTCTTAGAATAGATTCTCTCAACCCTTTCCTTTTGCCCTTTTTTTCAATTTAAGCTAGTTTAGGACAAAGAGCATCACCATATAGCAACATCAGATGATCAAGTTCCAGCAAATCAAGCATTCAGGCATTCAAATGTAAGTCCCTTTGTGATTCCAGCATAATCACATCAAACCAATGAGCTTATCCACACGTAGTGACTCTACATTCATGAACCTTGGAGTCTTCTCAAGTGATCCTTAAGCTAATCTTCAGCATTTGAGAGATTTTGTTCAAGAGAGGATAAGGTGTATTATTCTATGTTCGCATGTGCCTAAAAAACACATCAACAGCTATATGGTTATTTCATAACTTTTTGTTCACCTTGTAGAAAAAGTTCCATAACAATGAAAAGACAAAAAATGAATCAAGGAAGAAACATTGTTTCACATGCAAAGAGCCAAGGACTCCAGGCCATGGATGTCTCAGAAAGGAGAATGAGAAGTTGAAGAGTTAGTCTAAGGAAGTGATGACGAAGAGAGCCTTTGTTGGGAGATCAAGAAGAAAGAGATACTTTAGGAGGTACCCTTGCCAAACTTTCAGGTACTCCAAGTATAACCCTTTCAGAGTTTGTGAAGTTCTACGTGAACAAAGATTTATTGTGCTCATTGATTCTAGAGCAACACATAATTCTATGAATGAAGGGGTGGTTTCAAAAAGAGCTTTTAGAACTGAAGACTTTGAAGGATTTAAAGTGATGGTTGTTGATGGTTTTCCTATCCAATGCACAAGGAAAATTCCCAAAATGAGTCTCATGTTGGGAAATTATGAATTAATTGATGATTTCTATGTTGTTAGCATAAGAGATACTTATAGTAGATACTGATGCAATATTTTAAGTTCAGTGGCTACATTCTTTGGGAGAGATTACTTAGAACTTCCTAACTATGGATCTCAAGTTCCATTTAGATGGTATAAGGTAGTAGTTTGCAGAATGTCAAATGGTGTTCCACAAATTGTTTTTAGCCAAACTTACAGAGAGGACTTTTTGCCATGATCAAGTTGTGTGGGCAGCTCAATGTTTGATAATGTTTACTGTTTCTTCAAATGGTAAGAAACATACCATGCTGATGTTCAGTATCTTCTAGATAAGGACAATAAAGTTTTCAGTGACATACCTTTTGGGAGGCCACTGGATAGAGGATTTGACTATGTTATTGAGTTAGAGGAAGGAGCTAAACTAGTTATCCCTACTCTAACCATCTGAAGGCACAAGGAAGAGATTGAAAAAGTCATTAAGGAGCTCCTTGACATGGGTCACATTAGGCCAAGTCTGAGCCCATTTGCTTCCTTAATAGTTTTGGTCAAGAAGAAAGATGTGAACATGAGGATGTGCATTGGCTATTGTGCTCTAAACAAAAAGGCTATCAATAACATGTATCCAATTTCTTAGATTGGGATATAACCAGATTAGAGTTTGTGAAAATGTTCAGAAGATAGCCTTTCGGTGTAATTATGGACACTATGATTTTTTAGTCATGTCCTTGGGTTTGACTAATGTTCTTGCTATATTTCAGTCATGTATGAACCAAGTGTCAAATAAACAATTAAGGAAGTTTATTTTGGTATTCTTTGATGATATACTTGTCTACAACAAAACATAAGAAGATCACTTGAGACATTTTGATTAAGTTTTGGGTATTCTGGAGGTGCAATCTTTTTTGCCAAAGATTGTGAATGTGAGTTTGGGTGACTGAAATTTTATATTTGGGGCATATAATTAGCCCTAAAGGAATGCAAGTTGATCAAAAGAAGATTCAAGCCATCTTGGATTGGCTTACTGTGAAAAAATTGATACAATTGAGAGAATTCTTCAGTCTTTGCAGCTATTACCAAAGATTCGTAAAAGGATTTTTTCAGTTGGCTGCTCCATTGACTGATTTGACAAAGAAAGGGGCTGTCACATGGTTAATTCAGGACAGCAAACTTTTGACAAACTCAAAGAGGTGATGATTTCTTGTCCTATGTTAGCCATTTCAAATTTCTCTTTTCCTTTTGTGTCAAAATGTGATGCTTTTGGGGAAAGGATTGGGGTTGTTTTAATGAAGAATGTACATCCTATTGCTTTTGAGAGAAGCAAATTTAGAGGAATTGAAAGAGGGTTCTCCATCTATGACAAGGAAATGTTGGTCATCATGCATGGTTTGACCAAGCTAGACAATACGTTGTTGGTGGTGTTTTTGTGCACAAGATTGATCTTAATAGTTTGAAATACTTTTTAAGTAAAAAAGATCCTAATGCAAAACTAGGCAAGTAAACTTTAAGCTTACGGCTTTGATGCATTGTCTAGAAAAGCCACTTTATGTTTTATCATGAAATTACAGCAGATAGGAAGATTCAAATCTTAACAGAATATTCTAAAAACACATTTACAACTAACATATTGAAAACAAAATTCAAGGATGATAGGTATGTAGTAGTTAATGAACTCATCTTAAAACTAAAAGTAGTTCATGCTAAGTTACTCTATCATTGCTTAGAATTTGAAACCATAAAATGCCTCAGAAAATTTAGGCCATGTTCTGAAACACGAAATTGAATTTGGTTGGCTAAGTATGATTGCCAATTTTCACTTTAAATATTTAAAGCCATTGAAATTGTGAAATAAGAAGCTGTAAAAAGTTCTGAAAATTTTGGTTTTCAAGATTCTTGTTCAACTGTATCAACTGTATTCATTCCTTTCCATTTGTACCCAAACATATCTCGGTCTTTGTTAGCTTTTATCAGTACCCAAAGAGATTGGAATTGATACATAAATAAAAGCATGGGTTTCTCATTGTATCCCCCACCTTTTGGAAATATGGACTTAGAAATAATCACTCAAAGTCAATTCACAAGGGCAAATCTCAACAGTTTTCATGAAACAGAAATATCTATTTTAAATAAATTATGGGATTGTCACATGTTTAGAATCATATGAACTATCATATACTGTGGTCATCCTGTAGAATCAAGTGTTGTACTTAAATTTGTTGTTTCTGCAAAAGACAATAATGCAATTTTTTTGTCAAACATCCTTTATGAGGATAAATGAAGCAGATCCCTTCTTCGTAAGCCTTTGAAGAATTACGAGATAACAGTTCATCAGTCAACTGGCAAAATTCAATACTGGTGAATTCTACTTAAAAGTCATTTCTCAGTTTAGATCTGGTCAATGTAGCTGCAAAGATAGCATTGGTGGTTAAATCAAAATAGTACATGCTTAGTGTTTCTAGATTTATGTACTTTGGATTTGGAATTTAGTGACTACATCAATTTAGATCCCCAACTTACCAATCAGTGTTAATTAATGCAAGTAAACTAAGGTACAAATAAAGGAAAATATCTTGGTCAATGTGTAGTCAGCACCGATCTGGTTAATGAGATCCCTCTTGTGGAAGTCTACAAGGCATTGTTTTCCCATTTATTTTATACCACATCATGTTTGTCATCCCTGTTATGCAAGTCAAATGTAGAAAATAAAAAAATTGCCTGCTAGGTTGGCTAGAGAGAGGTAACTGGGGTTCTGAATCAACTTGATTTTCTCTCTGATGATGTCTTCCTATTAAACATATTGAAAATAAGCACTATGATGATTTTATAACTGATTGGATGATGTTTTAGAGGATGATGCCATGGTGATGTCATTGTCTTCTGTCATTTGAGTTGAATGTTTCTCCTGGTCTCTGCTCTAAGAATGTTTTCTATGACTTTAGATGTAGAGGAAGATTTTATAGTTAAGTGAAGGCCTGTTTCAGGCCATTGCATCACCCCCAATTTAGAATTATTTAACATCCTCAATGTATGGCTTCCCTATCAAATGTTTAACTCTCTCAACTGATTTATTTTGATTGGACAATTCAACTGATCATTATTGTTTTTTCTACTTGTAATTTGTCATAAATTTCTTCTTTTTCTTATATGACTACATGGAGGGGAAAATGTTGACTGAACCCTGTGAATTTTCAGTGTGTCAACTTAGATGATGTTTCATCGGGATTCAACCGTGTAGTCATATTTAATGAGCAGTGTTTTTTTTTACTGGGATTCAACCGCATTGTCATATCTCATGAGTAGCTCACAAACCACTGCTAATGAAATATGGGCCAATAAAGATTGACTTGGAAACTATGAAGCTGAATCCCCATTAAACATAATATAATTTGTTACACCAAGAAAGCTCCACTTAAATGTAAATGGATGAGCTAAGTAGCTCTATAATGAATGGTTAGTAAGGCACAACAATTGCTCAAACTTTTGCAAGTGGGTTAGCAAGCCAAATGGGCATAATCTTGAGGGAATCTCCATGCTTAAGTGGTGCTTGAGTTGGAATAGTATTGGGATTGGTAACTTGGAAAGTCCGGATGTTTCATCCCTGCCAGCATCACTTTGATGCAATGAGTGCTGATTGGACCATTCGTGCACACAAGAGATGGGTTCTTGTGAACCACTTCTAATAAAATATGGGTCAATAAAGATTGACTAAGAAACTACTTAGTTGAATTTCAATAAAACATCATATAAGACTAACTGGTCCTTATTCAAACAATTATGTGTGAACAATACTTCCTTGTCAAGAGAATTTTCTTGAATTCATTAGCACAAATTGTGTTGGGATTGTTAAGGCCAGAAATTTAAATTGTTCCTCCTCTTTTTCTTCTCAGTCTTATCTTCTATGGCAATGCTTATAATTGTTTGATTGGTATGTTTGGACAGCTTATTGGAGCCTTCAAAAGGAAGAAGCTGTTACATGTGACTCAATCGATATTTCTATTGCTGTTGCTACTGAAAAGGTAAATTATATAATGCACTATAGATATGTCATCTGTTAGTACAAAATTAAGTGCTTTTTTGTTTGTTGGTCTCATTTTTTGCATCCGTTCAGGGGTTGATGACACCTATTTTGCGGAATGCAGATCAGAAATCTCTGGCTGGAATCTCAGCAGAGGTAGCCTAACTGCTTTATGAAGTTCGCTCTTGTTCTTTACAAATTTCTTGTTTATGCAATATTGCTGCCCATGCATGTCTCTTTTCTTTCTAAGATTTGTATTCTAATATTGAATTTAAATTAGTTATTTACAGTGTTCCACGGGCGTTCGGGACGGGGGGACGGGGGGGCGAGGGGGACGCGTCTCGGGGACGGGGGGACCAAGGGCCTAAATTTGGGGACGGCGGGGGGATGGCGGCAGGGTGGTGGTGCTCATATATATACATATAGTACTTGAAAAACTAGTTTTGAAAAGATGTATAACAGTATAACAGTATAAGAATTAGATTTCAAATGAAACTATAGGAAATACCAAGATTACTTAGATTAGTGATACGTAACTAATTGCTAATTGCTAAAACTATAAGTAAATAAAATTTGACAAATGAAATTGTCAAATTGGAGATTTCTCATTTCTATCATATGAATATCGAAAAAGGAAAACGAAAAATATGAATATCTGATGCCATTGCAAAGTCTATAATAATAAAGATGATTACATGATTCATCATTACAATGAGTAGCCAAATACAAATACGTGTAGTAATAGCATTACAAAAGAGACGAGTCAAATACAAAATGACAAAACTGAAAAGTGAAAACTCAAACTGTAGCTAATGGAGGCCTCTAATCATCTGCAAACTCCTCCTCACTGGAACTGCTGGACTCCTGAGGATCAAGGTCCCTCAAGCTCACACCAACTAGCCCTGCATCTGAAGTGGTAGGATCATCCTCATCAATCTGTGAAGGCTCCTCTGGCTCTACATCCCATCGTGCCGCTGGACTCTCCTTGTACATAAGTGTCTTGCGGTCAATGAGACGCAAAGCACTGTGTACAGCCACAAGCTTCTCTGCTCTCTTAGAGGTAAGTCTGTTCCTCTTAAGAGAGTGGATGAAGCTATATGTAGACCAGTTCCTCTCAGCAGCTGAAGAACTGGAAACCTGGGATAGCAGACGGATGGCTAGAGTGGTGGTCAAAGATTTCGGGCCATGACATTTCCACCACAAAAGTGGGTCCTCCTGTGCCATAATGTCTATATCCATCTTTGCTGCATCTGAATAACCTCTAAGAGTGGCAAATCTTCCCCACTCAGTGCGCATTGTGCCGGCATCTCTGGAATCAAACATCTTCTCTATGCACCTAAAGAAACCTGCCTTCACCTCATCATCCTCAATCGGTGTCGTTCTACCCGGTCTAGCCTTGTACCACTTAGGATTCAAGGCAAAGGCAGCCATATGCAAAGGAGTGTTCAACTTGTCCCATCTACTCTGAATGATAGGCCGGATTTGCTCATTGTAGAATGCTAGAGAGGGGTCCTTCACTCGCACAGCAGCCCTCATCTGGCCAAGCATAGAGTCAATGCACTCATACACCTCTCCAAGGTTAGGTGCATCCCCATCCCCATATCTGATCACCTGGAATACTGGAGAAATGATGGAGACAATGTATTTCGCATCAGTCCAAAACACATCACTCTTCACTATCTCCTTCACCCTTCTCCCCTGCTCTGTCTTGGCCTCAGCCCACCTATTCCACTCATTAGTCATAACCATGAGTTGCAATGCCTCTTGCAACTCAATCATTCTCTCCAAGAGAATGAAATAGGATGCATATCTAGTCTCAACTGGTTTCAAGAACTCCTTCTTCGCGAAGGTCCTGAAGAGTGCATGTGAAATGTGGTGGTTGCAGATAAACATCTGCACATCTCTCGCATCGGTGACCACTCCTCTAATCCAGTCAATCTTCCCCATGTCCTTGAGTGCATTGTTCATGGCATGCACACAACATGGGGTCCACCAAATGTGTCTATAGGCTGCCTCAACGAGTCTCCCTGCTGCTCTACACACATAGGCTGCATCTGTCACTACTTGGACCACATTTTGTGGCCCAACCTCCTCAATAGCCTCCCTGAGGACTTGAAACTGGAAATCAGCATCTTTACGATGCCCTGTACAATCAACTGCTCTAAGGAAGTATGGGCCCTCTGCACATGTGACCATGACATTGATGAGTGGACGATGGCTAATGTTCGTCCACCCATCCATAACTATGCTGCACCCCGATGCCACCCAACATGCCTTCATCTTCTCCATCAAAATATTGATCTTGGAATAGCTTTTATCCAAGATCGAGGTCCTCATTTTCGTCTCCCCTGGTGGCACATAAGATGGTCCTCCCTTGGCCACCATATCTATCATCTTCCTATAATAAGGAGACCGTGAAACATGAAATGGAATGCCATTGGCAAAGAAGAAATTGCCAATGGATTCATCTATCTCATCTCTCAGCTGCACATTAAACATATCAGCAATGGGGTTGCTCTGTGGTGTATGCAACTTACGTTTCCCAGCCCTGGCAGCAGTAGAAGTGGAAGTAGATGGAGATCCAAACATCATTCCTCCCGCCTGCGAAGCATGATAAGTATGTGGCACTGGCACATTCTGGCTGTCGTGAAGTGATGCCCTAGCAGACAAAGTAGTAGGCATTGAAATATTTGTGTCATCTGGAACCCCCCAAAGCCTGTTAAACTCAATTCTGTAATGTATATTTTTGGGTTCCTCCAAAAACTTACAATGTTTCACGCCTTTTCCTCTCCAAAATAGAAAGTGTGCATTCACCCTGCTAATGCTACCGAACCATTCTCTGTCACAAATATTGCACTTCCACTTCCTTGTTCCCCCACTTGAATGTGATGCAGTGCCTTGTACTGATATTTGTGAAGCAAACTGTTTTAGAGGAGACTTAGGATCAAAATGACCCCTAGCATATGGTGCCAACAACTCTGAAGGGCAACCTGTACTAGCTGCTGCACTTGCCATAGAACTAGATTGGGCTTCAGGATCAGCCCCATGGTCACCCCCCTCATTTTCAGGTTCAAATTCTGAATCATTCTCACTATGAGAATGGATTTCCATGTTATCTTCACTCGTGCCTTGGGAGCTCATTGTGAAATTTTCAAATTGACACTGCATTTCACAAAATAAAAATAAAAATAAAAATAAAATCAGCCTTGTTTAACAATATATTTTTAAATTTTTTTCCTATTCATCTCAAAATGAGATTTGATGTTGAATCTTGAGGGCAAAATGATGAATCATTTTGCCCTCAAGATTCAACATCAAATCTCATTTTGAGTCTTAAGATGAATAGGGAAAAAAAATTAAAAAAACCAAAAATGACATAGAACAATGAAAATCAGAAAGTAAAACAAAAAAAAAACAAGAAGAAGTTGAAAAACCCTACCTTGTGCTTGAAAAATCTCTCCAAAATGTAGAAGAATCTTCTTCTTCCTCTTCTTCTTGCTTCTTCTAGCTCCTATCACGCTTGTAGTCACTTTTCTCACCCCTTCAATCAATCTTCTTCAAGCTGTTCCTCCTCTTCAAGCTGCTGGAAAAAAAATCAGTTTTGCATAATGAGAGTGAAATCCAAACTAAATATGTTTTTGTGTTGTTTTGGGGGGTAGGGTGGGGCCCACGTCCAATTAGGGTTACCCCTTAACCCCCCCCAAAAAGCACATGTCATAAAAAACTTAAAAAAAAAATAAAAAATGCGCTTTATTCGCGTGGGAACGCGGGAGACGCCTGGGCGTCTTCCCGTCCCTCGAGAGACGCCTGGACGTCTCTTGAGGGACAGGGAGACGCCCAGGCGTCTCCCACGGAGACGCCCAGATGTCCCCCAGGAGACGCCCAGACGTCTCCGCGTCGGGGACGTCTCCCCGTCCCGGCGGAGTTTGGGTGGCGGTGGTGGGACGGCGGGGGACGTCGCGTTCCCGTTCCCGCGTCCCCGAGACGTCTCTGACGGGGGGACGCGCCCAAAAATGGGGGGGACGCGTCCCCGTGGTTCACTGGTTATTTATGTATGGCTTAGTTGATATGCATGTGGTTTGGTACAATGCCATACATGCTAATTAGTTTGAGATACAACAAGATCCATGGAGATTAAAAGCATTGCATTCCAAAATTTATGCAAATAATCAAGATCAGCATCTTGAACTCACATTCCATACATGAATGATGGCATTCATTGGAGTTCTTGCTATTGCATCTCCAAAGCGGGTTTGAACATTCATTGAATGTTGGCTGAAAATTTATAAACTACCTTGGAGATGCAACAATAGGAAACTTGTGGACAATTCCATAACTTTATAAAGCACCTTGGAGTGCATTCACAATTTGTTTGGACTTTCACAATTTGAACTAGGTGTATTGAGATCCCTTAATTGTTGTGCGTGTTTGCACTGACATGAAAGAAGAGCTTTAGTTCTGAAACCAGCAATATCGTCCCTAGGGTGATACAAGGGATGATCCTATAGATTAGCAAGTAATGCAACAAGATTATATAATGTGTTAAGGAAAATAGAGATTCAAAACAAAGAACATGAGATACAAAAGGCTTCTGGCAGCTACCACTACTTTTTAGAAAGAATAGGATGAATGTACAGAGAGGAAATATGATCATTTTGTTGTGCCTCTTCTACTTACAAAATGTTTAAAGGAGATATTTATTAATTTATACAAGTACACAATTAGCAAATCTCCATGGATATGCTGATGTTTTCCATTGTATGTTGTGCTAACTATTTGGAGGGGTGATGATAGATGTCAAACCCATATTGTGGTAGTTGTATTGCAAGGACATGTGTCATTGATGCTACCATGTGTTAGATATGTATGGTGCCAGTTGTATATTTAGGTTTTGTCGTGTAGAAGCTACTAGATGGCACAAACATATGGTAGCATAACACGTGGATGTGAGTGCTCCATGCGGCACACGTATAATTTGACTAGACATTAGCATGTGCCAGGGCATTGTTGACGTGTTTTTTATGACTACGTTGAACACAGAATAAAGTTACCAACGATCACCTTACTCTCTCTTGAACAAAGTTAGTCCGTATGCTAAGATTGCAATAAGATCAAACGGCTAACTCCAAGGTTCCTTCAATGCGTGGACGTGACTCTGTTGGCTGATGTGATTGCTGGTAATCCAAGGGGCTTTATGTTTGGATCGTTCTTTCACTTCTTTGTTGTGGCTGGAACTCCATCATTAGATATGGCAATTCTACGATGCTTCTGCTTCGAACGAATTGAAATGAACTGAAAATAAGGGGGAAAGGGTTAGAAAGGCCTAAATCTACTCCTAAGGACAGTGATATCAACAGTTATTGCGTTGGTGGACAAATTCCAAATAAACCAAGCTTTGCTTTGCCAAGTTTAACTACAACTCCACAAGAACCGATGCAATCTTCTGAGGATGTTGAAGGATTTTCAAATCGAGAAAGTGCATTTGAATACCCAAAACGACGCAATCCAAATGACGGTCCACAACCGAACTTAGCACAAGTTTTATGGCTCAGGCTAACTTTACACTGCAACTTACAATCAGCAAGATGCAAAAAGTATGAACCATGGAAATTCATCAGACACCATTACATTCTCCATTGAAACCAAAGCACTTTATCTAACAACTGATAAAATAAAATTCTACTCTAAGTGAGGAAGGTGAAACCATGCAAGTTTTGAAAAAATAACTTAAGTGGACACCATCAGAGAACAATGTTTCACTGTTATTATCTCAAAAACTTATCGCAACAATTTCATACAAATCTCCCTCCTCTTACAAATCAGGGGGTCACCCCTTTATATAGGCCTCAGGCCATGATTACATGCAAAACCCTAATTAGGGTTTCACCCTAAAAGATTCCCCACTCAAGATGCAACAAGGTGGGAATCAATAATTAATACCTACTAAAGCCCATATACAATTAATTCAAAAGTACCCAAAATAGCATCCATTGTGCATTAAATGCACCTCTTTCAAATTCGCTCAACATGCGTTGAATATTCATCCATGCAAAAATCACTCCATTATGTCATAAATGCTCCATCATTTCCACATGCGACGGCTGCATGCAAAAAGAATCTTGCATAAATTCAACATGCAATGACTGGGTCGCCATTTGGTCAAATATTCCGGCAATGAATGCGCCACCATATTGCCATGCGTTCAATAGATCCTCGCCATGCAAGTGGACCCTGTCATCGTACATCCGCTCCTGCACATCTCGAATTGTTGGAGAGAGAAAATTTGATTCAGGAAGAATTTTCTTGAAGTCTCTTCAACTTTCCTTGCTTGAAGAAGGTTTTTCATCAATTCTGCACATTTCCTATGTTTTAGGAAAAAATTTCAAATTAGGGTTCCACAGTCCAGGAGAGAGAAAATTCTCCTACGAATCCAAATCTGTAAAAATTTTGAGATTTGGATGTTATTTGATGCTCGAGAATGGATTTTTCAAAATTTTTCCCTAGGGAAATTTCTTGTTCAGTTCATCCCTAATTCCTTCCTTGCCTTAGAAATTTTATCTTCAATTCATCCTTGGGTGTGATTTCTTCCTTGCTCGGAATTCTGTCCCAAAGGAAGGAATTTCCAACACTTAGTTAATTTTTCACCTTTCCTAAGAATTCTAACATGAAGGAAGGAATTTCCAACACTTAGTCAATTTTTCACCTTTCCTGAAATTCTGTCTTGAAGGAAGGAATTTCCAACACTTTCCAAGAATTCCGTCATGAAGGAAGAAATTTCCATCACTTAGTCAATTTTTCCAGTTTCCTGGAATTCTGTTGTGAAGGAAGGAATTTTCATTACTTAGCCAAATTTTCATCTTTCCTAGAATTTTGTTCTGAAGGAAAGAATTTCCCCCACACAGCCAAATTTTCATCTTTCCTGGAATTCTTCTTCTTGGGCGCAATTCTTCCCTGAGGAAGGAAATTTTTGAATTTTGAACTTTTCTTCCTGAACCTTGATTTTTTTACGTCTTGCTTCCAACCTTGGGCACATTTTGGAATTGGAGAAGAAATTTTGGAAATTTGTTTTTTGAGGAAGGAATTTTTTGTGCTCTTTGAATTCATCATGTCCGTAGGTAGCTTTTGACCAATTTTTTCACACCTCCTATTTTTAGGGATTTCCCTAAAATTTAGGACTTGAGTCTAGTAGAGAGAGAAATCTCTCATGATTCCAAATCTGCAAAAGTTTTCAGATTCTAATAAGATTTGGTGTCTTAAAATCATCCCTCCTTGACCCTTGGATTTTCATGCCTTAGACAAATTTTATAATTTTCCAACTTAGGCGTGGAATTCACTTTGTGAAGGAATTCATCATTTCATCCTTGTCCATTTGATTCTTGGAATCCTACTTCTATCATGGATGGAATTTTGACGCAGAGGAGGAATTCATCAAATCTCTTCACCCTCCCTGACTCCCTCTATTTGGTGCCCTCCATTATTCATAGGCGCAATTCTTCATTGAAGGAGGAATTTTGAACCTTTTCCATTCTTCCCCGACTCCCTCTATTTGGCGCCCTCCTAAGGAGTAGGGCAGAATTTTGTGCTTGCCAAGGATTCGATGCATTTCAAAGAATTCCAAGGTCACCTCATTTTGGCGCCCTATGACCTTCTTGGGCAGATTTTTGACCTTGTCATGGAATTCACAATATTTTCCTTTTTCCACGTTGACCTTACTTTGGCGCCATGCAAATGTCTTGGGCGGATTTTTGCTAGGAGGAAGGAATTTTGACCATGGAGGAATCTTCCTTTATCAGAATATATATATGAAATATAACATTTAAGTGGACCATTTTCCACATGGTAGTGAACTAGCAAGCACACCTAAATAATGTCCTTGGGTTTGAAGAGAAAAATAGGCCTCTAAAGATGGCTATGAAGGCCTTCAATGAAGTTCATAAAAAGTTTGTCATCCTCAACATCTTTGATCGTTTGGATAGCTCTTCTTTAAATATCACAAGTGTATTTCTACACACTTTGTCCTTTTCTTTTTTTAAAAAAAGTTCGAAGTCCATAGATTTTCTTATCTATGGCATATTTGATAAAATTGTTTCTAAATCAAATTTTAAAATTGTTCCCATGAACTAAATGAAGTTTTTTTTTCTCAAAGCCAAGGAATGTAAAAGATTTTCAAACCAAGTAAAGCATGCTTTGCAATTCTAAATATATCAAAGGAAATCTTCAATTATATTATAAGAGTATGCACACTAAAATGAACCTCCGATTGTGCTAATCATTGATCAAACATTTTTGCATCGACCTCTCCTTCAAATGGTAGAATTTCAATCTTTGCTATAGCCTTCAACTGAGCCATTTTTGGTAGACTTGTTTTTCCATGGGTTGGTCTTCTTCTTCTTTAGAGGGGGATTTCTGCATGCTCTTGGTGTATTCCAACGAACACAGCTTTTTCTTTAGAGCGTCTATGATGCATTTCAATGTCTTCATTGACTCTGATATGCTGGTTACATTAACTTTTTATTTGAGGAACCTTACTTCTTGATCGAGAAGTTTTTCATCTCTTGCCATGCTTCTCATTTATTCGTTCCAACTATGAGATTCTATGTCAGTTTGAAAAGGCAACAGCTATTACCTGCTTGATCTTGTTGTGTGCATCAACTTGTAAAATCAATCACAATAACCTTTTACTCTTTAGCAATGGAGACAACCACTTTGATTCCATCTGATCTATAACTAGGATGGATATTCCATGCTGTTTGTTGTCAATTACATATTTTAACATTTACAATGGAGATTGAAGTACTTTAACATTCAAATAATCCATTGAACATGAAGGAACAAGAGCAAGTAGCAGAAGAATGGAAAAGACGAGGATATATCTTGGAGAAACCTGAATTCTGGGAGAAAATTCAAGCAATAGTGATGTCTTATGGCCTGTTCATCCACTATCTCTAGTCTGATTACAATTTTATGCCTCTTGGGGTCATACACACACAAGAACATATAGTTTTCTGCCCCTAAGATCAGTCCTTAACTACCACACTTTTCCATTTGGATACAATCAGTCACAATCGCTAACTCCATGACTATATTCTTCAGCCCATGCATCTCTTGGATGCTTCTTCAATGCTTATTTTGCATTTACAGTACTTATTTATGCATGTACAAGCTCAAACGAATGTTGAGAAGCTGCAATAAAAGGAAAAATGAGGGATTTAGAAGACTAGGAGCTCTTTATATGACACATGATGAAACCACTGCTTCAATTAGATCAGTGGTTTTGTAATCACCTTGTTAGTTGCAAAATCACCGCTATGAGACCATTACTATGTCAAAACCACCACTATGAAACTTCCTCTTCAATTTCTTTATCTTTCATCCTCCAAAAGCCATAACTTTTGTATATGGAGTTGAAATGAGGGATTGTTTGTTTTGAAATTGTATAGATTTTTTGAGAGAAAATATTCAACTTTCAGCGCTACTGAAGTACTATTTTTGACCTTCGTCCTGGAGTCACAGTGTGACAAAACTCTATGTTTTGATCCATCTATGAATCACTGTAGATAAAAGGGTCCCTCTTGAGGAAAATCCTATTTAGAAGAAGCATGCAAAACCACATAAGCAACCTTGTGGCTTCCTTCATATTGTAACATCTGGCTTTAGCCATTTAGAGGGAGAAACTTGCTTCTTAGTCTTCCAACTGATAGGTCCTGAATTTAGAGTAAACGTATAAAAATAAGTGCTCTATTGACTACCCAACTCACCTGCATGATCAACACAACACTAACCAAGGTAGGGGAACTACCAGATACATAATGAATGCAAAGAATATGCTTGGTAACTTGAAGATGACACATCCAAAGAGTTTGCATGAATAGAGAAATAAAATTGATCTCAGGGAATATGTCTGATTGAAAATATGTGAGATATGAGGCTTCCCACCAATGAATTATAGAGTATGGTATCCATAAGAGGATCCTTGATAGTAGGTTTTGTGTGGAATTGTGTCCTTGTAAGTAAAGTAGTGAGGGAAAGAATGCAATTTTACGTACTAAACTATTGTAGCAAATTTAAGTGTGCAAAGGTTTAGAAAGGAAAATATTTGAAGAGTCTTGGGTCATTGTAATCCTCAAGAAATAATGAAATTGTCCCATATCAGACATCTCAAATGAGGCATGAAGCTACAACCTTCATGTCCTAGATGAGGGATGTCATATACTTAGTAATAATCATGTCATCAACATTGAGAACAATGATAAGAAAATGATTGCACTAATGAAGGTCACAGAGAATATATTTTTTTGCATTGCTTAAACTTTTATGAAATGAAGAACTGATGCATATTTTCATACTGTAATTCAGGGGCTTTCTAAAGCCCATAAAGTGATCTCTGAAGTTAACACACAAGTGGAGGATCATATTCATTCTGAAAATTAGGAGGTCGTTCCACCTAGATCTCTTTTTGCAAAACTCCTTGAAGTATTGCACTATTAACACTCATTTGATAAACTTCCCACTTGAAGGAGATTGATAAGGAGACAACTTCCTAAATAGGAACAATTTTTTCATTGATGTGAATACCTTCTTTATGGAAAAATCTGTTAGTAGCGAGCTGTGTCTTATGCTCATCAATAGAACCATCTGCTGTAATCTTTCTGTCTCGTGGATCTATTTGTAACCAACAATATTTACTCCCTTGGGATGAGGAACAAGCTCCTAATTGTTGTTATTTATGGGAACTCCATATTCTAATTTCATTGGTTTGGGAATACTATAAAATCATGTTGCTATGATACACATATTGTATGACTTATAATGCAATTTTGTCACTGTCAAGTTGAATTGTACGTTTTGTGTAAAATTTGCACTTCTTTCCAACAAATTCCTCTCATCATTTTGGCAAATAAAAATTGTCTTCAATGAAGCTTCTGTGACATTGAGTTTGAGGAAGTTCCTTCTTGAAAGGCTTTCAATAGACATTAATTTTTCACACTCCTCTGTAACAACTTTACCTAAACACAAATAGGGATCCAACAAAACATATCTAATCATCAATGTATTCCTTATAACTATTAAAAATTTAAAATAATATTGTAATATTTTTATAATGGCCATCTTAATCATTTAGTTAGTATTTAGAAACTTCCTTTTATGTCTTTCATCTTTAGTTAGTTTTAGGAAGTTTTCTTTCTATCTTTTGTGTTTCAATTCTTGTTCGTTTACGTTATGGAAAGATCTTCTTGTAATCTCTATACAAGGAGCCTTCGTCTCCTTTGTAATTAATAACATCAAATTATCATTTCATGGTATTAGAGCTTAGGTTCTTTTTTGGCGATTTTTTAAAATAAAAAAAATTGTGGGTTTTCTGATTTTTTTCCACAAAGTATCATGAAAGGGTTTTGCTTGAATTTTTCTAGAAAATTTAGGGAGTTCTTATTTTTGTTTACTACTCGTTATGGCGGCGAGTAAAGTTTTTGAACAAATTGGGGGGTTTTGTACGATTTTCTCCTCAAAAATTGTGGATGGTTTTTTTGATTTTTCTCCAAAAAACAAAATATGGAGGGTTTTGAGGGCCGCAATTGCTGTGTGTTGGGCTTGTTTTTCCCATGCAATGACAAGGTGGCCTATTGTGTGAAGTTTTTTAGCAGTGACTGGGAAGGGTTTCAGTTTGCAGTGTTTTTGGGATTTTTGATTTTTTGCATAAAAAATCATGGTGGTGGGCTTTTTGATTTTTTCCAAAAAAAACATGATGGAGGGTTTGCCGATTTTTCCACAAATCATGGTTTCAATTTTTTGCCCATTTTTTTGTCAACAAAAATCAAAGTTTTTTGAGAAGTTGATCTTGGTGTCTCTAGATAAAGGGAGGGATAGTTTTGTTACCCAACATCATGTTGGAAAGATTGTGGCAAACCTGGTCATATCCAGATTCAGGGGCAGTCTCAGCAAGAGGCTCATGTCACAGAGCCTTATGAGGAGAAGGGGGCAGCCTCTATGTATTCATGGCCAAATGACTTGCAGATTATGTCAAGTCTTCTATAGGGTAGTTAGTAGAATGATCATTAAGGGAGGGTATTAAATTAATATTGTTATATTTCTGTAATGGTCATCTTAATCATTTAGTTAGTATTTAGAAACTTCCTTTTATGTCTTTCGTCTTTAGTTAGTTTTAGGAAGTTTCTTTTCTATCGTTTGTGTTTCTATTCTTGATCGATTCCATTATGGAAAGATCTTCTTGTAATCTCTATATAAGGAGCCTTCGTCTCCTTTGTAATTAATAACATCGAATTATCATTTCAATAATGAATGCCATTTAATGTCTTCTCCAAATTATCAGAAAATGGACAAGGGATTGGCAATGGAAGGTTATCGTTTGTGACCTTTGTGACAGTGACACTAAGACATTTAATAGTAATCTCTGCATTATGGTAAAACATACCTAAACTACTCTGCCTAGTTCATCTTTAGATGCCTTAGACACTTTATATATTTTTCTTTCTCTCATATGCCTAACATCAATTAGAAAGGCCATCACATTTTCCACATTCAACTGCTATTGCAATTTCTGTAGATATTAATGGAAAATCTATTTCACATAAAACAAAAAATGTCATTTATGTGTGTTGAGAAAATTGAGCAAGAGAAAAACATGTCATAAAATGAATTGAATATTATATATGTTGAATTGCTAAAGCTAAAATTCTAACATGTCTGTAAATAAAGAAAAATGCTATGTCATGTAAGTGGTGGTTCATTTTTAGGAAAATTAGAGCTATCACTTGGGCAACTGATTTGATTGGACATATAAACATTGTTCTTTTAGATTTTGCATGTTTAGTAGCTAAATTGTCCTGATTAGAAGTATTCTAAGCTACCAGATTTGGCATCGGAAGCCCGAATGTGGGTCCGAGTTCGTGCTGGGTCTAGATCTGGGTTTGGTGTGGTTCTCAGTTCACTGCAGCTCTGACTCAGCAGTTGGTAAAGAATAAAAACAAATGAGTAGAAATTTGCAAAAGAAGTAACAACAAAATCGATTTTGGTTGCCTGATTCCTCAAGGTCGACAATGATGAATAAGAAAGCCATTCTGCTTCTGATGATTGCATATTTTGAAGTGGTGATCAACAAAGCGTTGACAACTGTAATGTCCCTTTTTTGTAAGAGACCCTAATTTTGCCCTAGATATGATTTATAGCCAATAGGAAGAGAGTTAGCGAGAAGAAGGGGGTACTTGTTGTGACCGAATCACACATCACCCCATCATAAATGGGGACCCCTCTTTTCTTTGTCGTATCTTAGAATAATAAGTCTCAAAATCTTCTTTTGAGATGTTCCAGCATGAAGTGAGCTAGAACGATGCAGCTTCAAAATTTGAAAAATCAAAAAATTTGGCCAAGGCATGAAATTGATCTAGGCTGTGATTGCTTTTGACACCCCCCGTCATTGCTTTCAACACCCTATCTTTGACTACAATGAAGTATGAAGGAGAGCAAATTTTTGATTAAGTCTAGCTTGAATAGGTGTGATGAACAAAGAACATAGGTGCGTGCAAAGCACAAAGTCAAACAATCAATGACACTATCCCAACACTTGGCATTCATATGATGCAATGCATGCAATGAAGATTCTAAGTTCGATGAAGGACTCAAATGATAAATGAAAGGGTATTTGATAAGGGGAGATCGATTTCAAGGAAGCATTTAAAATTGATGCCTTGTGGTGCTAAGCTTGACATGAATCATTAAATTCAAGGTGGTCAGTGCAATTGCAATAAAAAAATCGAAGTTTTTAAAGTTCTAAGTGATTTGGGTGCAAAACTCGATGTTGCTTTGATAAACATAGATCAATTCTTATTTAATGGATGGGGTGCACTGCATTTGCGAGTTCAAAGAATACAAAAGATTGCATTCAAATTTTCAATGATGAAAGGTTAATTGCACTAAGTGGCTTGAGTTGCAAAACTTGAAGCCCTACATAAAAACATCATTGGATTGCATTTAATCGGAGGCATCCATTGCAAGGAGATTAAAACCCAGGGAAACAAAGTTCGAAGACTTATGACATCACATTCAATATGAAATTGCTAGACAAAGATGCATTTAGTATACAATGACAACAAAGTGGCTCGATCAATGCATTTTGTTAAATTTAATTGAATAAGGCGATTACATTCAATAACTTTGATTGCAAAATTCGAGATCCTTTATTGGTGTCGATTGCATTACATTTAATGTTTGGCAATTGCATTCTATTAGTGATTATGATACATTTAATGAAAGTGGCAAAACAAATTGAAATCATTTCCAAGGATGCCATGATTTTGAAGAAGGATGCTTTTATTTACAATCTGCAATCAACGATTAGAAAACAATAAATGAATCTAGGCAGGACACCCATTGCCTCAATCACAAACACATTAAATGAATTTCGCCTGGCTATTTGTGATGAGGTATTGAATTTTGCTAAATTGCTATATGTGTTGATCATTTCATTTGATCAACACAAAGTCAAGGTTGTTTCCAATTTCATTTCCAGTGATTCAAATTTCATCACCAAATTGGCTAATAAGTGAACCCATTAGGGACAGCGATTCATGTTTGGCTAAGAGCAATATGGAATCCATGCGATTTTGATTAGAATTATGGCAAAATCATGAAGAAAAGGTGATTCTGAGTTTAGGCGCAGCGATTTATGATCTTTATCCAGCGATAAATCCATTCCCAAGTGCAGTGAATTCACCACTGAGGGCAGTGACTTCAATAAGTGTTCATTTGCAGGGCGTCGATTCTCTACATCTGCAGCAAATTTAAGTCTGACTGAAGGCGATTTTGATTGCAAGAAAAGACTTCTAAGGTTTCAAATTTGATCATTAACATTGGCGAATTGCTTATTGGAGTGATTTGGTTATGATACAGGCGATTCTCACGGTGGCAGCAATTTGTTTGATTGATAATGCTTAATTTTGCAAACTCCTGTGACTTATGTTGGAAACGATGCTTATTACACAGCAATCTCCTATGATAACAGCCAATTCATTTTAAGGGTCAGCAATATAAGTTTTCTTACATTTTAACCACTTGATATCACATCTAATTACTTTATGAGGTAGCCATTTTGACATTGCCACGAGGATGATTGGTGCGAACTTAGAATTGGAAGGAGGTTATCAGATCCACATCAGCGATCTGATAAAGATTATAGGCTGGTATGAAAGGCACATTCAGCTTTTAGAGATTATTTGATAAAGTGCAGAAATCAGTTTACTTTAGAGCAAGTTCGCAATAAGGCTTATTCTGTCATTTTTATGGAGAGCCACGCCTATTCTTGTGACCGATCCATTTCCTTATACCTTATTTTCACAAGATTTTGTCTTGGGATACTTTGTTCTGATACATTTTGATCATTTAAGAGCTCTTGTAAAACAATTATCAAGAAGTAAGGGTGGTCATGTTTAGATGTGTTTCAAGCTTTTTTCTAAGATAGAAGCTCTTAGCCTAGGTGATCGATTTTTTTTTATATCTCATGAAACTAACTTAGCCAATTCTCACAAGTGCAAGATGGTAGGAACAAGACAAGCCCTCATCAAAGAAGACTCAAAGAACGTCATTGTGGAGTCCAAGGTCATATCGTATTGGGGCAATGTAGGTGATCCCAATCTAGGCCAGATTGATATGAAGAAGTTTCAAAGCTTACTCTTCACCACCAAACCAATGGGATATGCCAAGACAATGATGGATAGTGGTATTGTGAAGGCAACATGCTTCCCTTTGGTAGTGCAATGCAATGAACTCATTGTTGAATGTGCCATACACTATGATCTGAACAGGAGAGTGATTGTGACACTTGATGGAAGAGAGATCACCTACCTTTTCGAAGAAGCAATTCGTGAGGCCTTTCATGTACCTCAGTTCAAGAACATGATATGCAAAAGCTCTGATGGTGCAAAGATAGTTTATGATGATGATGCAGACAAATGTCAAGGGATAGTTAACAAGTATTGGTTATTGAAGAGTAGGCCACGATCCAAGCTTCCAGACAAGTTTCACAGGATCGATTTCAAGTAGGAATTTGTTAATCTAATCACACTCCTTAGCCGAGTCTTCGACATCCCACAGGGCTTCCACTTCGAGGTTTGGATGTTCTACTTCATGGAGATCGTGTCATTGGGAAAAGAGATGATTGATTGGGCAAAGATTATCAGGAATCCACACATAAGCTAAAGAGCCAAAAACTTTCAAATGGCTGATCCTAGGTTTGCGACCAGACCATGCTTCCCCAGGAGTCTTATTTTTAACAGTGTTCCACGGGCATTGGGCATGGGGGGACGCGGGGATGCGTCTTAGGGATGGGGGGACCAAGGGCCTAAGTTTGGGGACGACGAGGGGACGAAGGCAGGGGGGTGGCGGGGTGGTGGTGTTGATATAGTTATACATATACATATAGTACTTGAAAAACTAGTTTTGAAAAGATGTATGACAGTATTACAGTATAAGAATTACATTTCAAATGAGACTAGGAAATTTCAAATTTGAAATACTAAATCTAAATACCAAGATTTCTAAGTTGTGTTGTTATATGGAGCCTAATCAGACTCTAAGGTTAGATTTTCCCTACTTCTATGGGCGCGGTTTCCCCCTATATTTAATATTTTTCAACGGGGGTTTGGGGGCAGTGCCCCCAAGTTGGGGTCAAGGGGCAGCGCCCCTTGTGCGTTCCCTGTCGCGATACAGGGCGAGGTCGAGGGGCAGCGCCCCGCGAGGCCAAAAATACTTTTATTATTTTCTAAAGGCGTCGGGTGTTATTTTTCTATTGGCCCACGTCCAATTAGAGTTACCCCTTAACCCTCAAAAAACTTAAAAAGTCACTTTTTTTAAAAATTTTAATTTTAAACATTGCATATACGTGGGGGCGAAAGGAGACGTCTGGGTGTCTCCCCGTCCTTGGAGAGATGTCTGCACGTCTCTCAAAGGACAGGGAGACACCCAAACATTGTTAAGATATAGCCCTCGTGAATCTAACTGATGGTAAATCGGTTATTATTTGGAGAGTGATGTATTAACAGAGCATATAGTTTGGAAATTAAACATAAACAAACTAATTGTTATGAACGGTTACCTCCGTAGGGACATGTCCATACGTGGCAACTGCCACGTATGGACATGTCCCTACGTAGGCAACCTTTCCTCTTGTATTTAAACCGGATTCAATGATGGAGACGATCAATAACCCACGGCAATCGGTCTTTCAGAATCGCTGTCATTATTCTTCGATCCATATTTCACAACATGGTATCAGAGCCAGCATATTAAAAGAATAAATTAGACAGCCATATTACTCATAAGCATTTATTGGAAGTAAATAACAAATCAACGCAGAGGCTATATACGCAGAGGATATATCCGACTAAGAAAATATTCAAAATGTCAAATAATATGAGAGTGGAAGATAGACTCGAAGGAGCCTCCAACTTCGTTTCCTAGAAGATATGAATCATTGCCATTCTTGAAGAACTAGAATTAGAGTCTTACATAGAAGAAAATCTAGACATGCCAAATGATGAACCAGAGAAATCTACTTGGAAAAGGCGTAATAATAAAGAAAAGAAAATAATTATTGACTCAGTCAAAGATCATATTCTTCCATCTATAGCCAGACTGCCTAAAGCATATGAAGTATTTAAAACCATTAAAAATACATATGAAGTTAACAATGCGAGCAGAATGTTAACCTTGAAACAACAACTTTTAAACATAAAGATGAATAAAGATGATACAATATCTACATACTTTTCAAGGATATCTGAAGTAAAAGACCAATTACAAACTATTGGAAATGAGGTAGATAATCAAGAAATCTCTCTCATAGCCCTAAGAGGATTACCAATTTCATGGGAATCCTACATTCAATGTATTAGCAGAACACCCCCTTTACCCAAATTTGAACAACTTAAGAATGAGTGCATTCAAGAGGAATCTCGACTAATCTCAAGAGGATTAGGGACAAATAAAGAAGGAGAAATCCAAGCACTTAATACAAATACCTTCAACAAAAATAAAAAGTTCTCCAAACGGAAGAGAGGAAATAAAAACCATCAGAAAAGAGATATGTCTAAAATTCAGTGTTACAAATGCGACAAATATGGGCACGCTCACAGGAATTGTCCAGAAAGGAAGAAAACACAAGCTACTCTAGCTGAAGTCAAAGGAGAAAACTCACTTTTCTTCTTAGCCCTATCAAGCGAAATAAATACAAATAAAAACACTTGGATCGTAGACAGTGGAGCATCAAGGCATATAACTGGATTCAAAAATCAGTTTGAAACACCTAATGGGCACTCAAGTGAAGAGGTTACTGTTGGAGATAACTCCACATATCTTGTGAAAGGAATTGGGACCTGTACTATCAAACTAAGAAATGGAGTATCTCTACAATTAAAGGATGTTCTGTTTGTACCTGGAATAAAAAGAAATCTAGTCTCAATCTTAGGCCTAGCTGATCAAGGATATCGGGTTACTTTCAATGAAGATAAAGTTCTACTCTGGCCTAAAAATACAAATATCAAAAATGCCATAACAGTAGGTTCAAGAGATGGTAGCCTATACAAACTATGCAGTGATCAAAAGGAAGCACTAAATCTTGAAGTTTCAAATAATAATAAATTATGGCACAAAAGATTAGGACACCTAAGATATAGTACTCTATCCAACATAAAGAAGATTACTTCAGGACTGCCCCAACTAAAATCTGAACACACAGACATTTGCAAAGGATGTGCCTTGGGAAAGAATGTGAAAGTTTCTTTTCCCTCAAGCGAGCACAAATCAAAAGGTATTTTCAAACTAATTCACTCAGACCTATGCGGTCCCATGTCAACACCATCCCTAACTGGATCCTTATACCACATAATCTTTGTTGACGACTACTCTCGAAAAACATGGATATATTTTCTAAAGTGCAAAGACTCAAATGAAGTACTATCTAAGTTCAAAGAAATCAAGGCACTAGTAGAAAACCAGTCAGGGAAGAAAATTAAGGTGTTAAGATCCGACAATGGGGGAAAATATACATCTGACAACTTCAAAGACTTTTGTATTTCTATTGGGATTAAGAGGGAGTATACTGTACCATATAATCCACAATAGAATGGAGTAGCAGAAAGAAAGAACAGAACCATAATTGAAGCAGCAAAAGCCATGATGCATGACCAAAACTTACACACTTCATTCTGGGCAGAAGCTTCAAATACAGCAGCCTACATTCAAAACAGATGTCCGCACTCAGTTCTAGAAAACATAACTCCTGAAGAAGCTTTTACAGGGAACAAACTAGACTTAAGTCATTTAAGGATATTTGGCTGTCCCGTATATATACATGTTCCTAAAGAAAAGAGGATAAAACTAAAACCATCCGGAAAAAGAGGTATCTTCATTGGCTATAGTGAAAAAACTAAAGGATATCGCATTTACATTCCAGGGAAAAAATCTGTTGAGATAAGTAGAGATGTAAAGTTTGAAGAAAACACTACACTCAAAGAGTACGAGGATGATAACATTACTAAAGAAGAAGAAGATCACATAACTGAGATTGAGAGGGAGAATATCATAGAAAATTCCAAACCTTCAGACACTGAGAGGGAGGACATCATAAGAGCTTCTAAACCTCTTGTTGATGAAAATATTGAAATACTCAATAACAAGAAAAGACCTCTATGGGCAAGGAAAATGATTGAAGAGAGTAATGTAGAACCAAATGAAATTTCCAAAGAAAATAAGAGAACAAGAACTCTAAAATGTTATGCTACACTTCTAACCGAACTCACAAATTCTGAACCAACAAATGTCAGAGAAGCCTTATCAAAACAGGCTTGGAAAGATGCTATGGTTGAAGAATATCAATCTATACTAAAGAATGACGTTTGGAATATAGTGCCTAGACCAAAAGACAAATCAGTTGTCTCATCCAAGTGGTTATTCAAGATCAAATATGCATGTGATGGCAGCATTGAAAAACATAAAGCTCGCTTTGTGGCCAGGGATTCTCTCAAAAAGCAGGAATTGATTACGAAGAGACATTTTCCCCAATTGCCCGGTATACGTCAGTAAGAACAATCATTGCAATTGCAGCATCCAAATGATGGAAAATTCACCAAATGGACATAAAGACTGCCTTCCTAAATGGTTCAATTGAAGAAGAAGTATATATAGAACAACTAGAAGGATTGACCATACGTGATAAAAATTGCTATGTTTGTAAACTAAAGAAAGCTCTCTATGGGTTAAAACAAGCACCTAGGGCCTGGTATGCAAGGATAGACAACTATCTCTCCAAACTAGGGTACTCCAAGAACCTAGCAGATCCCAACATCTACTTCAAGGCTTCAAATGGCAATATGATTATATTGGTCCTTTACGTGGATGATATTTTGATAACAGTAGAGGATAATCTCATTGAGAAATTTAAGCAAGATCTGGCAGCAGAATTCAAAATGAAGGATCTAGGGCTTCTACATTATTTTCTGGGATTAGAAGTATGGCATAAGAAAAACTACATCTTCCTAAATCAAGAAAAGTACACCACAGATATTCTAACTAGATTTGGGATGATGGAGTGTAAGCCATTAGCTACACCAATGGAAACTAATTTGCACAAGCTGAAAATTGAGGCAAAAGATTTAGAACCTACAGACCCCACACTCTACAGACAAATCGTTGGTTCACTCATGTATTTGGTAAATACTCGTCTTGATATCTGCTATGCTACAAATGTATTAAGCCACTTCATGTGTGAACCTAAGAAGATACATCTAATGGCTGCTAAACACATTCTAAGATATTTACGAGGCACAATTGGACTTGGCTTAAAGTATGAAAATGTTGAGATTCAACTTGAAGGATATTCTGATTCTGATTGGGCCGGAAGTACCACTGACCGGAAAAGTACTATAGGGTGTTGCTTCAGTCTTGGTTCTGCTATGATATCTTGGTTCAGCAGAAAACAATTAGCAGTTGCACAAAGCTCCACCGAAGTAGAATATATGGCAGCCTCCATGGGAGCTCGTGAAGCGGTATGGCTAAGAAAGTTATTATTTGGATTATTTGGAAAAACTTTGAATTCAACAATAATTCACTGTGATAATCAAAGCTGTATCAAGCTCTCAGTAAATCCAGTTTTTCACAATTGATCCAAACATATTGAGATCCCTTATCAGTACATAAGAGATATGGTAGATCGAAACGTCATAAAACTAGTGTACATCAGTACTGAAGAACAAAATGCTGATATCTTCACCAAGCCACTTGCAAGATTGAAGATAGAATACTTCAGAAGTAAACTTGGTATGACTAGATTATAATTGAGATTATTAGGATGAAATTCCTACCATGTGTAATTTGTTCATGAATAAATAAATAAAATGTATATTGCAATATTCTAACCGTGTTCAAGAAGATGAAGATCTTCTTATGTTTAAGGTTACTATTTCAAGGTGACGATCTTGACAATAGTTGACCAAGTGTCAAGATTGACTACATTAAGTTGTTGTCCTAGACTGTGTCGAATATCTTGATCCTAAAGTATGTGATCATCTCATGATTGACTTCTTAAGTGATTGTCCCGGACTGAGCCGGATATCATGATATTGAGTTTATTGTCATGACAAGACTATATTAAATGTTGTCCCGAATTGTGTCGGAAGTCATGACAGAATATGCTCCCAAGAAAATTACTTAGATCCACTCCTGCTAAGAGGGAGTGTTAAGATATAGCCCTCGTGAATCTAACTGATGGTAAATTGGTTATTATCTGGAGAGTGATATATTAACAGAGCATATAGTTTGGAAATTAAACATAAACAAACTAATTGTTATGAACGGTTACCTCTGTAGGGACATGTCCATACGTGGCAACTGCCACATATGGACATTTCCCTACATAGGCAACCTTTCCTCTTGTATTTAAACTGGATTCAATGATGGAGATGATCAATAACCCACGACAATCAGTCTTCTAGAATCGCTGTCATTATTCTTCGATCCATATTTCACAACAAACGTCTCCCAAGGAGACATGGAGGCGTCTCCATGTCTCTTTGGGAGACGCCCAGACATCTCCACGTCTCCCTGGGAGACGCGGGGACGTCTCCGCATCCCGATGACGCTTGGGTGGCGGTGGCGGGATGGCGGGGGACGTCGCGTCCCCGTCCCCTCGTCCCCGAGACGTTTCTGATGGGGGGACGCACCCAAAAAGGGGGGGGACGCGTCCCCGTGGAACACTGATTTTTAACATGAGTGGGTGACCTATTAAGAAAATAGACTGCTGTGAACACTGCTTCTGCCCAATATTTCTTAGGAACGTTTCTATGTTCCATCATAGACCTAGCCATTTCTGTAATGGCACGGTTACGACGTTCTACAACGCCGTTTTGCTGAGGGGTGTATGGTGTGGTTAACTGATGTTTTATGCCATGTGTATCATAGAAAGTAGAGAAAGCAGAAGAACAAAACTCCCCCCCATTATCAGACCTAAGAGTAATAATAGAAGAACTAGACTCTTTTTCTACTAAGGCCTTAAATTTCTGAAATACAGTAAACAGATTTGATTTTTGCTTAAGGAAATACACCCACATTTTACGACTGAAATCATCAACAAAAAGCAAGAAATACTTGCACCCAGTAACAAAAGCAGTATTCATAGGACCACATACATCACCGTTGACCAGCTGCAGTACCTTAGAGGCTCGCCATGAGTCACCATCCTTGAACGGTGTTCGGTGCTACTTCCCAACTTGGCAAGCTTCACAAACGCGATGATTGTGAGTCTGAATATTAGGTAGACCATGTACTAAGTCTTCCCGAACAAGCTGTGCAAGATAATGAATGTTCAGGTGACCATATCGCTGATGCCAGAGACTGCTGATAGATGAAGATTTAGCTACGAAGGCATGCTCAAGAGAATCGCCTGTATCTACAAGTCTATATAGACCATGATCCTCAATGCCAACAACTACAGTAGTGCTAGAAGCATGATCAACAATCGAGCACTTATGTGTACTGAAAAGGACATCCAGTTGAGGAGAATGTCGCATAATCTGACTGACAGAAAGGAGGTTAAGTTCCATACCAGGAACATAGTACACATTGAGGAATATGAGATTCCTCCTTCCAGATTGTATCTGAACGTTGCCCTTGCCAACAATAGTGTACTCTTCACCACCTCCAAAAATAACTGAATCAGTGTAGGGAGAGAACTCAACAAACTAGTCACGCCTGTGAGTGCAATATGAGAAGCACCAAAATCAATGTACGAGGCAGAAGACATCACATGATTTGCAGGTCTTTTAGTCATGAAGGCATAAAAGGCAGACTCTTTCTGCTCTGTGTGCTCAACAACATTGGCTTTAGGCTGAGACCCTCCCTGCTTCCGCTGCTCGGAAGCCAATCTGGTACGACAATCTTTGATTATATGACTAAATTTGTGACAGTAATTGCATTGCACCTTCTTTTTCTTGGAACCATCCTGAGATTGAGAAGAGCCCTTCTGCTGAAAGGACTGAGATGACTGGGATTTGCCTTTATCCTTGTGAAAGGATTTGGCAACAAAGGTATGTTCTGAGGAGGCTGAAGTAGCACCGCTACCAAACTGTTGTTTCCAACGATCCTGCTGCAGAAGTTTGGTGCATAACTCTGCAAATTTCAGATCAACATTAGTAGAAGTAATGTTGAGAGTCTCTATAAAGTGCTCATACGGTTTTGGTAGACTTTTCAGAGTGATGACTACCATATCCTCTTCCTCCATTTTCCGACCAATAGCTTCGAGCTGATCTCGAATGTCCTTAATTTTTGTAAGATGCTCCTGTAAGGACATGCGTTCATCCATCATAATGGAGAATAGCTGATTCTTCAGAAAAAAAGCTCGACTTATGTCGGAAGTCTCATGCAACTCCTTAAGATGCTTCCAGATTTCTGCAGCTGACTTGCCAGAAGGAATTTGAGGGAGCTGGTCATCTATAACAGAGAGCTTGAGAAGCATAACAACTTCTTGATTGCGGTCATCAAACTAGTCCTGGTCAGCTCCAGGTGTTTGAGGATGGGACTCCTTGTCCAAAACAAGATTATCCAGGTGGCGACATTCAAAAATAGTTAGCATGTGCTGCTTCCAGGTGTTATAATTTTTCCCATTAAATCGCTGACTGCCTTCCAACATCAAGTTGGTCAATCACGCCATCTAGCACATTTCCCAATGCACGGAAAATGAAAAAACTGAGAAGAGGTGCTAGCAAAAAATTCGAATCCCAATGCAGAAACAGAGGCAGATGCAGGTACAAACTTAAACAAAATGAAGTACGAGTGACACAGATTTCGAAAAAAAAATTCCGGCTGACCTAGAAAAATCAGAAGACAACCAAAAATCCTTGCGAAAAACCCAGAAAGAATCTGAAATCAGAATTGAAATCCGTTGGCTCGAAATCGAGGCACAAAAATCGAGGCACCTTGAAAAATCGGACAACAACGTAGGTGAGTTCTCGAAAAACCAACCACAAATCTGCAAGCAGAAAATTTTTTCGGCTAAATCTGAAGGGTAAAAAACCTAGCCGAAAGTCTGAAAACGCATGTATGACCAAGTTGCAGGTTGCAGAGAAATGGCATGGAAATCACAGGTCGCGAAACAATGCATATGCCTCCTGTCATTGCGAGCTAGAAAATGATGCTAAAAAATGCAGAAGTTTGGCACCTAAATGAAACGGAATTCGAAAAATGTGATTTTTAGAAAAACGCGAGCCTAAACCCGCAGAACAAAAAGCCACGGACGCCAAATACTGCAGCCACGAACATAGGAAAGGAGGGTTTGAAAAACAAAAAAAAACGTGAAAAAATCTTGTTTTTAGACACCCACAGAAAAATACTCCGAAATTTTTTGAAAGCAATCTTCACTAAATTTTTTTTAGAATTATAAGATTGCTCCAAAAATTTGTAATCCTACTCTGATACCATATTACGCAAGTAATTGGTAAAAAATTGAATGTATATTAACAATGAGCAAACGCTCAATAAATAGGATTACAAAGAATTACAAGAGGGCAAGTTTCTAAAAAGAAACTGCCAATAAGATCGAGCAAGATCTTATTAAGATATTTACACTAAGTTTACAATATTGAGCATTAATAATAAAATAATAAAGTATTATTCTAATAGTAACAATATTGATTTGCAACTCAGAAGGCTTGAGCAAACAAAAACTTTCTACATGGGCTCATACATCATATACTCACTCGCCGAGGCTTATCAGAATGTGGGACTAACATACAAAGGATTGATTGGCACTAAACCAAGACAATTGAGAGCATTTGATTCATACACATAGTTGCATTACCTCAATCAGACACATTACAAGAGGGCAAATGATGCCTTCACTATGCACATTACAAGAACACTGCAAGGTGGTATTCTTCAAAGGCTATCCCCAGAAGCACAAGAGTTAGTAGAGAAGTTCAGTGCATGGTTCGTCCAGTTTCCTAAACTCACTTATATAAGAGTTCAAGGATGCTACTTTCCACCTCTTATGCTACCAAGATATCCTACAGACAAACTAATACTACTTGAATTGGTGAGACAATTGACAACATATAACAAAGTACAAAAGAACAAGTTGAAGACAAAGACTTCTTTTCCTGTTTCATTAGGAAAATCTTTGAAAGTTTGTCCATCCTTGCAATCAACAGAGAAAATAGATGAAGAATTTATGTCTTTCTCCCTCCAACCATACATTCCTAGAGACAACTTTGATCCTCACGACAACATTCAAAAGACAAGTGGAAAGAAGCATAGGCATCCGTTGCAGTAAGAAGATCATTTCATGAATGGACCAGATGATTTGGAGATCAAAAGGAAGATGTGTTCAAGGCTACCTATTGAGATCGTCAGAGCAACTAAGGTTTTCAATGTTGCTGATCAAGCACATGATAGTGGAAGACGCCTCTTGCCTATCTATGAGAAAGAAAAGGACAAGGAAGTGAAGGTCAATTGGGTTGATGTTGAGGGTACAGATTTGAGAGAACTCATGAGGCCAGTCTTGATCAACACCAAGCGATGGGTAGAACCACAAACACATATATTGCAAGATAAAGGCATCCAAGTGACATTTCAAATGATGGGAGAAGTCGAATCTTTTGATGATGAAAGAGAAAATGAGAGTCATAATGAGAGTGCAGCTCAATCATCTCATTCCAAGGGATCCCAACAAAAGGAAGTTAATGAGGAAGAACATCCAAAGAAGAAACTCAAGTCAAGTCAAGCACCTCGTCCTTCCTCTAGTACTTCATCTGTACATCAAGTGGAAGTGAATCCAGCAGTTGGAACAGCTATTGATCACGGAATGAGTGATAAGGGAAAACAACAAATGGTCCAAGATAAGGTAGTTTCACCCAAGCCAGGCAATGATAAAGCAGGCAGTGATACATATGTGAACATTGAAGATGATGAAGAACAAGTTACATCTCCCCCATGAGAGCAGCAATTGAATGAGATACAAGTTGAAGAGGAAAAATCAACTATACCTACTTGGTTAAGGGAAATATTGTTAAAGAAGGTGATTGTAGAAGAACAGTATACATTCAATCTAGGTAGCTACCTGGATAGAGATCAAGAACATGAGAAGAGGGCAGCCACCAAGATGTCAAAATGACAAGAGATGAAGAAGGATCCAGGGTCATGCAGGTTGCCATTCCAAGAGTAGACAAGACAAAAGATGAAATTACAACATAAGAGTTTGATTTGGAGATCATCAATCTAGGTCCTCCCACCAATGATCAAGCATTGGAAGATATGAATGATACAGTGAAAATATTTCATGATATGCTCAAATTGGAAGTCGAGAAGAATAGCAAGTTAGAGAAAGAGAACAATATATTGAGAGGCTACCTCCAACAACTCAAGGTTCCACTATAGCAACATGAACCGTCAACTTCACTATCATCGCTACCTCCTCCAGATACGGTTGATTGTTTTGAAAAGATGAAGGCATGGACACAAGTAATGGATGCTTGGATCACTAAGGCACGTAGAAGGGCAAAGGCATTCATAAGGGAGTTGGTGAGGATATTTGATAAGGCCATGATGATTCTTGAGAGGACCCAAAGCGCTCAAGGTAGCATATGACGCCTTTGTCTACACAAGAGACTTCACCATCCCTATATTGCAAGTAATGAAGACATTGAGACAAACATTGATAAGTGAAGAGATATTGAAAGATGGACAATCACTGGATTTCCAGTTGTGGTGTAACTTGCTTCACATGAGGAGGCTCATATTTGAGGACACCAATGGTGGGTGCACGCAAGTTGATCAAGCAATCAATTCAATACATGATAAGATCTTGGAAGTGGCTGAGATTATTCTTGAGAAAAGCAAGAATGAAGGAGTTGACATTGTTGCAGAAGATTTGATGGATAAAGTGTAAATTCTCTTCTCCCAAATGGAGCACCTTCCGAGAAGCAGCTAGATGCTATCCATTCATTCACCGTACTTGCCAACAAGACCAGAGACTTTGGACCAGATTGGGATGCAACCTTCGTGTCGAGCTTGGATGAAATCAGCTACTTGGAAGAGCAATTGAAGAATCTATGTGCATTTCCAATAACCGAGATAGAATCTATGACGTCCAGATTCATTGAATTTGCAAAAAGAGAAAAGTAAGGGCAACAAGATTCTAGAAGAAAGTTTGTTATGATCCTATGTGGCATCATTTTTCCTATTGGATGATTTTCCTCATATTTTGTGCCAAATGGATGTCATATTCCCATTGGTTGTCATTTAATGCTTTGCAATAAGTTAGGTATTTTGTAATAACAAACCCTAATTAGGGTTTAGGTGGCAAAATCTGGACCCTTTATGTTGATTTAATCCTGGCCATCCATTGTAATTGGGAGCTCTATATAAGCTCAACTCATTTCATTTGTATCTCATAAGATGAGAAATTAGAGACTAGAAGCAGAAATTAGAAAGAGATCAATTAGAAGACTTTGAAGAATTGTTGCTTGATGTTTCAGAAATTAATAAAATCATTGAAGTGTTGGTGACTTATTGAATTCTTGGAGCATTTGCTTGTTTCTTCATACCTTTGGTGAGAGATTATAATCAAAAAACAAAAAAATTAGTGTAGATTTTCTTTGAGTATTTAGATGAGTGAAAGATACATTGCATGATTGATAGTGAAGCTCCATTATCCATAGCACTAGCAGTTTGTTGATTACATACTCACCTTGTGTGGTCAATTGGAATCATTCCGCTTAAGCTTAACTTCAATTACTATTCATCATTGATATGCTTCATTTTGAAGGTGTCTATGTTTGAGTTAGTGATTTGAAAATCATTGAGCTACCCTTAGAAGATTGCACTAGCGCTGTAGAGATGTTCATGAGATGTCAAAGCAAAGCTTAGTTGAGCTGACTTGAAATTGTCCATTGTCTTGCATTACTAGCTTAGAATAGCATTCCTACACCCTACTCTCTTTTTCACTTTTTTATCAACAATCAGTAGAGATAGAAAAGAGCGATATCGCACCATCATTTGAAGAACGTCACAACCATTGAGATTGAATCAAGATAGTACGGAAGTCCCCTCATAGGTACAACAAATCACATCATACCATTGAAGCTATCCAACACGTTAAGACCTAACATCGAGAACCTTGAAGTCATCTCAAGTGATCCTTTGCAAATCTTTAGCATTTGAGAGTCTTTATTCAAGAGAGGATAGAGTGCCTTTGGTATTTTATTCTGCATTGCATAGTGTGTGAAAACACCATCAACAAAATTGGTGCTAGTAGGGCTGAAGTGAAAGCTTATTGTTTCAGATCACATGGTTTTGATAGAAGAAGAGTTGCATTTGGGTGAACAACAAGATATCATTTCACAGTTCAATACCCTTGCATGGAGAAATTAGAGAAGTTCAGTTGAGTTTAGACAAGTGAGGAGCATCATTGACAAGGAAGAAGTTTTGGGAAATCAACCTTTGACCATTATTATTCCTAGAACAAGCAGTCAAGGAAATCAATCTATCATAAACCGCAATGGGGCTACCGCATAGAGGCTCATTAGAAGTGCTTCAACTGAACCTCAAATACAACAATAATCAAGAAGACTCACTGAACTTGACCATCTTGCTTGGAACAAAAGAAGTGATGATTAGTATATTAACACGCGTCTTGTTTTGATTGAAGAAGAAGAGAAGGCTATAGAGATTGGTGTTGCTATTGAAAGAGCACTCCTCGATGAAATGTTTCCCCTCGCTCCACTTCCTCCACATTAGTAAATTGAAGGACAATCACGCTGGATTATATCAATTCATTTTCACCTGAGAAATTTCAAAGAGTTCTAAGGTCAGCTCCAAGAGAAAGGAAGCATCAAGAGTTGAGATACACGCCTAAGACAAGAACCAGAAAACACGAAGCTTCATCCAATCAAGAGCTTCCTAGCTCAGATTCAATATTTGATTGGGAAAACGAGCCAGGAGTAGGAAATCTTTCTAGTTTATTTCAAACTCCACTACCCCAATATCAAGAGCAAGATCAAGATCAAGATACCGACCAGGACCAAGAGCAAGATTTAGATCAAGGAACTACTCAAAAAACGTAATTCAGTCCACTGCAACACAAGAAGTAAGCCAACCAATGATTCAAATGATCAGTCAGTCAAGTGCATAGTCAAGTTCTCAACCAAGTAGGAGCACAATGGCTCACAATTTACCTCCCCCACCTCCCCCTCCTCCTCCACCACATGGAGTGACGTGAATGGTCAACAACCTGTCTCCTCTTCAGTTTGCAACTTACCATGATATGCCAAAGAACCTAGAGAACTTCTGTTCCAAGTTCCATCCTAAAGATCCTAACCAAACTGGAAAAGATTACTTCAAGTTATTCGAGGATCGTTTGAGGAATGAACCAATCCGATTTGGGAACATAGCTTGCAGACTCTTTCCATACTCCTTGGGAGACGAAGCACTTTCTTGGTTTATCCACTTGCCTGTAGGATCCATCACATCGTGGGAATTGCTTAAGGATGCCTTCCTTGGCAAGTTCGGTCTTCTAGTTACACCAAAAGAATTGTATAGACAATTTATTGAATGTAGAAGGATTGAGCATGAGCCAATCAACTCATGAGCTTGAAGCCCCCTTATCTTGCAGCAAATGCACAAGAAATATATTATCATGCTTTAAACCCTCTCACGACAACGTTTGTAAAAGCTCATCCTCCTCCAGTCGATTTGAGCATAGTGTACATTAAAGCAATTGAGGTTAGCAAAGGTTTGGGTTAGAATATCGCGGGTCCGTTACTACATATGGTAGCACCAGTGGCGGCTAACCAAATACAAGGATTAAACCAATCATTGATAAATCAGACACCAGTACTAAATCTGGTCCCCTTATCAACATATCTAGCTCCACAACCATCTAATCAAATGGTACTACATTTGAGCAGTCAAGTTTCACAAGCATCCCAAACAAATTCAGTATACCTACAAGGTGCACCAATGTCCACTAGAATGCCAGAGGAAAAAGAAGAAATGAGAGAGTTAATTGAACAAGTAAAGAAACTGTCAGCTGATGTCATATATCTGTGTAATCCGAAAAATCAATTACCGAACCTGCAAAGGAACTCCTACAACAATTGAGGCAACTATCAGAATCATCAAAGAAGTAATCAGAATTTCCAAGGAAATAGCCAAAATTATCAAGGAAACAATCAGGGGTTTCGTGATAACAATCAAGGATTCTAGAAGAGGACGTGGAACACGATGCCTAGTAACGGAAACGTTCCTTCACCTTTGGACAATCTGCCAACAGCTGGAAAACAACAAACTGACAAAGTTTTCCTTGTCAAGGCAGCCCTATCAAATTGGTGTCGATTGCATAACCGAAGTCAGTATTCCGAATTGCAATGTCCTGAATTCAAAGTTGCGGCTGACATATTCCAATAGGAGGTGTGTAACAAAGAGGCAGTAGAGAACCCTTCAACAATTGGATAAAAGATAGTCCCTATAGTTAGATATGATCAAGCTCTAATTCTTGAGGATTTTCAGCTTCCTCCCATGGACGAAGATATGCCAGATCAAGATGGTAGATTTCCACCTGCATTGGCAAGTGCTCCTATGGTACCACCAGGTTCCAGGTTCCCAACTTTGTCTTCAAGCAAACCGGTTGAAGAATCAAGAGAACATGAGAAGTTCAAATTACCAGAAGATATCCAAGAACAACCAACCAAGGGTTTATCAAAGGAATAATAGGACACAAGGTCCCTTAACGACATCAATTCCTCCCAATAACTTCTTGACATTGCCAAATCCTAACACAAATAACACTCCGGGCTATCCTAAGGATGCACTTGAATATAGGCAAGGTGTAGCTTCTCCACAAGTTCATATTAGAGATATGAAGCCATCTCAAAGACAGACAAATCATACTGTTTCCCAAGGACAGGATAGGAATCAAGCTACTGCTTCTCAAAGCGAAGTGAAAATACTAATTGCATATGTCCTGGAGGAGTTCAAGAAAGTTAAAGTGGGTCTCTCTTTAATGGAATTAATGTGAGTACCACAAATTCGAGAGACTTTGATAAGAAGCTTAGATGATCCTACTACAAAGAATACCACTCTGTTGTGACCATTTCACACATCGCCCCATCGCAGATGGGGACCCCCTCTTTTTTGCTTGTTTTTCGCTCGTTTTCGCTTTCGTTTTTAGGGTTTTGTTAGTCAGTTAGTTGTCTGGATTTAGGGCTAAGCCTTAGGGTTTTTAAATTTTGCCTTTTCAAGCCAAAATCCAGTCGTTTTGAGAGCTTTTGAGCTTCCTTTTCTAGAATGCAAATTTTGAATGCAATGATTTCGCCAAAATGGTCTAATTTTCAATTGGAATGTTCATGCAGAGCTTGAATTTGTCTAAGTGTTGACCGTCAATGTGAATTTTTGTCTGATTGAATATTTTGACCAAATTTTGACTTTTTTGAATTTTGATCCTAGGCATTGGAATTGATTTGTTTTCGCCTCGTGAAGTGTTAAAATGTGAAAAATCTTGTTATTTTGGCCTGTAGGAGCAAAATCGCTCCTGTCCCTCAGTGAAGGACGGGAGCTCATTTTCAAATATCTCATTGTCCTTGCAGAGTCCAGACAAATTTTACGTTTGAAGTGATGGAGAACGGCGAGACCTTCCCATTGAATATAAATTGAAGATTTTCGTGAGCACAGAAATGCCTCCAGGAGGAAAATCGCTCCTGTCCCTCAGTGAAGGACCGGAGCTACAATTCAAATTTCACCTTGTCCTTGCAAGATTTTGATGACTTAGCAATTTGAGGACGTCCGAAGGAAGATACTTTGCCAAATGAATATAATTTGAGATGCAAAAAACGAAGGAAAATGACCTATATTGACTAAATCGCTCCTGTCCCTCTCCAAGGGACCAGGGCGAGGTACCTTGTAGCTCTCGTCCCTCTCCCAGGGACCAGAGCGATTTCCTTCATTTTGCAAAATCCAGACAAGGGTCAAGGCAAGTTTACGTTCAAAAACAAAGGAGAACATGAGATGAGCGCATTGAATATAAATTGAAGATTTTTGGGACGTCCATACCAGTGTTAAATGCCTAGTTCGCTCCTGTCCCTCAGGAAGGGACCAGAGCGATTTTTGATATAATTGCCTTTTTTGCAAAATTACAAACAATGTCAAGGCATGGGCGGATAGAGTGAAGAAGGACGAATCCGTTGAATATAAACTTAGAGCATGGCAAAGTGAGATGAAAGCCACAAGGGAAGGATCGCTCCTGTCCCTCTCCAAGGGACCAGGGCGATGATGATGATAATACTCTCTACGCAAGTTCAAGGTCGTCCCTCCAAGGTTCAAGGCCGATCCAAGTCAAGACGAAGGGTGGCGAAGACATTTCAAGGCATTTCCATCAAGCGCAAGGTTGTAAAGGCCATCACATGGAAGGATTTGCGCTCTAAGACCCAGATCGCTCCTGTCCCTTGGGAAGGGACCAGAGCGATATCTACATAATGGCGTAGATTTCAAAAGGCAAACAAGTTTCAAGTTACCAAGAGGACTTAAAGGACGTCATTCCACGTAATGAGGATGATTGCAAGTTGGTACAAACAAGAACAAGCACATAATGATGAACTTCGCTCCTGTCCCTCAGGAAGGGACCAGAGCGATATTAGATGTATTGATCAATTCATGCAAAATTCACGTAAGGACAATATATTGCAATGTTCTGGAGGGTCCATGGTATGACAACAAGGTGATAAACAAGAGTTTTGAACGTCCAAACATCGCCAAATGGTGTAAAGGCCCCACATCGCTCCTGTCCTTTGGACAAGGACCAAGGCGATACTATCAAAACACTCACGTTCCTTCAAAGATCAAGGCGAAGCGAGGTTAGGAAGTGCGAAGGACGACGTTTGAAGGACATTGCAAAGGAGATCGAAGTTTAAAAGTCGCCAAGATCAAGGAGAAATAATGGATCGCTCCTGTCCCTCTCCAAGGGACAAGGGCGATGGTCCCTTTAATGCATCCAAACACATAATAAAAGCAAATGGGAATAAGCGCAAAAGAACACAAGCATTGATATTTCGAAGGTCAAAGATACAAGATGAACATGAAGACATGGAGATCGCTCCTGTCCCTCTCCAAGGGACAAGGGCGATGTTAGATAAAACACATGACATTCTTTGAAAGTCACGTTAAGACAAGGACGCACAGGGTTTTAAATGACGTTTGGAAGATGATACAAGGAAAGGATCGTACCAAAATGGAGAATTTCAAGCAAAAAAACTTAGGATCGCTCCTGTCCCTCTCCAAGGGACCAGAGCGATAATGGTCATAAGATGCATTTGCTCGCACAAGAAAGGCAATCAAATTCGAAGGACCACCAGATGATCGATTTGGGACATGGAAATGAAGGAGTTGAACGTTGAAAACGCAAGAATCTAGACCAAAATCATGGATCGCTCCTGTCCCTCTCCAAGGGACCAGAGCGATGAGGTACGTTCCCTTTGTTTTCCAGTTTTGGCGCCAAATTAAAACAATTCGAATTTGCTTTAAATGCTAAATCAATTTAAAAATTAAAAATCCACTTTTATTTGGCATTTAATGTGGCGTTAAACACTTATTAATTATTTTTGCCTTTATTTAAAATCGAAATTTGCAAATTAAAAAACGCAAGGCATTAAATAATTAATTAATTAATTAATAAAAAATCGATTTGAGCGCTCATTTAAGGGGGTCGGCCTTGTTATGTCATTGCAAATCATTTAAAAAATGGTTTTATTTTTATTAAGTCGGCCTAAGGGGTGAGGGATGCAAGCGCTATATAAGGGGGGTGGAATTATCATTTTCTACATCATTATTTTACCTTCCTTCATGCGAATTGAGAAGAGGCGAATGTAGTGCGAGTTTCATTCATCCAAAGGTGGTGCGATTTCAAACCAAAGGTGGCGCTAGTATCATCTTGCGTGGAGTGCGAAGTGTGTTTGGAGAGGTGCGAATTCCATCCAAGGTGGCGTAAGCGAATTCCATCCAAGGTGGCGTAAGCAATCAAAAGGTGATGCGAATTTGAAGATCCATCTAAGACCACGCCAAAGGGGAATTTGCTAAGGACTTGGAGATTTATTTGTGCGAATTTGAAGATCCATTTGAGACCACGTCCAAGGCGGTAATTGAAGATCACATTCTCTCCAGAGGTGGCGAAGTCAATTTTGAGGAGATCATATTGAAGATTATCTTTATACCTCAATTTTGCCTAGGCAAATTTTGTTTTTGCATTCTAGAGTTAGCTCTCTGTCGAGGTATGGCGATTTAATTATTGTTGCTTTATTCATTCATCGTCATATTTCAAATTTTGAAATTTTGATTCTTGAATTTCTCTTAGCTCAATCGTTTATTTTAGGAAATGATAACTCTAGAGACTTATCATGAGGTTTCCTAAAATCTATCTCTCTTATTTACGTTATTTATTGCAAAATCTATTTCTTATAATGAAATGTTGTGTAGGTATGGCGACCCCAAAGGCGGGAGCATCCACCAGTCGCTCGGCTCTCATGAAAGAAGATCAGAAGACCGAAGAAGTGGAGACCAAGATCGTGTCCAAGTGGAGCAACGTTGGAGATACAAACTTGGGGAACTTTAGCACAAAGAAGTTCCGAGAGGTCCCTTACATCGGCAAGCCATCACCTGTCGCCCGGAGAATAATAGAGAGTGGCATCATCAAGGCGGCCGGTTTTCCTCCAGCCATTCAGTGCCACGAGTTGATGATCGAGTGTGCCCGTCATTACAATCCACAGCCCAGGACAATTGTGTCCAATGAGGGAAACACTTTGGCGTACCTTTCTGAGGAAGCCATAAGTGAAGCCTTCCATCTTCCAGAGCACAGGGACATGATATACAAGAGTATTGAAGGAGCCAGATCAGTGTATGATGATGATCCAGATGCTTGCCTAAGCATAATCAACAAGAACTGGCTACTCAAGAGTCGTCCCCGTCTGAGCAAAGTACCGAACACACCACACCGGATTGATTTCCAAGAGGAGTACAGAGATTTGATTACCATGCTCAATAGAGTTACAAGAGCACCTCATGCCTTCTATTTTGAGAAATGGATGTTTTACTTCATCCAGGTGATTGTTCAAGGAAAGGGTACAATACATTGGGCTAGGATAATTAGCCATTGCTTGGACGTACAGTTGAGAAGACTCAGGGCTACTAAGTCCTTCCACATGAGTTCATACGTCATCTATGCCTTAATCAGGAGCGTTGAGTACGCAGGACTACCTCACAGAGGAGTGATTGGAAGAGGACCCGGCGAGGTCAGAGTTTGTGAATCCTATACCTACTTGCATCATCCACCAGGAAAGAACTATAAGTTAATCAATGATACTTTCACGATGAACATCACAAGGACGTTGCAAGGAGGGATTCACAACAGATTATCTCAGGATGCCCAGGAGTTAATCAAGAGGTACGGTGCTTGGTTCATTCAGTTTCCCAAATTCACTTACATTAGAGTGTATGGATGTCCTTTACCTCCATACATGTTGCCGAGGTACCCGACAGATAGAATTGTGTTACTTGAAGTAACAAGGCAGTTGGCAGCATATGTGAAGGCATTCAGACACAGACATCAGAATGGAGTTCAGGTACCTATTATTTTGGGTAATTCAGTTGAGGTATGTCCTAATGTCTCAGCCATGGATGACGCAGAGAAGGAGTTAGCCTTGTATCCTTTTTCATCTTTTGCTTGGAGGAATAGTTTTGATCCTCATGGACATTTAGAGGAGACGGTCGGTAGAAGATTTAGACATGAGTACCAAATTGAAGATTTTATGATGAATCTCCTAGATGATCTCGAAGTGAAACGAAAGATACATTCTAGATTGCCTTTGGATTTCATCAGGAAATGTAAGATTTACAGAGTGGCCGACCAAGCTCAGGACAACGGCAGGCACATCCAATCTTCATATGATAGAGAAAGCAAAACAATAAGTTTGAATTGGAATGAGCCCGAGGCCGTGGATTTAGATGATTTGATGGCACCCGTCTTGTCTTGTACTCGCAGATGGGTAGACGTTCAGCATCAGAAGTTGAGAGAACAAGGCATAGCTATGTCTTTTACTTTGGAAGAAAAGCCAGCCGAAGGTGGAGCCAGTGTTAGTGAAGGCAATCCTAATCCTAGGAATTCAGGTGAAGGTAACCTTCGATGTGCCAGTGAGGGCAATCTCCATTCGAGAGGTTCGAAGAGAAAGGAAAGATCAGAAAAGAAAGAGCCTTCCAAGAGAAAGCAAAGTGCCGGCAAAGATCAAACACCAGGTACTTCTTCCAGACCAGAAGATAGAACAGTTCGAGTGGAAGAGTCCATGGAATCGATGGTACAGAATGATAGACAGGAGGAAGGACAGGCACAGCATGTTTCATCCGATGGATCTCTCCAAGACTATGATTTAGATAATGATAACGAAGTAACATCTCCTCCCAGACAAGAAGAAATAGTACACAAAGAAATTCAAGTTCAAGAGACAAGATCAAATATCCCAGATTGGTTGAAGGAAAGATTGACTAAGGTGATCGTAATTGAGGACGAGGACAGTGCAATTGATTTAGAGAGCCTTGTTGGACGCTCACATATGACAACAGAGAAGAAGAAGGCTACAAAGATGTCCAAGATGATTCGAGATGAGACTGGATCTAGAAAACTGCAGATAGCTACACCGGCAGCAGACAAATATGAGGGTGAGATCCTAGCAGAGGACTATCATATACAGACTATTGAGTTAGGACCATCCACAGCAGAGCAGACTTTAGATGATGCCACCGACACATTTGAGGCATTGAAGGACAAGCTTAGAGAAGAAGTAGAAAAGAATAGAAAGCTTGAGAGGGAGGTCGGTGCATGGAGGACATATTTCAGTCACATCAATGAACCTTTGGGACGTCAGGATCCAGTTAGATCACCATTGCAGGCATTGCCCCTTCAATCAATCAATGAAGCAGAAAGATTCAGGAACCTGGTCCAGCGTACATGTGGTTGGATGGATAGATCTCACACGGTGGCCATTGAGTTTATTACAAGGATGTCGAAGATCACCCATCAGGCTATCCAAGTTCTTGAGATAATCCACAGATTGATGGCAACAGTAGCTGCATTTGCCCATACCAAGGACGTTGTCATCCCTGTCTTGAAAGTTATAAGACACACATCCAGAAGAATTTTAGCACAAGAGAGGATCTTAGAAGGTGATTCTCACAGTTTGTTTCAGTGGTCAACCTTACTCCATATAAAGAGTGTTCTCTTTGAGGACATCAGTGTTAGATGTGGTCAAGTTGAGGAGGTGATCAATCCGATCCAGGACAGAGTATTTGAGGTACTTCGTACCATTCTTGGCAGAAGGATCGAGGTCGAGACAGATGTGGATTTACAAGAGTTTGAGGATAGAATCACGATCATCTTTCGCAAGGACGCAGATGTTACAGATGAGCAGTATGATCAGATGTATGCCACCATGCTCCTGATTGATAGAACAAAGGAACTTGAACCTACTTGGGACGCAGCTCTTCTAGATGCATTTGATCAGGTTATCCACTTAGAAGAGAGTATCAAGAATCTTCCCGAGATTCCAAGCACAGAAATCGAAGGAATCGTGACTAAATTCATTGCATATGCTAAGAAAGAGAATTGGAAAGGGAATAAGATTCTAGATGAAAGGTTGTTACAGATGGCATGACATCTTATTTCTCATTGGTTGATACCTCCTAGATTTTTGTGCCAAATTTAATATTTGGCTATGTATTTAATGTTGTTCAGTAAAAAGGAGGTCATTTGTAACAAACCCTAATTAGGGTTTAGGTGTCATGATCTTGTCCATTGATTTGCTTTCAATCTGGACCTTTCATTGTAACTGGGGATGCTATTTATACCCCCATTTTTCATTTCATTTGATAATAGAAAAATAGTTAATAGTCGAATAGTCAGATAAGAGTGAAATAGAGAGATTAGAGTTGTAAGCAATTTTATTTTGTAGCAAGATTGAGTCTTGAAGAGAGAAGTTCAAGCAATTGTTGTATATGATGACTTGGAAATCAATAAAATATTGAAGTTATGGTGTTTTGTTGCAAGTTTCTTGAGTTATCTTCATGGTTGTTGGATGTACTTGAATCACGCTCAATCGAAGTACTTTGTTAATTTGAAAGACTAAGTGTGAGATTTGATATTTGGTAGGATTCGCAATCCAAACCACTAGCTTCTTGCTGATTGTAAGAACGCCTTGCGTGGTCGACTGGAAAACACTTTGAATCCTTAACCTTCAAGCATTTTCGTATCTAGGATATGTACCTTCGTGGTAGTGTCCTTGGCCTTTGATGCATTGAATACCATTATCACCTTAGAAGATCGCACTAATTTCAGTTGAGTTGTTATCTTATGGCAAAATTGAAATTGGTTGAGTCTTGCCAAATCTCATTCATGCTAAGTCGTTCATAGGATTAGACTAGATTAGATTTACTTAAACCCTGTCCTTTTTCCATTTTTTGAAAGTTCCTTTTAGATTAGTAAAATCTTCGAGCCATTGAATCCGTAAGACGCCTTGAAGGAAACAGCAAATCACATCATACCACTAAAAAAGCTTGTCCACACGTGGAGACCCCACTAAAAGAACCTTGGAGTCTATCTAACTGATCCTTTTTGCAGATCTTCAGCAGTTAGAGACTATTTTCTCAAGAGAGGATAAGATGCCTGTCGGTATTTTATTCTGTGTATGATTGTGTATGAAATACACGTCAACACACTCCAAGTGCATCTAACTTTCCTAGGAACAAGATGAATGCCTCCTAGCCAAATCTAGATCAGAATACCAACGTGGCCCAATATTCGCCTTTTACCCCTGAAGGTCAAACAAGTGAAGATTGGCAATCACCAAATACAATCTATATGGTCCAAAGTTCCTCCAACTCACCAAAGAAAGTGGATGCGCCTCAAAAGATAAGCACCCCTGAAAGGGCTATTATGACAAAAAGTAAAGAATTAATCAAGAATTTGAACGCGGTGGAAAGCCAAAAGTCACCCATCACAAATACACATATCGTCATTAGGGATAACGGGGTGAAAGATGAGAAGCCCAACAAGAATGAGGTACTCACTACAAAGAAAGGTGTTATGCAAAAGGAAAACTTGGAAGCTATTGTAAGTGGGTCGCCACTCTCAACGATCCTAGAATAGAAACCAGCTCCCCAAAATGACAAGCATGTTATTCTCTATCAAGGAAAAGATGATCCACCTCCATTCCTTTTATCTGTATGAATTTTTTGCAAAATGTTGTATAATTGGTTGATGGACTTCGATGCCTCTAGCAACGTCATGCCTCTTGCAGTATGTCGAAGGCTAGGTCTCACACCTACACCTACAAACAAGAAGGTTACTCAACTCGATAAAATAGAGGTTCTAGTTGTTGGGGAACTAAACAATATCCACAGGCAGTATGCCATGATCTATTAGATACCTTCAAAATTATTTGCTAACATAGTCACCTCTTAAGTTGAACAAAGAGACTTGATCCATTGGTCATATTGGTTTTACTCAATGCATGCTTTGATTTACTTAAACTTGAGGAAGAATTCACCCATGTGCTTGATGTAGAAGATCCATGGAAAATTGAAAAAACATCAATGAAAGTGATGTAGTATTTGGACCTACCTAATGATAGTTTCTTCATAGGTTCACATGTCTTTATGAATGATCCAAAGGTTGCGTGTAATGCCCCTTCTTGGGATATTCCTAATTTTTGCCCTAAAAACAATTCCAACTTAAGATGAGAGTTGCAATATATTTATAAATATAATTTTATTAAAACTAAAGACATTTCATTATAATAGTCAACTTATAATTCTAAGAATTATTCAAAAGATAGAGCTGATCTTAATTTTCTCCTTTAGACCATAGATGACACACTCGTAGAGTGCTCGGCGAATTTAAAAAACTCGCCTAGTTTTTGAGCTCTGCGAGTTTTTTTGACTTTAACTCGCAGAAAAAAACTCGGTGAGTTTCTTCAAAAAACTCGGCAAGTTTCTTCAAAAAACTCGGCTAGACTAAAAAAAGAGGCCCAAACATGTCAAAAAATTATCAATTTTTTTTTTTTCAGGTCAGTTTCATTCTCTTCATCAGAATATATAGTGATGGAAGTAGGGAAAATTTAACCTCAATGACCTTGTCTTTGTGCAATATAATCTTCGATTGCGCGTAAGGAAGGTAGAGGAAGTAGCAGGTGGTCCACTTGACTTGGATGATATAGATCCTTACAATGATTGGACATCACAGGAGCAACCTCCATTGTTTTTTGAGGATGACAACACTGATTTGGAGAGGCAAGCTATGGAGGAGGAGGGGGGTGGATTTGGTTTCACGCTGGATGACATTGAGGAGGAAGAGGATGAGGATGAGGAGTCATTGCCAATGCCACAAGCAGGTGGAGACATAGCTTCATCCAGGATGGAGGATGAGCCAGCCATACCGAGCGAGGAGGCACAATTACGCCCACTACAGACTTCTAGGACTAGACCCTCTAGTTTTACCTAGAGCTGGAAAGAGGAAGTTGTAATTGTAATTTGTAATGATGTATTTACTTTTGGTTTTACAAAAACTATTTACTATTTTGCTTCCAGCCATCAACATTCCTCATGAGGATGCGATTTTGTAGACATTTTGTATTTAAATATATCTAGAATCAGCTTGTTTCTTTTGTGTTATCATTTATTGACTCATTGGATGCATCTTCTCATTAAATTTTGCAAAAAAATGCATTTTTTATTAAAATTAAGCGTGTTTTTATGTTGCCGAGTTTTTCACCGAGTTTTTTCGAGTTTTTCCCGAGTTTTCCCCAAGTTTTTTCCCAAGGGCTTGGCGAGTCAAGCCGAGTCGCGAGTAGTTCAACTATGCTTTAGACTATCTTGTCGAAGATCAATAATACTCGGATCAATAAATCATGACATCATTAATATTAGGATCAATACATCATAGCATATTCGTAATAGCAAATTATATGGTGAATTTCCTAGGAATACTTGCAAATAGCAATATTAAGGTGGGTCATCCTCAATATTATTGAGAGCATGTAAGGAGGAGCCATCCTTACAATTCCCGGCTCACCTTGAAAGGGGGCCACCCCCTCGATCAAGCCCCAGAGAACGAAAGGCTGGTCATGAGAGTTATACAGTTTTAGCACTTTGCTCCTTTGAGAGGATGGTTTCACTTGTCCTCGTTGCTTCTTTGGTCTCTACTTTACGTTAGCACTCTTGGTATTTTGAGAGCAAGTTGCTTCTTTCTATTGGCATCTCTATTAATAGGCTACCCCCTTTAGTGTACTCCTTTGATGCCACCCTTGCTTTGTTCCCATGAAGGACATCATTAGAAGCATTGGAGAGGATATCTATTGATAGTATATTGGGACCCCTTTGGTCTTCCCTTGTGAACCACTCAACCCCAAGTTGGCTTTCTATGCTCAAAATTTCATATAGATGGTGGATGGTTTTTGTCCTCTCACTATCTCCAATATCATTGGTATTGTGGCTTTAGGTTTTCCCTTGTTTAGTTGAGAGAACACTCTCACTAGTTATGGGTGGAAATTGATCACCCCATCCTCTATTAGGATTGGATCTATTGTCTTTGCTATCTTCAAAAGGTAGAGATTAAGGAACACTTCATTTTTAGATGCCTCATTTGCTATGAAATTTGAGAAAGATTTCTCTACCTCTATAGGTACTTAGGCAATAGTCTATCTACTTTATTCAGATATATGGACCAATAATGCCTAGCTCTTTTTTTTGAGGCCATCACCCTTTATTGTAGATCCTTACAATGGGGAGTCTAGGGCCTCTAAAACCCCAATGTTGATCACCTCTTTTTTGCAACCCACCTATGCAACAAGGAACAGAAAATGGACAATGTATACCAATATTTCACATATCAAAGTTGATAAATTAGTTAGGTGGTGCTTCTCTCAATACACCATTACTATTCATATTATCCCATTCCCTAGCCTACTCTCCCTTGGTATCATAGTTTTGCTTCTTTGCATTAAAATGATTCAACCGCATTTGCCAACATGGATATACTAGTTATCCGCCATCCCAAAAACACAAGGGTAGATTCATTATGAGCTTCTTTTCTACTATAGGAGCAACATTAGCTTTTCATGTTAGGTGAGTTTTTAGTGCTTTTATTTTTCCTAGGCTATCCTAGTGTGGCCTTTTAACATTAGATGCTATCTAATGAGAATTATTTCTCATAGTGATTGACAACGGCTCATATGATGACTCCATTTCAGATGCAAACAGGGATATTTGATGGAATTTCCTTCAAGTCTTCAGCAGCGCGTGCTTTTGGGGCTTTTGTTTTCCTTTTATTGCTATTTGTATATCTATTTGTTTGTGGCACACTGCTTTTGTTTATCATAGGCAATTTTGTTATTTTGATTCTAGGGTTCTCTCTTCCTAGAACTTTCTTTTGTTAACTACTGTAACCTCTAGTCCCATTGATCTACTTTTGGTCATTTATGGACATCAATACAATTAATCTCTTTATAGTTCAAAAATTTCCAGCAAAGGCTTCAGCACTTCTAGAAATTGTAAGACCTAAATCATTTCTAATAGTGACTGTTTCACCTTGTTGAATATTGAAATAGTTAACAAAAACCTCCTTCACAGACCAACTATTCTATAGATGACCAAGAAGGATGTAAAAAAAATTCTATAGATAACCAAGAAGGATGTGAAAAAATTTAAGGACCACCTAGGAATCAAACCAAGGACCTAACATTTGCCGCTGGGGTGCTATGCCATTCAGCTGTTGGTTCCCTTGGTGACTGGTCCATCTCTGCTTTACCTTTTGGGTGTGACTTGTTTTGCAACTGCCCAACTTGAGCCACATTATAGGTGCTTGGGGATCTTAGCGTAGCTTGATTTTTCTGACTCGTAGTCTGATACCATGTAAAACCTTTAATGGATTAGCTATGAGTTGAATCTAAGACCTCTTATTTGCTGCTGGGGTCTTCTAACACTGAGCCTGACCTCTTGGTGACTGGTCCATATTTGATTCAGGTATATCTCATTTTCCAAGAAAGGAGAGGAAGCACAAAGAGCAAGATGTGAAGTAACAGAACCTTTGTGGGAAGAGAAGAACTTATTCTCCCTATTTTCTGAGAAAGTTCTTTGAGATCCTCAAACCAAGAACAATCTATGTGGTTATGGCCAAATTAAATATCAAAGGAGGATAACCTAACACTATAGGAGGCTTCCCTAAATATCGTACTTCACATAAAATACATAAACTAAAAATTAGGTCCTAGATCAGATTAGAAACTCCAACATGTGGATTATCTTAAAATAATGGAGCAAAATAAAAAAGTAGGTTTTGGCAGTATAGGATGGCTCAGCCGAATAAATTTAGTTTCATTTATTAGTGAATGTGTACTTATTCTACTGATTCTAAAGGGATCGGCTAAACTAGTACAAGTTCCTGCAATGTAATATATAAAATGAACACAACTGGGGTCCTAGCAGAGGGAATTGCATTTGCAAGTTTGGATTCTGATTAACCAATCATGTATTTTTCATCATTTGGTAGCAACTAATACTTTTGAATGTATGACTCAGCCTGCCTCAACTCAGATATAACAGTGCTGTCAGACTGTCAAGATTGAATCTACTGGCAATTAAAGTAAAAATTTGTGTAATAGAAGAGCTTAAAAGAGCAACACCTTGTGCTGCCTCCTCAACACCATGCGTTCCCATGTTATGTGAAGTTACAGTGGATACTCCCACATCAACTCTTTTGTATTCACATTATGTAGATGTTGATCATATGCATGCACTGCAAGTGCCCCCTTGAAACTGCAAAATATGGGTGGTGTGTACGAATAGCACTTGGAGTGGGTGAAGTCTCCATCTTATTGTGAATCTATATCAATCTCCCTATTTGTGGCGGTGTCATCAATTTGATCATATTATTCCTGTGTATTCACATTATGTACATGTTGATCATATGCATGCACTGCATGTGTCCTCTAGAAACTGCAAAATATGGGTGGTGTGTAGGAATAGCACTTGGGGTGGGTGAAGTGTCCATTTTATTGTGAATCTATATCAATCTCCCTATTTTTGGTGGAGTCATCAATTTGGTTGGTGAGGTTACCACTGGTGCATCATCCTGCTCTCTCCAACTTGTACAAGCTCATTTACTCCCTCATCTCCATTCTCACCCTATTAATCATAAATAGTTTACTTATCTAGAAGGAGGATCTATTCTTCTATTTATGGTCTGATCTTGGTTTTCTTTCTTGCATGGGAATACATTCAAGGGCCTTCACAATTAAAGTCAGAAAACTGAAAAACTGAAGGGCTATCTGAACCCATGTTTCATATTATCTTTAATTGTTTTGGAATAAAAGGCCTCTGTATGTATAGTCACGCTGAAGTTGCAATTGTACTCACACAAAGTATTTGGGAGGACATCTAGATTTTGGAAAAAGAATTTGTTTCCAGTTGTACACCTTTCCTTTATTATTTAGAACAACCATATGGGAACATAATGCATTCTGCTGCAATCCTCTAATTTAGTCAGTAATTTAGAAGTGGTCTCTAATTATTTTTCTGCTTTTTTTAATATTTTCTTTTGTTCATGTATGCAACCTCACTTTACATTGAGCTAACTAGTTTTGTCATACAGTGAGAGTAGTCTGAAAATCTTTGAGTTGGTGACTTATACAATCCATGCTGTCAGATCATCCAAATCATGTTTAAATATACAACAATTATTGCTTGTTCAATACAAAGTTGGCTCCATTGTGCAGGTGAAAGAACTAGCAGATAAAGCACGGACTGGAAAACTTGCGCCTAGTGAATTTCAAGGTGGAACTTTCAGGCAAGTGTAGCTTTAATTAGTGAATTCTGAGATAATTTCTATTACAAGAATTGCAATATACAAAAAATACTGATTGGTGGACAAGTGGTCATGCTTCTAATTTCTGTATTATTCACTGCAGCATTTCTAACTTGGGAATGTTCCCTATAGATCGGTTTTGTGCAATCATCAATCCTCCACAGGTATGCCATCAATATCTGTTCTAGAAAAGTTGTATGCACAACTGTAAATTTTTTGGTGTGACTGTTTGTCAATTGATAAAGCATTCATTAAATACATTATAGATCCTTAATACATAACATTTGTATTAAATTGAGAGTTCACATGGGAGTCGAACAAATGAGCAAATATCAAAACTTAATTGCTTTCATAATTCATTGTCAATATGCATGTGATTTTAAAAAATAGTATACAAGTTACAACAAAATGCCCAAAGGCTGCAAGTTTCACTTTCAATTAAAACAAAGGTGGCAAACCCTTTCGCTTAGTAGAATGTGATGATCCATTACAACTTTAAGCTATGTTCCACCAAGTTTCTGAGACATTGGGAGGAGGGGACATGTTTTGGGGACAAGATTTTTTGAGATTGTTTTTGGGGATGGCAGGGGACGAATATATATATATATATATTTTAAAAAATGTATGGAAATTTTGAATATTCGTATGATAACATTGATAAAGCTGCAAAGCATTAATAATATTGACATATACATTATAGAATCCTTCAAACACAACAACAGATTACACATGAGAGTTGAACAAATTAATATTTGATTGCTTCCATAATTCATGTCAATGTGCATAAGCTATACAATTGAAAAGTAGTAATGCTGCGTACACCAAAATGCCCAAAGGCTACAAGTTTGCACTACAAATGTCAAAATGACAAAGTCACAAATATCAAAAACTGTAAAATATAGTGATGGAGAGTATGATGGCTGCCTCTAATTGTCATCTGCCAACATTGCATCAAATTTAGAGTTTGACTCTGAGTCACTGCCACTATGAGTATGAGGGGCTGGTTCATCGAATGGAACTCCAACCAAATCCCTCTTGTATCTCCTCATCAATTTGGGTGGCGTCCATTGGATCAACATACCACCATAAAGTTGGTTTTTTTATATTCTAAAGTCTGATGATCGTGGAGTCGCAAAGCACTATGAATGGCCACTTATTTCTCTGCACATCTAGAGTGAATAAAGCTGTATGTGGACCAACTCCTCTCTGCAATAGAGGAACTAACAACCTATGAAAGGATATGAATAGCAAGTTTTTTCAACTCTGGTACATCTTTCCCATACCCTTCCACCATCCAATGGAATCCTTTTGAGCTAATGTAGCTCTATCTATCTTTGTGTCTGGTTTGCCAAATGTTGGACTGCGAAGATTAGTAAAGGCAAGCTATTGTGTGCAAAGAAAACTCGACTTGTCAATTGAATACATCTTTCTGAGGCCCTTCATAAATCCTTCTTTCACCTCTTTGTCATCACAAGGAGGCAACCTACTAGGTTTTGGTGCATACCATTTGGGATTGAGAGCAAAGATTACTTTATAAAGAGGGGTGTTCATAGTGTTCCATTGCCACATCACAATGGGCTTAATTTGTTGCTCATATAATCCCAAATTAGGATCCCCGTTAGAAATTGCTTGCTTCATTTTTCCAAGCATGTTGTCAAATGTCTCATAAATATCTTTCTGACCTGGATAAATTGTATCAGTATATCTAATGACATCCACAATTGGTGAAATGAAGGAGCAAATACATCTGGAAACAAAATTTGAAACAAGACAAGTTAGAAAATTTGAATATGATTTTTTTAATAAAATCAGCAATCAAATTATAAATTATAAATTTACTTAATAAAATGAAAATCAACAAGTTATTAAAAAATCCTAATAACAATTTTTTTACCTCACGTTGGACCACCAATCATCCCTAAGAATTTTATTTGATGCTTTTCCCCTTTTGTAGTGTTTGCATTAGACCATCTACTCCACTTTGAATTCATCATCATCAATTGTAGAGCCTTGTGCACCTCAAACATCCTCTTTAACAAAATAAAATAACCGGCATACCTTGTCTCTATAGGCTTGAGGATTTACTTCTTTGAAAATGTCTTGAAGAGAGCGAGGTGTGAAGGTTGCAAATTAACATTGGGATATCTGTACAACCACTTGTTGCACCCAGTCTATCTTCCCTATGTCTTTCAATGCGTTGTTTAATGCATGAATACAATAAGGGGTTCAAAAGATGTGCTTGTGAGCACCCTACACCATCAAACCAGCTAATTTGGACACATGTGCCTTATCAATGACCACTTGGACAAAATTGGAGGCCCCAACCTCCTCTCTGTCATCTCTCAAAATATGAAATTGGAATTCTATGTCCTTGTGCTTACTAGAACAATCAATAGCTCTAAGAAGATATGAGCCAGCTGAACATGTGACTATGATGTTAATAAGTGGCCACTGTCTATTGTTGGTCCACCCATCCATGACAATAGAGCAGCTTGTCCTAATCCAACACTATCTCATATCCTCCATTACCACACTCACCTTGGAATATTTTTTGTCAGGGAGTATAGTGTGTAGCATATTTTCTCTAGGGGGGTGAATGAGGGACCAACACCAACAACATCTTTGAATATTTGTTTGAAGTTAGGAGAACGTGCTACATGAAATGTCATGGCATGCAAATAGAAAGTTTGGCTTAAGAGGACTCTGCCACATCTTGTGCATGCACATTGAACAAACTTGCAACTATATTTGGCTGCTCATTAGAAGTAGTCTTCCTCTTCCCTCTTGTGGAAACATGAATATCACCACTACCACTACCACTACCACTACCACTACCACTACCACTAGGACTACCAAACATAGAGGGCACATGCATAGCTGATTATGTTTGCATTGGAGCCCCATAGACTTTGATTCCGCCTCCATGTGCTATCTGTATCACTCCACCCTCTCATTGTCTTTTATCTCTTTACAAACCTTCATCCCTTGGCTTGCAAAACCCAATAGATGAAAATACACTCGTGTACCTCCCATTAAAATACTATCTACAAATGTGACACAACCACAATCTACTACCCCTAAAATATTTCTCTATGGCTGTCACCAATTGAAGAGGTTTTTAAGAATTTAAGTTGCCTTTTGCATGTTTTTAAGGGCTTCAAGGGCATTAAAATGGATTTTCTTGAGGCTGTCCCCCTTCACCCATACCACTTGCACACCTTGATGAATGTTTACTACTCTATCTTATAAATTAAATACCGCAAGTAACAATAGAGATGACAATGCCTACTAGATACAGGAGTAAAATATATCTTTATTCACAGGTGGGATTATTACAAAGAAGAAAACCAGAGATGGTCAGCCAAGAATTATAGTTGTTCCCACGACTTACCACCTTCCTTGATGATACACAATGTATTTAAAGGGCCTGATAGTTGCCAAGAGGAACATAACTGTCAACCAACTGACACTTATAACTACTCGAGAGTGACAAATAACTTAAAATGAACAATTAATACATTGTTGGATAACCAATATTATCAAACATAACAATAGACATTGTATGCTAACTACAATGAACCCCCAAGTTGGTTTTCATTTTTTTCGTTCCTCTCATCATGCCCACTACTCTCACTACTGCTGCTCATTGTTTTTTTTTTTTGAAACTGAAAATAAAAAAACACAAAAAATCATACATTTTATTTTTTAAACTTTGAAGAAAAAAGATCAAATGGAAAATTAACATATCTCTTTCACTTCTCTTGTTATGTGTGTTTGTTCCCTACTATGAATTATTTAAGTTCTAGACTGAACAAGGAATAAGCACAAAACATATAACAACAGTTCAACTATCTACAGAGCATGGAAGTAACAATCAGATGGCAGAAAGATGTTCTTTTATTGCATTACCAAAATATATAGTACACCAGCATTATTGTCAAGGTTCCCGTACATGGCAATATATACTATCTGGTGGTTGGCCGAGGTACCAACCGTCGTAACTAACACGGGAACCCACACGGCCGACTCCAAAACATAACAATAACTTACAAGTTTTATTCCTAATTACGGCCTAACATCACCCCCCCCCCCCCCCCAAAAAAAAAAAAGTCGTCTTCTAGATGACAAACAAATGGAAGCTTCTATAGCAACTAAAACTAATGTGAAGAGGGATGAGAGGGCGTCCCTGGAAGTACAAATGACTGAGATGTGCCCGCTCGCTGGAGTCGCTGTGTAGCTGCCAGTTCTTGCTTTCGTGCCAGCTTGACCATATGGGCAGCCTCAACAATTTTGTTGCGGTCTCTCTGAGTCTCCTAGCCCTACTCCTACAACTGTTGCTCCTTCTCATCTAGTCTAGTCTCCAAGCCTGCTACCTTAGCTATCAGCTCATCCTTCACCTTACCACTCACTTCCAACTCCTACACGTTCCTGGCGACTGTCTCCTCCAACGTGGTAATCCGAGAGTGCTCCTGAGCCAACTGTAACTGGCTCTGCTGAATATGGTGGGCCAATGTTTTCCTAACACCCTCTGCTTCCTGCACTGCCTGATCCTGCTGGGCCTTCATGGCTTCCATCCTCACCACTGCCATCCACTGATACTTCAAGACTAGGTCCCGAAAGGCTGTCTCTATTCCATGCAAGGAACCATAAATCCCAGTCTCTTCTGTGACAATCATGTTCCTCATCCAAGTATCTGTCATCTCTAGGGTCTCTATCTGATGGCCGTGAAGCATCGAAAGAATTCCCCCTCATAGTCCTCCCTGACAAAGGACAACAGGCGCTCGGCCACTTGAGCTATCCTCGGGTCCTAGCCAACTTCCACACCCTTCATGATATGTCCGACGTCACTCAGGAGCTTCGCCATGCCCTCCAATTGGAACGCACAATGCTGCAAAGTGCCAAATGGGTCTGCAGGGTCACGTCTCTGCAGTTGAAGTATCAGTTCTTCTGTATGAAGCGAGGAAGATTGCCCCCTCCCTTCCTGAACTTCCCTGTGCAATGTAAGCTCTCCTATAGGCCTATGAGTCTAGAGATCCTTCCCTTCATCAGATTCCACACCGCCAATTTGCAAATTGCTGGTATCAAGTCCTCCATCCCCACCAAGTGACGGCGGCAATTTCTCCACCCTTACCCCGAGGGTCTCCAGCAGCCAGGAGTCGATTGTCTGCTCCTGGTGGTCATCAGCTCGGGTGGGACTCAAGTGTGGGACGGTCTCCTCCTGTCCAGGGGTCACCCTAAGTGGCGGTGGCGGTGATGCCTCCATGACCACGACATAAATTGCTTGGGTTGGTACATCCCTCGTCTGCTCAACCACATGTGGTCTGTCTAGAGGGTTCTCGACCACCGTCACTTCCATGACCATGCTACTGTCTCCTGCCCCTTCTGTCACCTCCTCGGCCACTGGAGTATCACCACCCTCCATTCCAACCTCAGCTAGCAGTCGGCCGAGGGCTGGAGCCAAGCGAAAACTGTCATCATCTCCACTCTCATCGTTGGACGAGGATGCCTCCACGACATCTTCCTCACTATCCCCGCTGCCTTCTTTGGGGGATTGCCCCACATCTTGTCATCGCCTCTTTTGCTGTGGTTCCTTGTCGACTGTCATGATGTCCAGATGCGTGCAGTAAAAGATGGGGGGTCTATATGGCTCTAGCTTGGCTAATGGCTGCAAGTCGCCCCTCTTCTCAGGTGGAACTCTTGTACGAACGACATCCAGGAACATGGCGATGGCATGATGCGACATTAAAAACCTTGTGTTGTAGCCCTAGGCATTCATAGATGCACTCCGAAAGGAATGACGCCCAATTGAAGACCGTGCCATTCCTCAACCCGTTAATCAAATACATCATCCACACGACGATGTTTGACCCTTGACTAGCTTCTATCAGTCTGCTTTTGATGATGCCCATGATACATCGCCACTCTGCATTGGCCAGAAATGTCCGCTTCACACCGTGGCTACTGCCAGACTTTCATATGCTGTTTTGTTCGCCTTGTGTCATGTCCCCTCAGCAAACCAATCGAAACCAATTGCTTCTTTTGTTCCAATGTCATTTTTCTTTTAATGACAGGGCTGCCTTGGTTGGGAATCCCAAAAATTTTGGCGAACTCGAGGGTGGAATAAGAAATGGTAAGATGACATCCCCCATATTGTACCATAGAGCTGTGTGTATGCCGATGATATCTTGCCACCATTCCCTTCAGTACAGGCTCAAATTCCTTAATGTTAAAAACTGGCATGGTGAGAATGTGGTCGACCCCTGCCCTCTTCAAATTCATTTTGATAATATTGGTGTCGTCCGTCTCCTCCCACCATGTCTTGCAGTCATTGCCATTCAACCCCTCCCATGTCAAGGACTGCACAGTTACAGGCTCGTCTCTCTGCACACATGCCCACACCTTTCCTTTGTTGCTGCCTGGTGTGGCCATGTTCCCAACGAAAATGACTGTGCCTTTGTCGTTGGGGTTTCCCAAACTCAGCCTCGGCATATCTGGATCAATTTTTATACAATCAAATTGCTTGTCCAATTCACCCAAGAAATCTACACTGTCCTTGTCAAATCCGTTAGCCCAACTGTTTCCGCAATCAACTGAATTCTGCCAGCTGTTCGTGGTGTACAAAATTTTTTTCTGTTTCCTCCAGCCGTGCCAATTGTATGGATTGTTGCCGTCCATGCAAATCCTCCCGAATTCTTCCTTGTCTCCACTGTATGGAGTTTTGTAGCGGCTTAATTCCATATGGATTTGTGCCAATTCCATACGAATTTTAGTGACTTTTTCTCGTACCCTCTCTCGCCTTGTACGGATTGCCGTACAGATTTCGTTGCCTGTGTTATGGTACGGATTTTTACGGTCGCCTCTCAACTTTCCTCCGTCTTGTGTTTCTTGCGTCACTTCAAATTCCGTACTGCCACTGTATGAGCTTTTGTGTGGAATTCCCGTACGGTATCCGTACGACTCCCTTGGTTTTCCGATGCCTGCCATCTCCGTACAATCTCCATATGAACTTCTATCTATTGCAATTTTCGTACCGTTGTGCTTTCCACTCTCTGCAACCTCCGTACAAACTTCTGCCTACAATTTTTGTACTGTACGGATTTTTTCCTTCCACGCAAATTTTGTCTTTTGGTGTGAATTCCATATAGGGTATGTACATGCTTCTCTTTCCCTTGCGACTTTTTCCTTTAGTAAATTCAGTACAAGAATAGTACGAACCACTCCAATCACCCCCTTGCATCCTTCTATTGGTTTCGTACGGAAATCGTACGGTGCGCCGATTCTGTGCTTCTAACTTGCTCCTTGGCTGTACAATCTATGGAAATTGGCCACTCGGGACATCTTATAGAGTTCTCACTTTTAGGGTTAGGGCAAAATTCAGTAATTTTTTATAAAATAATCTTTTTTTCACCATCATCAATTTTCCCTTTTCTATATTCATAATTTCTATCTTTTGTTTTAATTTTTTAATTACTTCCAACCTTTTCCTTTTAATTTTTAAGTCATGCCTTGCTTTTTCTATTTTTAGTACTCCTTTTAAAATATCTTTTTAATTTTTTAACTTGGCAACATTTTTAAAATTTTAATCCTCGTACCTTTAGGTGGCTACGGTACTGAGTTGCATGCCTCCCCTAACTACTTATTTTATTGCTTGGCTGTACCTTGGTGGGTCCCATCTTTGTTCTTTGCACGACCGCCTTCTTTTGCTTACGCAACTTAGCTTTTTGTCCCACCAACCTTAGTCTCTTTCCCGGCTTTGCTTTATTGCTAATTCCTTCCTTCAATTTTTTCTTGGCCCTTTATCATCACTTTCGTCATCAGAATTATCCATTTTCCTCTTTGCCCCCGTCGAATCCTCCTGGGGTCGGACTTTGATCTCCGAGTCGTGAAGCCATGCACACACATGTGGTAGTCTCCTGTAACATTCCTTGGGACAACATGTGCCCACATATTCCAGGTTCCATATTTTATCTACCAATAGTGCTGGTCCCACCCCTTTATATCTCCCATCTATGTATCGTCCTCCGTACTGCTGGTACCATGTTACTTTTTTGCCATCCACATGCGGTGGGCCCGCGGGGTTGGGGATTACCCGGTAAAGTGCATTAGGACCGGCTTCCTACTTGCCCGATTGGAGAGATATCACAAACAAATCTTCGACTTTCAGGACCATTTTTCAGGCACGGTCCCAAGGTGGCACCATATTCTTCCAAATCTACCTCCTCCAGGTCCACTGGCTCCTCTTCCTTCCCAGCAAGTTACGCCTTCCGTTTTGCCTCCGCCTCCTCATCAATGTCATACGCGATATAGCCTTCGTGGAGATCTTCGTAGGGAGCTATTGTGACGTTTTCACACATCGCCCCATTGCAAATGGGGACCCCCTCTTTTCGCTTTTTGTTTTGCTTGTTCTTCTCTCTGCTTTTAGGGTTTTGAGTGAGTGAGTGAGTTGTCTGGGCTAAGGCTAAACCTTAGGGGTTTCTTTTGGATATTTTTCAAGCTAAGTCCAGTCAAATTTTGAAAGTTATTAAGCATCCTCCCTAGGGTTGATTATTGAAGTAAGATAAGTCTGTCAGGAAGTCAGATATGTCTCAGGTTAGGTCTAGTCAGGGTTTTTTGAGGTACAATTCAAATTTTGTCTAAGTGTTAGCATTTTGAAGATGAAATTGTACATTTTTGCCTAGGTAAATTTTGATCAAATTTTGGAGGCAAGATGATACCTGAAATAGAGAAAGTGCTCCTGTCCCTCACTGGAGGCCCAGAACGAATTTCATTCTAAGTGCAATTTCTTGTTTTGCGAGGGCTTGCTAACTAATTCCTGGCCTTGAAGATGGCCTAATTCTGCCTTGTGAAATGATTGGAGACCTAAATTTTGAATATTTTAGCCAGAAAGGACAAAAGTGCTCCCGTCCCTCACTGAAGGACTAGAGCACAAATGTTATTTTATGCATATTTGTCATTGACTTTTCTATTTTGTTTTGTGCAGGGTCTTCCGGAATGATAATTGGACATGACTTGATACTTTTGAAGATTTTGAAGGCACAAAATTGGTGAATTTTTGAAGGTTAAAGGAAAAAGTGCTCCCGTCCCTCTCCAAGGGACCAAGGCAAAAGTGCTCCCGTCCCTCACTGAGGGACCAGGGCGAAAAGACTTATTTGGGCCATTCCTGGCCTTGTTTGGTTAAATTGAGACATCAAAGGCATGGTGAAGGACGAAATGAACATTATAGAGCATCCAGACTTGATTGAAAACAATGAAATGATGAAGTTTTGGCCTAGAAGGTCAAAAGTGCTCCCGTCCCTCACTGAAGGACCAGAGCACTTTTCTTTATATGCACAATTTTAGACCTTTATCGGACATTAACTTCTATTCATAGGATGAAGTAAGATGAAATCTTCCCTAGCAAAGAAATTTCGAGGTGAAAAGTGAGACAATTTGGCTTAGATTGCAAAAAGTGCTCCCGTCCCTCACTGAAGGACCGTGCCACTTTTTTTCAAATTTGCACTATCTTTGCAAGGTTAAGGTGATTTTATGATTTGAAGAGGTCAAGGGAAGCATGTTTTGTCCATTGAATATAATTTAAGCGGATCACAAACGAGGAAATCATCTCAAATGACAAAAAGTGCTCCCGTCCCTCACCAAGGGACCAAGACAAAAGTGCTCCCGTCCCTCACTGAAGGACCGTGCCACTTTTTTCAAATTTGCACTATCTTTGCAAGGTTAAGGTGATTTTATGATTTGAAGAGGTTAAGGGAAGCATGTTTTGTCCATTGAATATAATTTAAGCAGTCTACAAAAGAGTAAATCAACCCAAATGACAAAAAGTGCTCCCATCCCTCACTGAAGGACCATGCCACTTTTTCAAGTTTCTCTTCTTTGTTTGATATTTTATGGCAAAACTTGACTTGGATAAGAGGGAGAAAGGATGTTTTATGCCTTGGACGCAATTGAGAGATTTAAAGAAGAAAAAAAAGTATGCCAAGGTCAAAAAGTGCTCCCGTCCCTCACTGAAGGACCATCCCACTTTTCTAAAAATACAAATTTCTTGCCAAGGCAAGGCAAGTTGCGTGATTGAAATGAATGAGAGAAGGCAAGATTCATCCATTGAAGATAATTTGGAAGACTAGCAAAGGATGAATTGGCTTGGAATTGCAAAAGTGCTCCCGTCCCTCTCCAAGGGACCAGAGCACTTAACATGTTATCTTGCCTTTCTCACCAATTTTGGACAAATTGAGGCCAAGGCGCAAGTTTGAAAAATTGTTTAAAATGCCTTGAAGTGGAATTGAGATGCGAGAGTTGCAAATTTTGACGACAACTGGCAAAAGTGCTCCCGTCCCTCACCAAGGGACCAGAGCGCTTTTTCCAAATATGACCATTTACCTTGCATTTTGAAATGATATTTTTTACCAAGGCTCAAGATGGTGTGAAATGTGATATTCTACGCCTTGAGGGTAAATTGAAGATTAATATGATCAAGAATTCATGCAATGGACTCAAAAGTTCTCCCGTCCCTCACTGAAGGACCGTCCCACTTTTTATGAAAACAACTAATTCCCTTCGAGATTATGCTAAGGCAACGTTGTATGAGATGGGAAGAATCTTCTAAAGCGTGGTGAACAAAGGTTTGACTTCAAAAATTGAGAATCCTAGCCTAAAAATGAAAAAAGTGCTCTTGTCCCTCTCCAAGGGACCAGAGCGAAGTTATTGGCATTCACTATTTTCTACCATATTTTGGACGTTAACATCTTCCAAATCGCATTAGAAGCTAAATTTGCCAACTTCGAAATATTTGAAAAAATTAATTAAATTGGCATTTAATAAATTAATTTTGGGCCTAAAATCGAATTTCTATTATAAAGGTATTTAAAATTAATTTATGTGAAATAAAAAATTAAAAGTTGAGCGCACAAGGCATTATTTTGCCTTTATTTGCTAGGTCGGCCTACTCCTTTTGAGGTTTTATTTATTATTTCAGCTTTTATTTGCTAAGTCAGCCTCATGGTTGAAGAAGGTGAGCGCTCTATAAGAGAGGAGTGTTGTGGACAAATGCAAATCATTCATTCATTGTTTTAAAATGCGAATTGGAGGAGCAAATTGGAGAGGCGAATTTCTTGCTAGTTTGGAGGATAATTTCCAGATTTTTGAAGACATTTGAAGGCAAATTTCCAGATCTTGAAGAAGCTAGTGGAAGGTGGAGTTCTTTTCCAAGCTGAAGGAGGCGCAATTTGTTCAAGAGAAGGCTTTGATCTACACTTTGCCTAGCGAAATCTATTTTTTACATCATTTCTTAGAGTTTAAAACTCAAGAGGAGGTATGGCGAAATCATCTTGACACCCTTGTTCAAGGTTTGATTTTTTAGACATTTGTTTTGGAAAATCTAAGTATTACATGGTTAATTAGGAAATGATAACTCAAGATTTATCATGAAGTTTCCTAATTAAAATCTTGAATCTTCCTTTTAAGTTTAAATTTTAGACTTCAAGATATATTACTAATTTTGAAATGTTGTGTAGGCATCAAATGGAGATCTCATCAAGGAAAATCAAGCCAGATCAAGGACGGTCTCCTCCGGGACGATCAAGCAAGGATAAGGGCGACCTCCTACAGTCTCGCATCGACAAGGACGGCCTTCTTTGGACTAATGTCATCAAGGGCGACTTCTCCAATCCAACATTCCAAGGCGAGGTACATAATCGTCCTGCACATCAAAGAAAAGGAAGTCAGAGCAAGGGTTCGTTGAAGAAGCAGATAGTTCCAGATGAATTAATTAAAGCTAGCTTCTCAACAACATCAAGTTGAATATCTACCAAGTTACAAGTGTCAGACGAGGTGGCATCCTAGTTATCACTTCTCCAGTCAGTGTGGTCCACCTCAACATGTCCAGATTCAATGTACCTAACTCATGGGAGGTGGCACAAACTTCGATGTACCTACCCCGGCTATTCATTGGTGGAATTTTCCAGAGAGGACATGTGTCCAAGCAATACAATTTTATCATTGGTCAAGCATTAAATGTTATGTAATGGTTGTAACAAACCCTAATTAGGGTTTTTATTGTTGAATCTTGGCCATTGATCTCGAATTGATCTAAGCCGTCGATGTATTGAGGGCACTATATAAGCCCCGACTCTTCATTTTGTAAAAATAATATAGAAATAGTTGGAAGCTGTTAGTAGATAGAGAGTAGTTAGAAGGTGATTAGCTAGTTGATAGAATAGCAATTAGAGTAGAGTAGAGAGAGAAGGCAAAGATTGTTGCCAAGATGTTGTTGTAAAAGACTTGTAACTTCATTGAAGAAATGGTGAAATTTATGGGTCGATTCGACAATTTGCATGGTCTCTATACTTCTCGTATTTGATTTCATGTTATTAGATGAGTGGAAGAAATATGCTTGATTGATGGTTAAATTCGCATATCCATACTACTAGCAGTTTGTTGATTGCAGACTTGCCTTGCGTAGTCAACTGGAATTATTCAACTTAAGCTTAACTTCAATTGTTGCTTCTTCATTGATATGCATCAGCTTGATGGTGTCTATGCTTGTAGTGATGATTTGAACATCATAAAGCTTTCCTTCGAAGATCGCACTAGCCTTGTGGAGATGGTCCTGTGATGTCAAAACAAGACCTAGTTAGAATTTCATCAAAGATCATTCATTGCTCTTACATTCTTAGTGTTAGGATTAGATCCTTTCCTCGCCCTCATCTCTTTTCCTTTTTTCAAATCAAAGCTAGCAAGAGCCTGTGTTCCAGCAATATTCAAAGCAGATCAGACATTCAATCATCAAATGTAAGTCCCCTTGTGATTCCAGCAAATCACATCATACCACAGAGAGCTTATCCACACGTAGAGATCCTACAACGAAGAACCTTGGAGTCATCTTGATTGATCCTTTTCCGCGATATCTTCAGCAATCAGAGGCTTTACTCAAGAGAGGATAAGGTACCCTTGGGTATTTTATTCTGTGTTTGATGGTGTACAAAATACACCTCAACAGGAGCCCTCTTTCTCCAATGTCCCGTAATCCTTATCCATGTTACCAGATCACCAAATTAGGCATTTGTCAGGTGCTTGTGAATTTTGGGCACCGCTATGCCTTCAACTTGCTTTGGAACCAATCGCTCTTCAATGGATGTAAGTGGCTTAGCCCAATCTTCATTGTGTCTATACGGTTTTGTAGCGACCATGGGGTCTTCCTCAATTTCCTTGCTTCTTCCAATAGTCCAGTCTCCTTTTGTGGCATATCCGAACATGTTGATTGATAGGACTGGTTTATCACGCTCTCGATACAATTTCAACTTTGAGCCGTTGACAGGATTGTGAATTGGGTTATCATCCAGGTTAGACAGTTTCACTGTTCCATTCGTCCCCACTTTCCTAATCTTATAGGGACCCAGCCAACGAACTCTGAACTTCCCAGGACGAAGTTTGTTGCGGCCGTTATATTTGAGAACCAGTTGTCCAGGACAAAAGTTTGTTCGCCGGAGATGTTTGTCGTGCCAGTGCTTCGACCAATGTTGGGCCACTTTCGTCGCCCATTGTGCCATCATTCGACATTCATCAAGCTTGGTGAGGTTTGGCAGTTGAGCATGCAAACTCTCTCATCTCCCAACCGGTTATCAACAACAATCCGAAGGCTTGGTACAGTGTACTTCGTCAGTACCACCACTTATTGGCCGTACATGAGTTGGAACGGTGTATGGCCCGTGGTCACCTTGTAAGAGGTACAATATCCCCAAAGTATTGCTGGCAGACGTTCATCCCAATCCTCCCACTCCACTTCACAGGATTTATAAATGATAGACACGAGCACCTTATTTGTGGCTTCCGCCTGGCCATTCGCTCGGGGGTAGTAGGGGCTTGAAAGATTGTGAAATTTTTTAAATTCGGTCGTCATTGTCTGGTTGACTTGGTTAACAAAGTGGACCCCCTATCACTTGTGATCTGGATTGGGATCTCGAACCTGGTTACAATCTGTTCGTACAGGAACCTCGCTATACTTATGGCAGTGTTGTTTGGCAGAGCTCGAGCCTCGACCCACTGCGTCAGGTACTCCGTGGCTACCACAATGTACTGACATCTATGCATATTGCTCACCTTGAGAGGTCCTACAAAATCCAGTCCCCATCATTCAAACAGTTCTTGCGGCTAGGACGGAAATAGGGGCATGAAGTCCCGTTTAAGAGGCTTCTCGGTATGCTGACATGTGTCACATCCAACCACCCATTTGCGTGCATCAGTGTGCAAGGTTGGCCACCACAGTCCTGCCAACAAAACCTTTCGTGCGATAGTATCAGGCCTCATCTGGCCCCCAACCAATCTGTCATGAGCTTTCTTCAGTACGCTAGGAATTTCTTTCTGCATCATGCATCTTCGCAGGATTTGGTTTGGTCCCATCTTGTATAGTAGGCCATTGATCAATTGAAAGGTTTTACTTTTCAGTGCTAGCTCACGCCGTTCCCTTGGTGGCATGTCCCATGGAAATGTAGAGGTGGATAGGTACTCGCCAATGCTCTCGTACCAAGGAGGTAGTACGGCTATTTGGAATAGGTGAGCATTGGGAAAAGCCCCATTCACTCCCTACCCTGGCTCTTCAGATCTGATTCTTGGCAGTTGGTCTGCTATGACATGACTCTTCCCAGGCCGTACGATGATTGTAAAGGTGAATTCTTGGAGCAGTAGCAACCATCGTCTTATCTGTCCTTGGATAACCGGTTTGTCCACCAAGTACATCAAGGCTTGATGGTCTACGTAGAAGGTGAATGGTGTCACCAAGAGGTAGTGGCGGAACTTCTGCACTGCGTACACCATCCCTAGTGCCTCCCTTTCTGTCGTACTATAGTTCCGTTCAGCCTTGGAGAGCAGACGACTGGCAAAAAAATATAGGGTGATCCAACCCCTATATACCTACTTGTGCCAGAGTGGCACTGATGGCGAAGTTGGAGGCGTCCACGTGGACATGGAACTCCTTGTCCCAATCCGGGTATGCCAGGATTGGTGCACTCACCAATCGGGATTTCAATTCCTTGAATGTTTCCTCTTGTTCTACTCCACATGTGAATGGTTCGCCTTTTCTTGTCAACTTATCCAAAGGGCATGACACTTGTGCAAAACTTTTGGTAAATCTCCTGTAATAGCCGACATGTTCCAGGGAGGATTTTACCCTCGTGACATCCGTTGGACTTTCCATATCTACAATTACCCTTACCTTGTCGGGGTTTGTCTTCAGCCCTTCCTTGCACACAATGTGCCCCAACAGCTTACCTTGTGGTACCATGAACCGACACTTCTTGGGATTCAGGGCTAATTGGGCCCGCCTACACCTCTCCATGCACTCCCTGAGCGCGTTCAAGTGAGTTTCCTGCTTGCTGTAAATAGACCAATCATCCAGAAATGCTTTGAAACTTCCGACGAACATCCCATCAAAGATGTGCAATATAATCCGCTTGAAGGTGGCCAAAGCGTTACACAGTCCGAACGGCATGCGATTATATGCATATACTCCATCCTCCACGATGGATTTTTTTTCAATTTATCTTCATCAGCAATGCTGATCTGGTTGTATCCAGAAAATCCGTCCAGGAATGAGTAAATCTCGTGGTCTGCTACCTCCTCCAAAATGTTGTCAGTGAACGGAATTGGGAATGGATCTTTGATAGTCACGACATTCAAGCATCGGAAGTCCACACATATCTTGATTTGATTTGCCTCCTTTAGTGAGATGACAATTGGCGATACCCATTCGTTGGTTTCTACCTTAAAGATGATTCCGACCTCCAGCATCTTTTCAATTTCCTCATTTACCTTTGCTGCATAGTTCTTGTTCATTCTATATGGTCTCCTTCGTACGGGTTGGGCACCTTGTACGAGGGGTATTCTATGTACGCATAGTTCCGGGGTATCCCTTTCAGATCCTTGTACATCCACACAAACACATCCTTGTACTCTAGGAAGATTTTAAATGCCGCTGCTTTTAGCACGGGGTTCCAATCGTCCCTGACCAGAATTACCTTCGGATTGATATGATTTGCCAAATTCACCTTGTTCATGTTGGACTCCTTGTACTTGATGACTTTGTCCCGTTCAAAACGGTGTGCGGGTGTATCATCCACCCTTGCTACCCCCTCACGGTACTCCCCGTACTTTGGAGGAAAAGTTGCATCTTCCGTACTTGCACTTGATTCCCCGATCTTGTAGATTTGCAACATGTGGCAATCAGGGTGAAATACTTAATAGTCTTCCATCTGTGAATTGAGTCCGACGAGGGAACTTGTTTCATCCTCTGAACATCCCTCCAGTTCCAAAACGCCCTCGTCATTAGGTTCCATCCTTTCCCGGTCGTTCTGTGAGCCCCATTCCCAATTATGCGAGTCATCTGAGTCTGAATTGGAGGATGCCAATTCCTCGCCCACGACTTGATTTCTCAAGTCGATCATGTACTTTTGGCCTTCACTCTCGATCGAGAGTGTGTTTTTCTTCCAGTTGTGGTTCGCCTTCGCTATAATTAGCCAACCTCTTCCTAGAAGGGCGTCATAGGCCGCCTTCTCCAACGGTATGACCACAAAGTCAAGAAAAAAGTTTTGGGTACCGACCACAACTTTTTGTGCCATGAGTGTCCCCAAGGGCTTAATTCCATGTTGGTCGACGCCGACAAGGTGGAATGTTGGTGGCCAGAGAGTTGGCTTACCTAGACCCCTCCATGTCTCCTCCGGTAACACATTCACTTTGGAGCCGTCGTCAACAATGGTGTTCGTCAACTTCTGTCTCATTAGCTCCATCTCGACCACGACAGGCTTCCGACCAATGCTTACGGTGAGCAGCATGGGGTCTGTAGTAGATGTACTAGGTAGTTCTGTTGCGGCCATTGGGTTTGTGCCAGATGGTTTTGCTGCCATCTGATGGTGTTCCTAGTTGGCAGTGTTGTCACGAACAATGTTTGTAATGGCCATCTTCAATTGTGGCATTGTTTGCAGAAGGTTGGACATGCGTACAGGTATGGTGGTCTGCAACATTTGTTTAATGATGGTTTTTTCGGAGTTTGAGCAGGGTGGGGTACTAGTAGTATTGTGTGAGGCCCTGCGCTCTTTCGCCATTGCTCGTTCTACATCAGCCTTTGCTTCCCGGAGTCTCTCCTCTGTGCAGGGATCAGGGTATACCGCCTTCTTACTTTGCAATCTTGTGATTGCCAGTACCTCCTTGTCTGGCTCCTTTACATCCAACATGTTTACTCCCTTCTGTTTGGGGTAGTTAGTGTCCTCATGGTTTCCAGGACCACACCATTTGCACAACAAACCTCCACCATTGTTTCCGTTCTGGCATTCCCGAGCAAAGTGGCCCCACTCATTACATTTCCGACACTAGATCATGGGCCGCCCTTTTGTATCATACTGAATTTTACTCCTTGGCGTGTTATTATTGGAACGGTTGTTCCCGTGCCGATTATTACGGTATCCTCCTGGTGAAGCCTTTGAGTTTGCTGATTGTTTAGGTGGTGTGACTGGTGGGGTAGCTTGCTCGCCTTGAGTGTAGAGCACTTGTGTGCTTCGTGTTTTTAAATTGTATGGGCATTCCTTTGTGGAATGGCCTAGTACCTGACAGATATCACATAAAGCTTTCTTTGAACATGTCCCCTTCGTATGCCCTTCTGCTTAACAGTCGGTGCACCAAAGCTCCTTGCTGTCTCTACCACTTTCTTTATCAGCCTTCAACTCCTTCATCATTCGCAACATGTCCTTTCAAAGTGCTTGTACGGTTTTGGATTCGTCGTCGCTCCTTCCGTCCGTACTGTCATCGTCACTTGCCCTTTGTTTCCCCTTTGATGTTTTGCTCACTTTCAATATCCATCACTTGGTTGTATGCTTTGTCATATGACGATGGAGGGACCACCTTCATCTTTTGTCTGAGGGATGGTACCAGCCCTTTGACAAACCATCTCTTCTTCAGCCCATCAGCCGACTGGTTCTTCATTTTGTTGAGTAGTTCCTTCAATCTTCGGATGTAAGCCCGGATACTTTTAGTTTTTCCCTACTTGGTATTGTAAATCTCCGCCACAATTTCATTGTCATCACATAGGAGTTTGAATTCCTCCTGGAAGGCCTTCTTCAGATTGTTCCATGATGTTTTATGCTCGGCATCAAGGTTCGTGTACCAGTCAATTGCTATCCCTCGAAGGGTGGCCGGAAATGCCTTCAATTAGTAATCCTGGTCATCTTGGCCGTTTGCGTCCCAAATGGTTACGCGTGTCTTGCAATGTCGTATGGGGTCCTCCAACCCATCTCCCATGAACTTTGGAAGCTTCTGTTTCTCTAGGGTATGTGCCATTGTCTTCGTCTAGAGGGTTTTATGTAGCGCTTGGAAGTTATTATATGCCTGGAAGGTGTTATGCGCCTGGAAGGTACAGTACGCGTTTGACCGGATCGAACTGTATTGCTCCATCCACGAGCCTTCTACGCGTCCACCCTCGTCCTCCGCGCTTTGGTCACCCTCACTCCTATATTCCCTCCTTCCCGAAGTTTCTGTGTCTAACCCTCCTATTTGTAAGTCTTCCCCGAGCGATAGATTTCCAATTCGGTACAGGTTATTCTCAAAAAGTTCGGCAACCTCACCCTGTAGGTCCCGTGCAACCCTTTCGTCGCGGTCAGAGTGCTCTGATGGATTGCTCTCGGACTAAGTTCCAGATTCTTCACTCAATGTCAAGTGAGCTGCTTGGTCGGTGAGATCGTCCTCCGCTACGTTCGGTAGTGGCAGGGTCCTAGCAACCCCTACCAATTTGTTCCACATGCATGGTTTCTCTCTCTCCCGACTACGGCTCCGACTCACTTCGACTCTTGCTTCGCCCTTCTGAACTCTCCAACCCTTCGACAATTTGTCGCAGCATACGTCTCTGTTCGTTTTGTTCTTTGATTTGTAGGGATCTTCGTATGGACCCCTCACCTACCTCTCCGTTGGTACCAGTATGCTGTCGGTCCTTGTTGGGACGTAGGGGCATTAATTGTGGGGGGTACGACATCTGCTCATATCCCTCTCTTCTTCCCTACGACTCCTTTCTTCGTATTGCTGTAGGATTTGCTACCGACGACGTTCCCAACTGGTTTCTTCTCTCTGCTCTTGCCGTTTAATGAGGTTCCGTGCTAGCAGTCTAGGAAGGCTCCCCAGAAGATCAAATACGACCGAATTTACTGTGAGTTCTCCATGTATTGTGCCTTCAGGGACCGCTCTCTCCCGAGATTCCCTCTGCACGTATTGGGTGACAGAAACGTCTCACAGTTCCACCAAATCCCCCGTCAGTTGATCCTCTCTAGCTTCTGCCTGCATGGGCTCCTTGTGTGTATCACCTTTAGTGACTATTAACTGTTGTTGAAATGGTCGGCCCATTAGTGGTTACCGCCTGCTGCCATCTTGATCTCTGGAATTTGAATCGGCAACGGCGCCAAAATGTTTGTTCCCTATCGTGAATTATTTAAGTTCTAGAATGAACGAGGAATACACACAAAACATATAACAATTCAACTATCTACAGAGCATGGAAGTGACAATCATATGGCAGAAAGATGTTCTTTTATTGCATTACCAAAATATTTAGTACATCAACATTATTACTGGGGTTCCCTTACATGGCAATATATACTATCTGGCGGTTGGCTGAGGTACCAACCGTTGTATCTAACACGGGAACCCACACGTCCGACTCCAAAACATAACAATAACTTAAAAGTTTTATTCCTAATTACGGCCTAACAATGTGCTACCTCATTCCTCTCCTTTGTTGCTGATTAATGTTGGATTTTCCAACAATACCTTCAAACCCTACTGCTTTGTCTTTTTAACTTGGCTGCAAATGTTTTTTTCCTTTGTAAAAATGAAGTCAAATGCAATGGAGTGTTTTGTGTTGTCATGTTAGGGTTAGAGGCTTAGTCACTGCATTCATTGAATTTTTGGCTATAGGTTCGGAATTCTGTGAATCTATAAAAAAATAATAAAATTCAGAAAAATTCGTTGGAAATTTGTACTGCAAAATGAGTGGTTTGTTGTTCATTACGGTTGAAGTTGTTTGTGGTCGTGCCAAGTCCACCATTGAAGCTGCTTTGTTTGTGGCTATGCCCAGCCGCCGCTATTCCTTAGTTGTGTGAGCCCCTGCGCAGCTGTGACTTTTTGCGCTCGTACTGCATTGCCGCCATCAAAGCTTTAGACTCACCCAAGTAACCCGTCGTCCCTATAGGCTTTGGCATAGTTTTTCATTTAGAATTTTTGTTTTGTTTTTTTAGGGTTTTTTTTTTCATTCCTTGCATTAAGATTAATGTTATTTTAATATACTTTTAGTTATTAATATTAAATAGATCTAGATTGATTTATTGTTTTATAATTTAATTTATTTTAATTTTTCATTAAAAAATTAATATTTAGTATATTTAATTTATTATTATTTTTATTTATTTTTAATCTGAATGATTTCAAATCTATTTTGCAATCTTAAACTATTTTGATAATTTATTATATATATTATTTATATTTAATAGTAAATTTATATAAGGAAAATTTAATGCCAATTTTTTTTTCAAATTTTTTGCCTTTGCCAAATTTCATCAGAATTTTATTGTTGCCGAACTTGAATTTGAATTCGAATGCGCTGACTTAGGTTAGAGGGACATGGGGGCCACAAAGAAATAAAAAAAGTGTGTTTCTTTAAATATTTATGGGTGTTTTTCAAAGTCATTTGGCTGCTGGAAATGAGGAGACGATTGGCTGTCCCCACCCTGCTCCTTGGCCATCTTGCCATTTGAAATTTTTTGGGAATGGCTGGGAAATGTCCCCAAGCCGCTCCTTGTCCTCAAGACAACTTTGGTGGAGGAGCAACGACAAAAAACCCTGGGGATGCGTCCTCGTGTTTCATAGATTATTAATCGTTATATATTAATACTATATATAAGTTTTAATTTATATTTATTATTTGTTAAATAATAAATTGTATATGGAATCATAGTTTTTAAAATTCATAATTTAAAATACTTTGATAATTACAGTATTTAATATTAAATATTAATATATATATTTTTATTTATAATGTATATTGTTAGAGTTATCATGTATTAGCTAATAATTATTTATTTAATTATTAGTCTATTTTACTCTATGTTTAAGCTAAACTTAGTCATTTAATAATATTGTACGTACATTATCCCTTTAGGGTTTCTTTAGGGTTGCTAATATCCTTTTATAAGGATTGTATTGTACTTTTTCATTGCATTCCCTCTTTGAATGATAATCTTCTTCTTCAGAGCCATTATTGTTTTTTGCCTCCATTCTTCTCTTGTGACAGGTATTTTGCTTGCAGGTGTTCTTGGGATCTCTGAAGTTGTATTTCTCAACTTCTTCATGGTATCATAGCCTACATCTGCTGCTGCTTGTTCCTGATTTTTTAGAAGATTTTTTGGAGGAGGGTTTCAAGTTTTTTCAGAGTTTTTTTATTTGCATTTGGGGAGCTTTCTTGTTTCTAGGCATTTTGGGCTCAGGCAAACCTCACCGTTGAGCTCAGAACACCCGGAAAACCCCATTTTCATATAAAATTTGTCCAATTTGGACAACTTTGGCTCTGGTAATTTTTGTTTGATTTTTGCCCTTTTTTGGGCACGAACTCGAACTCGAAACAGGCCGTGGACCCCGCCCTTCGGCCTCCATGCATGCACACCTCCATCGCCATTGGAACTACTGCTCTGCCTAGGCCACCGCCACCTTCTGATTGTCGCCATCCGCTGCTGCCGGTGACCTCCCGCCACCGCTGCTTAGGCCCCCGCCCGTCGGCCACCGGCAGCTGCCGCTCAGGCCGAGCATGTCGCTGACGTTTTTTTCGGCACCGCTCAATTTTTTCAGAGAATTTTTTCCGGCAACCTGATTTTGTTTCCTGCAAGCATACTTTTTCCAACGACTGCCAATTTTTCAGGCGGGTTTTTTGAGGCAACAGTTTTTTTTTTCAGCAAGGAGGATTTTTTTGGCAGGTGAGAGAATATTCTCGGAATATTTCGCTGACGTCAGCAGTACGGAAGCCCTTCTTGGCCTCTGTGACCCTCTTTGTGCCCTAAAAGAGGGTTTTTTTTCATTTGGGCATACGATATGGTTTTTGGGCAAACGAGATATTGTTGGAAAGTTGGTTTCATCTACTTTCTAGATTTGTGGGTTTTATCACGTGGTTTTTCTGCTGGTACATTCTATAGCCATTTGAAGTCAGCGGTGCTGTTTTCAGTCTCGAGCTCATATCTTTTCGTGAGTTTCTCCATTTTTTGCGATTCCAGTGGCGTTGGGATGGTGTTTCAGAGCTCTTCACAGCCATCCATGCACTTTTTCCAGATTTAACTCCAGGTACATTTTATTCAATTTTTTGTGTTTCACACTCTAGTGAATTACTTGGACATATGAGATCATGGAAGCTTCTCGTTTGCGTGGAATGCCTTGTTGTTGGCTGTTCTTCATGTATTTCTAGCGTTTTGTCCTTTTTGAGCATTGTATACATCATTTTGTAAGCATTTTTCTTTTTTGCAAACGCACTGAGATAAAGTGCCACTATGCCTTGCATGCTTGGGATCTTGCACATCTTGTGCCTTATTGTACTTGCACTCTGTTATAAAGTGCGATGGGGGGGTTTGATGTTTGCCTTTGTTTGCCATCTACCTTTGTCACGTGAGTGTTCCTTCCATGACGTTAGCATCATGATGTGTGTCAAGTGAGTGTTCCTTCCACGACACTTGCCTTTATATGTGTTTGTATTTTCTGTTGCACTCTTGATGTTCCTAGTTCTTCGTCATGCAGTTTTTCTTGGCATTCAGTTTCAGTGTACCTGTCACCTCACCTCTCCCTTGTTAGCATTATGGGGGGGTTTCTCCTGTTGGTTGTTGGTTCTAATGCTTCCTTGGTTCGTTGGAGTGAGCTATGTATTTAGTATTTGTTCCTATGTACTAGGCAGATGCAGTGGCTGGTTACCTATGCATTTCGGTGAGATGGATCATTTCCCATATGGACACTCTTTCATTCCTATTTTTGGAGGCAACCTTCCATCTTCGATTGATCAACTCTTCAGACATTGGTGTTTTTTGCCATCTGTATCTTCGAGTTCAGTTGTTTGTCTTTGTTTGCCATCTGATTCGAGTAGTGTTATTTGAGGGCACTCATGCAGATTACAGTCTTCTCTACCTGATCATCTTCTATTTTAGTGGTGGTTCTTCAGATCGATAGTTACTTCGACAGTGTTTGCAGGTTCTTCATGCTTCAGTTTTTCTTCTGCTCTTCTTTTGTTCCTATCTTTTGGAACATTCTTGTTTGGAGGCTTCTTCAGTCTTTCACTTGTATTCCATCTCTTTTTGGAGTAGAGTTTTTTCCTACGTGGTTTTGTCTATTTCTCCAGTTTATAGAGATTTGGTTGTGATTGGGTATCTCATCAGTCTTTGTTGCCGGGACCCAAATTTGCCTTCATCTGTAGTTGCATTTTTTGCTTCATGCATTTTGTTTTTTAGCTACTCCCTAAGTTCATCTTAAGAGGGAGTGTTAGAGTTATCATGTATTAGCTAATAATTAATTTTTTTAATTATTAGTCTATTATACTCTACGCTTAAGCTAAACTTAGGCATTTAATAATATTGTAGGTATTAAATACACTTTATCCCTTTAGGGTTTGTTTAGGGTTGCGAATATCCTTTTATAAGGATTGTATTGTACTTTTTCATTGTATTCCCTCTCTGAATGATAATCTTCTTCTTCAGAGCCATTATTGCTTTTTGCCTCCATTCTTCTCTTGTGACAGGTATCTTGCTTGTAGGTGTTCTTGGGATCTTTGAAGTTGTATTTCTCAATTTCTTCATATATATTTAATTTTTAATATATAATTAATATATTTATTTTTAATGTATATATTTATTTTGTTTTTTCCATGGATGTACTCAAACGTACCGAACCCTTTGAATTTTTTTTCCCCATAGTGACGTGCCCTACACCATATACTCGATAGGGAAAAAAATAGAAATCTCTGGAAATACTAGGGGACAACTAGCTGTTCTTAAGGCAGCTAGGGAATGTCTAGATGGACCCCAACTGCACTGCCTTGTGACCCAGACTTTTCAAAAAAAAAATAAAAAAATAATAATATAAAAAAATTAATAAAATAAAAAAACACAAAAATAGAAAAAAGAGTTGCTGGGGCTAACAAGGACCCCACACCTATTTATGTCCTTTCACCTAAAACAAATGATATTAAAACCTACAAACAAAAGAGTTAAAACTCTCTCATTTAGCCATTTTACATATCTTTCAGAAGTCAAAGAAACAGAACAGTACTAAGAATGTAAGGTAGTTTTATTATCCAGTGTTCATTAAAACCTACAAACAAAAGAGTTAAAACTCTCATTTAGCCCTCTCATTTAGCCATTTTACATTTTGTGAGAAGTCAAAGATACGGAACAGTACTAAGAATGTAAGGTAATTTTATTATCCAGTGTTCATTTGCAGTTATTTTTTTCAAAGTTACAAATACTTATAAGATTTTTTATTTTTTTTAATATTAAGAATGTAAGGTAATTTTATTATCCAGTGTTCATTTGCAGTTGAAATTTTTCAAATTTACAAATATTTTTGCTTGATTTTACGTTTACTGTAATGTCCTTACTTTGAAATATAATTTAATAAATAATAATAAAATTAAAATACAAAAGAATAAAAATAAAAATAAAATTAAAATATATTAAATAATTTAATTAAATATGATTAATATTTGATTACAGTTAGTTCAAAAGGCATGAAATGATAAGTTGTGACTCACCCAAAGATGAGGTATAAAAAGGAGAAGAGAACTCATTTGAAGGGGGATAATTTGGGAATCATAAGTGTAGATCTGATTTAAATAAGAAGTGCAAATCTGATTGTGAAAGGTTGTGTCCCTTTCAAAAGACAGAAATAATGAAGAGTTGCACTCCTACAAAGGATTATAATGGTGAAAGGGTGTGTCTATTGTCAAAGGGCATACATGATGAAGAGGTGTGACCTCTCCCTCACATTGAGAGATACATAGGAGAGGAATCAAAAGCCTCCAGCGCCATCACCATCGAACAGATCAGATCAGAACTGTTATTAAGTTAAAGGCAATAACATCCTTGTTTTTGGTGGTACGCATGGGGATGTGCTGAATATGTATGCTTAATATATGAAGCCTGAAATTGTTCTTATGCAGAATTTAATAGTTATATTAATTTAGACTGCAATACGTATGACTGTCATACTTAATTTCATATACAATCATAATACATTAGAAGTTAGTGTACTCATAGCCCATTCGTTATCATTCGCTGTTGCCTCTCATGAGGATAGGTTGGTTTTGTTAGGGAGAGGTGGAGTAATACCTCACAAGATAGGTAAGCCCAAGATGGGAAATGGACAGAGTCGTGAAACCTTGAGGGAGCCTACTTGTAGATTGGTGGCCAAGCGCCCTGTGACAAGTGATTCCCCATCCTCCATTAGGGTTGATGATTAGGAAAGAAATAAGGAATGGGGCTTCAGTATAGTAACTGTCAAATGTATTATAAATCCTAATTGTTCCTTAAATTTAGTAATCTGATTTAAGACATAATAATGCATAGTTATGTATGTTAATCATTCGGAATTGACAGCCTCCGAGTAGGGGACATTACATTTACATTTGCAGCTGCATTTTGAGTTAAAAGAAAAAAAAATATAAGCAACAGTGAGGATAGTGGAGGTGAAGAGGTTTAGATTCAACAAAGTGGTCATGGAGATACTAGTGGTTCTAGGTGTGGACAATAAAAACATTTTATTTAGAGGGAGTAGAGGTTGGTTATATCATTTTTCAACAAGGATTATAGGGGAAGCTATCCAAGGGTTTATAGTCATTTTTTGTGCACAAGTGGACAAGGGTTAGAATAATATGAAAAAATAACATTAGTTGAGAAGATTGAGGTGTCTAGGTTGGGTGAGAATGAGAAATAAGGGAATGCTAGTAGAGATAATGCAATCTAATGTGCATTCCCTACACAAACCATGGATGTTAAGAATGCTGGAGTAATTAGGCAGTTGCCCTAGTAATTAATTAATCAATTGTTAATTCTTAGGTCACTTATTACTTTATCACACTTAAGCCGAAGTGCTTCTCTATATTTAGATTGAGCTATATTTAGGTCATGTTCTCTCATAGAATAGGATGAAGATACTTGCCATGACTAACTTAATCCTCACCTAGAGTTTCATCTAGGGATTTATGTTTATACTTTTATAAGCATTCTTTGTTATCATTGCAACCAATCCAGATTTATTCAGTCAATCAATATATGCATATCAATCATGCTTTCTTGGATCAATCTCTCTCTCTCTCACACACACACACACACATTTGCATAACACTTAATTATGACTTTTTTTTGCAGATGTGATAGGTGTTTTGGTTGCAAATAGAAGGTTCTATTAAGGGAAAGAGACGGGCTATTAATGTTGTAGGGATGTTCAATCTGCAATCATGGGAAGTGGTAGATTCTTTGGTTGTCAAACTTTTCTTTTCCCATGCCATCCCATTTCATGTGGCATGTTCTCTATATTTAATACAAATGTTGAATGATACAACTGCTATTGGTCTCTCATATGCCCCTCATAGGGAACATAAACTATACACCAGTCTCATTGGAAGAGAGTATTCGAAAGTAGTTTGGTGAGGACACGAGGCAAACTTTATGGGAACGGGGTGCTCTATAATCATGGTTGCATGGACTGATATTAGACATCGACACTTATCAATATCAATGTCACGTGTAGTTGAATTTTATTTTCTTAGAGCTATCGATTATTTAGGGAAGAGAAAGGATGCACACTTTTGAAGTATGCCATAGAGGAGATTGGAGCCACAGATGTTGTATAGGTGGTCTTTGATTTAACATGTGTAAGTTGGCATGATGGCGGAGGGTGATTATAAGCACATTTTTTGGACTTTATATTGTGTTTATGCATTGAACAACATATTAAAGACGTAAGAAATATAGATTGGATGAATAAAATTGTAGCAAAAGCAAGAGATATATATAGTTAATGATGGTTAATGCAGAGTGGGGTAAATTGTCAAAGGTGAACATAGTTGAAAGAGAAAGTGTGAAGCAAAAGATCTTTGACATAAGAAATTTATGATTTTATTATTAATTTTATTAATATCTGTAACTTGTAAATTATTTTCATTCTGTAAATTGTTCACTTAAAACTGAGTCTTTTTGTTTGAAAATTTCTTGTTCGTAAATATGTTTGTTCCTTCACCTCACTTGCTGTGTGGGTCATTAGATATATTGATACAAACTTTTCAGTCGAGAGATTTACAATGCATTTGATATCATGCTTGGGTAGATGAAGCAAACGATACATACAAGAGAATCTGATTTTGGATTGTATGAGGAGTGTATTAGGCATATTGTGACATAGTGGTGGATTGTATGGGGAGTGTATTAGGCATATTGTGACATAGTGGTGGAACACCTCGCTTCATATGGTAATTTATGCTCTAAATCCTACATGATATGCACGAAGGCCTGAAAAAGTGTCTATTAATGATGATGAAGAGGTGAAACAAGGGTTAATGAAGCTCCCCGAAAACCTATATATTATTCAGGAGCCAACTTACTTTGAACACTGTGAATTGACTATGTTAACTTTTAGGGTCCAACATTTAACAAACTAGAGGTGAAGATAGATTGAGCTTCATGAGTTTGATCCGACCCTTTTGGATGTTGGACATGGATGCAATGTAGTTGAGGATGTTTGTCACTTGTCTCTTTTCACGGGCTGCTAGTTCCTTTTCGGCAGAGAGGAATTGGTTCTCACACAACTTCATTAAGTTAGTCAAGAAGAATAGGCTTGCCTTTTGACAAACTAAAAAGTTGTAAGAGTTGGTGGGCATGCATAATGCCTTGTGATTTTAAGATTGACAAACTCGAGTATCGATGGTGGAAGACTAATTGCAAAGATGCCACATAGATTGATGACAAGGAGACACATAAGGGAATTTTTAGGGTTCTATTGGATGAGGTAGTCCCTCATATTGGTAGTGATTTAGATCAGAATCTGATTTTGACTCAGCTGTAAGCAAAGGTGAGCTAGAGGCATAACAGCAATAGATCTAGTTGTCTACATTTTGTCAATTTGTAGTTGTCTCCTTTTAGCATTTTTATTTTGTTGTATGTGCATATCGATAAAAAACTTCTCGTCTCAATTTTTGAATTTTCAAAAATAGACAACTCCTACAAATTTTTTCGCAAAATTCATAGTTTTTTTTTTTTTTCTCTAAAGCACGTTTTACGAGGCAAAAAATTCATATTGGTTGGTGTCTAATTATGCATGGGTGATTTTGTCATCATTGTCCAAATTTTGATTAGTTTTGGCTTTCATTTTCCTAGCTCTCTGTGCAATTTCAGGTTTCAAGTCAGTCATTGCAAGTAGGAACTCTTTGTTGTCATTGCAAGTAAATGTCACTGCAAGTAGGAACTTCTTGCTCACTTTACAAGTTAACTTTACTTCCTGCTCAATTTCCTAGCTCTCTGTGCAATTTCGGGTTTCAAGTCAGTCATTGCAAGTAGGAACTCTTTGTTGTCATTGGAAGTAAATGTCACTGCAAGTAGGAACTTCTTGCTCACTTTACAAGTTACTTGCAAAGTTGGGTTTTTGAAGCATCATTACAAGTTGTCTTGCATTATTACTTGCAATCGGGTCTTTAAGACCCCACTGCAACTAAAGTTCATTTGGTTGTGCAGTTTTGTCAAGTTAAGTTGGATTTTATGTCCAACATTGCAAGTGTGAGGGTATACATTTTCTTTGCAAGTTATATTTACTTGCAATCGACTCTTTGGAACCCAATTGCAAGTTCCTTTTCACCTTCTTTCATGCAAGTTATCTTTACTTGCAATCGGGTCTTTTAAACCCGATTGCAAGTGGTTTTCAACATTCAAACATCACTTGCATACAAGCTCCCAAATTCCGATTTCAAAGGCAACAATCAACTTCGCTCACTCTTTTGCAAACAATTTTCACCTGCAGTCGAGTTTTCAAGACCTGATTACAAGTGCAAGATGTATCATTTTACCCACCATTTCTTCAAGTTTATTTGCTTGCAATCGGGTCCTACCGATTGCAAGTAAAAGCTTATCATTGCTCCCAAGTCATGCATTCTAAGCGTCCTTCCATTCACTTGCAATCGACCTCCCAAGATCTGAAATTCACATTGTCCATATACTTTCATTCCCACATTTTCCTTTTGCAAGATCAATACTTGCAATCAGGTTTCCAAAACCCAACTACAAGAAGGCACCCTTTGATGACTTGTAATCGGGTTTCTAAGACCCGATTACAAGAGATCTCAATGCATATGAAAGGACAGCAAGAAAAAGCCACTGCTGTCATATGTTGATGGCAGAAATGATGTCAAATGAAAGAGTATGCTGTCATATGCATAGAGGGTCAAAATGGCATGAACCATGAAGCAGAGAAGACTTGACAAATGAAGAAGTAATGTAGCAGAAGAATGCATTGTAGTAGTGCTATGTGGTAAAAAGCAGTGACTTTCGTTGTCACAATAGCCAATGAAGAATGTTAATTATCTTCAAGTTCAGTGGTTGATCTTCATGAGGTCACCATTCATGGTCAAATGATGCAAGTTGTTGTTCCACTTTCACTGATCTTGAATACTTCAAATGCCAGCAGCATGAAAACCTCTTAGATAGAGGATGATGTAAATAAAGTCGTGTCTCAGACACTTAGATTAGTTTCAATTATGCATTTGTAATTTAGTTTTGACAAATTATATGTAATGTCAAAAGATGTAATTGCAAGTAGTCACATTACTTGCATTCTTATAACTTGTAATTGCATGTAAACAAATTATAAGTCGAAAGACAATAAAATTGTAATTTAGAATAAGTCATAGTTAGTTTTGGAATAAGTCTCAGTTAGTTAGACTTCTCCCACTTTTTGCTCTCAGCCCTCTCTTATATATACAGGAGGGTGCTCTATGTAATTTTTATTTTTCTAGCAAGCAAAAAAACTCTGCAAAAATTTGCAATCATAAAGACTTTGAGCTTTGCACTTGTAAAATTGTTTTTCTCAAGTAATATGAAGAAGATTGTGAGTTTCGGACTTTGTGTTCATTGTGTTCTTGTGTCATAGTGGCATAGTGCTTTATATTTATTTGAGATTATTGTAGTGAAGTTGTTGAGAGGAGCTTCAATCTGATTGTTTGCAGACTTTGTGCTGCAAATAGTGAGGGTTGAATTTGTTTAGTTATTAGTTAAAATCTGAGAAAAGTTACAAGACTTTGTGCTTGTGGTTGTTCCCATTTGAAGGTGCATCATACTTGTAGACTTTGTGTTGTTATATGCTGTTCATTGTTTTTGTTTTATTATTCTGAAAAGGTAGATAAGATAGTGGGAACTCAAGACTTTGTGCTTTGTTTCTATGTCCCTGTCCCAGGGGAAGTGACGGAAGACTTTGGGCTTTCATGGAAACTTCACTTCCTTTTTATTTTAAGCATTCTTATCATTTCTTTAAGCTGTTGTATTTGTTTTCAAAACTGTTATTTCTTTCCTAGGAAGAGGAAAGAATATCATCTTTTATGAAAAAAGAGAAAAGGACGTTGTCCCACTCAAATTAGATTAGTGTTTAGTTAAAAGGAGGAGTCTTCCCTTAAATTAGGAGAGTTTTACATTCACATGCTGTGGCTGAAACCACAATTTTGCACATCTTCCCAATATACAAAATTTTCAACCAACAAAACTCAAACGATCAGGCAACCAACAAAACTCAAATGATTAGGCATTGAAATGTTGTTAAATTTGCATCTCAACTTGTGAGAATTCTCAATTCAACTCTAACATTTCATAATATGATTACATAATGAATATTGTGAATGTATTAGCATATGAATATTTAAAGTTTTTCTATATTATAAAAGTTCACCTTTATTTTTTAATTTCCGTACCCTGGAAAATTGCCTCCCAGAAGCTACAATGTGTCACCCTGGCCCCTGCAATCTCGATTCAGAAGCTTGATGGAACATATGTTTTTTTTTAAAGTATTTCCTTGTAAACAAGATAAACATTTCTTCTTTTCATGTTTTCATTATTCATTAGAAAATGTCAATAACGGAGTGTATTTGTTTACAATGCCTGTATTTCTAAGAATCTTTTAACTATTTCTAGCATTCGTAATGAGAGAATTAACTGGTTTACAGGCCTGTATCTTGGCTGTGGGAAGAGGCAATAAAGTGGTTGTGTGGGAAGAAGATTCTAATGGTATGCTGTTGGTTAAGCTAAAAATGATATCTTTTATTTTCATCCCAAGATAGACATGCAGTAACTAATTATATTTCTTTTCAGGGCAAGGGAAAGTATCCACTGTCACTCAAATGAGCTTAACATTATCAGCTGATAATAGAGTCTACGATGATCGTATTGGAGGTAGGCAATATATTTGGTATACAATGTTTTGCAGATGCTCCATTCCTTAAGTAATGTTTCAAGGAAACTTTGTGTAAGCCTAATGGTTTTTTGATCATTTCCCTGTTTTGGCATTAGTCATTCTTTGACATAAAATATATCCAAATTGTCTGTATTTTTCAAAATTTTCAATGATTAATATTTAAATGTATTTTTTTCTATATATATTTTTTTATATCATAAAGTTGGAATACTTTTACCCATACTGCAGCCGATGAAAGTGTTTTGTTCTTCAAGTTTTCATGTTTGTTGTTTCTGTTGGTTCTACAGGTATGTTTCTGGATGCCTTGTCTGCTAGCTTCAAAGACGTCAAAAGACTTCTCTTGTGAGATGCTTGATGAGTCGGATCCTGTTTTGAATTTACCATTTAATTGCAAAATTGGTCTCAGTTAGCCATGCTTAAGCAGAAAGAGCTCAAATTTCCTTCATTAGGCCATGAATTTTTTCACAATTTTGGGGGTCCATTTTCTATCGCCTGTGATTAAAGGTGCTTTTGACTTGTTCATTACCATAATGGAAATACTACCAATTCACGGAGAACCGGTTTTCTCTATTTGAACGTTGATGAATTTCCGCCGACGGCCCTTACTTTTTACTTTGAACAACTATTCGTCTCGAGCATTGAGAGTCTAAAGTGCATCAGGAATTTAAAGAGGAAAACTGTCAATGGCAGGAATATTGCGAGGACAAATTGTCAACATGATAGGAAAGCATGAGAGACGTGTAAAACTAAAACACAATCCTTCCCTTTGTATGTACCAAGCATGGTGTTCAATAAATATGTCGCAAAATCAAATTCCCAGAGTTTTCATTATCTGATATGTATGGGCGAAGAGCCCAGCATATGCTTGCTTTATTTTTAAAAAATAAGAATTATATGAAGTGATTTAACAGAAGAGAGTTTCACTTTATGAAGGCTATGCTGGAGGGCTTAGAAACTCGAATAATACAAAAGACCATTTCAACTTTGAGTCCTTCGATTATTTGACACAATCAAGTTTCCTGAGTTCATGTTAATTGTCAAGGGATTTCTATTAATCAGCATGTGCTTATGTTTAATCTAAGAATGTTTGTAACATAGGCTATTTTTAATTTAATTTTTATAGTTTAGTTACCCCTAAATGTATTTGTTTAACTAAGGCAATCTAATAAGAATAGGGTGTTCAGTTCTTGGCAAGGTCAATAATTTTACATTTATTACTACCAAACGTATGAATGAATGGCTTCAACAAGAATATACCTTTGTTTATTGCATTGGTTTATTTCTTACGGTTATTTTGTGAAAATAAAATTGGCCAAAGTTCATCTTTTATGTTTAAGAAGTTTATATTTATGTAAAAAAAAAAATATTCAATTTGAACAAGTTTCTTACATTCTAATAAATTAGCAATTTATAAGTATTAGTTGAGTGTATATGCTTTGAAATATTTCTTGGCCAATATTAATAAATATGCTTTATAAGTCATTCCACTAGTTGTGAGAACAAAGTAATTATCCCACATGCATGCGATTGTATTAGTTGCCTTTGGGAGTACTGTATATAGCATAATGACTTCTCAAATGAGAGCATTTTAGATAATTTGTAACTAGAGTGTATTTTGTATTTGGAGATTGTCCCATCAATTTGGTAGTATAAAGATAATAAAATTCGTTTCTTTTTCATTTTTGTGTGTTTACCTTATTTTATTAAGTAGGTTCAATGCAAGTGGTATCATAACCCGTTTAGGGTTATTGTGGTAAGCAAAATCCTCAATTTGGGACCATTCATGACTATATGTAGTATGTTCTCACCTCGCCCTAGAGGGAGCCTAGTTTTCATAAATTAGATACAACCATAGTCACATTATGTCGTACCCAAGTTCTTATATTTTTTTTCCTTTAGTTATTTTTTCAAGGTTAGAAACCTTATGTCATGGAGTTTTAAATATCTTCAAAAGTTTTTGGTTGTATTGGATTCCCATAAAGTATAAAAAATTGAGGAGTATTTTTGCTCCAGTACCCAGGCCTTAGATAACCTTTGTATACAACTACAAGTTGTCATGAATCTATAGGTATATTGTCAAATCTATCAAGGTTTTTTATTGCCTAAATCTAGGCAACCTTAAGCCATAGGTATTATCTAATGTACTGATGAGTAGTTAGCCCCAAATACCTTGAGGTGGGATAGTGGACAATGAGTATGTCTTAATCCTCCATAATTAGTGCTCTAAAATATTAAGCTAACACTATTTGTATACTGGTGAGTTCATAGACGAGATACTTTTTAGTGCCTTCCCTTGTATCCCTACTTGTGTGTCATTTGTCCAAAACATGAATGAACCATTATTTTCTTGTAGTTATCTATTTAGCATCAATTTAATAAATATATGTGATCTATCTAAACAACAATACATATTTATGTTTTAATTCATTCTACTAGATTTGTATTTTTATCTATCCGTGATTTAGCTTGTTGCCTTGCTATATGATCCAAAACTTTTGATGGGAAATTTAGCCAAAATGGTATTTGACTAGTTAAAAATAATTCTAGGGCCAACTTTTACCCTTTTCGATGAATTGTCTCATTATGCTTGTCTCTTCAAATTCTAACTAGTTTTTTCAGACCAAGCTTCTCTCTTTAACTTTGATTCCTTTGTATTATAAAATAATGTTATTAGTAGTCATTACCCTTACTTTTATTGCACTAGATTTCACAGATAAACATAGAAATAAAACATATGAACTCTAAAATTTGTATATGGTATAAGTCTAATTTTTACATCAAGATGTATTGTAATGAGTCATAACATTATCAACAATAAATCATAGAAATATGTAATCTATAGCAACAATACAGCTAAATATAAATTGACAATCTCATTGGAATACTACTTGTAACACTACTAAATGACATCAAATTGTACTATGAAACACACATATACAAAATAATGGTCTTAGGAAATGATAGAATAGAAAAATGAACATCAAATAATAGTAAAAAACTTACAACAAATCGAAGTCAAAGTGCAATCTACCACTTGTAAATATATGCACCAAAAACTAGTTGAAACTATAATCCCATGAAGCTTTGTAGCAATTTTTAGATGAGAATTCCCTCATGTATTAAATGAGTTTCATCTTATAATATTTAAAAACTTAAAAAGGGAGTATCTTCTATTAGTCACTAATATTTAATGGATTTTTGTCTACATAAATTTATTTGTTTTTGATTAAAATAGCAACAAGAACAAGGGTGTTCACCCTTAATACAACAACCCTTGGGAAGTAAGAGATACAACAAACAGGGGAGCAAGCTCTGGAAAAACTATTGAATTGGTTGAATGGATCGAAATACTGAGAGGGGGGAGGGGGGTTTGAATCGATATTTCTACAACAACTAAAACTTTTCTGATGTATTAATTTCATCAATTAAGCTCATCAACAAGAAATAGCAAATGCAGAATAAAAAAATAACACAATCACAAATGGAACACCAGATTTTATACATGGAAAACCCAAATGGGAAAAACCATGGAGAGTGTTAGCTTTCAAGATAATATAACTAATCATATGGTGTTTACAAAATGGGATGACTCACTATCGGTTGGCTCATTGCTAGATTACAAAAGAAGCTCACTACCAGAATGCTCACTACAATATAAAGAGATTGAATTGAGAAAAAAATGCATCTCCTAATGCATGAGGTCAGTTCTAGATTAAGCTCAGATAACAACTCACAAAACTCACAACAGATTTGGTAAGAGATCACTATTTCAGTCTCCATAATCACCTGTAGCAAATCTGGTAAGGGATTATTGCACTACTCAGCCGAACCAATCACTTGCAACATATCCGATAAAGGATTATTGCAACACTGTCTACAGACTCTTCTATATGTATTCCTTCGGTGCTCCTATTACTGCAATTGCTTCACTATCCATAACTCGCACTTCTCTAACTCTACTAAATCATATACATCCTCCACTCACATCCACCATACCACACCTTGCATACACACACACACAGACACATATATGTATGTATGTATACCAAAAAGAGCATACACCAAGATAATATGTTGGTCAAGCACAAATGATTTACACAATAATATGCTACTTGGATGAACATGTTATCCAATAAAGCCTAAACCAAAAAGAACATGATAACAAAGTCAACATTCACTTGATCTTCTACACACTTCCTTTATTTATTTAATATACCTTAATTACCAGAATAGAACAGGGGTCCACTAGACACGAACCCATAAGCACAAAACTCCAACTCCTAACTCTGAAAAATGGATACCACAAATGCCAAATACATGAACCATGATAGACACAATCAGATATACCTAATATAACTGATACCGAAACACACACTATTGATACCAAAATATGATACAAACCAAAATAAGAACAACTCAAGATTTCAGAGATGAGGATCTTACAGAAATAACTCCAATAGATTAACTATGCCTTATTGCTTCATATCACATTGATGCTCAACCAACAACACCAAAATTGCTTCAACAACATACACCATCCAGTTCTAACCAGATAGCCAGGTTTGACATCAATGACAATATCCACACAAGTCTAACAAAAACGAGGTTGGATAGGCGAAAAGGAAAAAGCTTGTCAAACTGGCAACTACCTAGACCCACCTCAGTGAAGGGGGAAACACCTGAGCCTTGACAATGAGGTTTTTGAGGGAGGGAGGAGGACTTCCCCTCTCACCTGTGACAAACCACAGTCCAGGTGATACTATCATCTGGACCAACAAGAGAGAGGTCTGGCGAGGAGGGCCCTGTAGGGTTACAATGAGTAGCACCAATAGAGTGCTATTGCAGAGCAACAAAATGCTACTGTAGAACCGCAATAGGTTGTTGCAAAGGAGCAACATCAGAAGCAGAAACAACACCAACATCAATAGGAGAAGAACAAGGTAGCAAAAGTGGAGCAACATGAGTTGAATCCACAGGGGTGGAAGAGGCCAGAACAATGACATCGACAACAACATCAACAACATCATCATCCTCCTAAGAGGAGCCAACCGAGTTAGAATCATAAGCAAAGATAGTCAAGTGATCAGTTGTAGCATCCTTCCACCAAGTAGTAGCACCCCTGTGATGCAGAATAGTGAAATCTGAAGCCAAATGGCCCGTAGAGAAGCACTTTCGACAGTGGAAGGGGAGGTCCTCAAAATCCAACAGTTGACTACAAGGCCTATCCCCAACCATAAGAACCACATCACATGAGAGAGGCGAGGAGATGCCAATATCAACTAGAATACAGGCAAAGGTGGAGTGGCCCATTGATGACGTGACATCATCAACATTTAAGAAGCGACCATTAGAGTTACCAATGGCCTCATAGCAAGAATGTTTCAAGAAATGAAGGGGAAGATTCAAAAGGCAAGCCCAAATCGGACGCACATTAAGTGGTTCAAAAATGGGGTAAAAAGAAGTTGTCCGAGGCTTAATATATATATATATATATATATATATATATATATATATATATAGAGAGAGAGAGAGAGAGAGAGAGAGAGAGAGAGAGAGAGAGAGAGAGAGAGAACTCCCCAAGCCCACAACTTGCCCAAAACTAGATCACGATCAAACGAAGACGTAAAGGAAGCAATGAAAAAACCCTTAGCACAAGCAAAGAGCTCAATATTATGAGCAACGAAAGGCTTCTAGGAGTCACTCACCCAATAATGGAGGTCTGGTAACGAAGGCCAGAACCCAAAAAATTTGTACACCAAAGCACAACGTTGGTGGAACCTAATGTTGTCCACAAGCCACCATAGGGGAGGACTTGACACAAGGGAGAGGACGAACACCCTTGGGGGAATGGGCAATAGATCTGGCCACACGAGCAAAGATGTGCTTGCCAACAAAGGGAGGTCTAGACTGAACCTTAGCACCTGCAGCTGGGTTGTCATCAGTAACAACATCACTATCAAGAGGAGCAACAAGATTCACAACAATGAAACCATCTAGAAGGACATTCATAGGGGGGAGAGCACAAATCACCCACCACCAAGGCATAACCACTAATAGGGGGACCCAAAGCAACCACCATAGAGGCCCATACCACAGCAACTGAGACCGTAGGGTGAGCATTGTCCACACAAGGAGTTGTGTTCAAAGGAGAGTGGGTAGGAGAAGTGGCAAACCCAACAACAGGCATTGCGTGAGAAGAAATGACTCCATTGACCATGGTAGGAGCACCATACCCCAACGCGAGGGGGAAGGGGAGGAAAAGCAGAGAGCGTAGGCACTGTAGGGATACTAGACAGAATATGCAGAGCAAAAACAACGTTTGAGCAAGGGTAGGTGGGAGGAGCCATTTCAAACTCAAGCCAATTACATAAATTTATTTGTTGAACACATTGTCTAAACATATTTTGATGGAGTTTTTACAAGATGAAAAGAGATGCCTAGAATGTAAAATTTATTGCAATCATGTAGAGGGCTAAATATAAATGATCCCTTCCTAGAAAAGTATATAAATTAATATTAATTTCATCAACTTCCCTTCAAAATAGGCCCCCATTATGACCGTTGCAAGATTCTTGACAAAATTTAGAAAGTAACCTCCACTATGACAACTTGCATGGAAAACAAATTTTTTACACTTATAATAATAATTGTAATTGTTATTAACCACTCGAGCATTCAAACTTTTCCTCATACACTTTAGGTGCTTTTAAAAAAAATCTAATTTATTCCTCTCATTTAACACCTTTCTAACTAATATTGGCCCCTTGGGAGTTACAACATGCAACTTCTGAGTTCTAGTGCTACATGTGATGCTAGAGTAGCTAGTTACTAATTAACTTGTTTATAGAAAGGAAAAATATATATTCCATATCTTCATACCTTGTTCCTTGAAAAATATCAAAATGAGCCACTTATCTTTAATAAGTCTAAATAAAGCCATAAATGCCTCAACGATCCTTTCTAAGAATTTTGAAATTCTTTAAGGATGTTGGAACCTCCCAAGAATGTTGGTATTAACCAAAAAATGACATGACATCATCTCTTCCATCTCCAACTATGGATTGAGAGCTAGTTAATAATGTAGGGTGGGAGGAGGAAGGTTTCATTTGCTCTTCTCCTTGTTGTTCTACAGTTCCTTTTGTCTTTAGAGGTTTTGCACTTGATTTTTTAGTAGTTTTCTTCATCCACTCTTGTGTTCTTTCAAGTTCTACAACTATCTTTTCATCCAAATTCCTCACTTCTCAAACATTCTAGTTGATAGGTAGTATGTGCTAAGCTTGGATGTGATTGAAATATATGGGTTTTAGTAGATCAAACTCATTGTCTTCTAGGCTTTGGATATCTCACTTTAAATTTTTTTAATTTGTTGCAATGGCAATCTTGTTAGAAATAGGTTTTGTACGTTGTGCATAACATTAGACTAAGTTAATTATGTGAAATAACAATTTATTTGTGGTCCATGCTTAGGAGATATGTTTTGCCACATTAAATATTTATTTGGGGTAACTTATAAATGTGTATGTAAATTGGGCTAGATATTTTATGTGTGGATTGCACATGGGGAAATTTTATAATATTGAGAAAATTAGTATAGAAAAGTAAACATGCGATCAATGTGTCATATTTCCTTTCTAAAAATAATAAGTCCGAGATTGATATAAATCATCATTTTTACTTGTGGGTTAATTTAAGAAGCTAAGGAAAATATTACATTTAATAGTTAATTTTGTTTGGACTCAATTCACATTTTTTGACAAATTAAGTATTAAATAATTTAACTACCAATATGTTGGTTAATAATTCATTTACTAGTTAAGTTGTGAATAAATGTGAACCGAGCTCAAACAAAATCAAATATTTGCCACTATTAAATTAAATACCAACATAGTTAGGGTGTGAGACAACAAATGGCTCCCACTCTCGCTTATGCACTTGTTTTGAACACTTGGGTTTGGTTTGAAAATGACAACAATTACTCCAACTTTTACAATAGTGATATCGTCTGGTTTGCCCCCTGCATGTTCTCGTATTGGGGTTGCACCCTCCGATGTTCTTGTTGGGTCAATGTTACCTAGTCCTTCAATTACTCATGCATTGGTGTTTGTTATTTTGGTTTCATCTAACTTTCTCCCTATGTGCTCTACCTCTCACGTTCGGGTTTTTGTGCCCTCCAATGCTGTTGCTTGGTCAATGTTACTTGGTCCCTCAACAACTCCTACTAGTTTGATAGTGGGTGGTGCTACTATTTGTGAGAATGTTTTGCCCTCTGGTGTTGGGGTCCCTCCTCCAAGGCCTTCTTCTATTGCTTGTGGACAATCCTTTGTCTGTGCTGTTGTACTTCCTCCCAAGGGGAAATCTCGTCCTCTTACTTGTGCCAAGACCTCCCCTGTTGTGGTTTGTGGCCAAGATGTGGTGGAAAATGTGGATTTCTACCAATGCTGCAAGTTGGTGTGTAGATTTGTTGGGTTTTGGCCTTCTCTCCTGGATCTTCATCAATGGGTGATTGAGTCTTGGAAGCCTTTAGTTTTGGGTAACATTGAGCTTTTTCCTTGTGCTAAAGTCATTTTTGTTGCTTCTTTTGTTTCTTCCATTGCCTGTTATTTGGTGTTGAGCAAGTTGTGGGCTTAGGGTGTTCATTCTCTCTCGACCAAACCACAGACAACCTACTTCAACCCTATTACTGAACCACTTAGTGTGTGTCCAGTGTGTGTTCATCTTCCCAACCTTCCCCTTCATTTTTGGGAGAATTCCTATTTTGAGGCCAATGGCAACTCTATCGATCGCTTCTTGAAGGTTGATGATACCACTTCCAACATTGGTCTTTTTACATTCATACGCATTCTAATTGATATTAGCATCTTCATACCTCTTCTTGGGGATGTGGTTCTTATGGTTGGGGATAGGCCACAAACTAAGTTGTTGGATTATGAGGGTCTCCCCTTCTGTTGTCGTCCTTGCTTCTCTACTAGCCACTTGACCACAAATTGTTCTCTCTCGCACCATTAAGGGACTACCACTTGGTGGAAGGATGCTAATGATGATCATCTAACTGTCCTCTCTTCTAATTCTTCTTCTGATGACTCTTCACAAGATTGTGATGATTCCTCACAAGATGATGTTGTACCTCCTGCTACTAGTGTGGCCTCCTCAAGCCTCGTGCATCCTCCTTCACCTCATGCTATTGGTTTGTTCCCATTTGGACCTATGGACCCTTCTCCACCTATTTCTCATGTTCTTCTCTAGCCTTCAGTTGTGGATCTGTCACCTAGTCAACATCCTGCTCCTAGTGCTTGCAGTCTCGCTAAGGGGATTTCTTTTTCTTTCCCTTGTGTTGGTGTTCCAAATGATAGTATTGCATGAATTGTCATTTGTCACCAGAGGAAAGATCATTCTTCCCCTTCTTCCCAAAGTCTTCCCCGAGTTGTGGGTGAAACTTCTACCCACACTTGTGGTGGGTTACTATTTGCTTTGCTAGTGTGCTGTAAATGGGCTATTTGGCCTTTGTTGTCAGAGGTCTGTTCTTGACTAGTTGTATGTAGCCTTTTTGGCTTGTCTTTGCAAGGGTCAACACCCTTGTTTTGTTGTTTTATTAATAAAAAACATAGTTCTGTTGTGAGAATTTACAAGCATCATCAAGTATTTTTTTGTTAATTTAATATTGCCCCCATATTATAGTTTTCACAAAATACATGGATAACTATGACAACACTATGAAAATTGTCGTAACCTATTAGTGGAAATCACTTTGACAACACTATGAAAATTGTCGCAACCTATTATTGGAAATCACTTTGTAGAATATTCCAAAGCGAGGCATGGGAGTTTGGGTACCCATTATGGGCCCTTTTCATGTAAAAATTAGAAGTTTATCATTTTGACATTTATTGCATCTATTATATTTCTCTCACAAATCTTTGTGCTTGTGTCTTCTTCAATGTATGAGAGCTCATTGTAGATTGGAGCTTGTGGATGAAAAATATTTTATGTTTGGAGTGGAAGTTAGAGTGTATAGTTGATGGAATTGTTGTATGGTGTTGTTCTCAAATTTGTTTGATTTTCTTGAAGTAAGGTTAATTACTGTAGAAATGTGTTTTAGACCAGTCCCATATGTGGAGTTGATTTTTTTTTTAGAGTATTTAAGTGTTTGCAATCTTTTGTGAGTTGTAGTTTAGGTAGTGATTTTGTTTGAATAATCTCTAGATTTTGTTTCTATTGTTGCTAGATTTTTTGCTTATGTAGTAGCATTTTTTCATTTATTTAACCGGATTTATCAATTAGATATGTTTCGAGAGTTCTATGTGAAAGTTTAGTCGAGATAGGTGCATTTTTGGTGTAGGAATTGCATGATCTTAATCAACGTTTCAATTTATTGTGAAAAGAATTTTCCACAAGGGATTTAAAATGATGTTTTTTCTAAAAGAAAGAGGAAATTGCATCTTTGTATGGACTATAGGGAGTTGAACAAAGCAACAAATAGCATTTTTTAGTTCCATTTATAGATCAAGTTTTGGAAAATCTATCTAGAAGTTATTTTTTATTTTTTAGATAGTTTTAGTTGCTATAATAACATTCAAGTGGCAATTGAGGACCAATAAAATACCACCTTTACTCATCCCTAGGGAACATATTCTTATAAGGATTTTTTCTTTCAAACCTTGCATACCCTAATCACTTTTCGATGAGGATTTCTAGATTTTTTTGTATATGTCACCACCACTTGCATCTAGGTATACATGGACAACTTCATAGTTCATGAGAAAATACTTGATAAATCTCTACAAAGTTTAAAACAAGTTTTAGAGTGGTAAAGAGAACATTGACTATCAAATCATGAGAAATGTCTTCTTATGATGACTAAGAGCATTGTTCTTGAACATCATATATCCCAAAAACAGATTAATTTAGATCCCCAAAAAATTGAATTTATTATACAAAAACTTGCACCACAATGTGAAAAGGAAGAACAAAGATTCCTAAGACATGATGGGCATTATAGATGGTCCATTGAAGGATTTATTAAGATAGTGGACCCATTATTTACCTTGTTGAAAAATGACTCTAAATTTACTTGTACAATTGATTGTCAAACACCCTTTGAGACTATTAAAAAGGCTCTAGTTGTAACGCCTACAATTAAAGGATCCTAATAAGGAGAAAAATTCCACATTCATATAGATGTGTCTAAAAGTTCATATGAGCTATCTTGGGTAAAAAATGAGAGTTTAGAGGGTAAAAGTACCGATTGGTGTCGCACTTAGAGCTAATTCGTACAATCTGGGCAGAACCGTTTTGATCAGAAGGGTTCTAGCTGGACCAATGTGGTAGTCACGTGGCGATCGCATGGCAAAGGGGTTATGACTGGAACCCCTTTGTTATATAAGTCACAAAAAAAGATTTTCCCCCCATTTTGCACTAACTGGGAGTTTAGCAGCCGAGGAGAAGAAGGGGGCAAAGAAATTAGTGTTAATATAATAATGTTTTAGTTTTTTTTTCATAATTTTGTATAGTTTATGTAGAAACCTAAAAATGTCTCATTGATCCTACACTAATTATTCCTCTATTTAATTAAGTAATTATTTAATTATTTGATTAAACTAACTATATCTTTTAATCATCACCCTTCAACACATTTTGATTAAACTAACTATATCTATTTCTATTCTCAAATCATTTTAATCAGTTAACCCTCTTCTAAATATTAATTATTTAATTAATCACGATTAATTCCTTAGTTAAATAATATTTATTATTTACTTAAGCTCATTTCTAATGTTTAAATAATTTCATTTAAATTATTTAAATTAATTAATTATTCCTCCAATTCCCCAAATTCCAATTCCAATTAATTTCATCTAATTTCATTTCACATTTCCCAAAATTCAAATTTCATATCATTTCAATTAATTTTATTTCTTCCAAATTAACATTTCAAGAAATGTGAATTTCAGTTAATTTCATGTGCATTTCAGTATTTGAAAACTCAAATTCAGGATGAAATCAAAATGAAATTGAATTTCAAGTTATCTCCTACATCACTGTAATGTTGAAAAAGGTGAATGATGGAGATCTAGAGGAAAGCTTTTCTTACCTCCGAGGAGAGATGAAAGGTTCACTTCGGATTCCCCTTCAAACACTTTTCATGCATTACATTAGAAGAGGGGGGGAATGCACTAGATTCAACTTCCAAAGAAGAAGATTGAATTCTAAGTGATATAAGAATTGTTAGTTAATCCCCTCTTCTGGAATGAGATTTGAATTGATTGAATTGTGTACTTATGACCAAGTGAAAAAGTGACAGATCTGATTATAACTTGAGATAGAAGCGTAGGATGAAGCTATGCACTTGGATCTAGCAAATAATATGTCAAGATGAAGCTGCCTTGCGAACTTGAGAAAAAGTTGTCCGGACCGTGGCGACAGTGTACACAGTCTTCTGAAAAATCCGCAAAATGAAAAGGGTTTTTCTGCCTCTGCAAATGGAGTCCAAATCCGAAAGTATAGCTACACACTTGCAACCTAAACACATAAAAGAGATGAAAAGGGGTTGGGATTGGGGGTTTGCCTTCAGGTCAAACCCCAGTTTTGGAATTAACCAAATGATGAAAGAAAGTACTTGCAAGTAAATGTAAATGAAAGACTGAAATGTAAATCACCTCAAGGGAGGTTGTGATATAAATGTTGATAGAATTGCTTGTATGAAGTTGAATGTTGGAATGAATCTCCTCTTCAATGGTTGAATCCTTGACTTGAATGCAACACCTAGCCTTAAAGGGAGACTTGAGAGTGCTCAAATGCTGGAAAGGAATCCTTGAATGCTTGAATGCTCTTGAATGTTTGATCTCATGCCCACCTTATCGCTTATCCAACTTATCTGCTTGTTGAACTTATGCAAATGAGAGGGCAAATGCGACTTATATACTTGTCAATTAGGGCTAATTGATTGATTTTTCGTCACAAGCTGACACTGGGGGATTTTTCCCGCTCAATGCACAACCTCCAATGCAAAATTGGAAAGGGTCGTGCCCCAAAATGGGGCAGAGACATGGGCACCACGCCCTTGTCCTAGGGGGGATAGGGGCGCCACACCCCTATCCTACCCTTTTTTCCAGGACAAGATGCAGTTCGGGCAGTGCAAAGGGCAAGAGAGATGTAGTTTTCATGTGTCAAGCAAGTCTCCGGTCTCCAATCGGGCTTAGGGGTTTGATTCGCATGTGTGAGGACCCTAATGTGGTCGACAATTGCAAGGGTCATAATTTCATGACACTATATTTAGCCCCCACTTTAGCGGGAGTATAAGCGTACACCAATACTGTCGATAAAGTACAAGGAAACAAGATTGAAAGACTTCTACCACATAAAGGAGGCAAGATGCACCAAGCCCCCTGTGGACTTAGGATCTTACGACATCGATTGACAAAGTTAAAGGGAAGATCGAGAAGGGGAAAACCATGACTGCAAGTAGCAAGGTTCCCCTTACTATGAGTCATGAAAAAGATACCAAAATTATAAAGAAAAGCTGAGTTCACTAAATAATTCTAAGTATCAAAAAGGAAAATATGAGCAGAGTGTATGCCCCCACGTACGCTCATGCATGCCTTATTGGTAGCAATTGTTTTAAGGTAGGATACACTCAAGGGAAAGAGAAGAGAGGGAGCACATTATCGCAAGGACTTAGCCCCCGAGAGAGGAATAAACCCAAGGATAATGAACACAAAACACGAGGCAGTTTCACTTTCCTTAGGGTTAGTATGTTGTATGATAACTCATGTATATCATATATGTATATGCATATAATAATCGCCATTCCCCAAAGAAAGGACACTACCTTAAAAGAAAGGAAAGAGATGAGTCATTTGAGTCAACATGAAAGAGGCCAAGAAAAGATCTCAATGCTTTGCATCATCCCCAAATAGAGATTAAGGGAACAATAGAAGAACAGGGATACACATAGAAGATTGTCACAAAAGAGCAAGAAAGAAGAGGGAGAAGAGATCTACAGTGATAATGTTACTAATCTAGCATGACATCCACCTCCCGATCTTGGTGATCACTATTTCGGGAAGGTGAGAAACATGCTAGAGGAGCGACATGAAGCACAATAGATAGAGCTAACACAAGATCCAAACAAGGACTATGCTCGTGTGATAAGTCACTTTGTTCGATTATAGGAGCTAGGATTAGGGTTTGTGAAAATTCAATTGATAAATGTTTATCCACATCAACATATTCATAATCACTATCAGAAGCATAAGGAGTTGTATTACCACCATGAATAACATTTTCACTCATTTCTTCATCAAGATTTATGGAAAGAGGAGCGTGAATACGAATAGGAGTAAAACCATCACATGTTTTGTGCAACTTATGATTTGGAGATGTAGGTTCAACATCTTTCTTAGGAGAAAAGGGAATCAGATCAATTGTTGGAGTTTTAGGAGATGAAATAGTTTGAGGGACAACTTCACGAGCTTGAGCATGACGTCTTCCTCGACATTCTCTTGCACAATGATTTTGTTGAGTCTTAGTAGAAGGTTGAGAAGGAGGAGGAACACTTGTTGAAGTAGGAATGTTTTCCTCTTTGATAGTTGAAGGTTTAGGTTGAGATCTTTTAGGCTGGACAAGAGAAGAAGCAAGCCTCTTCTCTCTATAAGAGGAAGGAGGTGGAACTATGCCATATAAAGGAGGAATGTTAGGTGTAGGAAGAAGGCCAGGTCCATCATGAGGAGGAGGTACAGGTCTAACCTTAAGAGGAATATTGTTGTTCTTCTTAGGAGAAGGCATAGTCACCTCCATAGGAGATAGATTGAAGATCTTCCTTGGGAGGGAGATTAGTTCTTTCTGTGAGTGGAAGAACTTCATCTTCAAGTATGATAGGAATGTCAAGTGTTGGGGATCTAGGTTGACTTAAGGATAAGATCATATCTTTCTTCCATTTTGGATAAGATTGAAAAAGAGCATCGCTCCTTGATGGAAGAGATTGAAATTTCTTAGGGGAAAAGAAATCAATAGGAATGCCAAGGCTTCTTTCAGATGGTCTAAATAAGCTATGGTTCACAGTTATGATTTTACCATTGTGAGGAAATTTGAAACACTTATGGATTGGAGAAGAAATAGGCTTCATGGAAGATAGCCAAGGATAGGCCAACTTCACGTAGAATTTCTTGGAAGAGAGTATGATAAGAAAGTCAACATCCATAGATTTAGTATGAACTTCAACAGGAAGGGTGATAGAGCCAATGGTAGGGCAAGAGAATCCATCAAATAACTTCACAACTACTTTAGAGGAATCATATATTGGTTTATGCATTCGTAAAGTGAAAATATACTCCTCAGTGATGATGTTAACCACACAAGAGGGATCAACAAGAGCGCCACGACAAGGTATATCCTTAACCTTTGCAACTATGTATAAAGGGCCATTTGGTGCTCTCATGGTGTCACTAGGGTCAAATATAATACAAGAATCCTTAGGCGTATCTTGTTTTTCTACCATATTTACCAAGTTTAGTGCCATAGAAGTGAATTACTCAGAGGAGAAAGAAGTATACCTAGTCTCAATCATGTCAGAGGTATGAGAAGGCAAACGATCAGTAAAAATTTTAAGATTTTGATTAGGAGGAGCTACAGATTTATTTCCTTTATCATTCACACCTGCCATAGTTATAGTATTGTTATCAATCAAATCTTGAATCTTATTTTTCAATGCGAAACATTTCTCGGGTATCATGACCAGGCTAATGATGAAATTGGCAAAAGGAATTGTTATCAAAATAAGGGGATGCAAGTTTATAAGGATCAACTTGTTTTATAGGAGGAAGTTTGATAACATTTCTTTGCAACAACTGAGACATAATACTATTTAAAGATTCATTCAAATGAGTAAGCTGTCTTTCTCTTTTGAAAAAAATAGAAATAGAAGGCACACCTATTGTAGTATTTACATTGTTGTTGTTGATTGTATCATTGAACTTGATGAAGCTTTTTGTTGGTTTGAACTTCGCAAACGGTTGTTGAACATTCTCCCCTTTATCACCTGGAGCCATAGGAGTGGGTTGCTCCATTTTACTCACAACTAGTTGATAATTGTGGAGTGTTACACAAAATTGCGGAAAGGAAGTAAACTCAGACAAAAGAAACTTTTCCCTAATATCTTTTTGCAAATTAGAAACGAAAATTCTTTGAATATCATTATCAGGTACATGTAAAGAAATTTGAGCTCACAAATGCTTATATCTACCAATGAAATAAATCACTTTTTCTTAACACCTTGTTTACAATGCATTAAATCAGTCAAAGTGATTTTAGGATCAATGTTATTTTGAAATTGTTAGATGAAAGAATTTGCTAGCTGTTGAAAAGAAGTGGTGGAATAAGAAGGCAAAGAGCACTACCATTGTAAAGCCTTATCTCTTAATGTTCTTGTAAATAGTTTTGCAAGCAATATTTGATCATAAGCAAAATCAGTCCACAAGGTTTGAAATGTTTTAACATGTGTGAGAGGATCACCTTTTCCATTATAGAGTTCCATTTGAGGTACCTCCACATGCTTATGTGGCACGAATTTAACAATATCAAGAGAAAGTGGGCTCACAATATTAAAGGTGGGCATACTAAACTTGGATTGACTCATAGAAGCAATTTGTTGTTGTAAGGAAGATACAGTTTGAGCCAGATTATTTTAATGGTTGTTTCGATAGAAGAATTGATGTTAGACATGGTTGATAGAGAAGGTGGTTTGATATTATTGAAGGAAGGCATGGATTGAGAATAAGGTAGTGGGACATTATGATAAGTAGGTGATGCACTACAAAAAGGATGTTAGGAACACAAGACAAGTCATTCAAATATTAGTGTTAGTTAGTATCAATCAACAATGAAAGATGAAAGAAACTACAATCCTAAGCATGCATATCAAGAGAGATATTAAACAGATTGTAGCAAGCATACAAAAACAGAGAAAAGACACACAACACTCCCAAATGCTTGCCAACATGCTCATAGTTGCTCCTCCCTTGTTCCTCTCCTCTCCAAGTTCCACATGAGTGTAGCCCTCAACTTTTTGCACTACTATGGATGTCTTATGGAGATTCAAGATTATGAAAATGAAGATTATGCAAATGCAAGTGCAAACAAACTAATTATGAAAGAAAGCACCTAATTATCTATGTTATTTTAACCAAAATAACAAAGTAATTAAATGATGCATTGCAAAAAGGATGTTAGGAACACAAGACAAGTCATTCAAACGTTAGTGTTTGTTAGTATCAATCAACAATGAAAGATGAAAGAAACTACAGTCCTAAGCATGCATATCAAGAGATATATTAAACAGATTATAGAAAGCATATAAAAATGGAGAAAAGACACAAAACACTCCCAAATGCTTGCCAACATGCTCATAGTTGCTCCTCCCTTGTTCCTCTCCTCTCCAAGTTCCACATGAGTCTAGCCCTCAACTTTTTACACTACTTTGGATGTCTTATGGAGATTCAAGATTATGAAAATGAAGATTACGCAAAAGCAAGTGTAAACAAACTAATTATGGAAGAAAGCACCTAATTATCTATGTTAATTTTAACCAAAGTAACAAATTAATTTTTCCTAAAAAATGCTCTCTTAAAATTACTATAGGTTTGATGCTTACAAGATTTCTAGATCTGGATTATGAAGGAATGGGCTCTATTTATAGGAAAAATAGAGTAATGGATGGTTGAGATTGGGTAATCTCAACAAGGGCTAGGATTGATGGGTTTGTGATCCATGTGAGGGCTTTCAACCCAATCCCAGGATGACAAATATCAACATGAGATGGCTTGAGAGGAGAGGGAAAAAACATTAAATGCTTGAGATGACTTGAAGGTTACCTTAGGAGGTAAGGCTTAGGCTGAGTTGAATGAATAAATCCTTTATCCAATGAATAATGCCTTTATCCAATGGATAAAATCTTGTGGAAGAGTTAGTGAGGATAACCATGGTCAAAGAAATGAATGCTTGAAGAGACCCATGAGTTAATTGGGGGTTGAGTTAGAGGGAAAGTCTCTAACCATGTGGGTGAGTTGAGTTTAACCATTAATGGTCATGTAAGAGCCATAAATGGTTATGTAAGAACCATTAATGGTTTGGAAGACTTTAGGGGTTAACTTGTTGAAGACACAAAGCCTTTAATGTTTTTCAAAGACTTTGAGGCTTTGAGAAGTGACTCCAAGTTTCTTAGGAATGTGACAATAATTAGGGGATAGGATTAGGCTAATTAGGAATGGTTTAGAAGAATCTAGAATGTGTTTAGTGAGCAAGTGGGTTTGGTGGTTGAGGGAAAATAGGATTTTAATTAAAATAAAATAACTTTATTTCAACAAAATAGGTGCAACTTGCATTTGTAGGAGAATGCAAGTGGGGGGGGTAGTTTAGGGATTTTAATAAATATTTATTTATTTATTTAAAAGAGGAAAGGGGTTAACTTAAATAAATATGTTTTATTCATTTAATTGATTTGGGATGTGGTTTTAATGAATTAATTTAAATAAATTGGATAATTTATTTAGTTAATAGCAGAAGAGTTTAGAGATGAATTAATTAAATGTTAATTTAAATTGAATTAACTGATGACTAGTGGTTAACTAATCAAATAAATAGTAAATATTCATTTAATTAAGTGGATAGATTTATGTGACTATAGTAGGCATAGGTGGTGATTGCGTAGGAAACAAGACACTTAAAGGAGGAACAAAATTGTTGAATGAATTGCCCCCTTGTGTCACATTGATTGGTTGAGGGATAATAGGAATACTTATGGAAGACATAGGTAATGATGGAGGATTAAATGAAGAAGAGGGATTTCCCCCATGACCAATGGTTGTAGGAATGACATTTTGAGTTGATGTAGCCATGATGTTTGAAGTGAAAGTAGGAATACTAGCCATTGAAGTGGTCAAAGGAATAGAAGAATTGATTTGATTTGAAGGTTGTTAATAACCTAAGTTTTCAACACAACTCTTAATAGGAATGATAATAGAATCAACGATATGAGCAATGCCACACAATATATCAATTCTATTCTTATCACTTTGAATCATGCGTTTAAGACCTTCAATTAATGGAAGAGCTTCACTATTAGGGTATTCTTGGGACATCCATTGTTGAAAGTTATCAAATTGATTGTGCAATTTTGAAAGTTGATCTATGGAGACCCTCATTAAAGCTTCTTCTTCATCAATGGGATAAATGGGCTCATGATTAGGATGTGAAGAATTAGCATTATCTTCATTAAAAAAGTCACCCAAATTATGCTCCATCTCCTTGGTAATTAAACCTTGGGAAGCCTTAATTCTGATGCTTCGTCTAACGGGGATAGTGTAGGTAGGACTAATAGTGGTGAAACTCATGCACTAGAGAGAAAATTAAAATTTTGAATTTTGAACAAAGCATACAAAATTGAGTAATGCAAAATTTAAGAAAATAATGATTAAACAATTTGAACTTTGTTGGAGGAAGATAATGACACAATTTCCAAAATAATAAATCAAAGGGAATTGGAATTTTAAATTAGGGCCAAGGGGATACCACTTAATTTAAAAAAAATAGAATTTTAAAAATCAGGGCAGATTATAATTAACCTCTTAATTTAAAAGTTTTTCTTAAAATTTGAAATGTTGAATTTTGGAGATATTTTTTATTTTCGAGGTATCAAAAATCAACAAAAGCAACCAATCTTCTAGATTTGGGTTATTAAATATAGTCATAAAAGTCTCCCAAAATTTTGGGAAAAAAATCAACCGTGGCGAAAATGCACACAGTCCGACCAACTTTTTTCAAAATTTTTCAGGGACAAATATTACGATGATTTTAAAGCTAGTACCAAAAAATTAGCGGATTTTACGATTTCTAGATAGGCGAAAATAAGGTTCAAATGTGAAAATAGGACCCTATTAGGGTTTTGAAGAAAAACAAGAATTGGACTACAAATTTGAAAAGGGTCAAACCTAAAGGGGAGGGACACCTTGGAAAATGTTTTAGAAATTTGAATTTGAATGAAATTGATTGAAATTTGTACAAAATCCAATTAATTTTGAAAATTAGGGTTTTATGACTTAACCACTTAATTTTTGAAATTTGAATTTTGTAAAGAAGAGGGAAATAAAAAGTTTGAATTGTAGGAATGGAGACAAATCTGAAAATTGAATGGGAATTCAATTTTTGCACAAGTTCAATATTATTTTGGAAAATTAGGGTTTTGACAATTAACCACTTCATTTTATGAATTCGATTTGCAAATTGAACATGACAAGGAGGAAATTGAATTTGACAAACAAAGCAATTTTTCAAATCTAAGACAATAGCAATCAAAACACAAATTCAATTTCAATTTTAAAACTAGGGTTTTGAATGATTTAACCACTAAGTTTGCAGAAAAATTAAACTTGTAAATGAAAAATATGCAATGATTTTCAGAATAAAGCATGTAAGGCGCCGGGTTCACCAAAATGTAATGTTGAAAAAATGATGGAGATCTAGAGGAAAGCTTTTCTTCCCTCCGATGAGAGATGAAAGTTTCACTTTGGATTCCCCTTCAAACACTTTTCATGCATTAAATTAGAAGAGGGGGGAAAATGCACTAGATTCAACCTCTTAAGAAGAAGATTGAATTCTGAGTGATATAAGAATGGTAAGTTAATCCCCTCTTCTAGAATGAGATTTGAATTGATTGAATTGTGTACTTATGACCAAGTGAAAATGCGACAACGATCTGATTATAAATCGAGATAGAAGCATAGGATGAAGCTGTGCACCAATATGTCAAGATGAAGCCACCATGTGAATTTAAGAAAAAGTTGCCTGGACCATGGCGACAATGTTAACGGTCCTCTAAAAAATCCATGAAACAAAAAGGGTTTTTCCACGTCTGCAAATGGAGTCCAAATCCAAAAGTAGAACTGCGCACCTACAACCTACACATAGAAAAAAGAGGGAAAGGGGTTGGGATTGGGGGTTTGCCTTTAGGTCAAACCCCGGTTTTGGAATTAACCAAATTATGAAAGAAAGTACTTGCAAGTAAATGTAAATGGATGACTGAAATGTAAATCACCTCAAGGGAGGTTGTGATAGAAATGTTGATAGATTTGCTTGTATGAAGCTGAATTTTGGAATGAATCTCCTCTTCAATAGTGGAATCCTTGACTTGAATGCAACACCTAGAGTTGAAGGGAGACTTGAGAATTCTCAATGCTGGAAAGGAATCCTTGAATGCTTGAATGCTCTTGAATGTTTGATCTCATGCCCACCTTATCACTTATCCAACTTATCTTCTTGTTTAACTTAGGCAAATGAGAGGGAAAATGCAACTTATATACTTGTCAATTAGGGTTAATTGACTGATTTTTTGTCACAGGCCAACACTAGGGGAGTTTTCTTGCCTAATGCACAACCTCCAATGCAAAATTGGAAAGGGTCCTACCCCAAAATGGGGTAGGGACAAGGGTGCCATGCCCCTGTCTTGCCCTTTTTTCCAGTACAGGATGCAGTTGGGGCAATGCAGAGGGCAAGAGAGATGTAGTTTTCAGGTGTTGAGCAAGTCTCCGATCTTTGATCACGCTTACGGATTCGATTTGCATGCATGAGGACCCTAACATGGTCGACAATTGAAAGGGTCACAATTTCATGTCACTACAATCACATGTTGAAAATCTTAACCGAGCAATTAAATCAGTTATCTCAGTTAACTGTTTAATCACCCTTTTTAACTCTCAATCAACTTTTTCTAGCTAATCAATCATTTCAGTCTTCTAACCGATCTAATCAATCATCTCTCAATCAATTTAGTTAGCTTACTAATCTATTCAGTTCACTATCCAATCAATCTAGTTGATTCCCCAATCAAATGAGTTAACAAGTCAATCAAATGAGTTAATCAACTCCGTTAACAAATCAATCTATTGAGTTCACTGATCAATCAATTTTAGTTATCTATCAATCAACACTTGAGTTCAAATCCTCACCCCTTTTGTGTTGAAAATCTATAAAATACCTGAGAGCCAATTAAACAACAACTAAGGAGAAGAGCAATGGAAGCCTTAATAAATCAATTGAGGGAGTCTTAAATTAGATTTCAATTCATTTCATAATTGAATTAATTTTAGCATTATTTCATTATCATTTAGGAGTAATTTGATTAGATTAGAAATGGTTATTCGCTCTGATAATCTAATTAAGTTATTTATGCTTAATTTACCCTTGAAACAAATGGTGAACCGGATGTGAAGCAACATATTTAACCTTCGCTTTATGATTTATTTGATTTTGTAGATCCGTATGAGCCTAAAAAATGTAGGTCCGCAATTGACAGTGCAGAAATTTGCACTTGCCAATATCAGTTCACAATTGATGTTATAATGTCTCGCAATTGCCTTTAAAATATCTCACAATTGCTGAAACTATTCCGCAATTGCCAGAAAGAGTCAAAATTCAATTTTTCTTTATTGTTTTGCAATTAATTGGTCTTGCGCACCTAACCCATAAATGTTTTCTAATTTTGGAAAATTCATCTTTTTTGCATGAAATATGTCTAATCTGATGATAGGTAAGGTGACTTTCAAAATTTTAGGTGCTAGGAGTGCAAGATAACATAGAAGACAACACAGAGCATACCAAGGTCTTCTAAAGGCAGAAATAAAACTTCTTGAAATTGAAGAGGGAGAGGAAATCACTCAATACTACAAAAACATTGATCGATTCCTTGCTAAATTTAATTTTTACGATGACATCAAAGTGATGGCTTGTGTAATCTGGAGTGACACCATCACAAAATAAACTTCTCTCTCCTATCTTATATTTATGTCTAAATTAAATTCTAAATTCTGTCTGTTAACTAATTTGTAATTGCTTAGAGATGAATTCGCACTTGATGGCACAATAATTCACACTTGATGGTACAATAATTCACACTTGATCAGTAGTTAGTTCACAATTGATTAGTAGTTAATTAACAATTGCAATTTGAAATTTTCTTCAATTTGTCTTTCATGCTTGCTGATTTTTGTCATAATTACTCTCTGATTGTAAAAAAGACAGAGTTTTGTAACCAAGGGAAAGATAGGTTGGATAGTCCACCATGTGTCCACTAATGTAATTTTCATCTGTAGGGTTAGAGTAGAAAAATTTCTTTTGGTGCTTTTAAAAAGAACAAAAAAACTCTTTTCTTTACTTCACAAATTGCTATGAGGATTAAAATTGAATACCATGCCTATGTGGAGCAACATCTCCACTTAGAGTAGAGAATCATTGCAATGGGAGTATAAAAAGAATTATGTTTCACATGTCTTTGAAGTGATAGGTATTATGCTCTCCCCTTTAATGGGTGATCAGAAAACTAGACTCTCTTCTTTTATGCTTTCATTTAATTTTTGTACTTACATCCTTTAAAGGGTCTGCCTTCCCGAGTTGCCTTGAGGGGGCCAGTGAGAAGGAAATGACCCAAGTGGTAATGGCTAAAGCCAAGTATTCTAAACCACTATAAAATCAATTTGTTTGCAATGAAAGTTGTAAGCAACAGGTGATACATGTTGTCATAACGATGTTATGCTTCCCTTAGTGTCTTTGGCACGTAAAAACCTAAAGAGCCCAACCTCTTCAGACTGGGAGACCTCCTTAACAGAGTGTAACATGCTGCTGATTATGACCACCTGAACAGAAGCCTGATTAAAAACTTTAAGATTTAGATGCCAAACTGAATCAGTAACCAGACACTTGAATTATCACAATGTAAGGGTGGGGAAGAATTATAACAGGCCAATTGAAGAGCAATCTTCTTTGGTTTAATTTTCGGAAAAGGCAAAAAAAGGGGCACACCCTAGGGTGTGACAAGGTTGTTTGAGCTGACAGAGTATCAAGATGTGGGTTGTGGTAATACTTGTGACCTTTTGACCTTAGGAGAGTCTTCTTGATGTGCTATCAAATTGCCAAAAATACTATCAAAAAACAAATGGGGTCTTGAAAAAGATCTCAACATTCATGGGGATTTGAAAAATTCCTTTAAACAGGTGCTCTCTTTGTTAAAATTGTTTTCTTTGCTTGCTACTATCTTTGCAATACCAAAGTTCAACAAGGTCAACACATTAGCAAGGTCAAGTTTCAACATCAACATCAAACATCAGATCAGAATCAAACTTTTGCGACACTCTAGAAATGGAAAACATGGCATTTTCAAGTGATCTTAAGTCCTAGGCATTTAGTTCATGCATAGTCTTTTAGTGTCCTCTTATTATACAAAGTCCTTACACAAGTCCTCACATCACAAAAGAGTAGTCTTGAATCAAGTTTGCATCCACTCATATAGAATTCAATAGTGCATTACAGTCTTAGAAGTGTACCTAAGTACTTGGGTCTGAAAGGAGATGACAAATTTCCATTTGGGCAAGCCGATCTTGGGCCAAACAACGACCAATTAGCAATAATTGATAGTTTGGATAACCTCCCTTGGGAATTAAAAGTTAATAGTGCCCAGTATGACATAGTTGAAATTGTCATAGACAATGAGATCTAGAAATCTATTCGTCTTGATGAAAAAGATAAAAAAGGCAGCTCAAAAGGAAACCATCAGATGATTGGTTGAAAAAACCATAGCAGAGTTTCTAAATCCTTGTTAGAGTTCTTAAAGAAAAGTGTTAATCATTCCTAGGTTCTATATAGTCTGCAATGTAGTCTTTAGCATATAGGTCTGAAAGGAGACGGTAAATTCCCATTTGAGCAACCCAATCTTGGGCCAGACAATGTTCAATTAGAAATAATTGATGGTTTGAATATTCTTGCTGAGGAATTGATAGTTTATCAAGACCAATACAACATAGTCCAAGTTGTCACAGATGATGAAGTTCAGAAGTCAGTGCAAATTGAAATAGACCTCAAAAATTAAATCAAAGAAGAGGCAGAACTAGAAGCATTCCAACAATACGCTGAAAGCCTTGTGTTTGAATTTCAAAATCCTTGGTAGCAAGTCTTCATTCATAGATTGCATTGTCTGCTTGTTAGTCCTTAGAGAGTCTTAGAAGCATACCTAGTTGCATGATTTTGAAAGGAGATGTTCAGTTTCCATTCGAACAACCCAACCTTCAACCAAGCGAAAGTCAATTAGAAATAGTTGATAGCCTAGACGATTTTTCTTGAACTATAAGAACTGATCTTCCATCATATAGAGAAATTAAAGCTGTCATAAACAAAGAAATCAGAAGATCAGTGTGTCTAGAGGTTTCCCTTGCTATCAAAATTAAGGAGCAAAGAAGACAAGAATAAATTGAAAAAATGCTCGAGAAGCTTACAATACAAGAGCAAGGTTCTCCCCAAGAACCTCAATAAGTGTCTTTATAGGACCTTGCATTTAGTTGAGTCTTGCATTTGCATTTTAGAGAGTCTTACAGAGTCAATATCACTTTGGAATAAAATTCATGCCATTAAGACATGCTCAAAAGGAAAAACATCAGATGGATCCTAACAACGACTCTTCGGTTAACCACACATGGAATTCAAATCTGTTCACAAATCAACAAACACGGGGTCAAAGACCCACAACCTTACCAAAAAATACAAACATGTTGACCTCCATTGATGAGATACAACATAATCTGAGAAAAGAAGAATTGGAGGCAGCCCGACAAGATCCAACAATGATTATGATCCTCAACACCCTCATCAACAATGATAGAGATATATATCCCACACTTTTAGTCTAGAATGGAGCCAAGTTACCTCCTGGGGTGGAAATTTCAACAATATTGCCGCCAGGTGTGACATTGAATCAAAATGTTACTGAAGTGCTTATTGTTACACAGGCTCAAGCAACATTTGCTAAATCAACCCTGAGTGTAACTCAAAATACTCAATCAACTACAACTTCAACACAGTCAACAATGGCATTAGCAAGTACTAATGTTGCATCCCGGACAACACCCAGTGTAACAATGCAAGCTACCATAGCTCAAAACACTACTTTAGCAAGTATAACTCAACCTTTAGTTTTAGTTGCATCCACCTACAGTGGAAAAAATGTGAATCAAGGGACAACTAGCTAAGCTCAGCCGAATATCAATACACAATTTGCATACTTTACACCACCTGGTGGGACTTTTGGTGCACGATTACATGGTCAGTCCACATTTCAGCAAGCTCTAAGATACTCCAACACTATCCCTTTTGTGGGAAACACTTATCAAGTCAGTACACCATTGACTCAAACATAGATCCTAACTCAGCAAATGGAGAATCTTCAGAAGAAAATGACCAGTATGCAAACAGTTAATGATAAAAAGAGATATACAATGGAGGACCTATGTCCATATCCTTTTGACAGAAATTTGTACATGCCACCATTTCCCCCACATTTTGAAACTCCAAGGTTCAACAAGTAAAAAGGGAAAGGTGATATTTGAGATCATGTCAAGGAATTATTCACGACATGTATTGAGGAAGCCCACGAAGATACATACTTAATGAGGCTATTTTCCAAAAGACTTGGAGGGATAGCATTGGAATGGTTTTCACACCTCCCACTCAAAATTGCCTCATGGGGTGAATTGGATGAGTTATTCATATCAAACTTTGCATTCAATATAGATAATCCAATTACCTTGATGGATTTATGTGCAACAAAGAAAAAGGAAGGAGAATCCTTTGCTACAATCTTGCAAAGATGGAGGGGCCTATACCGCAGATGTCTTAGCCATATCCCTGAAGTTGAGCAAGTAGACATTTTCAATGAAAATATTGTGCCTCAAATTAAGTATCCATTGCAAATGTAGTGCCTAAGGACTTTTAAGGACATCATGGAGAAAGACATCAAGTGTGAAAGAGGCTTATTAGAGAAAGGAATATTGAAACACCACAAAAATAACGGGCCAGCCACAAGTACAAACAATGAAAGGCCAAAATTTTGGCCTAGGAACAAAAATGTCACAAGTGACGAAGTTGTTGATGCTCATGTTGTAAATAGAGTTCAACCAATAATATTTCTACAAGGACCAATTGATTCTACCATTAAGAATTAAACTCAGATAAACAATGCCAATGCAATTCAGTCAAGCAATCCAAGATCACCAAGGGTAGGTGCACCTATTGAATCAGCACTCAAAAAGCTAATAGAAAGTAATGCCATAAATCTACCAAAAGCTAGGTCATATGAACTGGGTCCATTCAAGCCCGCTTGGTGGAATGACAATGATTGAACACCACTGCAATAAAGGTCACAAGAGAACAAGTTGCTACAAGTTGAAGAACCTCATACAAGATCTCATTGATCAAGGCGACATTACTGTAGATGCCAGTAAGACACCAAACACATATCATACCATCTTCAAGGATCCTTTTGCCAAGCATGACAACATAAAGGCTTCTAGTTCCAATGCACAAAACAACACTTTCAACTATACCAATGTCGCATTTGATTATGCCATAAACACACTTAGGGGAGGAGATGCAATAGTGACCATAAGCACAATAAATCCCAAAAGAAGAGATTGTGTTGTCATCACTAGAAGATAAAAGGTCACATTACAAGGGGTACCATCAAATCCACCTCCAACAACTAGAAATTACAATATGGTGGATCAGTTGAAATGAACTCCAACTCAAATTTCATTATTTGAGTTACTACACATCTCACCAGCTCATAAGGCAGTCCTTGACAAAGCATTACAAGATTCAGTTGTTGCCAAAGATATTGATAAGAACACATTCTAGTCAATGGTTGGAAACTTGGCATCTTCAAATATCACATTCACTGAACATGATATACCTATAGACCGATGCATGTATAATGATCCCTTACACTTGGAAGATTTGATTCATCGAAAGAAGGTTCAAAGAGTACTTATAGATGGTGGAGTTGTCCTTAACATATGTACATTGCATTTGATTAAAGCTTTAGGATATTCCAAACATCATATTGATCCTACCAAGAGAATCAATATCAAAGATTATGATGATGAGGAACACCCTTCTAAGGGTGTAGTGACTTTGCCAGTAAAAGTGGGACTAGTTACAACATATATCACATTTTAGGTCCTAGATAGAGAATCAGGATACAACATGTTGTTAGGTCTCCCATGGATACATACCATGCAGGAAGAACCATCGACTTTTCACCAATGTGTTAAGTTCTCATATAATGACATTGAGATCACCATTCATGGTGACCCAAACCCTTTTCAACAATACAATTATTTGAGGGAAAGCACAAATAATCAAGTACCAAACAATTAGGCAGCTCCACAAAAATTAAAAATGAAATCCCTAAAAGTTGCAGAAACACCAACATCAATACCTAGCACACCCACAACACCTCCTCTTTAAATCAAGGATGAAGGGTGTGGTGAGTACTCATGTTCTAGGACATTACCAGTAGGGCAACTATCTCCACAATCCTTTTAGAGAGCATTACCGTAATCAACAGACAAAGACAAAGGAAAGGAAATCATCCAGTTTTCTGATGACTGCTCCTTCATCTGGTGGGGAGGACTCAATGAAGAATATTTAGAAGAAGATATAAATGAATGGTTGTACAGAGAAGATAGTGACACTCTGAATGTCCAACTCCCCTTAGAACAATATGGTCATGGTTTCAAAATGTTAAAACACCATGGTTATGATGGAACCACAAGCTTGGGGGCACATGCACAAGGCATATTTGAGCCCATATTTCCTACACAAAATCCTAAGAATTGGGATTTGGGATACAATGGATTAACAAGGTGGAGAAAAATACCCCGACCAGATTCCCCAATAATTCAGAGTTTGACAACAACAAAAGGAAATCTGAATTCTGAATCATCAAGCAACACATTGCAAATAATTTTTCAACCAACTTCCCATGTAAATATAGTAATGCAAACAAGGATTGCACCAGTGATGGAAACATGGATTTCACCAGCATTAGATATATCTACATCATCATCAGTATCAACAAGAGCCTCAACAAAAACATATATAGCACCAAAAAGGGATGGTAATTCCATATTGCCCCTATCTCTCATTCAAGCACTTAATGAGGCCTCTATCATGGAAGAGGAAGATGCAAATAAGACTACTCTCCCATATATCATCAACACAAATGAAACTCTGCTATCTCCAATTGAGTAAATTGGTGAAGAGGAATTCGATAGAGAAACCTATGCAGAAAGTATAACGACTGATTCACATGATTATGAATTCCTATCTACCCACAGATTCATATTCAGTTTTCAAAGCTTATGATAACCAACCACACCAAAATGATCGAATTGAATATGAAGATATACCAATCAGTCCACCATCTGTCAAATATGTTTATGACCATAATAGAATTTGTATGCTCTCAACAACATCTCCTCCAATAGAAGAACATTATCTTTGTCTCATGCATCCTCACTTAATAGATTTGGGGCAAAAAGAAAAACCACAATTAGAATTGTTTCAAAATGATGAAGCCATAGTTGAATTCTTGGGGGCAAGGGACAAACTCCCTTGTGATGATCACAAGGCTAGCTTTGCAATGTATTTGGACATAACTGCATATTTTGGAGAAGCCAACCCCTCTTCCAATCAAGACAATGATAATGAAGCAGAACACATTACTCATAACAGAATGGACACTCTTCATATTGATAAAGAATAATCAAAATTATTGGTTAAAGAAACCAAAGAAATCAAATCGGTGATGCTGAAAAATGTTCATAATATACACCTAGCCAAGTCCCTAAATCCAATAGAAAAAGAGTTTATCCAATTCTTTAAACACAGACCAATCAATTTTGTATGGCCTTATGCAGATATGCTAGGGTTAGATCTTGAATTGGTCTTACATCATTTGCCATTATTTCCAAGAGTAAAACCATATAAGCAAAAACTCAGAAAGATGCACCCTCACATAGCTTTGTTGGTCAAAATCAAGCTACAAAATCTATTGAAAATAATTTTTATTAGACCCATAGACTATATTGAGTGGATTCAAAATCTAGTTCGAGTAATGAAGCATACTGGAGGTATCAAGATCTACACCGACTTCAAAGATCTCAACAAGGATTTCCCAAATGATGATTTTCCACTTTCTAACATAGACATGATAGTGGACTTGACAAATGGAAATGAAATGCTATCACTCATGGATGGTTTTTCTTGTTATAATGAAATCAAAATTGTGCTAGAGGACCAACCTAAGACAACATTCACTTGTCCATGGAGAACATATTGCTGGAATGTGATGTCGTTCAACCTTAAAAATGTAGGTGCTACTTATCAAAGGGCAGTGACCACTTTATTCTACGACATGATACACACAATCATGGAAGACTATGTAGATGATTTTCTAGCAAAATCCAACACAAGAGATGATCATCTAGACATATTGGCTAAGATCTTTGATAGACTTGAGCAATACAATGTACGAGTCAATCCAAAAAAATGTGTGTTCAGAGTAACATTCAACAAACTCTTGGGATTCATTGTATCCAATCATGACATTGAAATAGATCTAGAGAAACTAAAATCCATTCTAGACATGTCATCGCCCACTACACTCAAGCAACTTAGAATCCTGCAGGGTAGATTACAATTCATAAGGCACTTCTTTGCCCAATCAACAGAAAAGCGTCATCCATTTCAACATCTTTTAAAGAAAGGTGTCACATTCAAATGGACACAAAAATGCCAAGAGGAATTCCAAACACTAAAATAATATATTTGGTCCACACTAGTCTTGGTTCCACCCATACACGGGAAACCATTACTCATGTATATAGCTGCGACAAATTCCTCCTTAGGTGCTCTTCTAGCACAACATGATGAACAAGGAAAAGAGAGAGCTATCTACTACATTAGTAGAACACTCATTGGATATGAACTCAATTAGACACCAATAGAAAGAGCATATCTTGCAGTAGTTTTTGCATCACAAAAATAGAGACACTATATGTTGAGTCATAAAGTCTAGCTCATTGCACACTTCAATCCACTCAAGTACTTGATGAACAAAGTAGCATTAACCAGAAGGCTTGCCAAGTGGGTCATGATACTTAGTGAATTCGACATTGAATATGTCGACATAAAAGCCATCAAGGAGTAGATCATAGCATATCAACTTGCAGAGGTACCCCTACAAGACAGCCATCCGATGGTGGTAGATTTTCTAGATGAATCAGTATTTGCATTGTTAGCACAAACAAACTGGAAACTATACTTTGATGGTGCAGCGTCCTAAAATTGTGACACTTGCAATTTCAACCACATTTGGGTCTTCACGATGGCGACGCAACACTGAACTTGAATGGAGACCCCGAAACTTGTTCATGACACTGAAAACTGCATTTTTTTACAGCACCCTGGCCTGATCCTCCTTACACCCTGCTATCCCGGGAGGTGGGACCATGGCGCCCAGTGCCCTGGTCCTTTAGGACTAGGGCGCCCAACGCCCTGGTCCCCCAGGACCATGGCGCCCAATGCCCTGGTCCCCCAGGACCATGGCGCCCAACGCCCTAGTCCCTGGCCCTATTTTTGGGCCCGATCTCTTTTGGGTCTCGGGTCTTTAAGTTTGCAAATTGGAAAATAACCTTTCCTGGTCGGCCTAAGGTCGGAAAAATTAGTCTTTTAACCCTAATTGACAAGTATATAAACTACATTTCCTCTCCCATTTTAGAAGATGGAAAAAAGGGCAGAAGCGATACTCAAACATTCAAACAATCAAGCATTCAAGCATTCAAGCATTCCTTCAAGCAATTGATCATTCTAAGTCTCCATTCAAGGCTAAGTGTTGCATTCAAGACAAGGATTCAACCATTGAAGAGGAGAACACATACTACATACAACATACAACATACAACATACAACAACATCTACACCTTCACATGTAAGAATACAAACATTCTTACAACAAGGTACTAGTACTTGTTTTACATTACAATCATTTACATTTACAACATTTCTCATTTCTTGGTTAATTCCAAAACCGGGGTTTGACCTAAGGGCAAACCCCTAATCCCTAACCCCCCAATCATCTTCGCTTTTCTGTGTGTAGGTTGTAGGTACGCGGCTGTAATTGAAGATCTGGAATCCTTGTGCAGAGACGAACAGATCCCCCTTCGTTTCGCAGATTTTTTGAAGGACCGTGTGCACGTCGGGCGCCATCGTCCCGTCAAATTTTGCTCAAATTTGCAGGACAACATTGTCTCGACATTTTATTGCTAATTCTAGGTTCGCAGCTTCATCCTATATTCCTATCTTTGTTTATAAGTGAATCTTTCTCACTTTTCATGCATTCCTAGCTTAATCCTTCTATCTACATTCTTTACAAAAGAGGGTAGCCTTGCTATCTTAACCCTTGAAACTCATTTAGAATCCAATCTTGCATTGTGTGGGATTGGATCTTGTGGGTTTCAACCCCTTTTTTGAATGTAAAGTCTCCCCTAAGTGAAAACCGTCAATCCTAAGTGACCCCCTTTCCCCTTGGAGTGGTGGGGGGAACACTTAGGGTTCGCTCGTGATTTTTCGCTTTACATTTTGGTGAACCTGACGTGAACATCCTTTCTGATTATTCATGGTTAGATCTGAAAAATTGGCTTCCTTGATTACATTTCCATGTTTGATATTTTGCAAAGTTTAGAGGTTAATTGCATAAAAACCCTAAATTTTCTTTTTAGTAATTAAGCTTGTGAAATGTCTAATTGTTAATGCTTGTTTCAGATCTACCCTTCTATTGCAAACTATCAATTCATATTTGTGCTTTAATTCTGAAAATTAAGTGGTTAAGTGTCAAAACCCTAGTTTTTAAAACCCTCTTTGTTCAACCTTTGACCGACAATTTCACTGATCAAAACATCTCCAAATCAGCTGTAACTTTGGATTCCGCAATAAAATCATAATATCTTTCATCCCTGAAAATTTGGAAAAAAGTTGCGAGGACTGTGTGCACCCCGAGCGCCATCGTCCTCGACATTTTTTCTGAAATTTCGGGAGCTAGATCTTACTGTATTTCTCTGCTAAAATCCAAAATTTTGGCTGATTTGATCAATTCTAACACTTTCAAAATTAAAGTCAAAGTTGGTCTAGGGATTGCTTGGATTAAGGCTTCTAATCATTCAAAAATCATTGAAATTAAAATTTTGTGTCAAAATTGTGTTCTTACTGTCCTAAATCTGAAAAGTGTGTCGACATTCATTCAAAATTTCAGTGCTTTATTCAAATTCTTGCAATTTGTGACTTTTGAAATTAAGTGTTTAATTACACCAACTTTGATTTCCGCTTTCAAAATTGAATTTTGCGTGAAATTGAGTCAACTTTTAAATTTCAAAGCTTGCATTGCTCTTAGTATTCCCTCTAAAATCATAAAATCCAAAATTTCAGTTTCCCTCTCTTTTTCAAAATTCAAATTTTGCATTTTTCAACAATCTGGGTAGGGTTCAATCTTGAGATTGCAACTTTAATTTGGCCTATCTACAGATCGTAAAATCACTCAATTTTTTCAGATTAGCTTTAAAATCATCATAACTTTCATCCCTGAAAATTTCGAAAAAAGTTGCGAGGACCGTGTGCACTCCATTCGCCACGGTCCCTGACATTTTTTCCAAAATTTCGGGAGATTGTCGTGATTGCATTTAACAGCTTAAATCTAGGAGATTGGCTGATTTTATTGAAATTTGCTATCTCTGAATTCAAAATTTTCTCTCTCTTTAGTGCATGAGTTTTACAACAATAAGCCCTACTTACACTATTCCCGTTAGACGAAGCCTTCGAATTAAAGGTTTAATTATTGAGGAGATGGAACCTAATTTGAATAGCCTTTTTAACGAGGACACAGGTAATTCCTCTAATCCTCCTAATGATGAAGAAGCTCTCCATGAGGTTTCTGTAGAACAACTTTCAAAATTGGATAACCAATTTGATGATTTTCAGCAATGGATGTCTCAAGAGTATCCCGATAGTCAAGCTCTTTCATTAATTGAGGGTCTAAAACGTATGGTTCAAAGTGATAAGAATGGAATTGATATTTTGCGTGGTATTGCACACATTGTGGATTCGAATGTGATGCCTATGAAGAGTTGTGCTGAAACTTTAGGTTATACACAACCTCCCACTCAAGTCAATCATTCTATTCCTTTGACGACTTCTATTGCTAGTATACCTACCTTTGCATCAAACATAATGACTACTTCTATACAAGACATTCCGCCTATGATTACCAGTCATGGGGGCAATCCTTCCTCTTCAATTAACCCTCTTCCTTCATTTAATCCGACTTCTTCATTCATTCCTTCAATGAGTGTTCCTATTACATCTCCACAAATGAACCTGGCGCAAGGGGGCAATTCATTTAATCATTCCATTCCTCCTTGTAGTGTTCCTCTTTTCCAATCCTCTCCTATGACTAACTATCATAGTGTCCCGCCACCTTACTCTCAATCAATACCTTCTTTCAATAACATAATACCTCCATCTCAATCTAACACATCTAATATGAATTCTTCAATTGAAGCGACCATTAACAATCATGCACAAACTGTCTCTTCTTTACAGCAACAAATTGCCTCTATGAATCAATCTAAGTTTAGTGTGCCCACATTTGATGTTGCGAGCCCACTTTCTCTTGACATTGTTCGAGCTATCCCTCCTAAACATGTTGAAATCCCACATTTCAAGCTTTATAATGGTAAAGGTGATCCTCTAACACATGTTAAGACTTTTCAAACAATATGTACCGATTTTGCTTATGACCAAAGGTTGCTTGCAAAACTGTTTACTAGAACATTAAGAGATAAAGCCCTACAATGGTATTGTTCGTTGCCTTCTTATTCTATTACTTCTTTCGATTAACTTGCAAATGCTTTTATTCAACAATTTCAAAACAATATAAGTCCTAAAGTTACTTTGATTGATTTAATGCATTGTAAACAAGGTGTTAAAGAAAAAGTGACTGATTTCATTGGTAGATATAAGCATTTGTATGCTCAAATTTCTTTTCCAGTGCCTGACAATGATATTCAAAGAATCTTTATTTCTAATTTACAAAAATATATTCGAGACAAACTCCTGTTTTCTGAGTTTACTTCTTTCCAACAGTTGTGTGCAACTCTTCACAATTATCAACTGACTGTGAGTCAAATGGAACAAGCAAATCCTATGGCTCCAAGTGATAAGGGTGATAGTAGTCAACAACCATTTGGGAAGTTTAAACCGAACAGAGAGTCCATTAAATTCAATGAAAACATCATCAACAATAATGTGAATGCAGCATTAGGTGTGCCTCCTATTTCTAAGTTTTTCAAGAAAGAAAGAAAGTTTACTCCTTTGAATGAATCATTGCATAGTATTATGAATAAGTTATTGGAACAAAATGTGCTTACTCTCCCTCTTGTAAAGCAAATTGATCCTACAAAGATTAATTCACCCCTATTTTGATAACAAATCTTTTTGTCAATTTCATCGTCAACTTGGGCATGATACTGAAAAATGTTTTGCTTTAAAGGGTAAAATTCAAGATTTGATTGATAATAATACTATCTCTGTTTCTGGTATGAATGATAAAGGCAATACATCTGTAGCTCCTCCTAACCAAAATCTTAAGATTTTTACTGATCCATTACCTTCTCATTCCTCTAATGCGATTGAGACTAATGATTCCTCTTTCTCATCTGATGGTCTTGTGTCTATGACTCCGAATGTGATTAACTTTGTAGAGCAGCAAGAAAACCCTAAAGAACCTTCCATCACATTTGATTCTAGTGAAACTATCAGGGCACCTGATGGTCCTTTATACATAGTTGCAAAAGTTAAGAATACACCTTGCCGTGGAGTGCTTATTGATCCTTCATGCATGGTTAATGTTATTACTGAGGAATTTCTTTTTACTTTGCAATTGAATCAAGTGATCTATGACAAAACAGATGTTATTGTGAAATTATTTGATGCATTTTCTTCTCCTGCAATTGGTTCTATTACATTACCTATTGAGGTCCATAACAAATCCCTTGATGTGAACTTTGCTATTATTCCTTCATCTGAACAATTTCGTGTGAAGCTTGGCTATCCTTGGCTATCTTCCATGAAAGCTATTGCTTCTCCTATTCACAAGTGTTTGAAATTTCCCCATAATGGTGAAGTTGTTACTGTCAATCATAGTCTCTTTAAACCGGCTGAAAGAACTTCTAGCGTTCTTATTGATTATTTTTGGCCTAAACAATTCCAATCTCTTCCTTCGCGAAGTGATCATCTTTTCAAATCTTATCAAAAGTGGAAAATAGATACGATCCTATCTCTAAGTGAACCTAGAACACCCAAACTTGATATTCCTATCGTTCTTGAGAAGGAAGTTCTTCCTTTGAAAGGTAAAACTAATGTCTTTCCTCAAGAAGATTCCCAACCCATTCCTATGGATGTGACTATGTCTATGTCTAATAAACTTTCTAAAAGTAGGCCTATACCTCCTCGTCATGATGGACTTGGTCTCCTTCCTAAACCAAATATTCCTCCTTTATATGGAGTAGTTCCTCCTCCTTCCTCTTATGGAGAGAAGAGACCTTCCTCTTCTCCTATTATCTAGCCTAAAAGACCACAACCTAAACACCCAAGTGATAAGGATGAGAACATTCCTCCTCCTCAATCTTCTCCACTTCCTACTAAGACTAGACGAAATCGTTCTACACGTGAACGCCGACGAAAGCGTCGTCTTAGAGCTCAGGCAGTTGCTTCTCAAACTTTGCAATCCCCAAAAACACCTTCAACAAGCATTATTCCATTTTCTCCAAAATCTCCTAAACATAAGATGCATGATGGTTTTGATCCTGTGCGAGTTAAAGATCCTATTTTTATAAATCTTGATGATGATATAGATGAAAATTTTATTCATGATGAAAATGTTACTCCTCTTGCTTCTGGTAGTGAATATGAACTTGTTGATATTGATAACCATTTATCTAACAAATTTTCTAAAGCACTTATCCTAGCTCCTAGACAAGAACAACGTGGCTTGGAACATGAACATAGCCCTTGTTTGGATCTTGTGATAGCTCCATCTGTTGTGTTGAATGTTCCTCCTCTAGCATGTTCCCTGCCTTCCCGAAATATTGATCAGCAAGATCGGGGGGTAGATGACGTGCTAGACTAGTTTCATTAGCATAGCAGACTCTCTCCTCCTCTCTTTTGTTACTTCTTCTATGTGTTATTCTCATTCTTCTATTTGTTGTCCTTAGTGTTGTCTACTTGAGGACGATGCAAAGCATTGAGATCTCTTTTGGTCTCTCTCATGTTGACTCAAAAGACACATGTGTTCCCTTCTTCTAGGTGACCTTCCTTGATTGGGGAATGAAGAACAATTGTGCATACATACATATGATATACATGAATTATCATACAGCATACTGACCCCGAGGAAAGCGAAGTCACCTCATGCTTTGTGTTTTGTGTCTATTATCCTTGGGTTTATCTCACACTTGGGGGCTAAATCTTTGTGATAACGTGCTCCTTTCCTTTCTCATTTCTTATGTGTATCACTACCTTAAAGCAATCACCGCCGTTGTGGCATGTGTGATCACTTTAACGTAGGGGGCATACACCCTGTCTATCCCTTTAGGATACTTGAAAATTTCTTGGTGAACTTAGCTTTGCCTTGAAAATTTTTGGTATTTCTCTTGCATGACTCATAGTGAGGGAACCTTACTACTAACAGTCATGGTTCTCCCTTGTGATCTTCCCTTTTACTTTGTCAATTGAAGTCGTAAGATCCTTAGTCCACTGGGGGCTTGGTGTGTCTTGCCTCCTTGATGTGGTGAAAGTCTTTCAATGTTGTTTCCTTGTACTTTACCGGAAGTATGAGCATACACTTATACTCCCGCTAAAGTGGGGGCTAAATGTAGCATCCTAAAATTGCAACACTTGCAATTTCGACCGCATTTGGGTCTTCACGATGGCGACGCAACACTGAACCTGAATGGAGACCCCGAAACTTGTTCATGACACCGAAAACTGCATTTTTTATAGCACCCTGGCCTGATTCTCCTTGCACCCTGCTGTCCCGGGAGGTGGGACCATGGCGCCCAGCGCCCTGGTCCCTGGCCCTATTTTTGGGCCCGGTCTCTTTTGGGTCTCGGGTCTTTAAGTTTGCAAATTGGAAAATAACCTTTCCTAGTCGGCCTAAGGTCGGAAAAATCAGTCTTTTAACCCTAATTGACAAGTATATAAACTACATTTCCTCTCCCATTTTAGAAGATGGAAAAAAGGGCAGAAGCGATACTCAAACATTCAAACATTCAAGCATTCAAGCATTCAAGCATTCCTTCAAGCAATTGATCATTCTAAGTCTCCATTCAAGGCTAAGTGTTGCATTCAAGACAAGGATTCAACCATTGAAGAGGAGATCACATACTACATACAACATACAACATACAACATACAACAACATCTACACCTTCGCATGTAAGAATACAAACATTCTTACAACAAGGTACTAGTACTTGTTTTACATTAAAATCATTTACATTTACAGCATTTCTCATTTCTTGGTTAATTCCAAAACCGGGGTTTGACCTAAGGGCAAACCCCTAATCCCTAGCCCCCCAATTGTCTTCGCTTTTCTGTGTGTAGGTTGCAGGTACGCGGCTATAATTGAAGATCTGGAATCCTTGTGCAGAGACGAATAGATCGCCCTTCGTTTCGCGGATTTTTCGGAGGACCGTGTGCACGCCGGGTGCCATCGTCCCATCAACTTTCGCTCAAATTTGGAGGACAACATCGTCTCGACATTTTACTGCTAATTCCAGGTCCGCAGCTTCATCCTATATTCCTATCTCTGTTTATAAGTGAATCTTTCTCACTTTTCATGCATTCCTAGCTTAATCCTTCTATCTACATTCTTTACAAAAGAGGGTAGCCTTGTTGTCTTAACCCTTGAAACTCATTTAGAATCCAATCTTGCATTGTGTGGGATTGGATCTTGTGGGTTTCAACCCCTCTTTTGAATGTAAAGTCTCGCCTAAGTGAAAACCGTCAATCCTAAGTGACCCCCTTTCCCCTTGGAGTGGTGGAGGGAACACTTAGGGTTCGCTCGCGATTTTCCGCTTTATAGATGGGTCTCACACAAATCATGGAGAAGGAGCATGAATTCTATTCATAACTCCTCAAGGAGATGCCATTCCCAAATCATTTAGGATCAAATTCCCTTGCAACAATAACATTACTGAATATGAATCCCCGGTGATAGGGCTTCATACCACACTACAATAAAAAATCATGGAACTACAAGTCTTCAGAGACTCATAGCTTATTATTAACCAAGTCAATGATGATTACAATACAAAAGATGATAAGATGACACCCTACAAATAATTGGTGGACGAATACAAACAACACTTCACTGAGGTAACATTTGAAGAAATACTAAGAGTGTAAAACAAGACCGCAGCTAATGCAATGGAAACAACATGCTCTCTCTCTTGGATATGCCTAACAATGGAACTCACTTTGACTTTCAAGTGGAAAAACTCATTGTGCTAGCTTATGAAATACCATCCATTGAATATTTATGCATGATAGAAGGACCTGAGTCACCATGGTACAGAGATATATATGCATACCTTCATGATCAATATATGTCTCTTGATCTTTCACGAAATCAAAGAAAGGCACTCATCCGAAAATTGGCTAGATATTCAATCATTTCATAGAAAGAGTTTCAATGACACTTTTCTCAGATGCCTCAATGTTGAGGAGGCACAAATCATCCTAAAAGAAGTCCATGATGACATATGCGGGGCACATTCTTTTGGACCAACTCTAGCAAAAAAACTATTGCGAATAGGTTATTATTGGCCTACAATGGAAAAGGACGCTTACAAGTATGTCCAAAGATGCAAGTAGTGCCAAATACATGGAAACCTGATTCATGCACTTGCTCAAGATCTTTAGCCAATAACATCACAATGACCATTTTCATAGTGGGCATTGGATCTTGTGGGGAAAATACACCCTACCTCCTCCAATGGACATAAGTTTATACTCACAGCTACTGAGTACTTTACCAAATGGGTTAAAGCAATCTCGATGACCTTCACAATAGGAAAGTAAATAGCTAAGTTTATTTTGAATTACATCATTTGCAGATATGGAGTCCCCATGTTCATTGTAACTGATAATGGGCAACCCTTCAAAAATCAATAAGTGAGTGAAATTTGCGACTGATTTTACATCCAACAACGTTTTGTGACACCTTACTATCCCCAAAGCAATAGTCAAGAAGAGAAAAAAAAAAGACTATTTTGAAAATTTAAAAGAAATTTGTCAATGACATTGGACGAGATTGGCATCTTCAGCTAAATCCAGCTCTCTGGGCCTATCGAATTGGTGTCCATACAACCATTGGTGCCACACCTTACTCTTTGGTTTATGGTTCAGAAGCTATTTTGCATATCAAGGTAGAATTGCCACCACTAAGAGTCTCTGTGAAACACATTATATCAGAAGAAGACTATAGAGTAGCATGTTTGCAAGAACTAGAATTCCTAGATGAAAAATGATAAAGCTACAACAAAAGAGTAAATCCACGTTGCTTTGAAGTAGTAGATATTGTTCTTAAAGAAAATCAAATGAATCTCGCTGAACGCAAAAAACTAGGAAAGTTTGAGCCTAAATGGTTAGTTCCTTTTGTCATAACCAAAGTAGTTGTAAATGATGCTTATCATTTGCAAACAATGGAGGGAGATCTTGATGCAGAGATTTTGGAGTTACTCTAAAACACCTAGTTGTCTTGCTCTCTCCAACCCACTAGCTCCTCAAGCCCATCCAATGGTACTTGGTAAGGGTTCTACTAGTTAGACCTCCAAGGCCTAATCCAATTTGGCTTTCCTCCAAGGTATAGCCACTGATCTTTAACAATCAAACTTCCTATTGAGGATTCCACCTCAATCTCTAACACCACCTCTGAGGGCTCCAACAACCTTTGCAAAGGATCTTAATTCTCCAACTTGTTCTATGTGTGTAAAATGGACTTACATAGTGTCTTTTATGTCTTTAATATATTTTTTCACCTTGAATCCCATCGTCAAACTTTCTCAACCTCACTTTGTCTCTATTGGGCTCCAAATAGGCCTAATGCAATTAGCCCTCCTATTACGGTTTTCAGATCTTAGTTTCAAATCTTCCCACATGAGGCCACAAATAAATTACATATTTGAGTACCCTTTTCAAAGTTATAGACAATCTTGCAAAATACCATCTGGGTTCTCTGCACGTATGGGGTTTCCAATATTGTCCTATTTTTAAGGGTTTTAGGCCTATCCGGGTGACTTACAAACATGGCTTTGGAAAGATTCACCAGTCTAAAAATATCCTAAAACCAATCAAGGATTCTTTAAGGGAACTAAAAGGGGTCTCTAACCATGGGTCTAATTTTCTGCTACCAATCCACATGTGCTCTGAAATTGCACATCTTTTGTTGTCCTAGTCTCACAACCTCCTAGCTATAAGCCTAGGGTATCATTGTAACTCCACCAAAAAGGTCTAAAAAATCACACAAACTACTCTAAAAATATTTACATACCCTAACCTATCATTCCACATGATTTTAACTAGTTCCATCAGTGGATGCTCAGGTTAGAGCCATTTTCCCTTAAAACTCTACTTTACAAGGGTTTTGCACCTAGTCACAGAGAATGGTTCTAATCTCTGCAACTAGACACAACCAAAATTGGTTATATACCTTTTTTGGAAATTAGATTCAACAATCCTTCATCCACTACAAGTGATTTCTCCTGAAAAGTTCGTATTGGACCGTACAACACAGTAAAAACAAGGAAAACAGTCAAAACGGTGTAAAAACAAAATCTTTTCTTGCAAACAAAACTTAATTTTGCATTCCAAATCCCCCCCGTACAATGAAATTGTTTTTGTCTTATATCATCATGAGTCAGTTGGTTAGAACCAATTTATTCATCGCGAATCAACAAAAATGCAACTTTTTGCAAAATTGCAAATGTTGCTTAGCAACTTTACATCTTTTAATCCAGAGGATGCAACTTTGCACTCAAGTGCACTCCAAGGCTCAAAAAGACCCTCTATGCATCCTAGGAGACCTAAAACAATACATTACTCCCTTATTACATGATAATCTCATAGGATATTAGCATCCCAAACACAACAAAAACTTGGACAACTCAACCATGGCTTCATTGAGCCCCAAATGGTTGGTCCACTTATTACAACATAAAAGACAACATAAAATACTTAGAACAAACCAAAAATTGCATGAAGTGTTAGGTGCCCTGCATGAAATCCACTCCTCGATCCCATTAACAACATGCACCTAAAAAGATATTATATCTAAAGGGATGGGTTTTAATTTACTTTTTGTACTTGCATATCATTTTGAAAGCATTGCATCTCATATATTTTTCTTTATAAATGCATCGTATTCATAAGATATCACTGCATCAATAACAAAGGATGATTGTCAGAATTATTCACCTGTCTGCTCCGAAATGATAGAAGGTGGTCTCTTTTCCTAGATATTTGATCATGAAGTCCTTAGAGGCCTTTAGTCATTCATTTTCAACACCACCTTGGCATTGAGCTTTATCTATGGTTGTGTGGAGGTTTCACTATTGAACCTTGTTACCCAAAATCTATCAATTTCTATATCTCACACATTAATCAAATACTCTAAGTCATTACAGATACCTAGTTGGTCATGTGGCTAGTGAAAAATCCAAAATTCTACTTCAGCACCGCTGTGATTGTCATACCCAAGTAGGTTTATTACTTACAAGTCAAGGCAAGAAAATGAAGAAAAGAAAAGAAAAATACTATGCCAATATTCATTTCAAGGAAAAATAAACAATGATATATTACTGAAATATCACGCATACAAGTGCGATAATAAAAGCTTGACTATAGGAACATGCAAGTAACTCTATCAGGGCTATGGACACTTGCTGGCAAAGGAGAAATATTTGAGAGATTACAGTGCATAACCTCGTCGGAGCCCTAAAATCTTACTGGCAGTGAGGCTCTATCCAAGATGCTTTTGAAGTTAGAATAACTCACGTAGCTAGCCACATAGGATTCCAAGGGTCTTTGATGGTTATAAGAGTTAGAATGAATCCAAATGCACACACATGGGTAAAAGAAGATCAAAGTTTCAAGAATTGATGGACAAGTTTTCCATGCCTCCATTCATAAATCTTGGTTACACAATGTGTTAGATTGGATGGTCTAAAATCTTCTAAGAGTGGATTGAACTCTTATCTTTGAAACATTTCACACCTTCAATTTAATTAGTGCATTTTGGAATGAAGGGCACACACATTCATCCTTGTTTGAATAGGAAATACACCTTCATTTTGCATACTGCATTAGCATCATTTGCATTTGAAAATCCATTGTCTCCACCATATTCTACAGATCATCATGTCATCATAGGTCTGCATAGTGGGGACATAGCAGAAAAAATTCTAAAAATCGTAAAAAGTACTGAAAAAATCCTAAAAAATCCTAAAAATTCTTGAAAAATCCTAAAAATCCTAAAAATCATATAAAGTCTTGAAAATATCCTAAAATCGTAAAAAGTCTTGAAAAAATTCTAAAAATCATAAAAAGTCTTGAAAAAATTCTAAAAATCGTAAAAAGTCCTGAAAAATACTAAAAAACGTAAAAAATCATGAAAAAATCCTAAAAAACATAAAAAAAAGTCATGAAAAAAATCCTAAAAATCATATAAAGTCATGAAAAATTCCTAAAATTCCCAAAAAGTCATGAAAAAATCAACCAAAAACATCTGAATACGATCTTGAAAAAATCAACCAAAAACATCTAAATACGATCTTGGACAAATCAATCCAAAAACATTCAAATATCAATCAATTAAAAACTCGCAATAAATTGTCTCGCAAGAATCAAACACCTTAACAGATATCCAGCAAACACTTCACACGAAGTTAAACAAAGGATATGACTATCTTGTCAAAACATCTGCAATCAAGTTGATCAACTGTCTAATTTATCGAATCACTATCAAACTATCAACGTGAGACCAACATCTTGTCTTAAACAGAATCGATACACTCGAAACCAGACAGGTCAGTCTTATATGGGGTCCAAAACATCTGAAACCAGACATTATCAAAATCACATCAAACATATCAAAGCAAAGACAGAGTCAGTCCAACTATTGAGTTTTGTCTATTTTGGTTGAATCTTTTACCAAATTGGCGAAGATCATTTCTTTTAGCTACTCAAGGATGCCCAAAAGTAACTAGAGGAGCCGTGATGGGCATGATCCTTTTCTTTTTTTGTTGTTTGTGGTTTTAACCAATGAAGTTTCGGCACAATTGTGTTGTGGGTGTCTGTGATAAGTACATTCGCTCTATGAATGCCGCACATACCTCGACTCCCAACATAATTTCTGAAATGGAGGGTTCATTCCTTGTTTACTATGTGTTTTTTTCTTGCATTGAGATCTATACATCTTGGTTCCTCATACCTTGGTGTAATAAGCTCCATTGTTACATAATAAGGCTCAATGATGATAATGTATTGCACTATGAATAATGTGAGACATGGACCAGCTCTGATACCATGTGAGAATTTGCCAAGATCAAGAGGCAATGGAAAGCACAAATAAGAGAGAACAAAATAGATGATAGAAATAAACTGTATTCTATCAAGATGAAAAATATGATCAACTAGATCATTAAGCATTCATTGTTTACAATGAATATGATCCTCCTTATATAGGCAAGGCTATATGGATATGTGAGCACACAAACATAACATGTGGCTCAATAAGAAACAAGGGTAGGTAGGAAATAGGTGTGGTTAGGTAGGAGAAACAATATAATAGTCCACATGAGGTGGATCACCCACTGAATGCGGAGTGTAACAACAAGATCAACACCATAAAAGGTGGAAATTCTCCTACACACACTATCCCAATGTGGCACAAACACCCAAGTGTCTCATACCCAAACTATTATGTAATGCATTTCCTAAGTAAACTTAAGTAAAGTGTAATAATATCCATGATGAATAATTATTTACACAACCACCCCCCCTTAAGTGCAACTTAGGGAAATGCACTTTAAGTTTACAATGCAACTAAGCAATGCAAGATGAGTCTCGGCTACAAGGCCATGTTAGGTACCCATGTACAAATGCAAATGCATGAAAACCAATGCAAGGAAATCTCTCACAAAGAAGGGAAAGAGAGAAAAACCCAATGGGAAAAAACCCTCCCCCAAAAGAGAGATGAAAACATACAAGAGAACTCTCATAGAAGAATGTGAGGAACAAAACCCCATGTGAGGAAAAATTCCCCCCCATATGAGAGAAGAAGAGAAGCTAGGAAGCCCCCCCTCAATGTGGAATTTGCACCAATGATAGAAGCTCGATATATGAAGAAACTACTCCATGAACGTCGAACAACATTCATCCCCTTAGGAAGAAACAAAACCGAAGGTGTATCCATGAAGTCTCCCTAATCATGAAGGGAAGATGTATGAAGAAAACTCATGATGAAAGGAATCTTTGAAAATTGCTCAAGTGTCCCCATGTCGATGCTGAAAGATACCCCCTCCAAAGGTGGTAAACTGTGCCACACTACTGAAAAAGGCACTCCAAGATCTAGTGGAGATGGATGTAGAACATGTCCCAAAGACTCACATGTCTCCTCAAAAGATAAAGAGACCTCCTCCAACTGTTGTACATAAGTATCCACAATCATGTCAACCTTGAAAGAATGATCATGTAGAGAATGAACAAGAGGGTCAGAGTGTTCCCTTGCAACAATCGAAGAAGGATCACCTTCATCAAAGAGAAGATGAATGTCATCAATGATGTCTCCCAAATCTGCAATGTAGGATTCCATAAATAAACCTGCAATGTATGTCAAGTAATCATCCCATGAATTTGAAGCTGGAAGACAATGAATATCCTGCTGCACTGAATCACATGAAGGCAAAACTGTCACACTATCTGCATCATTAGGTGCAATAGGTGATGTGATATCAATATGAGGAGATGAAATACAAGACTCGAAAATGGGTTCACATGTGAGAATCCCCATGTTCAAGTGTCCAAAGTTCTCCTCAAAAACTGAACCATCACAAGAAGTGTGATCATCATGTGTAGAATCATCAAATGTGAAATCATCATCATCAACAAAATCTAAAAAGGAGTATAACCAAGATGCATGATCAACCACCCCAGTTGCAATGATAGCTCTAGTCTCCAAGTCTCTAATGAAAACTGACTTAGGTGTGAACTCCACAACTCTCTTAGTTGCGCCATGTGTGATTTGATAGATAGAAAGGAGATTGGTTGTCAAGTGGGGTACACACAACACATTATTGAAGGATTTATCCCCAATGTCAATAGATCCTTTCCCAATCACATCCATGTATGTATGATTGCCCATCAAAATCTACGGCATGGTGCAAGGCTCAAATGTAGAGAACATAGACTGCGAAGATGCCATATGATGAGAAGCCCCTGAATCTAGAAGCCATCTCTCTGAATCATGACTGATAGTAGCACATAGAGCTTTTCCTTTTCTTGTCCCAAAAGAGTGAGTCTTCCCACTTGTAGAAGACATGAATGCTTTCCCTTTTCCTTTTGAATGTGAGAAAGTGGAAGTTGATGAATCATCCTTCTTGTAGACATTAGGCAAATCAATGTTATGCTTTTTGATGATATGTGTGAGCTCATCAATCTTCTTATAATGGCAACGACACTCCTCATGGCCAAACTTTTTACAATAGGCACAAGTAGGTCTCTCCCTCTTGGAAGAGGATGTATCTCCTTCTTGTGGAGAGGATGATGCTTTGTCCTTAGGCTTTGATTTCCTTTTCTTCTTGTTTGAGTTGTCCTTTCCTTGATATCCTTTGTTCCCTTGATTTGCCACTAATGCTTGAGACTTAGAAGTCTTAAGAATGCCCATGCTTATCAACTTAGTTTGTTCCATCATCAAAATTTCATTGAAAGCATCAAATGTAGGCATTGTGTAGCTTGAACCCATTGTCATCCTATGGGTTTGGAAACTAGAAACAAATGCTGCATATTCTTGAGGAAGCTTGCCTATCAAGTTGAATATCAATTGAGTATCCTTCTTATCAATGCCACAATCTTTGAGTTGTGCCCTCAACTCATTTGCCTTAGTGACATAATCTTGTGTAGTATCAAAGTTCTTGGGATCCAACATGGTGAGATCACTATCAATTTGATATCCCTTAATCTCATCAACTTGACCATACAAGTCTTGAAACTTTTGCCAAGCATCCTTGATTAGAGTACATTTCTCAATATGAAAAATGAGATCCTTTGATACATCATTTCTTAAGGTACCAATTGCCATGATATTTTTAGTGAGCCAATCCAAGTGAGCAACTGGATCAACCTTAGGATCAGCAGGAGCAACAATAGTTCCATCAATGTAATGAGTTAGTCCTTTTTCCATAAGTTTACTCCATGCATCAATTTTTCAAGTAGCACAATTATGAGGAGTTAAGAGAGAAAACTTAGAAGAACCCATAGCAGCAAAAAGGAAGGAACACAAGAGCACAAAAGCACAAGAGACACCCCCCAAATTCACTCAATCAAAGTACCCCCCAAAATAATGATTTTGGCACTTTATATATAGTGCATGTACAATAGGCCACTTGCAAAACAAGGCAAAGTGGACTTATGATTTCAATTTACAACTTCTCAAAATGAGATCTAAGAGACTTCAACAAATACTGCTAGTGATCTAAACTGAGATCCAAGCAAAATGCAAGTACCAAATATGCCAAAAATGGCCAAATACTAAAAGTACAATTTCTACTTAAAATCACTGCAAATAGATGGCAGATTATGAAAGTAGATGAAAAAATATGCACTTTCAAACAAAATGGCACCTGAAAAGGAGTCCATATGAGCCCAAATGAAGCCTCCAAAGTTGTAAAAATTGGGATTTCATGATTTCCAAAAAAATTATATCTGAGAAAAAGAAAAATTCTACACCATTGTATAGATCACAAAATTCTACCCCAAAAGAAAAAAAATTGCTCGAAAAAAGGAGTTCGGATGAGTGAGATATCGCTATTTGAAAATCACCTGCAAAATTATAATTTCTAGAAAATTTCCATCACAGCTTCAAACTTCAAATGCCTCTAGATTTGGCCTCCGAAGTTTGATTTGGATGAAACAAAAGGCAAAAATAACTTTCTTGGACCTCCTCAATCCAATGGTAACCTCAGATTTGATCCATCAAGCTTCAATAATAACCTGCAATAGAAAGATCCAAAATGCAAACCCCAAATAGCATCAAATTTCTCTCAATTGGCAAACCAATGACACTCTAATGGCTCTGATACCATGTGATATTTTGCCAAGATCAAGAATGGAAAGCACAAATAAGAGAGAACAAAATAGATGATAGAAATAAACTGTATTCTATCAAGACGAAAAAGATGATCACTTGAATCATTAAGCATTCATTGTTTACAATGAATATGAGCCTCCTTATATAGGAAAGGCTATATGGATATGTGAGCACACAAACATGAGATGTGGCTCAATAAGAAACAAGGGTAGGTAGGAAATAGGTGTGGGTAGGTAGGAGAAACAATATAATAGTCCACATGAGGTGGATCACCCACTGAATGTGGAGTGTAACAACAAGATCAACACCATAAAAGGTGGAAAATCTCCTACACACACTATCCCAATGTGGCACAAACACCCAAGTGTCTCATACCCAAACTATTATGTAATGCATTTCCTAAGTAAACTTAAGTAAAGTGTAATAATATCCATGATGAATAATTATTTACACCTACAAATAAAGCAACAAAGACTTTCTTATCAAAATTATATCAATCAAGTTGTTCTTATCAAATCTATTTCTAGAATAAATAAAGGTTGGTTCAATTGATTCATCATTTCATATCATAACTTCTTATCTATTTTCCATCTAACAACTAACATTTCTTCCAAAATTCACAAATCTCAACACCTATTTTGACACAACAAAAACATCACGTTGTATTATCACATAAATCATTTCACATTTGCATATAATGTTGCATTAGGTCATTTTTGCATATTCACATTTTGCGTAATAGTTGCATTATCACAAGCATTTCACTTGGTCAATTTAGATCATTATCACTATAATGTTGAAAAATGGTGAATGATGGATCAAGAGGAAAACTACCCTTTCCCTCCAAGGAGAGATGAGAGTTTCACTATTGATTACCCTTCAAACATTTTTCACCATGTTACATTTGGAAGAGGAGAGGAAATTCACTAGATTCAACTTTCAAGGATGAAGATTGAATTCTGAATGAAATGGGAATGATAAGTTGATCCCCTCTTCCTTATTTGAAAATGGAAAGGAATTGATTGAATTATGTAATGCAAAAGTGACAAAGAACTGATTATAACTTAAGATCAAAACATGATATGAAGTTGTGCACCTGGATCAAGTAGTAATATGTCAAGATGAAGTCACCCTATGAATTTGAGGAAAATTTTCCTAGACCGTGGTGGGAATGTACATGGTCCTCCGAAAAATCCGCAAAATGAAAAGGGTTTTTCTGCCTCAGCAAATGGAGCCTGAGTCCAAAAGTACAGTTGTGCATGTGCAACCTACACATAAAAAGAGAGGAAAATGGGTTGGGATTGAGGGTTTGCCTTTAGGTTAAACCCCAGTTTTGGAATTAACCAAGTAATGAAAGAAAGTACCTGCAAGTAGATGTAAATGAAAGACTGAATTGTAAATCACCTCAAGGGAGGTTGTGATAGCAATTTAATAGAATTTCTTGTGTGGAATTGAATGTTGAAATAAATATCCTCTTTAATGCTTGAATCCTTGACTTGAATGCAACACCTAGCCTTGAAGGGAGACTTGAGAATGCTCAATGTTGGAAAAGAATGCTTTATCGCCAATTTTCACCTCATTGAACCTTATGCAAATGAGAGGGAAAATGACTCTTAAATACATGTCAATTAGGGTTAATGAAACTAATTTTTGTCACAGGCCGACATCGAGGGAGTTTCCCGCCCAATGCACAACCAACAATGCAACCCTAGGAAGGGTCCTGCCCCAAAATAGGGTAGGGACAAGGGCACTACGCCCCTATCCTAGGAGGATAAGGGTGCCACGCCCCTGTCTAAGGGGGGACATTGGGCCCACGCCTCTATCCAAGGGGGGACAGTGGTGTCATGCCCTTGTCCTACCCCTTTCTCCAAGGCAAAGTGTGGACGGGGTGGTGCAAAGGCCAAGAAAGAAGCTGTTTCTAAGGGTTGAACAATCTTCGGTCTCCAATCAGGCTAGGGGATTCGATCTCATGTGCGTGAGGACCCTAATGCAGTAAAAAATTGCTAGGGTCACAATTTTATGACACTACAATCACACATAGATTCATACATCATAAAATAAAGGCACATCACATAGACTGCATCATATCACATTCACATTAGGTGCATCATCAAGTAAGCATAACTCATCACCAAAAATGCATATCATATATATCATCAATGTATCAAAATACATCATCAAATAAGGCATAACTCATCAAATATATATCATCAATGTGTCAAAATGCATAATCAAATAAGGCATAACTCATCACCAAAAATGCATATCATATATATCATCAATGTGTCAAAATACATCGTATATATGATACATCATCAATAACAAAGCATTTCAACCTATGTAGCCTCTATCAGTAGGCGTATATTGCCTAGCTCCAGTCTGTTTTGATGATGCCCTAGGTGGCCCCATCACTCCTCCATTGCTAGTCTATCGAGAGGTAGACCGACTCGATCTCCTCCCCATGAAAGTGCTAAAACTAGGCTCTCTCTAGCCCTCAGGAATGATTCTCTCATAAGCCTACCTATAGTACATAGCCTCCTGTGTAGCAACATAATATCTATCTACCTAGCTCCATGCCTCCATCACTAGCCCAAACAACTGATCATATGCATCCATGGTGATCTGAGCCCACCTAAATGCATCATCTCTCTCCCTCTCTAGCCAATCTCTCTTAACGGAGCTATCTGATCCCTCGATGTAGTCAGCTCCCCCATCGCCCATCGATACTGATCTCTATCCTCCATTCACTATTGCCACAAAGTAGAAACCAAGTCCTCTAAACTCCTAACCCGAGTGCTCAATATCTCATCATCATCACCTCCCTCCACACCTGCTGTCTCCATGGCCTAGGGCATATCGATATCATGTCCACCATCCCCACCCTCATCTCCATTATTGCTTGATGAGCCTAATACCGACTCATCGCTATCACTATCACTCCCATCAAAAATTCTCATAGATGCGATGTCTCCATCGATATCCACATCCTCCTCTCCACTCCTCACCTGCTCTACAACTACTGCTATCAGATCTATCTAACCCTATCTCATCCTCCTTGACCTCTGTCTCTCCCCCCTCCATCTTGTCCACCACCATCTCTCCCTCATCCTTGTATCTACAACAACAACTAACCAACCCCACTGAACAGGAATAAGAGCATCAAACTTTGCAATGGCAACATGAGGTTGCACAAATGCGCCCCAATCACCGATCTCATGAATAGTGCGAGCAAAATAGGCTGTAACATCTGGAACACCCTATATCTCCCCAAACTATCAGAGTACATGGCTAGAAAGATGCATATCAATAGCTTTGTGCCCACCAACATCTTGCCCAATAAGGTATCTCTATTGTCGACAAAAAGGAAGGTGTAGGGCATCATCAACCCAACCAGGGCAAGTAAGATAAGGTCTCCATGAGAAGTACTATAAAGTATCAGTCTAATGACACCAGTACAAAGTGTTACCCAAAGCCCTATGTCTCACTCCAACAGTGTATCTATAAATGTATGGTTGCTCTGACTATAAATCTACATGTATCATAGGATGAAATATAGCTATGTGCTCCCAAGCCCATATTTGGAGCAAAGTAACACCACATCCAATAGATTTCTGCTACAAATATACAATCCCATGCATTTGATGATATAAAGTGGCAAGAAGATAGGGAACCCAAGCAAACACTCATCTATCAATAAACGTATCATGAATCACTCGTCCCCATCCAACAGGGAAACCATGGGCACGTCTATATCAGGGATCAATAATCCAACAACATTGCAACAAAGAACAACGATGAGATCATCATAATCTAAATTATCCCAATGAATCTCATAACGACCCCGATTATGAAGATCATCCTCAGAACACTCAAACAAAGCACATAAGGAAGATACTCCATCACTATGATCAAATGTAACTTGTGCATCATATATAGGAATGTGTAGAGTACGCCACACATCCTCAAGTGTGATGGATGCCTCACCTATTGGAAGATGAAATGAGCAAGTCTCAGAATGCCACTACTCAATCAATGCAGTAATCATGGCCCTGTTGGTTGTAACCTTAGGCAAGTGCACTTAATGATATAAGACAACCTATCAAAGAAAAGTTGTATCCTCAACATCTAACTCATGTTGACGATCAAGACCATCTGGCCTCGTTTGTCTCACTACCAAGACTGGATAATTCGCTTGCATTTGAGACATGTGAAAAAAGAAAATGAATTACATATGTCATTTTCATCAAGAGAAAACACATTTATATCAATTGTGAATTGTTTATATCAAATGCGGACCTTTTATATCAATTGCGAATCAATTATATCAAATGAGAATTATTAAATTCAATTACAAATTAATATTTTCAATTGCGCATTAATATTTTCAAATGCAAACTATCAAATTCAAATGAGATAAATAAAAGCAATTGTGAATTAATATTATCAATTGCGCATTTATATTGTCAATTGTGAACAAATCGAATGGCAATTGCGAATTACAAATTTTTTGCTCTAACAAACATCGGTGAAAATTTTGGAAAAAACAGACAAAAACGTGGATTTTTTTTTAAAGACTCACCAAGCCACCAGTGTTGGGAGGTCTTTGATATGATCACACTCGCTCAGACAAGTGTAGGCTCATTCTATGACCCACCATCTCGCTCCAAGGACGTCGAAAGCACTAAAATATCAAAGGAACTCGTACAAAGCAAATGAGTGCAAATGAGCTAATATCAAAACCAATTTCCAATTTATACCTCAAAATTAGGGTTTTTGCCACCCTAACGACCGTGGCCCTCTCCAACTTCAATGCAGTTATAGCCATATCAAACAAGACCAAAACCTTACCAATTTTCACGTGATCGATTACTAGCATATTTTTGAAAAAATGGTCTTAATTTCACAATTTTTTGACCACTTTTTTCGAGGGGGCATATTTACACCCTAAGTGTCACTGGGGCATACTAGGGCAAATTTTTCTAGTTTTCTTTTAAACAACGTTGTCTCAACATTTTCTCAAAGAGGGGCAAATGTAGACACCTAAAAATGTCTCATTGATCCTACACTAATTATTCCTCTATTCAATTAAGTAATTGTTTAATTATTTGATTAAACTAACTATTTCTTCTAATCATCACCCTTCAACACTTCTAATTATTCTATTTCTATTCTCAAATTATTTTAATCAGTATACCCTCTTATAAATATTAATTAAATATAATTTATTTAATTAATCATGATTAATTACCTAGTTAAATAATCTTTATTATTTCATTAAGCTCATTTCTAATGTTTAAATAAACTCATTTAAATTAATTAAATTTTCCTCCAATTCCCCAAATTCTAATTCCAATTAATTTCATCTAATTTCATTTCACATTTCCCCAAATTCGAATTTCATATCATTTCAATTAATTTAATTTCTTCCAAATTAACATTTCACCAAATGTGAATTTCAGTAAATCTCATGTGCATTTCAGCATTCAAAAACCCAAATTTAAGATGAAATCAAAATGAAATTGAATTTCAAGTTAATCTCCTACTTCACATGTTGAAAATCTTAATTGAGCAATCAGATTAGTTAACTAATCAGTTAACTCAGTTAACTCTTCAATCACCCTTTTTAACTCTCAATCATTGACTAATCAATCATTTCAGTCTTCTAATCCATCTAATCGGTCATCTCTCAATCAATTCAGTCAATTGACTAATCTATTCAGTTCACTATCCAATCAATCTAGTTGACTCCCCAATCAAATGAGTTAACAAGTCAATCAAATGAGTTAACAAATCAATCAACTCTGTTAACAGATCAATCTATTGAGTTCACTGATCAATCAATTTTAGTTATCTATCAATCAAAACTCGAGTTCAAATCCTCACCCCTTTTGTGTTGAAAATATATAAATTCAACCTCATTTCTCATTTCAAGCTAGAATCATAGTCTTCAAAATAGTTGTCTAATCTATGCAGGAAATTAGTGCAATACTTGAGAGCCAATTCAACAACAACTAAGGAGAAGAGCAATGGAAACCTTGTTAAATCGATTGAGGGAGTCTTAAATTAGATTTCAATTCATTTCATAATTCAATTGATGTTAGTATTATTTCATTGTAATTTAGGAGTAATTTGATTAGATTAGAGTTGGTGATTCGCTTTGATAATCTAATTATGTTATTTACGCTTAATTTACCCTTGAAATAGTTTTTTAGTTTTTTAATTCTTAATAATATATTATTTTTAAAATTGTTCAAGGGGTTGAGCTTAATTGGTTAAAACACTAGGTTCTCACTGTGGAGACCCAAGTTCAATTCCCAATAGGGACATGTGAAGTGGAATTCTAAGTTGTGACTCTTGGCCTTCCATAGGATGAGGAAGGTCTTGGGGTCAATCTAATCAAACATAATAATAATAATAATAATTCAAAGATATGTAATGGGGATGGGGCCCCCTACTATGTCCCCACTGGTTCATAGCTCCAGTCAAAAGCTATTTAGGCTTCAGCCAATTACCGATCAAAACAAAAAATATTATTTTTAAAATTATTTAATGGTTAAAATTTTCTAATGATTAAAATCTTTCAATGCTTAATTATTTATAAATGTTGTACACATATACAATTAGATGTTAAAATGTTATCCTATGACCCCTTAGCACATACTAGGACCTCTTAAGACACTTAGGAGAACTTAGTACATCCTAGGACCTTTTAAGACATTATACAACCCCTTAGTACATCCTAGGAGCAATTAAGACATGAACAACCCCTTAATACATCCTAGGACATCTTTTGACCCCTTTTAGCATCTTAGCATGTATAACATAAGATCCCATATGACACTATAAGACCCCTTAAGATCCCTTATGTTTGTAATGACCCCTTATGACCTTTAATGACTCCTTAAGACCCCTTATGACCCCTAATTATCCCTACTGACACCATATGACCCCTTAGGACACCATATGACCCCATATAATCATATAGTATCCCAAGGGGGTCATAAGGGGTTCTAAGGGTCCACACATGTGTGACCCCTTAGGATCCCATATGACCCCTTTTAATGCCCTAGTAGGTGCAACATAACTCTTAGGACACCATATGACCCCATAGGGTCATATAGTGTCCTAAGGGGTCATATGGGGTCCTAAGGGGGCACATATGTATTCTAACACATGTGTGACCCCTTAGGACCCCATATGATGCCTTTTAAAGTATTAGTAGGTACAACATACCTCTTAGGACACCATATGACCCCATAGGATCATATAGTGTCATATAGGGTCATATGGGGTCACACGTGTTAGAACACATGTGTGACTCCTTAGGACCCCATATGACCCCTTTTAAAGTCCTAGTAGGTACAACATACCCCTTATAACACAATATGACCCCATAGGGTCATATAGTGTCCTAAGGGTTCATATGGGGTCCTAAGGGGCCACACATGTGTTCTAGCATATGTGTGACCCCATATGACCCCTTTTAAAGTCCTTATAGGTACAACATACCTCCTAGGACACCATAGGACCCTATAGGGTCATATATTGTCCCAAGGGGTCATATGGGGTCTTAAGCAACCATACATTTGTGACCCCTTAGGATCCCATATGACCCCTCTTAAAGTACTATTAGGTACAACATACCTCTTAGAACACCATATGACCTCATGGGGTCATATAGTGTCATACGAGGTCATATGGGGTCACACATGTGTGACTCCAGAGGACCCCATATGACCCCTTTTAAAGTCCTAGTAGGTACAACATACCCTTTAGGACAACATATGACCCCATGTGTCCTAAGGGGTCATATAGGGTCATGAGGGGCCACACATGTGTTCTAACACATGTGTGACCCCTTAGGACCCCATATGGGCCCCTTTTAAAGTCCTACTGGGTACAACATACCTCTTAGGACACCATATAACCCCATAGGGTCATATAGTGTCTTAAGAGGTCATATGGGGTCCAAAGGGGCTACACATGTGTTTTATCACATGTGACCCCTTAGGACCCCATATGACCCCTTTTAAGATCCTAGTAGGTACAACATACCTCTTAGGACACCATGTGACCCCATAGGGTCATATAGTGTTCTAAGGGGTCATATGGGGTACTAAGGGGTCACACATGTGTGACCTCTTAGGACCCCATATGACATCTTTTAAAGTCCTAGTAGGTAAAACATACCTATTAAGACACCATATGACCCCATAGGTTCATATAGTGTCATATGGGGGTCATATGGGGTATGTTGTACCTACTAGGACTTTAAAAGGGGTCATATGGGGTCATAAGGGGTGACACATGTGTTAAACACATGTGTCACCCCTTATGACCCCATATGACCCCTTTTAAAGTCCTAGTAGGTACAAAATACCCCTTATGACACCATATGACCCTAAGGGGTCATATGGGGTCCTAAGGGGCCACACACATGTTTTAACACATGTGTGACCCCTTAGGACCCCATATGACCCCTTAGGACACCATAGGGTCATATAGTGTCCTAAGGGGTCATATGGGGTCCTAAGGGACCACACATGTGTTAAAACACATGTGTCACCCCTTAGGACCCCATATGACCCCTTTTAAAGTACTAGTAGGTATAACATATCTCTTAGGACACTATATGATCCCATAGGGTCATATAGTGTCCTAAGGGGTCATATGGAGTCCTAAGAGGCCACACATGTGTTCTAACATATGTGTGACCCCTTAGGACCCCATATGACCACTTTTAAAGTCCTAGTAGGTTCAACATACCTCTTAGGACAACATATGACCCCATAGGGTCATAAAGTGTCCTAAGGGGTCATATGGGGTTCTAAGGGGCCACATATGTTTAGGACCCCATATGACCCCTTTTAAAGTACTAGTAGGTACAACATGCCTCTTAGGATACCATATGACCCCATATAGTGTCATACAATACCCCTTAGGATCCCATATGACCCTTTTTAAAGTTTTAGTAGGTACAACATACCCCTTAGGACACCATATGTCCCCAGGGTCATATGGTGTCCTAAGGGGTCATATGGGGTCCGAAGGGGTCACACTTGTATTCTAACATATGTGTGACCCCATATGACCCCTTTAAAAGTTCGTGTAGGTACAACATAGGCTCATATGGATACCATATGACCCCTTAGGACCCCAAATGACCCCTTAGGTCACCATAGGGTCATGTGGTGTTCTAAGGGGCCATATGGCATCCTAAGGGGTCATATGGGGTCCTAATAGACCAAACATGTGTTCTAACACATATGTGACCCCTTAGGACCCCATATGACCCTTAAGGAGTCATATGGGGACCTAAGGGGGTACACATGTGGGACCCCTTAGGACCCCATATGACCCCTTAGGAAACCATAGGGTCATATGGTGTTCTAAGGGGTCATTTATGGGGTCCTAAGGGGCCACACATAACACATGTGTGAGCCCTTAGGACCCCATATGACCCCTGTTAAAGTCATAGTTGGTGCAACATACCCCTAGTACATCCTTGGAGCTATTAAGACATGGATGACCCCTTAATACATCCTAGGAGGTATTAAGACATGGATGACCCCTTAATACATCAATACCAGAAATCTGACAGAAATATCAAAGAAAAAACATAAGCATCTGAATCTCAAAGCGGACTACTCCCCCTGAGCAATAGCATCCCACATCAATGTCAGAATGAATAGTATCTCTAGTAATGCATACCGGACTGGATTCCAAACCACATCAATCAAGTCTTTGCCGAAGGGGCAGAAACTCCGAATCTATCTCTTAGGTACTCAAATGATTCCTTGGATAAGGGCTTAGTGAAAATATATGGAATCTATTCTTTAGTGTTCACATAAACCAGTTTAACTTCATTTGCTTCCACCTTCTCCTTCAAAAAGTTATACTTGATAGATATGTGCTTTGTCTTAGAGTGAAATACTGGATTCTTTGATATATCAATAGCAATAGAGTTATCATAGTGAACAACTACCAGTGCATCACAATCCACCTTTATATCCTTCAACATTTGCTTCATCCATAAAACTTGTGTACAATTAGTAGCAACAACAACATATGCAACTTCAATAGTAGATAAAGAAGTATATGACTGTTTCTTGCTGATCCATGAAACCAACTTCTTTCCAAGAAAGAAAGCTCCACTTGAAGTAATTTTCCGGTCATCAACATCTCCAGCCCAATCAACATCTGTATATGCACATAAAGTGAAGTTATCATCCTTAGGATACCACAAACCATATTCTGATGTACCTTGCAAGTATCTAAAAATCCTTTTCACTGCCATCTCATGATTTTTTCTAAGATCACTCTAAAATCTTGAAACAATACAAACAACATTCATAATGTCAGGTCTAGTCTGAGTTAAATAAACTAGACCTCCAGTCATAGATTTGTATCTTGTAGGATTTATCAGTGCAGAAACATCTTTCCTTGTCAATTTATCACTTGTAACCATAGGTGTACTTCCAGTTTAGAATCTCCCATACCAAATTTCTTCAACAATTCCTTAGCATATTTAGTTTGACAAATAAAAATACCTTTGTCAGTCTGAGTAATCTGCAAACCTAAGAAAAATTTCATCTCACCAATCATAGACATCTCAAATTTTTTCTCCATGTTTTTAAAAAATTCTATGCATAATTTATCTTCACCTCCAAAAATAATGTCATCAACAAATACTTCAACAATCAATATATCATCATCAGTGATTTTATAATATAAGTTACTGTCAGCACTGCCCTTAGTAAAACCAAGCTTCAAAAGATATTTATCCAACCTTGCATACCAAGCTCTAGGTGTTTGTTTCAATCCATATAAAGCTTTCCTTAACCTACAAACCATATCAATATCATCTGATAGTGAAAAACCATTAGGTTGCTCAATATAAACTTCCTCATCAAGATCCGCATTCAAGAATGCACATTTAACATCCATCTGATAATCCTTATAGTTTTTATAAGCAACATAGACAAGAAATAATCTTACAGCTTCAATCCTAGCTATTGGTGCAAAAGTTTCTCCATAATCAACTCCTTCCTTCTAAGAATATCCTTTACAAACCAATCTAGGCTTATTCCTTATAACTTTACCATCCTCATTCAATTTATTCCTAATAACCCATTTAGTTCCAATAACACTTTTATTTTTAGGCCGGGGAACCAAAGTCCATGTGTTATTTTTCTCAATCTAATCTAAGTCTTTTTTCATAGCTTTTAACCAAAATTTATTTTTACATGCCTCAATTACTGATACCGGTTCAACTTGTGAAATTAAACATACCTCAGTTTTACTAGTCTTCTTTGTGTCATCACTCCATTTCTCTTATCCCCAATGATTTGCTCTTAAGAATGATTCAATCTCACATACCTAGGAGTCTTTTGACTCTCTATTCATCTTTCCTATTCTTCAGTTACTGTAAAATTATTTGATGTTGCCGGAGTAACTGGTTCAACTCTCTATTCCAATAAAGGTGCTACCAGTTCAGATATAATCATTTCCATTGCATGTTCCTTCTCATAAATTTTGATTTGACTTTTGCTCAGCTCATCTACTTTGACATTAGCACTCTCCACTATTTTCTGCAATCTCTTGTTATAACATCTATATTCTTTTCTTTCATTAGAATAACCAAGAAATATGCCTTCATCACTTCTAGGATCAAATTTCCCAATAGTATCATCTCTCCTGATATAATATTTACTACCAAAAATTATGAAATACTTAACTGTAGGTGTATTGCCAAACCATAATTCATAAGGTGTCTTACCGGTTTCTCCTTTGATATGTACTCAGTTGAATGTATAAAATGCTATACTAATTGCCTCTCCAATAGATATGAGGTATATTAGCTTCCATCATTATTGTTCTAGCAACATCCAAGATAGTTCCGTTTTTCCTTTCCACAACTCCATTCTGCTGAGGTGTCTAGGGAGCAGAAAATTGTCTTCTGATACCATGCTTGTCACAAAAGTTATTAAACTCACTGGATGTGAATTCTCCACCATGATTTGATCTTAAACATTTGATCTTTAATTATGTCTCAGTTTCCACTTTAGCCTTAAGATTTTAAACTTTTCAAATGTTTCAGATTTTTCTCTCAAAAAAGTAACCCACATCATTCTAGAATAATCATCAATGATTAGCGTGAAATGTCTATCACCATGAAAACTTTTAACTCTACTAGGGCCACACAAATCAGTATGAATAAGATCGAGAACATCATTTGATTTGTCTTGTATACTCCTAAAAGATGTTCTGACCTGTTTACCCATTTGACATTCTTTACATACCAGATTATAGGGCTTCATAATCATAGGTATATCTCTAACAACCTTAGTTGAACTGATCTTCACAATGGAATCAAAATTCACGTGACACAACCTTTTATGCCATAACCAACTTTCATCAATTTGTGTAATCAAACATGTCTTCTCATCAGAGTTCAAATGAAATATGTTACCTTTTGTCTATGTATCGGTTGCAATCTCCAAGCCAGATCTATTAATGATTTTGGATTTTCCATCCTTGAACTGTAATTGAAATCCCTTATCTACCAATTTTCCTACACTCAAAAGATTATGCTTCAAACCTTCAACATAATAAACATTGTCAGTATTGTTCTTATCATCCAATAATATAGTTCCTTTTCCCTTGATCATACATGCCTTGTCATATCCAAATCTAACCAGTCCACCATAAATTTCTTGCAAAGACAAAAACTTCCCTTTATCTCTAGTCATATTATGTAAACAACCACTGTCAATTACCCATTCATCCTTATCCTCAATTTTAGCAGCAAGTGCCTTCTCCTCAAGTACATTCTCTTCCAGTGCTAGATCATCTTCCTTGATAGCCAAGAATACCCATTCTTTCCCATTTCTAGATCCACTACCAGAATCTTCTATTAGTTCATCATCTGAATCAGTAATGCCTTCCTCATCTGCTATGTAGCATGATTTTGCTATGTTTTTCTTGAATCTATACTTGGTCTGATATCCAGGGTTAGGCTTAAATGATCTCTTAACTCTTTCTTTAGATCTTGAATTCCTTTCAAGACATCTAGATGCAAAATGACCAATCTTATTACATGCAAAACATTTAAAAGATGCTTTTCCTTCATACTTACTTCCTACCGGTCCTTTTGATACTATTCTAGAAAATAGTGCTTCAAGTTTCTCAAACTCATCATCTTCTCTCTTCATATCTTCTAATTCTTTTGTGTATAAAGCTCTCCAATCTTTCTTACTAGTTGTAGATGTAGATGCATGAAAAGAAGGTTCAGTTTTCACAGCTCCAAAAGGTCCAAATTCCTCAAGCTCAAAAGAAGATAGTTTCCCAACCAAAGTATCTCTGTTGACAAATGTATTAGCCATTGTTCTCAACTCATAAATAGCAATAGCTTTCATTTTGTAAGCCCATGGTAGGGCTCTCAGGACTTTAGAAACAATTTCATCTTCACTCAGAGTTCCACCACAACATTGAATTCGCATAACAATCTCATTTACTCTTTCCATGAATGTAGTAATCCTTTCATCTTCTTCCAACTTCAGATTTTTCATATCTCACTTGATAACCATCAAGTTTAGCAATCTTCACTATAGGGTCACCTTCATTAAGGGTCTGCAATTTATCCCATATAGCCTTTCTAGATGATTTGTCTATTAATCCCATAATTTGTTGATCAGAAAGTGCACACAAGAGGGCTTCTCTTGCTCTACAATCATTCTCAAAATCCTTTTCTAGGTTTGTCGGAGGAGAACTGCCAAATCTCGGATTAAAGGGTGTGACACCATTCTATGTGATCTCCCAAATCTCTTTTCCAAGACATCTCAGATGAGTTTCCATCTGAATCTTCCATATTGTACAATTTGTTCCTTCAAGCCTCTGTATATCCCTTCAAAAAATAGCTCTTGAAGAAATGGATGAACTTGAACTATTAGTTGCCATAGAATCTTCCTCAAGCGGTTAAGGTTTTTGCAGAGAGGACCAAAGATCTGATACCAATTGTTAGATAGTTTAGATAACTGGAAGACAACTGAGAAGGGGGGCGGGGTGAATCAGTTGTCACAGATTAATGAAAGCATTAGCAATTTAAAACAACAATACAGGAATAATAGCTAATCCAATTAAGCATAAACATTCATCACAGAATAAAAGCCATCCACAAAACACCAAGATTTGTACGTGGAAAACCCAGTAAAGGGAAAAACCACGATGGGAAGCCTACCCACAGTCAGATAATACTTCTGCAGCAAGAATGTGAATTTACAATGAAGGGGCCTACACTTGTAGGAAGGCCAACAACCTAGAGCACACTGCTTATCACAAAAGGAGTCTAATTGACTACATATAAATCTAGACTACAATCCAGAGAAGTCTTGAACTGCAAAAGATAACATCTCCTATGCTTGAGTACAGTTCCGGTTAAGCTCAATACTGGAGGACTAAATCCTCTTACAAACCCTATTCAATCTCCATTGATCAACCAACTCTTCTACCTGAATGAAATTACATTATTCGCACATTACATTCCTTGACCATGACCTCTTACATTAACCATGATGATCTACAATGAGATCTTACATCTTATTTATACAAACCCTCGACCATAAACAATCAGGCTGATCACCAAACAATAAACCAATTACATAATTACAAACCATGTCGGCCTTAGACCAAAATAAATAATATCCAACACATAAGACATCTTGAAAATACAACAATAGGTCCTATCCACACATTACATGAATGCCAGTCCATAACCTAGATCAACGAGGACCAAATATAGGTTCACACATTTCAACAATGATCTCCAAACGCCAAGTCTCAAACATGATCATCAACAACACCCTGAAACTCCATGAGAGGCTGCACTAGCCCCAATTATGCAATGCATCAAAGATCTCCACCAAAATCTCTGCCGGTGAAACCCTCGTTGGAACCAGAAACCAATCTTCTAAGTAAGCAGGATAGCATCCAATCACTAGACCAAAACCAATTGACCAAATATGAGTATGAGTATCATGAACAAGCCAATTCCATCACCAGATTATACCAGAGTCAACCAGATCATGCCAGATCTAAGTTAACCAAAAACTACTCAGCCTACCGGGACCAGAAGGGTGCCGATAAAGTATCCAAATAGATAGTGTTGAAATAAATGACAAAAGATCAATGCAACACATAATCATTTCCACCAAATGGCCAACAGATTCCTCATGTGACCATACCAAACGCTGCAACAGGACTGTTGCTACCTTCACCAATATGCTTTTCACCATGAACTGTAACAAACAGTCATTAATAAATTTTGAAATACTAATCATAAATAAAATCTCTGAATTCAAAATTTATATTTCCTAGTTACAAAACTTCTCTCAAATTTATAGGTAGATCCAACGGTTAAATCCAAAGTTATGAGGATTTTTCGAAAATGGGTAACCCTTGGTAGGGTTTTGACAATTTTTGAAAAAACAAATATATCTTGCCAAATAATCCACAAAAATGTATAATAAAGTATTCATATGAAATATATTTAATTAATATATCATTCGAAAAGATCTACATATAAAAATTACACCAAATGTGATTCTCCATGGATCTATGACAGTCATAGATTCCTTAAAACCTTATGACAGTTTGGGGGTTTGATGGATAATCTTTGTCAAATCCCCTCCAAACTTCTCTACCCCATTGATCTCGACCAAATATGGTTTTATAAACCATTTCCAACTCATCATAACTACTCTAACCACATCATGACCAATGGATTGCATTCTTACACTTTTGTTGCACTTTTTGGCAATGTTGCAACTTTGCAATTTTTACAATTTTTGACAAATTACCACTACACTTCACCCTAGCCTTCATGGACACCCCTAACATCTTATAATGGATTGAATTTTATAAATTAAAAAAATTCAAACCTTTTTGGATGTTCTTCACACTTTGACCATAATTGACCCTATGAGGACCTATTAGGTCTCTTGATACAAAATGGCTCATCAAGCCTTACACCATGAATTGTTTTGATACAAATGGTCTTTTGTGACATTACAATAATTAATGAAACATTAAAAATAAAGAAAAATGTGGTTTGTCTTCATGATACATCTCCATGGCCAGGTGCCCCTGCACCAAGTAGGTACAACATGTACCCCTTAGGACACCATATGGCCCCATAGGATCATATAGCGTCCTAAGGGGTCATTTGAGGTCCTAAGGGGCCACACATGTGTGACCCCTTATGACCACTTTTAAATTCCTAGTAGGTACAACATACCCCCTAGTACATCCTAGGAGTTATTAAGCCCTAAACGACCCCTTAATTTCAATTATTAAAAAATATACAAAAACTACAAATAATTACAAAAATCTTAAAAATAAGGTTTGATAAAATATAAATAATATTTAGTTTAATACAACATACTTAAAATAATTTGAAGCCTTCTAATATTAGATACTTATTTAATTGAAAAAAAGTTAATATAACATTGGAAAAAATTTGAAGCCTTCTACCAAAATCTTAAAAAATAATTGGAGATCTTCGTTGCTTTTATTTGTAAAAACTATTGATTTAATTCAAAAATCAATTATATTATTTCCCACACCTTAATTTTCATATTTCAAAACAAAAAAAAATCACTATTTGTATGGGGTTGAAGAGGTATGGTCGCTCAAACGACTGGTCACGTTGACCTCTAACTATCTGGCTAGAACATCTTAAGTGGCAGCCACATCACCAAATTTGATAAATTTTTGAAACTTCCAACTTCTACAACAAAATTCAATAGGTAAATTCAATTTATTAAAAAAAAAACCCCTTTTGTAGAGATTGAAGTAAAGAATCTACTCATAATTTTTATGATGTTTTGATTAGATTTAATATATATTATTTCAAAATACTACAAGTAGGTATTCTAATGTTAGGTAAGAGGCTGGTTTGAAAAACAAAACAAAATAAAATATGGTTCACTAGAGGAGAGAGTCTTCTCCAAAAGCGTTTTTTTTTTTATTATCATAGATTTTATAGACAAAATGTGGTGGGAGAAAAAAACTATCAAATTTAGGTATATTCAACTTTAAAATGTTATAACAAAGAAAATATACATTGAAAAATAAATTTTTTTTATGCACTATATATGTATGTCATCTATTAGGGATATCAAAATTAGAAAAAAATAAATTGATTTATATTTTGTTTTTTGGTGGGAACTAAACCCCCTGATTTTCAACATTTTTCAGCAATAAAAAAATTGACTTTAAAAGTTTTAAAAACATATCAATTCTTGACAATTTAAAAAAAAAAAAAGACTTAAACTTCATCAAATTTTACACATTTCATCAGTTTACATCATCTTCAAATTCAAAATACAAATGCCACTTTTATGGCATCAAAATTGAACATTTATTATTGTGTTAACCTTTTCCTTTATAAAAGTGTGACACAAGTTTGTACTTTTACCCAGGTATCCATGCTATCTACTATATTAAAAAAAACCTAAGCCCAATAGAGAAAAACTATACCATGATAAATAAATGATTTTTTCCTATAATTTATGCAATCATCAAATACCACCACTATATCACTAGATATAAGGTTTTTGTCACATCGATCACATTTTTAATGTATTGGTTGGTGGTAATATTATTGACTAATTATTATTTTTGGATTTTGATACAACCATTGAATAAAAGCTACGAATAGTCACATCGCGGCAATGCGAGAACCTGGAGGAGTAGGAAGCAGCAATGGGAGAATTCAAAATTCAAATTCTCTGCAAGGCGGGAACTCTGGTTCCAATGGTGGGAGCAGCTAGAACAATGTAGTTGGCCCCATAGGAGAGAACGATAAGCCTCCGGACATTCCAAAGGTTGTTGTCATCCCACAGTCTGGAGGTACTTTACCAAAGAAGATTGAGGGTTCCTCTGGGCTTTTGGGGGAGGGGTCCAGCGGGGGCCCATCCCACGTGATGACTCCTTGGAGAGCGGAATAGAAAAAAAAAATGGTCTTCCCTCTTTGGATCTAAACCATCTGGTAAATCCTCTTTACCTCCTATCAAGAATATTTCCAATCCTTTTGTTGGAAAGTTCGCTATCTCTATTCCTGATCTGGTTCTGGATCATAATATAAATAGCATGTCGAACTCCTTGGTAGGAAAATTTATGTGTTCACGTCCTAATATTGAAGTTGTTAGGGCTTATGTTAAACAAAAATGGGCCCTGAAGGGTAATGTTGAAGTCTCGGCTTTACCTAAAGGCCTCCTGTCTTTCACTTTTTCATGTGAAGAAGACAAATCAAAAATTCTATGTGGGAGTCCCTGGATGGTAGGAAAGACAACTTTGGTTCTTTGAAAATAGCATCCGAATTTGAACATGACTGAATCTCTCTTAGCACAAGTTCCAGTATGGGTAAAGTTACCAGATTTGCCTCTTGAATATTGGGTAGAAAGTATCTTCTCGAGAATTGCAAACTCCTTTGGTGAACTCCTCTCCATAGACCTAGTCACAACTTCAAAATGAAGACTCACTCATGCTAGGTTCTATGTAGGGATAGCCCATGACGTAGATATGCTGGAATAGATAGATCTAGTATCAAAGTTGGGAACATAGAAACAACATATTGAATATGAATCTATCCCATTTGCGTGCTTCCATTGTAAAAAAGCAGGTCATTAGGCAAAATACTGTCCAACAAAACCGAAGGCAGAATCCAAGCAGTCTAAACTCCAGATTGAAAATAAAAAAGCTCCTGAAAAAATGGTATGGCAAGTTAAAAACTTAGAGAATAAGGAAGAAGACACAAGTGCTTTAATCCTTTGGGGGAGATTAAGGAAGTGTCATCAACTTCTATCTCCAGCCCTTCAACCCAAGATGTATTGAGAAATGAGTCAACCAAAGTCAACACCTCAGTTGCTACTTGAATAGAGGAACTAAAAGATCAGACTGAATCTTCAAATGACATAGCTGTAGTGGTAGTTGACACTTAAGGGAGGGAGGAACTGCAAGAGAAAGATAACCAACCCGAGGAGGGGGAGATCCATGACCCCCAAGAAGAAAAGACTGACTCTTCACTGCTCATGCCAAGCTCTGAAATTCAAGAAGCCCAAAAATGTACAATATTGGGTATGAACCTTTCAGACTCAGACCAGAGTTCAAAAATAGTAAACAGTGATTTAAATGCTTCCAGAACCCCTAACTGGGGCAATGAGGAATAAATTTCCAAAATCCTAAGTAACCCAAAAGTAGCTCCTGAGATAGATGCTGAATGGAAAATTCCAAAACACAGGAACAAGAAAGGAACCACTCCCTCGGCTTCTCTTCTAAGGAAATCTAGCAGAATAGCTCAAGTTGATGTTGGGTATATCTCCTCTTCCCTAGGGCAACCCTCTAACCACAAAGTTAGAGACAAGGAGGCCAGCAAGAAAATTGCAGATGGGACCCAGAAGACTCTTAAGGAGTTCAGAATTGGTAAGTAACTATGAAGATTATCTCTTGGAATATAAGGGGACTCAATAATTCCCATAAACATGACATCATTAGGAATATGATTAGGGACAATAAACGTAATGTTTTTCTAATCCAAGAAACCAAAATGAGTAGAGAAAAAGTTGAATATTTGAAGTTTTTCAAAAATGGTAATGTTACTGGTGGTAGTTTAGAAAGTGCTTTAGGAGGCATAGCTACCATCTGGAACCTTACTACTGTCAAAGGACATGTTCTTATCCAGGAAAATAATTTCTCTTGTATCAAATTTGAGCATTTAAAAGATGGTACTTCTTGGGTCCTCACTAACATTTATGCTCCCAATACTTTGAAGGCTAGAAATTCCTTCTGGAAAAAACTTATGTAAGCTAGGGATAGCTTCAGAAATCTTAGCTGGTTGGATATGGGTGATTTCAATACTCCTTTGAGAGAGGAGGAAAAATTTGGAGGAAGCCCCTCCCAGTTGGAAAGTAGGCTGGTCCTTATGGATTTCATTAATTCTTAGGCTCTCAATGATGTGGAAATACAAGGATGCAATTACACTTGGACCAACAGGAGAACTGGTAACGATCTTATCCAAGTTCATCTTGATAGGACTCTCATCTCTAATGATTGGTACAATCATTATTTCTGTTCTTTGACGACCCATATTAGGGTTGGGTCAGATCACTTTCCTATCACCTTCATTGTTGACTCAATTAACAAAAGGAGACACTTCCCTTTCATATTTGAAAAAATGTGGACCCTTCACCCAGATATCAAAAGTAATATTCAGAAATGGAGTATCCAAGTTGAGGGAACTACTATGTATAAAGTTGTTAAGAAGCTCAAAAGTGTAATAGATAACATAAGACCCTGGATCAAATCCAGCTTTGGTAATATCTTTGAGCTATAAGGAAAAATCTAGGAAGACCTTAAGAAAATATAGGACCAAATTCAGAAGGATGGTTTCAGTACTGTATCCATTGTTGATGAAAATGAGACTCTCAAAAAATTTCATGATATCATTGCTAAAGAGGAAAATTTCTGGAAGCAGAGATCAAGATGCATTTTTCTTAAGGAAAGAGATAAGAACACTAGATTATTTCACATGTTGATGATCAAGCATAAAGCAGCTAATAGGATAACCAAACTTAAGATGGATAATGGGGAGCTGGTCGAGGAGGAAGGAATTAGGATCGAAGCTAAAAGGTATTTCTCGGAACTGCTCAAGAGGGATCACAGACTGGATGTTGAAGCTCAAATTTCTTTTCTTCATAACATCCCTTGTCCCATTTATGATCAAATGAATGTCTCCCTCTCTTCCATCCCCTCAACCTTGGAAATAAAAAATGACGTTTTCTCCTTTGATGGTAACAAAGCACCTGGCCCAGACGGTTTCCCCATGTTCTTCATTCAAGATTTCTGGGATATTGTCGTGAAATATGTCTCCAACGGAGTCAAGGAATTCTTTGGGGCTAGAAATTTTTTGAAAGAAATCAATGACACCTTCATTTCTCTCATCCCCAAAACCCAAGGTGCTGACTCTATGGACAAGTTTAGACCCATCAGTTTATGCAATTCTTTTTATAAGATTATCTCCAAGGTTCTTACAACTAGACTTCTGTTTGTCCTTCCCGCTTTGATTAATCACCAGAAAAATATTTTTGTCCTTGGAAGACAAATTATTGACTCTATTATAACTATCCATGAGAACATCCACTCTCTTGTTAGAGCAAAGAAGAAGGATCTCATCCTCAAGCTTGATCTCTCCAAAGCCTATGATAGGGTTGACTGGCCTTTTTTAGTGAAGGTTCTTATGGCTTTTGGCTTCTCCACTAGAGTTATTGACCTCCTCAGCCAGATTATCACCGCTACCTCTTTTGTTGTTCTTGTCAATGGTTCCCCATCCCCCTTTTTCCAAGCTTCTAGAGGACTATGGCAAGGGGATCCCATATCCCCCATCCTTTTCATCATCATGGCAGAATGTTTTGGAAGGTCAATGGAAAATATGGTTTTGCAAGGCTCCTTTAAGGGACTCCAACCTTCTTCTGTTGACCTCATTTTCTCCCACCAACAGTTTGTCAATGATACTATCATCATGGGGGATTCGAGCATCTCTGAAGCTAAAATCTTGAAGAGTACTCTTTGTAAGTTTGCCTCAGCTTCTGGTCAGCTTATTAATTAGGTCAAAAGCGAAGTTTTTTTCATTAATACTCCTAAGAGAAGACAAAAGAGAATCAACAGAATCCTGGATTGTAGGATTGCTGATCTTCCTACGACCTATCTTGGTCTCCCCATGGGCATTGCACCTCCTGATCTTTTTTGGAGTTCTCTAGTGGATAAATTTCATAAAAAACTAGTTGGTTGTAAAGGAGCCCTTTTAAGTCAGGTTGGAAAGCTCCAACTACTTAAAGCCTCTCTTCAAAGTATTCCAATCTATGCACTAAGTCTCTTCAAAATTCCAGTTAAGTATGCTGACGCTATCGAGAAAATTCAAAGAAAATTCCTATGGTCTGGGGTTTAGGAAAAAAAAAGAATGTCTCTGGTGGCTTGGGACCAGGTTTGTAGACCAAAAAGAAAAGGTGGTCTGGGCCTGAGGAGAATCCAAACCTTAAATGAAGCTCTTCTGTCCAAACAGGTCTGGAGAATGTTCCATTCAGACACTGAATGGTGTAAAATCTGGTGAAGTAAGTACTCTCTTTTGTCCTCATCTCTTTCTTCTTTTATAATTTTGGATCTCAATATTAATGGATACCATATATGGAATCATGCCTCTAAGTGTAAAGAAAGCATTGCTAAAGGAGTGATCTAGAAAGTAGGAAATGGCAGGAAAGTTAAATTCTGGGAGGACCCCTGGCTTTTTGATAAACCCTTGATTGAATTCAATGAATGGGCCCCCCTTTCTCCCTCATGTATTAAAACTTTTGGCTCCTCAGTTGCTGAGTATTGGTCTAGTAACAAATGGCAAAACATTGAAAGTATCCACCCTAGCCTTTCTAAGCTCAAGATTCATCTGTCTTTGGTCTGGTTGAATAAAGAGGAAGACTCTCTTATTTGGAAACATGAACCCAAAGGTTCTTTAACCATTTCTTCTATGTATTGTGTCCTTTCCTCCATCCCTCATGGTAATCCTTATTGGTCTAAAGCCTGGATTAAGGGTCTTACCCCCAAAATCAATTTTTTCTACTGGACCATCCTTCAAAATAAGATCTTGACCCTAGACAACCTTAAGAGAAGAGGCTTCACCTTCCCTAATAGATGTGCTCTGTGTCTCTAGGAGGAAGAGTCTGTGGACCACCTGGACATTCACTGTTCCTATTCAGCCTCAGTTTGGGAAAGATTTCTTAAGAGTTTTAGCATTGATTGGGTGTTTCCTAACACTATTAGTGAACTGTTTTCCTCCTAGAATTTTTGTTGGACTAACTCCTTCTTGAGATCTCTGTGGCAACTATCTCTCCCTCACATCCTGTGGGGATTATGGAAAGAAAGAAACAATCGTATCTTCAAGGACCTATCCCTCAATCAAGACATTGTGTTCTAGAAAATTCAATGGGCGATTGTGGAAAATATTGGGATCATTGAGGGTCCCTATTTCTCAAACAACCCATTGGAATCAAATATTTTAAGCTCATGGAATTTGAAGATTGCTGACAGTTCTGACCCCAACCAAAATAAAAGACTTGAAGATAGATGGAAAATCCCTCCTTATGGTTGGTTCAAAGTTAACTTTGATGGTGCTGCAAAAGGTAACCTGGGCCATGTAGGTTGTGGAGCTATTCTTAGAGATGCTAAAGGAAATTATAAGAAAATGGTTGCTATCCCTATTGGAAGCCAAAAAAACCATAAAGCTGAAGCTATGGCATCTCTCCAAGGTTTAATCCTTGCTAAAAAATGGAATTGCCCTTACTTATGGCTAGAAGGGGACTCAAACAATATCATTAAATGTCTTAAGGGGACCTCAAAGCCCTCATGGTCGATCAACAATATCATTGAAGCTTCTAAAGACCTTATCATCACTTTTAAAAAATGTTACATATCCCACATCTACCGTGAGGCCAACGACTCTGCTGACTGGGCTGCTAATGCAACGGTTAACAAGGATGAAATGATTATGTGGATAGGAGAACAAGCACTCCCTGAAAAATGTCAGACTAATTATTTTCAAGGACCGATATAGAAGCACTCCTAATATTTTTGATGGACAAAATAATAATTAAAAGGTCTAATCGAAGTACTTTGAGTTATTATAATAATGAGAGTCTCATTTATCATAATACTCTTTTCATCAATTCTCAACATTTCTGGGTTAATTTAATAGTTCCGAAAAGCTTTTTGGCTAAATCATTCTGCAAGTTTCAAAATCCAGCTCCTAACAGTGAAAATATGGGTGGTAATAGGAGGCGATATGAACCAAGCAACTGCAAAGAATGGAAACAGAAGGAGGAGGTCTGGAGTATCCTACATAAGGGTGGTTTTTCAAAATTTATGGAGAGACTCCACGGATGGGATGGCACGGTTACTTGCTTTTTCTACAAAAATTGGAGACCAGACTGTTGAAATTGATGAAGACCTTATTGCCCAAGCCACGGTCCTCAGAAGGGAAGGATGCAACTTCTATAGAGATAGGAAAGTCAGTAAGGAGGCCATCGACAGATATCCAAAAACTGAGAAGGAGAAAAAATGCCTGGTGAAGTTAAGTAAAACTTACTACCCACCTAGGGCTTTTGTTAAACCTTGGCGGGATGTCCTCTTTGTTTTAATGCACTACATTACATTAGATGGTAAGTTTACAAAAGTTTATGGTTACCATTTCATCTTGCTGAATCATTTTAGGCATGACAAGAAGGTTAATTTTCCTTATTTTTTGCTCTGCTCGATGAATGCCACTATTAAGGCCTACAAAGAAAACCCTATAGGGGACACTGTCATGCACCAAGACTTAATGGTCCTCATTTATGACCATCTCAAGGCCAATCAAATTGCCTGCATGCAGCCCTTTGTAGAGTCTGAGGAGGATGGGTCTGACTCTGCCTTTTCAGTGGATGAGGAGACTGGCAGTGACCCGTTGAGTGATTCTAAGGAGAGCATGGATGTTTCGGATTATGAAACTAGAAAGAAGAGGAAACACATTAAAACAAGACCTTCTTCCTCCAAGGGTAAAAAACCTAAAGGTAGAATCCTCCAAATTAGCCTTTCCTCAGAGGAGGAGGTCTCTGAAGACTCAGAGAAGGAGAATCCTCAAGGGTCACTAAAAAAGAAATCTAAAGTTCACACCCAGACCAGAAACAAGCACAAGAGGAAGGAGGAGAACGTTAAGGAGCCGGATGTTTATAAGTAGGAAAGGACCTCAGAAGCTGAATAGAACCCAAAGAAGGTGATCACGGGCGAGGCTCTTAGGGTTGAAGACACAACTACTATTCAGGACACCCCTAAAAAGGAACAGGAAACCCCTGGTAAGATTGATCCTCCCCATAACCCTCCTCTAGAGGGTATGCAAGGTTTCATGGACACTATGTCGTGGCTTATAACTGGTTACAAGAAAGCTGTGGACGATAACAAAAATATTAGTAACAGAATTCAAATTCTGGAAACCATCAACACTGGGGAAGGAAAGACCATGGTGGATTACATAGAGGACCTAAAAAACACCATTGCAAAAGCTGAAAACATAAGAGACTCCTTCAACCCCAGATTTGAGAAAATTGAGAAAGATCTGCTGGAAAGGAAAAATCTTGCTGATGTTAATGAACAAACTATCACAGACACTGCCAGTAAAGTCAGCAAAATTGAGGAGTGCCTGAAGAGTATTGCTGAATAGAGTTTAAGCATCCTGAAGATTTCTGCTAACAACACTAACATCCTCATCAGCAAACTTGATGAAGAGAAGGAGATCCTGGATATTGAATTGGACACTGAAGGTACAGGGGAAGCTTAAGGACCCAGAACCTGGACTAGAGGTAAAAAGAAAGAAAAGAAATCCAACAAGGACTTGGAAGATATCAAAGCTATTGGGGCCACCTATGACCAGCTGGTGAAGAAGGCGAAGGATCTACTGAAGACTATAGCTATGTAGTGCTTTCCTTGTTTCCTTGCTATTGTTTTCTATGCTATCTTTTTGGTTAGTTGTCCTTTTTGCCAGTCATTTTGTAAGCAGTTCTTATTCTTTGGACTTTTAATGTCTTATCTTACTCTCTTTTGTTAAAGGTTTTGGGTCCTTAAAACCTATTTTTCTTAATTAATCAGAACCATTGAAGAAAAGCCAAGAAAGGATAATGTGGTTGTTGACTTTTTGTCAATATTGACCTTTCAGGGAAAAGATGAACTAGTGGATGACACCCTTCTAGATGAGATGTTTTTTACATATATATCCTATCACCTTGCATTGTTTACCTAGATAATTATCTAGCCATAGGGAAGTTTCCTTTACACTTTCATGCTAAACAAGTTAAGTATTTAATTAGGGAAAGACCTAGATTTAAATGGATAAATGAAATGTTGTTTAAATGATTTTTTGATCATGTACTTTAAAGATATGTACAAGAAATAGTTGTGTATGATATTATCAGAGTTTTCCATGATGAACCTTTAGGTGGACACTTTTCAAAATTAAGGATAAAACATATAATATTTGGTCCATAATACTATTGGCTAACTTGACCAGAGAATTTACCTAGTACATTAAGCACTATGATCAATGCCAACAAATGAGATGACCTACTCTATCAATTAAGATATCTCTCCATCCTCAAATGGCTCTTGAGCTATTTGAGTAATGAAGAATTGATTTTGTTGGACCAATTGACCCAACATCAAAAGGCAATCACTACATGCTTGTTTTCACTAATTACACCATAAAATGCATAGAGATGAAGAAATTACTCACAACAGAAGAGGAGACAACGATGGATTTTCAATACAATCATATCCTATAGACATTTTCATACCAAGGGTTGTATTTCATGTTTATCATGATCCAAGAATTCATGCATTATTACCAAGTCACTCATAGGAAATCCTCTCCTTACCATCCTCAATCAAATGGACAAGTAGAAGTCATGAATAGTGAACGAAAAGCCATATTGTTGAAGATAATTTGTACATGAAGGACTGACTAAGCAAATATACTATTTGAAGCTATCTAGGCCTGTAATACAACATAGAAAAACAACATAAGTTTTACTCCATATGAGTTTGTCTATGATAAGAAGCCTATTCTCCTAGTAGAATTTGAATTAAAAATTCTCTTGATAGATTTGGAGATTGGCATTTACTTGATAGAAGACTAGCAACTTTCAATCACATAGTTGAATTGGTTGGATGAGATATTTTTGGAAGCACTCCCAAAGATTAAGTTTATTAAAAAACAAAGGGCAAAATGAAATGAAAAACCTATCATTAGCAAGCAGATTTAGTTAGACAATTGGGAATGGCTCTACAACTCTAGATATCATAATTTCAAAGGAAAATTATATAGTATATGGCTTAAACCTTACAAAATCATGCAAGTCTATGAAAATGGTGTTGTCCAACTTACATCAATTGATAGAGATAAGTTAACTATGCTAGTAAATGGTCACAATATGAAGCTCTACCATAAATTGACATTTAAAGAAGATTTTTTTATAGAATTAGAAGCTCAAGTTGATCACCTTACCATGGAAGATATCTCTTCCATGGGCCTAGTATTTTCTCATTGAGAAGTGTTCTATAGGAAGTAATAAAGGGGAGAGGTTGAAAAATAGAAATGATAATCTATCTCCCCTAAAAAATAAGGGTTGATTAGAAACTATAAATGTTGGTCCTTCTTTGGATATAGTTAAAAAATATTAATGACAACCTTTCTCTCTTACGAAAAATTTCAATTCCAAAGTACCCCAGACTTTTGTCTTGATCATGAGCTCCAAATGACTCCACATTTTTCTTTCACATAAATGAATCACCTCAGCAGTGACATTCTTCTAGACCTCTTGATAGCTCCCAATCCCTTATAAAAATTGCATGATCCATTGGCATCATCACTTCATCACTAAAGCTCTAAATAGTCCCTAAATTCTTTCAACTCATTTGGCTTTGGATGGATCAAGTTTCTAAGTACATTTATTTGCTAGGTAATCTATATGCAAGGTATGTATTTTCTACTTACATTTTAAATTTTTCCTTGTTAATGATTTAAGGGTCACATAAACCATGTTTATTGTGCCAAGTTTCTATGTGCTCTCACATACCTCACCACTCCAATACTTAATGGAAAATCTTCTAATTATGGTGTTGGCATTTGATGTCAAAAACCATCACTATGGATACTATATGGTACTTTGGCTATGCATATGGTTAAGATATGTGAATCTATGGCTATGGAGATATGGGGATATATGCAATCAATTTTTTTGTTCTATGTATTGCTTCCTTGATATAATGTGTGTTACTTGGTACTATTACAGTGATTCAATGGATGTATTATTTAGTTTAATAAATACCAATCAATGTTTGTAGCCATTTCAAGTTGTACCTCTTGCAATACTATGTTCTTGATCATTCAGTCTAAAGACAATGAATAATGTTCATTTTTTTATACAATAAGGGGGATGGTATACATGTTTGATTGAAATACCTTGTCGACACTTTGTTTTGTCTAAAACCTCTCTTAAGCCCTATATAAGTGGTGCAGGTGCACCCAAGCAAGCTATCAAGACCATGAAGAATTATGAATCAAGACAAGTGAATTGGAGTGTTTTGAAGCCAATAATGTCAATTTTTAATGATCAATATGATTTTAAAGTTAAATGTCTTGAAGGTCTTAATAAGGGCTTTAGGACCAAAATTATGTAAGGGAGGCCAATAGTGCCTAAATAGGATTTGGATGGTTAGATAAGTTTGTTTGGATTCTAGGAGTAATAAAACATTAATTTTGATAGGTTAGACTTTAAATTATTCAATAAATTGTAAGTTAGAAATTCAAATTTTTGAATTCTAACGGTTAGTTGTTTTTAGGTGGGAAAATGGATTTTAGAGTCTAAACAAGTCTATAATGATAAATAACTGATTGATTTCGGTTTGGGGAGTTGGGGGAAGGTAGTATAAAATATTTTAATTCCATTTTGGTGTGGTTGGATGCTACAGTACGGATGTTGTACGGATTTAACAGAAAAAGTGGAAAAAACCTTCATTTTCTTGCAATTTCTTGTGTTTTGTTGCTTGAAAGTGATTGATCTTTCATGGTATAAGCCTTGGGAAATCATTGAGAATTGTAATAAGTGTTTTTGAAATCTTTTGTAGAGGATTTTGATCAGATTTTTCCATTTATTGCTGACTGTAGTTAAATTTCTGGGTTGTGTCATTGGCATTGAAGGCCCAAAATGCAATTTGGAGCCCTTCTATGGATGTAAGGTCCTGTTTCTCATAGATGAGACTCTATCTAACATGTACCATATGAATCTAACAAGTTCCATGCAGGAAAGTTAACAAAAATTGGGTGTACACCATTGGAAAGTGCAGGTTGAGAAGGGGAAAGTGGTGACTAACTTGTAGCAGCAGAAGATCTACCCAAAGGAGGCATACTTTTTATGAAAAACAGTCAAATATAAGGTTGTATACATGCTATATGACCTTTGGTTGAGGTTTGGAAGTGAAGGGAAGTGCCTAAACAAAAAGGCCCTTGATTTTGGAGCAAGATGGTGAGGGGTTTGGGGTTTGCACGTAAAACAAGATCATAGAACCTAAAAAATTGGATTTTCCTTGGTTTGGAGTCATAAAAAAATATTGTTGAAAGTTGTAGGGTTTGAAGATAAGTACTTCATATACTTGCTTTGTAAAAGTGGGGTTCTTGCATAGGAAAAATAGTCTCAGTCTTAGGACAGCAGAGGCATGGTCCAAAACAACCCTATCTGATTTTGATATATGTTGTAATAATCCAAAATGGGTGTTTGAAAATATAATTTTTTTGGTGAGTTCTTTGGGAAAATCTAGAGAAAACTAATTTTTTCAGTCTCAGGTGGCCTAGTAAGGGCTAGTAGCCTAATTGAGGCTTAGAAGGGTTTGAGTGTTTATTGGTGGCTGGAACTTTGTAACCTATTGATTATTGTTGAAATAGGTGTGAATAGGTGTATGAAACCATTTGGAACCATTGTAGGGTGTTGGAGTGAGAAAAGCCTTTCTTTATCCATTAAGAAGCCTTTGAAACACTAGGAGAATTCAAGAAGTTGGAAGCATTGAAACAAACACATTGGCTTAGATAAATTTGACCCCTGAACCCTCTGCATCAAAGTGGTATCAGAGCAGTGAAAGGTCTGGGTAAAGGATTGGAAGGGTAGTTATGGCACCTAAGAGTCAATTGGCTAGGGAACTTGAGGAGTTGAAGGAGATTTTGGAAAGAGAAAGAAGGGAAAAAAGGGAACAAGATGCAGCAAGAGAGCAGGCTGAAGCAAGGAGGGATAGACAATGGAGAAGAGAGAAAGAGGCCATGAAAGCTAGGTTAGAATGCTATGAGAAAGAAAGAATGGACCATAGGAGGGAAGAAGTTAATGAAGAACACTATGAAGATGAAGGAGAGGAACAACATGAAAGACAAGAACATAGGGAAGTAGAAGATGAGATGGACCCTGAGGAGAGGAAGCTTGTTAGGATTTTGAAGGCAGTACAAAACAATGGAGGGAAAGGACATGTGGAGGTACCTATCTATCAGGGGAAGATGGATAGTGAAGAAGTGTTGGGTTGGCTGGATGCCTTGGAGAACTGCTTTGAGTATGAGGAGATGGAGGATGAGAAGAGAGTGAAGTTTGCAAAAACAAAGCTAAGAGGTACTGCTTTAACTTGGTGGACAAGTTTACAAAATGATAGAATGTGTAGGGGGTTGACAAGAATCACAAATTGGGCAAGGATGAAGAACCTTATCAAGGAGCAATTCTTGCCTTCAGATTATAACATACATGTGAAGAGGATGAGACAAAATTTGAAACAAAAAGACATGGATGTAATGGCATATACTGAACAATTTCATAAATTGAGTATTAGGGGAGGATATGAGGAAGAAGATGAGAAGGTAGCTAGGTATATCAATGGCTTGAAGTATCATTTGCAGGATGAGATTGGTCTACAAGTACCAAGGACTATTGGTGAATGTTATCAATTGGCCATTAGAGCAGAAGAAAAGGTGAGGAGAAGACAAGAAAGGTCAGGAAGAGGAGGTAATACAAATAGAGGAAGAGGTGGAAGAGGTCAAGGACCAAACAATGATGACAAGGGCAAGGAACCATTTTCAGAATCAAGGGGTGGATACAATCAAAGAGGAGGAAGAGGATTTGGTCAAGGAAGGGGCACATTTAGATGTTACAATTACAATGAACCAGGACACCCATCATTCAAATGTCCCAAATGGAGTGAGGATAAGAAGGAAAGGAGGGTTAATTTGACACAAGAAGACAAAAAGGAAGAACAAGAAGAAGAAATCATGCTACCACCAGAGGAAGGAGAGTTGTTACTCATGGGGAAAGTACAACCATCACAACAAGAAAGGATCTTCAGGACAAATTGTAAGATCCATGGCAAGGTATGCAATTTGATTGTTGATTCAGGGGCTTGTCACAATTTGGTTGCTTATGAAGTAGTCAAAAAGTTAAATTTACAAACCCTTGCACATCCTAATCCATATTTTGCTACAGGGGTCAATGAAGGTCAGAATATGTTGGTAAAGGATCAGGTAGTCATTAATTTCTCCATTGGTCAATATGCTGATAGTATTTTGTGTGATGTAATGGATATGAGTTGTGGTCATTTGATTTTGGGCAGACCTTGGCAATACTCTAGAAGGATTATACATGATGGGTATCAAAACACCTATGTGGTTCATAAGGGTGGAAGGAAGTACAAATTGAGCCCATTGATGGGAAGGCAAGAGACACCACTATAATGTGTTTTGGCAATGAGTTTTCAGTCAAAGAGCAGGGTAAGAAAAGTGCAGATTTGCAGCAGTATGACAGTCCGGTTCATGAAGGACTTTGTGAACTTGATCACGTACTAGTTGGTACAGTAAAATGTCCTCTCATTGGACAAGTAAAGGACAACAAGTTTGGCAGGTTGCAGATACCTCAAGATAGAGGAAAAGGGGCAGCCATGAAGCAAATATCAGCCATGAGTACCATTGGTTTGGGACAGCCAAATCATAAATTTTTTGTTTCTAATGATTGGTGTATGAATGCAGGTGTTCATAGGAGGAAACAAGTCACATTTTAGGACTATCTAGTTCCTAAGAATCAGATGCAAGCAAGCAAACATGAAGGCAAGGCATGGATGACTTCTTGGGACAAGAAGACTTTCATTCATGGGGAGTATGGTGCAGGTGCACCCAAGCAAGCTATCAAGACCATGAAGAGTTATGAATCAAGACAAGTGAATTGGAGTGTTTTGAAGCCAATAATGTCAATTTGTAATGATCAATATGATTTTAAAGTTAAATGTCTTGAAGGTCTTAATAAGGGCTTTAGGACCAAAATTATGGAAGGGAGGCCAATAGTGCCTAAATAGGATTTGGATGGTTAGATAAGTTTGTTTGGATTCTAGGAGTAATAAAACATTAATTTTGATAGGTTAGACTTTAAATTATTCAATAAATTGTAAGTTAGAAATTCAAATTTTTGAATTCTAACGGTTAGTTGTTTTTAGGTGGGAAAATGGATTTTAGAGTCTAAACAAGTCTATAATGATAAATAACTGATTGATTTCGGTTTGGGGAGTTGGGGGAAGGTATTATAAAATATTTTAATTCCATTTTGGTGTGGTTGGATGCTACAATATGGATGTTGTACGGATTTAACAGAAAAAGTGGAAAAAACCTTCATTTTCTTGCAATTTCTTGTGTTTTGTTGCTTGAAAGTGATTGATCTTTCATGGTATAAGCCTTGGGAAATCATTGAGAATTGTAATAAGTGTTTTTGAATGCTTTTGTAGAGGATTTTGATCAGATTTTTCCATTTATTGCTGACTGTAGTTAAATTTCTGGGTTGTGTCATTGGCATTGAAGGCCCAAAATGCAATTTGGAGCCCTTCTATGGATGTAAGGTCCTGTTTCTCATAGATGAGGCTCTATCTAACATGTACCATATGAATCTAACAAGTTGCATGCAGGAAAGTTAACAAAAATTGGGTGTACACCATTGGAAAGTGCAGGTTGAGAAGGGGAAAGTGGTGACTAACTTGTAGCAGCAGAAGATCTACCCAAAGGAGGCATACTTTTTATGAAAAAAAGTCAAATATAAGTTTGTATACATGCTATATGACCTTTGGTTGAGGTATGGAAGTGAAGGGAAGTGCCTTAACAAAAAGGCCCTTGATTTTGGAGCAAGATGTTGAGGGGTTTGGGGTTTGCACATAAAACAAGATCATAGAACCTAAACAATTGGATTTTCCTTGGTTTGGAGTCATAAAAAACTACTGTTGAAAGTTGTAGGGTTTGAAGATAAGTACTTCATATACTTTCTTTGTAAAAGTGGGGTTCTTGCATAGGAAAAATAGTCTCAGTCTTAGGACAGCAGAGGCATGGTCCAAAACAACCCTATCTGATTTTGATATATGTTGTAATACTCCAAAATGGGTGTTTGAAAATATAATTTTTTTGGTGAGTTCTTTGGGAAAATCTAGAGAAAACTAATTTTTTCAGTCTCAGGTGGCCTAGTAAGGGCTAGTAGCCTAATTGAGGCTTAGAAGGGTTTGAGTGTTTATTGGTGGCTGGAACTTTGTAACCTATTGATTATTGTTGAAATAGGTGTGAATAGGTGTTTGAAACCATTTGGAACCATTGTAGGGTGTTGGAGTGAGAAAAGCCTTTCTTTATCCATTAAGAAGCCTTTGAAACACTAGGAGAATTCAAGAAGTTGGAAGCATTGAAACAAACACATTGGATTAGATCAATTTGACCCCTGAACCCTCTGCATCAATAAGGGTTTTTGATATCCTTCTTATGATTGACAATTATAATTTACATTATAATAAAATAAAGCAACGTGTTTAAGGCTATTTTTCCTCTAACAAGTGCTTAAGGAAATAAACAAAGTATTTCAATGATGATCTAAGGATAGATGAAGTTCTTCTCTTTGTTTATCTAATCTAGTATGAGAGTTCAATGATGGTTGTTCTATAACCAGTTGATCTACACCAAAATGAGTAGTTTAGAAGTATGGTCGATGAAGGGGTCAAATTTTGATATCTTTGATGAAAGTTATAAGAGTTTTTGAACTGCAATATTAAAGGTTGATTGAGTACTCTAAAGATATACATGAACGACATTGTTTGTTTTATAGCACTTAGTTAAAATGAGATTGTGATGAAACTTATTTACTATTATAACTTTGATCTAAACATTCTTGGATAAAAAAAGTATAAAGTAGTGATACCTATAATGCATTGTTGTGAGTAGAAAGAGTCCTTACAACATGAAGGAGAGAATTGTTATGTATTGAAAACAGAGATCCATCTTTGTATCAAGTTTGTTTTGCAAAATCAAGGTGTAATTTGTATGTCAGTGAGACCTTAAACTTGTGATATCAGTGACTCATTGTTGTAATAGTGACATTCCTTTTCATAGTGAATGATTTATTAGTGGGTTTTCACCCTTTAAGGGTTTTCTACTTTTAAAAATTTGTGTTGTTGTCTTGATGATTAGATTGTCTTTGTGCATTATTTTTAAAGATCTGTTTTTATTCATAATTATTTCCTTGATAGAATAAAGACAAACAATGCTTGTTGATTTCTTTTGAGTTAAGATTTTGTTTGAAAAGTTACAACTATATCTTTTGAAAGATTAATATTACTTGTCACTGATTCACCCCCTCCTCTTAGTGACACAAGTATTCCATCAATTGGTATCGGAGTCAAGTTCCTTGTACCAATATAACAACCTAAGGTTGATCCTATCTTTTTAATACTATAGCAATGGCTCAAGAAGGTTCTTCTGCATCAAAAGCCCCCTTGTTCGATGGAACTGATTATGCTTTTTGGAATGTAAGAATGGAAACCTACTTAATTTCCTTGGGTGTTGATGTGTGGGCATCAGTTTTTGATGGGTACACTGCACCTAAAACCATACCTACTAATCCAAATGACAAGAAAGACTATGAGACTGATGCTAAAGCTAAACATGCCATTTTATGTGGATTGTCAAAAGAAGTGTTTGTAAAAATCATGCATTGTGGTTCTGCCAAAGAAGTATGGGATAAAATAAATAACATTTACTATGGTAATGAGAAGGTAAAGTACGTAGGCTAAGATACAAACTCTTAGGGAAAAGTTTGAAGGCATGAAAATATCTGATGAAGAAAAGGTTGCAGACTACTTTCTTAGAGTAGATGAAACAATCAATGCCATTAGAGGTCTAGGAGAAACTATTGATGATAAGGATGTTGTCAAAAGGTTATGAGATCTCTCCCTACTAAGTATGACTCTAAACTATCTACAATAAAAGAACTTACAAATTTAAATACATTGACAATGGATGATCTTCATGGAACTCTTACTGCTCATGAGATGAGAACTTGCAATGAAGAACCTTCTCATGGAGAAAGTGCATTCAAAACTGAAAAAGAAGAACAAAGAGAAAAATTTTGAATTTGAAAAATGATGTAGAGGAAGTGAAATTAGTTAGAAAACTCAAGAAAGTGTTTGGAAAATACAAAGGAAAACTTCCTTTCAATTATTTTAACTGTGGAAGAATAGGTCATTTTGCTCCTAAATGCCCTTATGATGACAATGAAAAAGAAAATATAAAAACATCCTATAAAATCAAGCCTTTCAACACAAGGAAAAAGTTCTCCTTCAAAAAAAAAGAAGAGTTTGTATGCCAAAGGTGATGCTACCGATAGCAACTCTGAGGAATCTATTGATGGTGAGGAAGAAGTTCCATTCAAGGCCACTGAGTGTTTTGCAGAAAATTAAGAGGATGATGATATTGTTTTATATGAACTTGAGAGTGAAAATGATGTTGATCTTGAAGGTGAGCTAAATTGTGCTTTTAAAGAAGTCAAAAGGTTAAAAAAGGAAATTTGTAAACAAAAAGATCAAGCAATAACTTTGATCAATAAAATTAATGCTTTAGAACCATTAGTGACTAATTTGACAAGATAGATTGAGGAACATAAGAGGGTTGAAGATGTTATTAATAATGAACTGTCAATCAAGAATGAGTCCTGTCAAAAACTTGAAGCATAGATAGTTGGATTGAAAAGGAAATTTGAAAAATATGACAATACTAGACTAGAAGTTATTTTGAGCAAACAAAGAAAGGGTAAAAACAGTTTTGGTCTAGGGTTTGAAGTTGGACAAAGTTTTAATACAAGCAACAACAAAACTTTGTATGATTTATTCAGATATGAATTTCAAGACATAGAGCCTATTGGTATAGAAAAGAATAAAGAATACAGTTCAAAATTAGAACTTACATGATCACACAAGAATATTACTGTTGTTGTAGACACCTAAAATTGTCCAGTCTAATTAAATAAATACTTTATTTATTTAATTACTTTAGCCTAATTCTTCTATTGATTAAATAAATCTTTATTTATTTAATTAATTCATTTATCCTCTTCTAGCCTTATTTCTTATTTAAATAAATACTTTTATTTATTTAAATTACCCTTTTCCTAAATTAAATAAATATCTTATTTATTTAATTGATCCCACTTCTTCTATTAATTAAATAAATCTTTATTTATTTAATTAATTCATTAGCCTTTTCTACCCATGACACATGTCATTCATCTCTTAATTCCTACACTACCTACCCTCTCATTATTTTCTTATTTTCTCTACCTACCCTTTAATCATAGCCGATCATTTATCTTTTACACCTCTCAATCTTATCCCTCCATTTCTTATAGTGTCTTCTATATAAGGAGATGCTTCCTTCATTGTCAACCCTAACTAACTACTTGATTATTCGACTACACTACGCTTTCGAACTTGCATATGCAATCAAGCCTACTTGCAACCACATTTCCATTTTTTGTTGAGCTCTTGTGCACATATAAAATCTGAGAGCAAATATATCAAGAAAGTTCAATGGAGATAGGAAGAATGGAGATTCAAACCCTATTGGACATGTGATGGTATAATCTTTGTGATTTCATTTGATTTGCATTGTCTTAGGTAATCTTCATATGTTATGGTGGATCTTTGTTGTTGTTAGGCTAGGGTTTTGTGGTTGAATTCATTTAGTCTTTCAATATTGTTGTTTCCGTTTTCACCATATACATTTTGGCACGCCTAGTGGGACGCTTGTCCTTTTGCATTTAACATCTTTTGTTGCTGATTTTGTTTTGAAGTTGTAGATCTGACATTTTCGACAACATTTTGATATTTCGCGTCTGCGCACTTTCGGATCACGCTTTTGATTTTTTGCCGTGTCTGTGACATCTGGAACCGCATCTGCGTCTTCGACAATATATATTTTTTTTTGCAGATTTCAGGAAACACGTCTATGTTCCGTAGTCGCATTTGTGAAGTCTTCAACCATGTCTGCATTTGGGAGCCACGTCTGTGTATTCTCGCAGCGTCTGTGTCTATGACAACTGAGTTTGTGTTCGGTTGTTGCATTTTTGGTTTCATTGATTCAATTTTTCATCATTTGGATTTCAGATCTGGTTTATTTTGAGCTAACATCTTCAGATCTAGTTAACGAAATTGGTGCAACTTGTCTTGAAAGAAAAATCATTTTGTTGAAGGCCCCTATTTCACAAAGTCCTTGGGATTTAAAATTTACCTGACTTGTGTGCTTGCAGGAAGGGGTGATTATTTCAAACAATCCAAACTACTAATAGATCTTTGTTGCAGGTCCTTGGCAAGGGTTTTTGATATTTATTGTGTGCCTTGTTTTCATAGAGTAGCAAACACTTCAATTGGTGCACTAAAATTGAACCATTTTCTTTTGTGTCTTGAGCAATAGGCTCTTTTTGTTTAATCTTTAGAGGGCTTGTCTCCCTGTGTGGTCATTAGGACTACTAGTGAGAAGAGAATGACCCAAGTGGTAGCAAAAGAAAAGCCATTTTCTTCCAAACCACTATAAATAACTGTATCCATGGTGAAAACTATGGATAACGTGTGCTGATTAGTTCATATCGACACTATGTCTCCCCATAAACCCATTTGATCAAATTTATTTGATCAGTTGTAGGGCGTAACCCCTCTCGGCTAGGAGCCTTCTATATTTACAGAGCTGAAAGTGCCACATGTATGGCCACATGAGTGGATGCCCTTACTAGGACCTTTTTGTTTTAGAAGACAAAATCCTTCTAGTTGTTGGGGCAGGAGGTCGGACCTCTAATAGTGGCCCACACACATACGGTTCTTAGTAGAGATACAAAGTTCACCACGGGGAGTTTTCATGGGGACTGATGCTTGGCTACCTCGAGAAGTGAGTGTCGAGGGTGGAGCCAGTGGGGTCAAGCATCTAAGTATCTGCTCTGAATAGCGTAGCCTCGGGGGAAACTCCATGTGGGATCAACAACTATTGTCTTGGCCAACCATAAGAATTGTGCTTGACTTATTTTGAACATTCAAACATTCAAGACCAAACATCAAAACATTGTGTCTTTTGTGTGTTCAAGTGTATGCAAAACAATTTTACATCAAACAACACACTTTTCTTTGAGTCATGTTGAGTCTAAACACTTGCAAACATTGAGTCCTCATCAACACTGTGTCCTCTTGTCATGAAAAACAGTCAAACAGTTAGATTTGGTCACAACAAAACAACTTCACAGATTGGAAAAATTGCACAAAGTTTGTAGAAACGCGTTTGTGTTTGACATACCCGCATCTGTGTCATCTAAACGTGTCTATGAAGGACAGAAACGCATCTGTGTCTTTTGAGCAACATTGCAACATCTTATAAACGTGTCTGTGTCTGATAGAACCACGTCTATGTCATTTAAGCGCATCTGTGTCTGACATAATAGTGTATGTGTCCTTTAAGCACATCTATGAAGTATACAGGCACATCTGTGTTCAGGATTGAAAACTTTCATAATTCAGCACACAAGAATAGTTAGTTTCAGACTTATTGAGCTTCCTAAGTATCTCTCTGGGGTTTTCATCTAGCATTCAACCTGTCTTTGGGTCTCACAAAGTCCATCATTTCTTTAGTCCTTACATTACATTCACATTTGTCTAAACTTGAGTCAAAAGGTCACTTGCTTGTCCTCATCATACTTTGTCAACACACTACATACATACAATATTTTCCTAAGTGGTCCCTCATCAAGGTCTATCACCTTTGGGTCTCATTTGGTCTTACTTAGAGTCAAGGTCAACTTACCTCATCAAGAGAAACTATCATCTCTTTGGAAGTCCCGCCTACTCTACTACATACATACTTGGTCTTACACTTTGGACATTGCAAGTGCACCTTAGATTCATTTACATTCCATCGACCTCTTGGTCTTCCATACTCTTTTCCATTTTCATCTAGTCTCACACATCTTGGTCAATACCTAGTTCATGGTTGAAATCCATTTCCAAAAATCTAGGAGAGAAGCTAAAGAGGCTCAAGAGTCCGCAAACATGAGTTCTTATGAGTATGACAATGATATCTTTTTCAATTTTGATCATACTACATTACCTGACATGGATGCCTTTAGAAACATTCCAAATGTTGAGAACATGGACACTGCAAACAACAATGATACACACAATGACAATATAGACAACTTCTCCATACATTTAGCAGAAGTGGAAGACACCATTATGAATCCCCATTTCAATCGATTGGTTGAGGAAATAATGAGGAGAGATAGACAATACTTTCTACAAGTGATGGCACAAATTGGAGCCAAGATCCCTCATGATTTTGAGATGTCTCAAATAATGGGACATAGACCTTTGCAACAAACTCACCTCAACATGGATCAAAGGAGGCCTAATAGTGGAGGCAATAGAGGACCACATCTTGTGCCTGAATCACCATCATCTTTCTTTCAAAAACCAAAGGTCCCATACACACATGGTCAAGCATATGATACTCACCTTCACAGACCATTATGGAAGTCTTATGCAGAAAAATATGCTCAATCACATACCAATGCCAAGGACCAACCACCAAAGCAATGGGACATTCAAAGGCATGCTCAAAATTTGGACACAAGGAAACCCCACGTCAAATTTGGGGGCAACACACTGGAACAAACTCATGACATGCCTATAGAGTATGGTATACATGGACAAAGCAGATATTTCATTCCTCAACATGACTCTATACCAAGTGGTCCATATACACAACATCATTATAGACCTCCTCCATATGAACATGTGTATGATCAATATCATCCATATATGCAACATGCTCCTCCTCCAATTGGTGCCTCAAGCATGGGATATGGTCCAAGAAGCCGGTCTCCACTGAAGAACAATTTGGAGCAACAAATCAGGGACTTACAAAAGAAAATGGAGGACATAAATACACCAAAGCCAACATACACAATGAGAGATATATGTCCTTATCCATTTGACAAGAGCATTCCAATGCCTCCTTCTCCTACACACTTTGTGACACCTAAGTTTGATAAGTATAGAGGAAAAGGGGATCCTAAGGCACACATAAGATAATTTTTCATAGCTTGCATTGAGGTAGCAACAGAAGAGACATATTTGATGAGATTATTCCCACAAAGCTTAGGTGATCAAGCTATGGAATGGTTCTCTCAACTCCCACCTAGAATTAAGTCATGGGGTGACTTAGTAGAGGCATTTATCCAACATTTCTCCTACAACATAGAGACAGACATATCAGTCACTACTTTGTGCAACACCAAGCAAAAAGATGGAGTCTTTTTCATCATTTTTACAAAGATGGAGGAATCTAGCCAGTAGATGCTCTTGTGAAATTCCACAAAAACAAATGGTAGAAATGTTCACCCAAAATGTTAACAAAGACATTGGCTATGATCTAAGGAAAGCTTGTTTGTCCACCTTCAAGGACGTCATTGAAAAAGGCTTAGTAACAGAGAAGGTCCTAATTGAACAAGGAGTCATTAAGATATTCAAGGAAAACAAAGATGACTTTAAAGGAAAAGATAAGCCAAAATTTTGGAATAAAAACAAGAACACAGTCAATGATGGTGTTGTTGATGCCAATACAATACAACCAAAAATTGTTTTTTCAGGATCAAGCTCTACAAATAATCAAGTGAATACTCAAACAACTTCAAAGTCATGAAGGAAGTACACTCCATTGGGAGAACCACTTGAGCCAGTTTTCAAGAAGCTAGTGGCAAACAAAGTAATCACAGTTCAAGATTTTCCTCCATATGAACCAAAGGTCAAACCAAATTGGTGGAATGATGATGAGTATTGCAAATTTCACAAGAGCATGGGTCATAAAATAGGAAATTGTCATCGACTGAAGAACATCATACAAGATCTCATTGATAGAGGTGACATTGAGATTGAAGGACACTCATCCAACCAAGAACATGAAATGTTTAAGGAACCATTCCCAAAATATGACAAGGGAAAAGCTACAGCCATGGATGACCAAACCAACTATACCAGAACATCTTATTACTATGATTCAACTATCAATCACATTTCAATGGACAATTATGTCTCTACCATTATCATCAAGGACAAAACGCCTGAGAATTCTACCCAAAGACCCAAGATCGTCCTGAAAGGAATTGGATCTTCTTCCGAACCTACCTCTGAATGTAATGTTACAACTCATCGAGGTAAATTCACTTTGCAAGGTTCTCTAGCCAAAAACATAGCTTCCTCATCAACCAAACCTAAGTATGACCTTGTAGAACAATTGGGGAAGACACCCGCGCTTATCTCAATCCTTGAGCTCTTACGCATATCCCCCACACATAAAGTCATTCTTGACAAAATCTTAAGAGACACTTCTATCCCTACTGATCTGAATGTGGACCAGTTTCAAGCCATGGTGGGATACCTTTCCATTCCACACTCCCTTACATTCACAGAAGCTGATGATGCCTCTGTAAGTCAGCCACATAATGCACCGTTACACATTGAAGCCTTCATACACAAACATCGAATAAAATGAGTCTTGATAGATGGAGCAGGTCTAAACATTTGTACATTGAGCACTATTAAACAATTGGGATATTCTGATAAAGCTGTGAATTCTACAAAGAAAGTTACCATCAATGCATATGATGATGAAGAGCATTCATCCAAAGGCATAGTCACCTTGCCTCTCAGAGTTGGGCCAGTTACAAAGGATGTGGTTTGTCAAGTCCTAGACTTAGATCTCACATACAATATATTACTAGGATGTCCTTGGATTCATGAAATGAGGGCAGTCCCATCTACATACCACCAATGCATTAAGTTTCCTCACAATGGAGTTGAAATAATAGTTAATGGTGATCCTAATCCATTCATATACTGCAATAACTTGAGATCGAAAACTGAGATGATCATTCCCAGTAATCGTGAAGCTGTTCCTTCTTCTGCATACATTGATCCTAAATCATTAAAACCTTTGACATCAAAACAAGGTGAGCTTAAAGGCAAATTCCAGGACAAGTGCATGGGGGAATACACTATGAATCAAACTATGTACTTACAGCAAGTCATGAGTTCACCAAAAGAATATGGAAGACCTCATCCTAATAAGCAGGTATCCATCATTATACTCAAATGGGACCCTACTATCTTTCAAAGATGGGGTGAATTAGAAGAAGAAGACTTACACAAAATGCTTTATAAAGACCCTGAAAATGATACACAAGGTCATATCAACATACCACATGAAAAGTATGGCAAAGGGTTCAAGATCCTACAAAAATTTGGGTATGATGGAAAAAGACCTCTTGGCTTAACAAAGGAACGCATCATTGAACCTTTACAACCTAAATTGACATTCAAAAAAGAGTGCTCGAAAGGACTTGGTTTCATGAGTTCCAAGATAAATGCTCAAAAGACAGAAGAAGCATTACAAATCAAAGCTGCCAAAATTCAACAAGAGAATCGCTATTCCATAGACTCCAATGAATGGGAGTGGGGTTCAGACAAATCCTCCAGTGACTATGAACTCAATGAAACATTCAAAGAATAGGGTGAGCCCACAAAAGAAGAGGAATTTTATAGAAGATTCAAAGTTGGTCAAGAAACAACCCTTGGGGACCCCGCACAGTCCTTGCCTCTAGGCGCTAGGTCAAAATCACATAGAATGAGAACACCTATCCTAGAATGCGCTAATAGTGATGACAATTTGGAGTCGGTCACGATCGAGACTGATGAGGAGAGTGCCAACGATGACCTTGATAACTACCTTGACATACCTGAATATAACTGCATCTTCACTCTTAGCCCTACTAACTTCGAAGACATCAAAGGCCTTCCCCTTGTTCACCACCAACTCATTGACTGGGACCATGAAGGACTTGTATAGTTTGACACATTCCAAAATGATGAAGCTTTTATTGACTATCTTGGCATACGAGATGATCTTCCCCTTGGGGACCATAAGGCAGGATACATTATAGAACTCAATAGTGTGGCATATTTTGGTGAGGGTGTTGGGCCTTCCAGTCACAAAAATATAAAAATAAAAATAGATCAAGGGTCTTATGGTGAAAACCACATTGTGCCTTTGTCTGACCCCAAAAAAGTAAAAAGAAAGGACGTATCTGAGGGCAAAAACCTCTCTGAGGCACCCGAAGATGGAAGGCTCGACATTCTCCTAGCATCATATGAAGAAAAATCATCCATGTTGGTAGAGGAGACTATCAAAACAAACATTGGCACCGAAGAGGTTCCACACAACATATTCCTGGCTCAATCTTTGATAGAGTCAGAAAGGTCAAAATTCATAACTTTCTTCACAAAATGACAAATCAACTTTGCATGGTCATACGCTGATATGCCTGGATTGGATCTGGATTTGGTAATGCATCATTTGACAGTTAAACCGGGGGTGAAACCAGTGAAACAGAAATTAAAGAAGATGCATCCACAAGTCACATTATTAGTCAAAGCAGAGCTTGAGAAATTATTAGATGTCGGATTCATACGCCCAATTGATTACCTCAAATGGATCTCCAACTTAGTGCCTGCCAGTGAACCAGATCATAGTATCAGAATATGTACAAATTTTAGAGACATTAACAAAGCTTGTCCTAAGGATGATTTTCCATTACCAAATATTGACTTGATTGTCGATCTCACAACAGGTCATGCGATATTATCTTTGATGGATGGATTCTCTGGTTACAATCAAATAAAAATCGCATCTGAGGACCAACACAAAACAACATTCACTTGTCCTTGGGGAACTTTCTACTGGAATGTTATGCCCTTTGGGCTAAAAAATGCAGGCGCTACGTATCAAAGGGCCATGACTACTATCTTTCATGATCTCATGCACGCAACTGTGGAAGATTATGTTGACGACCTCTTGGGTAAATCAATAGATAGAGATACACATCTGGACATACTTTCAGTCATCTTTGATTGGTTGGAAAAGTATAAAGTAAGATTAAACCCCAAGAAATGTGTCTTTGGAGTAACCTCCGGGAAGCTCCTAGGATTCATTGTATCAAAAAGAGGAATCGAAGCCGATCCAGCAAAAGTCAAGGCCATCCTAGAGATGCAACCACCAAGAAATATTAGTCAACTTCAATCTTTGCAAGGGAGACTCCAGTCCATACAAAGATTCATAGCACAACTTGCAGATAAGTGTAATCCTTTTTAGTACTTGCTACATAAAAACATCAAATTCAAATGGGATGATAATTGTCAACGAGCTTTCTAGACACTCAAAGATTATCTTCTGAATCCATCAGTTCTAGATCAACCTCTATTACTATACATATCAACTACTTCAACAACACTGGGGGCACTCAGAGCACAACAAGTTGCTAAGGGCAAAGAAAAGGCAGTATACTATATTAGTCATACATTGGTGGGATATGAGCTAAACTACACACCAATTGAGTGTGCATGTCTCGCTACAGTCTTTGCTTCACAGAAATTATGACATTACATGCTAACTCATAAGACTAAGTTGGTTGCATGGATCGATCCATTGAAATACCTTCTCAATAAAACAACACTTACAGGGTGACTAGCCAAATGGGTGATGCTCCTGAGTGAATTCAACATCGAGTATGTGGACAGAAAAGCAATAAAAGGACAAGCTATCACAGATCAGTTAGCAGATGCTCCCATTTTAGATGATGTTCCTCTAATTTTAGAATTTCTAGATGAATCCATTTTAATAGTGTCACATGCAAAGCCTTGACAACTATACTTTGACAGCTCATACACACAGCATGGGGCAGGAGCTGGCATCCACTTCATAACTCCGCAAGGGGATTCTATACCAAAATCATATCGATTATCATTTCCCTGCACTAATAACATAGCAAAATATGAGGCATTAACAACTGGATTACGGATTGCAGTTCAGTGGAAGATCCAGGAACTTCATGTTTTTGGGGACTCTCAACTTGTAATTCGTCAAGAAACTAATGAATACCAAACAAAGGATGATAAATTAATGCCTTACAAAAGAATGGTGGATGACCTGAAACAACATTTCAGGAAGATAGACTTTGAGCAGATACCAAGAGAGCAGAATACAACCACGGATGCCATGGCTACAATTGCTTCACTAATTAATCTACCACCGAATGAGACCCGCTATGAGTTCTTGGTGGATAACCTTTTGGTTCCCTCATATGAAATCATCCTACTGAGATGATATGTGTTGTTGGTCCTGAGTCCTAGTTATACAGTTCCATTTTCACATACCTTTGTGACAATACCCTACCTCCTGATCTATCCAATAACCAACGTCGCACTTTCATTCACCAATCTTCTCGATACGTCATTTTAGCCGATATTCTCTACCATCGAGGTCTAGATGGCACTCTTCTTAGATGTTTAGAAAGCGACGAAGCTCATATTGCGTTATGTGAAGTACATGAAGGGATACGTGGTCCACATTCTAGTGGTCCTACCTTAGCCAAGAAACTCATCAGGACTGGATATTACTGGCCTAATATGGAAAAAGATTCATATTAGTTTGTCAAGAAATGTAAGAAATGTCAACTTCATGGAGACCTCATCCATGCGCCAACACAAGAACTTCAACCAATTGCGACTCCTTGGCCCTTTTGTCAGTGGGGACTCGAGCTCATAGGCAAGATTCACCCTCCATCTTCCAATAGTCATAAATTCATCATCATTGCCATAGAGTATTTCACAAAATGGATTGAAGCCATGCCTCTCACACAAGTCGCTGGAAAACAAACTGCTACATTCATTCTCAACTATATCATTTGTCGATACGGTATTCCTGTTTCCATCATCACTGATAACGGGCGTCCCTTCAAAAATCAGGATGTTCGTGAATTTTGTGACCGCTTCCATATTACCCATCATTTTTCCACACCTTATTATCCCCAAGGTAATGGTCAAGCTGAGGTATCTAATAAAACAATCCTTAAAATATTGAAAAAGACAATCGATGACGCTGGCCGTAATTGGCATATCCAACTTAATCCTGCACTTTGGGCTTACCGCACAAGTGTCCGCACACCTATAGGAGCTACACCCTATTCACTTGTCTATGTCACTGAAGCTATCTTGCCTATTGAGGTCGAGTTACCCTCTTTACAAGTCTCTTTGCAAAACATTATCAGTGATGAAGACTACAAGGTCTCTCGCTTACAAGAACTTGAACTATTGGATGAACGAAGACAAACTGCTTTTAATCATCTCAAGGCTTATCAATAATGAATGAGTCATAGCTACAATCATAAAGTCAAGCCTCGCACATTTGAGGTAGGTGACTTGGTCCTCAGAGAAAATCCTAAAAATCAACAAGACAGAGAGAAGAAGGGCAAGTTCGAACCAAACTGGCTTGGTCCTTACATCATCACAACAACATATGGATTTGGTGCATATCAACTCTCAACTAAAGAGGGCGAACCTTTGGAGGATCCTACCAACAAAATGCATCTTCGCAGGTTTTACACATAGCTCTTCAGAGTATCCCAATTTGAAAATACAAAAAAAATCATAAAAACAAAAAAAATCGTTACTTGGTGAAAACCTGGCAAATAGGCACCTTGTGACAACAAAAAAATCAAAGAAAATAAAAAAAGTAAAGAGAAAACATTTCATCCAATGGTGAAAACCACTTTGGTGGTGCCCTGGGCAAGTACCATGGTGAAAACCGGGTCACCGACGCCATGTGTAGAGACATTGCTCCTTTCTCCTTCAGGATTCCATTTCATCCTTCACTTTGCACACACTCACAACCTATCCATTCATAATAAACTTACCCATTCCCATCATGGCTTGTTATTGATCTACCCAAGATTGGTTAGCCATTCATAATAATCCTTCCTTTTCACCCCTTTCTATCCATAATAAATCAGCTCCTATCTGTGGCTAAGGCAAATCCTACGTCTAGTGATGGGTGTGGAACTGAGAGCATCACATGTTTCGAGGAGTACAGTTTCTTCCACTTTTATTCAGTCTATCCACGCACAATCCATAATAAAGTTTCATCTTCTCCACAATAAAGTATCAGTTTCATGGATTCGGTCAGTTTCAGATGGGACACAACAACAACAATGGACTTCAACAAATCAAATCTTTCAACAGACTCAGACAACATAGGGTTCAGTGCTATCTATCCTTTTTGTGAATGTAAACATTGGGACCACAATCAAATAAGACTTATACAAGTGACAAGAGACACTAAACTTGAGGACTACAGTGGATGTTGGTGTTATTTTGATTTTATCTTTTGGTGACATGTCTTTTAGCTTTTCCAAGATGTCTTTGACTAGAGATTCTATCTCCAGGATGTCTTTGACTAGAAAGGCAAGGATGGGGTATCATCACCTATTTTTCTTTGTTGTCTGTGGATTGTCTCTTAGTAATGCTTTGACTTGTCCAAGGATATGAGGACACTGTGAGTCTAGTGTGAACTGGGGCATTCCTTATTTGTGACTGTCTTATCTCCATGCAAATAGGTACAATGACTTTCTGGGTCGAACATATGCCTCGATTTTCATAACCTATTTTGCCATAATAAAGCTCAATGATGATAATGCACAAGAAGCTCTTTCACTTTCATATCTTCTACCTTCCATCCCCATTTCTTGATTGACCTCCATCATCATTCTTGAGTTTGTATAGCTTGCTATCACATGACTGAGTATAATGACACGCCAAAAATATTTGCATTTCATGTAGTTTTCACCCGCATTACCACATGTCAGCATATCATACATATATATAGATATCACAATTGCATCACATCTTGCACACAACACATGTTAGCAATCTTGCATTTTTATCATGTAAATAGTTCTTTGCATTATCATATTCATTTGCATTTCATACATTCACATTTTCATTTACATAACATATTAAAAACATTAAAAAAAAAAAACTGCATTTCATCATGTACATATTTGCATCCATATCATAAGCACCACATAGAAACATACATCATGAGTCATATAAAACATCTCATCACATAGGTACACATGCATATAGCTTCCGCAAAGATGAATCATCTCATATATATAATCATAAATGTCATGATACAATGATGTCAAAATACATATGGCTACAAAATCACCCAAAGGTGTCTACATCATAATACAAAATGGTACAAAACTGATACATAGGGAGCCCTCTATGGCTATGATGAACTCCCTCCCTCAGAGCCGCTAGGCCTCAATGGGGTCTGAGCCCTAGAAGGACCTGCTCCAGGATCATCTCTCCTGCCCCCTCTATCTAGTGGTGGTGGAGGACCCATAACCCCACCACTGGACACCTGTCTCCTCTGGCTCCCTCTTGTAGCCATTGTTGTCCATGATGGTCTGTGGAAGCTCGTCACCCGCTGCTCTGGTGGCACTACCCCGTAGTATAGGTCTCTCCAATACCCTATCTCATCCCCTGCCTGTAGAATATAGGCATATCCAACCCCTGTGTCCTTTGCCGCCTGTCTCCCATCCCTCAGTGTTGTCTCAGCCTGAGCATAGCGTTGGATAGCCTGATCCCACTCTCACTCTGTATCCCTTAGCTGTCTCCTGAGCCTAGCTGTCTCCCTCTCCAGGTCCTAGATCTCATCTACCTATGCTTGGCAGATCTCCCTCAGCTCAAATAGCTCATCTTCCTCCTCCTCGGCCCCCTGTGCCTGTGCTTGTGGCTCCCCCTGTATCGGTGGCTATGCTTGTGCCTGTTCCTATGCCTATACTTGTACCTACCTTTGTCCCTATCCCTCTACCTGTCTAGGACCTTGTGGTGCTGGCACCTATAGTGGCAATCCACCTCGGCCCCTCACCACCCGAGCCTATCTCTCCTCCCCACCCTCTCTCCGTGGAGCCACTCTCCTCTCTCTAACAACACCCTGCCTCCTCCGTCAGCCTCTCCCCCCACCATCTCCATCATCATCCTCATCCCCTCCACCATCTCCATCTATCAGCTCTCCTAGATCTGTCAGTCATGGAAAGGGATGCTCAACCCAATATGCAGTGTACTCTGCATCCATACCCGCATCCTCAATTTTTGGCCACATATCCCATGGCATGGGCACCATGTCTACCAGCTACATCACAACTTGATCATATGACAATAGTGGCCCAAAGTGTGCCTATTCTCGCACTGTCCGCACATATATACCAGAACCTCGTGGCAACCGCTGGATCTTGCCAAACTGCCTGCATACCCTGTCAACCAGCTGTCTCTCCAATACATAGGGTGTCCACCCAATCAAATATCTGCTCTGGAAGGTATAGGGTAGATCCACTACGTCATCCTCCCATTGCTTGCACTCATGGTACAACCTCCATATCATAGTGTCTATCTCATCCAGGACTTGACACCAATGCTCCAACCTGCCAATCCGTGGCTGTGATGTAATCATATCGTACAAGTGAACAAAGCTGCATCCATGACCCGTACCCCTGAAATGTATCGGTTGGGTAACTGGCAGATGCTCATATGCCCACACTGGTAGCAATGTAACTCTGTAGCCCAATCCTATGGATCCATGATAAACAAACTAATGAAGCTCATAGTACAAGTGTGCTAGCATGCACGGTCCCTAGGCATATCTGGTATGCTGTGTAACCAGTGTCTCCAAGGTGCTCCCCAACCCACAACCAACCCTCATGTCGCCCTGTCTGGACACAGGAACTCACTGATCACTCCTCCTAACACTGCTGGTAGTGCTAGTCCTGTCACTGTCATCGTTTCTCATGCCACATGTCCAGCCCTCATCTCCAGTCCTGGATCCTGGAACACTCATCTTAGGGGCTCCCTGTCTCTATCTTGATCATAGGGTATCAACTCCCCATCGATCGGTATCCTCAGAATCCTGTAAACATCCTCCAAGGTGACTGTCATTTCACCCATCGACAAATGAAAAGTGCATGTCTCAGAATGCCATCTCTTGGCTAAAGCAGTCAGTAAACCCATGTTTGCCTGAAACTCAGGCACATACATAATGTATCATAGACCCATAACCTCAATGGCAGCCCTATCCTCAAATGTCAACTCTAGTCGTAATCTTTGCGTCGATGGGAATCTCTCTCGTGACTCTAGCATAGGCAAGTACTCCTGCAGTCAAGCAAAGCAATCATGTTAGTCAAAGTGACACTTACTGTTCATCACAAAGTGTTGCTTCTATCCTAGTGACACTCACTGTTCATCACAAAGTGTTGCTATCTATCATAGTGACACTCACTGTTCATCACAAAGTGTTGCTTCTATCCTAGTGGTACTCCCTGTTCATCACAAAGTGTTGCTCATATTTGCACTCCCTATTCATCACAAAGTGCTGCTCCTATTGGTACTCCCTGTTCATCACAAAGTACTATGTTTTGGTACTCACTATTCATCACAAAGTGCCTTGATCTATCCTATCCTAGGGCCTCTGCTTGAGTGTATCCTCTTGAATAGTTTCCTAATTGGCAACGTATGTTCTATCATAGAATTGTCAATCCTAGTCTTCTCTAGAGGACCTACTTGGTTGTATCCTCTCAGTAGCTTATCCAATCGACAACGTATGTTCATCACAGAACTGCCGATTTGACCTTGAAGACATAAATGCGCCTTCATGACATAAATGTGCTTACAGACTGCACAAACACGCCTTCTCTGCACAGACGCACTTGCAATACACAAACGTGCCTCTTCTCTGCATAGACGTGCCTGCAATACACAAACATGCCTCTTCTCTGCACAAACACGCCTGCATAATGCAAACATGCTCACATCTGACATAGACACTTTTCCCAGCATAGACGCGCCTGACACCAACATAGACGCGCCTAGCCAACTTAGACGCACCTGGCACCAATGCAGATGCGCCTACACATTTTTGAAATTTTATAGACATACCTAAAGCACATTTATTGCACTACCTAGCATGAATTTATGACAACAATTAATGTGACAAAGTACAAGGAGGTTTTGAGGTACTCACTGGCTCTCCTGCATCGGCTGGCCTCTGAAATCGGCGAACGCGATCAAATCTATGAACCAATGCCATCACTGCTGACTGCTGCTACTCTATTCTCTCTCTGCACTCTGATCTCTTGGATGTGTGGATGACAATGAGGATGTATTCCCCTCATGGTCTATCTTATAGACTACCCTAGCGCTATCCCTAACCCTTGTCTCTCGAGTCAGTCTTCATTATCCTGTGACTCTGTCACTCTATCCTATTCGGTCAGTCCATTCTAGCCTTTCTTTCTTATCGAGAGATTGTCTGTGATCTTTCCAAACATTTTCATCCAATCTCTCAAGGGGGCATATCATTCCTATCTTGGGGCAACTTTGTATCAGTTCATCTTATCTTCTTTGAAACAATGCGACAAGCTGCATTGTCTCAAAGAGGGGCAAAATGTAGACACCTAAAATTGTCCAGTCTAATTAAATAAATACTTTATTTATTTAATTACTTTAGCCTAATTCTTCTATTAATTAAATAAATCTTTATTTATTTAATTAATTCATTTATCCTCTTCTAGCCTTATTTCTTATTTAAATAAATACTTTTATTTATTTAAATTACCCTTTTCCTAAATTAAATAAATATCTTATTTATTTAATTGATCCCACTTCTTCTATTAATTAAATAAATCTTTATTTATTTAATTAATTCATTAGCCTTTTCTACCCATGACATGTGTCATTCATCTCTTAATTCCTACACTACCTACCCTCTCATTATTTTCTTATTTTCTCTACCTATCCTTTAATCATAGCCGACCATTTATCTTTTATACCTCTCAATCTTATCCCTCCATTTCTTATAGTGTCTTCTATATAAGAAGATGCTTCCTTCATTATCAACCCTAACTAACTATTTGATTATTTGACTACACTACGCTTTCGAACTTTCATATGCAATGAAGCCTACTTGCAACCACATTTCCGTTCTTTGTTGAGCTCTTGTGCACATATAAAATCTGAGAGCAAATATATCAAGCAAGATCAATGGAGATAGGAAGAATGGAGATTCAAACCCTATTGGACATGTGATGATATAATCTTAGTGATTTCATTTGATTTGCATTGTCTTAGGTAATCTTCATATGTTATGGTGGATCTTTGTTGTTGTTAGGCTAGGGTTTTGTGGTTGAATTCATTTAGTCTTTCAATATTGTTGTTTCCATTTTCACCATAAACAGTTGTCACAAAAGTTCACCCGCTTGATGAAAAATCCTAGTCATTAACCTTGTGCAACATTGAATCAACCTCCAAGTGTGGGAATTATGGGAGGTTATTCTTGGTGGTGCTTTGATATGATTTACAACCAACTCACTATCTCCATGCACTCTTAAATATTTGATCCCTCTTTTGTGCAGTTTGGAGACCCAAAATTAAAGCTTCATACTCAGCTACATTATTAGTGCAATAGAAATGAAGTCTGAAAGAAAAGTAATATTTCTCCCCTCTTGGAGAAATAAGAAGCACACTAGCCCTTGTGCTAGTCTTGTTCCTTGAGCCATTGAAGAAAATATCCCACGATCCATGTATGTCATTGTCTTCTTTTGAGAGATTGGGGATAGGGGCATCCTTTTTATGGATACAATAGGTACCTAGGCCCATTTCTTTGATCTCATCAATACAATTGAATTGAAATACATTTGCCCATTCATCAAGTAGGCAATTAGGAACCTTCTCCAATTGAGTTGCAGGTTCCCTTACTGAAACTTCTTCTTTCTCTTCATGGAGGGTACAATTAATGTTGATAGGATTGGGAGTATAGGGCTCTATATGATCATTGGCAATAGGCTCAACCCTAATGCTTACTTTGGTACCATATCTTGTCCTAAACAACATATGAGACCAATCAAAAGATAGGTAGCCACCTATCTTAGCAGTGAATTCCCTAGATAGACAAATGGAAAAATAAGAAGGGAGGTCATTCACTGAGATGTATTGCAACACACTACAACCTGGGCAAGAATGCGAGGCCAAATTTAAATCTTTAGTGACCCTTACAGTCTAAACTGATGCGCCATCAAGTTGTACCACCCCTCTTGTGATAGGCTCATATTGGACACCTAGGCGGTCAACTATTCCCTTAGACATAACTGAACTACTAGCTCCACTATCTATCATACAATTATGAACAAGCTTATCTCGTATGATTAATGATAGATAAAAGGGGGGAGGCTTACTAATTTTATTTTGATTTTTTTCTTCTAATGACTACACCAAGCTTGTAGGAATGGAAGCACTACTACCTTGATTGGTATCCTCTGCAACATCCATCCCCTTTAGGGCTTCCTGAAGTAGGTCTCTTTGAGATGGAATAGCAAGAGAATCATACATATATACATTGATGCTATCTCTCTTCATCTATTCAACAATATTAAAGGGGATGACAGCCTTAGTAGAGGTCTTGGTGGCAACAAGGTCCGGTTTTGATATGATAGGAGCCTTAGGTGGCTCTCCTTATATGACCTATTGAGTCACATCTTTCTCTTTATTCGGAGCATCCACCTTATGAGGGATATTTGGCATTGGAGATTGTATGGCTACCATAGACAAAGTTTGAGTTGTTGTGGTAGAAGCGACACTAGGGTCTATGGCCCTCTTTTTGGATCTTGTATTGTTGGCCATATTGTCTCCACTTGTCTGATTTATTCCACATAAATCAACCTCTTGCCAATTCACAAAATTTGTATCTCCCTGTGGATGACTAGAGCAATTGGAAAACTGTTGTTTCCCTGATGTTGTTGGCTCAGTTTATATCACCAAGGAACTCACCATTTTGACAAGTGACCAGATTGTGTGGTTGATTGCATGGAGTACACCAATCTTGTTCCTGAGCAATATTTTTGTTAACTAGCACTAGTTCCTTTGAGATACTTGCAATCGAGGGATTCAAGATATTTAAGGGCCTAGAATTACTCCATTGGTTCTTCCCTTGGAAATTGAATCTTTGCTGCTGATAATTTGACTTTGTTGCTGGTAGAGCTTATTGCTTTGAAATTGTTGCCTCTTCATAGTTACTAGCTTATTGCTAAGTCCCTGCATCAGAGTCTTAAGCTCTTGGAAATCTGATGGCAGTGGAACAAGTGTCTATGTAAATGAATGGCTTGTGGAAGCCACCAGAGTAGGAGCTAAAATAGGCTGTTGGGTAGGAGCCTCTAGAAATAAGGGCATTGGAGGCCTAGGAGACAACTTTCTTGCCTGGATCAAGAAATTTTCTGCGCTTATGGCAATATCATATGCCCCTGGAAGGTTATTTCCTCCCATCGATTAAATCATAGTAGCAATATCACTATTTAAAGCCTTAAGAAAATACAGAAACACATGGTTTTTTGAAGGCTTTACTAATGATGGGATTATATCCCATGTCTTTTGAAACCTATAGTTAAAATCACCCATGAATTCGTGGGGTGCTCTTTTGATTGTAGTCAGCTGGTCCATAAGTGACAAATGGTCACTTTTGTCCTCAAAATGCTAGCATAACTTTTCCCCTAGTTCATCCCAATTATGGATTGTACCAGGAGTCAACCCTCTATACCACTGAAGGGATTTCCCTTTGAAAGAAGAGGCAAGAAGCCTTACTACCACGTTGTCTTGTGTAACATAAAAAATGGTATAGATGCTAGACACATCTTGAATGTGTTCTTTAGGGGTGACAAAGGTTTTTCCTATGAAATATGGAATAGCCTTCAAGGCTTCTATTGGAATATCATTCTTCTAGGCAAGAACTAAAGGGTTGCCACCATTAACGTGACAAATGTGTGTGCTCTTGACACTTCCATAGCGAATAGGGGTCTATTTATATGGATGAAAGGGCCCTTAGGTTGTGTTAATATTATGAATGGTGGAGTAGAAAGAGACCTTAGGGGTGTAGATGCTTCTATTTGGATTCCCCTTGTACGTGACAAGGAATTCTTACCTCTGGTTCTTCTAGAATTTGAATATGAAAGTTCAAAGTATTGGAAATTACCTCTAGAAGATGTTGTGATTTGTATTCTTGGCATGTAAGTGGTATTTGGTCCTCACCAAGAGTGTAAATTTTATCCTCAGAGTCACCAAGTTCTTGATTAGCTGACTTCAAAGGATGGATTACTAAGAGCAACACTAAATCCTTAGCAAATATGTTGAAAGTGTGTCCCACCGAGTGTGCCAAAAATTGGTTTCACAAAAGTTTGCATCCTTGATGACCCAAGAAACCTTGGTCATCAAGCTTGTGAAACATGGAATGAACCTCTCAAGTGTGGGACCTTGCGCTGTTGTGAGGTTGAATCTATATTTCACAAGGTTGATGACCAAGGTTTCTTGGGTCATCAAGGGTGCAAACTTTTTTGAAAACAATTACATCAGATTTATAGCCCAAAGAAAAATTTCATGTCTAGGTCATCATGGTTAATCGAAATGAGACATCCATGGAGATCAAAGGCACATTTCTTTGTTTATTATTTTTGTTGTAGCATATTTCGACACAAAGTTTCTAATTTTCGGTTTACACAAAAGAAGACATCATATTTTGATTATCACGGTGTAAGGTGTTTCAATTGTCATAGGTTTGGACGTACTAACAGATATTGCAAATTTTCTCTTCAAGATTGGAAGAAGCAAAATGGAGTTGAATCCTCAAAAAGGATTGTTCAAAATCAATTTTAGAAATGAAAGCCAAGAGAAAAGCTATTTGGAAACCTAAGGTAGTTACAAACATTGAAAACTCAATGATAGTACAAGTTTCTTATCATGCCAAGGAGGATGTGTGGATTCTTGATAGTGTTTGTTCTCACCACATGATAGGGGACACAACCAAATTTACAAAGCTTGAAGATTATGTAGGAGGATTTCTCAGGTTCGGTGATAATTCTTCTATCCAAAACAAAGGTATTGGAATTTTTCTATTAAATGATAATATTCTTATTCATGATGTCTACTATGTTGATGGGTTGAAACATAATATCTTAAGCATGAGCCAAATTTGTGACAGTGGTTATGAAGTTTCTTTTCATTCTCAGGTCTATGAAGTAAAAAGGAAATCAGGGAGGCTTATTACAACAAGCAAGAGAACCAAGGGTAATGTTTATCATTTACAAAATGTATCCAATGGTGACTCTAATAGTCACATTTGTCTTATGAGTCAAATTGAAGAAAGTTGGCTATTGCATAAAAAGATTAGGACATTTAAACTTTGATAATCTTGTCAAGGTTAGTAAAAATCCAAATGTTAGAGACATGCCTTCTATAAATAAACCTAGAAATATAATTTGCAACGAATGTCAAGAATGGTAAACAAAATAGAGTTAGTTACAAAAAAAAAGAACATGTGACTAATAATCCTTTACAACTTGTTCATACTGACTTGTGTGGTCCTAGAAGGACAAGGTCTATAAATGGAGAGATATATTTTATGCTTTTCATAGATGATTATACTCAAATGACATGGGTAACCTTTCTTAAACATAAGTCTGAGGATTTTCACAGGTTCAAGGTATTTAAGAAGATGGTGGAAAAAGAGTCAAATATGAAGATCAAATGCCTAAGATTAGATCAAGGAGGAGAATACGCTTCAAGTGAATTTGAAGAGTATTGTGAACAATATGGTATAAAAAGGCAATATGCTGCTTCAAGGACACCTGAACAAAATGGGGTGGCTGAAAGGAAGAACAAGACTATTAAAGAAATGGCTAGGACAATTCTTGATGAGGCAATTATAGCTAATGCATATAGGAAGGAAGTTGTTCATACAACTCTATACATTCTAAATAGAGTGCAACTAAGGGTAAAAACAAACTATACACCCTATGAGCTGTGGTATTGTAAAACTAAACTAAAGTATTTTAGATTTTTTGGTAGCAAATGTTACATAAAGAAAGATGATGCAAATTTGGATAATTTTGAGTCAAGGTGTGATGAAGGCATCTATCTTGGCTATTCTTCTAATAGAAAAGCATGTTGATTTTTTAATAAATGATTGAAAGGAATTGTTGAAAGTGCTAATGTCAAAGTTGACAAGAAGTTGTAGGTTGACAAAAATAATTTAGAGAATGTGGAAGTAGAATCTGAATTAGAAATAGAGATGGAACAAAAGGAGGAAGAGATGAAAAATCAACCTCCAGAAGCAGCACCAAAAACACCTTCAAAAACACTAGGCAAAACACTCTTAAAACATCATCCACAAGAGTAGATCATTGGAGACAAGGATGTAGGTGTCTTGAGTAGAAGAAGAACAACTTTATCAGGTGAACAAATCAATCTTTGTTTACTTTCAGAATTAGAACCTAAAAATTATGCTGAGGCAAGTAAAGATGAGTGTTGGGTTAAGGCCATGGAAGAATAAATAAGTCAAATTGAAAAAAACAAACATGGGAATTAGTTTCTAGGCCTGAGAATAATAATGCCATAGGAGCAAAAAGGGCTTTTAGAAATAAGCTTGATGAATATGGGAAGGTTCCAAGAAATAAAGCTAGACTTGTCTACAAGGGGTACTCGCAAGTTGAAGGAGTTGACTTTGGTGAGACTTTTTCTCCAGTAGCTAGACTAGAGGCAAAAAGAATCTTTTTAGCATTATTTGTTTATAAAAACTTCAAAATCTATCAAATGGATGTTAAAACTGCCTTTCTAAATGGGTATCTTGAGGAAGAAGTATATATGGAGAAACCTAAAGGGTTTCATTGTTTGGATAAATCTGATCATGTTTATAGATTAAATAAGGTTTTATATGGTTTGAAACAAGCCCCTAGAGTGTGGTATGCTAGATTAATCATCTTTTGACAAATGGGTTTACCAAAGGAATTGATAGTATTATTTACATCAAGATTGAAGGTGATGATGTGCTCATTGTAGAAGTCTATGTAGATGACATCATTTTTGGTTGTACAAATGATACTATGTGCACTATGCTCTCTAATATCATGCAATCAGAATTTAAAATGTCTATGTTGGGAGAACTTTCCTTCTTTCTTGGATTGTAGGTTACACAACTTCCTAAAGGTATTTTTCTCTCCTAGATTGAGTATGCAAAAGAGATGCTAAAAAAGTTTCATATGGATTAATGCAGTTCAATCAGTACTCCTATGTCAACAAGTTGTAAATTGTGTAAAGAAGATGATTCTCATTGTGTTGATCAAACAAAGTATAGGTCTATGATAGGGAGTCTTATATCTTACAACATCAAGACCTGACATAGTGTGTGCAGTATGCTTAGTTGCACATTTTCAGGCTTCACCAAGAGAGTCACATGTCACTGCTGTTAAAAGGATCTTCAAATACATTAAAGAAACTTTTGACTATTGTTTATGGTATCCTAATTTTACTCTCACTACATTTACAAAATGTTGATTGCTCAGGTTGTTTGGTTGATAGAAAAAGCACTAGTGGAGTAGCTTTCTTCTTGGGTTCAAAGCTTGTAGCTTGGCATAGCAAAAAACAAGATTCAATCTCCTTATCAACAACAAAAGAAGAGTACATAACTGATGTCTCTTGTTGTACTCAAGTTCTATGGATTCCACAAACATTATCCAATATGAAAGTAGAAGTATCAAAACCTATCCCCATTCTCATTGACAACACACGTGCCATTAACAATTCCAAAAATACAGTAATGCATGCTAGAACAAAACACATTGCAATAAGATATCATTTTATCAGAGAAAAGTGTAGGAAGATGAGGCAAGTTTAAAATATGTTAACACTCAGGATCAAGTGGTAGACATATTTACCAAACCTTTGTCAAAGAATTTTTTTGAGAATCTGAGACATAGATTAGGTCTTATCTCATTTTCTAATTTATCTTAAGAATTTGACAAAACATCTCTTTCAGGGGGAGTTTGTGGCATTTCTATCCTTAAAGATAACAAGCATATAGGCACATTATTACTTTTTGAAGGATTTTTTTTTTTCTTATTATCTATTGATAAGATTGGCAATTATCGAGAACAGACATGTTCATACAACTTGGCTTACGAGGACAAGCGCGCTTATACTTGGTGATCAATTTTTCTTCCTTCAAATCTTATAGTAAGCTTTTATTCTATTTTGAATTAGTACTTCTACCACTGTTTGGGTTGTTGTTTGATTTTCAGATATTCTTTGCCTACCACATTGGTTGGACTTTGTAGTTCAAAGTTGGATGGTTTATATTTTGAGAATGGGAGACGATATAATTTCTCTACTCTATCATTTCATCTCTTTCAATTGTACATATATTTTTTGGATATTGCTGGATCAGACAAAATGTTCTTGATCTGATTTTTGGATTTGTAGCTATTTTTAGTGATTGATGAATCCTTTCAGATTCACAGTTGGCTATTTAAAGGGCTCGTCTAGTTACCATTGATTTTATAAGGGTTTGTTTTGATTTGTAAGTTAGTGTGAGTAAAGCCAAGTCAATATATCATTTTCCTTGGTTTGTGCATGTATGCCCAAGTTTCAAGAGGTTCAATGCAAATGTCTTTTCTGCAGAACTGATGATTTTATGATGAAGTCCCTTGTTTTTATTTTGGATGCTAGTTTCAAGACTCTTGCGAATTGTCATGATGGATAAATTTATCGGGCCTTCTTTGATCCTATTGTTCAATCTACAGGCTTTGAAGATATTTATTATAAGGTTGGTGAAAAATATGTCATTGTTGATCTATGGCCTATTGTTTCTGACTATGTTCACCAGGTTAGCTTGACCCCTTTGTCTAAGCTTCTATCCTCTTACTTTGGAAAGTAAATTAAAGGTAGTGGGGATTCCTCCAATCCTCAACTAGAAGACACTATAGGTTGCATTCCTCTTCAACTTCTTTGGGCACATTTTTAGACAAGTGTGTGATTTGGTATATTTGGCACTTTGCACCACATAGTATACCCTTACCAAAAATCCTCCTCTCATCAAGGTGGAAAAGTTGTGATGGAGCTATCTCATGGACTAAAGTTTCTTTGCAGTGACTTTGTCTAATTGGTTCCTCTTATTTTTGTGGTCTATCCTATTTTTGTTCCCCCTCCCTATCATTGCCACCAAAATCAGTGGGAGAAGGATGCTAGAGTGTTTTTGCCATCAGTGCCAGGGGGAGATTGTTGGTATGATTGGCATTTGATGTCAAAAACCATCATTATGGATACTATATGGTACTTTGGCTATGTATATGGTAATGATATGTGAAGCTATGGCCATGGAGATATGGGGATATAAGGAGTCCAATTTTTGGACTATGTATTGCTTCCTTGGTATAATGTGTGTTACTTGGTTCTATTACAATCACTCAATGGATGTATTATAATTTACACGAAATATCAGTCAATGTTTGTAGCCATTTTGAGTTGTACCTCTTGCAACATACTCTGTTCCTGATCATTCAATCTAAAGACAATGAATAAAATTCAAGATTTTATACAATAAGGGGGGTGGTCTACATTTTTGGTTGAAATACCTTGTCGACACTCTATTTTGTCTAAAACCTCTCTTTAACCCTATACAAGGGTTTCTGATATCCTTCTTATGGTAAACAATTATACTTCACATTACAATAAAACAAAGTAATGTGTTTAAGGCCATTTTTCCTCTAGCAAGTTCTTAGGGAAACAAATGAAGTATTTGAAAGATGATCTAAGGATTAATGAAGTTCCACTCTTTGTTTGTCTAATCAGGTATGAGAGTTCAATGGTGGTTGTTTTATAACTAGTTGATTTGTAATAGAATGAGCAATTGAGAAGTGTGGTCAAATGTAAATATCTTTGATGAAAGCTCTTAGAGTTTTTGAACTCCAATATTAAAGGTTGATTGAGTACTCTAAAGATATACATAAATGATAGTGTTTGTTTTGTAGCACTTAGTTAGAATGAGATCGTGATGAAACATATTTACTGTTATAAATTTGATCTAAACATTCTTGGAGAAAACAAGTGTAAAGCAGTGATACCTATAGTGCATTTTTGGTAGTAGAAAGAGTCCTTACAAAGTGAAGGAGATAATTGTTATGTATTGAAAATAGAGATCCATCTCTGTATCAAGTTTTTTTATGCATAATCAAGGGGTAATTTGTATGTCAGTGAGACCTCAAACTTGTGATGTCAGTGAGACATTATTATAATCAGTGAGATTCCTTTTCATAATGAATGATTTATAAGTGGTTTTTCACCCTTTAAGGGTTTTCCACTTCTAAAAATTTGTGTTGCTGTTTTGATGATCAGATTGTCTTTGTGCATTCTTTTGAAAGATATGTTTTCATTAATAATTCTTGTTTTGATAGAATAAAGACAAACACTACTTGTTGATTTATTTTAAGTTAAGCTTTTATTTGAAAAAGTACAACTATATCTTTTTGAAAGATTAATATTACTTGTCACCGATTCAAATAAATTTAGAGGAAATAGTATTTGGTTACACATGTCTCTTGTTCAAAAGATATAATCCAATCCACCTTCATAGATATGCCTCCAACTTGGCCTTAACTACACACATGCAAAAACACTGTCATGAAAATTATCACAATATTCCCTATTCATACAATTGTAAGTGACAACAATATAAACTAGTTGATAAGACATTCACCTCCCACCCTTCTACAACCACTCCAATACCAAACTCTAATTATATCCATTTGTGCAATTGGCACCCAAGAATTTTTTTTTTTTGGACAAATAATGATTAAAGAACAAACAAACTATAAACCATCATTTTGACTTAACATCTTGATTTCACCCCTTTGCACACTCAAACTAAAAAATATGTCATCTTCTATGAATTTCATTGACAAAATATTTCTACATTACACTTTTCTTTCTCCACTCTCTTCTCACTACCTATACATTCATCCTCATAATCACCATTTCACTACTCTTCAGTACCAATTTCCAAATATATGAGCCTAGTGTTAATTTAGAGATAGTACATGCACAATATTATGGGCTATAAAAAAAAGGATGAACTAGAAAATGTTGCCATCAACCAAACCAATGTATCTATTTTTGCACAAGTTGGGTGGTTGGAATTTTTAGAGAAGTATGAGAGGTATTAGTTAAACTTGGTAGAATAATTTTCTTTAAAATTTCCACAAAAAGTTTTCTATAGTGAAGGGTCATACTTGTAGTTACTTTGGGTCTAATCAACCAATTATTCAAAATTCCTAGGGTCAATGAAGATATCTTGCATTTAGTCAAACATCATATAAGGAGTTAATTTAGGCATTCAATGTGCCTCTAGAACTTATTCCTAGGTGTACAGTATTGTAATGTGGAAAATTTGAGCTTAGCAAATTCACCACATGGAAGGGAGAAATTACTGAGGCAATTTTCACTTAGAGGACTTTATATTCAAAAGAGGAGATGAATCCACTAGATCCAATCCTAGATGAGACAAGGACTAAATAATGAGTGGATTGGATTGATTTGGGTTTTCCTCTTTTGCAAGTTGAATTACATAAATAGTGTAAAATGCCGAGATTTGAAGGAAAATATGCGGAAACAATGAGCTATAGGTTTGGGATTTAATCGTGCACTAGGATATGAGAAGTATGAGATGATTCAGAGGTCCTCTATGAAAAATTCCAAAAATAGCAAGAACCGGGTTCAGGGACCAGGGCACCCCCTCTTGGCCCTTCAAAATTTTTGATTGTCAAAAAGGGTTTTTCCGTCTCTGTGTCTGCACCTTATTTCTAGAAGTACAACTGCACACCTGTTTCCTACACACAGAAAGAGAGGGAAATGTGTTGGGAATAGGGTTTTGCCTAAGTCAAACCCCGGTTGAGGAATCAACCTTGAATGAAATATTGCAAATACTGAAGTAAATAATGGAAATGTATACCTTAGATTTGCAATGACTGATAATGATGCTTTGCTTCTTGAATGTAATCACATATGTTGTATGAAATGGCATGAACATGACAAAACCTTAATTACAAACACATGCTTGCAAATGAATGATGCAATGTTTCTCCAATGGATAGATGAAGAATATGCAGCCTTGAAGAGTGCTTGATGATGAATGCTTGAATGCTTGAATGTAGTCTCCTTGCCTTATGATAGTCTCCACCTTATTTCCTTATTTCCAAATGAGAGGGCAGACCTCCTTATATACTTCTTTGTCGTCAAACATATTAATTTTTCGACTAGGCCGACATGGGGAAAAGTTTCCCACTCAAATTTTAGATAGGGCCAAGGGTTCAAATTAGGGCCCAATTGAGGAGGACTATGGCATGGCGCCATGGTCCTGGTGAGGACTAGGGCACCACGCTTTGGTCCTACCCCAATTTAGGGAAAGGACAAGGGGTCCCAAAAAGGTAAACTTTGAAAATATGATGTTTATTGCATGATAGAGGCATAAATAGGTCCTGATCAAGCATGAATATGAGAACACCAAGGTGAGGGCCCCAAATATGGTTAAAACTAAAAAGGGTGCAATTTTAAGATGCTACATCTAGCCTCCACTTTACCAGGAGTACGAGCTTACACAAATAGTCATGGTAAGGTAGAAGAAAGAGGGATGAAGGAGATGAGGAATGCAAAGAAAAATCACAAGGAGCATAAGCTATCACTAATTTTGAGGAACCAAGCCCCCAATATTAGGATCTTAACTCACTCAATCATATGCAAGGGCACACAAAAGCAAGAGAAAAACAAAGAAGACAAGCAAAGACAAAAAGGGAAAAAAAGGCAGAGCACATAAGACACAAAAGCTAGAGACCAAAAACAAGACCTCAAGTCAACTAGCTAAAGAGACCTCGATAGTAAAACTTCTCAACAACTAATATCATTCTTGAAGAAAATGCCATCTCATGAACACAAGTGATCACATAAAAGAGTAAATCAAGCATCATCCATGAACTATAAATTAAAAAACTATGAGTCCATGAGAGGAAGAAGAGAGAACATGAATACACTCTAGAGGTGTTTATCTAGGTGATCCAAGAGAAGAATGGTGAGAGAGGACATGGACAACTCACCCCTAGATGTTTTTATCTAGGTGATCCATGTGGGGAGGAGAATAGTCCAGCTATTTTTAGCTAGTTCCACCAATACTCATGTGTGTGTGCAAGTGATGTCTAGATTCAAGTGTATAGTGCCTCATGTAAGTCTTTTATTTGTTTTTGAGTGTGCTTCAACTTGTTTAAGACATGCAATGATGCATAAAATGAGGATGAAGCATGGGGATGCAAAAATCCCATATTGGTAAATGAAATGTGGATTATGCACGAGGATGCAATAATCTCATGAATGATAGATAGAATAGGGATGAAACATGAGTATGCAACAATCGCATATTGATAATTGATAATAAAATGCAACCAGGAGGCCGCATATATGCCCCCCTCCTTAAGATGTCAACATAGTCCTATGTTGATGTCTTAAGGAAGACATAAACAAGGATACCCACCTTCAACACCAAGGAGATATCCACTAATCAATAACGCATGCATTCCAAGCTAGAAAGAAAGACCCTTGAGTAGGCTTTGTTTCTTTAAGAAAGGAAGAGGTAATTGTAAAAGAGATATCTTGCAACAAATATAAAGGGATCCTTTTGAGGGATGTATGATTAACAAAGGATGAAGAGATATTTGCATAAAGATATCTACCTACAAGAGTAGAGGAGATCCTTAGTAAATATGACATTTTGAAGGATAAGAGGACTAAGAATACACACCTTTTCCAAAGTGGATTCTTAGGATAACACCCTTTCACTAAGGAGATATTCTTCATAAAAGATGCACCATTTCAAACAATGAATGCACACACACTCATAAGAAATGACATCAAATTATGAAAGATGCTACTCAATAAAGGAAGAAGGAAATCTTTAGAGAGAGAGAGAGAGAGAGAGAGAGAGAGAGAGAGAGAGAGAGAGAGAGAGAGAGAGAGAGAGAGAGAGAGAGAGATGAAACATTATTCTTTCCCCCAATAATGGAGACAAGGACACCAAAGGGAGATTATCTATTAAAGGAACACTCTTCTAAAATAAGCAAAATATCCTCAGTAGGGACACATATAAAAATATAGAAGGGTCCATTATAAAAAGATACTACTCAATAAAGAGAAGAATTTGATAAATTATTATAGACTTTCAACACTAAGGAAGAGGTCCAATTAAGGATATTCACTTATAAGGCAAGGATAAGATCCCTATTAGGGATACTTGTTCCAATAAAAGGAAGGAGATCCTCGACAGGGATATATACCTCCACAATAGATAAGAAATCCTTAATAAAGGTCCTACTTCATAAATGTAAAGTGAGAAAGGATGATTGAAATGCTATTCTTGCCCCACAAGAATGGAGACGAGAATAAAAATACTATTATGTTACTACCAAAGTATGATTGCACTTGAAATTGTACCATCATGAATGACAATGAGCCCCCAATAGGTAAGCAACCAATGTCACATACTAATGAGAAACATAATAGGAACTTAAATGTTATGTAAATGGAAAAATATGAGAGTCCAACTTATTGCCATCTAATATTTGAATGGTACCGGTTACAATAAGTTGTTGAATTTTATCCACTAAATCAAGACAATCATTAGTGGAGTGGCCATGGATTTGATGATAGTTGCAAAAAGAAGAATCATGTTGATTTTTCTTAGAATTATTTCTTTGATTCTTTAAAGGGAGAGTAATAAAGTTGGCTTTAAGGAGCTCATACACAATAATCTCTTGTTGTGATGAGAAGTTGTAAGAAGACATAGATGTACTAGACAATGGGGAAGGGGATGTCAACAAAGGAGGACTTTGGAAACCTAAACCTTCTTGGGAAAATTGTGATGTAGATTTCTCATGACCATAAAAACTTTGTTGCATACATCCTAAACCATATCCATTGTATCCATGCATAGACATCGAAATGTCTAGAGGAGAGGGTTCATTCCTAGTATCAAAATCTAAAGATCCCTCATCATCATCAAGACATGTGTTTGAAGGAGAGGTGAGATTTGGTTTAGAAGAAGTTTGGATAAATGACACACAAGGATCCTTCAAGGCTTCCTCCTTAGATTGAGAGATTTTATACCCATTAATGGAAGGCATAAGGTCTAATGTACCCCAATTCTTTGCTAAAGAGACATCATTAATAGGGCATTGTGTTATTGAAGGAATCATAGTAGTAAAGGGAGAGCTACATTTTACTTCATCATGAACAACATCATAAGGATTAGGATCAGCTTGATTGTGTGAAATTCATTGTTATGTATGAATTTTATTGTGTGATGAAGAGTAGAAGGAACTGCTTTCATAGCATGAATCCATGGTCTACCTAGAAGAAAGTTATAATTAAGATGGTTGGACATGACATGAATAGGAGTAGGCAAAGTCATAGGTCCCACTTTGATAGGTAACATGACTATACCGAGTGTCTCTCTAGGAACATTATCAAATCCATGAACACAAAGAGGATCAAGTTGAATATAAGAATGATCCTAATTCATCTTATCTAATAAGTCAACACAACAAATGTTAAGTGTTGACCCATTATCAATTAAGGTACCTTTTATGTTTTGATTATAAATGTAAGGAATAATCATAAGGGGATTGTCTCTATTTCTAAACTCTATAGAAGGCAATTCATCTTGTGAGAATGTGATATTATTTGGTTTAGAAGAAGGATGAGGAACCACTTTATGAAAGGCTTCTTGGATTAAGCTATGGTATGAAGGGGAAGTTTCAATCAAGTCCCAAAGGGAGATCTTTGCCAAGATACCATGGAGTTTCTCAATAAGATCCTTATAAATGTCCTTCTTAGGGTGAGAGGTGGAAGAAAGAGAAGTGAGAAGAACATTGGGTTCTTTCTTTTTGGCACAAGCATTAAATGTTTGATGTATTTGAGAACCATATTTTTGTTCTAGTTGTCTCTCCATAACATCTCTTTCACATATGTATTTTGCAACTTTCAGGATATTGGGAGTTTCCTTTGGTTTAGGCTTCTCATAAATATAAACATGAATGGTATTGACTTGATTGATCTCTTTGTTCTCCAAGGATACATCTCCAGAAGGGAGAGCATTAAGGAAATTTTTAATGATTTCATCCTCTTGTGCCAAATCATCCTCACGGGGGAGGTACATTTTAGGACAAACATCATTCTTCAAAACTTCATCTTTAGGAGGGAGATATTCAAAAGAAGTGCTCATAACCTCTACTTGCACCAATGTGCCCTCATTGGAAGGACCAAATTTGGGAGAGGGTAAATCAATGTCCATCAACACTTCTTCTCTAGGAGAGATATGATCAAGGAAGGTGTTTATGATATCACCTCTTGCTCTAAGGTATTCTTATAGGAAAGACAATTTTTAGGAAAAAGATCAACATCAATTTTCAAAACTTCATACTTAAGAGGAAGAGTTGTAAAAGGAGTGTTAATAATCTTTTCTTTCACCAAAGTATCCTCATGAACAAGAGAAGATTTAGGAGAGGAATTATCATGGTTCATTAGGGTGTCATCTCTAAAAGGTAAAGCTTGATAAAGAGGATTGTCTACCACATCAAAAAATTCTTCATAAATAGGATTGATAGAAGGTCTTAAATGTTCATAAATCGGATTGTCATACATGACAATATCCTTGTGAATTGTTGGAGATTTAGAGGATGATTTAGAGGGAAGGATAAAGTCATCAAGAGTTTCATCCATCATATCACTAATAAATAGCTTACACATTATGTTGATTAACATTTGGCAAAAGGATGGTTTAGAAGGCTTAGGATAAAGGAAACCATCAAGGGCCTCTTGAAGTTCCTCTCTATTGTATACTTCTTCAAAAGGATAGTCATTATAAGCAAATGGATTGTCAAAGGCACGATAATCTTGCAAAGAGTAATTTGACATTTTGTTCAAATAAATGCTAACTAAAGCATGCAAACATACAAAATGCATAAATCAAGATTTTTTTTTTGTATTATTATTCTTTTTAAATTTTTTTTTTTGAAAAATATGAAATGAAATTTGAAATTTGAAAGTTGAAATTTGAAATTTGGAACTTGCAAAATTGAATAATGCAAAATTTAAGAAAAATAATTATTCAATTAAATAAGAAAATTAATTGAAAGAAATAATGAGCAATAATTTAACCTCCTAGGAAATTTAAAATTAAGATTATGCAAAAAATAAGCTCTTAATTTAAATAAAAAATTACCCACTAGGAGATAAAAATTCAAATTTAAAATTAGGACTAAAAATAACCTCTTAATTTTTAAAAAAATTGAATTGAAAGGGATCTAAAGGAAAATTTAAAATTAGGGCCTTGTAAAAAGGAACCACTTAATTTTAAAATTAGTTGAAATATTGAATTTAAAAGTTAGGGCTCTTGTAATGAACCACTTAATTTTAAAAATTAAATGTTAAATTTGACTTGCAAGTGAAAATTTAAATTTTGAAATTGAATAACACTTGGATCTAAAACAATTAACCCAAATTATGCAATTCACAAGCTCAATTTTGAAAATGAAAACTAGGGTTTTAATGAAATTAACCTCTAAACTCTTTCAAATTTGCAAGGAAATCAAACTTGTAAATGAAAATTTGAATTTTAAATTGCATACACACTCAGATCTAAAAACAAAAATCAGAAGTAAGCATAGGACAAGTTGGGTTCACTAAAATGTAAAGTGGAAAATTTGAGCTTAGCAAATTCACCACATGGAAGGGAGAAATTACTAAGGCAATTTTTCACTTAGAGGACTTTACATTCAAAAGAGGAGATTAATCCACTGGATTCAATCCTAAATGAGACAAGGATTGAATATTGAGTGGATTGAATTGATTTGGGTTTTCCTCTTTTGCAAGTTGAATTACTGAAATGGTGTAAAATGCTGAGATTTGAAGGAAAATATGCGGAAATAGTGCGATATAGGTTCAAGATTTCGTCGTGTACTTGGATCTGAGAGGTATGAGATAATTTAGAGCCGCTCTATGAAAACTGCCTCTTGGTCCACCAAAATTTCCGATCGTCAAAAAGGGTTTTTCTGTCTCTGTGTCTAAAGCTTATTTCAAGAAGTACAACCACGCACTTATTTCTTGCACACATAAAGAGAGAGAAATGTGTCAGGAATAGGAGTTTGCCTAAGTCAAACCCCAATTGAGGAATCAAACTTGAATGAAATATTATAAATACTAAAGTAAATAATGGAAAGGTATACCTTAGATCTGCAATGATTGATAATGATGCTTTTTCTTCTTGAATGTAATCACATATATTGTATGAAATGACATGAACATGAAAAAACCTTAATCAGACACATATGCTTGAAAATGAATGATGTAATATTGTTCCAATGGATTGATGAAGAATATGCAGCCTTGAAGAGTGCTTGATGATGAATGCTTGAATGCTTGAATATTTGAATGTAGTCTCATTGCCTTATGCCCAAATGAGAGGTCGTTATATATTTTCTTGCCATCAAACATATTAATTTTTTGACATAGGTTGACATGGGGAAAAGTTTCCTTCTCAAATTTGAGATAGGGCCAAGGGTTCAAATTAGGGCTCAATTGTGGAGGATCGTGGTGTGGTGCCATGGTCCTGGTGAGGACTAGGGTGCCACACCCTAGTCCTACCCCAATATAGGGCAAGGACAAGGGGTTCCAACAAGGTAAAGTGTGAAAATATGATGTTTATTGCATGGCGGAGGCATAAATAGGCCCCGATCATGAATATGAGAACACCAAGGTGAGGGCCCCAAATGCGGTCAAAATTGCAAAGGGTGCAATTTAGGATGCTACAATTATAACTAAATAAAAATTAAAGGGTATAGATTGCTCCAACTGTCTAGACTCATGGGTCATTGTTGTTGTCTAGAAAAAAAAATGTTCACCTATGATGGATAGTACAACACCATATTAGGACCAAGTATGTGAATTATCTCCCATGTTTTCCATGGTGTTTCTTGGCTTGTTTCTCCTATGAACTTGTTAGAATTCTTGTAAAATTTTCTACATAACATGATAGTGAAAGTTCACCTTCATAATAGCCAAATAAGCCATCATGGGCTTATTAAACTTGTCATCAAGAACCACCTTCTCCAACAAGAGTGTGGGTAGAAAAAATGAGAGGAATTCCTCTAGAGTGAAGCTCCTCAAGCTAAGAAACCAAAAGCTAGAGGATAAAGGCCTACCTTCAACTTCACATGCACTGACAATCTATATTTCCACTAAGGTATAGACTAACCCAAACCCTCCTATAAGCACTTGGAGGATGATGAGGAATGAGATGCCCCAATGAAATTACCTAGAAAGTCTATCCTTGAAGCACAAACTCCAAAGTATTCTCTTGTAGGACCATAAACAAAAAGACATTGTCAACTTAGGATTCAATACGCAAAAGAAAAGTTTACAAAAACTATCAAGATCACCAAAATATTGGGAAGCTTCTCTTGTAGACAACCCTCACCTCTAGAATGACCCTTTGATATTCCTCTAAGTGAGGGAAAATAACCAACGACATAACCTATGCCAACTTCTAAGGAAAAAATGTTGAAACACAAAATTTTTATACCTTTATGAATCTTTCTTTGAAGTCTTCATGAAAAAGGTTAATTTTTTCATGTAGGAATTCATGGATGTCTTCATAAGAACTTGATCATGCATGCCATTTTGAATGCTTGAAATCTGATTACTTGACCTCTCCTTCATTGTTCTAATGATACTTGATTGCTTGATCACTTGAATTTGCTTGATATGAATTGAATTTAAAATTTGAGAGATAGATGAGAGAGATGTTTCAAATGAGGGGCTTAGACATGATTTTATACCTCACCCCATAAAACATGTTTGAAATTAGGAAGAAGACCGACATGAAAAATAAATTTCCACCTAATTTTTTTTTATCATTATAGAGACCAAAATTGGTCCATTTTGGTCTATACAAGGGTTCTACACACCCCTATCTAGGAGGACAAGGGTGCTAGGCACCCCTATATAGGAGGAAAAGGGGCCCTTGTCTATTCTTGCAAGGCTAAACAAAGGACCGATAAGAAGAGAAAAAAATTAAGATTGAAGATATGACCGTGTGAGCAAAATTAGGCAAAATCAGGGCATACAAGGTAAAAATTCCAATGTGAGGCCCAAGTGAGTATGAAATTGTATGAGGAAGTAATTTACGAAACTACAATTTGTGGCACACCTAGGGTACCTAGGGATACATGCATCACATGGGGTTAACATTCTTGGGGCCACTTTATGCATTGTATGTAATATCATGATTAATATTTAATGTGGGGATTCACATAAGAAAAATATTTAATATTGGGAAAATTATTATTGATATTAAATAAGGGCTTAATCATTTTGTAATCTCATGGTAATAGTCACATGGTTTTATGTTATACCACTTGGTAGTTTTGTGTGAGCTTGATTATGTAAAATCAAGCACATGGTAGTTGTTGAAGGCTGACTCATTTGCTGATTTTGGATAAGGGGTTGAGAGAATCTCTTGTTACATTTATGAGGGTTTGAAGCATGGCATGGGAGGTATGGTTACATGTTTGTTCACATGAAGTTCTTGTAGAGATCTTATGTTCTATAAGCATTCATGGAGGATTCTAAATATGCATTATAATGATTTAATTTTTAAATAATGCAAGAGTGATGGATACCTTTGGAGGTTCTAAAGGTTTTTTCCTCTTGAGGATTTTCCTGATTGTGTCATATTTGATGGTATACATTATCTATTCATTTTCATATAGATTCTGAATACTTGTTTGCATATATTTCTCTATTTTGGTTGTGTGGAGATTCGATATATATGATTGAATTTTTCTTAAAATATCTCCACCCTTTTCTCTCCATCTCCATATCATTTCCATCCTCAATCTATTACTATGTGCTCTCTCTCCATATATCACTTTATCTCTCTCCCCCCACTCTCTCTTTATATATCTTAATTTATCTCTCACTCTTTCCTTGTTTATCTCTCTAGAACTTTTCCCTCTCCCTATTTCTACCCCTCTTTGCACTCTTCATCTCCCTCTCCCTCTCCCTCTCTATCTCATTCTCTTCCTTTTTGTATTAACCTCCCTTTCTCCTCCCCTCTCCATCTCTCCCTCCCTCCCTCTTTCTCTTTCTCCTCCCATATCTCTATGTCATCATATATTTTATCTCCCCCTTATCTCTCTAAAATTCTTTATCATAACCAAATGCTTCTTCTCCATTAAATTTTGATCTTTTTACCAATATAATATATATGTTATTTCACTTTCTTATTAACTTACATCAATCCATTTATTAAAATCTTTATTTATAATAAAAATTATGAACCCTAAATATTTATTGAATCACCTATATAAGTATATCTTTTCAAAAAACTCTAACGATATATAAGCCTTTTACCCAAACAAAATGATTATATTTTGAAAACATTATTGCACATTAGATAATGTGCTCATGCTATATAACGTAAAAAAATTATGTAACATGAGTGCCTTACATAATATGCTTGAGTTTTTTATTAAAAAAATAATTCTTGCTTTTTTCTTCTTCTTTGGAATAGGTTTGGAGAAGAAGCCTAAAGGGCTAGGATTCTAGTTTTAGAAAGTCTCTTCTCACCATAGTCCTTCAATATTTTAGTTTTTTGTATTTATACCCTTTTCCTACCCAACTTTCTCTTCTTTTATTTGCATGTCTTAATTATTTTTCTACGATGTATCTTTATTAGCTTGCTTATTACTTGTCCCTATAACTTGGCCTCTTCAAACTAGCACCTTAATTAATTTTCTTTTATTTTTATGTTTTTCATTGTAGATTTTTTATTTTTTATTTAGGTCATGTCACTTCCTTCCATCACCTTGGGGTGATCTTTTTCTAGTTGTTTTTAGCTTGTTCAAATCTTGTTTTAAATTGGTCATGTTTTGCTACAATTTCATGTTATGCCATTTATTTCCATTATGTTTTGCATGTTGATTACTTATCCTTTGAATATTTTATTCTCTCTTATATGTTTTCAATTGGATTTTGTAAGTTCTTTCAACATATTGTCATCACATTGCCCCCTTTACTTCTATTGTTTCAAGTCTCCTATTCACGTTGATGAACTTATTAACAAATAGCTCAAAACACCACATTAACATTGCACACGTAGGGCTATTTATATTTTGTTTTCTTGGGGCTTTTCTTTGTTTTTACCTTTCCTTTCCATGAATGTTTCAATCTTGTTTTAATTTTCTTTTAACTCATTCTAAAGTGACAAGATAATTTTCTCCTTTCCTTTTATATCCACTTTGTGTTGTTTGTTTTATTTTCATTTTTTGTGGTTTAATAGTGATGATTGAGGTGTTGAGAGTGCTTCTTGACAAAATAAAAGTAATTTTTTTATTCTTTATTTGTTTCAATTCTTGGGTCTTACCAATGGCTTCAAATTCCTCTATACTACTTTGCATTCATGTATATCATCTTTGTCTTATGCTTACTATGTTGGTTTTCTAGTATCCTATTATGCAATAACCCCATGATCCATCTATGACCCCTATGTGAGAGTTAAAATTAGGTTTTAGGTAGGTAGTTGAAACCCCCTTTGAAAGTTATAGAGTGTGGTTCTAAGGAATCACAAAACCCTCTTAATACAAAAACAACAATGCTAATCCATGTAACTACATTTGGGACTGTAACATAGCTTCATTTGTGTCCACTTGAAGATTTTGCGATCCTTAAGATTTTTGAGTATTTAAGGACCTTTGATGTTTCAGCTTCTTTTATAGTAGGCCCGTGAGACACTTGGTCAACTTTTACTATATACTCTTGTTGCTCAATCATGATTTGAAATTATCTTGATTTGAATAGTTTCAAAAGAGATGAAAAATATATAAAATAAAATTATGTGTGTATTATATGAAATTTGTTTTTAGAACTTACCTACTTCTTATCAGCTATAATTTATGATCAAAATTATTATATTTTTTATGTTACACCAGAACAAAAATTTGTTTAAAAAAACCAGTCAATAGACTAACAAGAAAAATAAATAGTCAAAACTCTATCATTGAAAATCATCTTGACTATTTTCTCGTCTAATTTGACAGCCCCACCTTCCTCTTGCCACTTCCTCAAAACAATGATATCACCCTTACGGGTAGAAATTGTGGTGCGGGCATTATGCAAATAATACATATGCGTTGAGTTGTAAAGAGGATGAGATATGGGTATTCAGCTGACATACAAATAGATAAAGTGCGCGGGGCACAAACTTGATAGTTATGCATCTATTTATAATAGAAGGCATTCATAAGTATTTATATGATGCAAGGTATGGTATGGCTAATGCAATAAGCTAGGGTTTGATGAGCATGGCTGCCATGAAGGACTATGAATTATGAACCAGGGGCAAGAAACATAATCCAATATCTAGGGTTTAAGGAAATAACATGCAAGGGACTTTTGGGATATGGATATGTCTGTAAGGTTAAGGTATATAGTCTATTTGGAAATTAGAGCATGTTTCATAATTCATGTCTAAAAGAAAACCTTAACTAAACGTGTAAGAAATTTTAGTCTACGATTTCTCATATCGATTGTCAAAATAGACACTATGATAGTAAGAGAGACAACAAATGACTTAATAATTTGCATTTTTTGACATGGGCCAATAGAATAATAATCGATATCATGAAACAAAAGAGATCATTGTAAACAAAGTGAACAAATGAACTATCTCAAATAATATAGAATTTAAATTAATTAAAAGTATAAAGGAGGGAAAGGTAAAGCATGGTAAAACAAAACCTCCATAAAAATTTCATCATATTAAGAGCATAGAAATGCATGACTAAATCAAAGACATTGATGCCATATGAGACAAATGAGATATAAGCACATTAGAATCTAAAGTAAGTGTATCCAAATCAGCCAAAGAAGAAATCGAGTGGAAGGTTGAGAAACGAAGTTTTTAGTGCAACCATAAACATTAATTAAAGACCTTAATGATAGATCTAAAAAATGTAGAGCTTGTAGATTTGAAACCTTAGATGTAATAAGTAGGGAGCACAAGTTTATTGAGTTTACCAAACTGAAATTAAAAAAATAATGGTCCTATCTTTCCTTACAAGATAGTCTATGTTAATCAATTAAATGTAATAATTAAGCATTTATTAATCTAGATTAATTTTAATTTGTCCGAGTGGAATAAAATGGATCATATCGAACATTACTAGGTAATAAGCAATGATCAAGTCATAAAGAATAATTAATAAAGAAATATGTTGAGGGATAATACTTTGTGACCAAAGAAATATGTTGATTGATGAAGGCACAAGAGTGAATGTGTTGATGCCTTAAATAACTTTGTATATGTATATTATGTTGGCAGTGGGCCAGTGTCCCTCACGGGGATCCGTGACATGGTTTAACAACCTTCTGTGGAATCTAGAAGTGTTGTATAAGGCATTGATAGGTCGATTTTTTGGTGCAACGACAACCCTAGCTTGTAACAAGTGGTATCAGAGCTTGGTCACAGGTTCGAATCATGCAGGTCGCGGCGAGTGATGCTGGGAGGGGGATTGTTGGCAGTGGGCCAGCGTCCCTCACGGGGATTCAAGACAACGACAACCCTAGCTTGTTACACATTAAAATCATAATATTCTTCTATTCTTGATTTGTAACAAAAATTCAATTCAAGACATAATAAAATTTTATTTATTTAATATCAATTATATCATGATTTGTCTTCATATAGAAATTACATTTTGATCTTTAAATAATATAAGAAGGCACTATTTTATAGAGGTTGCAACCTCTAAAAACACAACAGTTCACTGCATCACAAATAAAGAAACTTCTAAAACATATGAAAATATACCAAAACCACTAAAAATTCAATTTAGAATCTACCTCTAAAAACTGCAATTACATTTTTGACATTATTAATTCCATTTCCAATTGCATGCTTCCATCACAATCCAACACTCACAGAGCTCAAACTTTTCTGTGTAATGGTGCAACTCAATTAAATCATTTATTAATGGCAGTCCAGTACCAAAACGTTATAGCATACATAGCACGCCATTGAAAGTGAAAAATGCAGTCAAGCCCATTTGATATGAATTAAATTATAGCCCCATTATTTTGACCTTAATGAGGGCTGTGCAAACCTTACTTTTTCATTTTAATTTCATTATATATATCATCCCTCTTTCTATCTCTGCATTTAATCTGCTGCTTCTGTATCTCAGACATTAGAATGCTAATCTAAAGTCTGAATCGGATATTCTAAGGCCTATTAAGCTCTCCCATGATAATGGCTTTAGGAGAAATGAAACTTCATAAGCCCATCAGAGATACAGTTCTTGTTTTTTCCCTAACTGTCCTTATCTTGGTATGTTACTTGGTAGGCAAGGGACCTTCGCCTCTATCTACAGAAACTGAAGCCACATCTCTATCTGTAAGTCTAATCCTCATGCTAATTTTTGGATGAAAAACTCTTTTGACTCTTATAATCTATTGAATTAATATCTATGTTTCATTTTTTTTAATTTCTCTCTCTGAATAATCTAGATTGTGAACATCGTTGTTTTTAAACTCAGCAGTTTTTTTTGTGTTTGTCATCAGATAGAAGTTGCAAGTGATGCAGACGAGCTGGAGATTGCTTTGGCTAAGGCTTCAATGCCAAACAGGACTCTGATCATCACGCCAGTGAATTGGGCATGGATGGAGGCAAACAGTTTAATGGATCTTTTTCTAGAAAGCTTTCGAATTGGGGAAGGAACAGACATGTTACTTAACCATCTCCTGATTGTGGGCATGGATGCAAAAGCTTTCAACCGCTGCAAAGAAATTCACCCCCATTGCTATGAGCTTAGAACTGAAGGAGTTGATTTTTCTGGGGAAAAGTTCTTTATGTCAGATGATTACGTTAAGATGACGCAGACTAAAATTCTCTTTCTGAAAACTGTGGTGGAACGACGATATAATTTCGTATTTACTGTAAGTTTTGTCACATAACCCACAATAATTATAGTCGAATTTTATATTTTTTTATTATTACTATAATATAGGAATTGGAAGTTTCTTGAAATTATGAGAACTTTATGACCTTTTTATAATTTTATAAGGAGAAGTTGCTGTTCTAAATAAATTCTATTTTAGATTAGAAAATGTTTCATTGGTTCAGTTGAATTGTTGATGTGTCACTTTTTGAAGCAATATTAGGCTTCTCATTGGTGCATGCATATATATTATATTATAAGAATCAAACTTGTTTTTGTCTGTTTAATAGAATTTTAGATTTGTGATATTAGAAAGGGAAGTTTGAGAGGGCTTTCATATGATTGATAACTTCTAATAGTATAAATTATCTTTGCATAAATTTTGAGTGATCACCAAAAAATAATTCAAAGCATGATGAAACCAATTTTTTGGGGGCTTGAATTTTTGTTTTCATCCCATATTTTTCTTTTGATATCAACTTTATTTTAAGCATCTTATAAGTTTTTTATGTATCCTTAGAGAAATTGTGCTAATTATTTTCATGTGTTGTTTTCCAGGATGCAGATATAATGTGGTTACGAAACCCATTTCAAAGGTTCTCAATGGGGGTAGATTTTCAAATATCTTGTGATGGCTACAACCATAATCCACGTGCTATCTCAAACTATCCAAATACAGGATTTTCATTTGTTATTGCCAATGAACGGACTGCTAAACTCTATGAACTTTGGTATGCCTATACTATTCAATATCCCAAAACACACGATCAAAATGTCTTTAATATGATGAAATATTCTAAAAATTTTACTAACATTGGCCTAGATATCTTGTTCCTTGATACAAGTTACTTTGGTGGGTTTTGTGAGCCAAAGGCAAAATTAGAAGATGTTTGCACCATGCATGCAAATTGTTGTAAAGGTTTAAGGGCTAAGATTAATGATCTGAGAGAAACACTCAATGATTGGGTGTTATTTAAATCTTTCAACCCAAATTCTCCTTTTGAATTAAGGGGAAGAAGAGAGATGGGTTGGAGAAACAAAACAAAATGCCATGAGTCCATGATGCATGATAACGAGCCTTAGAGGTGAAATGTTAATGATTTTGAATACTCTTTGAGAGAAGACAAATGTAAATATGGATAAAAATTAAGATCATCTCTTCGAATTTTGTAATAAAACATTATAATTTATTGAATTTAATATTTTACTGAAATTTGTATACCCATATTCTTATTCTTTATGTTTTGGGTTCACTCCAATTAACTTCTAAATATATAATTAATTTATAAATGATTTATTTGTGTATGAAATTCATTCATAATATTATCACATCTTAATTTATTTTTCATCATTAATCCTCAGATTTTATTTTAATTCTCAGATCTCTCATTTATTATCTGAGATTCTGAAATAACATCTACAAATATAAATTTGATTTAAATCACTTACACATTCACGAATAGAAACCATATCCTTTTTAAATTTAAATCAATATCTTACCAACCACTCTAATGATCATTATAAATAAAATAAAAAGTATTTTATTAATTTATATGGTTGATTTTGTATTTAAAAAAACTCATTCAAAGGTGAGTCAGTTGAGTATTTGGTTCTTATGTCACACAAACATATCATGATGAAATTTTTTGACTTAAAAAAAAAAAAATTAAAAAATGCACGCCCACATATCATTGATTTGTTTGGGTTCCCAACCAATGTTATGAACCAATCATCTTGCATATGTTAACACATTCCGTGGTGTGTAGTGTTGGCTATTCTTTACATTAAACAAATATATCATTTGCAGTCTGAAAGCCCAAAGTCTTTTCTCTAATAGTAAAAGCGAAATAAATCATTTGCTAGTGGTAACTTAGAACCATAGCCTAAACATACACATAAAGCACATCCTAGAATATGTATTAAATTAAAGCCTCAATATGTTAACCTTAAAAGAAAGCTGTGCCAGCTTTCTCTCAATGACACCATTTTCATTTTAATTTTAATGTCATTCTATCTGTCCTCCTCTATATAATCTGCTAGTTCTATATCCTCGAAGTTAGAATGCTACTCTTATAAGTATATTATTAAAGTTACAATGTGGAAAAGAACAATAAATATAGATATGCCATAAAATCTATGTTTCTTTCAATATTTTAATCAATGTATAATAGTACATATAAATATAAAGAGATGGTATAATCATTTTTTAACTATTAAATAATTATTCATCATTCCTTTTCATAATCTAAAGTCAAACAGACTTAAGACTACCAAAGTAAAATATACTTAAGACTAGAATTGAGAAACAGACTTAAGACTACCAAAGTAAAATATACTTAAGACTAGAATTGAGATATGTGAACATGTGAATGTAAATATGTTAGTAGTACGTAAAGTCTAAAGTCTCTACAAAGTTGTTTGGCTTTACAAAATTATAAAATCATCTGCATGTGATCTATATTGAACTCAACAATGAAATCATAACCACTCACATCGTGTCTTAACAAACCATGTGTCAAAGAGAGACAAAAATAGACATCTTAATCCAAAAAACCACAAAATTTGTGTTGTGGCCATCTTCAACTCTTTACTATTTAGGACCAAACAATTTATAGAACTATAACAAGCAATAACTTGGGAAAAATCTAACTAGAACAACAATTTCACGTAATTAACAAACCTACAAAATTTCTAAAGCATACATCAATCATCTGTATGAAGTCTCCAATTAAATTTGCACAAGATTTTACTCAATTAGATGAGAGAGGAGAACACTAACAATGTCCCACCTTGGAAGGGAAACACACTAATGTGGCAACTAAAAAATGCATAGAAATAATTCTTTGTGACAATTGCATCAAAATCATCAACACAAATCATATCTTGAACACATGTACATATTTAATAACACTTTGAAGAAGCGTACTTTCATCACAAACGGGAGAATCAACAACACTCAGCATATTTTATTTGTAGCATTTCTGATGCAGAGTGTCTAAGAGGTTCTAAAACATACCAAGGTCATGGTTTCAAACCTCAAACTCTAGGCTACACAATAGGTTACTTAATCCAAGATTTCCACTATTTGACAATGTCTCATAAAATGGCAATTTGAGACAACACAACAAAAGACACTCGTAAGGCTAGAGGAAGAAATTTCATCATGTCCACAAAACCAATCGGACTCAAATCAACCAAATCCATCTTTGAAACAAACCCTTTTAGGCCATTCCACACCATTGGCTTTCTAGGGTGACTAGATTCTAGTAGCCCTACTCAGAAGGTTTTTTGATCATAAATTTTGACTCACTAACCCTAGGCACAAAAAAAGACCTCTTCCAGATACCGTTTTTTAATTTATTGAACACATCTCAAAATTACCATAGAGTGTTTTGTACCAGATTGACCAAAAACGGTCTGACAATGTAGAACCTATATGCTTTTTAGTGCAACAAACCCAGTATTTTGGGCATACATTTTCACACATGGGTCATAAGAAAGAAATAATACCATATTTGGATACCCATTTTGACTTTACACAATATATGTGAAAATCAGGCTATGGTGTTTTGGAGAAAAGTGATCAAAACTTGACTGTTAGAGTCCTTCAAGAGCCCTATTAGGCCTCCAAATGCACTAGAGACACCCCTTAGACACTCCACCAACTTGCCCACTCAGCTTGGAATGAAATAAAATAGAAAAAATGAAAGTATTTAATAGGTTCTAAGGTCTCTTTGATTGTTTTGGTTCCAAAACACATAACTCTTCTTCAAACCTCCTTCAATTGGCTTAGCACATGAGGATGTTAAGCCCTCAAGTGCCCAAAACTACACTTAGGTTCTTCCCCTAAAAACCCTTTTTAAAATCCATCTGTAACACTACCATTTCCACCATTCTACCAATTATTGAGGCAATTCGTTGATGGAATAGAGAGTTCTACATTTTTCTTTGACAAAGCCCCAAAACTTAGGGTTTTAGACGAGTTTTGGTAAATCTGCTTGTAGAAGGATCAAAACATAATAAAATAGAACCAAACCAGTCCCAAATGAATGATAACACATATATATTTCCAAAAAATCCACTCTTATGTGTTAATTCATCCAAACTAGTAAAATTATAAAGAAAAGTGCAGTGTTTTTACATAAAATTGTAGAGAAAATGATCATCAAATTGCCTTCAAACTGAGTTCTCCATACAAAATAACCATCCAACCTCTAAATCAATGTGGTAATGGCCTATTTTAATTCATCCAAGGCCTTCCAATTGAAATAACCACCTTTTGGATTTGTTTCAACCAACCAACTCCTAATTGCTCGTACAATGCAAAAATTGCCTTAACAACATTTTGGCAATATTGATATATTTTTTTAAATGTTACCTAGACTTAAACAAAGACTTTCATGACTCACAACCAATATTAATATGTCCAAATAGGACTAGAATACCTTCATACATCATAAAATACCATATATGACCCTATTAAGACATATTTGCCACAAAATGACAATTTTGACAATCCTTGAGCAATATCAACAACATGACCCATCTAGGACTTAATCTAACATTAAATGGTATTAATGACCTTATTACATAAAATTTGGTCTTAAAAGATCTTATTTAGAACTTTCATACTTCAAAGTTCATAAAAGATTCAAAATTTGCCGTATAGAGGCTTGATGGTAGCCTAGGTGCTCCTTCACCATACAACCCCCCTAGAAAAGAACTCATGTCCCATTAGTAATGATTGATATCCAATCCATTATTCCCTCCAAACAAATTAGCATAAGAAGGTCTAATCCATGGGTCCAAGCCTTGAAGTTGTGGCTGCCTTCTTGGAGTCATATCCTTGTTGGTTTGTAAATGGGACTAAAATTTAATACTCAGAGCTGAATATGGTTTGTTTGTTGTCCTTGGAATGAGACATGGCATTGGGGTTTTCCTCCTATACTCACACAAACTCTTATCTTGATGAGATTCCCTATCCTTTACATCTTTCTTCACTGCATCTTCATGTGCACGATGTTCTTTATCACTGTGACCAAGTTGTCCTTGTACATCTATCATTAAATTCACTGTCTTAACGGAACCTTATACCTCTATAACTGCACGTTCACATGGTTTAACTGCACTTTCACATGGTTTAATGACGTTTCCCTCCATCAAAGGGCATACTACCATTCCAATCAAAACATTAACTTGCCAATCAACCACCCACTCATCTTTGACACTTGATGTTGTTTTCATATTATCTGCTACATTACTCTGATTGTTTTTGTCAATCGGTATAAGTTCCTTCTTCCCACACATGATACCTTAGTCTTTGTACCTGCACCCTCATCATCCTCTAGAAGTGGAAACAATGTGGGCATGTGCACAAAGATGGTGGTCAGAAAAGTGGACACCACCCAAAAGAAACTTGGAAAAACAAGCAGCGCGCACGCAGTTTTAAAATTTGAAATTCCCGCATACACGCTTAGGTTTGTTCTTCCCGAGCCTAGAAAAGGTAGTGCGTACGTGCTGCTTTTAAGAAAATGAGCGTGTATGCACTACTCCTAGGAAATTGAGCACATACGCGCTGCTCATAGGAAAATGAGCGTGTATGCGCTAATAATCCAAATAAAACCGCGTACGCGGTGCCTGGTAAAAAAAGTTTAAAAAAAAAATGGGTCTCATTTACCCGTGAATAGCACGTTTAACTTCATTTTTTCCCCATTTCCTCTCCTAAACCACGAACAGGGTGCTAGATTTGTCCTCCAAGCTATGGATCAAGGTTAGTTTTTGTTTATTTTTGTCTTTCTTTCCGATTTATGCAATTTGTTTTACATTTTGAATTTAATTTCATTAATTTTGATTAGGTTTTTCATTTTTTTTTCAAAAACCAGATTCTTCTAATCTAGAACAAGAACAACCAAATGCACCTCCTAAAAACCCACAAGAACAACCAAATGCACCTCCTAAAAACACACAAGAACAACCCCCAATTCCTCCTTTTCACTGCACACTTGAAACACAAAAATAATTAATTAATCAGTTAGGACAAAATACGTCTAAAATCAATAGACTGATTGTTAAATTGAAAACTTTTGAACTTGACCATCATCAATACCTCGCCTCTAGCCTAGAAACATTAGGTAGTGGTGCCATAGCTGTTTCCACATAAATTACCAAATGGGGAAGCTTTAGGGATAGGTGTCGTCAATTCTATGCCAATGGGCTATCATACGATGGAGTAAAAAACAAAAATATTACTAAACAACAAATATGTGACCTTTTTGTTGATCCCAAAACTGGTTAGTCATTACCTCTTAATGCAAAGAGGTTTCCCATATATTGGTGTACCAATGTGCAAATGAAGAATCTTTTTTGGCAGAGGTGGTGGATGGTCTTTGATGATCCACCTTGTAATAATTATGAGGTGCCATTAAATTTTTTGAGAAAAATATATTGTGAGTTTGTGCTTAATGTGTGGCTAAACTATTTTGACATGAGACAATTTCATGGTAGAGGTGGTGGCTCTGCCCAAGATAGAACTGGATCCCGTAGGATATTAGCTGCAGAGAGTCGCTGCCCCCTAGCACCTAAACCCAAGGTGCATCATGCTGTCCCATTAGAGCTGAAAGAGTCAATGGAGCTACAGACTCTTCAGGCGGCCACAACATTGACTAGTGCCATCATCCAGCATGGGACGTCATTAGCACACCCTATTGTATTGGATGATGAACCATTAGAGGGTGACAAAGAGCCCATCGAGCATATGTGTGTTAGTTGCTCAGGGATAGATGATGCAGCCAGTGCAGATGGATCCTCATATCATCTGTGCATGATTTGCGGCTATAGATGTTAGGCTCACATGGTTGAGGATGTCGCACTGACAGATGAGTTGATGCACATGGTGTTTGCCCATGAGCCACAGACACAGGTGTGTTGATTTGAATTCATAACATTTTATTTATCAGTCACTTTAAATTTGTAATTACATAAATTATAGATTTTCATTTATACATCGATTTAAATTGAGACAAATAATATGCATTTCAGGATGCAGCAGCGGTATCCCATATACCTCCCCCAGTTACTATAGCTGCAACTTCGATGCCTGAGGTATAAATTTTGTAACATGTTAAAATAGAATAGTACACTTTGAATTCAAAAAAATACAAGATATACTAACTATCTTTAATGCTTGGTCCAATTTCTAGTTTGTAGGTGTTGACAGGGGACGAAATATCCCAGATTGATGACATCATGCTCTCAGCGATCGATTTTGGCCTACAAGGCTATACGGTATCATATTTTGTACAACTCTTTTTATGTATTGTTTTGATGGAATATGCAAGTCATTTCATTTTAGATTTTTAAAATTATGTTTAATCTATTATCTGTACTAATATCTCATGTTAATTTTGTTTTTTTAGGGTACCACCTTCGCGTCTAGGGCTCGTCCTAAGAAAACTTATTCCTCGAAGATGCCAAAACGTGGGAAGAAGGTAATTGAACACATTTTTAGATGTACACTTATTTGAAAATGTTGAAATCAAGTATTAGTTGGGGTTTGTAGATTGATTAGTGGTTTTTGTCTATTTTACATGTACAACGGCCATTGAGCTTTGTGGATTTGTTGAATGCACTCGATTCGCTTTCGGATCAAGAGAGGGCGGAGGTATGTATCTCTACTTTATTTTTTTGATTTCATATTTATATGCACGCGTAAATGTGAACTTGTGATATACAGGAAATATCCATACCTATTTTGTCAATGGTGAACCCTCCTCCTTGCATTGGAGAAGCATCTCAAGATCCGGTACACTTTTGTTTGATATGTAAAATTAAATGTTTTTAACCTTCAATACTTATCATTATATTAATTGTATTTAATCTTTGATATTTTTTGTATAGGTAATAGCGACAATTTCTACATCGATGGTGAGCCATCCTCAATCCATTGGAGAAGCAACTCAGGCACAGGTACGTCATTGTTCTCTATATTATAGCTTTTAAGTGTTTTTGATATATTTATGTTAGTACATTGTATTAATTGTACATTTAATCTACAATAGACCCCTTCGCGGTACGACCATAACGTGGATCCATTTAAGTATGTCTTCAAGAAAACTCCTAAGAGTGACAAGGAGAGGAGAGCAAAGACATTAGCTCCTAGATCAGCCGATGAGGTAGTCTACATTTCAATTGCAAAGGAATTAAAGTTAAATGCATAGTTATGTTGTTAATTGTGAATTATTTTCTACAAAAGAATTCTAACTTGGCTTTTGAATTGTGGTTTTGTAGCCATCTACAGAGCCGCGTACTGCATCAAAGAGGCTTGATTTTGATGATCCACCACAAATTTAGGATCATATAGTGTTATTTTTGGTCATAGAATGACCAATACATGTAGATATATTCTACATTTTTATTGTATATCGATTTGGACATGGCATATGCCACATTTTTGTAATACTTGTATTGACTTGGCAGACATGCCTAAATTATATATATATATATATATATATATATAAATATCGATATTCGATCCAATAAATGTGTAATGAGTTCATTATTTTGTATTCGTTGTATTTTGTGGTTGTCTTTTTATAAATTTAAATGAATATTTGTATATGTAATCAACAATATGAATATAAACAACAAAACTATATGATATAAAACATTGCAATTGTGGAATATGATTTGATAAAGTTTCTAAAATGTTGAATTAACCCTACAAAACTCCTTGTATTCAGTTCATTATTGTGTATTCGTTGTATTTGGTGGCTACCCTATTATAAATTTAAATGAATATTTGCATATGTAATCAACAATATGAATATAAATGACAAAAATTGACAATATGAATATAAACAACAATGTGTTTGGTGTGAGAGCACCCTCACGCTCGCAATGGTCAAATTTTGTTTGTCCTGTGCACAAACCGACGTCGCGAGCACGTCCGGGTGGGAAACTTTACGCTAGGCATGGCCCTATCATGCATCCCAAAGCGCCGTAACATCGAGAGTCATACCGTACCGGTGCGATCTCTTAAGTGCCCTGACTCCAAAAAATTGTCAAAATTTGACGGACTATTTATTCAAATCCAGGACACATATGGTCGATCCGCTTGATCCCGTGGGGTCACATAAGGCTCCTCTACAATGGCCTATCTCGGTTTTCGACGACTCGGAGCCATTTTCGATTAGTAGCATTTTTTCGCTTGCTCCAAAATTCGTCAATTGCATGCAATGAAAAGTTGCAAGAGTGGCTAGAATTGATTCGGTTCATCGTGTGCATAAACTGACATCACGAACACATCTGGGTAGGCAGGTTTACGCTAGGCATGCCCCTATCGTGCATCCCAAAGCGTTGGAACGTCGAGAGTCATACCGTACCAGTGCGATCTCTCAAGTGCCCTGAGTCCAAAAAATTATCAAAATTTGACGGACTGTTTCTTCCAATCCAGGACACGTATGGTCGATCCGTTTGATCCCATGGGGTCACGTGAGGCTCCTCTACAATGGCCTATCTTGGTTTTTGATGACTCAAAGCCATTTTTGATTAGTAGCATTTTTTGGCATGCTCCAAAAGTAGTCAGTTGCATGCAATGAAAAGTTGCAAGAGTGGTGAGAATTGATTCGGTTCATCATGTGCACAAGCCAACATCGCGAGCACGTCCAGGTGGGAATTTTTATGCTAGGCATGCCCCTGTCGTGCATCCCAAAGCACCAAAACATCGAGAGTCATACCGTACTGGTGCGATCTCTCAAGTGCCCTGAGTCCAAAAAATTGTCAAAATTTGACAGACTATTTCTTCCAATCCAGGACACATATGGTCAATTCATTTGATCCCATGGGGTCACGTGAGGCTCCTCTATAATGGCCTATCTCTATTTTTGATGACTTGGAGCCATTTTCAATTAGTAGCATTTTTCGCCTGCTCCAAAAGTCATCAGTTGCATGCAATGAAAAGTTGCAAGAGTGGATAGAATTGATTCAGTTCATCATGTGCACAAACCGACATCGTGAGCGCATCCAGGTGGGTAGGTTTACGCTAGGCATGCCCCTGTTGTGCATCCCAAAGCACCGGAACGTTGAGAGTCATACTGTACCAGTGCAATATCTCAAGTGTCCTGAGTCCAAAAAATTGTCAAAAGTTGACGGACTGTTTCTTCCAATCCAGGACACATATGGTCGATCCGTTTGATCCTGTGGGGTCGTGTGAGGCTTCTCTATAATGTTCTATCTTGGTTTTTGACGAATTGGAGCCATTTTCAATTAGTAGCATTTTTTTGCCTGCTCCAAAAACTGTTAGTTGCATGCAATGAAAAGTTGCGAGATTGGCTAGAATTGATTCAGTTCGTCGTATGCACAAACCGACGTTGCGAGCGCATCCGGGTGGGAAAGTTTACGCTAGGCATGCCTCTGTTGTGCATCCCAAAGCACTAGAACATCGAGAGTCATACCCTACTGACGCAATGTAGAAGTTGCTTGACAACTTTTTTGACAATTTTTTTGACAACAATGACAATGTTTGCTCAAATTGTATCTAGTCTCAATCTATGACCCTTATGATTCGATAATGACTCAAATCTATGATTATAAAAAAAATTGTCTTTTACAAATCATCTCATGGGCTTTTATACAAAATTTGGCATTACAATATGTGCGATTCAACTCATTGCCATTTTAATATACAAAATTTGGCATGTATATATGTACAAATCAACTCATTTCCACTTAAATATACAAAATTATGCCCTAAACATGTAAAAATCAGCTCATGGGCATTTATATATACAAAAAATGAATATAGAACAATTCGTCGACGATTTATACAAAATTCTCAAAATCATTCTACTCTGAACTGTAGAATCAATCAAGTGAGCCTTCAAGATCATCTCTAACCCATATTGTGTCAAGTATTGCCTCGTGGTCAGATTCATGAACTTTCCATAAAATCTTGTTATGAGGTCTACCACGATACTTCATCAAATGAATATTTGTTGCAACAACAAGGTTAGAGAAATGAAGAATATGTTTGTGTGTTTCAAAGTCCTTGAACAACCAAACATCATAATTCTTGATAGGGTATCTCCGAAGCCATGTTCTTGTCACGACAATAGACCCTATTGGGTACTCAATACCCTCTCCATCAATGATTGTGGTTGTCAATATTTGAATAAATGGCTCCCATGAATGAGGCAAACCATTCAAGGGTAGCATGACAAGGTCTTTATCTATCACTTGATCCCCAATTGTGCATAGTTGATCTCTCAATTTTAAAATTTTCATGAAATAGGTGATGACTGAATATCCTTTTGCCATCTTCACTTGGTGGAGTTGTTGTCTCAAGGCAAGAGCCCTACTGACGTTGTTAATCTCATATAAACCTTCCAAGGTCTTGAACATATCTCTTGCAGTTGTCATCTTGGAGATGAGAGGTACCAAGTGATCCCTTACGGAGTCGATTAATACCTTCTTTGCTTTGATGGCATTTTTCTTAAATTGCAGTTTCTCCTCATGATCTTCAGGTTCGGATAAAATTTTTTCTTCTATGAATTGAAGAAGATCAATCTCTTCAAGTGCAATATGGTCGATCCAAAAGCACTGTTTCTATGCCAATGAGGTGAAGTTGGATGCACCTTCAAGTCTATCTTCGACTTTAAGACCATTCACCATTTTCGAGACTTAGAGATACTACACGATGGGGAGAGAGAGGAGAGAATACTTAGAAGTTGTGAGAGATTTCATTGCATTGGTTTACGCGCATTTGCATTTGTACATGGGTACCTAACATGGCCTCATAGCCGAGACCCATATTGCACTTCTTAGTTGCATTGTAGACTTAAGTGCATTCCCCTAAGTTGCACTTAAGGGGGGGTGTTGGTGTAAATAATTATTCATGTTGGATATTATTATACCTTACTTAAGTTTACATAGGATAATGCATTTCATATTAGTTTGGGTATGAGACACTTGGGCGTTTCTTTCACATTGGGATAGTGTGTGTAGGAGAATTTCCATATTTTATGGTGTTGATCTTGTTACTACTCTATCATATCCACTTATTGTGGAGTGATAATTCCACCTTCGGTGGGTGATCCACCTCATGTGAAATATTTCATTGTTTATCCTACCTACCACACCTATTTCCTACCTACCTTTGTTTATTATTGAGCCACATGTTATGTTTGTGTGCTCACATATCCATATTGCCTTGCCTATATATGTAGGCTCATATTCATTGTATGAGAAACTCTTGATCATTTATCTATTGATGAGAATACAATTTATTCTTGTCCTATATTTTGTCTCTATATTGTAATTTTCATTGAGCTCTTTATCTTGGAAAAATATCACACGTATGAAGGTATTTTAGTCCTATTTGGACCTATTCATATTGTTTGTGAGTCATGAAAGCCTTGGATTAAGTCTAGGTAGCATTTTTAAAAAAATGTCAATATTGCCAAAATGTTGTTAAGGCAATTTTTGCATTGTAAGAGCAATTAGGAGTTGGTTGGTTGAAACAAATTCAAAAGGTGGTTATTTCAGTTGGTAATCCTCAAAGGACTTCAAATAGTCCATTCCCACATTGATTTGGAGTTTGGATGGTTATTCTGTATGGAGAACTTAGTTTGAAGGCAATTTGATGATCATTTTCTCTGTAGTTTTATGTAAAAACGCTGCACTTTCCTTCATAACTTTATTATTTGGATAAATTAACACATAAGAGTGGACTTTTTGGAAATATATCTGTGTTACCTTTCATTTGGGACCAATGTGGTTCAATTTTATTGAGTTTTAATCCTTCTACAAGCAGATTTACCAAAACTGGTCTAAAACCCTAGGTTTTGGGGCTTTGTCAAAGAAAAATGTAGAACTATCCATTCCATCAACGGATTACCTCAAGAATTGGTGGAATGGTGGATATGGTAGTGTTACAGATGGGTTTTAAACAATTTTTGTAGGGAAATAACCTAAGTATAGTTTTGGGCACTTGAGGGCTTAACATCGTCATGTGTTAAACCAGTTGAAGGATGTTTGAAGAAGAGTTATGTGTTTTGGAACAAAAACAATCAAAGAGACCTTAGAACCTATTAAATCATTTCATTTTTTTTATGTTATTTCATTCCAAGTTGAGTTGGCAAGTTGGTGGAGTGTCTAAGGGGTGTCTTTAGTGCATTTAAAGGCCTAATAGGGCTCTTGAAGGACTATAACAATCAATTTTTGAACACTTCTCTCCAAAACACCATAACCTGATTTTGGCATATGTTGTGTAAAGCCAAAATTGATATCCAAATATGGTTTTATTTATGGGTTATGATCCCTGTGTAAAAAATTATGCCCAAAATATTGAGTTTGTTGTAGTAAAAAGCATATAGGTTGTACATTGTCAGTCCGTTTTTGGTCAAGCTAGTAAAAAAAACTCTATGGTAATTTTGAGATATGTTCAATAACTTCTAAAAGGGTATCTAGAAGTGGTCTTTGTTTGTGCCTAGGGTTAGTGAGTCAAAGTTTATGATCAAAAAACCTTTTGGGTAGAGTTGCTAGAATCTAGTCACCCTAGAAAGCCAATGGTGTGGAATGACCTAAAAGGGTTTGATTCAAAGATGGATTTGGTTGATTTGATTCCAATTGGGTTTGTGGACATGATGGAATTTCTACCCCTAGCCTTATGAGTGTCTTTTGTTGTGTTGTCTCAAATTGCCATTTTATGAGACATTGTCAAATAGTAGAAATATTGGATTCAATAACCTATTTTGTAGCCTAGAGTTTGGGGTTTGAAACCATAGCCTTGAATTTTTGTAGAACCTCTTAGAAACTCTACATCACATTAGAAGGGATGACCATCGACAAAATCTTGTGTTATAGATAAAGCTTTTGAAATACTTTAGTGACCCATCGAGAAGGTTGCAAGTGACTTGGTTGTAGAAAGGGAAGTCCACATGGATGTACACATGTGTAGAGTAGATGGTTAAGATGATTCTCAAAATTTTGGTGATGCTTCTCACACATCCTGACAACTCAATGATGGAGGAGGTTGCCCAACCATAATAGACATGTAAGATCCACGTCACCAAACAATGCAAACAAAAGAATGATGTCAGGGGATCATTGTAAGATATTTTTGACTCTCGTGATCTAAGAGGTTCTACAACACACCAAGGCTATGGTTTCAAACCCCAAACTCTAGGCTACAAAATAGGTTACTTAATCCAAGATTTCCACTATTTGACAATGTCTCATAAAATGACAATTTGAGGCAACACAACAAAAGACACTCGTAAGGCTAGGGGCAGAAATTTCATCATGTCCACAAACCCATGAATTGGAATCAAATCAACGAAATCCATCTTTGAAAAAAACCCTTTTAGGCCATTCCACACCATTGGCTTTCTAGTGTGACTAGATTCTAGCAGCCCTACCCAGAAGGTTTTTTGATCATAAATTTTGACTCACTAACCCTAGACCACTTCCAGATACCCTTTTGGAAGTTATTGAACATATCTCAAAATTACCATAGATTGTTTTTTACCAGCTTGACCAAAAATGAATTGACAATGTACAACCTATATGCTTTTTAGTGCAACAAACTCAGTATTTTGGGCATAAATTTTCACACAAGGGTCATAACCCATAAATAAAACCATATTTGGATATCCATTTTGGCTTTACACAACATATGTCAAAATCAAGCTATGGTGTTTTGGAGAGAAGTGTTCAAAATTTGATTGTTATAGTCCTTCAAGAGCCTTATTAGGCCTCCAAATGCACTAGAGACACCCCTTAGAGACTCCACCAACTTACCCACTCAACTTGGAATGAAATAAAATAGAAAAAATGAAAGGATTTAATAGGTTCTAAGGTCTCTTTGATTTTTTTGGTTCCAAAACACATAAATCTTCTTCAACCCTCCTTCAACTGGCTTAACACATGAGGATGTTAAGCCCTCAAGTGCCCAAAACTACACTTAGGTTCTTCCCCTGCGAAAATTGTTTAAAACCCATCTGTAACACTACCATATCCACCATTCTACCAAGTCTCGAGGCAAGTTGTTGATGGAATGGAGAGTTCTACATTTTTCTTTGACAAAGCTCCAAAACCTAGGGTTTTAGACCAGTTTTGGTAAATCTGCTTGTAGAAGGATAAAAACACAATAAAAATGAACCAACCCAGTCCCAAATGAAAGGTAACACATAAATATTTCCAAAAAATCCACTCTTATGTGTTAATTCATCCAAATAATAAAGTTATGAAGAAAAGTGCAACATTTTTACATAAAATTGCAGAGAAAATGATCATCAAATTGCCTTTCAAACTGAGTTATCCATACAGAATATCCATCCAACCTCCAAATCAATGTGGGAATGGCCTATTTGAATTCCTCCAATGCCTCCCAATAGAAATAACCACCTTTTGGATTTGTTTCAACCAACCAACTCCTAATTGCTCTTACACTGCAAAAATTGCCTTAACAACATTTTGGCAATATTGACATTTTTTTCAAAAATGCTACTTAGACTTAATCCAAGACTTTCATGACTCACAACCAATATGAATAGGTCCAAATACGACTAAGATACCTTCATACATCATAAAATACCATATATGACCCTATTAAGACATATTTGCCACAAAATGACAATTTTGACAATCCTTGAGCAATATCAACAACATGACCCATCTAGGACTTAATCTAACATTAAATGGTCTTAATGACCTTATTACATCATATTTGGTCTTAAAAGACCTTATTTACAACTTTCATACTTCAAAACATAAAAGATTCAAAATTTGCCTTTAGAGGCTTGATGGTAGCCTAGGTGCTCCTGCACCAATCCTAGGATGATGTTTTTGCCTTTTGTTGTTGGTGTGGCCTCATTAGGTCGTACAAATACTACTAAGCTTCTTTATTCTTGTGTGGCCCCCTCATGCTTTGTGGACCCTTCTCTACTTGTAGGTCTTGATTTGGTCCAGCCTTTGGTGGTTGTCGTGTTGCTTGGTCAACATTTTGCTCCTTATGTTGAAAGTCTCACCAAGGGGACTTCCCCTCTTGTTCCCCTTTGTGATGGTGTTCCAAATGATCTTATTGCCTAGATTGTTACTCATTGATAGAGGAAAGGTTGTTCTTCCTCCTCTTCCCAAACTCTTACTCGAGTTGTGGGTGAAATTTCTACCCACCCTTGATGTGGGTTGCTAGCTGTTTTGCTAATGTGTTGTAAGTGGTCTATTATGACCTATGTTGTCAATGATCTATTCTTGACCTATTATAAGTTGTCTTTTTAACTTATCTTCGTATTAAACCAATATCCTTGTTTTATTACTTTTTAATAAAAACGTGAAAATAATAAATATCTTTTTATACATAAATAATAAATATTTATGTCAATTATATAGTCAACTCAATGTAAAATTTTATTTTTTTAATTAAAAGAATCATTATCATGATTGCAAAGATAGCCTTGCACGCTTGATGGATTTTCCATATATTATTATCAAACCTTGGGAAAGAATTGAGGCCTTCCAAAGGCAAAAAAGGATACTGTCACCAGTTTTTGAAATTAGTTACCACATAAATTTTGACAGGCACCGATCCATTCATATTCAAATGCAAATTTTCAAGTTTTCGTCCTTTATTAGCTGGATCTTTGGCTCCTGTCACATAAACATACCATGACGATACTTTTGAACTTAACAATGGTGTGTTTTGGGTTTGGCAGCAATGCATCTTTTCCATATATAAACACATCGCGTGCCGTGTGATGTTTGCTATCAGTTTACATCAATCAACTTTCTGTCTAATTCACGCACCAGTCACGCAAGTTATCTTGGAATTTGTTTTAGAATTTAATCGAGAACATAGAATATATGATCCAGAAGCTTTGAACACAAGCAAAGACTCACGAGGCTCAAACTTTTCTGTCTAATGGGTCAAAGCGCAAATCAATTAAATCATTTATTAATGACAATCCACTACCAAAACGTATAGCATACATAGCACGCAATTGAAAGTTCAAAAATGCAGTCAAGCCCATATGATATGAATTAGATTAAAACCAAATTACTTTGACCTTAATGAAAGCTGTGCCAACCTTCATTTTCATTTTAATTGCATTGTATATATCCTCTCCATCTAAAGATCTCTGCATCTAAAGTCTGAATCGGATATTCCAAGGCCGATTAAGCTCTCCCATGATAAAGGTTTTAGGAGAAATGAAACTTGATAAGCCCATCAGAGATATATTTCTGGTTTCTTCCCTAACGGTGCTTATCTTGCTATGTTACTTGGTCGGCAAAGGACCTTTGCCTCTGTCTACAGAAACTGAAGCCACATCTCCATCTACAAAAACTGAAGCCACATTTCCATCTACAATAACTGAAGCCACATCTCCATCTGTAAGTGTAATCATATTTTAGTTTTATTTAATTACTGTTAGTTTTTTTCTTTATTTCTAATAATACAAGTTTTTCAAAATAAATTTCTCGAAGTTTTTGAATGTATTTAAGATCTCTATATAATTAGACTCCTATAATAAGCTCTTGTAGTCTATTGAATCTCTGTGAACATCATTGTTTTTTAACTCAGCATTTTTGTTGGGTTTGTTACAGATAGAAGTTGCAAGTGATGCAGACGAGCTGGAGATTGCTTTGGCGAAGGCTTCAATGCCAAACAGGACTCTGATCATCACACCAGTGAATGGGGCATGGATGGAGCCAAACAGTTTAATAGATCTTTTTCTAGAAAGCTTTCGGGTAGGGGAAGGAACACACATGTTACTTAACCACCTCCTGATTGTGGGCATGGATGTAAAAGCTTTCAACCGCTGTAAAGAAATTCATCCCCATTGCTATGAGCTTAGAACCGAGGGTGTTGATTTTTCTGGGGAAAAGTTCTTCATGTCACCTGATTACGTCAAGATGACGCAGACTAAAATTCTCTTTCTGAAGACTGTGGTGGAAAGAAGATATAATTTCGTATTTACTGTAAGTTTTGTCACATAACCCACAATTCTATGTTTCCAAAACTTGCCTAGTCCATTTTGTTAATAAGTTTGTTAGAGAAAATTAAATGCACACCTTCGTGGATTCTAGATCCATAGGTCTGGAGACATTTTTATTAATTATCTCTGTTCATAGGTAGATTTAATCTAAAATCGCAAATTTGAAGCAGTTTTGGTGAAGGTTCAAATTTCATTTCAGCATGTCTCAATATCAGTAAAAAGCTAGGCATAGATATAAGTTGTTGGACTGACAAATAGTTTGAACTTTTTTGTCCTAATATTTTTTTTTTTTCCAATTGCATAATACAACGTATAAGAAACAAATTACTTAGATAGGTTAACTGGTTGGATTTTTTTAATATAATTATTATTTAAATGTGCACATATCACCAAAATTATCTTAATAATTATAGTTGAATTTTATACGTTTTATTATAATACAAGAATTGAAAGTTGTCTTGAAATTATGAGAAGTGTATGACCTTTATATAATACTATAAGGAGAGGTTGTTATTCTAATAAATTCTATTTTTGATTACGAAATATTTCATTGGTTCAGCTGACAGGATTGATGTGTCGCTTCTGGAAGCAACATTAGGCTTCTCATTGGTGCAGGCATATATATTATATAAGAATCAAAGTTGTCTCTGTCTATTTAAAAGAATTTTAGATTTTTGATATTAGAAAGGGAATTTCGACAGGGCTCTCATATGCTTGCTATATCAAGTTTGGTGCTTAACTTTTAGTAGTATAAATAATCCTGTATAAATTCAAAGCAATCACAAAAAAATTAATTTAAAATATGATGAAACGAAACATTTGGGGTTCATAGAAAGATTGCAATTTTTTTCTCTTCATCTCAAATTTAATTTAAAACATGATGAAACAAAACATTTGGGGCTCATAGAAAGATTGCAATTTTTTTCTCTTCATCTCACCTTTTTCTTTTAATATCAACTTTTTTTAAAAATCTTATAAATTTGTATATATCCTTATATAAATTGTACTAATTATTTTCAAATGTTATTTTCAGGATGCAGATGTAATGTGGTTACGAAACCCATTCCAAAGGCTCTCAAAAGGGGTAGATTTTCAAATATCTTGTGATGACTACAACCATAATCCACATGCTCTCTCAAACCATCCAAATACTGGATTTTCATTTGTTAATGCCAATGAACGAACTGCTAAACTCTATGAGCTTTGGTATGCCTATACTATTCGATATCCCAAAATACATGATCAAAACGTCTTTAATAGGATGAAATATTCTAAAAACTTTACTCACATTGGTCTAGATATCTTGTTCCTTGATACAAGTTACTTTGGTGGATTTTGTGAGCCAAAGGCAAAATTAGAAGATGTTTGCACTATGCATGCAAATTGTTGTAAAGGTTTAAGGGCTAAGATTGGTGATCTCAGAGCAACTCTCAATGATTGGGTGCTATTTAAATCTTTCAACCCAAATTCTCCTTTTGAATTAAGAAGAAGAAGAGAGATGGGTTGGACAAACAAAACAGAATGCCAAGACTCTTTGCATCATAGAAAGCCTTATAGGTGAAATGTTAATGGTTCTCAACTATTTGAGAGAAGAAAAATGTAAATATGGATAAAAATTAAGATCATCTAACTAGATTTTATAATAAAACATTATATTTTGTTGTATTTAATATAATTGTAAAAAATGTATACCCATGCTCTTTTTATTTATGTTTTACGTTCACTTTAATTAGCTCTTAAATTTGGTAATTAATTGACATGATTTTTTTTTGTGTGAATTCAATATTATCACATTATTTTTTTAATCATTAATCTTTAAAAAAATAATTTTTTTTTTTTTTTTATCTACTATTAATCTTAGATAAAATCTATAAATATAAACTTGATCTTTTAAAATTCAGTAATCAAATTAATACCTTACCAACAACTTTAATAATCAGAATAAATAAAACTAAAAAATATTTTATTGACTTTTGTAGTTTTGCTGTATTAAAAAAGAACCAAAACTAATTCGAAGCTGAATAAGTTGAACGTTTGGCTCTTATCTCATGATGATAGTTTTTGACTTTTAACATATTAAAAAATTCAAGCCCACACATTATTGATTTGTTAACAATGTTTTCTTGCATATGTTAACGCATTCCGTGCCGTGTGATGTTCGCTATCCTTTTACATTAATCTACTTCGGTTATGGATGAAAGTCTTGTAACTTGTTTTGGAATCTGATTAAAACCTTAAACAACATATCATTTGTAGTGTTCAAAGCACTTACAAAGCCCAGAGTCTTTTCTTTAATAGTAAAAGCCAAATAAATCATTTGTTAGCACCATAGCCTAAACATACACATAAAGCACATCCTAGAATATGTATTGAATTAAAGCCTCATCATGTTGACCTTAACGAAAGCTGTGCCAGCATTCTCTCAGTGACACCATTTTCATTTTAAATGCATTCTATCTGTCCTGCATATAATCATCGATGATATCACTGCATTTAATTCATCTCCAACTCAATAATGAATCATGATCACTCATAATGTGTCCTAATAAACTATGTGTAGACGTATAAAAATGATCATATTCTTAAATGAATATTTTATGTTTATTTCTTTATTTAATTAAATCCAATTTAGTTAAAACACCCACATTCCTCTATTTAAATTAAGTAAATTACTCAATTTATTTAAATTAAATTCACTAAGCCTCTTTTGACATTTAATAGGATAAATCATTTTATTCAATTAAATCCTTTCTATCCACTTTTAATTAAATTCAAATTTAATTAAATAGTTTACCCTAAATTGAATAAATCTAATTTATTTGATTTCCCCAAATTGCAACCAAATTGAATTAAATTCATTTTATTCAATTAAAGCCTATTATCCCTTCATCCACTTGCAAAATCCTACATCTCCAACTTGCTTCCTAAACCCTTCTAGACTCTTCTAATCACTTCTAAATTAACCTAACCCATTTCCTAAACTTTGTCACATCCCTAAACAAAGGGAAGTCACTTCTCAAACCCTCAAAGTCTTTGAAAACCCTTAAAGGCTTCAACCACTTAGCTTTGAAAGTCTCCCAAACCATTAATGGTTAACTCAACCCTCTAACATGGTTAAAGAATTTCCCTAAACTCAACCTCCATGTAACCCAAGGGTCTCATCAAGCATTTATTGCTTTGACCATAGTTATCTCTTTAACCTTTGCACAAGAGTTTATCCTTTGGGTAAAAGCTTTATCCAATGGATAACCCTAACTTAACCTTAACCCTTAACACCTAGGGCAACCATGAGGTCTTCTCAAGCATTTAATGCTTCTTACATCTCCTCTCAACCAACCTTATGTTGACAACTGTCACCATTTCATTACATGGATTGACAACTTTCAAACTTAGCCCTTGATTAACTCTTTCAATCCTAACCATCCATTACCCTATTTTTGCTATAAATAGAGCTCTCATTCCTCCATTTTCAAGATCCAAGTCTTTAGCATCACACTTATACTAAAATCCATCCAATCTTTAAAATATCATTTGTGCTCATCATTTAGCCTCTCTCTTCAATAGGAATTAATCTAAATATGCATGTTTAGAGTATTTTCCTTATCATTTAGCTTAATCATAGACTAATATAACATGCTAGGATAGTCTTGCTACTAATATTGTCATCTTATAACTAGTTTATTGCATTTATAGGATCATGTATAACTTAGGATGCATTTCATCTTAAAATCAACAAAAGCATCCCTCGTTCTTGCATTTGTCATCCCTAAACCACTTTACTCAGTGATCTGAGAGAAAAGACATTGGTTTGAGGGACCTTGTGAGATAGAGAACCATGGAACCAACCTTGGGAAGCTAAGCCATACTTCATGACTCCATAGCTTGCACCAAGAAGTCATGTGGGTGTGTGAGCAAGGCTCCTTAGACTCCGTTTTCCACATATTGAGTTCCGTCGACCTGCTTTCCCGCATACACTATGTATCAAAGAGAGAAAAATAGACAACTTAATCTAAAAAACCACAAAATTTGTGTTTCAATATTGTTTGAATATTATATTAATCAAATTGGATATCTATAACTAGACCTATCACATGGGCCATCCTCAACTCTTCACTTTTTAGGACCAAACAATTTCTAGAACTATCACAAGCAATAACTTGGGTAAAATCTAAATAGACCAAAAATTCCACATTCAAGAAATCTACAAAATATCCAAAGCATACATCAATTATCTCTATGAATTCTCCAATTAAATTTGAGCAAGATTTCCCTCAATCACATGAGGGAGGAAAATGCTAACAATGTCTCACATTGGGAGGTAAGTCACGGGGGCTTCACTTAGTGAATCTGGGTTATAGCACATGCGTTCATGGCATACTAAATAATCTCCATATTTTCAAAAATATTGCCCCCCTTTTTTTGTCACCCCCTCCCAATACACAACCCGAATTAAACCCCCCCTATTTTCACCAAATATTGTATTTTTTCATAGAAGGAATTAAAAACCCCTGATTTTCACCGATAGGCTATATATTGCACCCTCATTTTTGAGATATTAAACCCCCCAATATGGATGCATGTGTTATAATATTGCCTACCCAGTGAAGCCCCTATGAAGGAATTACACTAATACGACAACTACAAAAATGGATAGAAATAATCATTTGTGACGATTGTATCAAAATCATTAAGACAAATCGGAAAAATTAAATCATATCTTGAACGCATACATTTTTAATATCACATTGAAGAAGAGAACTTTCATCACAAATACGAGAATCAACAACACTCAACATAGTTTTATTTATAGCATTTCACATAATTTTGGTAAATGTGTCACAATTATAGTATCCAAAGAAGAATTTGATGCCTCTTTCATAACCGACTCAAATAAATGATTTGTAACACATAAAGAAGGTTTGGACACTTCTAAGAACAATGGGAAGAATCATGTGTATGATGACCACATGAAGAACATGAGAGTAGGTCAAAGAAAGAAGATAATGTATGACTATGAGAACCATAATAGGAACATGATTTCAATTGAACTGAAATAAAATTGGTAGAAAAAAAATGTAAATTTATATGCATTCATAAGTCTAGATATAACTTTGATGGATTTCAAATACTGTGATGCATAAGATCCAATAAGAAACTGATAATCAAGATCACAATTTTTCTTGCTTATTTTTCAAGACTCTTAGAATCACATAATGTGCTTTTATTGAGAAATAAAATAACTAAACATTTTGTTAGATTAAGATTTATGTTTTGAAAAAAATATTTTGACTTAGACACAATTTTTTTCTTGTACATGACACAGAAAAAGATGGAATGTATTCTTTCCTAATTTTGAATCTTATATTTTTCTTTCTTAAACCACTTGCTATATGGAAGTGCTAGACATCTTGCTTAGTGTTAAGGAATTGGGCATCTAATCTTGTAACCTATCTTTCTCCTCTTGTAGAAAAATATATTTAGCAAAAGAAAAACATAAAGATGGGCTAAAATAGCCTTCAAAATTTTGTTATTTGATTAGATTATTTTGAGCTGTAATTTTTAATGCATATAAATTAAATGTAATCTTCATACAAAGTAGATCCCACGACAAACTCAACTAATAATGCTAAAAAATTAGATACTAGGTTTCATGGATTTGAACCTTAAATAAATTTATAATATATACCCAGATATGTTATCACTCCAAAGGTAAACTTATTACTCCATATTTATCAATTTAAAAATGTTAAAATAAAGTCCTTTTTAAGATGAAAATTTATAAACAAAACACCCATTAGAGTCTACAATACATTATCCTTCTTTACCAACATTGATTTATATGAAATACATGATTCCTCATTTAAAACTAAGCATTCAACTTGTAAGTGACACTACTCAAATTTCCTATTAGTTATTTCATACTAGATCGTGCTCATTTACTTTAAAAACTATGGAATACAATACAAAAACCCATGGAAAGAATCTGCACTTTATAATATCCACATTTAGAAGGCACACACCTTAAACATTTCCAACCATTATTAATTAGTAACAAATATTATAACCAATCGATCTCCACATTTATCTATTTCTTTACCAATCAAAATAAATTATTATTTACATATATTTTTAGCTTTAAATAATATTAATGCAAGGACTTCCACAATATAAAATATTAAATTGACATAAAAACCATAAATTGAACTAACTTGCTCAACAATATAAGAATAGACAAAATTTAATTTTGATAGAAATGTCTAAACACATAAGCACCAAAGGCTAGCGATACATTAGGAAACTATTTCCTTATAAGAAGACTAAATGGTTCAGTACATCAAGTTAATAGAGTACTTAAAAGAAACAATTCTCACAAGTACTTATAACATAGGACCTCCACAAGTGAGCAATGATAGAGTGCTTTCTCACCCAACCATGAAGCACATGCTTCCCAAAAATTATTTGAATGAATAAACTTAGCCTTACATGAGGATGACTAGAGATCTAAAACCAAAAATAGTGATGAAACCTAATGCAACATGATATATCTAACATTCTATACATTGTATAATGAAATACCGATATATTGATATCATGATGTGATAGAGATAAAGAAAAACAATCAAATAGTAAATAATTAGTATTGATTGGTAAACTTTGGCCAAAGCACTATTTTAGTCAACTATCAATAGGTAGATTAATAGTAGAAACCTACATTCTTTTTTGTTCCATATTCAACACTCCAACATTGTTAAACCAAAAACAAAACTAACACAATTATAATGCATAGTTTTAAGTTTTACTAGATAAACAATTATTCTATCAAGATTGGCCGAACATTCAGATCAAGACACACAACTTTGATAAATCAAGGAGATAACATAGAAACAAGTAAACTTGATTTACTAGTGTCAAATAAGATCTGTGTCATGTCCCGATTTTGTAGGTCTAATGAGCTAAGCAATATAATTATATACTTCAAGTCTTATGACAATTAATCCTATCTTTTCTTGAAAATGATGTTTGACCTACAATAATTAATATAGGACCATTGTAATACCCAAATCTATTAGAACCCCTAAATTCAATGTAACCTACTTTTAGAATTCCCATAATCATGTGATAAACAATAAGGTATATAATCAATTATAATGAACTTAATAATATTTGTAAAAATGATATATTTTAATATCTAATAATCCTAACATTAAATCATTCTATATTACAAGAAACCAAATCATTCTCTCTACGTTTTCAAAATTCAAGCAATATATAGTGTTATAAATTGTAACACTTTATAATTTCACTCTGTTTGGGGCCCTTGCTTCAATTTGCCTCTTTCTAGCTCATTGTAAACTTATTTTGGGCCTTATCCCATCTGAACTATAATCATATGTTGATGAGGTGACCTTATCTTATGTCCGAAGCCTATGCATGTTGGAAACTTGAGTTGTTGAGTAGTGTTGTTATTGATGTCAACTTGTCTCGTGTTGTCATTAATGTCACTATTTCTTGTAGATGGTCTAGAAGTGAGTGGTCTGCTATTGATGTTGAAGTGTTTCTAGATGGTTGGTTTAGTGGAAATTTCAATTTACATGAAACACTATTTATATGTAGGAAAGAGTATTTAATGTCCTAGTGGAAGAATGATTTACATTAATAAGATTTGAGAGGATTACAGATTGCGGTTCTAGATATAATATTTATGATCTATGTATGTTGTACCATTAGGTTTATAGGTCTTGTATTGCTTAGATGGTAGAGTTAGTTGTTGTTTCTAATAGTGAGATGTCTATTAAAACTAGTCCATAAAATGCTTGTCAGTTATTTGATATGTTTATTCAAGTGTTGTAACTTGGAGGACATGTTCATTTGGTTTGTGCAGTGTCCCAGTTCAGTTTGTAGTGTTGGTTTGATTTGCATGAGAATTTATGTTGTTAGTTTTTTTGGTATCTGACTAAATGAGGTGGTGTATCTTATTTGGATCATTCTCTTTTGGTATGGATATGCATTGGAGGTTAAGTTTGGATGTTGATATGGGTCTCACAGTGGTTTGTGTCCACATTGTGTATTTTTCATTGGAGGAAATTTTTGGGCCAATTGGTTAATATGCTTTATTATTTATCTACATGTTTTGTGTAATGATGACCTTGGACGATGTGCTAGTGTGTGTGGTTCATTGGAATCAACTTAGAAGGATGTATTGTGTTGTATTTAGGTCCCCTTGTTGAACACACACTAGATGTTAAGAGAGGGAGTGAACCAACATTAAATAAAATTTTGGATTGCAATCTTGCATTAACTAGTTTATTTCAGATGAGCACATGAAGTAGATTTAAACAAAAAACATCATAATCCAACCACATGTATGAACACCAATATTTTATACTTGGAAAAATCAAACTAGGAAAAACCACAGTTAGTGTTAACTCACAAAATTAATTCACTATATAGAGATGGTTACAAAAGGGATCTCACTACTCCGGACTTGCTATCCAAGGCTAACTGCTCTTGGGGCAAGATACAAAAAGGGACTTGTACACTGAAGCTAACTGCAACAGGGCAAGATACATATTTACAATGTTTAGAAAAAGAACTACTCATACAAAAGAATCTCTGTATGTTGATCACAGTTCTAGATATAACACAAGTTAGACTTTAAAAAATATCTGGACCACCGAGTCTCTATATTACTAACCTTATATCAATTGATATCTTTGTATCACTTGCATTGATACCATCCTTACATTAATTCACAAAATCAATCACTTCTAAATTCACATTCACACATCCATACATACATTTCATCTATCTTGCATCTGTAAATATATATACCAATCTAGAAAAATCGTCTTCACCAAGTTAGCCACAAAAGAGATTGTAATGTGTATGCGGGCTCCTGATCCAAAATATACAATTCGACCCAAAATGTGAAACTTATGATCTTAATCTAGACCAAAACTAAAACCAACCAAAAAGCTCTAGATTAAAAGGAATAGCTAGATAATTAACAAATACATGAAAAAGCTTTTCAGTAAAATCTGACAACACTATTTGTACACAAAACTCTTTTGCATCAGAACACAAACATTTTGGACCAAAACACTGCTTGTAGTCCACTTTTGGATTCCAGACTACTTCTGAATCAAAGGAGTTGACATCGATGACAAGACAAAGGCATGGTTGTAATAATCTCCCCCTTTGTCATTGATAGAAACACCAACCAAACAACCTTCCCAATCTGATTATCAAAAAGTTATTCTGTCTCAGTATACAACTCATCTTTCTCTCCCACTTTTTCATCAAAGACAAAGGATGCAAAGGACTCCCCCCAAGAAAAATAATGCATATACACAAATATTTGATTCTTAGCCAAAAAATAAATTATGCACCTTGAAGAACTAGAGCGATGGCTCCTCCATGCACTAACTATAGTTTTAAGACAACATTCGAATCTATATCAACAAAAACAAGTACCATAATTTGACTTTCCATTTCTAAAATACATTTTTAAACATCCTCAAAACTTGATGTAGATGAGATAGCACCAGATAACTTCTTTGCATTCCTTGTCACTTCTAACATTAAATATATGTGAATCTCAAATTTGTCTCACAGTTTGTCAAAGTCTTTCTTAGTTACTTCTTTTTGAACATTCCATAACTCCAAATCCTTATTCAATTGAGAAAATTTTCATTCTTTTGGAACTACCTTCATCTGTCTAGGGTTCCAGATTCATAGAAATATCCAAGATAGTTCATTCTATATTTGAAATCCTTAACTAAACGTCTGTAGTGGCCTTTGGGCAACACAGACGGACTCTAAATGTCTCTGTTGCATGATCAATGCTAGCATCAAGTGAGGCTATTTTATATTTCAACTTGACATGAGATTTTGTACATTTGATCTGTAGCGATAGCAATCTTTTAGATGACATCCTCCGCTCAACAGACTTAGCAAGTCTTTCTTCAAAATTAATTGCACCTACTTTCAACTTATTGAATGTACTTCTCATTTATCCTTCATCATTCCAAGATTCTATTTTAACTTCTGGAAGTTTCTCCTGGAGAACATATCCTCAACCAAAACTCTTGAAACATAGCTTTTCTTTCTAGCTTCAAACAATAAAGAATTACCAAGTAGTATAATTTTCTATGGAGATAACATATCAATATCCAATTTGCCTTGTGAGACAAGAACTTGTAATAACTCAGTTAAAATAGTAGATTTAGAAACAACTATAGATAGAACTATTGACGTATTTTCAGACTCAACTCTTTTCATTTATTCCTCAGGTCTTCCTTCTTCTTCTACTTTTGAATTCTCTCCTTCAAAAGAACTTGCATATAACCACAATAAATAATCTAAGGCATTATCTTCTTGTGAATCTTCCAAGTTTTCAAATACATTCTCAGGCTCCTTTTGAGTCCCTTTCTCTTCAGCTTTTTCTGCCTCTATATCAAAAACATATACAACAACTGGAACTGATATCCAAACATGATAGTATCATCCACAAATTGTTGATTCCAAACCAATAGTTATGTGTTATGGATAGAGGAATACCTAGGTAGGTTGTTGGGAGAGAATACTTTTGAAAATAAAAAATCTTAATAACTTTCTCCTAGAGTCTCTCATCAATGTTGAAGAAATATAGCATGCTTTTGTTGTAATTAATGTGTTGGCAAGAAAGATACTAGAAATCCTATCAAGGATCATCTTTCATTGTTTGGATTCAAGAACTCAAGAGATATAAAAGATGATAGTATCATCCACAAATTGTTGATGGAATGTAGGGGGGGTGGAGAAGGCAAGATATATCCCTTTAATCGTATTTTGGACAATAAGTCTATGTTATCCCCAACACCTCAACAAGTATGATGAATAAGTATGGGGATAGGGCGTCCCCCTATCATAAATCCATTTCACTATTGAAGAAAGCTTTAGTAACTCCATTGATGAAAACTAAGAAACTTAGAGTAATAACACATTATTTGATAATATATATGATGTTGCCATTAAAACCAAACTTCTTAAGGGTACCAAACAAAAAGATGGACATATCATATACTTTAAAATTATCAAGTTTGACAACTGTCCCTATTTTATTATTATTCTCCATAAAATGAATAATTTCATGGATAGTAAGAACAACTTAACGAAATATAATGGGTTTAAGGCAGTTAACAATCACTTCAGAGATAATCTTATAAAAGAAATTACATAAACTTATAGGTGTGGAATCTATAAAGTTTTGCATGTATTCCTTTTTAAGAATAAGTGCAAAAAAGGTAGTAATGATTCACTTTAGGAGCTTATATTTCTTGAAGAAATTCTAATAGCCACCACCACATCATCCTTGATAATATCCCAATACTCTTGGAAGGCAAGAGGGAATCCATTAGGCCTGAGGAACTTATAGGTATTAAAATAGAAAACAACACTTTTGAAGTCTTCTTCTGAGGTAGACCTTCTCATGTTATTGTTATCCTCATTAGGAAGAATATTAGGGATGAATTTTAATAGCTCATCCTCTTGATTAATGGCTCCATCATATCCTTGTAAATGTTCTAAAAATAGGAGACAACATAGTAGGACCAATTTTTTCTTCACCCTCCCAAGTATTGTCATTGGTGTCTATAATTTTTCTTATTATATTTCTTCTTCTATTTTTTAGGGTGAAATATTTAAAGAACCTAGTGTTCCTATCATCTTCTAGAGCCATTGAATTCTCAAAATATACTTCCAATTAATCTCCTTATTTTTAAGAACTCTATGCTACTCTAGTTCTCAAGTTTCCCTCCTTTAGAGAAGTCTCCATTTTCAGTATGCTCTAAAGCCATTAGCTGTTGTATATATTTTGATGAATAATGATGAACAATAGATACCCTAATTGGTACTGAGAGGGGGGGTGAATCAGTACAGGCAAAAACTTTCTCCACAACTTATCAAGTTAAAGCAATACCAACTAATTGCCATCATTACTGAACTTAACCATGGCAATATCGGTTAAACACAGTAAGACATCAGACAACATAAACTAATAAGTCTAAACACTTCAACTACATTCAATATTTGATATTAACTTCACCCATAAACATATACATGTGGTATACTAGTAATACCATAACCTATTAACTCTGCATGCATACTCTTTCAACCAAATAATACATACACATCACATGAAAAATTCATAACACATAACACACAGATTTTTCACGTGGAAACCCAAACGAGAAAAACCATGGTGGGAATGAATACCCACAAGCTTGTTTTTGAACTCTTTTGAAGCTCACTTTGTTAGGAGCCTAGTTCGGTTAAAGACTTTACAATAAGGTTCTGTTAGGAACCGATCCTGTCAGAGATCACCCGATTAAGGGATGGCTATATACCCTATTAAAGGTTACCTTGCTAGAGGATTGGAAGAACTTAATGATCTTGAGTCACCTGGTTAAAGGTTTTACAATAAGCCTGTTAAAGCTACCCGGTAAAGGGATTTTCCAACTGTTGAAATGATTAGAGGGTAAGTGCACAAAGATGGTGGTCAAAAAGCAGGGTATAAGTGGACACTTCTTTTCTGAAATCAGGTGAACCTGAACTTGGAGGCAAAATTTGAAAGTCATCCACTCAAGATATGAAGATAATCAAAGAACAAATATTGTAGTACTCTGAATCTAGTTTCCAAACTACTAAACTTTTTCAAAATTGGATAGGATTAAGGGAGTCAAATTCTTCACGCACGAAAAGCTGACCTTGATTTTTTCTGAAAACATAACATAGTGTCTGACGTGCGCATCAAAAAAGTCATAGTTAGATTTAGTATTTTGACAAATACTTTGGCAGAAAGATAGTTAAGAGTGAGAACTAGAAGATGTGTATTTTTTTGTAATTTTTTGTTGAGTATTTTTTTTTTATGATTTTTCCAATTGAGCACATCCTGAAAATTAGGTACCTGTTCATGTGCGAAGCATAAGTTACACTAAACAAATCTAAAATACAGTTTTATTTTTTTAAATTGTAAATAATCAAGTGCACTACAATAATGTATAAATTTTTTTAAATTTGGATAAGTATATCAAAATTTATTCAAAAAATGGTGCACCTATGTCTATGAGAACTATGGAGACACTAGTAAAAGAAATTCAATAATAATATGTTATTGTTGTTCAAATTGAAAACAAATTATATGGTTAGAAAGCTCAAAAGATGGGTGAAAATAGGGTGGCAATTTTAGAAATACCCACTTTATGAAGTGTAAACCTGATGATGACAAAGTCGATAAACCAAGTTGATAAAATAAAACACATCAAAAATGAGAGAAATGGAGGGAAATCGAACTTCCAATCCATAGCTTTGTCATCCAGGCCTATTTCCAAGCCTAAACAGTCAAAAGTGCGTACGGGGTACTTATGGTTTAAAAAGCACGTATGGGGTACTTATAGTGTAAGTAGCACGTACGTGCTATTGTACAATGTGATATTCTATGTATAATATGTGTATATACATATAATATATTTAATATATAATATGTGTATAATATGACATTGTATATATAATATGTTTATATACATATAATATATGTATATATATATAATATATTAAACATATAGATACACATGTAAGTGTATCGTCTCTCCCTCTCAAACGCATACAAGGTCTCTCTCTCTCTCTCTCTCTCTCTCCTCTCTCTCATCTCTCTCTCTCTCTCTCTCTCTCTCTCTCTCTCCCTCCCCTTCTCCCTTCCTCCATACCCCATCCCTCTTTCTCTTCTTCTCTCCCTCCGTACCCCACTGCAACTGTGTCTGCACTTCTATAGAAGTAAGTGAATTTATTTCTTGTCTGCAACTTCCTCTTTGATTTTTATCATGTATCCTCTCCTAAAAAAATTGATTGATGGATTTTTGTGTGTATGTTGAATAAGAGGAATAGGATTTGAAATTGAACCATAGGTGTATTACCGTGACAAACAAGGAAACCTGCAGCAATATTCTTCTCGAATGTGTTTTTAATGAACAGAGCAGATGTGGAAAATAGTGTCAACAAAGCAACATGATGAGTCAGAGTACCTGCAATATGTTTTTCAAAGAAAACAACAGGTAGGAAGAGAAAGAGGGAGAGTAACACAGATGATGTCCTGTAGAATGATAGTGGTGGGTATGTGAGAGTTCCCATGTTGCTACACAACACCTGTCACCTAAAGAAATTAAAGTTTATTGTATGCATGCCAGTGGTAGTATATGATGATCATCACTTGTCAAACAGCTTGGAATGGTACATACCCATGAAAGAAATCAAGTGTGTAATTCCTATAGTCACAATCGAGATCAGTCTTATAACCTTGGAAATTTAATAGCATCATATGTTTTAGAACTTAGGTAGTACTCTTAGGATTAGGTCAAGCTCTTACACTTGCTTTTTAGTGAAGCCTCGTTGTTTGTTCACTTGGAGTCTTGTTGTATGATGTTCTATTCATAACTTTAAATTTAATATATCATTTTATTAGCCCACCATATGACCCCTTAGGTGTCATTAGAGGTCGTATTGTTTCCTAAGAGGTCATATGGTATCCTATGACCCCTTAAGACCCCTCCTCTTTCCCTCCCCCCTACTCTCCCCCCCCCCTCTCTCTCTCTCTCGTCTCTCTCTCTCTTTCTCTCTCTCCATACCCCTTCTTCTCTCCCATCTCTCTCTCTCTCTCTCTCTCTCTCTCTCTCTCTCTCTCTCTCTCTCTCTCTCTCTCTCTCTCTCTCTCTCTCTCTCTCTCTCTCTCTCTCTACCTTC